>NC_138347.1:80450137-81650137 GCF_046562875.1 Panthera onca | reverse complement strand
GAAATATCCATTTAAGTTTCTTTCATATCTTTTCAAGGCTTGATACCTTGGCTATTTTAGTGCTGAGTAATATTCTATTTTCTGCATGTACCCTGGTTTATCCATTCACCCAATGAGGAACATCTTGGTTGATTCTAAGTTTTGGCAATTATGAATAAAGCTGCCATAAACATCTGTGTGCAGGCTTTTGTGTGGACATAAGTTTTCAGCTTCTTTGGATAAAGACCAAGGATTGTGATTGCTAGATCATATGGTAAGAATATGTCTATTTTTCTAAGAAGCTGCCAAACTGTTTTCCAAAGTGGCTGTTCCATTTTTCATTATCACCAGCAGTGAAGGATACTTTCTGTTCCTTCACATTCTCATCAGTTTTTGATATTGTCAGTGTTCTGCATTTTGCACAGTCTAATAGGTAATCTCATTTTTGTTTCAATTTGCATATCCTGATGACATACGATGTGGAAATCTTTTCATATGCCTTTTTTTCATACACCCACTTACCTGCTGTTTATCTCTTTGGTGAAAGTGTCTGCTGAAGTCTTTGGCTCATGTTTTAATTGGGTTGTTAATTTTTGTATTGCTGAGTTTTACTAGTTCTTTGCAGGGGTACTTGGCTGGTTCAGTCGGCTGAGCGTCTGACTCTTGGTTTCGGGTCAGGTCATGATCTCATGGTTCTTGAGTGTGAGCCCTGCATTGGGCTCTGCGCTGACAGCGCTGGGCTTGCTAGGACTTTCCCTCTCCCTCCCCTCGCTCTCTCTCTTTCTCTCTAAAAATAAATAAAAATTTTTAAAAAGGAGTTCTTTGTATACTTTGAATAGCAGTCTTTTATCATATGTCTTTTACAAATATTTTCTCCCAGTCTGTAGCTTGTCTTCTCATTCTCTTGACATTGTCTTTAATCAAGTAGAAGCTTTTAAATATAATGAAATCTACCTTATCAGTTAGTTTTGTCATGGATTGCTCCTGGGGTGTTAATTCTAAATAATCATCACCATATCTAAGATCATCTAGATTTTCTCCTATGTTATCTTCTAGGGAATTTATAGTTTTGTATTCTATTTTTATTTTTTTATTTTATTTTTTAAATTTACATCCAAAGTAGTTAGCATATAGTGCAACAATGATTTCAGGAGTAGATTCCTTAATGCCCTTTACCCATTTAGCCTATCCCCCCTCTCACAACCCCTCCAGTAACCCTGTTTGTTCTCTGTATTTAAGAGTCTTTTATGTTTTGTCCCCCACCCTGTTTTACTTCCCTTCCCTTATGTTCATCTGTTCTGTGTCTTAAAGTCCTCATACTAGTGAAGTCATGATATTTGTCTTTCTCTAATTTCACTTAGCATAATACCCTCTAGTTCCATCCACGTAGTTGCAAATGGCAAGATTTCATCCTTTTTGATTGCCAAGTAATACTCCATTGTGTGTGTGTATCTATATCTATGTCTCTCTCTATATATATCTATATCTATGTATCTATATATATGGATATATATGTGTATTTAAATATTTTATCCATTCATCCATCGATGGACATTTGGGCTCTTTCTATATTTTGGCTGTTGTTGATAGTGCTGCTATAAACATTGGGGTGCATGTGTCCCTTCGAAACAGCATACCTGTATCCCTTGGATAAATAAGTAGTAGTGCAATTGCTGGGTTGTAGGGTAGATCTATTTTTAATTTTTTGAGGAAACTCCATACTGTTTTCCAGAGTGGCTGCACCAGCTTGCATTCCCACCAACAATGCTAAAGAGATCCTCTTTCTCCGCATCCTCGCCAACATCTGTTGCTGTCTGAGTTGTTAATGTTAGCCATTCTGGCAGGTGTGAGGTGGTATCTTATTGTGGTTTTGATTTGTGTTTCCGATGATGAGTGATGTTGAGCATTTTTTCATGTGTTGGTTGGCCATCTGAATGTCTTCTTTGGAGAAGTGTCTATTCATGTCTTTTGCCCATTTCTTCACTGGATTATTTGTTTTTTGGGTGTTGTTTGATAAGTTCTTTATAGATTTTGGATACTAACCCTTTATCTGATACGTCATTTGCAAAAATCTTCTCCCATTCTGTCGGTTGCCTTTTAATTTTGCTGATTGTTTCCTTCACTGTGCAGAAGATTTTTATTTTGATGAGGTTCCAATAGTTCATTTTTGCTTTTGTTTCCCTTGCCTCTGGAGACATGTTGAGTAAGAAGTTGCTGCGGCCAAGGTCAAAGAGGTTTTTGCTTGCTTTCTCCTCAAGGATTTTGATGGCTTCCTGTCTTATATTTAGGTCTTTCATCCATTTTGAGTTAATTTTTGTGTATGGTGTAAGAAAGAGATCCAGGTTCATTCTTCTGCATGTCGCTGTCCAGTTTTCCCAGCACCACTTGCTGAAGAGACTGTCTTATTCCATTGGATATTCTTTCCTGCTTTGTCAAAGATTAGTTGGCCATATGTTTGTGGGTCCATTTCTGGGTTCTCTATTCTGTTCCATTGTTCTGAGTGTCTGTTCTTGTGCCAGTATCATACTGTCTTAATGATTACAGCTTTGTAGTATAGCTTGAAGTCTGGGATTGTGATGCCTCCTGCTTTGGTTTTCTTTTTCAGGATTGCTTAGGCTATTCCGGATCTTTTCTGGTTCCATACAAATTTTAGGATTATTTGTTCTAGCTCTTTGAAGAATGCTGGTGTTATTTTGATAGGGATTGCATTGAATATGTTGATTGCTTTGGGTAGTATCGACATTTTAACAATATTTGTTCTTATCCAGGAGCATGGAATCTTTTTCCATTTTTTGGTGTCTTCTTCAATTTCTTTCATAAGCTTTCTGTAGTTTTCAGTGTATAGATTTTTCACGTCTTTGGTTAGATTAATTCCTAGGTGTTTTATGGTTTTTGGTGCAATTGTAAATGGCATCGATTCTTTGATTTCTCTTTCTGTTGCTTCATTGTTGGTGTATAGGAATGCAACCGATTTCTGTGCGTTGATTTTATATCCTACAACTTTGTTGAATTCATGAATCAGTTCTAGCAGTTTTTTGGTGGAATCTTTAGGGTTTTCCATATAGAGTATCATGTCATCTGTGAAGAGTGAAAGTTTGACATCCTCCTGGACTATTTGGATGCCTTTTATTTCTTTGTGTTGTCTGATTGCTGAGGCTAAGACTTCCAATACTATGTTGAATAACAGTGGCGAGAGTGGACATCCCTGTCTTGTTCCTGACCTTAGGGGGAAAGCTCTCAGTTTTTCCCTATTGAGGATGATACTGGTGTTGGGTCTTTCGTATATGGTTTTTATGATCTCAAGGTATGATCCGTCTATCCCTATGTTCTTGAGCGTTTTTATCAAGAAAGGATGCTGTATTTTGTCAAATGCTTTCTCTGCAACTATTGAGAGGATCATTTGGTTCTTGTCCTTTTATTGATGTGATGAATCACATAGATTGTTTTGTGGATATTGAACCAGCCTTGCGTCTCAGGTAAATCCCTCTTGGTCGTGGTGAATAATTTTTTTAATGTATTGTTGGCTAATATCTTGTTGAGGATTTTTGCATCCATGTTCATCAGGGAAATTTGTCTATAGTTCTCTTTTTTAGTGGGGTCTCTGTCTGGTTTTGGAATCAAGGTAATGCTGGCTTCATAGAAAGAGTTTGGAAGTTTTCCTTCCATTTCTATTTTTTGGAACAGCTTCAAGAGACTAGGTGTTAACTCTTCCTTAAATGTTTGGTAGAATTCCCCTGGAAAGTCATCTGACCCTGGATTCTTGTTTTTTGGGAGATTTTTTATTACTAATTCGATTTC
Organism: Panthera onca; assembly: GCF_046562875.1. Taxonomy (NCBI): domain Eukaryota; kingdom Metazoa; phylum Chordata; class Mammalia; order Carnivora; family Felidae; genus Panthera; species Panthera onca. The sequence goes on along the minus strand of NC_138347.1, from coordinate 81,646,360 downwards.
CTTACTGGTTATGCGTCTGTTCAAATCTTCTATTTCTTCCTGTTTCAGGTTTGGTAGTGTATGTTTCTAGGAATTTGTCCATTTCTTCCAGATTGCCCATTTTATTGGCATATAATTGCTCATAATATTCTCTTATTATTGTTTTTATTTGTGCTGTGTTGGTTGTGATCTCTCTTTCATTCTTGATTTTAACTTATTTGGGTCCTTTCCTTTTTCTTTTTGATCGTACTGGCTAGTGGTTTATCAATTTTGTTAATTCTTTCAAAGAACCAGCTTCTGGTTTCATTGATCTGTTCTACTGTTTTTTGGGTTTCAATAGCATTAATTTCTGCTCTAATCTTTGTTATTTCCTGTCTTCTGCTGGTTTGGGGTTTTATTTGCTGTTCTTTTTCCAGCTCTTTAAGGCGTAGGGTTAGGTTGTGTATCTGAGATCTTTCTTCCTTCTTTAGGAAGGCCTGGATTGCTATATAATTTCCTCTTATGAGCGCCTTTGCTGCGTCCCAGAGGTTTTGGATTATGGTGTTATAATTTTCATTGGCTTCCATATACTTTTTAATTTCCTCTTTAACTTCTTGGTTAGCCCATTCTTTAGTAGGATGTTCTTCAGTCTCCAAGTATTTGTTACCTTTCCAAATTTTTTCGTGTGGTTGATTTCGAGTTTCATAGTGTTGTGGTCTGAAAATATGCATGGTATGATCTCGATCTTTTTGTATTTGTTGAGGGATGATTTGTGTCCCAGTATGTGATCTTTTCTGAAGAACATTCCATGTGCACTGGAGAAGAATGTATAATCCACTGCTTTAGGATGAAATGTTCTGAATATATCTGTTAGGTCCGTCTGGTCCAGTGTGTCATCCAAAGTCATTATTTCCTTATTGATTTTCTGTTTAGATGATCTGTCCATTGCTGTAAGTGGGGTGTTGAAGTCCCCTACTTTGGGTGCTTCCACAATTCGAGCATAAATATTTACAATTGTTAAGTTTTCTTGGTGGATAGACCCCTTAATTGTGATAGAATGCCCTTCTGCATCTCTTAATACAGTCTTTATTAAAGTCTAGATTGTCTGATATAAGTATGGCTACTCCGGCTTTCTTTTGTTGACCATTAGCATGATAGATGGTTCTCCATCCCCTTACTTCCAATCTGAAAGTGTCTTTAGGTCTAAAGTGGGTCTTTTGTAAACAGCATATAGATAGATCTTATTTTCTTATCCATTCTGTTACCCTATGTCTTTTGATTGGAGCATTGAGTCCATTGACGTTTAGAGTGAGTACTGAAAGATATGAATTTATTGCCATTATGTTGCTTGTAGAGTTGAAGTTTCTGGTGGTGTTTTCTGGTCCTTTCTAGTCTTTGTTGCTTTTGGTATGTATGTATGTATGTATGTATGTATGTATGTATGTTTTCATCTTTTCTCCCCTCAGAGAGTCTCCCTTAAAATTTCTTGCAGGCCTGGTTTAGTGGTCACAAACTCCTTTAAGTTTTGTTTGTCTGGAAAACTTTTTTTATCTCTCCATTTTGAATGACAGCCTGGCTGGATAGAGAATTCTTGGCTGCATATTTTCTGATTCAGCACATTGAATATATCCTGCCACTCATTTCTGTCCTGCCAAGTTTCTGTGGATAGGTCTGCTGCAAATCTGATCTGTCTTCCCTTGTAGGCTAAGGACTTTTTTCCCTGTTGCTTTCATGATTCTCTCCTTGCCTGAGTATTTTGTGAATTTGACTACAATATGCCTTGTTGATGGTCGGGTTTTGTTGAATCTAGTGGGAGTCCTCTGTGCTTCCTGGATTTTGATGTCTGTGTCTTTCCCCAGGTTAGGAAACTTTTCTGCTATGATTTGCTCACATAACCCTTCTACCCCTATTTCTCTCTTTTCCTCTCCTGGGACCCCTAAGATTCTGATGTTGTTCCTTTTTAGTGAGTCACTGATTTCTCTAATTCTTAAATCGTGCTCTTTTGCCTTCATCTTCCTCTTTTTTTTCTGCTTCATTATTCTCTGTAAGTTTGTCCACTATATCGCTGATTCTCTGTTCTGCCTCATCCATCCTTGCTGTTGCAGCATCCATTTGTGATTGCAGCTCAGTTATAGCATTTTTATTTCATCCTGACTAGTTTTTACTTCTTTTATCTCCACCGACTTGAGCATTTCTTAAGCTCAGTTTCCTCAGCTATGTCCTATGAATAAGTTCATTAAAGAAATTCATTTCTGTTGGTGTTTTTGATCTCTAGCATTTTTTCCTTAAAAAATTTTTTAATTTTTAAAAATTTACATCCAAGTGCAAAAATGACTTCAGGAGTAGAATCCAGTGACTCAGCCCCTACATATAACACCCAGTGCTCATCCCAACAAGTGTCTCCCTTAATGCCCCTTGCCCATTTACCCCATCCCCCACCCACAACCCCTCCAGCAACCTTCACTTTGTTGTCTATATTTAAGAGTCTCATGTTTTGTCCCACTTCCTGTTTTTATATTATTTTTGCTTGCTTTCCCTTATGTATGTTTTTTATCTTAAACTCCACATATGAGTGAAGTCATATATTTGTCTTTTCCTGACTAATTTCACTTAGCAGAATACTCTAGTTCCATCCATGTTGTTACAAATGGCAAGATTTCATTCCTTTTGATTGCCGAGTAATACTCCATTGTGTATATATACCACATCTTTATTCATTCATCTGTAAATGGACATTTCGGTCTTTTCCATAATTTGGCTATTTAATGCCAATAACGCTGTTATAAACATTGGGGTGCATGTGCACCTTTGAAACAGCACAGCTATATCCTTTGGATTAATACCTAGTAGTGCAATTGCTGGGTAATAGGGCAGTTGTTTTTTGAGGAACCTCCATACTGTTTTCCAGAGTGACTGCACCAGTTTGCATTCCCACCAGCAGTGCAAAGGGCTTCCTCTTTCTCTGCATCCTTGTTAACTTCTGTTGTTGCCTGAGTTAATTTTAGCCATTCTGACTGGTGAGGTTGTATCTCACTGTTTTTTAAAATAATTTTAACTTCTAATTTTTTATTTTTTTAAATTTACATCTAAATTAGCATAAAGTGCAACAATGGTTTCAGGAGTAGATTCCTTTGTGCCCCTTACCCATTCAGCCCATCCCCCTCTCTTAACCCTGTTTGTTCTCCATATTTATGAGTCTCTTCTGTTTTGTCCCCCTCCCTGTTTTTATATTATTTTTGTTTCCCTTCCCTTATGTTCATCTGTTTTGTTTCTTAAAGTCCTCATGTGAGTGAAGTCACATGATTTTTGTCTTTCTCTAATTTCACTTAGCATAATACCCGCCAGTTCCATCCACGTAGTTGCAAATGGCAAGATTTCATTCTTTTTGATTGCCGAGTAATACTGCATTATATATATACCACATCCTCTTTATCCATTCATCCATTGATGGACATTTGGGCTCTTTCCATACTTTGACTATTCTTGATAGTGCTGCTACAAACGTGGGGGTGCATGTGTCCCTTCGAAACAGCACACCTGTATCCCTAGGATAAATGCCTAGTAGTGCAACTGCTGGGTCGTAGGGTAGTTCTATTTTTAGTTTTTTGAGGAACCTCCATACTGTTTTCCAGAGTGGCTGCACCAACTTGCATCACCATCACTGATTTTGATTTGTATTTCCCTGATGAGTGATGTTGAGCATCTTTTATGTGTCTGTTAGCCAACTGGATGTTTTCTTTGGAAAAGTGTCTGTTCATGTCCTACGCCCATTTCTTTACTGGATTATGTTTTTTTGGATGTTGAGTTTGCCAAGTTCTTTATTTTTGGATACTAGCCCTTTATCTGATACGTCATTTGCAAATATCTTCTCCCATTCTGTCACTTGCCTTTTAGTTTTGTTGTTTCCTTTGCTGTTCAGAAGCTTTGAGTCTTGATGAGGTTGCAATAGTTGTTTTGCTTTTGTTTCCTTTGCCTTGCCTATCTTGTGTTTAGGTCTTTCATCCATTTTGAGTTTATTTTTGTGTATGGTATAAGAAAGTGCTCCAGGTTCGATCTTCTGCATGTCGCTGTCCAGTTTTCCCAACACCATTTGCTGAAAAGACTGTCTTTATTCCATTACATATTCTTTTCTGCTTTGTCAAAGATTAGTTGGCCATATGTCTGTTGGTCCAGTTCTGGGTTCTCTATTCTGTTCCATCGATCTAAGTGTTTTTGTGCCAGTACCATACTGTCTTGATTATTACAGCTTGAAGTCCAGGATTGTGATGCCTCCAGCTGGTTTTTTTTCAGGCTTGCTTTAGCTCTTTGGGGTCTTTCCTGGTTCCATACAGATTTTAGGACTGTTTGTTCTGGCTCTGTGAAGAATCTAGCATTTCTTTTTGATTCTTAGAAGTTCCGTCTCTCTTCACATTGCCTATCTCTTCCTATATGCGATCTATTTTGTCCATTATAGCTTAGTATATTAATCATAATTGTTTTAGTTCAATCTGTTCATTCTACATACCTGCCATATCTGAATCTGGTTCTAATGCTTATTATCTCTTTAAACTGTGCATTTGGCCTTGTAATTTTTTTTTTGATAGACATGATGTACTGGGTAAAAGGATTGCTGCAGGCCTTTAGTAATATGGTGGTAAGATGCGGGTGGAGGAAAAGTGGTCTCTAGTCCCGTGACCAGGTTTCAGTCTTTTAGCATGTCTGTGCCTCTGCACCGTAAGTTTCACAAATGCTTGTGTCCCCATTCCCCACAAGCCTCTCCCCCACTACCTGAGACCCTTTAGGGTGGGCTAGGATGGTTAGAGGGGGCTGGGATTGGGTTATTTCCCTTACCCAGATCATTAGCCTCTGATAAAACCCCAGCAGGTTAAGGTCTGGTTAGTTTTTCCTGGGGGCAAACCTTGTTGAGAAGTACCGAATGCTATGGCAAACTTCATAGTGGTTTCTTTTCCCCTCCCCACCGACAGAAGCACAAAGGGACTTCACTGTGAAAAACTAGTGAGTGAAAAACTTCACTGTGAAAAAACTAGTTGAGCCTTTGGAGGCAAAAGTCAACAGAAGTGTGAGGATTCCCCTTTGGCCCGGTCCCCTTAAGAGTTTTTGAATCTTAGACTTTGTTTGCATCGAGCCTCCAGCAATCCAGCACTTACAGTCCAGGGTTTCCTACCCTGACACTGGCTCTTTTTGAGATTTCTACTTGTGGGCTTCTCCATCTAAGTTGTGATTCTCTGTATCTGCTTGCCTGTTCCCAATTTTGGGAGCAGTGATTTGCCCTGTGACCTTACCTCTTAAGGGATCTAAAATAGGCTAATTTTTCAGTTTGTTCAGCTTTTTACTTGTTAGGATGGAGTGGTGGCTTCCAAGCTCCTGTATACCTGGTCTGGAAGCCCTAAGTCATTTGATAACTTTTCATTCAAATAACACACAGACTAAAGCAGAGAATTTTCATAATAATACAAACACTGTTGCAATTCTCTTTATATTTAATGAGATAATGTTCTTTGGTGGAGGGAGAAGATAGTATGTGATTATGAGTCCATTAACATTTTGGATTTAATAGAAAATATACCCACTACATTGAGATAATAATTTAAACAAGATAATCCTTGGGGTGCCTTGGTGGCTGAGTCAGTTGAGCAGCCAATTCTTGATTTTGGCTCAGGCCATGCTCCCAAGGTCCTGGGATTGAGCCCTGCATGGGGCTCTCTGCAGGGAGCATGGTGCCTGCTTTTAAGATTCTCTGTCACTCTGCCCATCTCCCCTGCTAGTGTTCTAAAAAACAAGTAAACATAATCAAGACCATAGGCCTTTACTGGTTGGGAAAATTAATTGCTAAGGCCAAGCAGGTGGTAAGCAAAATAAGCATTAGGGAAGTAATAGTTTCAAGCCAAAGTACCATTGTGAGGCACCCAGTTCCAAAAGGTCTCCATCTTACCTTATTTTTCTCTCCTCTTCCCAAGTGGCTTGGCTCCATGTTACTAGAACTGAGGAAGTTTCAGCTTCTAGTATTCAAAAGACAGTTGCAAGATGAGGTTGGAGACCTGGTTGGTTAGGGGGTTGGCTAAATAATGTTCTTGAAGGCTTCTAGGAGTTTGGATTTATGTCTAAATGCAACAGGAAGCCATTAAAGGATTTTATTTTTTTTCTTTTTACATCAGACAGGCAATGTATTGAGTTTGTAACAAGGTTTGAGAGAGGAGCATGTTTCAAAGTAAAGGAGTGTTATGATCTGATTTACATTTATATCTTAAGATCTTCACTGCTAAGTGAAGAATGGATTAGATTAGAAGGGCTAGGAATTAAGACTAGAGATGGCTACCAATTAGGTGTCACAATGGAGTATTATCAGTGAAAATTCTTGGCTGTAAAAAATAGAAAATGATGCCAGTTGAATTAAGCAGAAAAGATTATATATACATATTTATAAAATATACATATATTCATAAAATATACATATACATATATATATAGATAGATTTTTTTTTTTTTTTTTTTAAATAAGACCATTTGGTAGTTTGTGGACTCTGCAGGGAGAGGGGAGAACCAGTCGTGGAAGGAAGTTTAACAGCCAGCCGTGGAAGTTAGTTCAGTGTGGTCATCACCACTGCAAAACCCTGGTCACTACAGCTTGCCCCACTGCTGACAGACAAGCAGGACAAGCAGTCTGGCTATTAAACCTAGAAGCACCGCACCCCCAGCTTCACTCCTCCTCTTCCTCCCTACCTCTGTGAGGAACTACCCACTTGAATAGATTATTTCTAGTGTCCCTACTTCTTGGGGCTGTTGGTTACTGATTTGAAATTTGGATACATCTGATTGACCAAGCCTAGGTCACACACACAGGCTTTAGAATCAGGAGGCTGGGGTAAAGAGTATCTAGGATTTTCTCCACCTTTGGTGTTAGGCAGGCCTCCAGCAAAACTCACTGGGGAATATCTGACAGGTCTGCACACTAGGAAGGTGAGAAAATGACATTCAATACCAGCAAGTGGGAAACCTGGTAGATTTTACTGATCCTTCTCTGTGTCTATGCTCTTTGCCATGTAATCTGTGATCTCCCCAACTAATTACAGGTAGTGTATTTCCTCACCCTGTTTCTTTTTTTTCCCCTTGGCCACGTGACTTGCTTTTACCTATGGAATGTTAATAGACAAGCAGAAGCTTGAAATGTACTTGGGCAATTGTTTCTGCCACCATGATAAAAGGAACATGTGCTGGCCTGACCACTCTTCCAAGGAGGCTGAGACATGGAGAGCAGACCCACACACCTGCAGTGTGAAGTCAACTGGTCTCTGCCAGTGCAGTCTAGGTTAAGACACCACCTGTCCTGCAGATGGGGAGCCTAGTTGACATCAGCAGCTAAATACTTACTGTATGCCTCTGAGTTTTTATGGTTTATTACACAGCAATAGTTGACCAATTTCCCTTGGAAGTATCTGGAGGAGCTCTACAAGGTTGAAAAAGTTGGCAAATAAAAACACTTTAATTATGGGAACAAGAAATGTTAGAGATTGTGGGTTAGTTAAGAGACCTGTCTGTACTAAAGTCTGCTGAGTGACCATTCAGCCTCCATATGTATGGATGGTTTTCAAAATTCTCTTCATTTATATGGTTTTATGGCTTATAAAGCACTTTTGCAAACATGATCATTAATCCCCGAGTACTGTGGTCATTTGACCCACGTCTTGCCCAGGGTCCCTCCACTAGGATTTCAATAGCACCCCAAGTTCTATCTAACGGTTCTTCCATTTTATAATGAAAATCACCTCTACGTATGCTGGTCCTTCCAAATGGAGAGCTCATTTTATTCATTACACATTGCTTGGCACTCCATAGTTGAGCTTTTGTGAACATCTCACTCTTCCAGTGAACACCTAATGTTTCCCCATGCCATCACAAGTAAAAGCCAAATTTTCCTCATTGTCTACAAAAATCATGAATTGATATGGTTCTTTGCTTATCCACGTGATCTTATTCCTTTATCCACACTGGCCTCCCTGGTGTTAGATTTGAACAAGCCAAGGAACTTACTAGTCCACCAATATTCCTTCCCCAAACATCCATGACTCACTTTCATCTCTCTACTCAAATGTCATATTAAATGTGGTCTTCCCTGACCTTTATAAAATTGAACGCATAAACTGAATATAAGGTTAAAAAAGATGGCACCTGTGATCATTGCTTAGGGCTCTAAACTCATTCTAGCCCAATAATCGTTTTCCTACAAAATGCCAAGATTTAGGGTGTAATTCCATCATCACATCTCATAGTGGGGAATTAAGCAGCAACGAATGGAATGAATAATGGAGGACCCTTGTGCTCTATTCCCAATGTCACTTGTCCTTGGAGGCAGTGAAAGAATTAAAAAGGCACAAAGGACTCTTTTCCTCTCCAAGTTATTAGTTCACATTGGAGCTGAGTTGGGTCATTATTACCAGCAAGACAGGCTCTTGGAAGTGAAGTGATGTTTAGCCTACATGAATACTCAAATTTGATAATTTGATAAAGCATTTGCTGTATTACTAACCTTGCTATTCCGCTACTGCCAAGCAGTCGCCCACAAACTGTTTTAGACCAACAGTCGAGATAAACACTACTCTTAGTTCTCACTGGGAAAACTGCTGTTCATCAGTCACCTGAGTGGGTCTTGAATATTAGTCTGATTCTGGTATAGAAGTGAGGGAGCCACCTCTACAAACCAGGCTCAGTAGGATGGGGAGGTGATGGGTACCTGTGGGCTAAAATTAGTTATCAGCAAGCTTTTCTTAGAAGAGCTGTTAATTATTTGTAAATTTTGTGGGTCATGTAGTCTGTCACAAATACTTGATGCTGCCATTAAAATAGGAAGGCAGTCCTATACAATGCGGAAACGAATGGTCAAGGCTGTAAAAACTAGAAATAGGACACTGGCCGGATTTAGTCCAGAGGTGGTGTAGCTTGCCTACCTTTAGGAATTCAAAAACTGTTGGGGCGCCTGGGTGGCGCAGTCGGTTAAGCGTCCGACTTCAGCCAGGTCACGATCTCGCGGTCCGTGAGTTCGAGCCCCGCGTCGGGCTCTGGGCTGATGGCTCGGAGCCTGGAGCCTGTTTCTGATTCTGTGTCTCCCTCTCTTTCTGCCCCTCCCCCGTTCATGCTCTGTCTCTCTCTGTCCCAAAAATAAATAAAAAACGTTGAAAAAAAAATTAAAAAAAAAAAAAAAAAAGGAATTCAAAAACTGTTAAGATGCACACGTAGGAAGATTGCTTCAAAAATGTTCACTGTAATAATAATAAAACCTTTTTAAATTTCAGGTACAAAGTGTCTAATTAGCATGCGTGTTTAAAACCACCACTTAACATGCTCAGGTCTCCACACTGGCAGAATTGAGTAAGTGACAGAAAATCATGTCTGCATTCTCTATTTCCAGAGCAACTACTCCTCTGCAATCCTGAGACAGGTATGACTTTTATTATGCAGTCCTAAATGGCTTCCATTTGGCCTTTATCCCAAAGAGGATCCCTCCTAGTAAATCCCCACAAAAACAAACTGAGGTTTTCCTAGCCTTAACAGGAGTAATTCAAACAGAATCCTATGCCTCACCTAGCTGCAAGCCCCAGTTTTGACTTTTGATCACAAGTGTCTATCCTTGGTTCCCAAGTAGTTTAACTGCAAACCAGTATCCAGTATTTCTGGTAAGTTTGTTTTTTTTCCAGTACAGTGTACAAAAGATTGTACAACCCCTTGGCCAAACTGAGAAGGTTCATATGCACAGGTGGTTATTTCAGATTTCTGGCCTCTTCTTCAAAGAGTTTAGTGTCTTACCTAAGACCTCAGTCTGTTGTCTGAAGCAAAACTGCTAGTGTGCATACTCTTATAGCAAACAATCTCCATAAAATTTATCAAATTCTGATACTGTAAATGAAATCCTGGGTGAAAATTTTTCCCCTAGTCTAATTCACTGTTTCTCCCCTTGAGCCTTTGCAGAGTTGAAATACTCAGCAGGAAATGAAGGTTGAGAATTGTTAGTTTAATCCTGAAGCATACTCAAAAAAGTTTAATGTTTATTTTGAGAGAGAGAGAGAGAACGTGAGCGGGGGAAGGGCAGAGACAGTGAGGGAGACACAGAATCCAAAGCAGGCTCCAGGCTTAGAAATGTCAGCACAGAGCCTGCCTGATGCAGGGCTTGAACTCACAAATGGCAAGATCCTGACCTGGGCCAAAGTTGGGAGGCTTAATTGAGAAGCCCAGGCACCCCCTGAGGCATACTTTCCTTATGTAAGGGAATCAACTTAACATTTTGGAGGGCTTGGAGGTTCTCAAAGGCCTCCAAATAAACACAACAAAACCCAAAAACTTATGCCAATTGTTGGGATCTGACTTATTTCCTGAGTAATGTTTGCTTTCACAAGACCCTAGCAGGATTATGAACTTTAACTGTTTTAATTCAGCAGTCCTCCAAATTGACTTTACATTTGGTTTCAATCATCTCAGGCCTACAGCTGTAAACAATATATTATTAGTACTGGCATATAAAAGCCTGGGTTATTTTTGCTTAAGGCAAGAATTTTAAGACATTGACTTATCCTATCCCTAAATTATCCAAGGTTTCTCCTATGGTTCTAGATTTGGTCTTGAAATTGTTGTATGGCAACAGTTAACCCAAAGGACTGACCAGATGACCACCATCACAGCACATGATGAACAGATGTGTTTTGTATCCCAGAATACGAAAGGAGTCTCCACTCTTTAGCCCATCAAACCCGGTGAGTTCTAAATTTTCAAGTTCTGCCTGCTGGTAGCAATTTATTATAGTCAAAATGCTTCCAGATCCAAAGGTCCAACTGATCACTAAGTTTAAAAAAACACCTTACTGGCAGGATAATAGGTGGTTTAGATGAATTAATTGCAAGCCAACACCTTCTGGGATGCATCAATTAGGCCTGGTTGCATTCCAAAGTTGCTCTAGACCTGGGGCTAGAGAGCTGGGAAATCTTTGTATTTCTTACCCCACATTCTGTAACAAGAGGTAAGAGTACAAGACTTAAGAGTTTGAGTAGGGCAGCTCAGTCAGTGAGCCCTGCACTAGATACCCACTATTCTCACACCGTTTTGGTGCTGGCCTACCTACCCTTCCACCTAGGAAGACAGCTGGAAGTGGTACCATGCATGTTCCTTCATATACATTCTATCACTACAAAACTATACAATCCAACCCTTTCTGGACCACATTCTACATCTTAGGGACCAACTGTTAGTCTAAAACTGGTTGAGAATAGATTTGAAACAATGTAGGAGGTACAAGTCAGTGCCAGATGCTTATGAGAAACACAAGCATGAAGGGCACTTTGGTGGCTCAGTTGGTAGCATCCGACTTCAGCTCAGGGTCATGATCTTGTGGGGTTCGTGAGTTTAAGCCCCACACTGGGCTCTGTGCTGTCAGCTCGGAGGCTGGAGCTTGCTTCAGATTTTGTGTCTCCCTCTCTCTCTCTGCCCCTTCCCTGCTCACACACACGGTCCTCTCAAAAAAAAAAACAAACCCACTGACAAAAACCCCACAAACATGCAGGAGTAATATTCTATGCATTTGACAGTTTCCAAAGTATGAGAGAGGCATGCAAGTGTGACAGCACCCTGTGTAACAAATTAAGGCCTGCAAATACTGCCTGTGCACATTAGCTATAGTTTTTAAGCAGGCTCCATGCCCAACATGGAGCTTGAACTTACAACCCTGAGACTGAGTCACATGTTCTACCAACTGAGCCAGCCAGGCACCCTTATCACCATTACCAATATCTTGAATCATCTGGTTACCCAAACTGGCAGCAGAATGGCATCATGACTGAGTACAGAATGAGGATTGCAATCTGCCCACATTCAGTTCTTGGCATTGCCATTTTAATAGCTGTTAAGTTCTATCTGATGACTGCTACAGACTAAAGGAACTGATATATGTAAAGTGCTTTACAAAGTACCTGGGACATACTAATTTCAATAAATTACCTGTAACAATTTCCCTTGAATTTGTCACCCTCAGGGTAAGTATGGAGACTAGACTTATTTAATGTAAACACCATCCAAATGAAGACGACCACTCATGTACCTACTCCCCTCTTAAATAGGTTTCCCAGGAAATGTACAGCTATTAAAAAAAAAAAACCAAAAAATCAAAAAACAGTAAAGAAGAATACATTTTAGCCCAAGGGATACTGTACAAGGGACTAAAAATTATTTAAAAAAAAAACCCACTATAAGTAACAAGGTTAAAATAAAATCTTTTCTGTAAACTGAGTTGTACCAGCCTTTTACTCTTTTCATTTGCATTTATTTAAACACAGTTCTCAAAACATTTGAGTGAAATTGGACTTCCTTTGGTAAGCAAAGGACCTGAAAATAATATTTAAAAAATGAACAGGCAGTCTTCAGTTCATCCACAACACAGGTGTAGTGTTCCCTTCTCTTTTCCAGAACTCTGAAGCACTCAGTTTTTTCCATAGTCTAAAAGCTAGAAGAACAAGAGTACATTTGTGGTGGAATGTATTGTCACTTGCTGATAACTAGTTGAAATACCATTATCCCCTTGTAACAGCTTTAAGAAATAGCCTTTTAAAGGCATACATTATGTACCTCTTTTCTTATTCCCTGCTTTATATAATACAGATTACATAAAGGCTGACAAATCCACATTTATATAAGCATTAAGCATTTGCTGTATTGAAAGTTCCTTAGTTCTAACACTAGCAGTACAGGGTTACAGAGCATAATTTTTAACACTTAGTTGCAGGTATATTAAGTATAGTATGTTTCATGGATTGGAGGAAAATGGGTATTTTTGTCTTGAAATTTGCTACTGACAACCTAATCTGAACAGTTCTGCTAAGCATTAATGTTAGAAAGAAAAGTAAAAACCAAACTTTATTGTTGCTTTTTACCATATGGTAGCATTTTACACACAGGCTTCGATCTTCAGAATACCCTGGATTCAGTAGAAAAACCTTTTAAATGAAGTTTTGTACAATAGAAACTTCTCAGCAGTCAAAATTTAGACTGTAAAAAAATACATGCAAAACATACTTTTCTGAAAACACTTAACTTTGAACAAAGCACCGAACTACACAAATGCAGAATGAAAACAGCATTTCAACTCCACCAAAAGTAGTCATCATAAAAGGTGTAAAAGTCACCTAACTTCACTAGGCACTGTTCACTTTTTAAACAGGAGACAATAAAAATATTGTCCACAAACAATATCCCAACTCTAGGGTAAATTTCAGAAAGTCTTCAACTTCATGCTTTAATAGCGACCTAGGAAGAAATAATAGTGTTTCAGTAATGAAGTACATTTATCAAACATATTTTAATGTTGAGACTTTTAGACTATTCTACCATTAGAAAATTCTATGCACCAGATTCTCTACAGGGAAACTAGAGAAAGACCCCTTTCACACAAGAGTTACATTAGAAATCAAAGAACAAATGTTAAACAATAGAAATAGCTGGGAAGTCTAACTCAAGAGCTAAGGTTTTAAAGTCACTCAAATTTTCCTTGCTATACAAAACTTGCAAGCACTCCTAGGAAGAAAAGCTACAAATGGTGACCAGAATATGTTTATATTTCAATTAGTAACAAGAATGAGAGATTCCAAGGAATTGTTTGCATATACTTTCTTGAACCCTCACACAACTGAGGGGCAGGAGAGACTATAAATACAGATAAAACTACTTGAATTAACCCATTATCTGCTGTGGTTTGATAAACAAAAAAATCAAGTTAAAAACTTACGAGGTGAGTATGATCGAGACCTAGAACGTGATCTGTATCCTCCACGACTATAGTAAGGAGAAGGTGACCGCCTTCTGTAAACAAATGTCAAGACCGTCTAAGACTCACTCCACAAAGTTAGACTAGATGACATATACAACTTTCAACAGTCATGGTATTTCAAAGTCCGTTTTAGTCCTGATAATAAAACCACTATTCCTAACCACACCATCATGAACCAACACCCGAACAAATTTTACTAGTACTTCAAAGTGGTTTTGTTTTGTCAAAGACAGAGTGACTTGAATATTCACTTGCTTATCCTGAGATGATCATTAAAAGCTAACAAAACCTCAACAGTACAAGAAGATACCCTAGTGTAAGCCTAATTCACGTCTGTAAACACACACATGGAGTCGTATACAGTCCCTGGTTTCAGTTACAGAATTTTTGTATTTCATACAATCTAATTTGTGTGACGCAACTTATAATTAACCATCAAAATACTTGTAACTAAATCTTTTATGTGAGCCATCTTACTGTTGTGTAGATTTAAAATCCTCTCCTGCCATACCTGTAAATCTGATCCCTGTCTTGAGCAGCTCTCCATCCTCCTCCTCCTCCACCTCCTCCTCTGTGAAGGCAGAAAAGTAACACATACTCATTTTTTAAGTTTTAAAAACAATGTATTACTAATGTAGTAAAGTTAGAACTCCCACAGAGAAGTGAAAGGTAGTTTTCTGGTAGTAATTAAGGGGCTACATTTGCCACCCTTTTAACAAACTGACATAGAGCTCTCTCTGGTGGCTAAACTGAGTATCAGAACAAACATTTCTAAAGTAAATGCTCATCTGAATAAAAATCAAACCTAAGACCTTAATCTTCCCATCCTCTGCAATCAATCTCTTAAAGTCCCATATAATTGGGCGCCTAGGTGGCTGAGTCAGTTAAGCGTTGGACTTTGGCTCAGGTGATAACCTCATTTTGTGGGTTCAAGCCCCCGTGTCTGGCACTGCACTGACAATGTGGAGCATGCTTGAGACTCTCTCTGCCCCTCCTTGCCTTGCACTCTCAAAATAAACTAAAAATATGTTCTCTCCAAGAGAGATTTTGCCAGGGATAAAATCCTGGACAATTGCACGCTTTAGGACTCACTTCCACATTCAACTTCTTTAAATATTCCAAACAGCATAAAAAAAAAAAAAAAAAAAAAGACATTTACATCTCAATACCACACCCCAAAACAAGGTTAAGGAATCATGGTTAGCTGTTGTGGTCAATACTTATTGCACAATTTCCATTTTCACAAGCAATACAGGGTCTAAATTACCTGGTGCTGCTGAACTGAAGAATTTTACTTCATTTTTACCCTCAAAAGTATTCTCAGTATGATAGGTATTTCCCTAACCCCCTAAAAAAAGTCACCAATATTTAATAAACTCCAGGGGGGGTTCCTGTGTGGCTCAGTCAGTTATGCATCTGATTCCCTGATCTTAGCTCAGGTTGTGATCTCACCGTTCCTGGGATCAAGCCCCACACTGGACTCTGGGCTGACAGTGCAGAGCCTGCTTGGGATTTTCTTTCTGCCTCTCCTCTGCTTGTGCTCACTCACTCTCAAACTTAAAAACAAAACCCACCACCACCTATCTAGGGGTGCCTGGGTGGCTCAGTCAGTTAAGCATCTTGGTTTCCACTAAGGTCATCATGATCTCACAGTTTTTGAGTTTGAGCTCTGCGTCAGGCTCCACACTATCAGAGAATCCCTCCTCTACCTCTCCCCAGTTTGTGCAGGCTCTCTCAAAATAAATAAAACTTACAATACACACACACACACCAACCATTGTTACATTAAATTATCGTCCTTCAGTAGTTACTTCTTTGGATTCTTCTAAGACTTAGTTTTCCCTGTCTCCCTAGTGCATCACACATTATAGACACACAAAAAAAACAAAAAACAAAAACAAAAACCCAAAGAAAAAAACCACTTGCTAAAGCAGTAACTTTAAAAATGTAGCATATGGAACTTGTCTTAAAAACAAAACAAGCACAAAAAAGTGGAAAATCTAAACTATGGTCTAAAATTTTGATTCTATTGTCATGTTCAAACCAGGGATTTCAGTTGGTTTACAACTTGACGTTTAAAAAGAAATATACATGTTAAGTTAAATTAACAAGACACATAACCTTAAAATCTAGTTTAAACTCTAGTCCTAGATTTCTTAGTATAAAAAGTGATTTTATCAAAGACTAAAATTTACATATAGCGCTGCCTTAAATTATGTTGCAATTGATTCAGGAGAGGAGAGAATACGTATTTCCTTCAAAATTTTAACAACTTAAACCTCATATTGTGGTAAACTTACCTGTATGATCTGCTATAGTAGTCTCGGTCATCATAGCCTCGATCATATCCTCGGTCATAGTAATCCCGACGGCGTGAACTTCCACTATGAATAAATGATATAGCTTCATAAAATACCATGTGGTCTTATCTTCGTACATATGACTTTTACTGTTTAAACTGTTCAGACAATAGCAGCAGCATGGCTTATTTGGGTCTTGTGAGCCACACAGCTGAGCTCTAAGGACATAACTGGGCAACTGCTTCGAGTTATAACCTCTTTACTCTCGTCTATTGGGCAAAAATGAAGGTATCTACTAATTCCCTAATTATTAATTCACAGACAGGCCTTTTCTAACAGAGACGTTAACTAGGCAAGTAGCATTATTCCGGTTTAAATTTTCACAGATATCGGATAAACACTGTCCTTTCTCTGCCCTTACAATATACATAAATGTATTTTAAAAATCTTTTGGAATACACATTCTGCTAACTTGCTTCCAACTAAAAGTCATTTGCTAATAAAGCCCATATATTTCCCTAGAGGAAGAGAAAGTAAAATCATTATTTGGAGAATGTGATTTGAGGGGGAAAATAAAAAGGGGAGACCAACACAGATTTTTGTCAATTTAAACACCGAGGAGGACAAGAGAGAAGCAGCCTATCATAGTCCAATGCATAAACTGAAGTCTACTGTTTTCCACTGTTTAACAAAGCTAAAAAATGCACTTGAGTAGGATTTGTTCCATACCTGACTTTACATAGAATACTTAAGATTTCCTTATGGGAAAAATGGTCTAATCAAGAACATTAATTACCAAGCAAAGCCAGATATATGGCATTTCTGTATGATATGGTGGGATGTCCTCTCTCAGTCTGCAGCACAAACACAATGTTCCCACTGAATATGTTCTATTTAATACAGTTTTAGCTAGTTAAAACAAAACAAAACACATAAGATGGGGTGCCTGGGTGACTCAGTTAAGTGTATGCTGATTTTGGCTCAGGTCATGATTTCACCATTTGTGGGGTAGGCTCTGTGCTGACAGCATGGAGGCTGCTTGGGATTCTCTCTCTCCCCACTCTCTCAAGATATAAACTTAAAAACACAGGGAAAATGATTTATACTGTGTCAGGACTGGATGAAATGCCAAAGATTCCCCCTAGTACACGTAGTTGTTAGAGGAAACGAACTCAGCTATCAATCTTAAACTTACTAGGTAGGTCTTCCCATGTAAATTCCCGGTGTTGGGGTATGTGGTCTTTTTGTTATAGAGAAATCAACTCTGATCCTACGTCCATCAAGCTCCATTCCATTGGCACGCTCCTTTGCCTTCGAAAGATGTATTGAAAGTTATTATATACACCCTGGACAAAGCCACAAACTGTCCAATAACAGTAAGATATACTTTTATGAATACTTAGAAATAAGATTTATAAAGAACTATAAATATACCCTATTTACAATGTAAAAGCAAAAATTATCCTTATTCAAGTTCATTAGTAGTTGGAAGTTAACAACAGGACTTATTTTACAAGGATACAGGTAAATTTTTACTTACTTCCTTGGCATCATCTACATTTTCAAAATACACAAAGGCAAATCCTCTTGACCGTCTAGACTGCTGGTCATATACAATAGACACATCTGCAATGGGGCCATATTTCGAGAACACTTCTCTGAGATCTCTTTCTGTAGTGTACAAGCTCAATCCAAACACTCCAAGACAACAGTTGGGATCAGGATTTGCCTAGAAATGGAAAGATGAATTTTACACTTTAAAACTTATAAACCGAAGCTAAGAAATGTCACTAACAGTGAAAGTAGGGAATAAGTAATTAAAATTAATAACTAGTATATTATAGCAATAGCCACAAGCATTAAGAATGGGCAGAAAAGACTCCAAAAACAACTTCAATCTCAGAATTAAACAAGGGGGGCGGGAACAGTGACTTCTATTTGTGAATACCAAACTGGCAGTTTTGTGAGGGGATATTAAAGGGCAAGTAGCCCAAGGGAGTCACCTAAGATTTATTCTACACATAAGAATAATTAGAATAGCATTATCTCTATAAGCCAGAGGAAAAAAAAGTCAGGGAAAAAGCCTTAGTACCCAAAATAAACTCACTTAAAATTAAATGGAATAACCAAGAGTGTTTTGATGAGTTACACCGTCCCAATATTTTGCTTACATGTGACTGACAGCCCTAACATAGAAAATACCTTTTGTTTTTTTAAAAAAAAAAAATTTTTAAACGTTTATTTTTGAGACAGAGACAGAGCATGAACGGGGGAGGGTCAGAGAGAGGGAGACACAGAATCTGAAACAGGCTCCAGGCTCTGAACTGTCAGCACAGAGCCCAATGCGGGGCTCGAACTCACGAACTGTGAGATCGTGACCTGAGCTGAAGTCGGATGCTTAACCGACTGAGCCACCCAGGCGCCCCAGAAAATACCTTTTAAAGAGACATTACTCAGAACACAAGGAGACTCTAAGGAACTCATGTGTTCACTGCTGAAAGTCCAGTGTCAAATATAATCAGTTCTAATTTCAAAACAGAAGAGACAAAGTCCATTGCTTTAACAACAATTTTGTCATCTTACCCGATTCCCAACATGACGCCTGCGAGTAGACATGGGAGAATGACTGTGGCTATGCCGTCTTCGATAATCTCGACTATAAGACCTGCTACGGGATCGTCTATGGGAGCGGGACCGAGATCTTGATCTTGTGTAATGCCTTCGTGAACTTCTTCTGGATCTAGACCTGTTAAGACAAAGGTTTCAAGAGTATAACTAATTAGCTGACAATAAGATAGTTTCCAATTCTTCTAATAATCTATTCTAGGGTTAAAGTCCAAAAGGCGAAACATAATCCAGACATGGGATCAAGACTTTTCTGCTGTATCTACAGTCATCTCAACTCTACTAGGAAGAGCTCCAAAACCACTACTTGCTCTCTTCCATTTCTTAAGATAATTAAGATAAAGGAGATCAAAATTACATACTCAAGATCAATTAACATACTCAAAAAAAAAACCTTGATAATCATAAAACATGCAGCACTTCACACTAGCTTAATTTGTGCCCACCTTCCCCCTCAGAATACCACCCTGTTTTTTTTCCGGCTTCTCCCACTTATGCCCACCATTCACTTAAGATAAAATCACCATCACCGTTAAGTTTTCTCCAGCAGTGTTTTAAAACCAATCAATTGCTCCTAACTGGAGTGATCATATGAACTGTCATCTAAACCAGACAGGACACATTGTAAGAGAGAAAAGAGGTGCAGTTAATTATGCCTGACAATAGGCATAAACTGGGGCTGTCCTGGGCAAACAAGGATGTGTAGCCTACTCTTGACCAACATTAAAAAAAAAAAAAAAAAAGTGCGCTGTGTTAAGGTATTATTTTTGTTTTATACACATGTATATAATATTAGACTACACCTACTTATCAAGAATTAGTTATGAAAGCCAATGTCCTGCAGTCTGTCATACTTAAACTCCTAGTGAATCCTCACAATTCTCAAGAACTAGTATTACTAACTTGCCTTTTAAAGATAAGGAAGCTAAGGTGGAAAAAGGTTAAGTAATCTGCCCAAGCCAGAAAAAATAGAGGTAAGATTTGAACCCTAACGCCAAAAGCCCAGGTTCTTAACCACTTAGTCTTCTATCCCAGAACTTATGATTAAGTTCATTACTAGTACCAATATTAAATAAGCCAACAAATGATCCAACCCTCTCTATCTTCCTAATTTACAAAGCACACACCAATTTCAAAGCTAAGAGTAACAGAAGAAAATCCCAAGACAGTCTTTCTTACCTAGATTCAGATCTGGACCTGGACTTTGATCTGGAACGCCTGGAATCTTCCTTGGAGCGAGACCTTGCAGGGGTATGCCTTGCAGATTTCCCAGATCCATGAGCACTTCCACTTCTGGAAGCAGAACGGGATTCCTACACGTAGATGTCAAAAGTTTAATTTGTATACTTTCTGGGCAACTTTAAAAACAAATAAGCTGCTGTGAGATAAATGGTGAGGGAAAGCAATCCCCTTCCAAGATAAGAAAACATAGGTAAGGGCAGGAACTGAATATACCTCATATATTTACATTGCTCCAACTGACATAAGCCAATTTACTTGAACTTCCACCTTTCCTGGAGCAGGGATAAGAATTAACTGACCCCACTCTCCTCAGAAAGGGGTGCCAAAGCCAAGCAGTTAAGGGAACTGTCCAAGGATTGTGTTTTGGGATTGTTACTCCATAAAGACTAGGGTAAGAAAGAATCTTATTAACTATGACACCTATATCTTATACCTATTTTCAATCAAGTTGCCATCAATAAAACAAAACCCTATGAAAATCATAAAACTTACTTTAAAATGCTTTTGATTTTTTTCAGAAGACCTCACTTCTCAAGTTATATTTATTGAGTGGGAAAAGAGGCAAGGACGATCAGTTTCAAGTCCTAGCAAAAGGTAGAAACCTAGTAGAAAGGACCAGCTTGAAAGATACTAGACCCTAATTCCACCTAACCATGGTAGGAGGCCCTTAAGAAGCTCAAATAAAGCAACCAGATGGAGCCACAGCAGAAAAGGCAGTGAACTGTGCAGAAGGAAGAGTAGATAGTGCCAGAGATCTAGAGCCTCCTCAGCTAAATGGAGATGAACCATGGCAAACTGATGGGGATTAGGGAGTAAGTAGCTAGGAAAGTTAACATATTAAATCAGGGGCTCCTATCTAGGCTAAGGAAGGGAGAGTTCAGAATTGTATGTGAAAAAACCAAAGTCTAAGTAAGTATATACTGTATAGCCATAGTGTTCCCAATCAAAACTAGACTAGCTGATAGTTAAGTGACACAGTAAGGAAGATCTCTAAAGAAAGCAGCAAAGAGAATGGATAAAAAGGGTTGACTAGCTCATCAATGAGCAAAAGCACAGCCAACTTATCAGTATAAAAAGCATACATTTAAAGTAACTGAACCAAGGAGGTGTTCTGCCAACGCACCGAAACAGACAAAAAAACCCAGTGGATTCAGAGGAGAGAGAACAAAGCCACTCAGTCTGATAGCTAACTAAGGTATCAGCAGCTAGCAAGACAACCCTCATTTTAGGTTATCCAATTTAATGCAAATTAAAAGGCATAAAGTCTGGTGAGTCTTTCCACCCAAGACAGAGCAGAAATGGCCAGATTCAAGAGGACCCAACATTACTATAGGGGTAATAATCTATGTCGAAGCTACTGGATAAAAATGATCACAGAGACCTCCCTGTGTGGTAGACTTTCAGAATATTCTGGCCATTCTTGAAAGGATAGAATAGGATTATTTTAAATTACAGTTCATCAAACCTTTTTGGAATATGTTCTGTGGTCTACAGCATAATGGGAAAAAATTTATATGCAATACAGAAGAAACTGAGTTTGAAGTTTAGAACAGGAAAGAGAGTAACTTGCCAGTAAAAGGAGTTCTGGTCATTAGGCCTGACAACTCTAGAAACTTCCCTAGTTAAGACTTTAGTCAATATAAAACATGGAAGGGACATGGAATGTGACAGCGTCCTCTCCTTCCCCTGGAGTGACTATAAAGAAATTCAAGGAAAAAGAGGATACTGTTATTAATGAGAACAGCTGCCTTTAACAAGGAATGGTTAAAGGGTGCACTGCATCTTAGGCGACCCCAATTAATCTCTTGGGGTTCTCTGGCAGAGAGACATTTAATACTCTGCACAGAGACACTCCACCTCCCTCCTCTTCTTGGACAAAGTTCTCAAAAATAGTGGTGTGGTTTCTGACATCTTTACCACAGGCAAAAACTAATCTAGAAGCAAAGAGATAAATTGAGACCCCCTAAATTAACTGTCTTTGTTTATCTCAATGCTAGAAAAATTACTTCATGGAATGATTATATAGCTTTTAGTGGAAACCAAAAGAAAACAATTTACCCTGGAAAGGAGAGCAGAGTGCTCAAATAGCTCACAGTAACAGTTAAAAGATTATCAATCAAATAGTTAAATCCATCAGCCTAGGAATCAAAATACAAAGGAAAAAAGAGTGGAAAGTCAAGATCTCTTTTTAAGCCTCTGGCTTCATTAAGCAGAAAAGCCTTATTCTAACCTGCGTTACCAGTCGGTCCACTGAGAGAAAAGACAGCACTTTTAGCCTAGGTCATAAGCCTTATGAAGCTTCTCATGAATTTCTAGTAATCTCTAGGGTCAAAGATACAGTATCTACGAAATTATGAGCTTTTTCTCTCAACCTCTAAAATTAACTATCTGCAGACATATTTTGTAAGCAATCATTTCTTAGACCAGGAATAGGGGAAACACCAGCCAGAATCCAAAGATTTCCCCTTGTACACTAACATCTGGTTAGGCTAACACCTAAATAATGCCTCCTCCTCCCTTTCTGGTCAGGAATATTTCTTAAAGAATTTAAACCCCTTTACGGTTATGTTAGCCATTAGCTATTTTGGAAATACATATTCAAGGAAATTTAGCTCGAGAAAAAAAAATGAGACCTAAAATTATTAGCCAAATCTAAAAACAAAGTTAACTTTAAACCTTAATCCACAGGCAAATCTGCAAACCCAGCTGGGAAAACCTCCACACAAGGAAAACTTGAAGTCCACTCTTAGGGCTAAAAAGTTTTAAGTGTCAGCACATTTAAACCGTACCAAAAACACTTCTCTGGACATCAATACCTCAAGAAAAAGGATCATGAACTTACAATTAGCATAAATAACAAAGCCAAAAAATTCCCTAAATTTCTGCTCAGGGAATCATTTCTGTAGACTGGATCTTAGTCATATTCTAATATACAACTTAAAGGGAACATGTCACAAAAACTAACTCAGCCTTTCAACAAAATACCTTTTTCTGCATCTTCCTATTCTGAGCATGACAGTATCTTAGAAAAACCTTTTGAAAGAGATGAAGGAAACCAGAAGATCTGGAACCAGCAAATCATTAGGTTTCTCCTGTATTAGAAACTGGATGCTGTAAATTAGATTTTGAACAGTGGCTCTTAGAGGTATACAGTAAACCTACACAGCATTTAAAAATACAAGTCCCTAAACTAGAGCTTATTCTAATAACTTTGGAGTTCATCTTCTACATTTGTTAAAAGCACCATACATGTTTTTAATGCTAAGTCTCATTGATTTACTCAATTTCAGAAATTTTAGGCTTCCTACCTACTGATTTCTCTTGGTGAAATTATCTTCGTGGAACCTTGTTTCTCTCATTTTCTCTGCTCCACCAGCCCCAGGACAAGAGGCCTGTCTCCCTCTTACTTCCCCAATAGGCAGAGCAGGGCTGAGAGGAGGCACTGTCAGACTCAAAGATGCCTTGGTCAGGGGGGGGGATGGGTGGGGTGGGAAGAGAAGAAAACCCTGAATGGATGCAATGGTCTATGGGCATCAGCGTTTATTTTTGCCATACATCTATCCAAGCTTAGGCCATATAATCAAATTCCAAAGTGCTTTCTTTCCATTTAGAGGATTAATAGGTTTTTCCTCTTTTAGACCCCAAGGGCCTTTCAGGAATTCATGGACTTGAACAGAAAGTATCAATTCACCTCTTTTTTACCTCAGCTCTCTGCCTAATCTGTAATTCAGAGCGCAAAATTAACGTTATTAGTTTATACGTGGCAAAATTTACAAACCAGTAAAGCAAATGCTAGAAACTACTATGAATTGAGAATAATTTTCTTCTCCTTGCAAGGCAGAAATAATTATAAAAAGCACAAATTTCATATTGACAACTGGCCCTAAAATCCTAGAAGATAGATCCTTTTAGATATGTAATTTAAACCACTTTTTCCAAGAGCTAGAAGACCTGACAACTCTGTTTTTTTAGGTTGTCTTCATTTCAGGAAGAAGTGATACCCTTGGCTTTCCCAACAGAAAACAACTACTGGTTAGCTACCACTGGGTATTATTTTGACAGTTCACTTGTCCTATCCAATAGAAAGTAACATTTCGCTAACCATCGTATTCTTTTATTCAACTAAAACAAAACACACGGAAGGGGAAAGGACAGACCTTTAGGGTTTATTTTTCAAAGTAAGTGGTGGGAGTGAGGAACCAAAACTAAGTTACTTTATAATCTATACCTCTCACGTCATTGTAACAGTTAAACTTTAACAGCAGCAAATGAGAAAAAGGAAATAGAGCAGTTTTCTGAACTACCACTATTGCCACTTTGAGTTAGAGATCCTGTTCACTTATGTGACCCACCTCATTGTAAGGGAAGCTAATATATTTTTAGCAGTAATCCTAGTCATTCAACTGGAACAGGCATTAAACAGAAGAAAAGAATCATCCTTGTGAATTTAGAACCTGCATCTTAAAAGTTAGGGCCTAATTGGTCATAGGTTTCCCCTATGCCATCTAGAAAGAATTTTCATAAATGCCAAAAGGAACTATCCTCTTCACTGGTTTGCTTCTATAACCATCCTGGTGACATTCTTTGGGAAAACTACGACAAACTTAGAAAACATTCTACTATATATTGCTCAGTACTAAAAGATAGGGGTCAATGAATTTTAAGAGTCCATGGAGGTGGCACAGACCACCAATCCCAACTCTGGAGGTACTCACTCATGGCCCAGGACCAGCAGCATTATACAAAAAAATCTAGAGAGACAACATGAAGCCAACTGTTACCCATGCTGGAGAGCTCATTCCTGCCTCATATTTGACTACAAAGGGTTATTTTTTAAAATTGCATTTCAATCATTTGACTAAGAAGTTAAAATTAGAATTACCTAATTTAAACGTTTCCCCTGGAAGGCACTTCTTTGCCCTGTATATATTTTCTTCTATTAAACAAATAATGCATGCATGTTTAGCAAAATATACAGGGACACATAAACAGACTAGTAATTACTTAGCGTAGTGCTTTCTGATTCCAGATTACTTCTTATCTTAACTTCATTTTTATTTCTTTTCTTCATTCTTCCGTTTCAAATTCTGACTTCTTTCATCTTCCCCACTTCACACAAATTGCTCAATATTCTACAAGTGGGACTTCTGGTCTGATAATTAGCATGCATTCTTTCTTTTATTTTTTCAAATTTCAGCTTCACTTATTCCTGAGCTTCAAATACTCATTTATAAAACTTGTCAAATGACGACTTCCGCATTTTCCTTCTTCAACATTAACCTTAATAGAAAAAGAACAGGATGAAGAATATTTTAAAACTCCAGGATAAAATCCAGTGCCAAAACTGAAACTAGAAAAAAAAAATCCCTCTTTTTGGATTAAAAAAAAACAAAAACAAAAAAACCCTAGAATATGCAGCTCAAAAAACTGGAACTAGCTTCCTGTTGGTTCTAAAATATACTAGGTAACCAACCTCATTCTCATTGTCTACTTCAGATAGATTTATCATGCTTAAGTTGAATGCGAAGTGCGCAACTGAACATTTGCTGTTCATCTAACATTTAAGAACTTTAATTACATTTCACACTTCTTACTTATTGTATTCATCAAGAGAATGTTAAGTGTCAAAAGCACAACTCTAGTCAAAAAGTGACACATTAATACAAAAGTGCAAGAAAGGAAAGCACGGACAATTCATTTGTACAATGATGACAAAGCTCAGGGCTGGACAGGTTTACAAATTGTGACTTGTCTAGATAATAGATAAGGTAAAGATATATAATGTCACACATTTTTGTACTGCATAAAGAGCTCCGTAGAAGACAGTATCAGGGAATCAGAAAATTTGGACTAAAGTGCTCAAAACCCACCCCTAGAAAGCTGCTCTAGTGAAATTTTAAATATGAATGGTCCGACTACTAAATTTAGCACTAGAACCATAAAAAGACAAAATCAGATCAACCAACTACTGTATCCAAGTAGTTATGAAAGAAAGCAAACGAACTTGAATCCAACAGTGAGGTTTTCAAAGAATTTTTTTGTGAATTCCCCCTCAATGAACAAACGTATTAAAATCTTATGCAGTCCAAAGGAGAAATCCTACTTTTTAAGGTGGCAATATTAGGAAAAAATTATAGCTCACCTCCTAAAATTATTAAAAAAAAAAAAAACCAAACCCAAAAACCAAAAAACTCAATCATCACTTAACAGATCAATAAAATGTAATAGTGTCTGTTCAACACCCTAAACAAAATAAATACTGCCTCAAAAAACATTCTACTTCTCCCTGTTATCCTGTACCTCACCTGTACCTCACTTGTCAACAATTTACTAGTTTATTTTCTTTGGGGGTGATTGGGGCTAAAGCTTCCTTTAAAAAGAGAGAGAGAGACGGAGGGAGGGAGGGAGGGAGGGAGGGAGGGAGGGAGGGAGGGAGGGAGAGGGAGAGGAAACAAAGTCTTTATAACTTATGTGGGCATGAAGACAACCATGGCTATAGTGGCAAGTGTTGTGATGCCTTTCCTGAGAAAGTAAGCATAATCTTCAGTTTTTTTGTCGCTGAAAGTCAATTATTGTTTAACCCAGGAAAAATTTTAAATAGCTTTTTAAGGGAATCACAGTAATTGATTTCCTTTTAATATCCATCACTAAAATGTAATGGGATATGTTTGCTGGCAGCACAAATGTAATCGTGGAATCAGAATGCCCAAGCAGGTTTCCTCTTGGGGCCTCCTAAAGATAACATACAGAAACAGGGCTTTAGATGCACGAAATACTGGAATGGAGGCCAAAGCTCTATGTATTGGAACTTTTCAATATGGATGCCTTCCTGCTTTTATATTTTATTACCTCTTCCAAACCATCTTCCTCCTTTTATATTCAAAGACCAAAAAACATGTTGCTAGATAATGTAAATATTAGGTTTATTTTAACTCAATTACTGAGCTCAAGTGGCCACTTTAATAAAACCAGACAACCAACTACTGGGCTAATGTTATTGCCCATTTGGTGAAGAAATAAGCAGAAACTTACATCATCAACATAATTTTTTGTTAGAACGACTCTAGGGACTACAACTGAATTCAAATAACATTAAAAACATGTACAAATTCAGTAGGTTGCTAACAAGGTAATATTTAAAAAATTGGGATGAGACAAAGAAAAATTGGTTGATCCTGCTATATAAAGGTTAATGCTCATACTAATGGACTGTTTTTATTTTTCTGTAAACTCTACCAGAAGGTTGGGTGGAGAAAAATACTCCAAAGACAGAATATTTTCTGGAAGGGGGAAAAAAAAATCTGACTTACCTATATCAGTTTTAAGCCCATCTCTTGCATCAATAATATTAACTCTAAGAAGGGGCTCATGCATTCTGCAGTATTGGGCAGTCTATATTAATCAAAGTAGAAATCTGAAAATAACCTCCACACCCAATCCAAAAAGATTTTTGAGAATTTAGAAACTCAAATTTGCTATAGTGAACAACTTTTTTTGGCTTGCTTAAAAACAAGACTAAATGAAAACAAGATCTAAAATTCGATGTAATCCATACCCCAAAAAACTAAACTGGATAAAACACTTAAAATTCCTAAACACTAATCACTATCCCTTCTAGAAAAAATAATGACATACAATTATGTATGAAAACTGAACATAACACAGAATGCTAAGGCTCTAAAAATACTTCTCTTGGGCAAAATGTTAACTATGAAAATGTTAATATTTATCAATTAGGTTTTGGGCTTTGTTAGAGATAAAGGGGAAAGGTGAATGCTATTAATTAACATCTCACCATCTGAATTCCTCTTTAAAAAAACCGTAGTACTTACCTTGTTATCACTTGTAATTTCAGTTTGAAAATGCCACCTTCTAGTTCCAAACAACATTAAAAACATTCTTAGTTAAAACCAAGAAAAATATTCTTCAACCTGGTTTTTTCAAGAGACTCATACCTAACCAGACTCGCAGTGAAACAATGCAAACTATTTCCTTTCACTTGACATTAATTCAATCCTTTATTAAAGGAATGTGGTGCAATGGCTGCCAATTCTTTAGAAAGAAATAGATTCAGATGGTTCAGTTTTTGGAAATCAGAATTCAGAGTTAGGGGCCAAAAACAAAGACTACAGAAAGACAACCCAAGATTAAGCAGAAGAGAAAAACTGCAGAAAGCTGAAAGGCAGTTTGATGGGATGGTATCTGGATACTACTCATCTCCATAAAGAGTAAGACTAGATAATGTACCTACAGTGCAAACATTATTTCTACAGTAACTATAGCCAATATTCTACCAGAATATGTTCTTGAACTGCTTGCTATTGTAATCTTGACAGCAAGGCAGAAATTAAAACCACCTGTTCATATAATAGTGTTTCCTTATTTAGTTTCTGGATTCTCTAAGTATAGACTTATTTGTAGAAACTAAAGAAATTACATTCATTAGGAAGGCAGAGCATTAAACCAGTGTCAAGACCAAACACACAAACATCGCATACTCTAAATAGAATACTATGACCATTACCAGGCCTTAAAGATTACCCGCCTCAATATTGCTATGCACCTACAAACTAGCCACCAACAACTCTTTTTATGTTATTTGTCCATATTATGACATAACTGCTAGGACTTTTTGCAAAGGGGCTGACTGGTCAACCCTTTTCCCAAAAATATTTGCCAGCAACTTTTGGAAAGTACTGGGAGAAGTGAATTTGGAGATGAAAAGTATTTTATTTTGCACGGGTTTGCCTACATCAAATAAGTTAACTCTAGATAGAAACAGACTTTGAGTTAAATCGATCACATGAAAAAAATCTCACAATAAAGGTAAAAGCCACTCTGCTATAATAGTGTGACATGAACCACAAAAATTCTGCAACATACCCTAACTATGCATTTAAAAGAAGATAAAAGGACACACTGAACAACAGTTCTGTTCGTATATTCATTCACCCAAGAAGTAAAACCCTATGGGTGACCAGATGGAGGACAATTTATCACACGCCTACAGTCTGTTTAGGAAAGAAACTTCTGAAGTCTAAAGGACTGGGGGAAAAAAAACTTCCAGAATTATGCTGGGGATATGGGAGTGTCTGGATTCTGGATAGCTAAATGAAGGGACAGGCTGGGGATGGGTGGGGTTCCAGCCAAACTGAAGAGATTTGTATTTTAAGCGATTACATTAACAATACAGATTAGGCTTGTTTTAATGATTTACATTAACAGTTTGAAATGTTTGAGGGCCTAGAGCTGAATTAATTTTTCAGGCTTCAGAGAAGCTATTCATACCAAACATGTCCAAGATTATTACCCTGAATGCAACTTTTTCACTGCTTTCAGGCACTGTCAAAAGAAGGGTTTTTTGTTTTTTTTTTATAGCCAGTCAGACCTACTATATACATCATCATTTTTACAGCATTATATCTAATCTGTTCCATTAAGCTTCAGGGTTTTTGCCAGGCACTCTACGAATCCAAACTTTTTTTTTAGGCCTATTCTAACCTCTTCAGTTTCCAATTCACCAATTGCAAAGCAATCTACACACAAAACAAATGCCAAACAAAACAACATAGAAGTATGCCACAACTTGAAAGTTTAGAAACCTTTCCAGGATCCAAGACTCTTACGTAAGAAATACATCAATTTCTAACATACAGCTTGAAATTATTTTGTAACTTTCCTTCCATAAGATTTTGGTGAATAAATCTACATAAATAAGATTATGGAAGAAAACAGATGTTCAAAAATGTCAAATTATTTGGATGACAACCTCTCTTGAACGGTCTCAAGCCAGGAACCTACTTCCAACAATTGTTTCCTCCCATATGTAAAATATGCTCAAATATTATTTTGGGGCAAGTTTCGTCTTCACAAGCACATGATTACAAGTAACATTAAGGTATGTTCAACTGAGAGCTCTTCTCAGAAACCGGCCATTTTGCATCCTCTCAATAGTGCAAATAGTACCCAATAATTGTTCAGAAAACAAAAGACTTAAAGTCATCATTTGCTTTCCAGTCCAAATACAGTTCAACAGTGTAGTCAACCGGCAGAAATCAGAAATCACAGCTTTAACCCTTTGTGCGCTCACTCCAAACTTTCTAACCATAAGAAAGCAAAGGTATAAAAATAATCGTACACGTTTTGGTAATGTTGGGATCAAAAGCCTTAGGGAAAAATGAAAAAAGCTAATATTCCTCTGAATAGGGGGTCAAGCCTGATTATCTCAGACCAAAATCAATCAGATTTAGCTCCCAAGTTAAACAGTAATTTCGACAACGTTCCAGGAGCTATGATAGAGGTTTCTAGAAATGCCTTTCTAATGAAAGGCCCCAAATCTTTTTACAAGAGTTTGCTAAGATACTTGAATAGATTTACCTGACGACTGTTACGGAGGTCTTACGATGGCCCTAGAAGAAAAAGAAAACCTACCAAACTGTAAAAGCACCCCCACGTATTCCTACCAAGTAAAAAATCAACTTCCTTCTTCAATAAAGTTCTCCACAACCTCGAACGTTAAGATTCTGGCAAGTTTTCTATTTTTGCATCATTGTTAGTACCCACAGCCTCGCAACCAGCTTTACATCACGTTTTTTAAGCCCGGAAACGGTCTTACTCCTCCAGTTAACATTCACCCAACTCCACATGAGAGGTGGAGGCTTTAAAAAAAAAAAAAAGAAAAAGAAAAAAAAAGTGTACCAACAGAGTAGTGGTTCACAGATTTAGAATGCCTCAAAACAAAAGGAAATAACGGCGCCGCAAGTTGCCCGCCAGTTTCTCCTACACAATCCCGTGAAAAATACCTACTCCATTTAAGAAGAAAATCTCAGCGGCCTCGGGGTCTAGTCTATTCGGATACTCCGATAACGACTTTTCGTTTGAAAGCACTTTCGGTATCAAAGAGAAACACTCCATTTAGGCCGAACACAAAGCGCGCGCGAAACCACCTCTATCGGGCCCAGAACTTGACTACCTCGGATTAGTTTCCCCCACCGTAAGAGAGGTCCCAAGAACTTCCTAGATTCCATCACTTCGGGGTCCACAGACGATCCTTTCTTAACCTAAACGCCGGGCGAAAACCCTCTGAGTAGGTTGCCCCTCTTTCTCCCCGCCCCACACGGCCCACTGAGGCGCGGGCCCGCCTTGGACGCGCGGCTTCTCCGCCATTTTGTGCCTCTGGCAGCCCGCCCGGCCCGCCAGCCCAAGATGGCGGCAGCGAGGCTTCGCAGGAGAGCAACGGCGAAATGAGATACCGCTCCCCTCCCCCAACACCGAGGGGACGCAGCGGCCATTTTTAAGCTTTCCCCCTCTCGTAACGGAAAAAAACCGCCGTCTTGGGTAAGGAGCTACATAACCCCCCACGGCGGCCTCCTTCACGACTAAAGACACTCCCCGCAAGGGTTTTTTAGACCCAACTCCCTTCCTCCCCAGCCTCAGACTTCGGAGCCTAAATCGCCTCTGTCTCCAGGTCTGAGGCCGACGGGCCTGGAAGAGAAGCAAGCTGGGACCACACAGCCGCCCCCTGCACCATCTCTACGTACCCGCTCGCCGTAATTCTGCTCGCCGCTGTCGCTCATGACTCCTAGCTGCTATCGCCGCTCGACGTGCTTCAATCGAAGCTGCCAACCTCTTGCGCCTTCTATATAGAGGCTCCGCCGCAGCCTCGTAGAACGCACAAGTTCCCGAGCCGCTGAGTATCGAAGCGCTCCGCACCGCCTCCGCACGGGCTCTAAGCCTGCCGGACGTGACGCGGCGCTCCTTAACCCGGCCCCTCCCCCTTTCAGAACGCGCGCTTTCTTGGCTCCGCCCCTCCGCGCTCTGCCTCCTCTTTCTAGCGTGCCGCGTCCGGAATCGGACGTGACGTAAGTCCCGCACCTCGCGCGGCCCTACCCCTATCTTTGGGTCTCAATGAGGCGGGAAAGTGAGCGCGCTGGATGGTCTGACCAAGAGGTGGTCGCCAAGGGGCGCAGTGACACCAGCCACGCCTGAATGTTCTGGAACCTACCAGGGAAACTGTCGTGGCGGTGGGAGGGAGGAGATGCCCTCCTTTTCGCCCATCCTTGAGTCCTTTCTTCTGCTTTATGAGTTTTTGTCTTTTATTCTGCCTTCCTTTGGTTGGAGAGGGTGGATATCCGTATGCTAGGTTCCTTGCTTTACTTTGCATTTATTTAGCTTCAATTGTAGATGTTTTCTTCCTGAGTAAACTTTCATTTGAGCACCTATTAAATGCCAAAGGACTTTATCACATCTTGATGTGATGAAATCAGGCACAATCTCTCTATTCTGCAGAAGTTAGTGGTCTAGTGAGGGAGAACCGTTAAACACGTTTGTAAACTATGATTTTAAGTGCTAGAAGCATGTACTGCTATAATGATGTAACAGGAGGGAAGATTAATTCTGCTACCCCCCAACAGCATGATCTACAGTTGATTCTTTTTTTTTTTTTTTTTTTTTTTAAGTTTATTCGTCTTAGGGTGCCTGGGTGGCTCAATGGTTTAAGTGACTCTTGGTTTCAGCTCAGGTCACGAGCTCATGTTTCATGAGTTCCAGCAGGCATTGAGCTCCATGCTGACAGTGCGGAGCCTGCTTGGGATTCTCTCTCTGCCCCTCCCCCACTTGCTCTCTCTGTCTCAAAATGAATAAACTTTAAAAAAAAAAAACCCTACGTTTATTTGTTTTGAGAGAGAGGGAGCAGAGGAGGGGCAGAGAGAGAGACAGAGAATCCCAAGCAGGCTCTGTGATGCTAGTGAAGAGTCAGATGTGGGCCTTGAATTCTCAAACCATGAGACCATGACCTGAGCTGAGACCAAGGGACTGACAATTAACTGACTGAGCCACCCGGTGCTCAGCTAATTCCTACAGTTAATTCTTGAACAACATGGGTTTGAACTGCTCGGGTGCACTCCTAACTGGGATTTTGTTTTTTTAATTTTTTTAAATATTCTTTTTTGAGAGAGAGAGAGAGACAGAGCATGGACAGGGGAGGGGCAGAGAGAGAGAGAGAGAGAGAGAGACAGAATCCAGAGCAGGCTCCAGGCTCTGAGCTGTCAGCACAGAGCCCTAAGCAGGGCTGGAACCCATGAACCATGAGATCATCACCTGAGCTATGGTCCAACGCTTAACTAACTGAGCCACCCAAGTGCATATAAATATAAGTAAGTATAAATATAAATATAAACAGTACTGTACTGTTCAGACCTTACTCACTGCACCTGTCATTTCCCCACCCATTAAAAAAGAAGTATGGTACCTGGCTGGTGATGCATTTTGATACCTGTAAGACCTGTGCACAATTCAAATGTTTTTTATTGTATTTACAGAACTGTGCAATCATCACCACAATTTTAGAACAGTTTCATCACCCCTGGAAAAAAACCTGTACTCACTAATAGTCATTGCACATCTTCCTCTCCATCCTCCTGCATCCCTCCCAGCTCTAAGGAATCTGAAATCTATTTTGCCTCTATACATTTGTTTATTCTGGACATTTCATATAAATAGAACCATATAATATGAAGTCCTTTGTGACTGGCTTCCTTAACTTAGTGTAATGTTTTCAAGGTTCATCCATGTTGTAGCATATCAGTATTTCATTCCTTTTTATTAGTGAATAATATTTTATTATATAGACATAATCATGTTTTTTTTATCCATTCATCATTTGATAGACTTTTGCATCCAAAAGTGCACTTTTCCACTTTTTAGCCATTGTGAATAGTAATAGCTGCTGCTATGAATATTCATGTACAAGTTTTGTCCGAACATAATTTTCAATTATTTGGGGAATACACCTAGGGGTGGAATTGCTAGGTTGTATGGTAACTCTATGTTTAACTTTTTGAGCTACAACATGGATGAACCTTGAAAACATTACACTAAGTTAAGGAAGCCAGTCACAAAAGACTTCATATTATATGGTTCTATTTATATGAAGTGTCCAGAATAAGCAAAAGTATAGAGACAAAGTAGATTTCAGATTCCTTAGAGCTGGGAGGGATGCAGGAGGAGGGTGGAAAGGAAGATGCCATTTAATTCTAGCCACTCTAATGAGTGTGAAATGGTATCTCTTTATGGTTTTGATTCGCATTTCCCTAATTATGACGTTAAGCATCTTTTCATGTGTTTATCAATCATGTGTAGATTGTCTCTGGAGAAGTGTCTATTCATATACCTTGCCCGTTTTTTTAGTTGGATTATTAATATTTTTGTTATTGAGTTGTAAGAATTGGCAATTTGATTCTTGCTTGGTACAGCATCAGTATTTAAGGCACCTGAGACCCAGGGGTTTGGTGATGACTCAAGGTGACAATTGTCCTCTTTTTACATAGTCTCCAGGGTCACCCTCATCTGCTTTCATAGTTTCAATTGGCGACCTACATGCTGATGGTTTCCGATTTTAAATTTACACCTTTGAACGCCCTCCTCAGTCTTGTGCTTAAATTCTTGTTGCCTGCTTGAATTTTTACCTGGATATTTCAGAAGCTTATAAAAATTACCATGCCCAAAACTAATCATTTTAATAATCTGTTCCTCCTCTGCCATCTAAATGTCCCTGCTAAAACTTTCTTCTCTCTTCCCCTCCTTATTTAGTTAACATAGTTTGTCAATTCTACTTCCTGTATAATTTAAAAAATTTTCTTTTCTTCTCCAGGTCCCTTGCCACCATTTATCAGGGCCTCATCAACTCAGTTAGCTAGAGAGTTTGTTTTTTTTTTAATTTTTTTAAATGTTTATTTATTTTTAAGAGAGACAGAGACAGAGCATGAGTAGGGGAGGGGCAGAGAGAGAGGGAGACACAGAATCTGAAACAGGCTCCAGGCTCTGAGCTGTCAGCACAGAGCCCAACGCGGGGCTCAAACTCACAGACCGTGAGATCATGACTTGAGCCGAAGTCGGACGCCCAACCAACTGAGCCACTCAAGTGCCCGGAGAATTTCTAATTATCTTAAAAGTGAGTTGGTGTTTGGGCGTTTTCACAGCTTTAAACACTTTATTTCTAATTCTAATAAGAGAAAAGAGTTACAAAAAGATTCCAACCATTACCTTGGAGCTGGAGTCATAGTTCACCAATTTGAAATGATATAGGGTGTACCTGAGAAAAAAATTCTAGTACATTTCCCCCCAATAATTATTTCAAATTTTGCAGATAGCCCTTGTGTTTTTGTGCAGTTATTAATTTCTAGTCATTTTATTGGCTAGCCTATACCATTTCTAAACTTCCTGTATTCTCCCTGGGAGGAAGAGGTTAAATTTCTTTCTCCCTTTTTTAACACCTAGATACTTGTCACTGTGATGTAACTTAAAAATTAGGTCAGTAGCAAAATGTTATAAGTGTTCATTGTACAATTCTCTTCACTATGTTTGAACATTTTCATAATAAAATGTTGAGGGGAAAAAAAGTAAGTCAGGTCATGGTAACCACATGTTCTGGAACTATCAATGGATTCTCTTAACTTCCAAAAACCTTAATACAAGTTGCAATTCTCTCAAGATCTGTTCCTTATCTGCCACTCTCCCCCTTGTTTGCTATGCTGTAGACACAGTTTCTCACACTCTTTGTATTCTCAATCTTAGACCTTTGAATGTCCTTCCTGGGACATTCAACAACAGCTCTTTCTCCCAACACTCCCCTAAAGCTGGGCTCCTACTCAGATCTCAGACCTTGCCTTGCTTCCTGGTTTAGATTAGATTAGATCTCTTGTTTACATACGCTTATAAGCACCCCTCATATCATTCATAGCAGTTGCAATTAAACAACAATTATATAATTACTTTTGTGATTTTGGCTT
Organism: Panthera onca; assembly: GCF_046562875.1. NCBI lineage: Eukaryota > Metazoa > Chordata > Mammalia > Carnivora > Felidae > Panthera > Panthera onca. The sequence continues at coordinate 81,610,649 of NC_138347.1, read as the reverse complement.
TTATATCTCTTCTTCATTAGACTAGATTCCTTGAGGACAAGGCCTATGCCTATATTATCCCCTGCTTTATACCTAGTACCAGCACTTGGCATGTAGTAAGCCTTTAGTAACCCTTGTTGAGTGAATGAAAGACAGCAAAGTGTGAATTTAGAAATGATTGGGAAGGCAACGAATATCTTTTTAGGTCCCTGAGCATGGGACTGACTTACTGAAAGGGGGGAATATTGTCCTGGCAAAGACATTGAGGTCAGTCAATGGAGGGCTTATGTGCCATTCATGTCTATATCTCCAGCATCTAGTAAAGGGCCAGGCTGTTGAATGAGGGGCCCTGTGGGATGTGGTTCCTGTACTGCAAATACAAGGTGGAAAGGACTGGACTCCAGTGACAGAAAGAACAGAGAGGAAACAGTAAGTGAGTAGACTGAGACGGTAGACCTGACTGGTCTTGATGATGGGAATATGTGGAGAAAAGACAAAGAGATGGGGAAAATGACCATAAAAACTTTGTCTCGGTAGGGGAAGTACATGCAAGAGGAAATAATGTGCCTGCTTGGGGGTGCCCTCTTAACTGAGGCTTAATCTCATAGCATAGAGAAAAGCAAGAAGCTGCCCCCAAATTTGATTATTGTTTCTCCTTAGAGACTAGACCCTCTTCCTCAACATATTTTTTTGTTGTTGTTGATATTCAACTTCTGTCCTGGAATTCATGCATTCATTCTTTCTTTGATTTATTGTTTTGTTTTTATTCGTTTAGTCATTCAGTAAACTAGAGAAGAAAGCAAGGGGCAGATCACACAGGACCTTGTATGCCTTTTTAAGGAGTTTAGATTTTATTTAGTAGGGAATAGGGAAGTATTGAAGTGTTAAGAGGTGAGTTATATTGTCATGGTTAGGTTCTAGAAAAATGTTGGCAGTTTGGAGCATGGATTTGAGGAGTGATGTGGCCAAGAAAGACTGGAGTCTAGGGACAGATGAGGAACAAGATCTCTGCTGTCAGCTGTGCAGGGCATACCTAGCAAGGGTCTGTGAAAGCTGAGACCCAGGCAGTGTGCTTTGTTCACCCAAAGGAAGGCCCTACTTTTGCAAATTCACACAACATCATCATTTTGGCCAGGGGCAGCCAAGCCAGGAGACCAGTTTCTAGACTCTTCCAATGTTCCAGATGAGGAATAAAAAGAGTGAGAAAGTGAGTAAACCTGAACCAAAGCGGTGGTAATGGTGTTAGAGAAGAAAGAATGGACATGCCTTCCTGTACTAGTTGCCCCAAATTCATCCTTCTTGCCTGCTCCCGTGAAAATAGATATGGGCCCTTTAAATATATATATTCTTTTTGCCAGCTGGCACTGAAGCTTTGTCAGTATAAGGCATTATGCAGGTGTTATAGGAGGAAAGGGTTTACTATGTTCTAGAGTGTTCCGCAGGCTCCTGCAGCACATGAAGCTTCCCTGGTGACCAGCTCCTACAGACATTCAGCTCTCTTCAGCCCTGAATTTCTGCAGTGTGTTGGCAGCGTCTCCAGATCCCAGCTCCTGCAGTGCATGGCTTTAAGCAGCTCGTAGCAGCCAGCAGCTTCCTTTCAAGCACCCACTCCCACCCCTAAGCAGGTCTTGTAGCAGAGGCCTCTGGCTCCTGCAGCATTTGCAGCTTCTCCAGTGCCCTGCCTCCATAGTACATAGCACACAGCAGCACCCAGAGGCTTCCAGAAGCTGGTGGCTTGCCCTGGCACCACCATCAGGTGGTTTTGTGGGTGAGACACTGTCCCCTGAACAGCTTTCTCTGGCATTAGAGAGCCAATTTCTGAAAAATTCTAGAGGGCAAATTTCTGTTAAGTTCTGCCAGGATGGCACCTCAGCAACTTCTCTGACATCCAGTGAGCCACAGCTGTGCTCTCTGTGAAACAGTCTGGACTTCAGCTCTTGAGGAGAAGAGGGTCTTTTGAGGGGACTCTGACAGACCTAGGGGTAAGGCTTCTCCTTATATCTGCTGTTCCTATGTTCTTCAGAGATCCCTTTACTTCTTACTAGTTATTTTCTCATTGCCTCTATCCCCAGTTATAGTTAATAATTATTTATATTAAAAGTTTGAGATCAGAGTGAAATGGTGTCAGAAGATGTCATCCTGCTGGCTTTGTAGATGGAGGAAGGGGCCATAAGCCAAGGAACATGAGTGGCCTCTAGAACTGGAAAAGAATCTTCTCGAACAGATAGGAAGTCAGCAAGTAAGGCTTGCTGCTTTCCTACCTCAAACCCCATGGTTTCAGGGCTCGGCGTGACTCAGGGGCACAAACTGTGGAAAGTCTGCCCTGGAGTGTGACTCAGGAATTCTTACTGGTCTCACTTGCATGTATCTGAAACTGGGAAGTTTACAAAACCCAAAAGCTTTTATAATCAGAAAAGATAAATTCCCTATAAAGAAGAAAAACACAGCATACAATTCCATGGGAAATGTTTGAAATTGCCTTATTCTTGTATCAGGAAGAAGGTCAGATGTAGCCAGATGGATATCATGGCCGTATTGCTGGACAAAGACCGTCCTTCTAGGAAATGAACACCTACTAGAGAGTGACTCTGGTCATTAAAAGTTGTTTGAGAACCACACACAAACAAAAAATTCCCTGTTCATGTTACCATGTGGTTTATATCTCCTCATTAGACCCTGACTGATTCAGAAGTGCTCCCAGGAGTGGTCCCCTAAAATTCTGCTGGGGCGTGGAAGTGAAGGCAAGAGAAAAGCTACACCAACTTTTAGGTTTAGCGTGGGTGACAAGGTGGAAGGACAATGGTGTCATTAGGAAGGAAAATAAGGTCAAGTGGGCAGAATGATGAGTTCAGTTTGAGACATGTAGAAAATGAGGTATTGCTGGGACATCCAAACAAAGATGCCCAGTGAGTACTGGTTATAGCAACCTGGGACTCAGAGGAGATCTGGGTAGAATATACAGACCTGGAATTACCAGTATAGCGATGGTCACAGAAAACTTACATTGAATAAGCAAGATCCTTAAAGGAGTGATGTGGGGATGTCCTCGGAGAACTAATAGTAGATTAAATGACTCAACGCCTGTCTGTTGCTTAGAAACATGAATGTGCAAGTCAAAACTTGGAGACTTAGTTAAGGCAGATTTTCATGAACCAGTTTAGAACTGAGAGGAAATTACGAAACACTTACTGTGATGACTATGGCTGTATAATATAAATAACTGTGGTGAAGTAACCAATCACTTTGGAGTGTCCTGAGCACTAAACAAAAAGTCAGCTTAAAAAATAAAATAATTAGAGACCTTCTCCAGCTATCTAGAGAAATCTGGGAAAGAAATAAAGGTAGCAAAAATTAGAATACCAAAATAACAAAATTTAGAACTCAGACATTTAACATACAAAGAAAATGTTTGTATTAGAATTCTTTTTTTATGTGTATTTTTTATTTTTGAGAGAGAGTAAGAGAGCACACGTGTGTGAGTAGTGGAGGGACAGAAGGAGAGGGAGAGAGAGAATCCCAAGCTCGAACTCATGAACCATGAGATCATGACCTGAGTGGAAGTTGGATGCTTAACTGACTGAACCATGCAGGCGCCTCTGTCTTAGAATTCTTATTATATAAACAATACAGGCTGAAGATTAAAAAAAAAAAAACCCTCAAATCATAAGTGTGCAATGTAAAAAGTGAAAATTCCGGTTTCCCCTACCCCTTTCTTTCCCAGTTTCACCCCTCACTCTCTCCCACTTAAAAATTTAGCATATAAACATTTAGACCTTTGATAGATTTTTTTTTTACAAAATGCATGGAATCATGCTATCCATATTCTTTTAACATGATATTCTGCAACTTGCTTTTTTTTCACTTAGCAATCTAAAATACACTGAATATTTTTCCATATTGGTAAATATAGATTTAGCTCATATTTTAAAAACAGTTGCATGGTATTCCATTGTAAATATATGCCATGATCTTTATACCATGCTCTTTTTATAAAGATGAGAAGCCAGCTGTTTATTTATTTTTAGTTTTTATTTTTTTTATTTTAGAGAGAGAGAAAGAGAGCACATAGGGAAGAGAGACAGAGGGAGAGAGAGAGAATCTTAAGTAGACTTCACACTCAGCATGGAGCCAGATGCAGGGCTCAGTTCCATAGCCACGAGGTCATGACCTAGGGAGAAATCAAGGGCTGGATGGATGCTTAACCAACTGAGCCACCATGGGATCCCAAGAAGCCAGCTGTTTTAAAGAGCAAGAAACTTGGTTATGCATCCAATTTTTTATTTCAGCTCAGGTTGTGATCTCACATCAGTGAGACTGAGCCCCACATCCACATCAGGCTCTGCGCTGGCAGCACAGATCATACTTGGGATTCTCGCTCTCCCTCTGTCTCTGCCTTTCTCTCAAAATAAATAAATAAATAAATAAATGTTAAGAAAAAGGGGGGGGCAAGAAAGCAGTGTTCCTAGGAAGGAATCAGCCAGGGCACAGAGGCATTGAGGTGAGAATGTTTGGCAGGTTCTAGGAGCCTAGAGACCAGACCATGGGATATCAGTGAGTACGTCAGAGTACGAAGAGGGCTTGGTGCCCAGAGCAGATCTACCACATGAAGTAGAATCCTGTCTCCTTCACGACTGACTGAGAGACCCTGGACAAGTTTAACCTCTGTACTTCATTTGCTTCATCTATAAATTAGGAGTTATAAGGATACCTACCTCACAGATTTGTTGTTAGGATTCCATGAGTTAGTAAATATAAAACATTTAGAACAACTGTCTAGTCCGTAAGTTAGCAAGTATTATGTAGGTCATAGAAAGGATGTCAGATGTTATTTATATGCAGTGTGGAACCCTGCAGGGGAATGGCTTGACTCAATTTTTATTTTTATAAGATCCCATTCCCCATTGGGTGGAGAATGGGATAGAAGGGGGGGAAAACTAGACCAGTTAGGGAGCTGTCACGCTGGTCCAGGAGAGAGACCATTGTAATAGGGTGGTAACAAAGGAGATGGGAGAAATGGACAGATTTTAGATCTATTTTGGAGACAGAATTGAGTTGCCTTGGAGGGTATGGGGATAGGGATGTCAAGAAGGACTCAAGAAGGGTGGTGGTCCTCCAGACATAGGAGGAAACCTGGGAGACAAGGAATTTAAAGGGGGTGAAGAGAAGGGATAAGGGTTGAATTTTGAACTGAGTATGTTAGAGATGCTATGAAACAGAGTGGAAGCTGTCAAGTAGGCAGTTGCATATAGTACAAATTGGACACACATTAAAATCTTACAATACATCTGGTATTTATAAATCATATTTGTTTTCAATCAGGAATTTTTATTCAGCAAGTTGTAAGTAAACAACAAATTATGCACTGAATACTAAAATATCTTGTTGGCAGTTGGAACATTTTAATTGGATTCTTTTCTCTGATTATAAAAGTGATGTTACAGCTTGCATGTATACCTACTGGCTGTATAATATTCTACCATATGGCTGTACTGTATATAATTTTTTGAACAACTTTCTATGTTTTTTTCCCTAATTTTTCAACATTTCAAATAATTCTTCAGTGAATAGTTTTGTTAATAAATCTACATCTGAATTTAAATTTTTTTTCTTTTGCTTGCTTAAGATAGAGTCCTAGGAGGAGAAATACTTTGTCAACAAGTACGATCTTTTTTAGGACTTTTTTTTTTTTGAATAGTACAGTGTCATTGTCTGTATTCATTTACTCTACATTAGATCCCTTTTCCAGGACTTTTGAAACATAATGTCAACTTGCTTTCCAGAGTTGAATTACTTTACATTCCTAGTTCCAATCTACAAATGTTCATACCATTGCAACCCCAATGAAGAACTCTGTTAATCTAATAAGTGAAACAGGACTTCTGGAAGCCATTTAATTTAATTTGCATTTCTTTAACAACCAGTGATAGAGATTATCTCTGCTAATCTGTTGCTTTTTTTTTTTTCCACGTTTTATTTTTGAGCGAGTGCAAGTGGGGGAGGGGCAGAGAGTGGGGGGACAGAGGATCTAAAGCAGGCTTTGCACTGACAGCAGAGAGCCCCGTGTGGGGCTTGAATTAATGAACTGCGAGATCATTACCAAAGTAGGACGCTCAACCCACTGGGCCACCCAGGTGCCCCTAATCTGTTGCTTTTACCACTGACTGATGGCTGTGGTTCTCCTGGCCTACAGTGCTTTCTCTGCCCCCACCGCCCCTTTCACCTGGCTAATTCCTACCCAGTTCTTCCCTCCACCCTACCACGCCTCCCAGTGACTGACCTCCTCCTCCTTCTTGCTGCTAATATATGTCTATTTTCTTTGAAATATGTTCTCAGAATCAAGTTCCTCTCCTTCAGAGAACTTATTTCTGTTTGTAATTATATATTAGTGGAGGCAGTTGATCAATGCGTTGACTAAAATGCTAAGCTTCAAGAAGACAGGAATATTTTGCTCATTACTGAATCCCCACTCAATAAATAGTTATGTAATGAATGGAGAAAAAAATGAATAGGAAGTGAGAGGAGAGAGGTGCTATGATTGGCTAGCTTGGGTCATGTGCCTGTCCCTTTCCCGGGGTGCAGCTCTTTTACTGGAAAAAGAAATAATGGAACAAACATGGTCAATAGGAAATCACTGTTAGCTCGGCAGCTATCTCCATGTGCGTGGACCACAAGAAATTCTAAATTTTCATGTAATCAGAGCTACACATTTTCTTTGTTAGGAATTTTTTTAAATTATATTTAAGCTGAGAAAATTCTTTCTCACCCTAAGATGAATGTACCCTTACATGTCCCTCTAGGTTTTTCTTCTCATGGTTTCTGTTAAACATTTGACAGCAGTTGTAGTTTTCTTATGAAAACACAGGAGGAGGGGCACCTGGATGGCTCAGTCCATTAAGCGTTTGATCTTGATTTTGGCTCAGGTCATAATCTTATCCTTTGTGCTGACAGCACAGAGCCTGCTTGGCATTCTCTTTCTCTGCCCCTTCCCGCCCCTCTAAAAATAAATAAATAAACCTTAAAAAAATGAAAACACATGATGAAATATAGAAGACAGGGCGTGGCACGCAGGAAAAATTTTCTGAACAGGACCGAAGTGAGAGAGAGGGTTAAAACTCTCTTTGTCTTCTGATGTTTGTCTATTAGACAAATCTGATATGAGAGATTCTCTTTTGCTGATTTGCTATGGAGAAGATGAGTGTCTTAATGTTAATAACACCCTCATCAGAATATTATAGGGCCAATACCATTAAAATTGAGCAGATAGAGTTTTTTAAAAAATTTAACACAAATCTTCCCAGACCACATCAGCATGGCATGGTGAGAGGTCGAATGATCAGTTACAACACAGTAAAAATCTCCAGCTAAATCTCTGGAACCTTCCCTTCCATCCCCAGTCACTCCTGATTTAGTCCAAGAAGGCCCTAAGAGGGTGTCTGTCACTTGCTTCCTCCTTGTGGCATTTCTCTACCACTCCTATCCAGGACCAAGGGTATTCAGGGCTCTGATTTAGGCTGCATGGCTTGTCCCTCAGCATCTGATGGAGATTCTTGTGCTATAGCTCTTTCATTTGATATGATCCCTGTTATGGTCTTAAACTGGCTACCAGTGTACTGAGAAATTTTATTTATGAAGCCTTTCCTTGATCATAAATTATAAAGATATTCTATACTTTGTTCTGTTTACTGTTTTCATTTATCACATTTAGGTTAAATTCCATGTAGAGTCTACTTTTGTGTATGGTGTGAGACATAGATCATTTTACTTTTGCCCATATAGGTACCTCCTGCTTCCCCAATACTGGGGGAAGCACATTAAATAATGTGTTCTTTCCTATGTGGTACTGCTTCCATTGTAAATTAAGTTCCCATTTGTATACAGTTTTATCTTGGAGCTGCCATTGTCCCCCATCCAGGGTCAGCAGTATGGGTGGCTCTAAGCTATGGTGGCTGTGCTCAGGGACAGTAGCCCTTGTATCTTTGCCACACCAGTTCTATAGCATCATTTTGAGGCATGTTCTGACCATTCAGCTTCTGAGTTTGTTCTCAGAGTTTCTGAAGAGTCTAAAATTCACTGATATCTTTTATTTTTATTTTTTATTAAAATATAATTTATTGTCAAATTTGTTTCCATACAACACCCAGTGCTCATCCCAACAGGTGCCCTCCTCAATGCCCATGACTGATATCTTTTGAATAATTTCCATAATCAGTGTCTATGGTTTGCAAATGAGAGTCCTGACAAATAAAATCCTGAATATACTAACATGTTTTTATTAGATTTTATTCATCTTTATTTTTGTTCATCTTTATTTTACTCCTTAATAGCTGTCAAACTGTATGTAAAGAATTATCTCGGGGCGCCTGGGTGGCTCAGTCGGTTAAGTGGCCGACTTCGGCTCAGGTCATGATCTCGCGGTCCGTGAGTTCGAGCCCCGCGTCGGGCTCTGTGCTGACAGCTCGGAGCCTGGAGCCTGTTTCAGATTCTGTGTCTCCCTCTCTCTGACCCTCCCCCGTTCATGCTCTGTCTCTCTCTGTCCCAAAAATAAATAAACGTTAAAAAAAAAAAAAGAATTATCTCAACTATATAGAGAAGAAAATGAATAAAAGATATGGGGCCAAATATGTCAAATGTGGCTCCCTCAAGGAAGGTAGTGATAGTTGGGGGAAAGTGTTCCTAATTTATACTTACTAGAATTATCCAAATCCTCTTCAGGGGAATGCATTATTTGATAAACAGGAAAAAAAAAACATTAAAATCTGAGAAACAAAAACAAAAGCAAAGAGCTTCATCTAAACTTTTTCATGCTTAAAGTAGTCATGGGCTTGTAAAGCTTTTTCTTTTAGCAGGAGTATCTTTCGTAGCCAGTTCTGCAGTCCTAATTCCTATCTAAACTAGCATACCATGCCTTTCATAAGTATTTCCCTTGTTTTTTCCCCTTAACCAGCTTCTCTCCAAGTGATAAGTAATTTTTTCCCTTTTGAAAAGTCCAGCAATTTAGCTTAAATTTACTGTAATATTGAGAAATTCTTGAACAGTTATCATGTCCTGCTTTTAAAAAACATATATTTTATTTACTTTTGAGAGAGAGAGAGAGAGAAAGAGCAGGGGAGGGGCAGAGAGAGAGGGAGATACAGAATCTGAAGCAGGCTCCAGGCTCTGAGCCATCAGCACAGAGCCCGACGCGGGGCTCAAACTCACGGACCGCGAGATTATGACCTGAGCCGAAGTTGGATGTTTAACCAACTGAGCCACCCAGGTGCCCCTATCATGTCCTTCATATATAGAAAGGGAGGCAGTGTATTTATTGAAAAGAGCGTGGGCTTTGCAGCTAGACAGAAAGAAGAACTGAATTCTAATCTTGGCTCTGCCAATTACTAGTTCTGTGGATTTAGACGAATCCCTGGAATGTCTTTGTAAACGCACTTTCCTCATCTGAAAAGTGAAGGCAGTAATACCTAAATGACAGGGCTAATGTAAGGGGCAGATATTTTGTTAATACCTAACATAGTGACTGAGATGGAGTAGGTATACAATCTGTGACAGCACTGAATAAAGATGTCTCAGCTGTGTAGACTGTAAGTAGATACTTACCCAAGTTAGGCCAATCAGATTGACTCCCCTGAGAATTTGTCCCCATTGTCAGGGGTGAGGACACACACACACACACACACACACGCACACACACACTCGAGGCAGGTCTGGGAAATGCAGGACACCGAGGCTAGTCTGCTCCAAAGGGAACCTGCAGAATGAAGGATCCTAGGCCAGGCTCCTACACAAAGGGAGTCAACTAATTTAAAAGAAAATGACACAAATGTGTTTTTTACTAGAGAGCAGTGAGTGGCTGCCTTGTGTAAAATGTGAGAATTTAAGATGCTCTGGTGTCCTATACTTGCTAAGGAGACTTGGCCTCACTTGCCTCACCCTAATCCTGGCCTTATTGGATCCTGTCTTTATTGAATGTTTTGATATATTTTCATCATGGATTTGGGGTATTTTTTTTTATTTTTAAAAGTATCTATCTTTGGGGCATGTAGATGGCTCAGTCTGTTGAGTGTCCAACTCTTGATTTCAGCTCAGGTTGTAATCTCATGGTTCATGGGATCGAGCCCCATGTTGGGCTCCACACTGAGCATGGAGCCTGCCTAAGATGCTCTCTTTCCCTCTCTGTCTGCCCCTTTCCCCACTTGTGCATTTTAAACATAAAAAAAAAAGTTTTTTAATTAGAAAAAAAATTTTTTAATTCCCCTAAGCTTCAATGTCCTCCTTTATCAAATGGGGGTTATAATAGTGTCTGCCATATATAGGTGTCGTGAGGATTAAATGAAATCAAGCTGCTTAATCTATGCAGTACAGTCAGAAGAAATTAACTGTGTTTATCTCTCAACTGGTGTCTCACCATCAGGATAGTTGCTTCCCCACAACCTGCTCCCTACTGCAGTTCACCTTCCCCACTGCACTAAACGGATATGCGCTCAAAGAACAGCAGTTGGCTTATCAAAAAGGAAAGTATGGAAATACATCTGCCTGGGGGTGGAAAGGTTTAAAGCACATCCCAATCCCAATGGAAAAGATTGAGCGGTTAGCCCAGTCTGGGGGCTCCATTTCCCCACTCCCCACCGCAGTTTCTCTGGAAGTCTGAGTGGCAGACTGGACTCTACCCTTTTCCTCAAGTCTTAATAACACCATCCAAGGAAACAGAAGCTTGGGGTTCTGGAGAGGGTGTCTTGACCAGGGTGAGGCAAGTGAGGTACTCACCTCGGTACAAAATTTAAGGGTTGCCAAAACTCCAGGATGAAGATATTTATCATTTTTTTTTATTTTTAGAGAGAAAGAGAGAGACAGAGAGAGAGCAAGCAGGGGAGGAGCAGAGAGAGAAGGAGACACAGAATCCCACTTTACAAATGAGGACTTCAAAGCTCAGAAAAATTAAACAACTTGCCTAAAGTCATACAGTTTACAAATAAAGGATCAAGATACTTAAAAAAAAAAAAAAAGAATCCAAAGCAGGCTCCAGGCTCTGAGCTGTCAGCACAGAGCCTGATGTGGGGCTCAAACCCACGAACCTGTGATATCATGACCTGAGTTAAAGTTGGATCTTAACCGACTGAGCCATGTAGGTACCCCAATGCACAGAGGAATTTTGAAACTTGTCTAAGCTCACACAGTTAGGAAGGGGTAGAATTGGGTGTTAAACCAATGGAGTACTACGTGGCAATGAGAAAGAATGAAATATGGCCCTTTGTAGCAAAGTGGATGGAACTGGAGAGTGTGATGCTAAGTGAAATAAACCACACAGAGAAAGACAGATACCATATGTTTTCACTCTTATGTGGATCCTGAGAAACTTAACAGAAACCCATGGGGGAGGGGAAGGGAGGAAAAAAAAAGAGGTTAGAGTGGGAGAGAGCCAAAGCATAAGAGACTCTTAAAAACTGGGAACAAACTGAAGGTTGATGGGGGGTGGGAGGGAGGGGAGGGTGGGGGATGGGTATTGAGGAGGGCACCTTTTGGGATGAGCACTGGGTGTTGTATGGAAACCAATTTGACAATAAATTTCATATATTGAAAAAAAATAAAAAATAAAAATAAAATAAAGAGGGGATGTGGATGAGCATCCAGTACTCATTACATATTCCATCTAGCCTAAAAAAAAAACAGAAAAAAAAAGAATTGGGTGTTAAACCTAGTCATAGTCCACAGCTTTAATCACGTTATGGAACCTTCTAGCTGACAGTTGACTGGGTTCAGTTAATTACACTTGCAAGTAAGAGACAAACATAGGCAAGAGAGTGTAGAGCTGAACATTAGGAACAGAGAACTCTGCCCATTCTCTTCACTGGGTGGACCAAAAAAAAAAAAAAAAAAAAACCAAACCCACGCTCCTTTCATCAAGGGAACCCTAAATAAATGCTTTGACATCAGCTCAGGATGCCTTCAAACCACAAGAAAAAGGCATCATTGACTACTCTCCATGAGAACATAGTCTTTTCTTTTTTAAGTTTTATTTTGAGAGAGAGAGAGCGAGCAGGGGCGGGGCAGAGAGAGAGAGAGAGAGAGAGAGAGAAAATCCCAAGCAGGCTCCAAGCTGCCATCGCAGAGCCTAATGCAGGGCCCAAACCTTGGAAGATGTGAGGTCATGACCTGAGCCAAAACCAAGAGTCGAATGCTTAACCAACTGAGCCACCCGGGTACCCCACACATAGTCTTCTTAATGGGTCACTACTTGCCCTGGCGGGGATTAGCTTAGTTACAAAGCCACAGGTTTTTGTTTCCAGCCAGCATAAATGTTTATAGGCTGGTATCTGCCCATTTTAGCTTTTCCTGTTCAGTCACTCTAAACTTATTTTTCCTTAAAACATATTTTTAAAGTAAACTTTCTAATGAAGTATAAGATATATACAGAAAGGTACATGGTACACAAATCTTAAGTGTACAGCTTGATAAATTTTCACACAATGAACATTATCAGCCCTGCAGAAGCCCCTTTTAACCTTCTTTCAATCACTATCCCCAAAAGCAACCACTATTCTGATGCCTATCACCATAGATTAGTTTTTTATTTTGCATTTTATATAAACTGAATCATATGCTAGGCATTCCTTTTCTCTCTCTCTTTTTAAATGTTTATTTATTTCTGAGAGACAGAGCATGAGTGGGGAAGGGGCAGAGAGAGAGAGGGCTCCGAAGCAGGCTCCAGGCCCCGAGCTGTCAGCACAGAGCCCGAGGTGGGGCTCAAACCCACGAACTGTGAGATCATGACCTGAGCCGAAGTTGGACGCTCAACCACTCAACCAGCTGAGCCACCCAGGCACCCCAGTGTATATGCAAATGTGGCAGTACCACAAAGACACTGAAAGCCCAGGGGGAGGGGCCAGTTTTTCCTGACTATTCCCACCAGGTTGCCTCTCAGCTTCTCATGGGTCCCTGGAATGCTTTCTTCTCTGCCCCTTCCCTTCTTTCCTCTTCTACTCCCCGCCACTTCCCAGTGTCCCAAAGTCTATGGCCCTAGTAAGAGCAGGCTGAGGGCTTCGGTATTTTGACATGGTGGAGCTTCTGCTTGCTAATATTGGTGGCCTCTCATATGACACCTTAAATATATTTTGATGCTGGGAAAGCACCCTGTCCAAGGAGAACAGTAAGAAAAAGAGGGGGTGGAGAGGACCCAGCACCCATCCTCTTGTCTCTATGCAACTCTATATAAAAAATTTACCTTTGTCCCTTAGGGAAAGCTGATGGCAGAGGCTGCCAAATGCCTGGGTCTGAAGCATGTGATACGGTGGCCTGGAGATTGTCAACTGCCTGAGTATGTGGCAGGTTGGAGATACCACACATTGATGGGAAGGGAAAGGTAGAGGAGTATTTCTGGTCCATTGGTGTCCCCATGACACTGGTCCCCACGACCAGCATCTGCATGCAGCCTCTTTGAAAACTATCTCACCACGTGGAAGCCCATGATTACTACACCTTGGGCAAATGGAAGGTTGTAGTGTAAGTTACCCCTTCTCTCCTCCCTCTTTCCCCGGCTTCCTCTCTTCAGTGGACACATGTCATTTGAATGCCTTCCATGTGCTTAGCTCTACGTGAATTTCAGAGGGACACCAGGTTGTCCTGGACTTCACAGAGAACGGGATCTTGGACTGGAAACACAAGGGGTTACACTTCTTATTGATGCTTCTTATATAAGTAGTCAACTTTGTGACCTCAAGCCTTAGATCTTTCATGTCTAATGGGAAAGTTGGACAAGATGACTTCTCCTCCTAGCTCATCCACCTGACCTTCTGTGGCAGCAGGGAACACATTCTCCTCTTGACCTGGGTCCCATGGTCAGAATCCCTCAAGGGATGCTGACTCCTCAGGGACAGGTTCCCAGTCCTGCCTCCAGAGCCTGATTCAATCCATCTGGGCTGGGGCCCCAAAGACTGTAGTGTAATGAGGACTCCTGGTAATTCCGGTGCTGCCAGTCACTGACCAGCATCCCCCTACCCTTTGGGAGACATTTTCTTTGTCCACCGTCCTAAGTGGCTCTGGCACAGAGAGAATACCACACTGTAGTATCAGTGCAGCAACGCAGTCTTTCTTTCTTGTCACATACTGGGGACACTTCAGAGGCATAACTAGCAGCAGGCAAAGTAGACTGGAGCTAGAGCCAGGAGCACCTCCCTGAACCATAGACAACTCAGGTGATAGTTCAACAAATGACTAGATAAATGTGTAAATGTGGCCCATCCCTTCACCTCCGTTTCTTCCCATGCCTCCTCTACCAGCTTTCAGAACCCAGCTTATGCAACACTTCCCAGATCGACCCTCGGTGAAAAGATGATGCCTTTAACTTCTGATGGTACCCAGTCCCATTAGGGGCCCCAAAGTCTGTAAAACACAGCCTCAGGTATCCCCAAATCTCATCTTCCACTATAGGAATAACTGACATTTACTAATGTAAATGTAATGACACTTACTAGGTGCCTGACGCTGTGCTAATTGCCTCCATTTTACAGATGAGGAAACTGAGGGACAGATACACTAAGTAACTTCCCTAAGAACCAGGACTAAGGCAGAACCAGGACTTGAACCCAGGCACTTTGGCTCCAGAGCCATATTCTTTACCACTGTAAATATAGCTGCTTTTATTTTTATTAAAGTTTATTTATTTTTGAGAGAGAGAGAGCAAGTGAGAGAGAGAAAGTGGGGGAAGGGCAGAGAGAGAGAGGCAGAGAAAGAGGGAGAGAGAGAATCCCAAGCAGGCTCTGTGCTGTCATTGCAGAGCCCCACCTGGGGCTTGAACTCAGGAACCATGAGATCATGACATAAGTGGAAATCAAGAGTCAGATGCTTAATGAACTGAGCCATCCAGGCCAGAGCCATATTCTTTACCACTGTCCCACAGCTGCTTTTAAACTCAGCCCAAGAACTTCAACTCTGAAGTAAAAACAAACCTCAAAGTCAGAACAGACTTGACTCTGAGTGCCTCAAATAGAGGCTTTACAAATAGAAAATTTAATTTAATCTAAGGAATAAGCAGACATTTTGCCTATAAGATATTCAGTCAGGAAGCTAATTTTGTTACAAAAGACAAAATATGGTATTTAGTCCCTGGCCGCTAAGCCTGAAGTCACTTTTACGCTGGAATGACATTCGGAGGCCTTGATTCTTGCCTGAGCTGGCTGCCTTCTGGCTGTGAGGCATTGGGGAAGTTAATAGATTTAGTTTCTTCATTTAAAAAAATAAGCACACTGGCGTTAGGTCATGTCTACGCTGGGTTCTGGCCTGGGATTCTGGGAATCTATGAAAAACCATATCACCCCAGAAGCAGGCACAGGCTTTGGAGTGACAGATGAGGGTGTGAATCTCCTTCTGCTGCTTGCTGGCTGAGTAACCTCAGGTAAGTACCTAATATTCCTGTGTTTCAAGGTTGTCTTGAGGATTAAAACAGCCAATATGTTTGTCTGTTCGTTCGTTCATTCATTCATTCAATAAATATTTGAGGGCCGATTTGCTAATCACTCATTGGGGAATCAGCAATAAAGAGTTTAAAACAGACAAAGCGCTGCCCTCATGAAGCTCATATTCTGGTGCAGGAGACAGATAATAAACATAAAACATGTAAGTAAAATATATTGTACATTAGAAGGTGATAGTGCTATAGAAAAACCAGGGTGGGGAAAGTATCTGTGGAGAGAGAGCAGTAAGGATGGGATATGAGATTTAAAGACGACTGGCAAGCCTCCTCAAGAAGGTGACATCTAAGGGGTGCCTGGGTGGCTCAGTTGGTTAAGCGTCCGACTTCAGCTCAGGTCATGATCTCACAGTTTGCGGGTTCGAGCCCTGCAATGGGCTCTGTGCTGACAGCTCAGAGCCTGGAGCCTGCTTCGGATTCTGTGTCTCCCTCTCTCTCTCTGCCCCTCCCCCACTCACACTCTGTCTCTGTCTCTGTCTCTCTCTCTCAAAAATAAATAAACATTAAAAAACATTAAAAAAAAAGAAGGTGGCATCTAAGCACCTTCCGATGGAGGTAAATAATGAGCTCTGTGAATATTCAGGGCAAGGAGAACAGTCAGTGTCGTTGGAACAGAGCAAGTGTGGGGGGAAGTAGGAGGTGAGGACAGAGCTAACAGAGGGTCTGGTCCTGTAAGCCACTGGTTTTTCTTCTGAGAGACACAGAGAACCATTGCCAGTATGGACAGACATGACATGAGCTGACTTCGGTTTTTACAGAATCATTCTGACTTTTGTGTGGGAAAGAGACTATGGAAGGCAAGAGTGAAAACAAGGAGACCAACTTTGTAATAATTCAAGTCAGAGAGAAGGGTGGCTTGGACCAGGGTGGTAGCAATGAAGAAGGTGAAAAGTGTCTGGCATGCAATAAATATGTATCATGTCCCTATTATGTCCTGGGGGTATCTTTGAGCAATTTACAGCAGAGGTGGGGTAAAAATCCTAATGCAGATGAAGTCACCATGATCAATACAAAACAGGATGCCATCGGTTGTGTTGGCCACACTATCTGTGCTACAGGTGACCAAAGAAGGGTAGGAGAAGGCTTCATGGAGAAGTGGCCTTGAGGTGGTCCTTGAGGGTGGGCAAGACTGTGTATGGGTGGAGGGAGTGACATGCTGGTCTGGCTAAAATCTAGAATCAACATGAATGAACCAGAGGCTCTTTGGGGGAAGTAAGGAAATCCTGGTTCTCCCCTCATCTATCCGTGGAATTTTGGCAAGTTATGTAACCTCTCCAGCCTCAGTTTATTCATATGTTTAAAAAGGTTGTCACATCCCTCTCCTGAGACTGTTGCACGGATGAAATGAGTTACGCATGGGAGGTGCCTGGCACTGGGTCTGGCATTTAGTGAGCCCTCAGTAGCTGATCAGGCTGGAATGGCCTGGACGAGGGTGTGGCTAGCACAGAGCTTTTACAGACCAGCAAGAGGAGCTGATAACATTAAGCACCACCAGCCATTTCTCCAAGGAAAGGGAAAGAGAACAGAGTTTCTCAGAAGGAAGTGTGTGTTTGTGTGTGCCTCACACAGAGTCTGTCAGAGCTGAAAGGAGGGCCCATGACTTCTCTCAAGCTGGCAGGTGTTAACTAATGCGCTCTTTGCCTCTCTTGGCTGCAGTTCTCCCAGCTGTGAAAAGAGAGTGTTTTCTCATGATTTCTAAGGTCCTATCCAGCACCAAGGTCTCTCCAGAGTAGGGGGTCCCTTCTTCCTTACAGAGTTCAGGGCTGCTTTTGTAAATACTGATTTATTGGAACACAGACACACCATTGTTTATGTATTGCCTGTGGCTGTGTTCATGATACAATGCCAGAGCTGAATATTTAGAGACCATATGGCCCACAAAGACCAAAATATTTATATCTAGCCCTTTAAGAAAAAGCTTGCTGATCCCTGTGGTAGAATGTTGCCTAGAGTTGGGGATAGAAGGTTGGTTTTGTTTTTATCTGTAACTCTTGGTCCAAGTGAGTCTTGAGGGGGTATCAATATTCCCAATTCTGCCTCAGGTACTGGAAATATAAGGAGACCAAGACATTTTTTTTTTTTTTTTGAGGTGGGGAGCTATTACAGCTGTCAATCCAGCTACAAAACCGCATCTGGGAATCTCACTAAAAACCACACACAGTTTCGTGGAGAAAATATGTTACTCCCTGACCCATGCAAAAAAAAAAAAAAAAAAAAAAAAAAAAAAAAAAAAAAAGGACTTCTGAGAAGATCTGCCAAGTCACTTATTTGTACCTGGGTACAAATTTGCTTCTCAGTGACTGACCCCATTCCCAGGGTATTTGCATTTGGGCATTATACTCATTTTGTCTTGTGGGGTTTGAATTCCTCAAGGGAGAAAGGGAGAAAAGTGAAGGAGTGTGAGCATGTATGTGTGTGTGTGTGTGTGTGTGTGTGTGTGTGTTCATTCTCAGAGGACTGGCTAGACATTATTTTGGATGGCTCAGGACCTTCCAAGCATCTTTCCATTGTATACCTGGTCCCTGACTATTCTTAGTACATCAGGTTGTTTTAGAATGCAGCAGAAACTTCCCTGGTACCAAAAGTTTGAGGGTATTAGAGGCTGGGAGTTCTACAGCGTGGTTAATGCCGTTCTTAGTTATTCGTCGGACTTGAAGATGCTCTCCACTGTCTGGCTAGAGTGGGGAAGCCCTTCTGCACCACGCTACTCTGGGAAAGGACGCGTGTGGCCACAAGGTGGAGCTCCAGCCCTGGAAGTCTGCCTTTCCCCCAGTCGGGTCGGAAGGAGGCTGTTTGCTTCATAATTTCAGTGAATGCACGCTCCAAAGTAAACTCCCGTCAGCAACTCTAGTCTGGCTGAAATGGTCTAATCCCAAAAGAAACATTGTTCTCTCAGAAAGTGAGACACAATAGAACAAATCTCTTTCCTTCAAAAATCTACAGAAAAGAATCTTTTATGTGACTGAAGGATGTTAATCAAAATTGCAGGATGGGAGGATGACCCGAGAAGACAGAAGTCATCTTTCATGCCTCTCTTGTAGTGTTCTATTTCCAAACTCACTAAAAATTTAATTTTTTTCTGATTTCAAAAATAACAAATGCTTTACTGCAGACAACTCAGAAAATTATAAGAAAGAAAATAACGATCACGTAATGCAATTTTTCAGAGATAGTAACTGTTAAGATTTGGCACATTTTCTTCTAATGTTTTTAGGGTATTTATGTAATGAAATTAAAATAACACTATATGTACCATTCTGTATCTGGCTTTTTCACTAAAAGTATGCATTTTTCTGTTTTGTTACATTTCTTCAAAAACATTAATTGTAATAGTTGCACAATATTCTTAGAGTAAATGTATCAAAATTTATTTTACCATTCCTTTGTTTTTGGACACGTAATTTGTGTTTGATTTTTCATTATTATAAACGGCACTTGACAATCACTGTTTCAAAGAAGTTGCTTGTGTTGGTTACATTTTTTAAAGCCAAGTGGAATTGCAAGGTTAGAGTTTATCTTTGGGGACTAAAGACAGATTACACTGGATCCAATAGCTAGAAATGGTCTTTGGTGACTTAGATGGGGCAACTATTGGTCTAGTTAGTGTCAGAAGGGACTCAGGGAATGGATTTTGTGGAAGGTGACAGTTAGTGTGTGATCAGCAGAATTTGTTTGGGCCTGGTCTTGGCAGAGGCTGGGATGGTCAAAATGCCCATTTATAACCAAGAAGGGGAGTGATAATGGAAGAAACATCGGCCAGAAAGGAAGGATAGAGAGCCCAGTGGCAGAGTGAGAGAGCCTAGATGCTGCATGGAGAGATGAATTGGTAGAATACCGCAGAGGGCGGCCTGATGAAGGCCATGAGGAAATGTAGCTGGAAGGTGAGGAGGTGAAGGCGGGTGGGTACAGATCCACAGTACCTTATCCAGTACCTTGGTCCCCCTTGGCCCCCCCCCTTCTCTGGGGCCAGAAAAGATTTAGCTTTCAGAGTCTTCCTGCTTTTAGATAGGTTATGGTCTACACGTATTATGTAACATCATCAGCAGGGACTGGGGCAGGAACCTGTAATCAACACGTCAACATCTCCGCAGAAAAATAGGTGACTATTTCTATTAAATGGGATAACTGAACACCATAAATAGCTTCACATAAGTTCAGATCAGGTTTTGCCACCAAATTAGCTCAGAGAAGTCAGTGGGCTGCAAAGTTGCTTATAAAAAAATGTTCAGACTTTCTTGAGTTTTCAAGTTAGGCTAAAGAGTTGTGGACCTACATCATCACTAAGGTGAATACTTTCTTTTCAAACTATTTTAAATGTGGGCTATGGCATTCCCCGTCTTTTAACTTGTTCTTAAAAGATCACCCCAGAAGCTTGAGGGAAGCTGGGGTTTCCTGAATCTGAGGAAATGGCCAACATGTGTCGTTTCTATCAAATGAAGCCAGATTGTGATGTCAAGCTGACTGACCGATTAAATAAGTCCAAAGTTTCAGCCAGTTTATCTCGGAGAACCAGGGAGTCTTGAGAGGCATTTAAACTGTTCAGACAGGCCCCAGACCACACAACCCCCTTTCTTCCGGATCCTGGTTCTCTTTACCACACAACATCCACATTTACAGAACAGATGTGTTAGAACCAATTGTTGGAAGGCCAAAGGTTCCCCTGATGCTCTCTTCTCACTAGAACACTGCAGTGGTTCTCTGACATAGTAATTTGACTCACACACAACCTTCCAGCTAGCATTCAGGGTGGTACCCCTGTTTGGTTAAGCAAGAAGCCCCAAACCTACACCCTTTGTAGCTCTCCCTCCCTCGTAGTCAAATTTGCCTCAAAAGGCTCTAGCCTGAGGAATTTGAAACTTCTTCCCTAACATGAGTTGGGGGCCATTCAGCATTCTTGTTTGCCTGCATAAGTGACCCTGAACCCTGGTTTTGAAACTCCTCCATGCAGCTCCAGTGTTTCCAAGTGCATTGTCACATTCCCAATGGACTTTTAAGTAATTTTAATTTCTTTTAAAAAATGTTTTTAGGGGCGCCTGGGTGGCGCAGTCGGTTAAGCGTCCGACTTCAGCCAGGTCACGATCTCACGGTTCGTGAGTTCGAGCCCCGCGTCGGGCTCTGGGCTGATGGCTCGGAGCCTGGAGCCTGTTTCCGATTCTGTGTCTCCCTCTCTCTCTGTCCCTCCCCCGTTCATGCTCTGTCTCTCTCTGTCCCAAAAATAAAATAAACGTTGAAAAAAAATATTAAAAAAAAATGTTTTTAATGTTTGTTTATTTTTGGAAGAGAGAGACAGAGCCTGAGCGGAGGAGGGGTAGAGAGAGAGAGAGCGAGGGAGACACAGAATCCAACGCAGGTTCTAGGCTCTGAGCTGTCAGCACAGAGCCTGATGTGGGGCTCAAACTTGTGAACTGCAAGATCATGACCTGAGCTGAAGTCGGACGCTTAACTGACTGAGCCACCCAGGTACCCCAGTAATCTTAATTTCTTAAATTAAAAATCTTTGTACAGGATTTTCTCAGGAACATGGTGTTCAAAGAGCAAATACAAATGTTGGAAACTCTAAAGTTCAGTTTTGCTTCAAGGATGGAAGTGCATTCTCTGATTCATTCATCAAATCATCTATTGAATCATCATTCAATTATTCATCTCTTCACTCATCTACCCTTTATTTATGCGTCCACAAGCTTTATTTTTAGCACCAGCACTGATGAAACATTTGTGGACTTCTCTCATCTCCTATGTGTTTTCCTATTGGGGTGGTGCACACTCCAAACGCTGCCATTGCTCCTTTCCTCTTTGTGGTTGGGTTTGTGTCATGCCAGGGCAATGGGTGCCATCTAACCATTTAACTAAAGTGAGCTCCAGAAGCTCTGTAGTAGGTGAAAGCAAGGAGCTTGAGGTGGGGCCTGGGCAAAGGTAGGAAAGTGGAAAGAGAAGATGAGGGAAGGGACTCCATAATATCTTTGTATATTTCTGGCTTAGCATATCCTATGCCATGCTGTAATTGTCTTACTTACTAGTTTCCTCTTGGCTGTGAGAGACTTGCACTCACCTTTATCCCGGCGTCTGACACGTGTTAGGTGATCAATAAGTAGTGATTGACTAAATGAGTGAATAAAGGTAATTGATGACATCATTATAAGAAAAGGGAAATAAACATGTGCATAGTTTGGAGAGTGGTAAGAACCAGCAAGTGGTGCTTAGTGGATGAGAAGTTGTCCACTTCTGGGAGAGGTGAGGCAGGATGGCATGTGCCTGTGTGAGAGCCTGCAGTGGCCTAGGATCTGACCCAGAGGCGAAAGAGCCAGGGCAGTGCTGAACAGCAGCCGTTTTTGTCTCTTAAGGCATCAAGTGGCAAGTATTTATTATGATGCAGGAGTTATTGCAATGAATGAATGATACTGAAGTTACTGCAGACACTTTTGGCTCTTGGGAGGAAGTCACAGTGCATCTGAGGACCACTCTCCTTTTCAAAGGGCACTTTCCTTATCCCCTGAGCAATAAACTCAATGCAGCTCAAACTCTCAACCCTGGGAAATGGGTCTGGATAAATTTCTAAAAAGGGAAAAGAAAAACAAAACCTTAAACTAAAAATAGGCAGTTTATTACTCATCTGGGTGGGCCGGGCAGGAAAAATGGCTGTTCTTTCCTAAATAAACCTCAACATCCCCTACATGGGGAGTGTCTGCAGGCTGGTGTATTCCCTGGCCGCCTTGTGTATTCACTGGGGTGCCAGGTGGGTCCTTTCAGGCCGTGGGACAAAGGTAGCCCTGGGCCAGCCCCACCATTGTTCTTAGAAGGCACATGAAGCCCTTTTTGGGCTTTGAAGCAAACTTTACAGAGGCTCATCTGAAATGGGACTGTTCCTTTAAGGGCTAGTTTGCGTCTTCGTCTCCCATAACCAGTAAGGGAAAAGGATTGTGACAGAAAGTCTACAATATTTTAATATTTGTTGACAGTAGACACGGGAGTCCACTACCACCTTGTCCTCCCCCTCAACAATCTCCAGGCTTAGGGAGAGGAGCTGCTCAGAGTAGAGACATGGGGAACCAAGAAAGGCATGGAAGGTGGAAGCGGGGCTATGTACCACAGTGAACAAAACCAACCTCGGTTGTCCAGGGAGTGGGTTGGATGAGGGTGGGGCTGGGGGTTATGAAACAGAAGGCGGGCAGGAGATCTCTCTGTGATTTTAGAAAGGTCCCTAGAAACCCGAACTATCAAGTCAGATGATGGTGTATTTAATTCCTGCCTGTGGCACTGACTAGTGTGGGAAGTTGGGCAAGTCACTTGACTTCTCTGGGCTTTAGTTCCCATCCTCACAAGGGCCCACTGGGAAGACCAAAAGATTGAAAGCACGAAGAGCACTTGGACAGTCTTTGGCAGACAGTAAGTGCTCAATAAACAGTAGCTGTAAATATTTTTGGGAATAATTCCTGCCCTTGCCTCCTTCCTATGGCACCCTGAGTTCTGTTGGTGCCCACGGGGTGCTCTGGGTCTCCCCACCCACTGGTGGGCTGCTCCCAGATTGCAGGTTCATTGTACCCAATTGCCGTCTGTCTACGGGGGTCTTGTCCCTGCCCAGCTCCCTTTGCCCACCACTAGATGGCAGGATGAGTCCTCTGTTTAGAAAGGGTGACACCAGCCTTGCCCCACATGAATTCCTTCAGGGGCTTTCTTTGAGGACAAGGCTCCAGCGGACAGTTAATATGGTGTGTATGACAGCCCTTCGGCCTCTCTCTGTTAGGCTCTCTCAGTCCCCCTCCAAGGTCATTTCAACAAACATGTGCTGGATACTGTCTCTGCACCTGGCACTGTGGGATTAAGTGCCTTCTCTGTGCCTAGTTTAGGATTAAGGAAAGGAAGAGCCAGGGTATTATCTGAAGGCTCCCGCACTGGCCCGACCCGCCACGGAGAGAGGCTCTTGGGTGGAGGAGGAACCTACCATGGATAGAGGGCCCTGAGGCCCCTGCCCCAGGAGCATGGAGCACTGCTCTCCAGCCCAGTAGTGAGGGGGCAGAGCCTGGGTATGGGTGCTCCTGGAGCTGGCCTCAGTGTTATTCTGTCTCCTGCCCACAGGACACTTCCAGCTCTGAAGTCCTACCAAAACCGTACAAGCGGCAGAGACACTTCCCCCAATGGAATTCAGGGCATTGTTAGGAAAAGGAAGTGCTTGCCAGGCAGACCCCAAACAAACACCATGTACTCTCCAAAGTAACTGTCCCCTGGCAATAGAGTCAACTCCTGGGCTCGGTGCAGAAGTGAATAGAACAGCAACAGCATGAATTTTAAAACACTCCAGAGAATAAGTTGTAATAGAATTTCTGAAGGAAATGCTCAGCTGGCTCTTGCAAGAGGATTAGAAATGTGCAATCCTTTGACTTGGCAGTATTATTGCTAGGAAGCTGTTTTAAGTAAATAAACACCAATATAGACAAAAATAAAGTTTGCAGGATTTTATAGGGAGGTGTTGTTCATGACAGTAAAAAAAAAAGTGGAAATCATCTGAATGTTCAGCACGGAAGGAATGGATAAATAAATTATTGAATCGTGAAAAAATGTCCTTGAATTTAAAATTCTTTAAAACTGGCATTCGTGAAGAACTTTTACTGACAAAAAGCTTATTATGTGTTAAGTGGAAAATGTTGGATGTGAAATCACATTATAGTTAGCTGAATTCCAACGGTATAAAGTATACATGGACATAGTAAAATACTGAGAGGAAAAATCACCAAGATGGTATAATAGTGGTTTTCACTGAATAGTGCAATTTTGGTTGATTTCTATTTTCTCCTCTTTAAGTTTCTCCTTTCCCCTAGTTTTCCATGGTAAAAATATGTTAATTATATGTTGAGATTTTATGTAAAAAAAAAGTTTACTTTAAAATTTTAACAATCTAGGGGCTCCTGGGTGGCTCAGTCGGTTAAGCGTCCGACTTCAGCCCGGGTCACGATCTTACGGTCCGCGAGTTCGAGCCCCACGTCGGGCTCTGGGCTGATGGCTCAGAGCCTGGAGCCTGCTTCCGATTCTGTGTCTCCCTCTCTCTCTGCCCCTCCCCCCGTTCATGCTCTGTGTCTCTCTGTCTCAAAAATAAATAAATGTTAAGAAAAATTAAAAAAAAATAAAATTTTAACAATCTAAAAAACAAAACAAACGCGCAAGCAAAACAAAACAGAAACAGACTCATAAATACACAGAACTGGTGGTTGCTGGGGTGGGGTGGGGGTGGGGGTGGGAATTGGTGAAATAGGTGAAAGGGATCAAGAGGTTCAAACTTCTAGTTATAAACTAAATAAGTCACAGGGATGCAAAGTGCAGCACAGGGATCACAGTCAATGGCGTCATAATGACTACGTACGGTGACAGATGGTAATTACACTTATCATGGGGGATCATTTTGTAATACATAGAAATGTCAAATCACTATGTTGCACACCTAAAACTAAAAGAACATTGTATGTCAATTATACTTTAATAAAAAATGAGTAAACGATTAAATGTAATGAACAGCATTGATCAACCTAATTCTTCCTTACGTTATGGCAAACTGTAATAAATTGCTATTTATGAGTGTTTACTTGGTATTGTCACTATGCTCTGAGCTATGTATACATATTTTCATTAAATGTTTGTACCAACACTCTAAACAAGACTATCTCCTAACGCTTTCGCCCAGATGCACACCCAGGAAAATAATGAAACCAATGCTAAGGAGGACAAGGCAGTACTTGGGGAGGTCAAAAGGAGGGCATCCCCGAAGCCACCTATGGGTACAGAAAGAGAAAGCAGAGCCAAGGAGTGACTCAGGGTACAGGCAAAACCCATGAGGTCTGAATGGCTGACTGGCAATGCTTCCAAGAAAAGGGTGCTGGGGTTGAGAGTGGAAGCCCCGCAAGGAGACCTAGGGAGCCCCCAGGAGGTTTTGGGGGGAGGGTATCAAATCCAAACGTTTCCAAGAACCACACAGGTAAATGCATGAAGCCGGCCAGTTGTGATCCACAGGAAATAGTGGGGACCACGGCAAGGAGAGACTGTGTAACCTACCCACAGGCATTAATAAAATTTAACAGAAACCCAGTAACACTAAACATAACTTACCTCAACTGTTCCTTAAGAGATGGCTTTCTGACCCTGAGTTTAACTGCCGAAATTTCACATTTTGTGGAAGGGTAGGGACCTGCTGAAGCTGTAAGGACTGGGCTTGAAAATGAGGGGAAGGAGCAAGAACAAGATTTCAGGGTCCCCTGCTTTGGCAATGGGGAATATCGGACGGGGGCGGTGGGGGTCCTGAGCCTGTTGACAGCAGCTGCTCCTATTTGTGCGTCATTACAAATGAAGCATTCTCTCATTGCTTCTAGCAAAAGTTTGGCCGTGGGGAAAGAGAAAGAGGGAAGGAAACAACAGGTCTTGAAAGCTGCACTGTTTCATAGTCATTATTTCACTTAACCCTGTTATTGCCCTGAAAAGTTGGTGTATGTGGCAAAGACTAGGTAGATGTTTACCAAACATCTGTTTCCTCATCTTCCTGGGCACACACCTGGACCTTAGTTCTAAGTGTTCTTTGCAATTAATTGCAGCCTCACGCCTGTGATACAGACCCTAGCCCGTGAGTGGAAGTGCTGTGTGATATTTCTAGGCTTAGTAGAAAACTTTTCCACTTGCCACAGTCCTCCATCACCTTCCTCCTACTGTTGGATTGACATCTATAAGCCTGATGACCTTGGGAGCCATGTTTAGAAAATGGCGAAGCCAGACAGAGAAAGGACCCAGCATGTAACTCCCCTCTTGGAGGAGGGCAGCCGGCAGATTAGAGACACCTGTTCTGGACTTTATGCGAATCAGAAATGAACTTCCACAACGTTAGAGCCAATTAACTTTTTTTGGTGTGTGTTTATTACAGCAGCTAGCATTGCTTTAACCAGTATGGTATTTTTAGACCCATGTTATTGAGAGGCAAACTGAGGCTCAGAGAGGTCAAGTAATTTTCCCAAGGTCACACAACTGAAACTAAATGAATTTGAACCCAGGTTTATCCAGCTCCCAAGCCCAGGCTCTTTCTATAACAATCATACTGCTTCCAAGGTAACCGGTAAATTCTGTAGTGCCTAATTTGTGATTTCTCATTCTGTTTTAACCCACCCACCCACCCCCAAATTTGATGGGTGCCTCCAAAATGCAAGCAAGTGGGAAGCAAAACAGGGGCTGGGGGATGGCTGAATCTCCACCTCCCTCTATTATGTAGTTGCAGAGGGGGAAGTGCACAGGCAGCTCCCACGTCTTTCTCCTGAGAGCCGGGAGGGGCCGCTGATGGTGCAGAGTGTGGCCTGATAATCCTGGGGAAGGTTTTTGATTCCCAGTGGCACTCTTGCTTGGTCCCCTTGTTCATTAACATCTGTGTCCCTCCAATTTGGGCTCTCGCTTGAACTCTGTGAACTGCTCAAAGAGGCTCTTGCTACCTCTTTGTTCAAACAGACAATGGTTGCAATCACAAAGAGGAAAATCAGATGCAGGTGAAAGTTTATTTTTAACATTTCCAAGGCCAAATGGGGATTTAACATGAAAATCAGAGCCCTCACTTCCGCCTGCCCTGTCCAAAAGTGGCTTGGGTGCTTTTGGCTGGCCAGGACTCCAACACATTTGGACCCCTTCCAAGCAAATGCACCACTCGATGAAGTAGATAGTTCAGGCTTTCTAGGGCCTTCTTTTGGCCAGAAATAGATGTTTTCTTTGGAGGTGGTGTCAAACTTGGGCCCGCAGAGCGCGAGAAGCTTAGGAAGCGTGCTGCTCTAGCTACCCCAAATTTGTGAGGTCTCTTTATATTTTAGTCAAATTAGGATGAAGTCTGAAAAAAATGTGTCATAAAGTGACAATTCTTGGAAACCACCAGGTAGAAGAGTGTGCCCCTAAGCCTCCTGTGTGACTCCACGGGCAGCTGGCAGATAGCAGAGCCTAGGAGGTTCGTGTGAGAAGCAGCGGGGACCGCGGGGCCAGTGTTCCGGGAGCCCCTGTGCCGGGAAAAGACCTGACCACGTTGTGCCACGATCATATCCTCTCCAGAGGGCAGAGTCATTCTTGCTGTGCTGTGCTTGATCAGTGAGGAACCGGCAGTTTGAAAGACGAGTCAGCCCACGAGTGACAGAGCATACCCGAGAATATTTGATTCCAGAGTCTGTTTTTTCCCCGATTGTCCCATAGTGTGGACAAGCATTAGCTTTCTTTACTTGGATTTTCCACCTACCACGGGGAGGCAGAAACGTGCAGAAATGGCTCTGTGCTTTCTCTCTCCTGAAGCCACAGCAGCTGCAGTTTTCCTGCAGAAATGAAAAAATGAGAAGTTGTGGGTTCACAGCAGCCACGGTTAGAATACAATGTTTCAAGAAAACAGAACAAAAGTGAAATTCTTTCTGTACGTACTTGAAGCTAAATTGGTTTTCTGATATAGATGGCTTTCCTTTCTGATTCAGTTCTTCCATCGGCAGGGTCTTGGGCAAGTGTGGATGGAGGAGAAAAGAAAGAGGGGAGTAAGTGGCCGCAAGAGCTAAGCACTGCCTTTATTTAGGACACTTGGTGAATGTGCCTTCCTCTTGCCTGTATTTTATGTTTTTTCTTAGCAAATCAGAGAAAAGATGGGGTGACTGCTGGAGGGAAGGGAAGAGTGGAGAAGGCCAGGGTGAGGAGGTGGAGTGAAATAGGATGTCTGGGCAGGGCCAAGGGTTGGCTTTAAAGCCAGCTCCACCAGGTGGATTGGGGTGTCTGAGGCAAAAATGAGGCAATACAGGCTGCAAATGATGGTCCTATCGTTCCATCCAATTTTCCTTGTCATCCGCCTGTTTCCTCTCTGCTCTAAGCCTTTTTAGAGTGGGCAGTCCCTACCCACTCCTGCTGCCGTCCCTTTCCTAGAAGAAGAGTCACTCATTGAAGATTACTGAACAGGTTCTTCCCAACCCCCATCCCCAGCCAGTACCTGTTATCCCACACTGCCCTATATTACTCCATTTGCATCACCAGCAACTTCTATGAAGCTCAACAAAGGCAAAGTTATGGCCAGATCTTCTCTCACAAGCCAACACCTCCTTCTTCCTTCCCATTTTTGAAGGGTCATTGCCAGTGTCCAGGACCTTGGGGGTGGAGTCACCTTTGATCTTCCTTTTCCCATGAATTCCCATAGTCTATCGCTCACAAAGACCTATCTGTGCTTTCTTTTGCATGCCTCTTGCATTTCTTATTTTTTTCTAACTCCCTCTCCCATCCTAACCCAGTCTTGCATCTGCCTCTTGCACCTGCTTCTTGGCTGGTCTCCATATAGATTCTTTCCTCTCCAAACTGTCATTCCACTCCATCCATTTATTATTTGTTCATCAAAAGGGTATTCACTGAGTACCCGGTAGGTGCCAGACGATGTACTAGGCACCAGATGCACCAGTGAGGAAGACCAGCATGGTCCAGTTGGGGAGGCAGGCAATTATCGGGCACTTACAGTGTCTTGGGGTGACTGGGGGTGATGGAAGGAGCACAGGCAGCTTAGGAAGCCTGCAGGTGGGATCCTGGTCCAGATGGGGAAAAGTGACAGGGGACGCCTGCGTACACGGGCCAGACGCATCATCATCCAACAATGCTTTTATCCTGTTTTAACTAAGATCGCCCTCCTATTTATTACTTTTGCTTCTTCAGGTTTGCAATGAGCTGAATGTGTTCCACCAAAAGCTGTATGTTGAAACCCTAAACCCTAATGTGATGTTATTAGGTGGTGGGAGCTTTTGAGAGGTGATGAGGTCATGGGGGTGGAGCCCTCAGGCATGGGATTAGTGCCATTGTAGAAGGTACCCCAGACAGCTCTCTCACCTTCTTTCTGCCATGTGAGAACACAACGAGAAGTCAGCAGTCTGCAACCCAGAAGATGATCCTCACCAGAACCCGACCGTGCCAGCACCCTGATCCCAGACTTCTAGTCTCCAGAAGCATGAGGAGTACATTTCTGTTGTTTATAAGCCACTCAGTCTGTGCTGCCTTGTTATAGCTGCCTGAACAGGCTAAGACGAGGTTCAAACTTTGCCACCTGAGATTCCAGCCTTTCTCTCTTCAGGCCAGGCTCATCCCCAGGACTCACCCATGGTAGTAGTAGTGGTAATAACGATAACAGTGGCAATAATAGCAAAACTGCATTAAGATTATACATGCCCCAGGCCCTCTACTCAGTGCTTCTCTCCTGCTCACTCTTCACAACATTCTCTATGAAGGATGGACTGTTACTGTCAGCACTGACAGATGAGGAAACTGAGGCAGGGGGGCTAAATGGCAGGATCAAATCCTGGTGGCGTGGCTCCAGGCCTGACACATAGGACCACAACACCAGTGAACATCAGTGTAACCTGGCTGTGTGGACCTTAGACTCCGTATCAAACACCATAAAGGCTCCCCGAGGGCCTTCCCCACCCCCCACCCCCCCGTCCTCTCTCTCTTGGGAATGCTCTTCTCCTTCTTATCACACCCTAGGTCTTTTACAGAGCCTCCCTCTTTGGAAGAGGAACTGGGTCTGGACTCAGTTCTGTGTTCAACTCTGTTCAACTGACCTTCTCCCTGACCCTCAGTTCCCCCATCTCTACAATGGGAATATCACTGTCCTCCTCACAGGGTCTTGCCGAGCGTGACATGAGAACAATGTATGTGAGTACACTCTGCTAGCCCTGGAGTGGTACCCAAAGGTAAGGGAGTCAACATCATTTTTCCCCTTTTGTTTCCCAAAGTCAGAACATTTCTTTACAGTCCATACTTGACCATGATGGAGTTTGCTTACACACTGCCTTGCGCACACAACTCTATCTTTCTAAACCTCAGCTCTGTCATCTGTGAAATGGGCATAAAACCATCTGCCATGTAGAGCGATTTGTGGGGATTAAACGTCATAGTATTTCTAAAGGATTATGCGCATAATAGACACACAGAATGTGCATTGGATGCCTCCCAAACCTTGACTTTTTTCTCAAGCGGCCGGGGATGAATCTTTTTTGTTTCTCCTGAGAAGGTCATCTAGAATCGTGCCTTCTCTGCCTCCATTCTTTTAATAAATGAATCACACCTGTCTTGTTAGAGCCTCTGCTGTAACTCGGCATCAACAGTGGAACATTTACTTACCAAAGAAAAGTACTTTTCATGCTCCTTTTGACCATGTGACACCATGGACCCCACCACCAGCCGCCCATGGCCTGTTCTACGGCGGCAGGACATTTTGTGAGCACAGCAGCACTCTGTGGCGCTCGGAGTGCTTGTTCAGCTGGAATTACTTGCGTCTGGCACAGACCTTCTCTTTTGATTTTGGCAGAACTTCAGGGAGTGAAAAAGCTGGGTTAGTGTGAGGGCTGGGATTAGAATTTGAGACTCAACAGATCATACTGTTAACACTTCTTCTCTTTGCTAACTTTATGAAGTTCAAGAAAAGCTTTCTGGGGAACGGCACCAATTTATTTGCCAAAAGCTGAGATGGGCCAAGGAAGATGTAGTCAGCATTTGGAATCTCCTCGCCTTAGAATGTAACAGCCAAGGAGGGAAGAAGGATATGCTAGGGAGCCGGGGAGCTGGGGGGCTGTGGGGGTAGGTGTGTGTAAAAGGGATTTGGAAGGATTCACAACGCTGAACAGGCTTGGCTTCTTGGGATTCCACCCCCACAACATCTCTCAAGCCGTCCCTTCCTGTCCTTCCCTAGTACAACCCCCTGTCCTGGTCCTCGTCATCCTCACCAATGACAGCAATACTTTCTGATATGCCTTCCTGTCCCTCTTGTTCTTCCTAAAAGCTGCTGTCAGTTTTTATTCCTCTGTTTAAAAACACCCAAGGCTCCCCAGTACTTATCAGATAAAAGCCTCACCTTTAGTACAGTGTTCAGGTGACCCTAAACTACCATCTGTCTGCACCTCCTCCCTCCCTTCCTCTCCATCAACCTCGCACACCTCCAGGTAGGTACGTGCTATCACACAGGTGGGACGGTATGCCTGGTCTGTGAGCCTTTGCCCAGGCTGGTCCTTCTACCTGGATTGCTCTCACCTGGTTCCCAACTTTGCCGGTGGGATTCCTCCTTATCCTCGAGGACCCAGTCCAAATATGGTTCATTCTGAGAAGACTTCCTCCCCTCCTCCAGGCAAAGCTGATGCCACCTCATTTCTGCTCCATGGGACCGTGTCCTGCATTTGTTTGTGTGTGCCACTGGTGACGTTGGGGACAGGACTAAGCTTTATTTTGTCTTCCCCATTCCCACCTGGTGCCTTGTCCAGAGTATGTTACTTTATTTGAACCTTTGAAAGCTGATGGGACAAACTCCCATGATGCTAGGAAGGAGCCAGAGCAGTAGACTGAGTTTTTGGCTGGGTCGGGCTCACTGATTCCGCCTTCCCTAATCTCCAGAGAAGTGCAGCACACTGGGTAAATGCCTCCTCGTTTACCACGGGTAACTGCTCCCTGAGAATGTGTCTGTCTCTGAAGAGGTGTTCCAACTGGCAGACGTTCTCTGGGGGTGGGGGTGGGGATGGGGGTGGGATCCTACTATGTCTGCATCTACTCCTATGATGGTTTTCAAAGTGTGGTCCCCAGACTAGCAGTATATGCATCCCAGGAAAATTGCCAGAAATGCACATTTTTAGACCCTACCCCAGATCTCCTGAATCAGAAACCCTGAGGGTGAGACCCAGTAATGACCACCAGGTGTTCTGATGCACAATGAAGTTTGGGAACTACTGGGCCACATTCATACAAGAATGAAAAAGAAATGCCATGGTGGCTCAAAGAAGAAGCAATAATGTTTGATCAGAAGATGAGGAAAGCCCTAAGAGAAGAAGTCTTTCAAGAAATAACAAGTGTTGATGAAAATGTGGAGAAAAGGAAACGCTTGTGCACTATTGGTGGGAATGCAGTGTCTTGGGGCATTTGGGTGGCTCAGTTGGTTAAGCAACCAACTTTGGCTCAGGTCATGATCTCACAATTCGTGGGTTTTAGCCCCGCATCGGGCTCTGTGCTGACAGCTCAGAGCCTGGAGCCTGCCTCAGATTTTGTGTCTCCCTCCCTCTCTGCCCCTTCCCCACTCTCTCTCTCTCTCTCTCTCTCTCTCTAAAATAAACATTAAAAAAAAAGAAAATGAAAACACAAATTCAAAAAGATAAATGTACCCCTATGTTTATTGTAGCATTAGTTACATTGACCAAGATATGGAAGCAAACTAAGTGTCCATCAATAGATAAATGGATAAAGAAGAGGTGGTTTATATCTACAACGGAATATTACTCAGCCGTAGAAAATAAGAAAATCTGACCATCTGTGACAACATGGATGAACCAAGAAGGTATTATGCTAAGTGAAATATAGTAGACAGAGAAAGAGAGTATGATATGATTTCACTTATATGTGGAATCTAAGAAACAAAAGAAGCAAACAAGCAAAAAGAAAAAAAGCAGAAACAGACTCATAAATACAGAGAACAAACTGGTGGTTGCCAGAGAGAAAGTGGGTGGGGGGATGGGCAATTTAGATGAAGGGGATTAAGAGGTACAAATTTCCATTTATAAAATAAACAAGTCACAGAGATGAAATCAGGAATAGGAAATGTAGTCAATATAGAGTTAACAGTGTAGGGGATATGGTCAATAATATTGTAATAACATTGTATGGTGACAGATGGTGCCTATACTTATTGTGGTGAGCACTGTGTAATGTACAGAATTGCCAAATTACTATGCTGTATGCCTGAAACTAATATAGCATTTCATGCCAATTATACTTCAATAATAAAAAAAAAAAAGAAGGGGGCACCTGGGTGGCTCAGTTGGTTAAGCATCCGACTCTTGATTTCTGCTCAGATCATGATCTCATGGTTCATGAGATGGAGCCCCACATGGAGCTCTGCACTGACAGCACAGAGCCTACTTGGGATTCTTTCTTTCCCTCTCTGCCCCTCCCCTGTTCAAGCTGGCTCTCTTTCTCTCTCTCAAAATAAATAAATGAACTTAAAAAAAAAAAAACCTTTAGAAATGATCTATGGACTCATCACTGTAACCCAATCATCACGACCATTTCCTTCTTGTCTTTCTCCTGTGGCCATTGCTTACCCAAGCGGGATGAAAGCAGAGATGTATTCTCCACAGACACTTCACACTCCAGCACAAGCGTTCTTCATTACTGAGCAGCTCCATTCTGCACAAGAGGCCAGCAAATCAATGTCTCATGACTTATTCAACCCATCTCCTACTATTGAACATTCTGGCTGTTTCCAGCTTCTGCTGTGATAAACATCTTTGTGTATGAAATGCTTCCTTCCACATTTTGAGTTATTTCCTTAGAATAGATTTCCAGAAGTGGAATTACAGGGTCACAGGAACAAACTCTTTTATGGTTCTTGATGTGTCTTGCCAAACTTCTTCCAAAAAGGTTTGTACCAATTTACATTGCCACCAGCAACGTGTGACAGTGCCAGTTTTCCCATATCCTTGGCAGTTTGGGCATTTTAATTAAAAAAATTTTTTTTGCCAATTTAACAGGGGAAGAGCTTTACCTTGTTTTAATTTGCATTTTTATTACTTTACCTAACATTACTTAATAAATATTTTTCCATGTTGTTTTAGTGTTCTTAATATGCACTTTTATGGTTGCAATGTCTTTTTTATGGTTTAGATTTGATGAGTGGTGGGCATTCCAGTTTAGCTGGATGGGACCACCATGAGCCATAATGCAGAGTCAGGAAGTTCACATACAGCTTATCAGGAATTGGACTCATTGTTTTCAGCACCCTCCTCCTTCTGAGCTCCCCATCTTAGTAACTGGTACCACTAGCCATGTAGTCATTCTAGCCAAAGCCTGGTGTCATTGGTGACTTCTCCTTGCTCTTCATCACATACATTCGATCAATAACCAAGTGCTCTAAATTTCTCTGAAACCCTACTGCTACTATGTGAGTTCAGACCATATCATCTCTTTCCAAAATTATTGAAGAAGCCTCCCAATGAGTCTTTTTCCCCTCTCGACCATACTCCACATTGCAGGCAAACACATTGTTCTCATATCCAAATACAACTCAAGTCAAGTTTAACGACTTCCCATTACTTTCAGGATTAACGACTTCCCATTACTTCCCAATATTTCTTAGTTCATTTGCATGGCCTCCATGATCTGGACCCTGCCCTACTCTTTTCCAAGTGGTGCAGTTAGAAGGTGGTCTACATCTTTTTCCTGCTGAGCTGTGCAGAGACCATGCCCCAGACCTTTAAGGACTACAGCCACATTCTCAAAATGGCTGGCTGGCCTGGGAACAAAAGGTGGGAAGCATTACCTGGTTCATATGAGCAGACTCACTCTCATACCCTGTATCTAGACCAACCACCTGGATTGTGCTTTATCTGGAGCTTCTCAAAGTAGCTCCACGATTTGTTCATGAAGTGTGTTGCTGGCTCACAATGGGGTGAGGACAGGAACAGAAAATAGGTAGTTAACAACTGTTATAGCAATTTGATAGAGTAATTTTATGTTTAGAATCTAATAATAACAAAATAGTTGTATTTTGTGAGTCTTTTAAAAATTCAATTGGATTTTATTGTATTTTACAAATTATTGGTCTCTCATAAGATTAGTTCGAAATTTTAATTTTTTGTAATGTTTATTTTTGAGAGAGAGAGAGAGTGGGGGAGGGGCCGAGAGAGAGGGGGACAGAAGATCCCAAGCAGGCTCTGTGCTGACAGCAGAGAACCCAATGCGGGGCTCAAACTCACAAACTGTGAGATCATGACCTGAGCTGAAGTCAGACGCTTAACCTACTGAGCCACCCAGGCGCCCTGTTAGAAATTTTAAAATAAAAGCTTTTGACCACAGATGGTTTGACTTGAATTCTCCTGCAAAGTTTAGTCTGAAACAATCTTTCCATAAGTGTGGAAATACACTTTCTGGAGTAAAGAGATGTTTGAATGTCCCACAGGGAAAGTGTATTTCAAAGATTGAAGAAAATCACAAAGAGAAAGAAACCACAACTTTAATTTATATCTTAACTTCATGAGTTTCTTTTCTTTAAAATTTTTATTTATTTATTTTGAGACAGAGAGAGAGAGAGAGAACACATGTGTGTGCCTGAGCAGGAAAGGGGCAGAGAGAGAGGGAGGGAGAGAATACCAAGCAAGCCCGCTTGCTGGTAGCATGCTGCCAGCATGGAGTCTGACTCTGGGCTGGAACTCAAGAACTGTGAGATCATAACGTGGGCCAAAATCAAGAATTGGATGCTTAACCCACTGAGCCACCCAAGCACCCCAAACTCATGATTTTCATGGAGAAACTGGTTAAAATAGAAAGCTCTTGTTTTTGACATCAAGATGTAACAGTACTTGATGTATTGAATGGGACAGTAACTGGGAACACCTATGAAGAGAAATTGGTTAAGTAATTCCTAGTTTTCCTGGCCTGTTAAAATGAAGGGGTGGGATGAAAAAACTTCAGATATTCCTTTCTGCTCTAAGACCATGTGATTTGATAATTCTATGCCTGCCTATTTAGTACAACAAAATTTAAAACTTTTCTAGTAAAGGTATGTAACATGGAATAACGAGAGCTTGAAAAAAGACACAGATAGAGAATCATTATTCTTACTCAAAATCTTTCTTTTCCGTTCTACAAATTCAACAACTTTTTAATGGAAGAAGCTGCCAAACATTTATCATTTATCAGAGACCTGGGTTCCCCACCACTGAGGGGAACCCAGTGGTTCATGTGACCCAGAGTCACACTGAGCTGTGTGACTGAGGACAGATGCTTTCTGCTGTGGAATAAGAAGATTGG
Organism: Panthera onca; assembly: GCF_046562875.1. Taxonomy (NCBI): domain Eukaryota; kingdom Metazoa; phylum Chordata; class Mammalia; order Carnivora; family Felidae; genus Panthera; species Panthera onca. The sequence continues at coordinate 81,574,423 of NC_138347.1, read as the reverse complement.
ACTGTTGCCAGCACCCCTGAAGTGTCGAGGGGTCTCACAGAGGGGGTAAGGGAGGAGGATAGAGAGTAGAAGATTGAGTACTTCTTGGGGTTTTCCCCACTCTCAGCCAGATCAGCTTCTCTTTGTATTTAGAGATCAGGCTTGTGTAAGATTTCATTAGAAGAAATACTCCACTGCCATAAAAAGTTGGGAAAAACTGTCTACATGATTGCCAATTTTAGATTTAGGTCTACCTATTGGCATTGTACCACTTAGTGGCAGATGCCTGACTTACAGTCATGGTTCTAGGTGGAGGGGTTGAAAATTCAGGTGTATAGGAGACAAGCAAGCTATGAAGAAGGCTGGATGTAAGTCCGATAGGGAGCAGAGAGGATTGCGGGGAAGCAGGAAGTGCATGCCTTATCTAAAGAGAACCTCAGAAATTCAGTTCCTGCCCATAGTTGCCAAGTGGTGATGTGGACACTCCTCTAGGGCCTGTGCATCCAATATGCACCCTGGAAGCAAAATGTGACTCATTTGCCTTCAGACTGTGGCCACCTGAAATTCTTAGAATTTTTGATGCTAAATAACTAGCCCACATGAAGTAGCGGTCTAGTAGGTAGTGGGCCTGATCATCTTCCTATCTGTTTAGCACTGTAACTGGCACATGGTAAACGGATGCTATCATTATCATCATCATCTTTTCTTGCCTAACAATGATGAAGAAGACTTGGATCTGTTAATAATTGCAACTGAATTATAACATAATTATACAATTTTGTGCTATTCGAGTTTAGTTCCTTTAAGAGTCATATCATAAAACGAACATTTTGGAGAATTACTGACAAGAGGAGGAAGGAAATAAAGGATCCCTCACTCTTAACTTGAGTCATGTCCAAGGTAGGCCCTATGCTGTTCTGCCAAGTGTGGTCCTTCAGATGCATCATGGCTCACAATGAAAAATGTGTGGGAGACCAGCATTATTAAATACTTGGAAGTACCTGCTCTCTGTGTGTTTTAAAGCCAGACCTATTCCAGTAATAATAACACAGTCACACTCAGTTAAGGGTGTGGGTTGTTGGCTTCTCTCTCACTCACATATAGATTTAAAAGAAGTTATAATATCTATAGAATAAGGCCCTCTTTCTTACTTTTTTCCAAAAACGTCTTGGCTTGTCTATAAATTTATTTTTATAAATTACTTTTCCAGATAAACTTGCTTACTCATATGGGACATAAATACCCAATGCCTGATTTCAGATAGCACAGTGAAATCCTGTCTGGGCATTTAAGATTCAACCTTAAAAAAAATTGTAAAACAAAACATAAAAGAAAAACATTTAAAAAAAAATGTACTCTCAGTTTCAGCAGCCTACTACGATTATTGTCATTTCCCTGTATTCCCTCTCATCACATACTTGTACATTGTCAAGTAAATTAAAGAATCATGACTTTATTGAGTTTGTGAGTGGCTGGTGAAGAGGGTAGGTGATTACAAAAATGAGTAGGACATAATTTCTACCTCAAAGGAAGGGAGATAAAGAGGTAAAAAAATCTTAAGATAGAATAAATAAAGCAAAGGATGGCAAGGTTGGGAGGTGGCTAGGGAGAAGGAAGCATAAAGGAGAAGAGCTGATTAACTCTGCCTATGGAATTATCTAGCCTAACGTTTGCCAAATTACTCTGAAACCTGCTCTAGCTGAAGGTTTCTGATGCTGAAGTCCCACCTGGATCCAGGGACTAGAGTTATATTTATTATTATGTACAGTTTTGTGTTTTCCTCTTATTAAATTTTATATTAAGAAGTAAATCATTTCTCATATTGCTACACAGACTTTCTTTTTTTTTTTTTTTTTTTTCAATGTTTTTTATTTATTTTTGGGACAGAGAGAGACAGAGCATGAACGGGGGAGGGGCAGAGAGAGAGGGAGACACAGAATCGGAAACAGGCTCCAGGCTCCGAGCCATCAGCCCAGAGCCTGACGCGGGGCTCGAACTCACGGACCGCGAGATCGTGACCTGGCTGAAGTCGGACGCTTAACCGACTGCGCCACCCAGGCGCCCCTTTTTTTTTTTTTTTTTTTTTTTTTTTTTCAGCTACACAGACTTTCTAATTATTTTTGTAATCTACTGAAACATCCTTTTGTATTAGGTATGTATGTCACAATCAATTTATCACTAATATAAATAACAGTGACAGTCATATATAATAATAATATAAATAACAGTGACAAATATCTTTATACATTTGGTTTTTTCTTCATTATAATTATTTCCTTAGGATAAATTCTGTGGAATTGGGATCTTAGGTTTAGAAAGATAACTATTGCTTTGAATTGTGTCATATTGCCCAATTGTCTTCCTAGAGGCTTGTATAAATTTACATTACTAATGGATTAAGAGGGTTGTTTTTTTTTTTTCTGTAGACTCCTGGGGATTTGATTTTATAAATTTTTGTTTTCATTGTTTTAATTTTTGTGTCTTTGAAGACCAGTAAAATAGAGGATCTTTGAAAACCTCTTGTTTGTTATTCTTTCTTCTTGTACTCATACTCCATGTCCCTCACCATTTGTCTAATGGGATTGAGGTGACGTTCTTGTATATATTTTTCCCACTTTCTCTCTCTCTCCCTCTCTCTCTCTCTTTTTTAAAGTAGGCTTCATGCCCAGTGTGGAACCCAGCTTGGGGCCTGAACTCACAACCCTGAGATCAAGACCTGAGCTGAGATCAAGAGTCGGATGCTCAACCAACTGAGCTTCCCAGGCTCCCCTTTACCCGCTTTTATATGGATAAATAATAGCTCTTTGATAATTATTTTTACAAATAGTTATACTTTTTAAATCTTAGTTTGACTGATTTTGTGCCAAATACATCCCGGGCTTACATGTCCTTTGTTTCTGTCTCATCAGGTTGCGCTACAATTATTGGTTTACATCTCTCTCTCTCCTAGTGAGCCACAAGTTCCTTTCTATACACCCACTGTACATAGAATCTGGCACATAATAAATAGTTGCTCAAAATTACTTGTTCGGTTTGGAAGAAAAAGAACACTTGATTGAAAGAAGTAAATGGGGAATGCTTTGCAGTGATACTACCATTTTGAATTTCTAGAACTACAAGGAGACCCGGGTTTTCTTCCTTTGGTCAGGAAGATGAAAGGAAAACGCTGGCTGACCCTGTGGGGAGGGCTAGTGGTTGGAGAGCAGGTCTTCCTCTCTCCCCTGGGGCCTCACCCAAGACTCAGGTCTTGCTTGGAGAGTCCCTGGGGGGTCCGGGTGGGCAGCTGCTTTCCTTTGGCGCCACTTTCTGGGCAAAAGGTTCCAGTGTTTGGATTTTATTAGCCAGTAAAATTAAGGGAAAATGCTGGAAAAAAAAATCACAGCATACTGTTGTTACTTTTGTGAATGAATAACATAACTCGCAACTAGACTATTAATGTCTAAATGGATTTTCTGTGCTCCAAGCCAAAACACATTTCATAAAGTTGCACAGAGATGGACGGTGTCCCAGTTAATAAAAACACTTGTGGGCGAAGGATGCGTGGTCTGATGGAAGGGAAGCTGATTGATGCTAGGTTGCGGGGATTGTTGCATTTCACAGGGATTTTATTTATTTTTAAATAAAAAATAAACACTTTATTAAATAGTTGAACTTAAACACTGTTACCAAAACTTAACTCAAAAACGTGAATTTACTGAGCAAGTGTTTGGAGATATAAATACGTAGATGAGATTTTATGAGTTATCTTGAATAATTTTCAACATTGCATGATCAACCACTTTAATCCAATCCTAGTTTGTTTCTAGTCATAAGAAGGGATATTTCTTTTAAATTTACATTTAATTCATTTGTTGGAATAATATCCCTTCCAGAATTGATGTGTAGCTCCGGAATTTTAGTCTATATTTAAAAATTAAAATAAACAGAGGCACTGGGTGGCTCAGTCCATTAAACTTCCAACTTTGGCTCAGGTCACCATCTCTTGGTTCATGAGTTTAAGCCCCGCCTTGGGCTCTGTGCTGACAGCTCAGAGCCTGGAACCTGCTTTGGATTCTGTGTCTCCTTCTCTTTTTGCCCCTCCCCTGCTCACACTCTGTCTCTGTCTCTGTCTCTGTCTCTCTCTCAAAAATAAATAAACATTAAAAAAATAAATAATGCTACAGATTCTGACAGCTACAGATATCTCAGCTCAAATAATTATTTTTGTGATTATCTTTCTTTACAATCTATTGTGATAATATATTTCAGAGTGTGATTTCTTTAGAGCCTCCTTTAGTCCACTAAAGAAGAAAAGAAAGAATGCAAGTCACTGTACAGAAAGCCTAAAAACCCCAGGACTTTCATCTGAAAAGGTAACTTTTCATTCTAAGAAAACTTCCCCATTCCAGTGGATCTCTGTGGTAATTGGTGGCTGGTGGCTGGCTATCACCTCAAATTGCAATGGCTTCTTCCAACATAGCTATTTGTAATATGGCTGATTTTACAATTAGTATGTGGTATGGGAGGTATGGGTATGGGTATGTGGTATGGGAGACTGAGTAGACAAAGTAGTTAGAATCATATAAGTATATTATTATATATAAATATATATTTATATTTATATACAATATACATTATTTTCCTTTTTAATATTTATAAGATAAATGTAAAAAAGTGATAGACTATAAAAAAATAAAATGAGGCATATGTGGATATGCACCAAATGTGAACAGTGGGTTACTTCTGTGTCATGGAATTACGAGTGATAGTTATTGCTTGTTTGTATTTTTTCTGCATTAAGCCTGCAGTTCTTGTATTATGGAAAAGGGAGCTATTTTTCTTTTTCTTTAATTTTGGAAAAACTTAAGTAAATATAAAAACAGCAAGACTAGATGAATAAAGCTAGACTATCACCTAGATTTGTGCACTGGATTTCAGACTTGCTTGGAACCCATGGCCCCTTTTTGCCTTCTTCTTTTTCCCTTTTGGACTGGGACTACCTACCCCATGCATGTCCTACCATTGTATTTTGGAAACAGATAAATTGTTTTCCAGTTTCACAGGTCCTCACATAGAGCAGAATTTTGTGTCAGGATGTACCATATCTCAAATCTCACCCCATAAAATGACTTAGATAATGAAATTTGGGGCTTTTGGAGTTGATGATATTTATTTATTTTAAATTTCATTATTTTTTTAGTTTTTAAATATAAATTATTATCAAATTGGTTTCCATACAACACCTAGTGCTCATCCCAACAAGTGCCCCCTCTATGCCCATCACCCACTTTCCCCTCTCCCCCACCCCCTATCAACCCTCAGTTTATTCTCAGTATCCAAGTCTCTTATGGTTTGCCTCCCTCCCTCTCTGTAACTTTTTTTCCCCCTTCCCCTCCCTCATGGTCTTCTGTTAAGTTTCTCTGGTGAATGGATAAAGAAGATGTGGTTTATTTTTATTTGAGAGAGAGAGAGAGAGAGCATGTGTACAAGGGGAGGGGAGAGAGAGAGAGAGAGAGAGAGAGAGAGAGAGAGAGAATTCCAAGTAGGCTCTGTGATGACAGCACAGAGATGGGGCTTGATTCCACAGCCTTGGGATCATGATCTGATCTGAAATCAATTGTTGGACACTCAACCAACTGAGCCAACCAGGTGCCCCTGGAGTTGATGAGATTTTGGATGTAGACCTGATGCTGGAATAACTTAAAACTTTTGGGGATGTTGGGCTCAGGTGAATATATTTTGTGCATGGGACAGAAGTGAATTTTGGGGGGGTCAGAGGGCAGACTACATTGGGTTGGCTAGTGTCCCCCCGAATTCATGTCCTTCCCTGGAACCACAGAATCTGACCTTATTTGGAAATAGGGTCATTGCAGATGTCGTTAAGATGTAAGTTAAGATCAAGTTATGTTGGAGCAGGGTGGGCCCATAATCCAATTTTGTTTGGTGTCCTGAGAAGAAGGGAATATGCATATAGAGAGACACAGGGAGAAGGCCACATGACAAGGGGCAGAGAAAGTAACTTCAAGGACTGCCATTAATACCAGAAGCCAAGACAACGGCGGTGGAACCGATTCTCCCCCAGAGCCTTTGTAGAGAGAGATCTTGCCCACACCTTGCCCTCAGACTTCCAACCTTCAGAACTGTGAGACAATCGATTTCTGTGATTTTTAAGCCATGCGGTAAGTGGTACTTTGTCACTATAGCCCTAAGAAATGAATATAATTTGTTCATAGGCTCCTGTATTGGTATATTATGCACATTCCAAAACATACACAGAAACAGATATTGAAAAATGTATAAAGATGAAAAAGCTAACATTTAAAAAATAATTTAAGCTTATTTATTGTTTGCAAAGAGTTTCGTCTAAGAGAGCAATGGTACTGAATATTTGCCATGTTTAAATAAACTTACCTTGGAATAATTTTACACATACAGAAAAGTTGCAAAGACAGTACAGAGAGTTTGCCAGAGACTTTCCTGGTGTGGATGGGGGTGGGGGCAGCAGACAGTGCCTGTGACACAATAGGCAGCTGTGATACTTAGGAGAGAGCCCTGACTTTGGTGGAGGAGACCACCGTGAAAGCCTCACTCTGCCACCCACTATCTTCCCGCTTGCCTCAGTTTCCTCACTGGGGAACGAGGACGATAAAGCTAGCTCATCGAGTTGTGAAGGTGAAGTAAATTCTCACTCTGCCCTGTGCTAGCTAAATGAGCCTAGAGAAGATATTTGACCCTAAGCTCTGTAAAGTTGGCAGGGTTCTGTCTTCTCTATCAGGTTGAAAGGGGGTGAGGGGTTGTTCAACTCTACGCCACCGGGTCATCCGTTCTCCCTTTCTTTGGGCCTCTTCCATGTTTTCTAGGCTTTTCCTTAAACGGAGTTCTTGGTTGTGTTTGCAAAAAATGCCAAAAGGCAGCCCAAATATCTGCATGGAATGTTCAGATGCACCATGAAAACTTGCTCTGAAACATACAGCGTGTGGCACTAACATGATTGAAATGTTGGGGGGCGGGGAAGGGGGTAGACCTTCCAGTCTTAGGATTCTTGGTATCAAGAGAAGCAGAATCTAGGCTTGATGCTTTTATGCTGGGAGTAGTCCTCAGCTCTGTCTGGAAAATTCCAGGAGGAGGCTTCTTCAGTACATATGTCGGAGAAGAGCTGATTTGTTCTAAAACTAGCAAGTGCGTGGGTTGCTACGCACCACTGCTCCTCAGCACCCGCCCCTCGCCCCCACTTCTGCGACGCCCGCCTTGCCCTCAGCGGAGGAACCTCTGCCACCCCCGCTCCTTTCTCCCCAGACTCCCTCAGGGAGAGGGGGCACTCTCCGGGGTCTGGACTTCAGCCCTTTTCTCCTCTTTCCCCTTGATGGCAAAGATCACGGAACAGGGATTTTAGAGCAAGTTGCTCTTTGATCATGTAGTCTCTGTTTCTCAATCCTGGCTTCTCCTTAGAATCTCTTGGTGGAGATTTTAAAGCATACAGATTCCTGGGTCCCACCCTCAGAGATTCTGAGGAGAAGCCCAGATCCTGGTATTTTTTACAAAGCTTCTCAGATGATTGGGCACCTGGCTGGCTCTGTTGGTGGAGCGTGTGACTCTTGATCTTGGGATTGTGGGTTCCAGCCCTACTTTGGGTGTAAAGATTACTTAAAAGTAAAATCTTAAAAAAAAACAATAATAAAATGCTTCTCAGGTGATTCCAAAGTCCAGCCAGGATTGAGAGCCAGTCTAGGGTTTTTCAACCACCTCTTTCTGAAAGCAGAGATCTTGTCTCTCTTGCATTCTACCAGCACAAATATTTGTTGAATGAATGAATGAATGAATGAATGAATGAAACATATTCCTCAGAGCTGTGGGCAGTTTCTTGGATGCCCCAGAGTGTTGGGGAGAGGAAGGCCAGTCTGTTAGGCTCCAGGCCTCCATCCTTACTTCAGCTGGACCCCTCACATTTATCTGTTAATTTTTTGGTATATACTTCCAGGTAAGACATGGAAACCCTTCATTTACTGATAAAGTCTGATTGTTCTAGATAAAAGAACAGGGAAAATTTCTCCTGATGCAACAAAATGGCCTAAGAACAAGTGTTCTCATGATAAAACTGCAATACATGTTCATTAACAAGTTTCGTAATTTAGGAATACTTTAAGAACACATTTGTGGAGTTCAATACAAACTTATACCCATTTTTCCTAACAGACTTTAAGTTTTAGAACAGTTTTAGATTTACAGAAAAGTTGTGGAGACAGTACAGAGTTCCCATATACCCTGTACCCAGTTTTCCCTTACTACTAATATCTTATGTTAGTAATGTACATTTGTTACAATTAATGAACAAACATTGATACATTATCATTAACTAAGGTTCATACTTTATTCTGATTTCCTTGGTATTTACCAACGTCCTTTATCTGTTTCAGGATCCCATCCAGGATACCACCCAGCACTTAGTTATCGTGCCTCCTTACACTTTGTCTCGGCTGTGACAATTTCTCAAATTTTCCAGTTTTGGAAGATTCTGACCAGTTTGAGGACCAATGCTGGTCGGGTTTTTTAGAGTGGCCCTCTATTGGGATTTGTCTGTTTTCCTCATGGTTACATTGGGATTATAGGTTTAGGGGAGGAAGGCCACAGAGGTAGAGTGCCATTCTGATTTCATCATATCATGGGTACATACTCTCAACATGACTTATCACTGTTGATGTTGACCTCCATCACCTGGCTGACATGGTGTTTGTCCAGCTTCTCCACTTAATTATTCTTCCTATCCCTGCCCTTTCTCCACTGTTTTCTTTGGAAGGAAAACATTTTGTGCAGCCCACACTTGAGGGGTGGGGAGTTACATAACCCTCCTTGAGGGGGCAGTATCTACATAAATTATTTGGAATTCTACTTGGGAGATTTCTCTTTTTCTTTCTTTCATGCTTCCTTTCTTTTTATTTATTCAATCATTTATCTATGTCAGTGTAGATTCTGGATATTTACTTTATACTCTGGATTATAATGAAATACTTTTTAAATTTTGTGTCTCAAAATGTTCCAGCTTTGGCCATTGGGAGCTCTTTCAGTTGGCTGTAGTGTCCCTCTGACATATGACCATCAGTTGTTGTTTTTTTTTTTTTCAAGACTTCCTTACTTTCTGGCTCTACAACATGCTACAGGCTCATCATGCATATATCCTGCCCTAGAATATAGCCATTTAAAAATGTATTAATATTGTTCTATGTACTCGTTAATTTCAGACAAATGTATACTTAAAGAAAAAATTTTTTTTAGCATTTATTTATTTTTGAAAGACAGAGAGACACAGAGCATGAGCAGAGGAGGGGGAGAGAGAGAGAGACACAGAATCCGAAGCGGGCTCCAGGCTCTGAGCTGTTTGTTAGCACAGAGCCCGATGTGGGACTTGAACTCACCAACTGCGAGACCATGACCTGAGCCGAAGTTGGACGCTCAAACGACTGAGCCACCCAGGCGCCCCGAGACTAATGTATATTTTTATCAGAATTGAAAAATTTAAAAAGTATTAGACAAGTATGTCAGGCTGTGAGGGATTTTACAACGTTAGTCAGCTTTTAAATTTTGTAATTTGCTATGATTTCTTTTCTTGGTCAAAATTAATATTATTTTTATACCTAATTCAGTATTCATGATTTTGTTTTTCTTTAAAAAAATTTTTTTTTAATGTTTATTTATATTTGAGAGACAGAGAGAGAGAGAGAGAGATAGTGCAAGCGGGGGAGGGGCAGAGAGAGATGGAGACAGAATCTGAAGCAGGCTCCAGGCTCCAAGCTGTCAGCACAGAGCCTGACATGGGGCTCACTCGAACTCATGAGCTGTGAGATCATGACCTGAGCCCAAGTTGGACGCTTCACCAACTGAGCCACCCCAGTGCTCCAGATTTTTCTTTAAAAAGTCCCTCCAATTATAAAAGTTTTAGGCCCTAGTGAGCCCTTTATGCCCCTTGCTTGTTCAAGTGAGCCAAGACATTTAGGAATGAAGTCTAATTCTTTAATAGTCAGGGTCAAGAGAGAGAATGACAGAATATGAACATGGGAAAAACTGGCCCAGCCCATGGGCCAGGCCAGCTGAGGCACCTTTAAACTGGTTGTTGACCATGGGCCTTTGCTAAGAGCACTTCTTTGCCAGTAATGTAACTTCAGTTGTTATTTTACTAAGCACATGGTACCGGTGACTCATTCAGTAAGTGCTCAGTGAGAACGTCTATGTGTTAGGCATCTTTCTGGACTTAGTTGGAGATAATGATAAGACAAAGTCTCCAACTCCAATGTACAGTGCAGAGAAAGAGAAAAGATGGAAGGAATATGAAAAATTACAAATGCAGTGTGACAGGTGCCATGAAATTCTCCAGGAGAGACTTACTCTATCTTGAGGGGTTAGGGAAGGCTCCATAGAGCAAGGGATATTTGGATTGGGTCTTGACTAATAGATGGAAGTTTGCCAGGCAAAGAAAGGGTCATTTCAGGTTAGGGAGTAGGGTAGCTGCACGAATAAGACTTAGGGCTGTGGAAGGGCCTGCCAGGCACACTAGGAACCTTAGGGAGTCTAGTGCGCCCAAGGGGTAATGAATGATTCTTTTAGTATCCTTTCCTAGATTGACAGTTCCTGTGCCAGATTCATCTTTGTTGTTGTTGGGTTTTTTAGATAATTTTTTAAAGATTTAATTAAGTAATTAATTAAAATGCTTATTTATTTTTGAGAGACAGAGGGCAGCGAGACAGAGAGTATCCTAAGCAGGCTCTGCAACACAGGGCTCAAACCCACGGACCGTGAGATCATGACCTGAGCTGAATCCAAGAGTCAGACGCTTAACTGACTGAGCTACCCAGGTGCCCCTAGATGCATCTTTATAACTCTAACACCTAGATGGTTCATGGTGAAGTGTAGGTGCTCAAGAGCAGTTGTTGAATGCATAAAAGAAAACATACAGCATTCGTTTAAAATTGACTTCTCTAATGTATGTGAGTATTTGGCTATAAAGATGTCCAGTATAGCATTATATATAATATTAAAAATCTCAAAAGAACTCAGATTTCCAACAAAAGTGGATTGGCTAGACCAAGTATGGTATATTCACTAATGCAATAAAATTCTATATAACCATTAATAACAATAAAGATAATATTTGTGAATATGGAACAGGATTTATACTATATTGTTGAGTGGGAATAGGAGATTACAAAAACAAAATAAACAATATGAACCCAGTTTTGTAAATTATATGTGTGCGTATATGTGTGTGCACGTGCGTCGACACACATATATGTATATAATATGAAAGTTGGGCAAGGAGTTTTGCAAATTATAGATTATTTCCATTTCCCTCTTTTTGTTTATTCACTCTTCCTAATTTCTCTATAATGCATATATGTTAAATATTTAACAAGAAAAATGTTTTCAGAAGACTCAGATTTTGAGAAAATAGTGTTTATTGAGAAACCATAAAGCAGTAACCAAAAAGAATTCTTGTCAAATTGCAAATACTTGAGAAGCACCTGCGTGGCTTAGTCAGTTAAGCGTGGGACTTCAGCTCAGGTCACGACCTCCTGTTTCGTGGTTCGATCCTTGCACTGGGCTCTCCGCTCTCAGGGCAGACCCTGCTTTGGGTTCTCTGTCTCCCTCTGTCTCTGTCCCTCCCCTGCTCGCTTGCTCTCTCTCAAAAATAAATAAACATTAAAAAAATGCAAATACTTGTGTGTGCATGGATGGATGGATGCTTGTACACATGGTTGTAGCTGTATCAATATTTTAACACCTTGTTGCCCCACAACGAATGGTCTTTTCCTAACCACTGTCTCATTTGATCTTTACTGCAGTCCTGGGTTAGAGAGGCCAGGTTGGCATTACTGTGGGTGAGAAGATGTAAATATTTCAAACTGACTCTCACAGGCTAAGTCCTGCCTGCGGGCACACAGCTGGTAACAAACTGGCTGAGTTGAAACTCACTCATAGGCCTTTTGACGCCAGGGGCCAAAGCATTCTTCTTTCCTTGTCCAGACATTATCTGATTGGGAGAGGGACAAAACCTAGGCATATTAGTACCCCAGAGCTTTTTCCTGACATCAATAGCCTTTAAAAATCATACCAGAGGGGCGCCTGGGTAGCTTGGTCGGTTGAGCGTCCGACCTCAGCTCAGGTCATGATCTCCTGGTTCATGAGTTTGAGCCCCACGTCCAGCTGTGTGCTGACAGCTCAGAGCCTGGAACCTGTTTTGGATTCTGTGTCTCCCTCTCTCTCTGCTCATTCCCTGCTCAGGCTCTGTCTCTCTCTGTCTCTCAAAAATGAATAAACATATCATACCATAGACGGGCACCTTGGTGGCTCAGTCAGTTAAGTGTCTGACATAGCCTCACATCATGATCTCGCATTTGTGGGTTCAGGCCCCCCTTGGGCTCTGTGCTGACAGCTCAAAACCTGGAGCCTGCTTCCGTGTCTCCTGATCTCTCTCTCTGCCCCTCCCCCCCCTCACGTTCTGTCTCTCTCGCTCTCAAAAATAAACAAAAAAAATTAAAAACCATACCATAGACTCTTTGATCATATACAAACAGGTCCGTAAAATATTCTTGAGTGATGAAGCCACTTACAAAAGTGTGATCCCATTTTAGTAAATGTTTGCATAAACACAGGAAAAAATCTGAACTATGCTATATTATCAAGAGCAAAATGTTAGATGCACTATATGTGGTAGGCTGCCTCTTGTAGTTTGAGCCCCACGTTGGGTAAGGAAGGCGTCAAACACGAAGTTTTGTTTGTACTTGTAATTTGCATTAAGGAGTGCTACAAGGATACACAAACAACCCAAAAGATTTCACCTAACAGGATGGGAGTGGGTGGGAAACAGATAGATGGAGGTCGGGTGGGGACAACACTCTCAAGGAATATCTTTTCAATACCACTTTGTTTTGAACCATTCAAAAAAACTAAAAATCACGTTAAAAAAAATTGAGTAGACATACCAAAATGCTGATTTTGGGTGGTGGAGAAACATGCCGTGTTTATTTCCTTCTTTTAGTGCATCTGCATTGTCTCAATGTTTTACACGTGTAAGAAAAGGAGTTATTTTAAAACCCTTTTTCTAAACCTATTAAAGTCTTTGTACCCTTGGTTGAAAGAGATGTTGAACGAGATTTCTAACAGATTTTGGGGAAAAGTGGTTCTGTCAGATACTGTAAACATGGATCCTTCTTTCACCTGAAGCTTTTAGTACTTCAGGCTGCCAGGTTGCCAGGGAACATTCTGGACCTGGTTTCCATTGTAAGAAGAGCAGTAGTCCCCAGAATTCTCTCTGCAATTGCATTTAAAATCCCGCTCTGGCTAAAAGATGAAATGCAGATTTCCCACTACAGGCCAGTCCTTCCCACTCTCTGCCCTCAAACGTTGATTCAGATAATACTTTAAAAAGAATCTCACACCACTTACTTTCAGGGAAGTGGAAGAAGTCTAGTCCAGAGGCATTCTCTGGGCCTTTCGCATTTTTGATTGATTGTGAATTCAATATATTTTTAACTCAATTCAAGTGCTTCTCTCTCAAGAGACTGCTCCTCTTTTTCTTGTCTGTGTTGCCTGAGTGGTAGTCGGTGAAGTTTGGCTGCGTGTTTGTTGACACATTTTCTGGGCAAGGCTATTTGAGAAATACTGACATTTCCTCTGACTTTCTCTTTAGGCATCAACCCAGTTTGTCTCCCCATCCCTGTTGGGGCTCCAGTTTCTTTCTTGGAAGAGAAGAGTCCGCTTTCGTTTTCACAATTGCTTTCAGATTTTTTTTCTCTTTCTTTCTTTCCTTCTTCAGACTTGTCTCTATTCCACAGCCTGGGCCTCTGCCCAACCGGCTTCCAAACCATGCTGTCTTCCTAAGCACGGAGTCCTCTGCTCTCAAATTTGGAAGGGACCTCAGAGATCTTTTTAACTTGCACATTAGGAATCTCCTCTACTACATCTTTGCCAGGTAGTCATTCAGTGTCTTCTTAAACACCCCTAGTGACAGAGAGCTCACTACCTTTCAGACCAGTTGACCGTCTATTGTTGGTGTTAGGAAGTTGTTTCCTCAGGAAGCTGAGAGCAAGTCTGGGGTTATCTTTCCTGCTCTTTGGTTGATTTCTGATCCTAGCAAAAAGAATGGCCTAAAACAGGAGGGTGGGGGAGAGAGGAGATTATTGCCCAGCCTCGACCAAAGGGACCAGAAGACTGGCATTTGTCCCGAGGGCAATGGTGGGAGTAGGGGTGGGAAGGAGGGGGTCCGAACTTGGCCTCAGAAGACAGGATTTAATCCCTGCTCCATCTTTCACTTACTGACCCGTTATCTAAGGAAGTCATTTTTACTCTGAATCTAATTTCTCTCCTTTATAAAATTGGAGCTGTAATAACTTCTTCCCTGGGCTAATGGAATGACTGAATGAAATAATCCAGGTGCAAATACTTTGTAACTGTAGAGTTTTACAGAAAGCACAATTATCATCTAAATTCCAGATGTGTAGCTTAGGAAGTCTGTGAACCAGCCCAGCCCAAGGAGGTTACAAAGTGGAGGCTTTGGGGATTTACTCGGCCGACACCTGTGTATCATTGGCGGAATCAGCCTGGTCTCCTCTGAGGGGCTGTTGGTCTCCTCTGAGGGGCCCACCCAATGTGATGACAGAATCTGGGCATGTCAGAGGCTGAAGGATGTGAGTTCCCATTTGGAACAAAATGCTCATTTTCAAGATGAATGAGAAGAATTGGTGCCTTGCCCAGTCACATGGCTTAGTAATGGTGGGCTGGTTGACTGTAGACCCCAGAAAACTGATTTTTAGGCACAGTTTTTCTGCCAAAGGTGCAGTGGTATTTTGGATAGTACCATCTTCATTGTGTAGGACTTCTTGGATCACTGTAACAAGTTTAACATCTCAGGTCCCCATCCACTAAATGGCAGTAGTATTCCCTCGTCCTACAATGATCAAAAAAGGATCTCCCACATCTGCCAACGCTTCTGGGGGCAGAGCCTCCCCTGGCTGACAACTCCTGGGGGCTTTCCTCTAAAGTGGAAAGAGCACTGGGTGGGGAATTAGAAAGTGATGTTTGCCCTCAACCAGTTCCGTAATCTAACGGAGATAATTTGTGTCTCTGAGCCTTAGTTCCCGCATCTACGAAATGAGAGCCCTGTGCCTCCTTCTGGCCTGCCTGTGCCAAAACAAGTCCATCAGTGAGGCTTCGTGTTAGGTCTTGTTATGATGGGTGATTTGTATTCTTTTATACATACCTTTCCATGTTTACCACATTTTCAGCTTTGAATATTTATTCTTTTTTATAGTCTCAAGCATTTCCTCATCATCTGTTCTCTCACTCGTTTGCTCTTCCTCTCTCTCATGAACACTCTCTCCCCATTTACCATGTGCTTCCCACTACTGCTATCTTTATTTAAGTATGATTAAGTTTCTCTCATTAAAAATACCCCAGGGGCACCTGGCTGGCTCAATCTGTGGAGCATGATGACTCTTGATCTCGGGGTTGTGAGTTCAAGGCTCATGTTCGGTGTAGAGCTTACTTAAAATTTTAAAAAGTTTTACAAGAATACCCCAAACCCTCCAAACGTTTGACCAACTTCTCTCTCCTTCCTTATCATAATCAAGGCTGTTTAAGAAGCAATACAAAGAATTCCCACATAGGTTTTGCCAAGATTTCCCAAATGTTTCCAGCTTACCACCTTTGCTTTCTCCCTCTCAATCTAATTTCATTTAAACAAATAAATATATGTTTATATTTATATATTTTATTATTTTCCCTTAATTTATTCATTATGCTTTGATTTATTCTTTTTTTTTTTTAAAGTTTATTTGTTTTAAGAATGAGAGACAGAGAGAGTAGTGGAGGGGCAGAGAGAGACGATCCTAAGCAGGCCCCGTGCTGTCAGCACAGAGTCCAATGCGGGGCTTGAACTCACAAACCTTGAGATCATGACCTGAGCTGAAACCAAGAGTCAGATGTTTAACTGACTGAGCCACCCAGGCACCCCTATTTGATTTATTCTTAATTCTACTATTTTTCTGTTTTCTAACACATTGATTTATTCTTATACATTTTTTCCTGAACCGCTGCACACAGGATGCTACTTTACCCCTATATACTTCAGTATATATTTTGTATAAACGTAAGTCAATGATAAAAATCAGGAAGTTAACATTAATATGTTATCTGATCTATAGACCTTATTCAGATCTATCCATTGTCCCAATAATGTCCTTTATAGCAAAGGAAAATTTTGGATCGTTTTGGATTCATTTGTCATGTTTTTTTAGGTTGTTGTTGTTGTTTATCTGAACATACTTCCTCAGCTTTTTCTTTCTGTTTCACGATACTGACGTTTTTAAAGAATAGAGACTGGTTTTTTAGTAGAAAGTCCCTTAGTTTAAGTTTGTCTGATGTTTCCTCATGATTAGGATAAGGTTCTACTGCTGTGAAGGAATACTACTGAAGGGATGCTGTGTTTTTTCATTGTGTCATATCATGGGGTGCTGATTTGTCTTGTTATTAGTGACATTAACTTTCACCGCTTGACAGTGTTAACCATCTGTTAACAGATGGTTTTCCTCTGTAAGGTTACTATGTTTTCCATTGCAATTAATAAATATCTTTGGGGAGATACTCTGAGACTATGCAAATATCCTGTTAGTCCTCAAACTTTTCACCTACTAATTTTAGCATCCACCGATGGTTCTTAGCTTGCATCAATTATATTATTGTAATGGTTGCTGAATTATGAGTTTCTAATTCCTTGACTCCTTGTATACTTATTAGTGATTTAAATGCATGCTCTTTAAATTTTGTCAAATGCCTTTTCAGTGTCTGTGGGAATGGTCATATTCTTTTTCTTCCTAGATCTGGTAATATGAATTATACTGGTTGATTTGCTAGTATTGAACCATCCATGCATTCATAGTCTATTCTCATGTAGTCTTTTTTTTTAAATTCTGTTGTCGTCTGTTAATATTTCACTTAGGATTTTTGTATCTATATTTATAAATTTGATTGACCTGTAGCTTTTGTGTATGTAATCTTTGTTATTTATCTGTATTGGTGTTAATTCTCACTATAAAAACATTTATAAGGTTTTAATTTTTCTGAA
Source organism: Panthera onca (assembly GCF_046562875.1). NCBI lineage: Eukaryota > Metazoa > Chordata > Mammalia > Carnivora > Felidae > Panthera > Panthera onca. The sequence continues at coordinate 81,557,355 of NC_138347.1, read as the reverse complement.
GCTGTGGAACAGTTTAGATAACATTGGCATTGTCAACTCTCAAGAAGTCTGGTAAAAAAATTCCCTGTGGGGGTGTGTGTGTGGGCGGTGGGGGGGACTCCCTGTGAAATTCTCTGAGTTTGCTGCTTTTGGAGGGAGTAGCTCTCTGATACATTTCTCACCTCCTTTTATGGAAATTGGCCTACTTTTCCTTTCTACCTGTTCTGGGGTTGATTTTAAGGAATTATATTTTCCTACAAGTTTATCAATTTCATTCAGTTTTTCAAAGTTATTTGCATTGATTTAGCAAATTAGCCTCCTGATTTTTAAATTTCCTCTAATTCTAAGGTATAGTTCTGCCCTGTCAGTTTTTGTTTGTGAAGTTGAACTTCCTCATTGTTTTTTAGTTTTCTTTGTTGCTGTAACAAATTACCACAAGCATAGTGGCCTATTATCTCACATTTCAGTAAGTAGGAAGTCTGACTTGGGTATCACCAGGTTAAAATGAGGTTGTTGACAGGGCTTTGTTCCTTTCTGGAGGCTCTAGGAGAGAAGCCCTTTCTCTGCCTTTTCCAGTTTCCATAGGCCACCTGCATTCCTTTGCTTATGGTCTCCTATTTCCATCTTCAAGCCAGCAATAGCATACCAAATTCTCTCATACATCTCTCTGACCCTTCACCCATTGTTACATCTCTCTCTGATCTCAACAGGGAAAGGTTCTCTGATTTTAAGGGCTCATAGGATTAGGTTGAACCCACTTGGATAATCCAGGATACTCTTTCCATCTCAAGGTCTTTCACCTTAATCACATCTGCAAAGTCCCTTTTGCCATGTAAAGTAAAATATTCATAGGTCCTGGAGATTAGAGTGTAGACATCTTTGGTTGGGCAATTATTCTGCCTACCATACCTGCTTTTTTACTTAATAGATCGGCAAATTTAATCTATTTTATTATCTTCCCCTTAATTTATTCATTATGTCTTAATTCATTCTTATTTCTATTATTTTCTCTCTTTTCCAACATTGATTTCTTTTTCTTTCTAGTTTCCTATAGTTTCTGTTGTTCTTTTTCTAATTTTGAAATCAGATCCTCAATTGTTTTTTTCTGTCTTCTTTATCAGTATAAACAAAGTTATGGAATTTTCACTGAACACTGCTTTAAATCTAGCCCATAGGTTCTGGTATGTTGTTTTCATTATTGCTGCTTCTAGATAGACTAGAACTTCAGTTGTCATTTTCCCTTAAGCCCAAGAAATGTTTAAGACAGAATTTTAACATTTAAAAAAAAATTCTGAAGGTGGAAGAGTCTTTTTATCTTATGACTATATTATTACTGGTATTTTTTTACATCGGTCTGAGAATGCTTTCTGATGGTCCAATACCTGATCAAGTTTCATGAATGTTTCATGGACCTTGGGGGAAGGGGAATGTATTTTTTATTTTCAGGGTACAGAGTTGAAATTTTATCTATCATAACTTCTTTACTAATAATTATATATGTAAGGTCTTATCTATCATTGCTCATCTATCATCATTTATCCACTTGACCTGTCATGGACTAAAAGAGGTGAATTACAGTCTCCTTCTAATGTATTTGTGTTTATTTCTTCTTGTATCTTTTCTAACTTATGCTACATGATGGTCATTATTACATTTCTTGGTATATAGATTTTCAAACTATTATATCTTCATTGCAGATCTTCCTTACCTCACTCAGTGTGGTATTTCTGATGTACAAAAGCTTTTAACGCTTTATGTACTCAACTTTTATCAATAAAAGTTGATTTCTGTGTTTTGTGTCATGCCTAAACAGTCTATCTCTATTCCCAACATTTAAAATTATTCAGTCATGCTTTCTTCCAGTCCTTTTGTGGTTTTGTTTTTTACATAAAGAATTTTAAAATCATCTGGAATTTGTTTTGATGTGAAGAGTGAATAGGTGCCTTGCTTTACTCCCTATTCCCCAATGTTGGTCTTTTCAGATGGCTTATCAGATGTCTAAACATCTTTATTGAATAATCAGTTATAGGAGACATCTGTTGTTTCTGCCTCCTGCCCAGCACCCTTTGCCTCTCCCTTTAATAACAGCCCCTCTGTTTTCCTTGGGGAACCACCTCTCAGTCCATATGGTCTGTTTGGAACTGAGACACTAGCTCCTGCTCCAGGACTGGGTATGTAAATCAAATGGTGTCATCACCCTGGCCACAGGCATTGGCTCAGAGATGGGGCATGACCCAAGCTACGACAATCAGAGTCAAGAAGACTTCGCTCTAAGACTTTTATTGGTATTATTTCAGAAGAGGTAGTCTTTTTCTATTGGACTTGAAGCTGTAAAGTGTAAGCCTGGGCTTTCAGGGACCACCATCATGTGTAACCCATGAATGAAACCAACAAAATGAAAAGCAGAGCCTTGTGTGGTAGAAAGAGACTAGGTACTGGAGAAATTATCTGAGCTTCTGGATTCAACTATGTGTTACCCCTGGATTTTTCTGTGATATGAGCCAAGAGGTCTACTCACCTTTCAAGATATACCAGGAAATTGACATTGGACAACATCCAATGTGTATATTTATTTACTCAGGCAAGATCATCAGAGGATGATAAAATCATCAGGCAAAATTTAATTGGGGAATGGGCTACTTGTTAATCACATAGGGGAAAGAGTAATTTTATAATAGAAAGAACTGGCATCATCACCTTAATCAAGTGATCAGATTCAGCGTCAGTATTATCAGGGCAAACTGACATCATGTGCCTCTCGAGGTGATGTGATAGGCAGTACACTAACACTTAAGTAGTATTCCTGCCAAGAATGTCTAACCTGAATCTAATTATGAGAAAATGTCAGACGAATCCAGCTTGTGACACATTTTCCTAGACAATAGGCTTGGTATAGTCCTTGCAGCTCAGGAGCTTTCATTTTATATACCTTTATGAAAAGGTAGAAGGTTAGATGAATTTAATTGAAATGTTTACCAGTGTTTATTGTATTATTCTTCCCACTTTGCATAGGTTTGAGATACAAAAAAGAAATTTGCAAACAAAGTATCCTTCATGCAAGCACACAAAATAGGTGCTATATAAAAATCTTATGTGTTTCGAATTTGCCATGCCTCGTTCAATAAAATAGTTCAAACCTATTTTGTCAAATCATATTATGAAATGTGCATTGCAATTATAGCCAATACTCATCTTATTTCAGCTTATAATGAGATTTTCCAGCTCTTATTAACAAAAAATAAGATTATATGCTAGCTGCTGGACCAATTAGTTTTAGCAATATATACCTTTCTTTTTCATTAAATACATGTGAAATTTAATCATAATGTCTAATGAAATTAATGGAGCTATTTTGGCCTTTATAATGCATCATTTTATTGCATTATCCCCAGAAGCTGTCCACCAGGGTTCAGTACCCACATGGATATACACTTACTGAAGGAGTACCTTGCCTTCAGTAATACTCATCACATTAATAATAACTGGTAGCTTTAGTCACATATCATACTGAATAATTATAAAGTAATGAGTACTACCCTTATCATCTTGTTCTGGTAACTTAGATGTGATCAATTATATTAGATATGCATCTATTTAATTTTGATGTGACTGCTTTTAGTAATCTATCTTACCATATGTGCTATAGAATGTATTATTCCAAGTTGTTATGTTATTTCCTAAATTTCAGATTAACACACTTATTTGAACTGAAAAATGACACCTGACCTTTTCTGACAGAAAGTAAGTCATAGTCAGGGTTGGCTGATTGGATTGACCATGAGGCCCAGCTTTGCAAAGATTATTCTAGTCAATATTTTTCAGAATGTTTATTATTGAATGACCTAAATGGTACCTCAGAAGTTTGGTAAAATAGAGTTAAAGCGTGTGATGAAACAAAGGTACTTAAACAAAAAGTACTGAGTGATGTAGCAGACAGGCGATCCCTACTTCCTGGTATTCTTGCCTCCATGTAATATCCTCCCCTTCAGCGTGGGTGCAATCTAGAATTTGCTTTTAAGTAAGAGAATAGGGCAAAGGTGATGGGATGTTTATATGATTTTGTTACATGAAAGTGTGACTCCAATTTTGTTAGGAGAGACTGCCTTGCTGACTTTGTAAGGCAAATGGCCATATTAGGAAGACCTCAAAGTGGCAAGGAGCTGAGGGTGGTCTCTAGCTGGTAGACAGAAGAGAACTGCTCCAACAATGATGTGAATTTAGAAGCAGATCCTATCCCAGCTGTGCCTCTGATGAGACTGCTGTCCCAGCTGGCACTTTGCAGCCATAGGAGATGCTGAAGGAGGGGACCCAGTTAAGTCATGCCTGGACTCCTGAACTACAGAAATTGGGAGACAATAAATAGGTGTTGTTTGAAGCCACCAAGTTTGTGGTAACATCGTTATGCACTAACAGATAACTAATACAAGTGGCAAAGATATGTTAAAATGAATATTTCAATATTTGAATGCTTTTGGAAACTATCAGATTACATACAAGTCCAGGAGAAAGAATTACAGGTGTAGCATATGGTAGGGATTCTTAAACTTCCGCAACGGAATCGCTGAGAGAGCTTGTTTGGTAAAACACAGACTACTGGTTTCATCCCCAGAATTTCCGATTCAGTAGGTCTGGGTGGGGCCTAAAAACATGCATTTCTAACCAGTTGCCAGATGATACTGATGCACTTGTCTGGAATCCACACTTGGAGAACAATTGATGTAGAAGCATTTGGTAGCTAAGTCTTTTTAAGAACTTTTTTGGTATACTTATCAGAAATTGAGGAAATGATTAGATTCTAATGACTGGTAACTTCTGGTTTTATAAGTTAAATTGATTCTAATCTTTTGTTTTCAATGAAGTTGAAGGAGGACCTAATAGAATTGTCAATTGGTAGGTCATTTAAAATAATTTCTGACGAATAACAGTATGTGAAATTTTGGCATGTAACGTGGGAGGACTTCTAATAATGGAGTGATATTTCTACTAAAAACACACACAGCTTGGACTTCTAGGTGGCTCAGTCACTTAAGCATCTGACTCTTCAGTTTGGCTCAGGTCGTGGTCTCATAGTTCATGGGATTGAGACCCACATCAGGCTCTGCGCTGACAGTGTGGAACCTGCTTGGGATTCTCTCTCTCCTGATCTCTCTGCGCCCCACCCGTCCCCCACTCATGCTTGCATGTGCACGATCTCTCTCACTCTCACAATAAATAAAAATTTTTAAATATTTTATTTTTGAGAGAGAAAGAGAGAGACAGACAGACAGAGCATGCGAGGGGGAGGGGCAGAGAGAGAGGGAGACACAGAATCCAAAGCAGGCTCCAGGCTCTGAGCTGTCAGCATGGGCCTGGATGTGGGGCTTGAACCCACGAACCCGTGAGATCATGACTTAAGCCAAAGTCAGATGCTTAAGTGACTGAGCCACCCAGGTGCCCTTCAATATAAATAAATAAACATTAAAAACAAAGAAACAAAAGCATTCTCAGCTTATTCCATTCCTAAGTACTTGTTTAAATGAACAAGGCATATTAGTTAGGGTAAGTTAAGCTGCTGTTACAAATAGATTTAAACATGGTTCAAACATAACCAGTGTGAGTTTAGACAAGTTTTAAAAGTCCCCTAAGCTTTGGGACACCTAAGTGGCTCAGTCAGTTAGGCGTCTGACTTTGGCTTAGGTCACGATCTCATGGTTTGTGGGTCTGAGCCCCACATTGGGCTCTGTGCTGACAGCTCAGAGCCTGGAGCCTGCTTCGGATTCTGTGCCTCCCTCTCTTTCTCTGTCCCTCCCCTGCTTGTGCTTCGTCTCTCTCTCTCTCTCTCTCTCAAAAATAAATAAATGCTTTAAAAATTTTTTAATAAATTAATAAATAAAATCTAAAAAAAAAGAAACTTTGATTATGTTTGAATCATCTTTAAATCTATTTGTCAGATTTGGACATATATTTATGTTGTTTTGATAAATTGTGAACTATTAATTTAGTAATCACTCAATACAGAATAATTTTTAACATCTAAAGCCTTATTGCCAAAGGAAATTATTTAAAACAATTTGTTGTAATAGGTAGGATAGAGTAAGATTAAAAGGCGGATAAAAACTTCCAAGCATAGGGGCGCCTGGGTGACTCAGTCAGTTAAGTGTCTGACTTCGGTTCAGGTCATGATCTCACAGCTTGTGGGTTCGAGCCCCACGTCGGGCCCTGTGCTGACAGCTCAGAGCCTGGAGCCTGCTTCAGATTCTGTGTCTTCCTCTCCCTCTCTCTGCCCCTCCCCCACTCACACTCTGTCTCTCTCTCAAAAAATAAATAAACATTAAAAAAAAAACAACAACAACTTCCAAACATAAAAATATATTGTATCAGGATAAAATTCTTTTGGGGGGTGTACATGGAAATATGGATTTAAGGATAAAAAAGAATGACATGGGATGCCTGGGTGGCTTAGTTGGTTAAGCCTCTGACTTCAGCTCAGGTCATGATTTTGTGGTTCGAGCCCACATAGGGCTCTGTGCTGACAGCTCAGAGCCTGGAGCCTACTTTGGATTCTGTGTCTCCCTCTCTCTGTCCCTCCCCTGCTCACGCTCTGTCTTTCTATCTCTCTCAAAAATAAGTAAACATTAAAAAATTTATATGAGTAAATAAATAAAGAAACAAATAAAATAATGACATAAAAGTCTGTGAAAGAAGAGATTGTGTAATTTGGTGATAATGATGAAAATTTAGTGATGGTGGTAATTAAATTGCTAGCATATATAGAATCCATTGTTAAATTGGAATAAGAATATTATAAAATGTAAGAATTTACAATAAATTAGAGATTATATCCTTTTCAACCTTTCATAATATAATAGAAAGTATTAAATGAGTTATTAATTTTAGCCATTCTAATCAGTGTGAGGTGGTTATCTCATTGTGGTTTTGATTTGTATTTCCCTGATAACGAGTCATGTTGAGCTTCTCTTCATGCGTCTGTTGGCCATCTGGATGTCTTCTTTGGAAAAGTCCACACAACTTGTTTTTCCCATCTTCTCTTCATGGACATTTGTGTTGCTTTTGGTGGCTGTTGCGAATAAAGCTTCTCTAAATGTTCTCACAGAGGTCTTTTTATGAATACATGTCTATATCTCTCTTGAGTAAATACTTAAGACTAAAATTGCTAGATCACAAAGTGGATGTATGTTTACCTTTATAAGAAACCACCAGTTTTCCGAAGGAGTCATACCATTTTACACACGCTCCGCAGTGTGTTCTTGCCAACATTTGGTGGCGGTAGTCTTTTTACATTTTAGGTGTTCTAGTAGGTGTCATTGAAAGGCTTAAGTGAAGGAATGGCTTGGGCTTAAAAATCATCACTCTGACTAGAGTAAGGAGAAGGGTCGGAGGAGGTAAGCATGGATGTGGTGAGATATGTTAGTTGGTGATGGTAATAGTCTGTGAGTGGTGATTGCGGATGAGTTATGACAGGTGACAGAGCTGGATTTGAGAGATATCTAGAAGGTAAAATTAGTACTTAGTTATTAATTGGGAACACAAGAAAAAGCCCCAATTCTTATTTTTTGTTTGTTTGTTTGATTTTTGAGGATGGAGAACACTTGGATTGGTTTTGGATGTATGTTTATGGTACCTTAATTCCCAGCAAAGGGGACTGCTCAAAAATGCTGTAGTACTTATGTACTATGGAACACCATGCAGGCATTAAAAATGATTAAATACTTCCAGGTTTGGAAAGATGTTCAAACTACAGTGTGGAAAAATAAGTAACAAAACTGTGTTCACTGTATAGCATGACCTTATTTTTATAATTAAATAACAGTACCGAGAAAAGCCATGTGGAAAGATGTACAATAAAGTTTTAACTGTGATTTCTAGGTGGAGTTCTCAGAATAGTTTTAAATTTGGGCTAAGGTCTTTTTTTTTCTGTTTTTCTACAAAGAACATATGCTAATTGTGTAATATGAAAAAAAGGTTATTTAAAAACAGTTAACATTTCAAAAAAAGAAATTTAAGAGCACAAAACAAGAATAGGGTCCCATAGGGATGGCAAAAATGGTGGTAACAGCATAGTAATCTTTCCTCCTTTATCCTTGAATGGCTTACCCAGTACCTTCTGGTCAAGACACCTGAGAGGGATGCCCACCCAGGGCTCTTTCAGACTTTGAGAGTCAAGGAATGGAAAGAAAGGCTAGGGAGAGAGGCTGAGCTGAACTCAAGCCCGGGATTCTGAATCCATGGAGACTTCTCTGATCTCTGCCTCCAACTGAGAATAAACTTAACCCCCCTTGTATTATTGTATTATTCAGTTCTGTCTCTTTCTTTCACTCTGTGGAAAGGCACAAGTAACCTATGACCTCCAGGTTGCCAATTCAGTCCCGGTCCTCACCCTACTGACACATCAGAAGCATCAGCCATGTTAATTTCTTTTTTCTCCTGGAAATACCATTCTGATCATCACTATTTGACTAGTCACTTTTTTCCCTTCTCCTCTGATGGTTCTTTTTCATCGCCTCAGCCTCTTCATCCTGAACTTTTCTTGTGAATTTTTCTTTTTTTTTTTTAATCTAGGTATATTCCCTTAGTGATCTCATCAGCTCAGCTTTATATACTCTCTTACACACTGATGACTTCTTTCTCTAGTTTGGATCTCTCTTCTGAACTTTAGACTCGTATATCCAAACCAATGCTCCCATCTGGATTTCTAATAGGCACCTCAAAGTTAATATGTTCAAAACAGGATACCTGTTCTTCCCCCCAGTCCCACCCCAGATTTCTCCTCCTCTATCTCAATAAATAGCTGTAAATGGCAACCTCACACTTCCTTAATGCTCGGACCAAGAAACTTTGAAGCCATAACCAACTCCTCTTTTTCTCCCACTCTATACATCTAAAACCTATTGGCTCTATGTGAAAAATATATCTAGACTATGGCCTCTTTGTGCCCTGGACCAAATCACCATGTCACCTCATCTGGATTACTGTCTAGCCTACTACCTGGCTGTTCTTCCTCCCCTGTTCTCCTACCATCTATTTTCAACTCAGCAGCCAGAGCGAGCCTTTAAAACAGAAGTCCGATATGTCAAGGCTCTGCTCAAAACCTCTAACAGCTAAACACGAATAGAGCAAATGTCAGAGTCCTTAAAAAGCCTACATGGCCCTTGATAATATAACCACAATTTATTCTTGCTGCCTTTGTTTCTTTTTTTTTTAACGTTTATTTATTTTTGAGACAGAGAGAGACAGAGCATGAACGGGGGAGGGTCAGAGAGAGGCAGACACAGAATCTGAAACAGGCTCCAGGCTCTGAGCTGTCAGCACAGAGCCTGACGTGGGGCTTGAACTCACGGACCGCGAGATCATGACCTGAGTCCAAGTTGGCCGCTTAACCAACTGAGCCACCCAGGCGCCCCTTGCTGCCTTTGTTTCTTACTACACACCCCATCACTGTGACTCTGATCTGGAGTCACAGGCCTTGCTATTTTCCACAAATATTCCACGTATATTCAAGTTTCAAGCCCTTTCACTTGCTCTTCCCTCTGTCTACAAGCTTTTGCTTCAGATGTGCATCTGGCTACTTTAATTTTCTCAAGTCTTTGTTCAACTGTGAGGTCTTCCCTGATATCTCTATAAGTGCAACCCATGCACCTTACCATTCACTATTTCCCTCTCATGCTTTATTTTTTTCCATAGTACTTACCACTGTCTAATGCATGTCATCACTTACTTGCTTCATTTGTTTTTACCCTCTTCCCCACATGTAAGATCCCTGAGAGCAGAGACTTGTCCCTATTTTTTTTCCTTCCACTAGTCCTAGAGTGATGCCTGGCACAGAATAGGCACTATTTATTGGATGAGTAATAGTAACTTATAACTTGTATTCTAGTTTCATGTAGAAAAATGTTTTCCCCATTTGCCTGTGAGCCGTTTAAGGGGAGGGTGGGTTTCACTGTGGGACCCCCACCCCCACCTCAAAGCGTCTATTGCAGTATACAAAAAAGATGCTTGATATATGCTTGTTAACGGAATGATGGAAGCAAAGAATCACTCACCTTCAGTATGGAGACAAAGAAACAAGGTCATCCAGGAGAGCCCTGCTGATGTGGAAGATAGGTATAGCAACCATCACGACACCTGCTTCAGGTCCCCGCAGCCCATCTGCATTACTGCATCTGCAAACAGCTCCCAGCTCATGGACATCTGGGCTTACCCTCTTCTCTTCCTGGTAGGAAGTACACCAAGGACTTAACATCCCTGGGAACAACCCTCCACCAGCAGTGGCAGTAGATAAATACCCAACCTCAGCCTCTGGTCAATGTGGTCAGAATAAGATGGTGTCAGTTGTGTTTAAGTATGAGCAGCTGTGAGCTGGTGAGTAGGGCATTTAAGGAGTCATTGCATGTATCATCGTGTCAAGAACAGGGCTTTATATAAAAATGCCACCTTCAGTCATTTATTTTCAGTATCCAGCAGTGCCTGGCATCTAGTAGGTATTCAGCGGATGCCTGGGAAATGAACAAACATATACCTTTAATGGTGGGACTCAGCAGTCTTCAGAGCTTCCTTAATGACTGGAGAATGTCTTTAACTGTTAAACCTGTGCACCTGTGTTTCCCAGGCATCCTTTGGCCTTGAATTCCCAAAGGAACTCCTTCTCCCATATCTCCTAAGAGCTCTGGAAGTAGCAGCTCATCAGTGCCCTCCCTGACCTGGGAGGTTAGGCCAGGATGCCCCTGAGATTATCTGGTTAATCCAGTCAATCCCAGAGCTGGGGCCAGAACCCCTGTGTCTAGCCCTCTTCCCACAGTGGCCACTGTGGACAATCCAAGAAAGTACTTGGGGAGGCTAACAGCCGTATTTTCAGATTCAATTTCAACAAAGTGTTACCATTTAAGAAAGCCTGCCAAAAAGATAATGGGGATGAAAGAGTGCTCTGTAAACTGTAAAGTGCCATTCAAAGGTTAGCTATCTGAGGTTCACTGCCAAGGTCAATAAACCAAGGCCTGGGTGTAGAGCCAGGTTTTAAACTGGAGGAGCTAAAGAAAGGCTGGTCAGTCGCTCACTGACCAGTGTATGGGACAGGAGTGTATCTGCTGGGACGGGGACACAGTGGCTTGTCTGTATGCCACGCCCACCCCCACCGCCTATTTTAAGTACAGTGCGCTTAGGCTAAATAAAACCAATGCTTCCATATATATGTGTTATTAAAACTGATGATTTTTATGGCTTTTTTTCCCTTTTGCTTGTGTTTCAGAGGCTGCACACTGAGCTCCAGCCACCTGCACCACTGGGCAACGGATTGTCTAAGGTTTCCAACCGTCTGGGTACATGAGTGTTTTTCCTCCACATTAGTTTACATTTGTCCCAGCTGCATTAGAATTTAGATTCTGCACATACTCTGGCTCCCATAACCACATTCTTTTGCCCTCACACTACCTCTTTGTCATCTAACGACTGAGTGAGCATTGTTTGCCTGGCTTGGCTCATGAAAGGGGACCTCGACGAAGAGTAAACTTCACATTTTCTGGGCTTCCTTATCCTTGCGCCCGACACTGGAAGGGCGGCCCAGTGTTTGGTGACCTCCCGCATTAGGTTAACGATCTGGGTCTGGGCCCAGGCTGGATAATGAGCCCGTGAATAACGGGGAGCTGATTGTCAGAGCCTTATCTTGGTGAAGCGGAGAGGCAGAGCTCCCTTTGTCCTGGGCTCCCCTGCCTTCTCCCCAAGCATCTTTTCTTAATCTGTTGAAGCTAATGGGTTTATGTGGCAGGCATTCATTCCTCACAAGCTCCGATTCAAGCGGCTGTGCACCGATTCAGTCTCAGATGTTTCTCCACTTAACGGCTTGTAAAACAGTGGAAGAAAGATAGTAGATAAACTTACAGAAAGGCTTCTGTTATAGGCCTGGAAAAAGGCTCTACTTATTCCTCTACAGTAACAGGAGTCTTGAAAAGCCCACATGAAGGTACAGAAAAGAGTGAAACAAGAACACCACGGGGCCTAGCACTGCACGCAGTCTGCAGACTGTATTTTTCTTCCACACTTTCCCCAAGCGATATATGCCCACAAGAAGGAGACAAACTTGTAAGAAAAATTCTTACTGCTGCACGGCTAAAAACAAACAACAGAAAAAAAAAAAAAAAAACAAAACAGGCTAGAAAAAAACTTCCTAAGCTTTTGTTGTAATTTTCAGGGGAACAGCCTGATTTTAAAATTAGGAACAATTTCACTTCTTAAGATCAAAGCTTGTTGGGGGAAAATTAGTATGTAAGAACTTCTTAGGTTCTTACTGTTTTCTCAAGTATGTATCCAAGGGGCTGAGCTAGAATCACTCTGGAACCCCTAGTCCTAGCCTAGTTAGTAACCTTTCACACAACCCAGGGTCCAAACATGAGCTACACTTTAAAAAATTGTTACTAAGAGGGGTGCCTGGGTGGCTCAGTCAGTTAAGCGTCCAACTTGGGCTCAGGTCATGATCTCATGGTTTGTGGGTTCAAGCCTCGTCCAGGCTCTGCGCTGACAGCTCGGAGCCTGGAGCCTGCTTCGGGTTCTGTGTCTCCCTCTCTCTCTGCCCCTCTCCCGGTCACACTCTGTCTGTCTCTCTCTCAAAAGTAAATAAATATTAAAAAAAATTGTTACTAAGAGTTGGCAGGTAGGTGGGCTTGAGGGGGTGGGGTGGTCTCAGCTCACCACTGGCTGGGAAGAGGACTTCTCTACCTCCTACTCCTTCAGCTCGAATTTTTAGCCACAGTTTAAGAGGGGAGGTGAGGCCAAAGAGCACTGTGCACTAGTTCCAGGTGACAGTTCCTTTAATTCCTCTCTAAATGTCTGAGAGAGGGGGGTAATGGATGGAAGAGAGAGAGGGGGGGAGGGGGGAGAGAGAAAAAGAGAGAGAGGAAGCCAGGTGGCTTCTGCTTGCTTTAAAACTAGAACACTGAGGGGCACCTGGGTGGCCCAGTCGGTTAAGAATCCAACTCTTGGTTTTGGCTCAGGTCACGATCTCCCAGTTCTCGTGTTTGAGTCCTGTGTCCGGCTCAGTGCTGCTGGTGTGGAGCCTCCTTGGGATTCTCTCTCTCCCCTTCTCTCTACCCCTTCACTGAACTCTCTCAAAATAGATAAATGAACTTAAAAAAAAAATTAGACCACCGAGGGCAAGAAAGAGGCAGGTTTCAGGCACTCGGTAAACTGAAAGCAAACTTCTTTATTGTACACAGTACAGAATATAACGCAGCTTGGCAGGATGCATACGGCCCTGCGCAGGGGAAAGTATTTCAAATCAACTGGCAGGTTAAAGCCTTTCTGCACTGTAGACTTTCCACACTCTGGAAAAGAAGCAAAAATAAAACAAGAAAACAAATAAAAAAACCAAAACCATCCGGGAGGTGCATGAGTCCGATGGGAATGCAACGGTGATGCCGCCATCCTAGGTCCCGTGACAGCACAGGCCACGCGGTTACAGCCGGGGAGAGGGGAGCTCGGGCTACAGAGGGTTATTTTCATACTTGCTAAGACAGCGTAAATTCATCAAAAAAAGAAAACCCAAACCAGGATAAGTAAAGAAAGAAAAAACAAATCCTATACAGCATTTACAACAAATAAATCTCTAGCCAGCTGGGGGTAAAATATGCATCTATATATAGACTATGTGGAGGTTAGAGAGCTATAAATATGGTTTGGAAAGAGTCCTTTGATTAGAGTACAATGCTAATTAAGGCCCAAGCTAGAGGTTTAATACCTTTGTGGGCTAATTAGCTTCCAATAGAGGAAAACCTCCTGTTTTCAGAGCTGTAAAACGCACCCCCTTATCCCTAGGACCCTCTTCACAGACATGCTGCTGGTCTTAAGGGGGACTGTTTGAGACGGTAGCGCACCCCATTCGTAGGAAAACAAATCAAAGCCTGTTTCTTCCGCTCACCGTGTCGGCACGGTCTTCCCCGTGTGAAGAACAGCAGTCGTTCCTGACGTGCTGAGTGCCGCGGGGAGCACGGAATCCTACCAGCAGGGCAGGTAGCAAGGTACCACCACCTCCTAAGAACTTTTCCTCTACTTCGAGGCCAACTTTCACATAGCTTTAGCTGGGTTGTTTAAAACTTTTCCAATATAATACAGCAATCCGAATAGCTTTTTTTTTTTGAAGGTGGCAAGAAACTAAAACGCTAACACTGTTTTTACCTGTCAGTGTCACACGTACATCTGAAACCCTATCGAATCATATGCAGGGTTTAAAGTCCAAGGATTAAAGGAAAAAAAAAAAAGAAACGAAACAGACGAATGAAATGGAAATTGTCATCAGTCACGCCCAGGGAGAAACCCCCAGGGTTCCCACCAGGTGGCCAGGTTTCAAATGGACATGATATGTATTATGTACATATGCTTTCCAGAGAGGGCGTGTTAGAGAACGCGGGGAACTATACACATAGAATCTCAGCGGGGTGTCCAGGCTGCCCTGCACACCTCAAAAATGTACAACTCAGGTGCAAATGTTCTGTCAGGCTGTCTGGTGCAGAAAGCACAAAGCAGGCAATAAAGTGGGCTTGGACACTGCTAAGGGCAAGCCCCCAGCAAAGCCCCTTTCAAGCTGCAGCGTCTTCATCGGTCGGCACCGCCCTGCTAAAGGACGCAGTGCGCAGTTACCAAAAGGTTTGTTTTTTTTTTTGCTTTAAATACCAAAACTACAAAAATCAGTTTATAAACTGTTTTTCCAAAACAACCACCAAAACAAAACAATCCCCCGAATCAAAGCAAAACAAAATACTGTCAAAAGTGTAAATCACCCTTCTGAAATGAAAGCCATCCACACACGGCCGTGTGACTGGGAAGAGAAAGGGGGCTTGTTCTACTTGGTGACCACATGGCTAGAAGGTTCCCAAGAGTAGCAATGGTTTATTATTTGAGAACCATGGAGTGGGTAACAGCTGTTCTGACTTCCCCCCCGCCCCCATCCTTCTTTCTAGACCAAGGGGGAAACATTTCAGATTGAGCTAGAAGAACTCTCCAGATTTTAAGATCTATTTTTAACCCTTCATGGTTTGAGCCTCCCCGACTTCGTAGCCTACCTACTCTTCTACAGGTTTGTCATTTCTTGTTCAATAAATTGTGCAAATCAGAGCCCTTCTACGTAAAGGCAATTAGTAGTCCGTGATCAATGCAGATTGTCACACACTCCATCCTGGTTTGTGGGCACTAACCTGAACAAGGTATTGCTTTGCATATATTGTCCATGGGAAGGAGGCTCCGTTTCAATCTCTTCCCAGAAACCTTGTCAGGGTCAGAGCTGAGGCACCAGCCTTTTGGTGGTTTCTCTGCCCCTCCCTGTCCCCACTCCCCAGCCAAGGTATCGGTCTTTAAGGGTGCCAATCCAGAGACAGCTTGAGTTCTCCAGATAATACTCAAAGGGCAAGCTTTAGGAACAGCCAAAAACACAAACAAAACCACTGCCCTCATTTGCCTGAATGGGAACTGCTAGCTCTAGGGTTTGGCCGCTTAGCCGCTCAGAAACTTAGTAAGCAAAGCCCTCGGCATAGGGGAGGCTGCTGCAGCGATCCACGTCCAGGAGGTAAGCCGGGTTGTCTTCAAAGTGGGTCAGTGGCAGGGTATCCTCCTCGTTGAGGTGACACTCAGACTCTGCCTTCAGGAACGGACGCTGGTTGTCAGGGAAGGCCATGGAGAAAAGGGCATCCGGGTCACAGACAAATTTATAGACGTATCGCTCCCCAGCCACCTGAGAGAGAAAACATGCTTTATAAGGCCCAGCTGGAACAGGGCATGGGGGGGCGGGGAGGATGGGAACCAAGGGTAAGATAATGAGATAACTGAACGTCATCAAGTTCTCAAGGAGCCAGGGACCAAAGGAGGCTCATTAGTAGTTGATTGTCCAAATCATTCAGATTTACTTTGATCAATCTTGGGGACCTGTTAGCTGCCAAGCGTTGCGTTGACACCACAGCTTGGCACTTGAAAAAGAAGATACCCGAATTTCAAGATCACACTAGATAGGCTATTTTATTTATTTGATAGGCTCTTTTATTTTAATTTTTTAAATGCTTTTTAATTTGTTTTTGAGAGAGGGAGAGGGAGAGAGAGAATCCCAAGCAGGCTCTGCGCTGCAGAGCCTGGCGTGAGGCTGGATCCCATGAACCTGTGAGATCATGACCCGAGCCAAAATCCAGAGTCAGATGCTTAACTGACTGAGCCACCCAGGAACCCCAAGGCTTTTATTTAAACAATTTTTTAAGGGGCGCCTGGGTGGCTCAGTCGGTTGAGCGTCTGACTTCGGCTCAGGTCACAATCTCGCGGTCCGTGGGTTCGAGCCCCGCATCAGGCTCTGGGCTGATGGCTCAGAGCCTGGAGCCTGCTTCCGATTCTGTGTCTCCCTCTCTCTCTGTCCCTCCCCCATTCATGCTCTGTCTCTCTCTGTCTCAAAAATAAATAAACGTTAAAAAATTAAAAAAAACCAATTTTTTAAGTTTATTTATTTATTTTGAGAGAGAGGGAGAGACTGAGTGTGCGTGAGTTGGGAAGGGACAGAGAGAGAATCCCAAGTGGGCTCCACGCTGTTGTGCAGAGCCGGACATGAGGCTCTAAATCAGGAACCATGAGATGGAGACCTGAGCCAAAATCAAGAGTCGGACGCTTAACTGACGCAGCCACCTAGGCTCCCCTAGATAAGTTCTTTTAGAGAATTCTCACTGTGTTATACTCATTTACCTAGGAAGAAAGCTTACGATGAGGCTGGTGCTTAGTGTTACAAGGGGGATTGAAAGGTTAAATGCAGCACAGGGATCACGTTTTCCGTTACCTCCAAGGCTCACAGTCTTCACAGTACAGCTTTGTTATTCTGAAGGGCTAGGAATTTGATCAGAGACCCTACGTGGGAACTTAAATTTGTCCTAAAGCCAAGTAGAGTTGCTTTTTGGCTTACCTGTGGTTTTACATTATGCATTCCATGGTTCTGCTACACTGAAGAACTGCTAACTACCTTTTAATGAATTTTATGCATGATAAGATTATTAGAACCAAAAGGTCTTGATTCAAAGGCCTCACAATGCAGTTCGAGGAGCCATCTAGGTCAATGGGATCACCTGTTCTCTGCTGGTTGTTTAGCATCAGCACAAGAAGACACACACCACTCAAAATCAAACCTGATAATGCGCTTCACTTGGGTAATGCAAAGGGGCAAGGGAAGGCAGCTAAAATTACTGATAAAATAAACATTTTAGGCTCAAAAATTCAAAAGATTGAGTTTAACCCTGCCCTTCAGTCATTCTGTTGTGATTGTAAAATCTTTTTTTGAATTTTTTAAAATCTTTATTTATTTTTGAGAGAGAGAGTGGAGGAAGGGCAGAGAGACGGGAGACACAGAATCTAAAGCAGGCATTAGGCTTTAACCTGTCAGCACAGAGCCCAGTGTGGGGCTGGAACCCATGAACTGTGAGATCGTGACCTGAGCTGAAGTTGGACGCTTAACCAACTAAGCCACCAGGCGCCACATAAAATCTCTTTTTAATTGCAGAGATATGCCTTTGCTTCCAAATCTTGGGCTTAACAAATCTGTGGCTACAGAGGCAGGTTGTAGAGGTAACAGAATTATCCTAATAGGTCTCAGGTGCCTGGGTGGCTCAGGCAGTAAAGTGTCCGACTCTTGATTCTGGCTTAGGTCATGAGCTTACGGTCGTGAGATCGAGCCCTGCATTGAGCCACACGTTGGGCTCAACGCTGGGCATGGAACCTGCCTAAGATTCTCTCTTTCCCTTTCTGCCTCTCCCACACTCACGCTGTCTCTCTTTCTTACTGAAAATAAATAAATAAAACTAAAAAAAAAGAATTATCCTAATAAGGCCTAAAAACTTATTTTATGGTGATACTTCTGTCTAGTCACCAGAACATGGCTGTCTGCACCAACGCTCTTTGGAACTTAAACACTAGGAGTTAGGGGCTATGTATGAAACTGGACAGTTAGGATCTTCACCAAAGCAAGACTTAAGGGTGGCAGATGTACACAATTAATCATCCCTATTTAGATTTTTTAAGCTATAGATTTACACTAAATCTTGGATTCCCTCCCTCAAAAGCCAGTACATGTATGTAGAAGAGTGAGGCAGGAGGGCATAGTGGAAACATAAGATCAGGGGCCAGGACTTGATAGCTTCCTATCCTGGTTCAGTTACTAATGAGTCTTAACCTCTGTGAACCTCAATTTTCCCTTTCAAAAATTGAGGGTATGGGACTATAGCTTTTTAAAATTTCTCCCCACATGGGCATGCTATCATTCATCTTTAATTAGTTCTCATTTACTCATGGGTCATGTGACCAATACAACAAAAATCCCTTACACTGACTGGATAGTGCATTACCATCTCTGGAACATTTTCCCATAAATTACCCTGTGAAATTGCTGCAACATTTTTCATCTCCATTTTTATTGGGAATAGAGTCTTTGGGAGGTTAATACAAAGCATACAACTAATAAATGGGAGTGTTAGGATCTGAACTCATCCAAGTTCATTCCTGTGCCTTCCTTTACTCTTTGCCTGTTTTGTTCTCAGAAATGAAGTTCTCTTCTACTTCCTTAAAAAACAAGGACTTAGTCATAGGGACAACTAGTTCAAGTTCCAGATTGGATCTGGAGTTGGAAACAGCAAAGGAGTAACAGCTCTTCTTCCTGAATTTAGGATTCCACCTGATAGTATTAACATTAAAATGGTGGCGGGGGAGAGGAGTATGTGTATGTGTAAAGTTTGGGGGAAAGCGGAAAGTGATTGCTAATGGGTTTAGGGTTTCTTTCTGGGGCGATAAAATGTTCTAAAATTGATTGTGGTGATGGTTGCACAACTGTGAATATATTAAAAAACCACTGAATTGCACACTTTACAAAAAGGGGAAGTAGAATAGAGTGATTGCCCATCCTAGAGTCTCTATCAACGCTGTGCCAAGCACTGAAGTGAAACCCTCAGCCCTGTCCCAAAGGAGCTTGCACTCCTGTGAGGGATACTGACAAGTAGTGAGTAACTTAGAAAAAAGAGACAAGGGCCATGATAGAGATACATGTAGGTGCTACTGGAAGCAGGAAAGGGACCCAACCCGAGGACTTCAGATTCTTGGAGTGTTAAGGTGATTATTGGCTGGCCAGGCAATGAAGGGACTAGGAATGTTCTAATTCTTAAATAGGATGATAGTTTAATGTGTTTTTTTTTTTTCATTTTTTAATATGTTTGATGACTTACATGCATGTGATCTGTATTCTTTGGTAAACAAATACTACATTAATTAAAAGAAGATGGCTGTGCAAGTGACAGAGGTCAAATGCAGGTAAGGAAACAGATGTTAGGTGATGGTGCCCAGACTGGGAATAGCCTTATAGTCTATATGAAGCACTAAAATACCGTAAGACTTTATTTTTATCTTTACCTTACGTCTTTATCCAGAAGACAATGAAAAGCTGTTTAATATTTGTTAAGCTGGTGAGAGGAATATGGGGTCACATTACCACCTGCCCACGAGAAAGATAAACCTGGCTTCAGCATAGCCAGGTTCTCAACAGCAATGGCCATATGCTTCTGCCAAGTGCATCTTATCGGCTACCACCAGACTGCCGCGATGTGTAAATGTTAGAGTCTGGGTTATAGCACAGCATAAAATATGGTGGCTACGAATGATGAACCAGTGATCTGCCATTGCCATCTTCTGCCTATCCATAGGATTTTCAGACTGTGGTCCTCTCACCGGCCACCCCAATAAGTATTTTGTGCTGGCTTCCTCAAAATACACTTCATCCTTTATTCTGCAAACAACTCTGCTACCAGGTGATTCTGTTGCCATTTTATAAACCTTGGGTCTTTAACTTGAGTTCCAGTTTCTATAGGTTCGGAGAGAGAAACAGGATTTCCTTATTCCTCTAACACTATTGAGAATATTAAACCTGCAGCTGCTCTGGAAAACAGTGTGGAGGTTCCTCAAAAAATTAAAAATAGAACTACCCTATGATCCAGCAATAGCACTGCTAGGAATTTACCCAAGGGATACAGGAGTGCTGATGCATAGGGGCACATGTACCCCAATGTTTACAGCAGCGCTTTCAACAATATCCAAATTATGGAAAGAGCCTAAATGTCCATCAATTGATTAATGGATAAAGAAGATGTGATTTATATTACAACAGAATACTACTTGGCAATGAGAAAAAATGAAATCATGCCATTGGCAGCAATGTGGATGGAACTGGAAGGTAGTATGCTGAGTGAAATAAGTCAGTCAGAGAAAGACAGATACCGTATGTTTTCATTCATATGTGGATCTTGAGAAACTTAACAGAAGACCATGGGGGAGGGGAAGGGGAAGGGGAAAAAGATAGTTACAAACAGAGAGGGAGGGAGGGAGGCAAATCACAAGAGACTCTTAAATACAGAGAACAAACTGAAGGTCAATGGGGGAGTGGGGGAGAGAGGAAAATGAGTGATGGGCATTGAGGAGGACACTTGTTGGGATGAGCACTGGGTGTTGTATGTAAGCCAATTTGACAATAAATTATATTAAAAAAAGAATTAAATCAAGATATTTAGAGGTCTAGGTGTTTTGACAACTAAAGATTTCAACTCAGCACTTATGGGAGTAAAGACCTTCAAGTTGATTCCCTGATGTACTCATGTACTATGGATGTAATAGTTGGCCTAAGTTTCTGGACATTTTTGTAATTAGAGGCAGTTTAAATAAAGCAGAGGAGCCTAATTTTCCCATAGTGTGCTCCACATGCAACCTCTGGTTTCTGTGTACCCAAGAGCATTAAGAGTGCTCTTTATATCTCATTTGACTCTTATCTTAAGTTTGTTTTTCCTACAGCAGAATCATTTATGAGGCTGACATTTTCTCCCAGCCATTATAAACAGTCTTATTATGGAAGCCCTTGGCATTTTCTTTGAAAGTGGTCAGAGCGGTCTAGGTGTCTCTCATCATTGCTCACCTTCTGCATGATGCCCTTTTCGTAGTAATAGCGTAGAGAACGGCTGAGCTTGTCATAGTTCATAGCTGGCCGGTTCTTCTGGATGCCCCAACGCCGAGCAACCTAAAGAGACAGGAAGACAGAGAGCAATGGAAACTCATTCCCTGGGCCTGGTGGTTTTCTCCCAATCCCAGGAGAGCCAGTTCTGTAATTTGACTGCTTTGGTCAATGATCCATTTCCCTGACCTGGAAGCAAAATCACTTAATTCCCTCAAGACCAGATGTTCAACAAAGGTGATGATTTAGTCACAACTGCTAAGAGGTGAGATCTAGAGGTGGAAGAATCCTAGCACTTTAAGATTGCAGAGGGCTTGGCTAAGGTCCCAGAGGAAGCAGGCTCTCTAGTGTTTCTCCACATATGAATTATTGACCAATACCCATAGACCATTAACATGTTGCCATTAAGTGCTATGGCTTCTGTAGCAGTCAATAAGGAATAATTAGAGTGGTCATTCTTGAAACATTAGAAACACACTAGTGAGTTGCTAATGGGCCAGCAGAGCAAAAGTTCAATTCTAATAAGATTGGCGAGGGGCTGGGAGCTGTTTACTTACTGCAGCTCATGGAGTAAGGGGGAACCGGATCATTCCAGCCCACTGCCATCCAATCCCCTGCTCCCAGCAGACTTACAGAATGGACATTAAGACATGCGGCACCATTATCCACTTAATGAAAAATTAACAGGGCTTCCCAAACAGTTATGAAGTGCATTATACCCAACCCAGGCCACCTGAGGTGCAGTGATGGGGATGTAACCGGAGCTTGGGGCGAAGAAGCCTTACAGCAAGAAAACTTCCTAGTAGACTTTCCCAATCATCAGGACAGCCAAGCAACTTCTGTTCTCAAGTATCTCAACATCCAAACCCTACCTGTAAGGATGACTGGTCAAGGAGAAGAATAACTCCAGAAACATGAGTCTCCTCAGAGGTCTTTAAGTGTATGTAAACCAGGGGTTCATGTTTTGAAAATCTGAGATCGCTTTTGGAAACTTAAAAAAACAAACAAACAGAATAACTGTATTCCTTTGATCTTTAAAAAACCAGATGTTACACACAAAATGGGAAGTAGGAAGACTGCAAACGGGAAAGTGGGTCATAAAAAACGCATTTCACTTAAAGTTATTTCCTTAAAGTATTTGGGCAGAATGAAAGCAACATCTTCTGAAGTCAGGATTCTAAGCTGACCTTTAAAAAAATATCAGAAATGATCTGATAAGCAAGGAAGAATGCGTCTGTCCTAATTACATTAGAATAATTCAATAGCCATGATTCCTCTCTGCCTTGCAACAGACCATGTGAAAGTTAACTTTCCATCTGTTTGCCTCACGCCCCTATGGCAAACACGATGTCCCTGGCTCTCCTTTCCCCATACTGCACCCATTCAACTCCATCTTTGAAATAGCCAAAAAGGCACAATTAAGCAAAAATCCATCCCTTGGTTAGAGAAGATACAACATTTTAAGCCGGAAGAAATAGTGGTAAAAGGGAAACCTGCTAAACCAATTCAGGTCTTTCTACCCTGTTCAAAAGCAATGACACCATAAAGCTGTCCTTGAAGTACTATGAGCCGTCAAGTGACACAGGGGGCCTTAAAAAAGAAGCCCAGCCTCAACGTCTTACTGTATTCAGTGGTGGAAACCAACTCTTGAACATTCTCCAACGTCAGCCTTGGCCTCTCCTTGCTGTCACTTGCATATGCAATAGCTTACTGGAGAGAGGTTGTGCATATGCACTGACTTTGAAGCAGCTCTGGTAGCCATAGTTACTGACTCATCCTCTTGGGCCAGGGCCCTGTGATTCAATAGCCCTCCCCAGGGCTGCTCCTTCCACAGTAAGGCATGATACGGCACACTGAAGGCTGCTGGAAATGAGGGCTGCCCCATTTCTGGGGGAAGGGGAGCAGGCAATAGCTTGTCAGCAGCTCTTTCTTTCATTTTTTCCATTCATTACTTCGATAACGTGCCTCTTGAGGACGGAGGCTGAAAGAGTTAAAAGACTCACATTTCTTTTCCTCCCTTTTCAAGAGAGAGCAAGCCACAGCACAAGGAGCGGCTCTTTCTAGCAGCCCATCCTTTTAAACCTCCCCATGGCATCAGTTATCTGCCACATGTTCAACAAACAACCCTACCCCCCAAAATATTCATTAATGCAGATTCACAGTTAAAATGGCTCCAGATTAAAGCCGAGTCAGTCATAATTGAGAGGGTGCTAAGCTGGATGACTATCAAAAGACATTTGATTAGGGGGCCTGCCAAAACGCAGTTCTAAAACCACAATTTCCATGCACAGTGTAATGGATATTATGGATAATTACCCAGAGTGCACTACTCAGCCACACAGCTGCCTACAATTACGTCCCAAACAGCTTCCTCCTCCGCTTCACCCTTCAAGCTCCCCCCATGACAACGTCTTACAGCCTTTTCGAGGAGTTGGTATCTTCCTGACTTTAACAAAGAGTAGGGATGGCCAAAGTTATACAACCAGTAGGTTAAGAAAACCAAGGCTGCAGGCTGTGTGTCCTGAGGCCCAGCGCACACACAGAACAGAATCGGTCCTAGAACATCAGAGAATAGAACATTCAGAGTTCAGGGAATGCTGGGGGATTTCAAGGTGGAGTGGAAGGAAATACTTCCTGAAGAAACAAAGCTGTCCAGTCAGCCGAGGGAGGCGCAAGGCCACCACAGGCCTCTGGTGCGACCTGGCTACTTGACATTTATGAGCATTTTGGATTAATATTAGTTTCCCTATTAAGTACGAAAGCAGGGGCCCTTTACCATCTGTTCATCGTTGTCTTTACCACTGGTAGGAGAGCAGAAGATTCAATAACAGCTTTATAAAGGGTCATAACCAGGTTTACCTGCAGCTGCACAGCCTGTGCTTAGGCCTGAGGCAGTGGCAATAAAGTAATAAAAGCTCCTGCTTGTGAAATGAGATAAATCAATAAGGGCTGCCCACATGACAGATTTGCTTTCGAAAAGCCTCAGTGAGTCTAGGCAACATGCTTTCCTCAAGCATCATATAAACCTGGCTGTGATATCAGGAAAAGGATGTGGGGTGGGGGGGCTCTCCAGTAGGGCTCCATTTGTACATGACTTAGCCCAGAAGAAACCTTAGAAAAACACAGTAGTACTAAACTCTGGCTTTGAAGGGAGACTGAGTCTTAACAGAAACTGTTTACGATAGATGTTGACACATTTCCATTTTCATGAATGATACAAGACAGGGAATGCCATACAGCTTCTTTTTATAACTGCCTTCAATGAAGCCTTTCTTTTTTTTTTTTTTTTTTTTTTTTTTTTTAAATTTTTTTTTTTTTTTCAACGTTTTTTATTTATTTTTGGGACAGAGAGAGACAGAGCATGAACGGGGGAGGGGCAGAGAGAGAGGGAGACACAGAATCAGAAACAGGCTCCAGGCTCCGAGCCATCAGCCCAGAGCCTGACGCGGGGCTCGAACTCACGGACCGCGAGATCGTGACCTGGCTGAAGTCGGACGCTTAACCGACTGCGCCACCCAGGCGCCCCTCAATGAAGCCTTTCTTATCAGTCCTATCAGTCAGGATTCTTTATAAATTCCCAATCCCCCCCAAAGAAATTGTGGTTTATATACACAATGGAATACTACGTGGCAATGAGAAAAAATGAAATATGGCCTTTTGTAGCAACATGGATGGAACTGGAGAGTGTGATGCTAAGTGAAATAAGCCATACAGAGAAAGACAGATACCATATGGTTTCACTCTTATGTGGATCCTGAGAAACATAACAGAAACCCATGGGGGAGGGGAAGGGGAAAAAAAAAAAAAAAAGAGGCTAGAGTGGGAGAGAGCCAAAGCATAAGAGACTGTTAAAAACTGAGAACAAACTGAGGGTTGATGGGGGGTGGGAGGGAGGGCAGGGTGGGTGATGGGTATTGAGGAGGGCACCTTTTGGGATGAGCACTGGGTGTTGTATGGAAACCAATTTGACAGTAAATTTCATATATTAAAAAAAAAAAAAAAATAAAAAAAAAAATAAATTCCCAATCCACATAGTCTCCTTTTCTCATCTTAACTTTCAGATCATCTTCTTTTTCTAAACCAAGTGCCAAGTGGTTACTTCCTGCTGTTAACTCCCAGACCAACTATCCCCTTGGTGTGCTGAGTGAGCCTTGGTGTTAATCAAACAACATCTAAAACTGTAGTTCTTGCTCAAATGCCTTCCAATAGGACTGTTCCCATTTCGATTAAATCCAACCCAAAGACAACTTCTGCTCTGCTGGTTTAATATATAATGCCTAGGTATATGCTACCAAAAGAAGCATATGTCAAGATCTTCAGGGCAGGGTTCCCCCCCCCCCCATTTATGATCTCTTTAGATTTTAAATCAAATAGAAATTTAAAATCAGCGCTTTTGGAATATGCCAAACTGAAACCATGATTTAGTTCACTTTGTTATGTGATATTCAGGAAAGGCATTTTGTGTATTTTCTCCATTGAAGAAATGGTATTGGTATTATCTGTAGGCCTATCTGTCAACAGTTCTGGGCAAAGGACAGTAATAATGTTTCTTTGTCTATTAAAATAATGAAGGTTTGGGGTCACCTCTCAACTATTGTGATGCCATGTGATAAGCTTAAAAAAAAAAACTAAGCTCATAAGACTGACCCATTTCTGATCACTTTATTTGTCTAGGTTAGAGCCATTTGAAATATGCTGTGGGGAAGTTGCATCTTATGTTACCAAAATGTCATACAGTGTGTCCGTGTAGCCTCAAATGTAGCCTGACTCATACAAGGACCAACACCAAAACAAGCTGGTATCACGAAATAACACTTGAGAAAGACTTTCCAAGATGGAAAACAGACGTTATCTAAATGCAAGTCTTTGTGGCCTCACTCTATAGATTATGCAGATGTTTAACTAATACTTTTTGTGTTTTCTCCAGTGGAGACCCCTGCGTGTCCCTGAACTGTAAATTGTCCTATCGATAGGAAAAGAACTGCCAAGCCCATTGGCCAGGTCAGAGCATGAATGAGAAGGAAGAGTGTATTTCACATAGTGAAAAGCCTCAATGGAGAACTAAACGAGCACCCATCACCATCACCATCACCATCATCTTCATCATCATCATCAGTGGGTCAAGTATCATCCAAGTCTAGCCAGTGCTTACCTCCTCAGGTTCGATCAGCTTAAACTCCATGCCACGACCCGTCCAGGCAATGAAGTGGGCATTTGCTGGGTCATCAAGCAGGGTAACCAGGAACTGCCACAGCTGAAGGGAACCTCGTCTCTGATAAGGGGGCCCCTCCCGATACATGGTGGGCTCTTGTTTGACTTTGCCTATTTGGGACAAGGATATACATGCAATACTTTAGTCTTAAGTTTCTCAGGTGTCTCAGGCATGAAGGAGTTATTCTCGCCGACTCGGTGTTAACAACACTGAGGCGCTCTGACATCTCCAACACTCTGGCTTAGCAACAAACTGGAGAGGCTACTTACCTTCCAGTCTCTCAGGAACAACACAAGTGTCGTCAAAGTACAACCGGGGATCTTTTTCATATGAAAAGCCTGAAGGAAAAGTTAAAAAGAAAAACCATGTTGCTTGACAAACTCTATCTGTATTCTACTAACACTCTGGATTTAAGGACTAAAATGGAATTCTACTATCTCAGGTCCGAAGCCATATTAATTGCGGTATGCGTGCCAGTCTGAATTTGGGGGGCTTCAAAAGGACTTAGGCATTTGTGTTCTGATGTCTTAGTCAGAGAGGCATCGATTCCTGCTATTTGAGCTAAGACTGCAGGGAAGCGCTGAGTCACGGGTGAGTTCCTTCACATCTTGTTATGAGGTCTGTGTGGGTCATTGTTGCTGTGGCTAAGCTTTTATATCTGAAAAGGCATCTCATCTATTTCCATTGGCCTAGCTGGGAGGATTTGGTTGATCTGCACGTAGTCTTGCCATTTTCCTTCTAGCAAATATTAATTTCAACCTTTCCTACGAATCGTCAAGACTTCCACTGTACCCCATTCAATTATGAAGGAGCTTACAGGGTAGACGATGTTGCCAAAATGAGTAAAGACATGGGCCTGGGGAGGACTGTGACCAGCAATAAGTTTAAAAGCAAGTTGGCGGTATTATCACCAGACATAATGGAGGAAATCTGAAGAGATTTCTTCCAGCAAGAAAACTTATTCATTGTCTAGACAATAAAACAGAGGTCAAAAAAGGGGAGCTGATGGGCTCAACACATGGAAATGGAAATGAAAGGAAGGTAGGGCAAAAAATGAAAGGGGTCAAGGAGAAGGAAGGATGGCCAGCATTCTCAGTCCACAAACCCTTAATAGGCATTCGATGCTGACCACCACGTCACGTCACCAGGCACCCTGACAAGATCAGTGTTCAGTTCAAAGCCAGTTAATAGACAGGCTTGATGAGGACCACATCCTTCTCTGTGGCCTAGCCTGGGTCTGACGTGTGAGCATGCCAGCGCGCCCTCAGGAGAGCCCTAGCAGCTCCTGTGTGCTAAGCCATGCGCCCGTTCCATTCATCTGGCTGCAGGGTACAGGCTATGTGTGTAGGGTATGTCATGGGGAGAGGCCAGGGGAGCTGCTCTGCAGTGAAGGACTGGCATTAGATGCTGAGAGGGATTTGCTAGGACTTGAAAAACCCGAGGGGAAAGATGCCAAGAAATAATCTGCTGTTCTTTAAGATCAAGTTCTCGGCAGGACCAGCACCATTTTTAAGAGGCCTGGGACGGGAAAGCACTGCCCAGCTTGGAGGAAACTGAGATTATTTTGAGGTTTGTATTATTCTCAGCCCCAAGCGCTATTTCTGTTTATTTAACAACATCAAAGGAAGCATATTTTATTAGCATTTATTTATTATTTAATCCAATAAATATTTATGCCAGGCACTGTGCTAGAAGGGGGTAGATAAGAAGAATACAGACTCGGTGCTTGCTCTCATGGAGCTTGTATCTCGACTGGGGGACACACACCAAAAAGGCGGGGGGAAAAGTGAGACACAGGGTAGTGTGGAGCATTAAGGAGTGTGGGCCCTGGAGCCAGACTGATGCACCTAGATTAGCTGCGTGACCTCTCTGTGCTTGTTTCCTTATCTGCTGACAGGGGAAGATAGCCATTCCTACAGTGTTGTGTGAGAATACAATGAGTCAATATATATTCTGTTACATTGATCTGTTTTATCTTTATGCCAGGGTGCCAAGAGTAGTTCCTGGCACATAAATGTACAATAAGTGATAGTTTAAAAAAATGAAGAGAGTAGTTGTACATTGTGATAAGTACTATTAAGAAATTAATTGGATAATGTGAGAGCTTTCTTTTAGAATTCTGTCATGGATTCTAAATTCCTTGAGGATAAGGACCATGTCCTGAATATCTTAGTATCCTCATATCACCTTGTACATAAGTGCTCAACAAATCTTTGAATAAGTATGAAAGAATCCATTACAAAAAGATTTAAAAATACAATACTAACTTTTCTGAGAGTGAGAAAGAGCGCACACATGCTCGTGACAGTGGGAAAGGGGCAGAGGGAGAGGGGCAGCATATTAAGCAGGCTCGATGCTCAGCCCTCCATGCAGGGCTCGATCCAACAACCCCAGGATCATGACCTGAGCTCAAATCAACAGTCGGACGCTCAACAACCTGAGCCACCCAGGCGCCCCTACAATGTTAACTTTTAAGTCAGGGATTCAGTGACTCCTATGATATATTTATTTTCCAATCTGGTACTAGGAAACTGACTTTATGACAAACGGTTATACTTTATATTAGCAACAAGAATTACATAACCCCTCATGTTTCTTTCTTCTTTTTTTTTTTTTTTTTGGCCTTGGCTGCTAGGAAGCTATATATTTCCTGACTTTCCACATGGATTTTAACACTCCAGTGATGTCTTAATGGCCTTGTCAAGTCATCATGAATAAACTCCTTCAATGTTTACACATCTGTCAAACTTGCCATGCTATTTTTGGCACCGTTCTTCCTCTAGGTAAGGATACTACATTCACAGCAAACAGGAAAAAAAAAATGTACATCTAGATGAAATCCTAGGTTTGGCTTTCAAACCAATCAGATGAAGGTCTGCCGGTGAGAGTCGTTTTGGTGTCTCTGTGGTCACTAGTCCCTGCCACACGAGGTTCTCTAAAACATCTGCAAGATGCTCTTGATTTAAGTGAAATTTAAGTCAGTTAAATTTGCACCAGCAGTTACATCAGTTGTGGCCACAACCACCAACCACTCCACTGAAGGTGGCAGGAAGGAAGGACCTGTGTGAAGAGCCAAGTGGAAACGAAAGATTCACGCGCTCTGCAGAGATTCCAGGTGAACGCTAAGGCGGGCCGGCTATCTTAGTAATCACAGATGCCAATCAGAAACACTTGTTCCACTAACTGGCGCCTGTGGTCAAGCACATATAAATAAGAAGGAGAAAAAAACCCACGCCACGGTAATTTAGGGCAATTAAGAATGCAGGTCTCTTTGCAAGTAGCTTACCCGATGTGTGTGGGGTCAGGGAAAGGAATGGGAAAGAGGAGGGGGAAAACACATAAACTCGCCAGATATTCTGTGTGTAGTAAGCAGCCCAAAGCTTTACTAAAAATATTTCCTTTAAGAGCATGCTCCTTCCTAAATGTTGTAATTATGCAAAATGTTTTCCTCCCTCTCTTCCCCCACTCCCTCCCAGTCTGCCTGCTGCAGACATCAATTGCTGCCGCAGAAACATTCGGGAACCTGGAAGAGAGCCCTGCACAGCTGTGCCGGTCGCAGTCAGAGGTCCGGTAGACAGCCCTTCCTTCCCAGGGCTGGACACGCACTCAGAATATTCTCAGGCACCCAATGCAACCACACTGGGTCTTCTCTCTCACCAGGACAGTGGGAAGCAGCTACCCATAGAAATCATGCTTGTAAACCGGTAGCTTACAAAAATGAGCAGATGCTTCCTAGTGCTGTTTTATTAGCTTTTTCAACCTCCTCAAAACCTCTAGAGAACAGTGGTTGTCAGCCTTGGATACACATTGGAGTCACCTGGAGAACTTTAAAAACTAATGCCTAAGCTCCACCCCGGAATTTCTGAGTTACTTGTTCTGGGTGAAGCCTGAACACCAAAAGTTTTAAAAGCTCCCTAGCTGGGGGGCACCTGGGTGGCTCAGTTGGTTAAACGTCTGATTTTTGGCTCAGGTCATGATCTTTCAGTTCGTGGGTTCGAGCCCCATGTTGGGCTCTGTGCTGACAGCTCAGAGCCCGATTTGGATTCTGTGTCTCCCTGGATCTCTGCCCCTCCCCCAGGCGCGCGCGCGCGTGTGTGTGTGTGTGTGTGTGTGTGTGTGTGTGTGTGCTCTCTCTCTTTCTCAAAAGTAAATAAACATTAAAAAAAATTTAAAAGCTCCCTAGCTGATTCTAACATGCAGCCAAAGCTGCAACTCATGACACTATAGTAGTTCTAAAACTTGAGAGCCCATCAGGATCACCAGGAGGGCCTGTCACAACACAGACTCCTGGACTCCAGCCCTGAAGCCTCTGATTCCATGGGGCGGGGCGGGGGGGGGGGGTGGGGAGCAGGTCCTGAGAACCTGCATTTCTAACAAATCCCAGGTGAAGCTCATGCTATGGGTTTGGGGAATCACACTGCTCTAGGTATTTGAAGACAGATATATATGACAAAAAACAAGACAAACTTCTGTGGAAAATGTTCTAAGAAAAATACCCATTTCCTGTTTAAGTGCCCAGAGAAGAAGTCCTAAACCCACCATCTCAAGTTGTGACATAGTTCCCCAGTTCCAGTTTAGGCCAATAATGTTATATACAGCCATATAAAACCTCCTTGAATGGAAATGTGGAAACCAGCTTGGTTTACTTTTTCTTCATGTTATTCCATAAACTCTTACAAGTTAGAGTCATTACTATTGAAACTGATGGTGGCGCTCACTGTGTTCAGGAGTGTGCCCCAAGATAACTGAAGATTACCATCAATTAGCTCTCATTTTCATGACTTAAGAAAGGCTTAACCTCGGATCTCACATCTGAGCCTGGAAGCTGAGCATGTTAAGCTTCCTTGAATATTATTTTAAAAAGCATTACTTGCCTTCATGGTTGCTGGAGAAATACCCCCCTCTGATATAGGACGACTGGCAGTTAGGCACTTCTGAAAGAGAAACAGACACACACTTTGTCAATAGTTTCTGCAGGTGAATCAGCATATGGGTTGAACTGCAGCTCTCCAGTAAGGCCCCCTAAAGCTTCCCCTACCCCAAGGTCATGTCTTTCTGGTCCTGTCCTAGGAAAGAGGTACCACCCTAATAAGTAACATGGGGAACACTGTCACCCACCATTTGAAAGTAGGACTCTTGACTCCTAATCAAGAGAACTAGGAGGGAAAAACGATGCTTCATTCTCATAACATTTTGGAAATTTGCTAACACAGTTAATGGTAGAAAAAGAAACTGGCTTTCAAAAGGCCAAGCTTGGCCTTCTGTTTCTAACTGACTTGGGAGCTTTGGGGTTTGGAGAGGGAGGAGGGGTGCTTTAGATCTTCCCCAATTTGCCCCCCTTTACAGCGGATGGTCACATTCAATTCTACTCTAATGGGTGAAGGTGCTTTTTAGGCCCAAGAGATGAGGGGATTTGAGGTTAGGAAGCTAGGACAAGAGCTGGCAGGAGGGAGGGGATTGTTGTTTGCAAGTACATTTCCCCATGTTGGAGCTGGTAGAATCAAACCCATGCTCAAGTGAACTCTTCTTCAAGCATTACATTATCAAGGTGTCTATGGAGAGGAAAGCTGGTGAGCTGAGTTGTGCCCAGTTGGGACACACAAATTACAGATATGGTAACATCTGCTGAATGTCTTGAATTCAGGGATAGTCTGGGGTGAAAAACTTGCCAGGACAGATTAAAATGTCAATCCCAAAGGAAAAATGTTGCTGGTCATGCCTGCTCCTGAGAAAAATACATCAAAGCCTTCAGAAGGAAAGCCCAGTGGGAATTTTATAAGCTATCAATACCTATACACTTGATTTTTTTTTATCATAAAGCAACAGATGTCTGCCTTCTGTCTACCTCCCCAGGCTTTCTCATAACCCATTTCTGCCTGAATTAATCAATCTACATATTATCTCCCAGAAGGCCAAGAGCAAATTCTATATCCCATTCCATTTGCAAAAACCATTCAAATACATACTGCCCCACCCCTCCCCACAGCCTTCAAGAAAAACACCCATGGAAAAGGCTGAAAACCCACACACCACCCTCAAATTCCCTTAGCACCAACTGCAAGAAAAGAGTGAAAAAGTTTAAGCAATTTCTGAAAGAAGAGGAAAAGAAGAGGAGGAAACAGTTTCTAAATGTGCAAACTGTAGAATTCCCACCCTCCTCTCCCCTAATGACCTCATTTAATGTGTCTGGCCTATAAGGTATGTAGTTAGTGAGTAGTGTGGGGGGTGGCAGGGGGAAAGCTCCCAAGTACAGCTTAAACTTCCTGATATGCTTCCATTTCTAGACGAGAGGTCCCATAACCAGACAACAGGTGCCCTAAGTGCCCTAACATGTTACCTCTCCCCATGTACACCAGCAGCCTCTGAAGGTTACCAGGAACTTCCCCCAATGAAAGCATTGCAACAGGGCAGTGAATCCCGCGAAGCAATCAAGACCACCTTTTCCATGGTGCGCCCAGTACTCTGTACTGCTATGTCACCCCAGGTGTGTTCTCAGAGTACCATTCATTCCAAGAACAGAAAGAATCCCACCCTCCATGTGGACCCTTTTCCTTATGCTCACACTGGGAGTTTATGAGTCTACTGTATTCAAAAAGAAATCCATGAAACTAGGGGCAGGACTAAAATGCAGAAATGGTATTTCCTTTGTCCAGTGACCCTAAGATAAGGGGTCTTAAAAAGGGCATTGCCAAGACTGGAGCTTCAGTCTTGGACTCGGACGAGTACTCCCTACCACTTTTGAATGCCTCCTGCACTTCCTACCAACCGATGGCTTTTCTGTTTTGTTCTGTATTTGGTTATGCATCAACAAGTCTGCTTCACTAGCTCCTAAGTTCTTAAAGGGTGATTTTTATAAAATGATTCCCTACGGCCCTGCACACAGAAGACAATACCGACCAGACAGATAAATGAGAGAATGAAGAAAGGAGTGGCATGATTTTATGCTAACCTGAATCAACGCAGTAATCCCGGGGCTCCTGCTTGATGCCCATTGGTGACTGGAACCCATGTGTTGGGGGGCCTGGCATGCCTGGGACCCCATGTTCATAGAGTGGATCATGGTATTCTTGTTTGAATCCCTGAGGGGGTGGGGGAGCTGCAGGGACAATAGGTTCGGACATTTGCCGGTGGTAATTGGGGCGATTATCTCCAGGAACTCCTGACTGAGGAGGGAAGGGGTGGCAGGGTTCAGACAGTTGTCTCTGAAATCTGTAAGAAGAAAGTAGTTACAGTTTTTAACTAAGAACACGATAAATACCTACTATGATTTAGCACTGGGAATTAGAAGTTCAGACACCCTCTTCCCAAAATTATACGGCATATTTCAGACTTCTTGAGTAAGGGAGTGGCAAAAAAGCAATCAAAGCAATGACATGGTAGCCTCTTATCTCCCATGCATGTTTATTTCATGCACAGTCTATCTGTACAGTTGGGCCAGATTATGTACCTAAATATATCAGACCACTTATCTGCAAATAGTACTAACATATACATATGTTTACTAGTTCATTCATTCTTTCCCCTGTAGACAGAACTCAATTTTAAAGACCAAAGAGTACAAATTCACCACTTAGAAAATGTAATTTAAAAATCCCATTCATAATAGCAATCAAAAACATAAAACCTCAGGGATAATCAGGAAATGTGTAAGCCATATAAGAATAAAAACCTTAAACCTGGGGGTACCTGGGTGGCTCAATCAGTTAAACATCTACCTTTGGCTCAGGTCAGGATCTCACAGTTCATGATTTTGAACCCTGCTTCTGATTCTCTGCCCCTCCCCTGCTTGCATGTTCTCTCTCTCTCTCTCTCTCTCTCTCTCTCAAAAATAAATAATAAAAACCTTTAAAAAAAACCCTTAAAACTATTGTTGGAGGAAAAGAAAGAAAATTTAATTAAAGAGGAAATATTTAGGATTTTGAAGCTATTGGTTCCCTGAAAATTATTCTGTTAAAGCAATGCCTTCCCAAAATCAACCTGACAAAACGATTCTAAACTTTATTTAAAATATTCAATAATTGTTGAAAAGAAATAATGATTTTCTATTTCTATTAGATATTCACACCTTTTGTAAAATTGCAATAATTAAAACAGTAATACAAGGAATGAAAGATAGGCATATCAAAGGAACTGAATGTGAAGTTATAAAATGTCGAGTGTATTCTAAAATCTAGTACTTGCTAAAGTTTTAGCATTTCAAATTAATGGTGGAAAAGTTAGATCCTGTTTTATACCATATGTCAAAACCAATTTCATATGGATTCAAGATTTCAATGTGAAACCTTAGTGGTAGAGTAAATATATATATGAAAATATATGATCTTGGAGTGAGGGAAAACCTTTCTACACATCATACCAACAGCAGAAATCATCAAGATAAATATGGATATTCCTCATTGTATAAATCTCTATAGTTCAAAAAACACCAGAAACAAAATAAAAAGAAAACAAACTGAAGAAAACATCTGTAACAGTCAGAAAATATCAGAAAAAATAAACAAAACCAAAACTAAAACAAGATGGGGAAAAGTCTCTAACAGATACAGCACTGTTAAATTTGTTGACAGAAGCAGCCTTTAAAAATCAGTAAAGAATGAATATCCTATGGCGCCTGGGTGGCTCAGTCGGCTGAGTGTCTGGCTTCAGCCCAGGTCATGATCTCGTGGTTGATGAGTTTGAGCCCGAGCCCTGTGTCGGGCTCTGTGCTGACAGCTCAGAGTCTGGAGCCTGCTTCAGATTCTGTGTCTCCCTCTCTGTTTCTGCCCCTTCCCCGCTCACGCTCTGTCTCTTTCTATCTCAAATATAAATGAACATTAAAAAAAAATTATGAATATCCTGGTAGAAAAAAATGGGTTAAGAATACAAATAGGAAAATCAGTAAAGAAGAGACACTAATGATCATAAACAAACAAAAGGTTCAAGTTCATTAGTAACTGAAAAAGTACTAAGAGAGAACAGGTTTGTCCTGGTTACTTGGAGGATGAACAGGCAGCTAATAAATCTGTGCCTGGCACATAAAAAGCGCTGTAGCTACAAGGATGGGCACCAATGTGGCTCAGTACATTATGATATGGCTACTCAGTTGAAAGCAACAAATATGATGTAATATACAAATATGTAAGAACCTGGAAAGGTATTTTTGATATATTGTGAAAAAGTACGAAGAACATCAAGTTTTTGCAAATATAAAAAGTACTTATGAAAAAAAAAGCATTTGTGGTGTCATACAAAATCCTGGGAAGAGCTGCACCTAAATGTGTGAATACTGCTTATCTTTGGTTGATTATTATTTTAGGTGATTTTTTTTTTGTTCATCTACAATTTAATAAATATGATTATTTTATAATAAGACAGAACCATAAAACGCTTTTATTCTTAACTGAATATCATAACATCCTTTAGCTGTCGGAGGGACGCCTGGGTGGCTCAGGTCGGTTAAGCGTCTGACTTTGGTCCAGGTCATGACCTCACGGTTTGTGGGTCGGAGCCCTGCGTCTGGCTCTGTGCTCACAGTGCAGAGCCTGCTTCAGATTCTGTGTCTCCCTCTCTCTCTGCCCCTGCCCCGCTTGTGCTCTCTCTCTCAAAAATAAACAAACATTCAAAAATTAGAAAAATTATTAAGAAAATACCCTTTAGCTGTCAGAAAAATCTGAAACTGTGCCAACTGGCCTTTCTTTGTTGGAAAGGCAGTGCAGTAAAAAGGAAAGTGACAGAGGGCAGATTTTCTTGGCTTCAGTTTCCTCCTCTGTAACATGGGGGTGTATCAGCCACCAAAATGCTGCTGGAACGATGAAATAAAATCATGTCTACAGAGCCTGGTTTCTGCCACAGCCATACGCACTGACACACTGGTGTAGACTTCAGCGGTGCCGGTGTAGAAGTCAGAGAGTGTAACCCTCGAAGAGAGATGTCAGTCCATGAAATATGTATAAGGCACTCATCCACGTGTTTAAGGAAAAGCATTTCTGAATATATGCCCTCAGGTAGAAAGCAGGAGCCAAGGTTCAGGGAAAAATAAAAAACTGAGCACTAATTTCCCCCAATTTCTAACAATAGAATCCTGTCATATTAAGGCCTCCCTCCAAATTTAGCTTGAACCCTATTAATAGTTTTCCTGAGATAATTTAAACTTGATTTGAATCAATCTGTGGCAACAGGTGGCCAACAGATTTGTAGAACATCAAGATTTGAAATCCTTAACTGAAGAGATCAGGATGCATATAAAACATCGTTTAGATCGGGGTTTAGCATGGCACTCACTCTGTGTGACTCCTTACTACCTTACCAAAAGCAGCACCGGAAGATCATGTCACAACATGAAGACCACCAAACAATTTTACAAATACCTATCCTTTCACCCCAGACACCAAAGGCATCAGGATTTGTCTGGCCAATACATGAAGCAAGCTTTACAAACTACGGAAGCTTCGGCGGGCTGAGAGCCTTTCACCGGGGCGCCGACTGCATTGCGGTGCAACTTCATCAGGAATGCGGATTTTCAAGGTTGCTGTTATTTAAGGAAACCTTCCATGGTCTTTGAAGAAGTGCAAATTTGAAACCCGGGTTTAGGCTTGACATTTAGAACACAGGCCCCAGCAGCACACTGCAAACCTGAAATTTCTGAAGCAAATTCTGAAGAAGTGGGCAGAAGAGAAAGATGAAGATACTCTCAAGGCCTTATTTTTATCAGGTACCAAACCTACTGCTAGCAGGAAGGAACAGTAACAGGGGCACGTCTTCCACATTCTCTCCTCTCTGCCACCATCTTCGCACCTTCAAAGGTGACCTCCACAAGTCACTTCCTTTGATGGCGCCGAGAGGGCACAGAACCGCTCAGTTCTGTAACTAGAGCCTCTGCTGGCAGGCCCAAGCCCTTCCCTTCCTCTCGGTGCCTATCTTCTCAGCTTCCAGAATGAAACTTTAGAGTTGGCCTGGTGTGGTCCCTTCAGGAAAAGGTACTTCCATATGGGCACCAGCCAGCAGCCCCTGTCCCTCCCCCAAGCTGCACTTGAATGGTGCACGGTGCTTAAGGGCCTGGGATCTGCAAAACAGAGTCTATAATTGGGATGGTTCAGGCCGGGTTTGTTTTGAGGGAGTGGCAGTGGCAAAGGGGATCTTAAGGGTAGGTCACAGAACCAACATACTTGGAGAAAGATTCTCTCAGAGCTTGCTGTTGATAATGGCTTTTATTTGCAGAGATGAGTAAAGTAATTCCGTTCTTGTCCTTAAAATACATTCCGTGAACTTTACTCACTGCCCTTCATTTGAACCCCTTCCCCTTTCCGCAATCCTTTTGAAGTATCTAAGAATGTGTTGTATATATAATACAGCAATGACAAAGATGCCTCTTGTTTACTGAGGCAGGCAATCATTTTCAATGGAGAGGCAGCTTGGTTCCTAACAAACCCCTTCTCCTGCTCACCCCCCTCTCCCCCCTTCCTCCCCCAACCCGTCATCCCAAGAGAACTCCCCAGGCTGTGGTGAACTCACAGTTGGTGAGCAAAAGGAGATTTCTGACTATTGGGTGAGCTTAAATTCAATAGGTTACGGATTAAGGCTTTTTCAGTGCCAGTTTATTTAAAGAAACAGTTATTTATTTATTTGTCAGATTTATATAGCGCCTTTCCTCCCAAGAGCTCACCCACGCTACCAACATTTGGTTTACGTTATGAAAACCGTTAGATGCTTTTTCTGCATTTCCTTTTCGGTTTCTGCTGCCAACACACAGAGTAAACACAATGCTTAGAGGAAGAAAGGAGAAAAGTGTGGATCTGATGAAGGCTACACAGTGGCTATGGGTGCCAGGTAAAGTAGCCATGGTTCAGAGGCCAGCTGGGAGAGGATACATAAAATCGGCCAAGAAACCAATACCATGTACTTAACGTTTCCATTTAGGCTAAGAGAAGATACAACAGGAAAGCAGCATAGCTGGGTAAGAGGCTGTGGCTGTGAAGGCAGAAGATCCTGGGCTGAAATCCAATCTTTACCACTTATTGGCTGTGTGACCTTGGGTGAGTTATATAACCGCTCTGAGCCTCATTTTCCTTGTCAATAAAGTAAGGACAACCCGGATACCTCTCCAAAGGTCTGTTGTAAAGATTACATAAACCAATGCATGAAACCACCCCTGGCACACTGTTAAGTTCTCAATATACACTACCTTCAAACACCACCATCAACTGCCCCATCTCATCCCCCAACCCCCAATAAACTAAATTCAGAAGCTATACAAATATAAGGGGAGATCTTAAGGAACTGGGAGAAAACTATCACATGCACATAACAGAGTCCACTAGCTGCCTACCCAAAATCCATTCTCCTTTCTCACAATGAAAGTGCTGATTTTCATTCACATTTATTTCACACTAATGTTTATTTTCCTGCCATAAACCAAGAGCCAGACACTGTTGCAAAACAAAACTCAAACACTCCCTAAAAGCACAGCACAGAACTCTGCAAAAGCTCTCAGGGCTCTGTGAGGTCTGTCAGCACTGTGTACATGCAAACTGGACCATCTAAACTGTGATAAAACATTGATAGAGGAGGAACAAAATATGTCCTTTAAAGGCCTGGATGTTTGTCTGGTTTCCCAACATCAAACATGCAAGAAGGAAGGTGATGGAAATACAAGATGTCCCCAGAGTATCAGCTGCCGAAAGTATTAGTTTTATATGTACAACACTAATAAGTCTGACGATGAAAAGATTATAGATAAAGGGAGTTTCACCCGTTAAAAACCTAGCATCGACTGATGAAGCATCAGAAGTTCCTAAGTTGTGGTATCTGTATCATTTTAGGAAGATTCCTTTAATAGCTTTCTTTATGGATTATAAAAGCAATCTTTAAAAAGTAAAAGTGTCATAGAAGCTAGCATTTATTGAGTACCTTCTCTGTGCCAGTATGATTTCATTTAACCCACCCAATGTTTCTATGTGGGAAGTTATCTACTCTTCTTCCATTTTCACATGAAGAAACCCAAGCTTAGACAATTTAAGTGCCTGCCTGAGGTCATACGGATAGGAGACAGCAGAGCTCCCGGGACTCAATCCCAGGCCTAACTCCGGAGCCCATACTGTTTCTATAACTGCTTTTAAATACTCCCTTGATGGTATTTAAACAAAAATCATATAGTCCAGACAGCTAGAAAACTCCCATGTTTGGAAATTAAGAAATATATTTTTAAAGAACTACAGGATTGAGAGAACAATAGGATTGAGAGAGAATATTTCTATTGAAATAGAAAACACTTAGAACTGAGCTTTTAAATCAAATCAGAATTAATTTAAGTCAGGACTTGTGGTATGCAGCTGAAGCAGGACTTGGGTAGGGAAATCAAATAACTGGTTATCCAAATCAGGACATTTCAGGGAGTAAAAAGGAAAGGTATGAGTAGTGACTTCCAGATAAGGCATAAACCATATTGACCTGGGAAAAACTGAATGTATGGTCACCCCAGCCTTAGGAGAAGTTTTATTTGGTTATGTGTTTATACTATAAAGACAAAAAGCTAAGAAATTAACGAGTGAATCATCCAACCAAAGCAGTTAGGAAAAGAAAAACAGTAAACTGAAAGAAAGTAGAAATAATAAAATTATTTTCATAAGAGCCAAGAGAAATCAATGAAATAGAAAACATCTAATAGAGAGGATGAGCAAAACTGAAGCTGATTTGTTGAAAAGACAAATGATATTGTCTGCCAAGGACTAACTAGAGATTTCACGGCAATTAATTTTAAAACTCACACCAAATGGAAAATTTCCCAGAAAAAGTAATTTATTAAATTCACTCAACTAAATAGAAATTCAGAGCAGGACTAGAAAAGTGAAGACACTTAACCAGTAATTAAAAATCTTCCCACAAAGAAAATACCAGGCCCAAATGGTTTACTGGTAAATTCTTCCAAAAATTCAAGGAATAAGAAATTCCAATTTCACATGCGCTATTCTAGTATACATTAAAAGGAGGACACCCTCTATTTATCTGATGAAAATTACTTTAATGTTAAAACCCAACAAGGATAATACAAGAAAGGAAAATTATACATTATCCTCAATCATAGACAGCGATGCACAAGTCCTAAATACAGGGGCACCTAGCTCAGTCAGTGGAGCGTCTGACTTCAGCTCAGGTCATGATCTCGCGGTTCGCGAGGTTAAGCCTCGTGTCAGGCTCTGTGCTGGCAGGAGCCTGGAACCTGCCTTGGATTCTGTGTCTCCCTTACTCTCTGTCCCTCTCCGACTTACACTCTGTCTCTATCAAAAATAGATAAAACATTAAAAAATTTTTAAGAAATCCTAAATACCATACTGGAATACAAAGTCCAGTGATGTTAAAAAAGGTAACCCATAACCAGTAAGTTGGGTTTATCACACGAATACAATGCTGGTTGCATATAAACCAATGTAACTCACCACATTAAGAAATGGAAGGAGAAAATTCATTTGATCAGGTCAACAGAGGCAGAAAAAATGATCAAATTCAATATCCATTCATATTAAAACTCTGAGTAAACAAAGAATACAAGGAAATTTCCTTTAGCTTGACAAAAGGTAACAACAACAACAACAACAACAAAACCTCTAGTAAACACGGTGAAATGCCACAAACAAGCCCTCTTAAGATTCAGAACTACAAACACCCCACACTGTAACCATCAGAAGTACATTATTCAGCCTGTCAAAGAAGGTTCCATTAAGCATCTCAGAGACTCAGTTTCGGATCCCAAAGTGAATGTGTGCTGCCATACATAACATGCTATTAACAGCCGTGCGTGGAGAGGAGATGCGTCAGACACATTCACTTCATTCCAGGCCAGGCTACAAATATGAC
This sequence comes from Panthera onca, assembly GCF_046562875.1. NCBI lineage: Eukaryota > Metazoa > Chordata > Mammalia > Carnivora > Felidae > Panthera > Panthera onca. Next base: position 81,516,355 of record NC_138347.1, on the reverse strand, counting down.
TCACAGTCAAGTTCCTCCCTCTCTAAAAACTACAAAATCTAAAGGACAAAAATGAATGGCAATTTATTGGGGATGGACTTTAAGAGAGGAAGTACAAACAGCAGAAAGACTTGAGTATATTAAACATAGCATCTTCAGGGAATGAGTAGCTATCTATCGAATCACAATTCCAGAAAACTTAAGCTCATTCCTTTAAGCTTTGAAACCTTGATCAGAACCACTGAGGGAGAGAACTTTCTCAAACGGGTTAGGCGATTTGCTCTTCTAGAAGATGCTGTGCCTAACTGACCCTTTCTTGAGGACTTGGGAGCACTCTATCAATTTCAGCAGGATAGCCTATTACAACGCTGATGCCTCTGGGGAACATCAAGAAGTAGGAGATTCTTCCACTAGCAGTACTCTCTTAAATGTTGTGCTTCTTGATGCTGGGTGAGAGAGCAGGGTATCCCAAAATTCTTCGATGATAAATTTCCTAGTGGAGCCCTTTCAATGGAATTGTGGGGACTCCTTCACCTTGAGTTGTAATGAGAAATGGTATATAACGAAGGACAAAATCATACCTGACCAGTACAATGGGTATATAAGGTAGGAACGTTTTCTAAATTCTTCCACCTAGCCCATGTAAACATCATAAACAGTATGATGAAAAAACTTTTGAGATCAGGATGGCTGAACGAAAAACACACCCACTCTTTAAGGAGCGGCTGGTCTTTAAGGATAAATGGAACATGTTTCAACATGCCAAATTACATGGTTTGTTTTTTTTTTCCCCTCCTTGTGGGGGAGGAAATCACAAATATAAATCATGGCTTCCAAACACAGTATTTATCTTCTAAAAATAACTTATGAGTTGTGAAGAATTATATACTAAGATCATTCAGAAAATTAAGAATATACCTTTGCCTAGATTATGTTGTTTAAAGTATAATCCTAGCAAACTGCTATCACTATCAATAAACATACACTGAGGACAAGTAAGATACCAGGCCAAGAAGGGTCTAAAGCATGGTTTTTAAACCTCAAAAAGTTTATTCAACTGCAGAGATAAGGCATACTGTGAGCAAAACAAAAAAGATACCTGTCACAACATGAGTTTAGATAAGTGAAGTAGGAATTTAGTAGGATTTTGTAATTTAAGACATGGATAAAGTTCTGGCAGTTAGCAACGCTCCCCCCCCCCCCACCCCCCCGCCCAGCCATCATAACCAAAACAAATGGTGCAATTATGAATTAATGTTTTGGTTTCTAAATGTAGGCCCTTGTATTTGGCTATGTGACCATTAGGAAGTCCCTTAGCTGCTCTGAGGCCTAATATTCTTATCTATGAAATAGTGTATTTCACTCTGCTCTGTTACAGGACTGTTAATAAAAAGCTCAAATAAGACTGTAGTTCCTTCTATCCTGCAAAATGCCATATATTTTTGTTAGGGGGTTACTTTTGAAGTAATATTGCTTAAATAAAAAGCTAGCAAAGAGCAAACTACAAAAAAACGTAATCTACCCCATTTCAGGCAGGCGTAACAATTATTAGAGGTGGGATTATTAAGCTTGTTCTCACACACACGCAATTATTGTTACTTTTACAAAATCAGACCAGAGATTTTAGTTTGCCTCATTTTCTGTGTGCTCTCCACTACCTACAAGCAAAATCATTTGCCACGTTTCTGATGTATTTTGCATCACACAAATATCACGTGGACACCCCCGTTAATAACAGACAAGGGCAAGAGAACAAAATTCAGAGTACTGGGTACTTGATGCTTAAGGAAAAGGTGGGGTGGAGTAAGGATGGGGGCAGAAGAGACAGCCGGATAGTGATTTCTCCAAGTGGGACAGTGAAGTATCCAGGCTATGCCCCAGACACACCAAACTCAAAATCAAGGGTGGAGTAAGGAATTTGCATCTTGAGTAATTCCACGGGAACTCCTGTACCCTTGCAACTTTGCAACTACAGTGCCCTGGGGTAGAAGACTAACTGCCTCAGTGGTGCTTTTACTTCATCGATTTAGGACTTTGCCCTTCACCCCAGTTCTCTCAAGGATCTCTGTACCCGCCCAGTGTGTGCAAGGTCTTTTATTCTAGACCCATATTCCCAATGGCAGCATGTAGGGGAGGTAAATCCAAGACGGACAGGCAAAGTTCAGGGAGGAATCCCCCCTAAAAAGAAACACCTGGTTTCTGGTCCCTGCCTCTGTCTCTTTGGACCCTTGAGGGAAGACACTCCTACATCTCAGGGATCAAACCTCCCCCTTTTGGGAGGGGGCCGGGTAGCCTGGTGACAAACCTGTCTGCCGGGGCTGTGGGAGGACAAACATTGTCTTTACACAAGCCCCCTGGATAAGAAACAGGGATTGAGGGGGGACTATGAATCAAAGAGATTTAACATGAAATAATTTCCCCTTACACGTGGTAGAACGTTTGTTTAAGTATTTCAAATACCAAATCTAATGCTCCACCTCATCCCTCCTCCTTACTTAATAATCCCTGCAGACACACCAGGAAGATACTGTTTAAAAACACAACACCAAAAAAAAACTATTGAAATAAAAATGGTGTCCAGGCCTGAGTTTACCAACTGGCAGGCCTGCAGAGTGATTCTGCCCACAGGGAGGTTTTGTTTAGTCTGCAGAGAGTTGCTGTTGTTTTTAATTTGAGTTAGTTGCCAACCTAAAAAGAAAAACCACACAACCTGGGGTTTTTACACAAAAATCCACATTTCCAAATTCTCCTGAAGAAGTGCAAGGCTGTTAACAAGGTAATAAACTGGCAACACTTCGTGGTGGCTGTCTCCTTCAGATGGGCTCTCTACTGAAACCAGGGCCCTCTGCTGAGCCAGTCCCCCAGTCAGCGCTCGCCCCCTGGGGCCCTATGTATCATCAGCGTTCACGGCTCTTGGCCTCACGAGGGGACTAAAGACTAACCAGGCAAATTATGTAGTTCTTTAGGGTGACTTTCACAGCAGGGGCGGGGAAGGGGATCAAAACCAAACAAGAACGCTTGCTTTTTTTCTGTATTTCATCTAGAAATAAAGTGACCCTCAAACAAATTTTGGGAGGCATTTGGGTTGGACCAGGCCTGGGGAAGGTATACTCTTCCCTCCTCCCTCTCCTGCCCCTCACCTCCACACCCACACGAGGCAGAACAAGAAAGACAGAAAGGAAAGGCAATGGTCACCACCTTGCAACCCCTGGTAACATCCTCACTGACGACTCTTCACCTATATACACCCCAGAGAGACTTGAAAGAAAAAGACAGGTCCCAGAACACCCTATGTAAAGGAGGGCCGCATGCATCCACAAAATTCTAAAATACCCCAATAAAGGACTTACAAGGCTGGGACCTAAAACATTAAGTTTGATGTTTGTAGGTAGGTTACCTTCCTACTGGAGTTTGTTCGACAAATGAATGACTCTGATGCCTCAATTTTCTTATTAGGAATGTAGAACTACCTACCTGGAATGAAACCAGGAGATTTCTATCTCAAAAGTAGGTAATTACAGATAAGGTCTTTAGCTAATTCCCTGTTAAAATGTGTTAAAATCAGATGAGTGATAATACCTTTTATAATTCAGCAACCTTCTGTAATACACAAGTAAAATGTTAATAAAGTATTTATGGGTAGCATAAACCAAGGCTCAATTCTAGTAGGCAGGATCCAATGAGGAGCCAGGAGACTTGCCCTCAGGGAGGGTCAGCAGGTTGTGTATCCTGGTCAAGCCACTCTGTTTCTACCTGCATAATAGGGGGATAGTACTAATGATCTCTCCCTTATCTACTTCATAAATCATTCGGAGTGCCTCAAGAACAGGTCATATTCATATCATCATTCATCTTACCTCACAAGGGGCTTCGATGCACTGAGATCTTTATAGGGACCTGGTAAATAGGACTATCTGCTTCCTCTCTCCCCACAGGGCAAAGGGGAGGCGATGGAGGCAGTGAAAGAAGCTCAGATCAGTACCCACCTCTGTTCCGACGGATACTGGTTTTCAGGCATCATCTTTGGCATCTGCAGGGGCTGATGGGGTGGCCGGGGGACCGCAAAGGTTTGCTGCTGTGGTCCAGGTTCAGGAAGCGAATGAGGGGCGGGGGCGGGGCCCACACCTTGTACCGGGCCAGCTGCAGGGGCATGTGCAGAGGTGGGCAGAGTTGCCTGAGGTGGGGGAAATAGGGAGTTCTGATGGGTGGGTGACAGGGGTGTGGTGGGAGGGGTTAATGGCTTGAACCCAGAGGGAGGCTTCCTATCATAGGCACTGTAAACAGAAAAAGAGAAGGAACCGTTAAGCTGCAATGAAGCCATTAGCATGGTCACCAGATCCAGCAGAACAGCTAGGCTAGGTTGCAGTCCATGTTGCCAGGAAATGACAGCATTAACATAGTTAAATTGCTGGCAGCCCCGAGGGAATATTTGTACCTCTGAAAAGTGACAAACACACTGCGTCACAGGGACTTGTTTAACACTTCTAGTGATTCTTCTCAAAGATAATTTTAGCCTCTGTTTCCGGTTTCCTTTTTCCCCCTTCTAACAGAATTCTCCATGTATGCGTGTGTAGGGATGGATGGGTGGGAGAGGGGAGAGTTTATGCTCTGGGAGGTTTCTGGCCCACTCTCCCAAGTATTCCAGGGTTCCCAGGAACTAGTCAGAATCTCTGTTGCAGATAAATTTCTGCTGTAACATCACTTGAATTAACGACTCTTCTCCCCCTTTCAGGCAGATCTATGTTTATCTTCTAGAGCAAAGAATGATTTAAAATTAAAGCCTCATTCCTGGGGCCTGGATATTCCTAAGTAAAGGGCACAAGCCTTGGGACTTTTTCATATATTCTGATTTGAAGATTACTTCTTTGGTGCTTAAAGTTCACATTAACATATGATAGACATGAAGAAGTATATATTCCCTCCCTAGAAGCCACAGATCAAATATCCCAGTATTCAAGGTTCTTTCCCTTAGGAGGGCTCAGTACCCCATGAACTCAGTTCCCCCATGGAGCCAGTTTAGCAGTTTTGCTTTTTATGTGCAGCACAAAGGCCCCATTTGGACTGGCCTACACTAGGGGATTACGTTGCCATGAAAGACCAGGAACGCTACGCTGAGTGTCTGCTGAATAGTACTTGAAACAGTCGGCCCGACGGCTCCTTTCTGGCCAGCCTCGCTCTGGCTCCACTTACCAATAGCTGTAGAGGCACTTTTCTCCATAGTTAGCACCGAGAGCCTGCTCATGGCTACAGGACGACAGCTCACAGGAGGGGCTGTGCAGCTCCCGTTTGATCTTGGTTGGAGGTGGGGCATGAAGCACCACTGCAATCAGAAGAGGGACGAGGGGGGAACGGAGAGAGGATAGCCGATTAACAGGGAGCACAATGCTTCCTTCTGCAAACCCTGGAACTAGCTGATTGTTCTTGGGAGTCAGGTCAAGTCTCATGCCAGAGAAAGCCAAACACTTAAACACAGAGCCTTCCATCTAAAACCAATGAGAAGTTCTGTAAAGTCACAATTCAACATCATTTTGAATAGCCATGTCTTTCCCCCCAATTTCTTTGGTGTTAGGTCTGCTTCCCAGAGGCTTTGAAATCCTTAAAAATTCGTGCAGGTGATGGTTCGTCAAGAAAAATGCAGGTGTGAGAGAATACCAAGAGTTGCAGACAGGAAGAATTTTGTTTCCAAAAAGGGCAAAAGAGCCAAAAATACATCGGTGGACATTCCACATTAGCTTATCAGAGGCTTGAGACTACCCTGGCAAACACATTTCTTACTCAGAGGCATATAAATTAAATATATGACTTTTTAAAAGTCCTTCCTAGAGCAGCTTTAAATATCAGCTCTGAGTAAGAAATACTCAACTTTAAGGGCATTTCAAAAAATTTAAAAGCAAAGGAAGACAACAATGGACTAAACCATGATCTAGGAAAGGCTAACTGCATAAGGACAAGTCCTGGAAACCTTCATGCTTTGTGCTCATGTCTGCTCTGTGCCTTTCCTACCGACCAACCAGGAAGGGCAGGTTTCATAACCAATCCTTTGAGATAAGTGCCAATTACTTTTCCAAAACTGATGAAATAATACACAGAGCTCTTGCGTAATGTTTGGAAGTCAAGGGCATGTTCCATATGTGATTCTGAGAGGACAAATTTCTTAAAATCAAGATGACTTACATGGTAGCAAAATGAAACAAAATAAAACCAGGTTTTCCCTTTCTGTCTTATCTAGGAGCGAAGTCATTTTACAGAGGGCATTTTACCCAAGGTAGAAGGACAAACTCTAAAAGACGCTACACCATGGGGGATGCCTTCTTCTACCGAGGAGTTAGAATTGCTGTTCTCTGTCCAGCTATCTTGAAGGGTGGGGGAGGAGTTAAGTTTTGTGCCGGCTACTCTCCAGTGTATCAAAGGTCTCATTAGATAGCTAACCACAGTCAGTGCCCTGGTGACCCACTTAAATTTCTGTATGACTCAGTGCTTACTCCTAATATACTTTCAGGTGTTTGGTTAATTCTTAGTGATTATATTAGGCAGAATGAGCGTAGTGATCATCTGTTTTCTTCTGCTAAGACTGAACATTCTTCTGGCCAACTGATTTCTCAGGTGCCTTCTCCAACCCCAAATTTGGGTCTCAGAAGTAAGCAAATGAGACAGATGACTATCACAGATGATAAATTTATAAAGCAAAGTCCTGCCAATGACTGACTGGAAAGGATAGGTTTTTATCTTTCCTTTCCTACATAATGCCAACTGCTTTTCCTAAATACATGAAATAAGCTCGGAACCGTAAGATTATATTTAGAAGTCGTAAGAGTCTCATGACTTTTTGATGGTGACATCATGGCAGCTACCCCTCAATTGTTATCAAATGTTTTTGGACATTTTAGACAGAAAATGACTAAGCTTATTGTTGGCAGAATGTTGTTAGTAAATGAAAAGGGAGAGTCAGACAACTTGACATAGAAAGCACTTCTTCCGGGCGCCTGGGTGGCTCAGTCGGTTAAGTGTCTCTTGATTTCAGCTTAGGTTATGATCTGGTTCATGAGTTTGAGCCCTGTGTTAAGCTCCACACTGACAGCACGGAGCCTGCTTGGGATTCTCTCTCTCGCTTTCTCATTGGCCCTCCCACCTGCACACTCTCTCTCTCAAAATAAATAAACATTAAAAAAAAGAGAAAAGACTATGTTAAAAAAAACAACAAAGCACTTCTCTAATGCAGTGCGTATTCCGGTGGTTCTCAGCACTGTCCCTTTGTCATTTGTCACCTTTCCTCTCATAAAGTTTTGGAAAAGTAATAAAGAAAGGTGTTGATACCCCAGTGTAAACAAAAGTTACATGTCCTTGAAAAGTCTACTTTTCTTTATCTAAAGAAAATCATTTATAATCACTATTTTACCTACGTTTAGAAAGTAAGCAATTATGGTATCACTCAATTTTCCTATTTAAGCTTTTGGAAATGTCTTGACATTTTCACAATGTTATTTAAAAAGTTACCAGTTCTGCTGACAAGACTAACACCAGAGGATAAACCAGAGTTGTCCAGAAAGAAAAATTTTATAATGGCTTCAGAAACCATATATACCCATTTTAAAAGAGAATCTAAACTGCCAGCTAGGTCTAATGTCTTGATTTCTTCAAATCCAGTGTGTATCATATCATTTTGCCTGCAAAATATATGATACTTTTTACTACCCTCAAATTGTCTTCTACCTGAAATCTTATGTTCTCTACACAAAGGCGGAGTTCAAGAAATACTTGATGAGTGCTCTGGTCTGAATGTTTGTGTTCCCCCCTCCCCCCCCCCCCGCCCCGCCCCAAGTTCCTATGTTGAAATCCTAATCCCCAATGTGGTGGTATTAGGAAGAGAGCTTTGGGGAGATGATTTGGTCATGAGGGTAGAGCCATGTGAGGACAAAACGAGAAGAGAGCCTTCACCCCACCATGCTGGCACCCTGATCTCAAACTTCCTGCCTCCAGAACTTGAGAAATAAATTTATGTTGTTGATGTTACCCTGTCCGTGGTGTTTCATTACAGCGGCCTGAATGGACTAAGACATTGAGTGACTGAATGGATTATGTTTCCAATGAATTCTTAACCTTGAAGGCTGGGACTCCATTTCCCCTACAAGGCAAAGCAGTGTTAGTCATAAATATTTTTTCCCCAGGAATGAACCATTTGAAAGAGAGAAAAGAATGTGGAACACGGCCAGAGTGAGATTTAAAGTTTCTCAGATCCCTGACAAGAAAATCATTAGGGGCCGTTGGAGTGGTAAGGAAGAAGGCTCAGCTCTCTACAGGGACCAGGGGATGTGTGAAGGAACCTAATTATGGCATGCATTAGTCAGAGATAGTGGTGTATTTAAAGCAGGAACTTAGAAGCCCAAGCAATGCTCCTTGCTTTCAGTCTGTTCCCTCCTTTGTAAAATGAGATATGTGATGCTGCCTTGAGAAATAAAATGGCACAGCACCTTACAGATGGTGCAATGATGTTGTGTATTAATATACTGTGCTTTCAAAAATAGAGTATTTAACTTCGCACAGGCAACTTACTAAACGATGACAGAGACCCAGGACTACAAAGCATGGTAATGAACTGGAATTTAAAAAGATCATGAACTCCTGAGGAAATTGGAAAAGAAACGCCAAAAAAGTTGAGTATGTAAATTGATAAACATTTTCTACAATTAAAAACCCCGAGTTTAAGCTCAGAGTTATAGAAGATGGGCCCATAAAGCCAATGGTGCCCTGACAAATATTCCTGGTGAGTATGGAACCATTCATTGTTGTAAATATTTCATTATTCATTCATTCATCCATTCATCCATTCATCCATTCACTGAGCATATTCTATGGGTCAAGCATCCTGGAGATGCTGAGGACAGGACGGTATGCCCAGCAAACATGGCCCTTTCTTCATGGCATGTACAATTTTGTGAGTAATCTGACTTTTAGCATCATCTCATAGATGTGTGTATAGTTAGACCTCACAGGGCCTCACAGTTCACTTCATTCAGGCCCCTACATTTATAAGGACACTGAGACCCAAAGGAATTACAGTAATTGTTCAAGGTCTTGGAGCTTCTGCTATTAGAGAAGAGAGGAAGCAAGAGCTTCTGTCATTTCAGTAATCTACTGCACTGACAGAAATGGGAGACATTTCACTCCTCCACTTTGTACATTAAAAATAGAGTACATAAACCTTTTTTCAACAAAAACAAAAATACATTACACCTGGTTGAGAGAAAGTATTCTAGAACAAAGGAAAAAATGAATAAGAACGAACCTCTGGAAAAGAACAAGGTAGACAGATCAAGACAGAGGCAGCCACATAGACTCCTTAGGATTTACTTTGCACTGAACTGCTCCTACATACATTATTTTATTCGATCTTCCCAACCCAGTGAGAAAGTTACTTCCAGTGTCCCCTCTTTATAGATGAGAAAACCCAGACTCAAAAGGGTAAGTAATCTGTCACAGTCTCGTAGCTGTAAGTGGTCAGGATTCCTACCTAAACACTGCTTAGTGTTCTATCACATTGCCTCCTAGAGGGAATCTGAGAGAAAAAGACTAAATCAAAAAGGACTTAAAAGGAATAGGGAAAGAGATGGAGAAGAAAGACAACACCAGAGAAGAGAGTGGAAGAATACTTTCTGCCAACTCTCAGGGTCTGTATCCTCATGTTTACTCTGCATTCTTCAGCTGGAGAATACAGCTGATACACCTGCATCCACTCGACTCACACCTTCCCTCTCCCTAGGCCACTAAAATGCCCAGAATCCCTCCCCCACTCCTACTGGCAACCAACATTTCCGGACTCCAGTAGCCTTTACTTATTATCAGTCCTTGCCTCCCACTCTACCTAAAAGATCTCATTCTCCCTTCTATATTCCAGTTGGCCAATATCTTCTGCTTATTTAGACAACTGCAGGAACTTTGGAGACCTGGTATCTTCCACAGTCAGTCACTGACTGGCCAGATAACACATTGCTACCATGGATACCATTTCTCTCCCCAAATGTCTTGTCCCTCCTGAAACTGACTCTAGACAATGCCCTCTCAATGCCACGTGTGAGGCAAGAACACTTTGAACTATCTGTACTCCTACTGGAGTACAAGAACTCTGTTAAGGATCCATGCACAAATATATATGGAATATTTATATATCCCATATAAATATGCGATTTATACCTCTGCTTGTCAGGGGTAGGAAAGACAAGGACAGCTATCTGATTAGATTTAAGCCCACATCTGTGGATATGCACCATAAAGTACAATGTATTGCTTTGTAGACCAGCATAACACCATTTTAAATTTAGATATTATAGTTCACAGATCAATCAACTTAACTTATTAGAAAACTCCTTGGGAGATTTTTCTATCTGACACAGTGATCAAAAATCAGGCCTGATCCTGGGGCACCTGAGTGGCTCAGTCGATTAAGCATCTGACTTCAGCTCAGGTCATGATCTTGGAGTTCATGAGTTCCTGCCCCACATCGGGCTCTGTGCTGAGAGCTCAGAGCCTGGATGGAGCTTGCTTTGGTTTCTGTGTCTCCCTCTCTCTCTTCCCCTCCCCCATTCTTTCTCTCTCTCTGTCAAACATAAACAAACATTAAAAATTAAAAAAAAAAAAAAAAAATCTGGCCTGATCCTAGCCAATGCAATAAGTCAAGAAAAATAAATAAAAGGCAAAAGGATTAGAAAGGAAAAATATAACTGTCATTATTCACAGATGGCCTAATTGGGTATGTAGAAAATATAAAAGTATCCACAAAATAGAAGAATCAATAGGCTAATTTATGAAGATGATTGGCAACAAGGCTAATATGAAAAAGAACTATTTCTGTAGACCTATGAAATCTAAAAAGTAAATTTATAATAGCAACAAATAACATCAAATACCTGGAACACATCTAATAAAAGACATGTAGGATGCCTCAGCTGAAAACTACAAAACCCAAGAAAATCACAGAATTCTCAATAAATGGAGGACTATATCATGTTCATGGGTTGGAAAGCATAATATTATAGAGATATCAATTCTTCCCAAATTTATCTATAGGCTCAATGTAACCCCAAACTAAACCTCAGCACCACCCAGAAATGAGAATAAAGAAATTACAACTACATGGACAACATGGAATCTCACAAATATGTTGAGTTAGAGCCAGACACAAAAGATTTAGGCACCATTCAAAAGGAGATGGAACCAATATACGGTGTTTAAAATCAGGATCGAGGTTACCCTGAGGGTAGTGCCTGTTCAGGGGCCACAAGGGGTCTTATATTCTGAGAAGCTTTCTGGGTCCTGATCCAAATGCTTGTACAGCTTGTCAAACTGTACTCTTATGATTGCTCTACATTATTTCAAGTCAGTTTCTTTTTTTTAATTAAGTATTAGAATTTTAATACCAGGATTGTTCACATACAGTGTTATTTTAGGAAAAATATGGAACGCTTCATGAGTTTGTGTGTCATCCTTGCACAGGGGCTGTGCTGATCTTCTCTGTATCGTTCCAAGTTTAGTATGTGTGTTGAAGTGAGACCAAATTCCTCGTTTTTAAAGAGAGCAGCCCTGTTAAACAGCATCATTGAGTTAATACTTATGAAGATTTCTCAAATTTTAAAAAATCTTTATTCTGTGAGGGTAGAGAAGCAGTCTTCCAAAGAAATAGCCCAATTGTTTTAAAATAGAAAAAAATAGACAAACTGGCCCATTCAAGAGAAATAATAATTCCCTCTGCTGACAAAATCTGTTTCCTGCCCACAAGTACAGGCTTGTGGACTCTGTCCAAGGGAGCTACCCCATGCCAGTGCTGGCAGTGAACTTCACTATTACAGCACATACGATCAAAACAAAGGAAAACACTTTTGTTGAATGTTATGATGAACGACAGTTTGATTCAAAATGAATTTCTTTTTTTAAGAAAGACAAAACCCACCTCGTCTAATAAGCCTTTCCTCTAGTGTTTCATAATCATCCAAGTTTCAATTTGCCACTGACTTTGTTGTGAATACATGTAACATTTAGGTAGTTGCTGAGTGTTAAAGAAATTGCCAATCAGTTACACTGCAGTCTGGGTGGGGTGGGGCGAAGACTAGTTGTTTCTCCTGCTTCACACACAGGCTTTGCCCACCTTCCCCTGGTAATCGTCATTCAGGTTTTGCTTTGGGGTTTTCCTCCTCCCTTCTTCAGTTTCAATACCTTCATCTGGGGCAGACTAATCTTTCCCAAATCAGCTGTGCAGGTCTGCCCTTGGGGGAGGACCTTATTTGGTCACACTCGACAGCCACGATCTTCTTACTTCACATGGAAAGTTGTGTCTCATGACGGAAGTTGACCAGAATACCAACACCTGCCTCCAAATGGCATGTCCACGAGGCTGTGTCTGGGGTGGCTAGCCTATGTCTCTCGAGCCTCTCAGAGCCCTTCTGAACAAACGTGATGTGGAATATAGTCGTGGTCAGAGACTTCTCGAGATTCCAGAGTCGTAATCCTAAAGTGAAGGTCTATTCTTAAGCTTACTACTCTCTTTGCCGCTGGCTTTAGGTCACTGTTCCTCACTTAGACCACTACCATCCCACTTCACTTCCCTCCACAGAAAGGAAATATGTACTGTTTAGTTCAAGAATGGGGGCGGGGGGTGGAGAGAGCCCAAGACGTCTGCCCATACTGTTCTTCGGTTACGGCAGTGAGTGGAGCATGAGGAAAGAAGGCAGAGGGAAGGACCATCAAGCAGAAAGACGTGTGAGTATGAAAAGGACACTGGTCAAATAGAACCAAAGAAGCCACCCAGAAAGAGCAAGTGTGATCTCTTCTCTTCTCATTTACCCTCTACTCGTCAGAGTACCCTACTGGCAAAGACTGGAGGGCTTTAAGTCACCAGATGTAGTGTCCCTTGGGACCTGTGGTTTGAACAGCACAACAAAGCCAACAGGCCTACTTTCCAATATACCGCTGCCTTTCCTTAGCTCTCGCCTTTTCTGGACAAATTTTGAGACAAAGAGCAAATAGCTAGTTCTAAGAAAAAAAGATTAGATACAATTAGGCTTAGTTTTTATATCCTACCATATTACCAGAAGAGGTCAGAAAGAGGTCTTTATTTTAGGGCTGAGTAGATTAAAAATTCATTTCAAGAATAAAATATATTCCTAATGTCTCAATATTCTTTGTAATTGCTATCGCAGTCCTGGTGAATGACAAGGACAGGAGATAATACCCTGTTCTGGGAACCGAGAAGGTTTAAGGCAGATAAAGTAAGTGGATAAGTTCTGGCACTTCAAAAGAGCATCTGGAAAAGGAGATGCCTTTTGGATTTCCAAACCAAATAAGAAACATACTCAAACCCATTGTAATAGTTAACGTTAATTTTGCCCAGCAACAGTTTCCAAAAATAAAAATTTGAAATGTTATCAAATGCAGTTAGGGGGCACAAGATCCAAAAGCAGAATTGGAGGAGGTATGGGAGAATGTGCTGTTTTCTTTAATATCTAACACAGCTAACCTTGGTAAGCATAAATTTAAAAACTGAATATAGTGAAAAATCATCCATAAATAGTAAAGTCAACTATTTAGTAAGCTGTGCTAAAAAATTTCAATGATTCCCTCAAAAGCCCTCTCCTCAAACACGCACAAACTATCTCTGACCCAAATATCTCCAGCTGACTTGCTCTGTTCTTTTACCAGTATTTTAAAGTCAACACAATAACATGGATGTAAGAGTGAGAGAATCAGCACCCTATAGGACATTTCTGTGCCTCAGGCCAGCATTTCTATATGTTTGCATTTCTACATACCCTTTAAATGCACCCCCAAAAGTCAACAGCTAAAAAACAACTGTCTAGGGCCCTTCAAAAAAAGGTCAATGTTATGGGGGAAAAAGGGATAGATTGTTGTAAAGAAGATAAAAAAGACATAACAGTAAATACAATAGATGATTCTTACTTGAATCCGAGAACAAAGTCAATGATAGTATCAGCTAGAAAAGACATTTAAGGGACAACTGGGGAATTCTGAATATTATTGAATAAAAGTTAATTTTCTTAGGTTATGTAGAATATCCTTAATCTTTGAAGATGTACACTAAAGTATTTGGGGGTGAAATATTATGTCTACAACTTGCTTCTGAATGGTTCAGAAAGAAAAAAAAATCTATACACAGAGAAATGAAGCAAATACAGGAATATGTTTTAAAAATCAATCAATAAGACAGATATTATACCCCATCTCCTCTGAGATACTCAGAGGAAAAAAACGCCTTTCTTATGGTTGACTAACAGGTCAAAAGTAGATGTGCTAAGAACTTCAAAACCATGCATTCACACACGAAGAAAGCTACCCTGGGCCCATTACCAAATTGGAAGGATACTATCCTGTTTATCCCTGACCATGTTTGGGTGATGCAGCCCAGGGAATCTAAAATTACACAAAGACAAATGTTGGTTACATTCTAACATCTAAGCCAGTAGTTCTCAAATACTTTTTTTGGCCTTGGTCTACTCAGGAGAAGAGAACACCCAAGAGAGGGTAAAATGAAAAGTGCCACTGCTATCATCATGACTATGGTCCATGGCCACCTCTACCATTGCCTGCGTAAAAAGACAGTAATTACACAGGTACAAAATATTAACAAAAATGAAATCTATCAGTAATTCCACATACACATTAATACATACATAATGGGAACTAAAACATATGCCCAACTCAAGACCACAAAGCATTCTTACTCCTTGTAAACACATGTAAATACATATGCACAACAGGTTTAGAACATTACCAGAACAGGTGGACAACTCCTTAGATTTTATCCCTAGAGTCCTCAAAAGGACACAATGTCGTCATCACCAATCTGTGAAGGTTGGGAGAATGAAAAAGAATTAAAGTTCTCTTCCTTGAGGTTCCTTCATTCTCTTCCCTTCTAAGCAGCTAATTTGGCTCCTTCTGTCCATAAAGGGTGGGCAGGGCCAGGAGAAGAGGCTTGAAATGGGCAGCCTTGGCCTTTGGTGCTCTGAGCCTTAGAGAAAAAAAGCACAAGAGTTTCTGGAGGCTCCAACTGGTCTAACTTAGCCTACCAGGCTAGATCAGAAAGGTATGTGGACTAAAGACCCAAGTTGTATTTTAAAAGTATGTTGGCTTAGAGAATCCCCTGTGCATTTACGTTTTGGGAATCAAGGATGGCAGTAGGACTCTGCTGTGGAATCAAAGCTCTCTATATAACTCATGGGAAATATGACAAACATCTGGTACAGCCAGCATCTAGGTCAGCATACACATGCACGGACTAAGATTTCAGGACAGACTCATTCTGCAGTCCCAAACTGTAAGAATGGCTGCATTTGTCCTCAGCAAAATCCCACATCGAGAAAGCAAGGCTGCCTCTCTGGGATTGAATGTGGTATCAGTAGGTACAGGGAAAGTTCTCTTCAGGATTAGCACAGTGGCAGTATTCAGGGTTTTAGATTGGTGATTAATCATGGTGGTGGTTACGCTGTTGATTACTCCAGGTTATATTTTCCTACTTGTCAAGTTGCTTGTTGGGGACCAAAGGACTGAGTATCATCACCCTGGTGGTCTATTTCTGGGCCCCAAGGTATAGAACCAACCATGAGGTAGCAGAATTCATCAATTAGCAATTATAGAAGCCCTTCTTATATGACCAATATTATCTTCTGTACGATAAATAACTCAAGAGCCAAATTAGGATCTGATAAAGCTAGTTCCTGGAACATCTGGCTTCAGGAATCAGATTTCTTCTATGCAGTGGGGAAAACGTACAGTCAGCAAAAGAGAGGCTTCAGGAATTGGGTGTGTGGACAACAAACAAACAAAAAACCCACTCTATTTTTTCATGATTTAGAGCTAAAAACTTGGGGTAACACAATAAGCCGAAGGAAAAAAAAAAAGACTTTGACCTTACTATCATGACATGAATTATGGAAAAGGCAGATCCAAAAAGTAGGGTTAGGGTTACACTGCTATTTGAAAAGGGCTAACCTAAGAGTGAGATTCAAGTCTTATGACCCTGCATGAACATGGCTGGGGAACACTAGAGTGAAATAACAACAACAACAACAACAACAACAACAACAACAAAACCCAAAAATGACGACAAAACAAAACCCCAAACAAACAAACAAAAAAAAACCCTGGAGCCAGGTCTTGCTCAAGGAAAAGGGTGAGGGAAGAAGATACCTTTCTTTGCCCATAAGAGTGGATGAAGTTATATCAAATATTTGGAAATTCAAGACCTGGAAACTTTTTGGGGATGCAAGCTTAGGAATCCCATTGGTGAGCTCTTATTAAAGATGATAGGTACTTACTTGAAAGACAGGGTGGAGATTTGGTCTCTGGAGAACTCACTCCCAATTCACAAATGGGGTGGCAGAAAAACAGGGTTAGCGGGGACATCAAAAGATTACTTCAGAATTCTGAAAATGGAAACCCAGAGGCCTTGCATACAAGAGTTAGAAATTAAAGGGAGGAAAGGAGCTTAGAAAAGAACTGGCCCAACTTTGAAAATGTATAAATAGCTTTAGTGGAGAGTGGTATCTGAAATATCTCTAAGTGGCCACCTGCAAAGGCAGTAGAATTCCTCCCAGGGTACAGGAATTAGAGTTATTGATAGAACTTCTTCCACCTGGGTTTCAAATCAGACAACAGAATTGATACCACGAGGCAGTTAAAACCACGAAGCCAGGCTGTGTAAGCTCCTCTTCCATTTTCTGTTTACCTTGGATATCCCTAAATCTCTAGGGACTGGAGCTGACGGCAACATGGGTCTAGGCCGTGCCATGGATACACGTGGAGCTTGCAGAACATTGCTTTCTCTGGGGAAAGGCTGGCTGTACACAGGATTGGCATCGGATCAGTGACAGGATGCTGCAGTGCTCACACTGGCTCTGGAAAGCGAAGGGTTTCTAAATTTTGTTTTGTATAGGGCCGGCGTTATGGCATTTTATGCCCTCACTACTCCCTGGAATGTGGAACGTATGATACGAGACAGATTCAACTACAGAGAAATCTAGTTCCAAGGATGCTGAAGCACATCTGCAGTTCCAGCTCAAGGGGCCCCCCAGCCTGTAGCTTCTGTTAGACCCTCACACAAAGCCCTTCTGGCTAGGGTAAAAGCAGGAAAAGACAAAAGAAAAAAAAGAAGAAGAGAAAAAAAACCACGGTGGTTTTACACTTACAAGAGGTTTTAACTTTCTCTGTAGGAAGGGGGATTGACTTGACAGGGATTATGCTTCACAGGAAAGGGCTTTACTGGGGTGTTTTCTACTGTTGGGATCATATTATTTGAACTATAATGTTTATATCATCTAGTGACTTCATATAATAGGGAGGGGAAGGGGGTGGTTTGGAGGTTTGCCTCTGCTAGGCTCAGCTCAACAATTACAACATCCCGCAAATAAATGGCCTCCCTCCCCTCTCCCTTCTTCCACGGTCTCTTCCAGCAATGGCAGCAGCTGGCTGGCAGAACTAGCACATGGTATCTCAGAATCAAATCACCAACCGAAATACTACTTGCCATAAGATGAAAAACTAAATTTCGCCCATGAAAGTCAGTTTGGGAGGTCACTGTGTAATGTACAACTGTATTACCTCTCAGGCCGACCACTCAGAATATGGGGGCGGGAGGCACCCTAGCCTCCAGGCGGGGCTCAAGGCTTCCCCTGCCTCTTTACTCCCCCTCCAGAGAGGAGAAAATGTGATCCAAGTCAAGGATGACACCCAAGTTCTATAGGAGAGACAGCGAGGGGGACAGCTTCCGCTCAGAAGAGCAGAAGTGATCCTCAGAGCTATTTCTGTCTTCTCTTGCAAGGGGCTGGAAGCTACTCTCCACCGGCAAAGGCTGAGTGGGCCCCGGGAAGAGCTCAGGTCGATAATGGCCTGTTATAGGCCTTAGGAGCAAGAGTCCTCACGGCTGACCTGTGGTCCTGAGGAGAGTTTGCCAGGGTAAAAAGTTGGCTTGTCATGTCTTTCTTTGGTCATCTAGGAGGACCAGTTGCTAAACGGAATTTGGGATACTGATCTTGTCCTTTCTTTACCTCTGTCAGTATAACCATAACGACACAGGTGATTTTTAAAGGTTTCTATTCTAAATCTGGCTGAAACACAAGGAAATCGATTCCGTATATGAATCCTCCTTAAAAGAAGTAGTGGTGTTAGGAGGAGGAACCCACTTTGGAGGTAGGTACTGAATCAGGAACGTCCTGATTCACAGATGGGAAACTGTGGGTAAGAACAAGTGTCTATCACGGAACAGCTCCCTCTTGTCCTCAGCACAAAATTGCAAATCTTCCGAATAGTCATTTCCAAACAGAAAACCTGCTATCAAAGAAGGAAGATAATTTAATGCCAACGGTAGCAGAGTTGTTGTTGTTGTTTTGACACAGATGAATTAGTTGCAGGTTTACTTCAGGGTCACATTCTCCATACCACAGTATTATTTTTGTAACAGCCTGGATCTGGGTAGTTCCTTCTCTTCAAAGGACACATTTATCCTAACAATTTAGAATTGTTACTTTAGAATTTGAAAATGGAAACCCAGAGGCCTTGAATAGAAGAGTTAGAAATTAGACGACAAGGAGATTCGAAAAGAACTGGCCCAACTTTGAAGGAGGGCTTGTGTATTAACAGATATGAGGCTCTTTCACAGAACGAATATATCTAATTGCATAAATGTGTCACATCCCCAAATTTGTGGGCCGTGGAGAAACCAAAGCATCTGACAGTCAAGTAAAAGGCTTATGCGAGTGTACAGAGCTGACTCAGAGGAGAGTCAGGATAAAAATAAGCGGTTCTTCTGGCTTTAAATGCACCACCCCGTTACAACTACCACGGGGTGGGGCTTTTTTAGACCCACAGCCTGGAGAACTGGCTTCCACCTGGGGCATTTGGTTACTTTCAAGCTTAAGAGACCAGCAGGAAGGAGCACCTGGGTGGCTCAGTCGGTTGGGCATCTAACTCTTGATTTCAGCTCGGGTCATGATCCCAGAGTCGTGGGAGCGAGCCCTGCATTGGGGCTCCGTGCTGAGTGTAGAGCCTGCTTAAGATTCTCTTCCTCCCTCCCTCAGTCCCTCTCTTCCACTCAAGCTCTCTCTTTCTCAAATTAAAAAACAAAAAACAAAACACAGACAGAGAGTAGTAGGATAAAAAGGTAGCTGACTGGCCTCCTTGCCCCGAAAGGAAAATTTGAACATTGTTCTTATTAATTCCTTTCCTGGGGCAGCTGTTCAAAGAATTTTAATATTCGACTTTTGCCAATATGACAGACAACTTATTTATTTACTTTTCATTTGTGAGAAATAGGTCTAAAGAGAGCCTTGGTGGGATGCCCGGGTGGCTCAGTTGGTTACGCATCCTACTCTTGATATGAGATCAGGTCCCAATCTCCAGGTCGTGAGTTCAAGCCCCATATTGGGCTCCACACTGGGTGTGGAACCTACTTAAATAAATAAATGAAAATACTTAAAAAATTTTTTTAAGTAAATAAATACTGAGAGCCTTTGCAGCAGAGATGACAGGATGGCTTCCTCTACTGTGGGCCTTACGTCAACCACAGCAGATTTTACCACGGAGAGCTGCTCATCGGGCAACATACCAGCAAGAAAAGGGGAAACAGGGCATTTTTCCTGAATGGTGAAAAAAATGCAAAACTAAACCTTCTTCAACATCCCTCTTATAATTTATTCCCAGTTTACACGATTCTTCTCTAAGCCGGCATTAAAGAAAAGTGCTGATAATACTTTTATTATCATTAAAAAGTCTTTTAAGTGGGACCTAGGCACTGTGGACAATTTCATCTTTGACTTCAAACTTAAAATCTGACAGGAGAAAATCCCAACTCTAGAGAAATTAGGAAATCAGCTTCTCTGAGAACTGTTCTATCTATGGCCCTCCTCCTAAAAGCAGAAACTGGGCAAGTGCGTCAAGGGTGCCTACACTGTGACTTGTTCTCTAGCACATGCAGTTTTACTGGGAAACATAGCATTAGCTGCACAAAGTCTAAATGCAGCCTGGGAAGAGTTGGCTTGAGGATGTGTTTGAAGGAGGAATCAGAAAATGAGAACTAGTCCTAACTAGTTTTTTTCCTATTTATCTCTGAGGTCATCCCAAGGACTCTCAGAACTGGGGTTTTGAGATCCTCTACTGCTCTAAGCGGTTAGAGGCTGGTGTTGGGGGCTGTTGAAAGAGGGGAGTGGGAAGGGTTCATAACAGAGAGCGGGCTGGTGTGCAAAATGCATTCACCAAGTAGTGGCTGTGTGCAGTGCTCAGTGCTATGGCTCCAGCAGTTATAAAGAAACGTAACACAGGGATTCTCTGCTTTTGGAGACACTTAGAGCCTAAGAGAAATTGTTTCCTGTTTCAACAAGAATGTGAGTCGGGAAGCAGGGACTAAGTTTAATATTCATCAAAATACAGAAGACATTAAAACCCTATGCTGCTTTTTCCTTATTCCTCAAGAAAGATTCTTTGGAGAGGGAAAGGAATTGAGGGGCAGAAATCTTCTGACTTGAGTAGCCCTCGTCACTGTGATGTCATCACCACTAAATTATTCTCTATTAAGATTCAGATTTCAACACTTGGGGTAGGCACTCCAGGATCTGGTCTTTACTGTGGGCCTGCAGCCACGTAGAAGACACAGCCTCCTCGTCTATTCTACCTTTTCTATGGGAAAAGTATAAAGGACCCTCATTAAGTGCCCTTTCAGGCAGTCACAAAGCATTTCCAGGCACTCAGCTGAAAAGTGTTTATGTAAGCTGAAGTCCTCCTCAGCCCCTCCGGAGAAGCACAGATATCAGCATCCTCTTACACAGCTGATATCTAGGGTTACCTCCTGAGAGGTTTCAAAGTCTCTCACAAAAGAACAATCTGCCCAGGCCTGTTCTTTTTTTAATGGGGAAAGGAAGACATTCCTGCAGGCCCAATTTATAGTGAGGGAAATATTTCAGGGAAAAAAAAAACACCACGTTATAGCAAAACACAAATGCAACAGTCTCATCTCAGTGGTGAGGATGAGGGATAGGAACTCAGAAGAGCTCTTTAAAACCCTGAAGCAGCTGCACTGAATCGTTACTACTAAGTTTTGGGTTGCTTTTTCACGGATTGTCCTTTTCATGCTTATCCGGTGGCCCTGGTTTAGCCCGCACGGCCCTTGTCCTGACCGCACGTGTCTGTGAGCTGTTGGCCAAGATGGTGGAGGATGTCTCAGGTGGGTGCAGCTGAGGCAAGCAGACCCCTAGAACCTGGCCTCACTTCAGGGGAGGAGGCCTCTCGGGTTTTGAGGTTGCACAGAGGCTGGGTTCTTTCTGGTACTTCCTGTGATGTTCATTTGAGGAGACAAGGCATTTGATGAGTGCCCAGCGGAAGGGTCACAGCCGGAGTGAAGCTCCCCCGTAGCTGAGTAACAGTCTGGGAAGTATCATTTTAAAATGACATGTATCCGACCACAGTGGCAAATGAAACAGGACAGAGAAGGCCAAGGAGTAGGGAAATTACAGCTTTGTCATTCCCAAGTCCAAATGTAAGCCTGAGCAGGAGACCTCTGCTGCGCTGTGGCAGGCAAACACCCGAGCTTCAGTCCCGGAGGCCCGAAGGCGAGGCTGGAGCTTGGAGGGGAAGAGCAGGCAGCAATCTTCACTGGGAGCTAAAGCCACAGCCCCACGGCAAGCGGGAGATAAAAGGGTAATATCCTTGGATCAAGTCTCAACACCTCTCTCTCCAGGGAAGCTAAACCACCCTCTCCTATTAGCACCCCCTTTAGACAGCTACAGAGACAAACAGAGACAAAGAGAGGCGGGCGGCCTCATTGGGCAGTAGCAGCCCTACCCCAGAAGCCCAGGCCGGCAGCCTGGCAGTGGCGGGGTTAAAGCCAGCACTTAAAAGAAAACTGGAACCCCATTAAGCCCGGGCTCATTAAGCCCAGGCTCAGAGAACAGGGAGCAGCGGGGAAGCCAAAGGAAACTAATTTTGGAGGTTCTCCAAGCTGCCAATCACAAGCATATTTCTAACAGTCCCAGTGTTGTTTGAGTTGGTTGTTTTTCCACAGGCTGCACAATAGGGTCTGGTTATTCATTGAAAAAGTCTGCAAGGGAGCCCCGCCCTCCATTCACAACCAATTTGGAATGCTCCATTCAGGCAAGAGGGGGACTCAGCAGCTCAGCTCGCTGGGGCAGACGGAACAGAGCCCAGCTGTCGCCACAGGGACGCTTGCTCACCCAGTGCGCTGTGTTTATGTAAGAAATTCAGACACTGCAGGCGCCTGCCTGCTCTGCACCCTCCCTAAGATTCAGATGGCCAAGACCCTGGCTGAAATCTGAAATCTGCAAGGATGTGCAAGTCAGCTGTAAGGTCAGCAAGTGCCCTCTGGCAAAAGAAAACTATCCAGTGCTGCCCTGTTCAGAATCTGACTATAGCTACCAGCTGAGAGAAACAGACTTCACAGGTATTTCTCCTGCCTCCCGGGGGCAAGCTGGTTTGTATTAGAGGACAGCTCTCTATGGAACTCAGCCTTTCCAGACTCCCTGCTTTTCCATTCACTGCCAATAGCTACATCAGGAGCCACCTGGCATCCTCCCCAAGGGAGAGGGTCTCTGGAGACATTACTAGATTCTCTGGCTGCAGAGGGGGGAGGGTGCAAGCCACCTATTAAGAACAGCTTCACAGTTCTTTTACTGGTTTCACATCGGGCTTGGAAGGTTTATAATCTGTGCGTGCTCACACACACACACACACACACACACACACACACACACACCATGCCCAAGAGACATCAAAAGGGAAGAGCATGAGTATCTGGGGTTGGCGGGTGGAAACTACTCCAAGGACAACGCAAAGTACAAGGCTAAAAACTGGTTAGGTTTCTTCGAGATTTTTTCCCAACTTTTCAATAATTACCCTGAAGGAGATCTGATAAAGCCAGTCTGACAGCCAGAGTTTATTGCAAGAAAAGCATACTACTTTATGAAAATCAAATCCATAAATTAGCTCATGGGTTGTTTCCTTTTTTCCATAACACATTTGGCTATTTTCAAATACCTTCTGTTTACCTCTTCTCATTGCCTGCCCCCATTACCAACACTAGTGAACCCAGATGGGGACATGGGAAGCATTCCTCTATAGTTTTTCTGACCACAGAATCCCCATTTGGTTCCTTGGCTGCTCTGCAGACCAGTGGCAAACTCCTGGCCTCCTGATAGCTAGATCTTTTCTTTCTCCCTGGAGTCTTTGCACCCTACACTGCCGCTTTCCCCCAGACGCTTCCTCTTCCTGGGCAGGGGAGCCCCCTTTATTTGCTATAGAGGGGCTCTTCTCCTTGAGAGGAGCTGCTACTCCATTGTCATCTACCTGCCAAGCCTAAAGTGTTCTTATATTGTGGTTACACACACACACACACACACACACACACGCACACGCACACACACATTCACACGCGCCCACCAGTATCTACACTAGGGGCCAGCATCTACACTACGGCCCCTCCTTTAAGCTGAGCCTCTCAGAAGGCTGGGACAATGACAGAAACCGTCGACCAAAGCCTCTGTTAAATGAGCTTGATGAGTTCACAAAATGAATTTTTAAAAAAGCAACCTAATCCGGTACTGGCATCAGCATGCCTGGCACTTGTCCAAGAGCTGGGAGCTGCAACATGACAAGACTCTGAGCTCCTTGGATTCCAAGAGGAGAAGCACTGTGTGCCAGGGCACAGATGGGGCCCAAGCTGCCTCAAGGGCAGCCATGTGCCTGAGAGGGGGCTGTCAGCCTCTGAGCCTGGAGGTACTTTACCACCACTGAAACTGGAGAAACGTGGAGGGTACAGTCTCTGGGTAGAGAATCACACACCCCACCCAACCCCACCACCACCACCGTTTTTTCCTGGGACTGAAATTAAAACAATGATACTCTAAGATGGGAGAAATGGCAGATAATACAAATTCTCAGCTGTATCATGCTATCTACGTCTTAATCTTATAAAAGTAAAGAATGCTGAAAACTGGGGATAGATGGTAATTTCTCAATTGCTACCAGGATTTTGTTACCTCTGGAATCTACATAAGCGATCTGCCTGGGGCAGACACACATGTAATTCCCCATCCCAAGTCTTTCTTGCCAAGCACAAAGGTCTGGGAAGGTTACTGGGTCTTATTAGAGGCCTAAGAGCTGTAAGACATCGAAGAGGAAGAGAAAAATTCACTGGTTTCAGTACGCCTGACTAAATTAAATGAGATAAAATGGATTCTGTGTGAACATATGGCTCTCTTAGGTAACTGGGAACTCTAGGTCTTGGATCCTTAAGAGTCCTGGTCTAAGGATCTTGGAGGCTGGCTATCAAAACAGGAAGGATTTCAAGTCACTTAGCACCCTCTCAGTGGTAAGGTAGTGGGCTAGCTAACAAAGACTTTGAAAGTTACACTGTAGCCTGGAGTCAAATAACCTCTCCCCCCCACATATCCCTCTGGCTTCCTGGATGTAGCCCTCTTCTGTCTTCCACCTTCAGAACTCTCCAGAGCTCTTGAAAAAGACAAACTGATAGCCTTGACTCCTTCAAATCTCTTATTTTCAAAGTGCCTACTGTTGTTTTCTTACTTTCCATAACAAAAAGAATTTGGGATGATCTTTTCAAATAAAAATGGCCCAAGGCCACACAGAAAGTAAACCCAGAGTTTTGTTACAAACTGGGTCCAAAATGATGTGCCCTTTACAAAAGGAAGGCACTGCCTCTACTATGTCAATTTCATATGTAGTAAAAAAAAAAAAAAAAAAAAAAATCCAGTTGAATAATCTCATATTGAAACAAGATTAAGATCAATGTGTTTTAGGATCAAGGGCTGCCATAACAGTTCATTCTATTTTCCCAGCCACCTATTACAATGTATTTATGAAAAGTCGATTTTATCAGTTAATTAGCCAGTCCTTAGGAAATTACTAGTACTTCCTTCAGTCGGTCCAAATTCTTTTTGAAACACAGATCTAAAAAAGAACACTTCAAGGGGAAAATAAGGTCATTTAGATTTTCCAACAATTCTCTAATTATATTTGCTATGGAAGCCATGGTTTTATTTTATTTATTTAAAAAACTTTTTTTTAATGTTTATTTATTTTTGAGAGAGGCAGAGACAGAATGTGAGTGGGTTAGGGGCGGAGAGAGAGGGAGACACAGAATCTGAAGCAGGCTCCAGGCTCTGAGCTGTCAGCACAGAGACCGACGTGGGGCTTGAACTCACGAGCTGTGAGATCATGACCTGAGCCGAAGTCGGTTTCTCAACTGACTGAGCCACCCAGGTGCCCCCAGAGGCCATGGTTTTAAAATAAGATTTTTATCATGCTTTTTCCCCAGTGTAAAATATTTTTGTTGTTCAAGATGCTGACAGTTAAATATTCACAATATCACAATTGAAACAAATGCATGAGATTAAAAATAAAATTAGAACTGAAATCTGCATTTAAAAAATACTACTATGAATATATGCTAAAATCTAGTAATATCCTTAAATGCCCAAGCATTTAGCCCAGAAAAATTAATGTAAGCCCCCCACAAATCTAAGCTCTTTGAGTTCCAATCTTATCCATGGCTTTGATTTATAGTTAATTCTATGAAAGTGTGTGGTAAAAATGTACACACATCTAACTGCTGACCCAGATTTCCTGGTTTGTAACTCTGTGTTAATATACGTATCTAGCTACACACACATTTATATAGATATACATGCATTCACACACTTATTTATATTATATAAGATATATACACACAGCTTTATCTGTATGCACATTAAGGTGTCTTGTAGAAAAGATGTCAGTTTTGTAATTTTTCTGTTTTATAGGTCTCTTTCTTCCAAATCCTAGATAGAAATACTCAAAGCACCAAGATATTTAATCTGTCTCTCAGCATCATGGAATGAAGAAATCTGAGGTGTCAGACTGGGTAGCCGGCAGTCTCCCTAAGTCTTTCCTGAGTGCTGGCTCTAGGTCTTTGAAATAATGAGGGAGAGCCCAGAACTCACCTGTACATGCCAGTACCCCCTGGGTCTGCAGCTTTGTGACAGTTTCTTTAAGGATCTTATTGTGTAACTTTTTCCTCTTCATTTCACCTAACCTCTCCATTTGCCTCAAACCACCAGTCAGTCTCTCCAGTTACCTGGACCTTATATTAGCCCCTCTGTAAAATGAAGGAGTTGGGCAAGACTATCTCTACAAGGGACTTGCAGCACAAACAATCCATAATCTTCAAGGTTACTTCTCAGGACCAAGGAACAATGGGGGACACTGGTAGAACTCCTATGGTCTACAGGCTGTCCTTTCTGTTCCCTTGAATTTGACCTTTAAGAGTTTCCAGTGGGGGATGCTTTACTAATGTCTGTATTTGTGATGTAAAGTGCAATCTATACAGCTAGAAGTAAGCTGAACATTTCTAGAAGACAACAATGGTTTCATTTATTCAAATAACACTTATGGATGGATGCCTATGGGTAGGAACCCAAATCTGGAAAACTTACAAAATATAATCTCTTTAGAAGCTGAGCTCATAGCACTTACTGAAAAAAGTAAGCTATAATCTTCAAAATTGACATTCTGAAATAAAAACAATTACCCAGATTACTTAGTATTTCTTTTTCTCTCATACATACATACACACAGACTCTCACTGCCTCTCTCTCTCTCTTACACACACACACACACACACACACACACACACACACACAGTAATCAAATGATCGTTAAAAGGAAAGGTAGACTATAATCAGTGGCAGGCCACAGAAACATACTTGTTACAAATGCTTTTGCAACTACAGGGAAAACGTTTGTTTTACTGGGCAAGTGCAAGTTTGGTTTATAGTTCATTGATTGGCTGATTCAAATCAACTCATAAGATTTTATTAAATTTGAGTGAGTTTCTCCCCCCTCCCCTGGCATAGTCATGGGCTCTTCCAGAAGGTGACTACAGTGAAAGTTAATCCACAATCCAAGGCTGTGACATGTGCTACCGGGAGTAAGCCCAGCCCAAGGCTCTGCCAGCTCCCATGCATCTACACTGGCCATCCCACAACTGAAGGCAAACCAGTCACACTTAACAGTAAGGAGGAACAGCTCAAAGACATCCCACCCCACACTTGTATTTTTACCTAACCTCTAAGGCCAGGTGATCTATTTGAAGCTATCCTTCTTAAGGCTCTATCTCCCAAAATAAGAGTCAGAGAGGGGGAAAGAATTATTAACAGACTTTTTGAGGCTTCTCAACCATCTGTTTTATCCTTAAAGTCCAGAAAAGCTCAACCTGAAGAAGTTAAAGCAAAATGCAAACAAAGTAAAAAACACATCACACTTGGTAAGCAGAAATATCTCCCAAAGCATGTCCATTTTAGGTAGGTATGGCAATTTAATTAGAGTTTAGCACATTCTATTCGTTGAGCAGGAATTACTTCTAAGGAGCCAAACAAAACACATTTATTGATTCCTTCTCTTTAGCCTAACATCTCTCCAAATATAAATCTTGTTTATGGACATCTTTCTCTCAAGAGTCTACCTTTGCTTCAGTTACATAAAATAAATTTGAATGCAGTCACCTCATCTCCCTTTTAACTCTTTGGGTTACGGAGAAACAAACAGAAGTGTCATAAAAGCATTTCAAAGAACTTCTGCCAAGAAAGCTCCCAGGCTGCAGTTTCTGCTGCTCTGAGCAGAAACGGGAAAGGCTGGGCCAAATTGTCAACACAGAACAAAGTGGGATTACAAATCCTGTCTTTTATCTTGCAACACACACACACACACACACACACACACACACACACACACATATCTGGGTTATCTTTAGCCTTTTAGTGGCAAGCTTCCCAATCACTTGAAAGCAATCAAAGGGCAATAATTAACATGCACTTACTTTCCTATAGAAAACAACTATAGCAAGCTGTGACAACGCTAAGGTAACTATGCATCTGTGGGTTATAGTTTATCCCCTTTAAAAGTTTCATGGCACTGTGCCTTGAAAAGGAGGTCTATCATTAAAGAATGTTTAGATGGTCCATCTGGTCTTTCATCTAATGACTCAGAACACCCAGCTTTTACTTCGATACAAAGATACCCCCTCTTTCCAGTGGCATTTATGCACACACACACACACGCACACACGTGCGCACACACACACACACACACACACACACGATAAAACAAAAAAACAAAGCCAGGAAGAAATTTGTTGGTGCAAAATGAGAAATCGAATCCTTGCCTGGCTCAGGTGTTTGCTATTATAAACTATGACTAAGAGACATGAATTTCTCTATGATGCAACTCTCAAGAGAGGCAACGTTTTCTCCAGGCCTCTCTTAAACCTGCTCACTCGCCAGTGACTAATGCTCTCTAGAGCTGCCCTGTGCCACTCACATTTCATCAGCCGGCTTTGTCCTTGATAGCTCTGCCTAGACCATAAAAGCTCCCAAACCTGTTGAGGACAGCCCTGAAAGATCAGTGCAAAGCTAACCATGTCCTTACCAGCACCCAGAGTCATCTTTTGAGCTTCCTGCTGCATTTGGTATCTCAATGATAGGAGCACTTAATGACCATTTGAAGAAAAAGTTTTCACTCCCCTCTGAAAGATAAAGTCCTGACAACTGTATGAAAAATAAGGGTAAATCAGGTCACGCCGTGACCACCCTCTGTCAACCCAGAAGTAGAAACAAAATTGACAACATGTGGGGAAGCTACAATTAACTGGAATCTTCCATTAACTATTTTCTGCACCTTTTAAAAGAGAAAGAATGTCAGGTTCATGATCTGCATCAAGGACTTAATTTATAAAACAAACAAAAAACACCATATGATAATGTCTGGTTAATGGATGCTAAGGCCAACATCTTATATATATAATGTCAATCGATTTATAATTGAGTTTGAAGCCTTGCAATATTCTTAGGCAAAAAGAAATTTAGGATGAAACTGTGTTCAGTAAATCTCACCTGCAATAGAATAAAAGCAGTTTAGAAATAACTCCAACAAAGAATGAAACAAAAGTTTTGGGGGTTAACTTTGAATTACTAAAAGAAACTAAATGCATTCCACTGTCCGAATATGCTGGCGACGGCCGAAAAGAGTTTTCCATGCATGGATGTTCCAAGACCAAACATTTTCAGAACAAATGTGCCGCCACCAGAAAGGTACTTACAGTTATCAGACTGGAAATCTGGGACAAACTGTTCATCATCAGGAACTTGTGCTGGAAAAGAGATTTTTTATTTTAGACCTTGAAGTTTTATTAAAAAGCACAGGAAAATGTTTTCTATGGAAACTCAGACAGCCAAGAAACTTGCCTTCAGCTAACCAAGCCTCTTGAAGTTGACTGAGATCCTGAAACAACTCTGGAATTGAAAACAGAAGACACCAGCATGAGAACTCCTGGGGGTGGGGGTGGGGGTGGGGGCAGAAGACTGAGGGCGAGTCTGCGCTCCATTCACAGAGAGCTGTTCATAGAGGGCCTTTGGAGGAAGCCACAGCCCCAAGGGAAAGCTTCACTACCTTCAGAATCATGGGCCAGATCTGTGTCCAAAAACTTCCTCTTTCTGTCAATCACAGGCCGCCCTCTACATTCCTCTGACCGAGATTTCTGAAAGAGGCCAAAAGACAGTGAAGGCTCAAGGGTAAGAAAGGGGTCAAAAAAGGGGGTTGTGCCACTAAACCAATAAGGAGAAGATTCATATTCCAAGAGGGGGAACAAAACAAACCAAAGCCACATAAACTTACCCCTGGGACCATAAAAGGGACTTGCTGATCATAAAACCCATCCATGGTGCTTCCAACGCCTCTAATATCACTTTGAAAGGTTTCAGCATTGAGTAATTTCTGGGAGGAAAGGGGTCCTCCTGTAATATGAATTTGGGAGATTTTAACTGAGAGGGGGGATGGGAAGAGAAATGAAGTAATTACTATTGCTTTCTTTAGGGATTGTGCAAAATCACTACCTTTCTCTGAGGTACTTAAAGCCTGCTCAAGGTGTGAGCTTTAGACTAAAAGTTCTCTTGGTTAAGGGCATCAAAGGTTCTTCACGTACTTCGAGTCACATCGATTTACCTAGCTATTGTTCCCTCTCTCTGTTATCATTAACATGGTAAGTTACCTGCTACTAACTGCTCCCTATATAAACAAAGCCCCAAACCCCTTATTTTCATTATAAAAGGGTGATTTCAAGATTCTCTCCAATAGAAGATTCTCCTGGGCATTGGTAATGTTAGGTCTTTTTTTTTTTTTTTTTTTTTTTTTTAAATAAGTTCATTCTTGACAGTACAGTGACAGGAAGTAGAGAAAATGGGTTTAAGCATTCCAAATTATTGGCAATTAAGAATCTGACATACATAGTGTTTCTAAAAGTAGTTTGTAGGTCAGTGGTAAAACACCGCATATAGTTCCAGGGATATATCGATCAGAAGTATACTTAATCTTCACACAACACTCTTTTAAAACCTAAATCTTCTATGCAAACAGATATAGTGTCTGTCATGTCACAAATACTCCTATGGCAACTTACAGAAATATCTATGATACCACCAATTTCTAAAATAAATAAGATAGCTACGAAAACTAAGGGATAAAGGAAACTAAATTCCACCACACATATTTTAAATGCATCTTTACCACAGGTCTTTAAAAACAAACATTAAAAGCAAAAGATCCATGTAAAGAAAATTCAGTTTGTTTCTTATCGTGAAGTCAATTTTCCTCAAACTTGCCAAAAAAAAAAAAAAAATTTTAAACTTGTTTCAGCACTGTCCAGTCTTGCAGCTAGGAAAACAGGTTGAAGGTCAAAATGGAAAGGAGGGAACTATTTTCTAATTTGGGAGGAATCAAGTAACAATTTTAAGAAGGTACCATCTTCCCAAACACTTTGTTTCATTCTCCAAACAGAGATGCAGTTAAATCAAAAAAATGGAGAAAACAGGAATTTCATTTACCCCATCTCTAAATAATGCAAAATGCTTAAGGATAATTCTTTTGTTTGCCTTGTATACAAATTTTTAAAAGGGAACTTTCTCTCCGTGGGCAATTCCGTCCAGTGTGTTTTTCACTTTGTGGACAACATCAATTTTTTTAAGTGAGCAGGGTACAAGAAAACCCTTCATGGCCAACGTCCTCTCAGCACTGGGGCCCAAGTAATCAGGTATTTTCAAAGTCAAAGAGAAAGAAGGAGAGGAGCAAAACTGCACACAGTCCATAATTTCCTAGAAAAACACTCGTTAGCCTGCCTGCGTGCCTTCCAAACAGCGCTAAACGTTCAGAATAAAGCCTCTTTCTCAAATGTCACCAACCCGTAGAGAAAATCTGAGAAACATCGGCAGTGAGTTCAGGGCCATGAAAATGAGTCCTCTGTAGCTTTCAAAATCTGTCAGATTAAATCGTGACCTTAGAAATTCTTAAATGTCTATGGGGAAAGGGGACAACGGGGAAAAGATCGGAAGGGGGGCATGTTTTCAGAGCCTCACGATGAAATCAATTGCAAAATACTTCACCAGGAAGAGCAAAAATACCTTTTCAAAAATCAAGTAAAAGACAGAAGCTACCATAAGCGAATCCAAAAGAGGCATCGAGGATGTTTAAAGCAGCTCTCAGAGTTCAAGGGCTAGGAAAATCGTGTTCAAAGTATAATTTTTTAAAAAACCTGAAGAGAGTTTAAGCCACTTCCTTTGTGGTCCCCCCTTCCCAGTGCCCCCAGGAAAACTTTAACGCGGCGCAGCGGCGCGATCGAGGCCCCTCCCCCGCGGCGCGCAGCGGGCCTGGTTTTATGAATGGGAGAGCGAGCCGCGGCCGCCACATCAGGTAAAGGCTGTAACTGGATCCTTCGCGCTGGGCCCCATTCACAAAACAAGACACACTTCCACCCAATTCCCAGCCTTCCCCATTCATGAAAACTCCTTCAGATGCACCCCCGCCCCCACTCCCAACGCACGCCCAGCCTCCGACGCAGGCCCCTCACCCCAGCGATTTAGGAAGAAAGCTCAATGCTTCATTCACAAAAAGGGATAGAAAAAAAAAAAAAAGCCGCAGGGAGCAACGAGCCAACGAAAGAAACCCGCTTCATTCATAAAGTCATCCACATTCATAAAACCGAGCTGCGGCGCGGGGCGCTACCAACCTCTTCCAATGCCCCCAGCCCTCCAAACCTCCAAACATCTCTCCTTGGCACTGCTCCTCAATAGGAGTTCGGTTCCCCCCAGAGGTCTCCTCTCTGAAAATGCGGACAGATCCCTAATCCCGTGCGAGGCTCCAGCATCTCTCCATCCCCCCCCCCCCTCCGCACCCGTTTTCCCCACTATTCCCAGGCCGCTGCTCCGATGCTCCCCGATTTCTCGAGAACCGCGGTGCAGCCTGACGCCCTCAAGCTGCTGGGGGTGGGAGTTGGGGGATTGAGTGTCCACTTTCCACAATTTGAAACTTGCAAGGCCTGCCTAAGTTCCTGGCCAACCCCCAACCCCTCAGGCTGCACATGCCTGTGTCACTTAACCCCTCCCGGTGCTTTGGGGGACATCACCTCTCAAATATTCCACCTTCAAGCTGCTTCCCGCCCCCTCCTCTCCACTGCAAAGCTCCGCCGGGCGTCTCTTCTCGCGAGCCTCCAAGTCTCCCCCGGGTTCTCAGACCTCCAGAGATGGTAAAGCCCCGCAACTCTGCACCGCCCCCCCCCAATCCGCACCCAGGAGCCCCCGCATCTTGCACCCGGACGCGCCTCGCGGCGACGTGCGGAAACCCGCTCTCTGCGCGCTCCGGAACCGTTAGCCCCCTCACCTCCTCCCAGAAACCGAACCGGACCGGGCCACGAGAGGAGGGGGCGCCCGGCTCGGGGGGTGGCTCAGTTGAGATAGAAAGTGCACCCCGACTTTGAGGATTCTGAATCAGCCAGTGAACTCTCGCCGGCTGGGCCCTTCGGACCCGTTCCAGGACACCCCGATGCCCCCCTGCCTCCTCGACGCCCCCTCACCTGAGGCAGCCGCTTTCCTCCCGTTGCAGCGGCCCCGGGGCGCAGGCGCGCTCACGCACGCGCGCACCGGGCCTGGGCGCCTGGGCGAATGGCTGGGCCGAACCGCTCCGGGGACGCTGAACCGCTCCGCGCACCAGCGGCTGGACTCTGCGCCGCAGCTGCCAACCAGGCTGGAGCGCTGGCCCGGCCCCCTGGGGCCTGCTGCTCCGCCCGTCACCATTGGCCCGCACTCCTAGCTCAGCCTGGTTCTCATTGGTCCGAGGCCGCCCCAGCGCCTGTCCATCACGTCTTGTTTACCCTGTCTGCGGGCAAATCCAGCCAAGCCGCCCCATCAACTCCAGTTCCCATTGGTTAATATTGCCTCCCTTCCCACCCCCTCAGGGGTCTGTTTTACATAATTTATGCACCGGGGGCCATTGGCCAATCAGCACAGGCTTGTTTATATAATGAATGTAAGGACGTTTTTCATTCATAAAAAACGCGACCTGAGGGGGAAGCTTAGCTGAGTCAGTGAAGCACTTAAAGGGGCCGAAGCCAATAAGAGTCACGTTTACTTTCCTCCTATCAGCTCTCCCAACTTTTCACCGAGGGATGGCTCTTCCCCGTCCCCATTTACCCCTACTTCTCCACCCCCCCAACCCCCACCCCCCGCAACGCCACCGCCTGGATGGGTCGCTGGGCGCCAGACGTTCGCAGCTGCAGCACCAAGCAAAGTTATCATTTTAGAATTCAGGCGAGAGGAATTCGTCATTCCACCCAGAGAGAAACTCGCTGACCGACCTGGGCGTTCGGCCCACAGAAACACAGAAAACGGAAACCGAGCCCTCTAATCTTAGCTACCTTTAAGAGAGGCCTTAATTTCCTTTTACCAGGTTTCCAGTGAGGAAGAATAAGCAGTATCTCCCTTTAAAATCTGAGCTCTCAAATAGATTTTAGGTACTATTTTATACTGGCAAGGCCTAAGGCCCAACTAAATTCCGTTTTCTCCCCATGTTTAATTGCAGTTTACAACCTCCGCCAGAGTGAGTTCTGGAGCCCAGACGAGATGAGAGAGGGTCGGCGCTCAAAGAAATCCTCTCCGGGGACGGCAGCACCCGACCTAGAAACATAAATCCCTCCGAAACGGGCCTGCAGAGTTCGACCGCCTGCCTCCCTTCCGGGGCTGCTTGTTTTCCATTTAAGTGTTGAATGCAAGATGGTGCATTTGCGAATTAGATCCCGTGCAGCTGGGAACGACGAGAAGCTACTCCGCTTGCCAAACGATCGGGCACTAACTGCAATTGCTGAGATTCTTAACAGGGTGTTCCAGGAAACACATAAATAAGCAATCCTCTCCCCTCTCTGCCCTTGCTACCCACTTCTGTGAAGGCTGGGGGCAGCTCTGCGCTCCTCCAGGATGCTGGGGTGCCCTACCACCATTCACCCAGTGAATAGGGAGGAAAGACATCAAGTTAGGAGAAAGCCCTAGTGAAGGAGGTCCCAGGGTAGCCAACTGTGGGGCTTCCGCCACCCCCCCCCCCAACATTCATGAGGAATGCAGTGTGGTTTTTTAGAAAAAAATTTTTTTAATTTATTTTCATGTTTATTTATTTATTTTGAGAGAGCGCACTCTGGGAAGAGGCAGAGGGAGAATCCCAAGCAGGCTCCAGCACTGTCAGCACAGAAACCAATGCAGGGACTTCATCTCAGGAACCATGAGATCATGACCTGAGCTGAAATCAAGGGTCAGATGCTTAACCAACTGAGCCACCCAGGCATATCCCCACCAAAAAACATTTTAAGTCACAATTTGCCCACCTTCTTTTCTGCTTCCATTTGTGTATCTTAAAGAGAGAAGCCACTTCGTTGGTCATTTATAGTCCAAGAAATGTTGGGCTTCAGCAAAGCGACCTGGAGTACCTTGAGTCCTGGGCCCAGCACTGGCAGGGTGTGAGCTACTGGCTTTGCGAGAGACTGGAGTGGGCATGAGCTGCTGCGTGGGAACGTGCTCTGAACTTTTAACAAGCAGGTCCATGATACTTAATTTCCTAGTAGAGCATTTTGCTTCTGATCCCAGCTCTAGTACAGTTTTTCCCTTAGCGCCTCTCTTCATTCCCCAGGTAGTGCTACTTCTGTTTGGTGGCTGGAAATTTTACCCTAGTTCTGCTGTGCTTCCAACTGGTTGCTACCAGCCCTGAGGGCTTTTTCTATCCAGCTAAACTCCCAACCCAAGTTAGCCACCCATCTTCTTCCTGCCCAGCCTGGGCTGCCTCCACCCCACCTCCATCCCACACCATCTTCTTCTGCTTTCTGATCTAGTTTGTCCAGAAGAACTTTCCTATTCCTCTTCACTTCAGTCTGTTTCTCACGCCCCAGCGCTCCCGAAGGCCTGCAGCCCGCTCCACAAATCCTTACCATATTAGCCTTAGTACCTCAATCACAGTGTGACTCTGGTTATGGGGAAACAGTGAAGGACATTTCCCAGCAACTTCCTCCACAGGGTCGGTCTCGGTACCTGGAATGTGACTTGTGACCTTTGCCTCAAGGCAAAGCCCTCCAGCCCACCTTGGGAAGAGAAGTTGGTATTTCAGGATTAAGTAGTAATAAAGAGTGGCTAAATTAGGGACAGCGGAAAAGTTGGGGGATGGGTTTTTATAAGAAGGTTGTCGCAGACACGAGAGCACGTATAGGGATTTACACCAGAATAGAGTTACTGCCAATTAAACATTTGGTTATTCAACTGGTAAACATTGATTTTGTACCAAATACTCAGCCAGACCCCGCGCTAGGCAAAAACGTTACGGAGATGAATAAAATCTAGTCTTTGTCTTAGAAGATCCTCCAATCTATTGCACAGTTCAGCAGCAGGAATTTACTGAGCGCTTAATATATCACTTGTTCATGCCACATACAATTCTCCACGGATTATCTCCCTTAATGCTCATAATAGTAGTGCTGGAGTGGTCGCTACAACTACTATCTGCATCTTGTGATGAGAAACTGAGGCACAGAGAGATTAAGTCACTTGCCAATGGCCACAGAGCTTGTAGGATGCTGAACCTGGGTGAGAACTAAGGCAGGCAGGCTCCAGAGTCTGTATGTGGGAAAAATAGCATGTACCTCGGCAAACCACCAGGAAATATCATTTGAACTCCAAATGGTGGAGGACAGAACTGGTTGCTATCACAGGGAAGCAGATTTTAGTCTTCTAAATGATAAAGCTAGATCATTAGGAAGGATTTGGGATGTTTAGAGTGGCCCAGTGAAGGAACACTCCCACTGGTAATGAATGAGTGTCCTGCCACAGGACAAAGTTACACGGAAAGATTTAGGGGTAGTGCAGAGGAACCACTGCCCTGGGGGTGAGAGGTGAACTCAGAGGAGTGTTCTAGCTCTAAGAGTCTATGATTCTGGAATTTGGAGCTTGTGTTAGACAGGGAGGTCCCTGGGCCCGGGCACCGTGGCTCTCGTGTGAGCTGTGAGGGTATAACTCATGATGACCCATCTCATCAGGCTGAGTCCTGGGCTCAGAGTTGGTTCCTTTTTGTTTAGTGTTTCTGATGTTTTTCCTTCATGTCTCTTCCTTCTTTTCTTCTGCTTCTCCTTCTTGATGATTTATGTCCTCTGCTCCCATCCCCATCCCACTCTCCATCTTCTCTGGTTATCTTTGCTTTATAAGAATTAAGGGTCAGTATTTAGAAGTTCTTTGTCTAGTACATTGAGTCTTTCCTCCTCAAAACATTATTTATTGGAAGTTTGGTTCAGCATGTGTTCTAATGTACCATTCCTTCTCCTCCAGGAGAGTAACGGGACTGCAAAAGATAACAAAAAGAGCAATCAGCCTCTGGAACGCTCATCTCATCTCGTGTCAACATAGCTATTGTCCTCCAGTGGTAGCAAAACTCACTTAATTACAATAGGACAACTCTCGCCTTGTTCTTCAATTTGCAGTCTGTCTTCAGGGAAACAGCATGGAAGGATGGAAAAAGAAGTCCCTTGCCCCAAGCCTGAAAATTTCTGTTTCGCTTAGAGGACAGCTTTTAAAGTTTTTCCTACAATTCCAAAAGTAAGTTAAAGTTTAAGGCAGGCAATCCTGCCTCCAGCTGATTGCCAAAATGGCAGTGGGAAATGTGTCTGTGTCCGGCTCTTTGTCCCTCACACTGGGAAACTGCTTTGCCTTCCTCTGTTAGAACTGTTGTGGTGAGTGTAGCCACGTGAAGAG
Organism: Panthera onca; assembly: GCF_046562875.1. Classification (NCBI taxonomy): domain Eukaryota; kingdom Metazoa; phylum Chordata; class Mammalia; order Carnivora; family Felidae; genus Panthera; species Panthera onca. Next base: position 81,479,219 of record NC_138347.1, on the reverse strand, counting down.
GACTCCTTGTGGGCTACATGGTCCCTGGGGCCCTTTTCCATTGTGGTATTAGTAGGAGGAAGGGACTTGCGGACAATGTCAAAAAGGTAAGGAAATGTTTGTTTGTTTCGTCTTCAAGGGAGAGACAAAGAACTCCCTTTGGCTAGCACATCTTCCTTTCTAAAATTCAGGAGTAAATACCCTCAAAACAGAGGAGAGGAAAGAAAATGTTTTAGATTCAATGTCTCTTTAAGCAAATAGGGGCCATATTGCATACAGGGTTCCTTATAGCCAGGGAATAATAACAGCTGACATTTACTGAGTGCTTAATATGAGCCAGACACTTTTCCAAACCCTTCACATGTGTTAGCACATTTAGTCCCAACAACAGTCCTCTGAGGGAGGTCCTATTATTATCACCTCCACTTTTCACAGATGAGGAATTTTCGGTACAGGAAGGTTACATAAATCACTCCAGGTCACAGAGCCAGCACACAACGAGAGGGAGAGGGTACCTAAGGGGGCCCTTCCAGAGCCCCCCATTACCCACTCCGCTGGGCTGCCTCAGCCCCGGGGAAGGAAGGGGAATGACCACAGCCAGCACTGAAGGAGCACTTCGCTATGCCGGGCCCGTTAGGGGATTGGCTTATAGTGACCCACTTGATTCTTCTACCAATCTGTGATGGAGACACCATTATTATCCCTATTTTACAGATGGGGAAACTGAGGCACGGAGAGGTTAGGTAATTTGCCTAAGATGTAAGAGTTGGAGTTGGAGTCAGGAGCTGATGAGGATCTTACTTACACAGAGTCCTTGCTCCAAAATATGTCAACATGAGGTCTAAGTTCCTGCAATCTCCCTCTGTTGATTTCCTTCACCCTGCCTTCACCTTGCCACTCCCATGGAAGTCCCTGTGCTTCCTCAGGAACTTGCTCCAGTAACCCCCACGTGACCTGGGAATTATTATCCTGGGTCAGCAAGACTTGGTCTCCATTAAGGACACTTTAGAAAGAGAATGGAAGTTACCTTCATGGTGCATCCCCTGTATGCCAGGCTCTACGCTAAATGCTTCACAGACGTCATCTTATTTAATATTCCCGACCGTCCTCAGAGGCAGTACCAATACCCAATTTGCAGCTGTGAAAACTGAGGGTCAAGGTGAGAGGTTAAAAAATATATCTGAGCTTTCATAGTTATGAAGGAGCAAGACAGGCCTCTGACCAACTGGCCTCCTGGAACGTTAGTCTTCTCCTGGCTCATTTCCTAAGCTTGAGAACATCCTCTCTCCTGCTTCCTCCTCCTAACTTGAATTCTTAGATTTTATAAAGCATCTACCCTCAAGGGGCACATGTCATATTTAATGATTTTTTTAAAAGTTTTATTTATTTATTTTGAGAGAGAGAGAGAGGGCAGGAGAGGGTCAGAGAGAGAGAGAGAGAGAGAGAGACAGTCCTAGTCAGGCTCTGTCAGCACAGAGTCTGATGCAGGGCTCAAACTCCCGAACCGTGAGATCATGACCTGAGCCGAAATCAATAGTCCGACACTTAACTGACTGAGCCACCCAGGTACCCCGCATATGTCATAATTAGATTCCTGGTGGCTGAGGGATTTCTCCCGTAAGCCCAAAACTTAACACACACACACACACACACACACACACACACAAACAGTAGGGTGGAAGTCTTTGGAAACTTCCTATGGTTTCCCACAGCCTTCAGAAAGGAGTCGAGCTCTGCAGTGGCATCCCCACGATGCATGGCACACTGTCTTTCCCGAGCCTCCTGGGCCCTTCCGTGTGACCATACAGGACAGAGATGCTTGTTCATTGAACCAGTCACATGATGGCATCCAATTTTACCTCTGAGGCCCAAGAAGGATTGCGTGTCCTCACACGAAGGAGACTCAGGCTGCTGCAGCTTGGGGGGAATCCTGTGTCTTATCTTTAAAGTTCCCTTACTCCTTTTCCACCTTAGGTTGTCAATAAGAACTTCTCAATATGTCAAGAACACGCTTCTCCAGCAGCCCTTCACATCTACCGTAATTTTCTGCTTCTGATCGCCAAGGGCTCGGAAAGCAGCAAACCATGTGAGGTAGAACTGGGCGTAGAGAAAGAGTCCGTGGGTTCTGAGTGAGAGCTAAAGGGCCCCTCCAATGGGGAAGTGGATGAAGTTGAATGTGTAGACTTGGCAAAGTCTATTTTGACCAGTCAGAGGCCTCTTTTTGCTTCCTTGTATGCGTTAGTGGGGAGTTGTGTATGGCCAGGGGTTAACACGGTGACATTCTCAGTTTAGCCCCCCCAAAGTGTGAGTAGCAGGCTAACTCAGAACTTGCCCGCCTCAAGCTCTGCGAGGCCTCACTTTGGCATCGCCCGTTGGCCCCAGGGGAAGAGCAGGCTGGCGGGGCTGGAATGTGGATTCTCTCATGGGCCTGCTTCAACGTGGCAGCTGGAGAGCGGGTGGTAAGGAGGGCGGTTCTTTCAGTTCTTGGCTTGGTTTGTTAAGCACCCACCTCTGCTTCAGCTCTGTCAGGCCTGTGGAGGGGGCTGTATTTATTTTGAGTTGGACAAAAGGAAAGATCAAGTATGGCCAGCTGGTAAGGGAGCCCCCAGGTGAGATGCCCCATCAGTGGATTTGGTCACCTGGCTTCAATCGGGCATCAGCCTGCCCTTTCACCCTGGGGCAGCCCTCCCCCTGATTGCCACACGAAGCCAAACAATCAGAGTGTTTGAAAACAAGCCGTGTCCTCTTCTGGCCCTCCTCCACCGTGATTCTTGCTAGTCGTCTCTCACCTGCCCCTTGGGCTCTGACTTGGGGCAGGACGCAAGCGCTGTAGGGAGCACAGCTTGGCTCCGTCTCCCCTGTCCTGTTGCTGAATATCTAGGAGGCCGGAAGGTCGGCATCCGCCCCTTAAGAGAGATTGTCAGCTTGGCGTGGTAAGGGAATGCTCAGACATCTCAATTGTGACCTATTTTGTGTGTTTGTTTACTTTTTACTGAAGTGTAACATCTAGATAGGCAGGTACACAAATCATATTTTTACAAAGCAAGAGCCTCTGTGCATGCAGACCTGGATTATAAGACAGAACATTATCAGCTTCCTGCTCCCAAAAGACCCCCTCGTGCCCCATTCTCCTCACTAAGTCCCTCTCCCCCCCTCCCCACAAAGGTAGCCACCATTCTGGCTTCTACTATCATAGATCAATCTTGCCTGTTTTTGTACTTTATATAGATGGAATCCTATAGTACATACTCTTCCATGTCTGGCTTCTTTTCTTCAACATTGTATTTGGCAGAGACATTCGTGCTGTCGTGTGGAATTGTGTGTCATTCATTCTCTGCTGTATAGTATCCCATTATATGAATATATTAAAGGTGACTCATCCAATTTACTGTTAATGGACTTTTAGGCAATTTCTAGTTTTTGCTATTACTAATGACACTGCTATGAACATTCTAGTAAGACTCTAGAGTGTGTTTTGGGGTAACATGGACCTAAATGAACCATTGAATTGGTTCATTTAAAATGTAGTCATAAGATTCAGTTTAGTGTCTTATTTTAGTGTCACATGAGTGACAGACTCATGACAAAGATCTCAACATCACAGAAAGGTGTAGAATGGAAAACAGAAGCCCCTACATCACCTCCCAGCCTGTACCCATTATACAGAATCATGCACTGTTAACGGTTTCTTGTGTATTATTCTAGATATGCTCTATTGCTTAGACAATAGTATCTAAGTACAGTATATGCAGTATAGCCTTAAAAAAACCCATACATTGGATTTTACTGCACTACGTTTCTGCCCCCTGCCCCTCCCCCCTTTAGCACTGTAGTGTCCCAGCAATAAGTGGATGAGTGTCTGGCCTTGGAAGGTGAATGGCCTGTCCCTCCTGTTGGATGAAGCTGGGCTATCACTTTTAATGGGCTGTTATTAAGGTAAGACACAGGGGAGTTTATGCAGCAGTAACTTTAATTTCTACTTCTATAAACATTTGTTGAGTGGCTGAGATCCTCAGTGTGAGGTTTGTCTGAGAAGAGCTCCCAGTCTGGTGGGAAGTGGGTGCAAGGCGCAACAACAAATAGCTATCATATGACGTTTACAGGTGTCGTAACAAAGACCCGTGAATGGGTTCTGGGAGTACAAATGAAGGAGCGGTGAGTACTTCCTGTTAGGGTCAAGGAAGGCACCCGAGAGAGCTGACATTTGGGCCAGCGCTGGAATGCTTAATTACTAGAACTCTGTTGGGCAGAGCAAGGAGGGAAAGGCCTTCCAGGCAAAAGGAACAACTCTCCCAAACATAGGGAGGCTGGGCAGAAACTGGCAGGTTCAGGGACTGGCCACTGCTCATGCGTGGCTAGACTGCAGGATGTTAGGGCCAGGATACGTGACTGAGACCAGGTAAAATAGGTGTTTTGGGGACAGGACATCACGGGTCTTATACCACCATTACATGGGTGATCATTCACATTTTGGAATCATGGGATACATCTCTTAGGTGCTTAAAAACAATCAGCCAAAAGACACAAAAAGATTGCCTCCAACATCGTATCCCTCGCGATGCTCTCAATTGAAGTATATATCACATTGCTCATGCGTCTGTATTGTCCATGGGACAAGCTCCTCTAATAGGGACCCTCTCATATGCTTGTCTGAATTACCCAGCCCCAAACACAGCACCTGCACTCAGCAAATGGTCACCAAAGGATGAACGAATGAGCAGCAAGTGATTTCGACTGCGTGGCAAAACTCTTGCTTGAGAAAGGGGGTGGCTGGGCTAGCTTCTCTTTGTGGATATGTTTCTAGGCACGCCCAGCTTCTCCTTGCCCACGTGGTGGGAGAGGAATGAGGAGCCGCTAACCTGGCTTCTGCACTCGCTCAGGGTGTGTGCTGAGGGAAGTGCTTCATTTCCTTAGCAACACTACCTGTGCCCTACATGGAGCTTCATTTCAGCCAGATTGGGGATGGCGTGGACCTTGGTGAAACCCTACAGCCTCATCTCAGCCCTTGGGGACCCACGGGAACTCATAGTGCGCTAAAATGTCCGCACCTTCCATTTCCATTTTGGAAATCCAGGCCTTGTTCAGAAAAAGGGGATCAGCTTCCTCATTGACTCATTCAGCCTACATCCTCCCCTGCAGGCGGGGCCTTATCCACTGGGCTGGCAACATTAAACACGTCTGAGAAACCACTTTCCCTTTCTCCTTAGTCTGCCTGGCCTTTCTAAATGCGCCAGCTCCCTGCACGAGGCCCCCCTCTGCACCTGGAGGGCCCCCTTTAGGCAGCCCAGAAAGAGCTGCATTTCTGCGTGACCTTCAAGGACTTTTTTTTTTTTTTTTTTACCAGGTAGCATCCAGGTTGGGAGAATTTCACATGCCCTTTGACTTGAACTGCCTTCGAAATCTTTCCTCACTCCTGTTGCTCTTTTCTGCATGCCTAATTGCTTTGTATATTTATCTGGATTTCATCTGGACCTTCCCACTTAGGAATGTTCATTTTGAACCTGGAAACTGACCTCAGGGCCTGTTCTGACAGAGTTGTCTCAACCACAGTAGAATATAAATGCTAAATATGGTCTTCCTCTTCCTCCCTATGTGTTAAACTGCCTTCAATAATGAGATGTAATTTTGCATTACGGGATCCGCATTTTACCCTTTCCAACCCACACACTCCTGAAAGAGTGAGGGTAGCATTCATTTACAACTACACGTATACCTTGCAAATGTAAATGGTAGCGAGGTAATCCATATGGTAATATGGCAATAGCTCTATAGTCTCATGTCTGGAAGAAACTCTTTGTTTGTTAAAAAATCTTCAGTGGGTTAGACTACGTCTCCCTGCATCCCAGATTCACTGCCTTCTCTTGCAGTTACTGAATTATACTTGCACTCCCTTGTGTGGTAATAGAGAGTGAATACAGAGCCAAAGTCCTACTTCATACCTCAGCCCCATCACTATTAAATATATTACTCTTGGTGCAGGCCACTTCACTTCTCTGCACACTAGTTTCCTATCTGAAAAATGGGAATAATAACTTGCCGCACCGAGTCGTTGGACTATTCAGTGAGATGGAGCATGAAGGTGTCCAGGGCCTAGTAGACATGGGCAGTGACACTGGTTTTGCATCATGGCTCTGCCACTTGCTGAGTGGGTGAATTTGAGCAAATTTAATCTCTCTGAGCCTTGGTTTTATCATCGCAAAATAGGGATACTAATGCAAGAAGGAGTAAATAGAATGTTCGAAAAGCATCTAGCAGAACGGGACAGATTCAATACATTGCCTCCCTCTTCTCTTCTCTGTATAAATTCAGGCACTAGGTGAACCTTTCATGACCACTACTGACCTTTGCAGTATTTCCTGGGAGGAATGACAGAGTTTCTAACATCTCGCTTCTCAACGTAATATTTTCCTTTCTTGTAGATTTCACTAGTGTTTTCCTTGTAACTACTTTTCTCTGATGTCTAGTGTTTCTCTCCTCATCAATTTCTGAAGGCACTAAAGGAGATCTGCTGGATCTTAAGACAGAGCGCAGAATGCCTTGGCGGAGAATGTGTTCTTTGAATGGGACCTTGAAGAATGCCGAAGTATTCTTTGGCAGAGAAGGGGGTGTGTGAGATCACTGGGAGAATAGAATGATACAGGCACAAATATGCATGAATGTGTGACACGTTGTGGGGAAGGGGTGTAATGTGCCTGAAGCAATGGTTTGCAAAGCCACCCAGGTGTGCTGGCTCACAGCAATCATAAGTTTCTTATACAAAGAATACCATGATTTTTTCTGAAAAGGCAATCACGAAAGCATGTGGTATATAATTCTATCCACATAAACCCCAAAAATTTTATTAGTAGAAAATGGGAATTTATTTTTTGTGTACATATAAAACCGTAACATGAGCACGTTATCTGTCAAATAAACAAGTTACTGAAGGTGCATGATGGGCTGTTCCTGAGGCTTTTCCACAATTTTTCACCGGGGACTTGTTTTTTTGCTTTGCCGTCTGTCGGCTCTCACTAGAGATAGGCAGAGCTGCTGGTGCCAAAGGTTTAACAAAAGTTGATGGGAAAAAACTTAACATTGAGAAAATTGTATCTTTGAGCATAATTCGGACAAGACTCCATTATTCGATTTTAGTGAAGGAACATTTCTTTCCAAGTGATGGGACTTCTCAGGCTCCCCTGAAGTGTCGCCTGCAGGATGGGGAGAGCTGGGCTGGATGCTGGGGTGGGGGTAGGGAGAATGAGGTGGGGGGAGTGTGGAGGGGACGTAGGGCAGAGGAGGGACAGTTTGGGAGGAGTTGGGTAGGGACTATATAGTGGACAGCTGAGGAGTGTGGATCGGATTCCTTGAGCAAGAGGGAGCTAAGGTAAGTTCTGGAGTAGAGGAGTGACAAGTGAAAAGGAGAGACTTGGAAAAGATACATCGAATGGGTGTGAAGGGTGGCTTGTAGTACATCAGAGCAGAGAGGAGAGAGAAAAATAGCTCAGAGGCCTGCTGAAGAGATGGGGGACAGGGAGGACCAAAAAAAACATTCGTTCTAGATGCCTCCTTGTCCTGGCCCAGAACCCTCCCAAGTGCAAATGAACAGGACTAGGTCTACCAGAAGAATGGGGAAGACTGGCTATGGGCTCCTGGCACTCTGAATGTCTCCGAACGATTGGAATCAACCCAGCACGGCCTTCTGCTGCTGCTTTCTGCCTCTGCTAGCTTGCACAGTGGAGGGAGAACAGGGTTCTAAATTCCTCCAGTAAGTGACTAAGCTCACACAAGGCTGGGGAGGAGGCTCATATATGCTTACCTCCCTGACTCCCTCCCCCTCACACACCAGAAATTTCATCCAAGAGCCCTTCATCAAGCCTGACCGTGAATGGTAGAGGTCAGTTTTGAGCTCAAGTCCAGGGTTGACAAGGAACAGAATTCCGAAGGCTGTTACATTTGTTATTTTAAAAGATTTGGTACATTATTACTTGTAAGGGAGTAGGATCGGAAGTAGAAATTGTTCTTTCAACTGGCAGGCGTGCATTTCCCTCATGATACTTTAAAAAATTTTTAAATTTATGGCCTAATTCCAATCAGATATTTAATAGTCTCACTTTTTTACAGTTTCCCCCAAATTGTTTGTTTCTGTTAATTTTTAAATCAATCTTCTTAATTCACCAGATTGGGAATTTGGTCTTGGAAAAGTTTAAAAACCATTTCAAATTGTAAAATCATTATATACTCATTGTGTACAATTAGGAAAATACAAAAACGATTAAAAATTAACAGGCACCCATAATTCTAGAAATGAATACTGTTAACATTTAAACATATTTCTTCCCTGGCTTTTTTCTTCACTGTTTTACATAATGGAGATGTATTTTTTAATATATAACTTTGCATTTTGCCTAACATTATATTGGAGGCATGTCCCCAGGGCATTAAACACTCTTCATAAACTCCATTTTTAAGGTTTGCCTTGTATGCCTTCTTATGGCTATAGCATCATTTACTTGTTTCCCTCCTGTTGGAAATTAGGCTGTTTCCAAATTTTTGAGGTTAAAAACAACACTACCGTGACAATCACTCCCTCTCTCTCTCTCTCTCTCTCTGTCTCTCTCCCTGTGTGTGTGTGTGTGTGTGTGTATTTTAGTATAGGTATGACTGTTGGAGATCCAGCCAGACCTTGTTGCCTGGGGGTCCAGGACCACTTCCCACTGTGAATGACAGCTTCTGGCTGAAGGAAGGGGACACCAGGGGCATCCATCTGGCCCCCGGGAGAGGCAAGAATACCCAGAGCACAGGGCTGTTGTAAACACATCAGAGAGGTCTTGTAATTCCACTCTGTAATGGGGGAATCTAAAAGATAATTCATTTTCAAAGGAAACATAGAGGCTTTCAAAAAGTCTTTTGAATTGATTGGGTGAGTATTGTGTTGCTTTTACATGTGTTAAATTTTTAAAATTACATGTGTTAAAAAATAGAGGATCTAATGAGGTAGAGAATAGCAGTTGCTTTGAATAACAAACTAGTAGGAATAAGCAGACATTGGCTTCCTGAAGTTCTGTGCAGGCTGGCTTGCTTGGTGAAGCAGTACCCTAGGAAGCAGCTTTGGGGTCAGCAAATCAGAATTCTGATTCTAGCTGGGCTACCTTGGGCAAGTTGCTTGGCATCTCTGAGCCTTACATTCTCCACTTATGAAATGAAGCAGATGATGACACTAATATTTTTCACCCGCAGTTTGTTGAGAGGCTTAAAACACCAGCTAAGGGCCTATAAATGGCAGCTAAGACTGTGCCCTAAGAAGTGACTGAGGCTTGTTCTTGAACTGGAATTGTAGAAAGGTGTGCCTGACCTCAGGCCAGTTCAACCTGGAAGACTCACACTTACACAACATGGAGATGTAGCCAGGAGTCCTGGGTTATATTTTCAGAATCTGCTGCAGAGACTTAAGCCATCCCTCTTCAGGCATTTAATAAATGGTTTCATCTGTGTACCCTGGGTTTCCATAACTGATAGTTCGACGCTGTGTTGTTGTTGTTGTTTTTTGTCCCAGCCTGTAAGTAGGGACAGGGCTGGGCTAAGGGAACACTGAAACATTGCATTTCTGGGTCAGATGCTTCAAAACCCTGCAATCAAACCTGAGGCCATATTCGGAAACAACTGTATCCAATGACAGCTTATTATGGAAGGTTCTGAACTTCTAAGAATTCCTTAGTAGGAAACAAACAAAATACAAAGATCTCTTCCTAATTTTCTGCCACTAGGAATTGTTTTTCTTCCTGACTTCTTCAATCATTCTGCATGTTTGTTAAAATGTAGGCACACTGATCCATGGTGTGTGTGATGCTTGAGTGGGCAGAAGGCTAGCTTCAGCAGGCCGGGGAGATGGAGGAAGTCTGGTTTAATGCACACACGTTTCTGGGAGGTATACTCTCCATTAATTAACCATGGAAATCAAGTAAAGTTTTCTGGTGTGAGTGTGCATCAATGTGTTTTCACAAGTTTGGCTCTTCCTAATCTCTGGAACGATGGTGAAGAGAATCTTATGATGACCTGGCATGTCTGGGATCCTGAGGCCCATGGGAGGGTTTTTTTGTTTTAAGATTTTATTTATTTAAAAAAAATTTTTTTTTAACGTTTATTTATCTTTGAGAAGAGAGAGACAGAGCATGAGCGGGGGAGGAGAGAGAAAGAGGGAGACACAGAATCCGAAACAGGCTCCAGGCTCTGAGCTGTCAGCACAGAGCCCTACACGGTGCTCGAACTCACCGACCATGAGATCATGACCTGAGCAGAAGTCAGACGCTCAACCAACTGAGCCACCCAGGCACCTCTTAAGATTTTATTTTTAAGTAATCTCTACAACCAACATGGGGCTTGAATTCACAACCCCAAGATCACATGCTCTACCGATAGACACAGCCAGGCACCCCTGGAGGAGGAGGTTTTATTTAGAAATGTTTAAGGGGAATCTTAATATCCAGTCTTCATTTGCCCATGTCTCTGGGAAGGAAAGAGTTACACCTCCCGCCCCCACCATGGACATTTTATTTTTGCAGTTCTTTGAAGTGCCCTCAGAGAGCTAAGCATCAGGCTGAAGGCAGCTCTGTGTATCTTTGCAACAGATTAGAACATATTCACATTTTATTTGCTCACAGAACAAATATTTCCCTTGGAATGAAACCGAGGCAGTGAAGCAGGATCAGGCAGGACTAGCCACAAAAGACAGCATCCCCAACCCCCAGGGCCAGGCCGACTCAGGGCCTACACCCGTGGTTCTCCCTCTCACCTCATTGAGGCCCTATAGACCCATAGTGATTGATTAATTGAGTCATTTATTCATTTGGAAATAATGATTGAGCCCCCACCATGAACCAAGGACCGTGCAGGTTGCAGAAATAAAAAGAGAAACAGACTCTGTCCTCACGGGTCTCAGAGTCAAGTAGGGGAGATATGTTTGTATATGTATATCTCTAATCAAGGCGAAAGAGATACGTCTTCAGAACTCACGAGAGCCAATGTTTTGAGGTGGATACTTATTCTGTTTGTGTGTTGGGGGTGCATAAGGGTTGGGGGACCAGTGGAAGGTGTGTGACACAGTTAGTGTGGTGTGTAGGTGCCTCTGTGTGTGCATGGGGGGGTATGTGTACATGCATGTGTTTGTGGTGTGGGGGTGCTGTGTATGTGTGCAAGGGAGTCAGTGTATATGTATGTGTTTAGTGATGGTGGTAAATATGGGTGTGAGTATGGGTGTGAATATGTATGCGGTAGTGGTGGTGATATGTATGCATGTGTGATGCTGCTGTGTATGTATGTGTATGTTGTGTGTGTGTGTGTGTGTGTGTGTGCACAGTCTACTTGTTTCTGTGGTGGTGGTAGGACTGAGAGAGGGAAGGCCTATTGTTAAAGGAAGGTGGGGAGGAGCTGGGTGGTGGTGACAGGGAGTGGGGAGGGCCCAGCAGGCAGAGGAACTGTGCCAGAAAAGGCCTGGGAATGAGAAGACTCTAGAAGGGATGTGTGAGGGGAGGGTGAACGGTCAGAAGTAAGCTAGAAGGGAGTATTTAATTCTGATAACTGCTTTTTGATCCAGACAATGGCAGTTTTGCTTTCCCCAGATGTCCCTTTTCCTGAGCTCATGCGAGGATCTTGGTTAAAGGAACCGTTTCCTTCCCTAAAGATCAACCCCAGCTAAGACTCAGTCCTCAGGACTGAATCTCTGAGCGCTGACTGGGCCCCTTCTCTACCTGGGCAGCTGCACTAGGCATGGTTCAGAGCTCTTCCAGCCTCCCGAGCTCTCAGAATAGCAAAAGCAGATTCTACTGGGCTTGGGGCTGAGGAGGTGTAAAGACTGGAATCCCTGAGGCAAAGGTCAGAAGAAGGTGCAGAGTCCATCTACCAACTGGAAAAGCAGGGGGATTGCTGGCTTCCTCCTAATTCACGGGCTACCCTGGCTAGATCTGCATTTTGTGGAGCTTTTTAAAGAACAAACAAGGAGGCAGATGGTAGGAGCTGGCTCCTTTTCTCAAATTTTGGTTTGCTTTTCATTACTTTTCCCTCTCTCGATAGGGACAAAGCTGCTGCATGATTAAAACTTGGCCAGATAAGAATGATTTCTTTCCATTTTATTAGGCAAGGAAAGCAAACCAACATTTACAGAAGATCTAATGTTTGCAAGATACATATCATCTTCATAGGTACTTCTGAGGTAAATATTATCATCCCCATCTTCTAGATGAGGAAGTCAGGGCTAAGAGAGGTAAGGTAACTAGCGCAAAATCACTCCAAAACCTCTGTGAGCTCCCCGTGACTGGTCACCTCGCTGACATTTGAATCCCAATCTGTTTGGCACTAACATTGGGCTCTTCTCATATGCTTGCGGAAGTTTAGGAGGAAGCAAGATACAGTGAAACGATGATGTGTTTTATTGTCAGATATGTAGGTTCAAACCCAAGGTCTTCCCTGTACTGCTTCCATATGTGAACTTCCATCCCTTCCTTCCTCATCAAATGTTCATCAAGGATCTATGCTATCTGTTGTCCAACACGGAGCCGGGAGCTGGGAACATGCTAGTTAACTCCACAGTCCCAGCCCTCCTAGACCTCCAGTCTGATGGCTAATGCAGACCATGAAACAGGCAATGACAACGTAGTCTGAGAAGGGCTATGATGCGGAAGCACCAGATTTGGTGGGAGCACCTAGAACTTCTACGTCTGCTACGGCAGCCACTCACCCCAGGCTAGTGCTGCCATATAAAATAAATACTGGGTTTTGAAGACTTGGGACAAAAAAATGATGTTAAGTATTTCATTAACTATTTCAGAGTATTTGAATTATTCATGTTATTTAAAATTATTTTAAGTATTTAAGTACTTGATTATTAAGTCATGAATACTTTTATATCGATTACGTGTTAAAATGATAATGTGTGGGAAATCCTGAATTAGATAAAGTAAGTTATTACAGTTCATTTCACCTGTTCCCTTTTACTCCTTTTATGTGCCTGCTAGAAAATTTAAGCTTACCTACGTGGCTCACATTATATTTCTATTGAACAGCTTTGCTCCAGAAGAATAAAAACATGGGATCAGATTTCTTATCTTAGCGCAACGATCCGAGAACATTTGCCATGTGACCTTCCCAGGAAGGTGCACAAGAGATGCAGAACATGTTCTCTCCCTTCTCATGTCATGGATGCCACTGTTCATTGTGGGACCCTTGGCCCTCTAACAACAGGGAGAAGGTGTCTGGTGACAGCAGTAGGGCTTCTGGCTCAGCCTCCTTGAACATTTCTTAGTCTCTGGGTCCAGCATCTTGAGAAGTAACTGTTGTAATCCTTCCTTCCCCTCCCCTGCCCCCAAGCCCCAGGGCTGGCAATCAACTGAAATAGATGTTGCTTAACACCATGGCCCCCAGCTGTCTTTGCTTTTCTTTCTTGTAGCAAAAGAAAGCCATGTGAAATATATGGAGTGAAATCTGATGTTCAATATAGTCATTGGATTAAAAGAGAAGATGACCCATTGGATTAACAAGAAGGTCTTTTCCTACATTAGATTCAGGAAACTGGGAAAAGTCTTGGGAACGGACTAGTCCCACTCAGATGTGGGGCTATGAGAGATTAAGCGGTTTGCCTAGGGCAGCAGAGCCCCCAAGGTGGGTGGGGCCTGGAATCCAGTCTCCCCTTCCTTACCCACACCATGCTGCCCATTCTTCTCTGAGATGCTCCTTTTCCAGCTCCTTCCTCCCAGAGACTCCCCTTGTTCGGTGCTTCATCTTCTTCTGCTGTCTTCTCTCTCTGACCCAGTGTCTCCCCTTTAATGATACGGGGCGTCAGAAATAGGAGTCAAAAAGACCGAGACGGGGCTCAACGATGGGTGCACACTGACAAGACAAAATGGAACAGAAAAAAAAAAAGATTTTGAACAGACACTGGCAAACGAAGCCAGGGAGGCTGTCTTGGCCTTAACAGGAGTTCAAGTGAAAAGACAACATGGGTGTGTGTGGAGGAGCAAGGATTTGGAACCACAGACTCCGGGCTTGAGGCCTGGCCATGCGGCCTTGGAAAAACCTTAGCTTCCTCATCTCCAATCACCCTCCCTGGGCCGTGGTGAGGAGTCAATGAGACCGCGTTTCTGAAGGGACTTTGTGATCCGTGAAGCACCACCCCAATGGTAGTTACTAGCATTCGCTGGAAGGGAGAGATGTCAGCTGTGAGAGCAGGATGAATTAGCAGAGCCATTCGGCTGCCAAAGAAAGCGAATGTGGAGTCCAGAGCGAGGGACGTGGCTTTGCACTTGTCCGCCCTTTTCTGGGGCGCTGCGCTCAGCTCTGGGAATCACATTTTAAGAAGGATCTTTGGCAAACTGTTGTTGTTCTAGAGAAAGTTGTAAGAATAGCTTAGGGTCTGACAGTCACGACATATAAGGGATGATTTAAGGATTTAGAGGATGTTTAGTCTGGGTTGGGGGGAGAGAAAGAGTTAGGACTAGGTTACTGTTCTCAGATATCTGCACGCCGTCCCACAGAAGAGGTGACATGTATTTTGCATTGCCAGTGGCCAAGCCAGGGAGTCAATGGGATCGGAGTCAATGGGAGGCAGACTTCGGGTGCAATAGGAACCTATCCAAGTCTCAGAGAACTGCTCCTGAAGGGGCTTTCTGGGAAGATGGTGGGCTGCCTTTCAAAGAAGTCCTCAGGCAGAGGTGGCTGTGGGCAGGACAGGTGCTGTGGTGCGGGTCTTGCTCTGGCTGAGAGGTCAGACTCCCGGCTGTCTGCAAACCCTCCAATTCCCAGACCACCACTTTTCCTTCTAATCTCTCTGATGTTTTCTGATCTTCCATCACCACTCTGGCTGTCTTTGACTTTCTGTTGCCTCTGTGAATGCCTTTAGGGTTTTAGATTCAGAAATGTTTCTGTAATAATTGATAGGCTGGTTTAATGGAAGGTAGGAGGAAAGAGCATTTAAAAACAAAGGGAGTTTTGTTACTGTTAAAGGCACACAGTAACCTGTGAAGTGGGGGAAGGAGAGGAAACACAGTCCCATGTGTTAGAAAATCTTGTAAATGCGACAGCAAGTGGCTTATTCTTCGCTATTGTTTAAAATGCAAACACAAATGCTAAGGGCCTTTGTTCTTGAATGGACCAGCATTTTCCTTGTTTACACAATTCTTTCCCTAGCTATGGAGATTGGAGAGAATTCTCACTATAAGAGTTGTATATCATAAACCACTTTCCGGATTCATAACTTAAATGTTTTGCAGATTCGGTTATATCAAATTCTGGACAGGAGGGGTTTCCTTGATTTCTTGACTCCAGAAAAGCCATCCTCCTGGGGAAAATTTTTTCATGCATAGTTAGTGTTGCAGTGGGGAGGGTGAGAATGGAGCCGAATGTCCCCAGTTGAGCGGCTGTGGAGCTATTTCCAGTATTTCGTCCTGCCCCCGGGAGCAATTACGCATCTGTCTCACAGGGCCCCACCTCAAACATCCCAACCGTCATTTCAGAAACCTCCACCTAGACTCTAAGGCACAAAATAGAACTCGGGCAGATCCAGGTGGAAAGGGGAGGGGATGGGTAGGAGTGAGTAACATTTTGGTTAGGCTCCCTGAGGCCAGAGTCCTTGCCCAGCCCTGAGGGTGACAGCAGGGACGTGGAGAAGACAGACTTCAGGGCATGGGTTCTGGGTCTTTGGGAACACTGTTGGTCAACTGTGGCAGGAAGAACCTGGAGAGGCAAGGAGACAATGGCTCTTCAGATCCTGGGACTCCCCGGGAAGGCCAGGCTGGGCAGGGCAGTGGGGGCAGACAAGGCAGCCTCCTCCTGAGGCTGCTCCTTTGTAGCCTTTTACTGGAGGCTTCGGAGCTGAGCCCACACCTCCTTGCCTAGCCCCACCCGGGTGTGAGTCTGAACCCCTGTGAGTGCCTAGCCCCACCCGGGTGTGAGCTCAGCCCGGAGACTAGCTGAAGGACTCTTCTCGGGGTCTACATTCTGGGGCGAGGGGCCGGCCACCTCTGATGTGAAGCCCATGGCCTCGCTTCATTCCAGACAGGCTTCCTTTCCAGATCTCTTCTATCTCACGGCGCTCTTCCACAGCCTCCAGTTTCTGAGTTGTTCCAAAGCCCTGGCTTGTCTCTGTCCTTCCAGTGGTCCTGTTCTCCCAGCAGGGTGCGGTGCGGTGGCCGCAAGGATGTATGTACCAACCCAGCTTATAAAAGATCAGATTTGAGGCTCCTACTCTCAGGATTTAGGAGGTCTGACAGGGGCCCAGGAATCTGGACCTCGGGTGTTTCTGAAGTAAGTAGTCCATGCCCCACCCCCTCCCTGCAGAAATACTAGTTTAAAGGAAAGAGCAAGAATATATGGGATATGAGACAAGAACTGGGTGACTTACTGTGTTACTTGTTGAGCAAGTTAATTACCGTTTCTGAGCCTTTGTTTCCTCATCTATAAAATGCTAATCACTTCAGAGGGGAGTTTTCAGATATCAGTGAAATGATGTGCATGAAATGTTTGGTAAAGCCTTATTTAATAGGACTTTTGGCTTCCTCTCTCCCTTCTTCAGCACCAAGAAAGTGGTAACAGAGAGTTTCCATTCTTCCTAGTCCTGGCACATCAGTGGAACCCCTGGCAGTGCGCACCTGTGAATAGGCTACCCGGGAGTCTAGAGGACCATGCTCGTCTCCAGTGCTCTGTGGCTGATCAGACAACCCAGATTTCTCAAGCGGTGGCTTGAAAAGAAACCACCCCAGAGGTCAGAGGTCAGCTACCCGCTGTCACTTTTATTTGTAGTAAACCACAGAGTGAGGACACACATATATACGGTACATTACAGAACAATGTACGGCACTCAATGCAGGCAGACAGGCAGGCTCGAGCAGGCGGCCACCACTATGAACAGCATATCTATGGGTGGAAGAGGCTGTGGAGGTGGGTGGACCACGAGCGAAGGATCTGGACCCGGCACTGTGTTACCTAGTTACTGCCTCAGTCTCGGCTGGTAGAGTCTGCATTTATGGGCCGTGGTTGAGGTGCGTTAGGACCTTCTGCTTCAACCTATGCCCAGGGTCACCCCCAAACACTGAGGTTTAGCTAAGTTCTCTAAGAGGAAGTGGCGCTTTTCCACTGGTGGGAATGAGTTTTCTCCCAACATACTGGCAATGAGAAAGGGGAAGATAGGTCTGATACACAGAAGGGAAGATGTTTACACTTCAGGGATCAAGTATGTGTGTTTGTATATGTGTGTGTGTGTGTGTGTGTGTGTGTGTGTGTGTGTGCGTGTGTGTGTAAAGGTGGAGGGCTTATCAAAGAGTTTCCTCATAGAGTTTTTTTCATATTGGTCCCCCAAATCTGCTGATTTCTGAGCCTGATAAATCCTTAAGAAGGAAGAGAAGATTCTTGAAGCGGCCAGGAGTAGCCCTTCAGGGTAGCAGGGCTGGGGGAAACCTTGGGCCTGGTGGGAGACCCATAAGAACAAGGACCCTGCCCCCTCTCCTTTGGCCGCAGCATTTACCCCAGGTAAAGGCAAGATCAGTGAAGAGGGAAAGTCTTTAGAGCCCCCTTGTTTGGTAGACAGAGAAAGAGAGGCCCCAGAAGGCTAAAGGACATGCCCAAGGCCATGTGGCTGAGACAGGACTGTAGCCTACTCCCCATGTTGCGCTTGTTTCCCAGGCAGGGTTTCATCCCTCACACCATCCTGGCATGTGGAATGGCTCCCTTCCACAGCAGCCTCTATGGGACAGTTGCCAGACTTTTCCAAGACAGGAGGGTCTTGTTTTCTGTAGAGAAAGAAAAGCATCCATCAGAAACCGCACCTTAGCAGTGGCTTCTTTGGGATTATGATTTCTTGCTAACAATATCACTTTCTCTGAGGTATCTACCGAGTGTTGAGGGTGATGGTACACAGAGGCACAAAAGGTTGCTTCTTCTCATTCTGTGGAAGAGGGCAGCTGTGCTATAAGCTGGGTCAGCAACTTGCTGTAGGACCTTCTTCTCTTTAGTCGGATCTCCTGCCTCTTGTCATCTGGAGAAGAAAGGAAGGAAGAAAATGGTGCAGGTTTTGAAATCTGCCTCCTCGTCAGGCGACCCACCCGCTAGGCCCACTACCCACACTGCCTCTATCAGCTGCAAGCAATCTTGGCAGGTTTGTGCAGATCAAAAAGGGCAACATTTGGAGCATTAGGCCCTGTCCAAGTGTAGACCTGGGTTGCCTCCTAACCAGAGGCCTGGAAAAACGGCTCTGGAGAGGAATTCTGCATATAGTGGCATTGGAGCCAGAGCTGAATGACCACCATTTGTTATTCAACTACAATCAACAGAGCACTGACATTGTGCTATGCTAGCTACCAACTCTGTGTGCAAGGCTGAACTTGATGACATGGAAGGAAGAGCCTTTCCAACAATAGGGGGCTGACTCCAAAACTCCCTGCTCAATGGACTTTTTGTGTTAATTGAGGTAGTTGATCAGAAATCATGACTCCAGTAGGGTTATACTTGTGGGTTCTTTCTTATTCTCTTTTTGTTGATTTCACAGAAACTAAACCTACTTAATTGCTATGGTCTCTGGTCCTTTCTTTGTTCCTGGTTCTATTGTTTTCATACTGAAGCTCATATCCTCTGGTCTGGGATGTTTGGCTATGCTGTTTTGCATTAAACTCCTCAGTGGTTCTATACCCACAAAGGTGCTTTAGGCCTGAGACATGACCCAAAAGGAAAAGAAAAAGGAGCGTAGTATTGAACAGAGGGGTTTCAGTTAGGCATTGGAGATAATTTCTTGATGTGGAGAAGCTGTAAGACACTTGAATACATTCTGAAATTGGGCTCAGGATGATGTTCTCTGATCTTTCCTGGGCCTTTTCAGCACAGACTTGCCTGGAGATAACAAAGTGGGCAAATGTCCCCTTAAGATCCCTATGATCCTCTGATTTTATGTATGAAAGCTCTAAAAATAGAATCATAGGAGGAAAGGGAAGAGAAACATCATGAGAATAAAAGAAAAAGGAAAAAGTGGAAGAAGTGGGCATTGCAGGTGGGTGCAGGTTGGGAAAAGCAGCATGTGCTGGGAAATGGCTGGGAAAAAGCAAGACAGCCATGTTGAAATACGTTAAGAAGTTAGGATACAGTGCCTGGCAAATCAACATTGGTTAATAACACAGTATTTATGGATGAATAAATGAATAAATATGTGAACCGCCCTCTCTGGCCCCAACCCACAGGTGGGAAAACGGAGACATAATCTGACACTCGCTCAATTCCCTCCTGCTCCTTGGTGTCAGGTAGGAAGGGGTGCTGGCCCCAGGAGAGGAGTAGAATAATGCTGAGCAGGGAGAGGAGAGCGCATCTCCCCACCTGCCTGTGGGCAGGAAGCATCCTGGGGTTGGTCATAGCCTTGAAGCTCTGGAAGGAGAATGAGAAGGCACAGGCTGAGCTCCCTGTGTTGTCTGGCACTGCCCTGAGCTGTCCAGGCCTGGAGCCAGTGGGGAGGCACAGTGGAGCCCATCATGGCCAAGGGCCCCCTGGCTCCTCCCTCTCCTTTTCTTCCCTCAGCCACAAAAGAAGAACCAAATCCTTTCTCCTCTTGGGAGCCATGTAAAACACCCACTGAATTTGGAGGATGGACTCATGACCTTCCTTTACTTTCTCTCTCTCTCTCCTTGCTTCTCTTTGAGTTTCCAGAATGCAGTTCCCAAAAGTTTCCCCAAAGTTTCTTTCCTCCATCAAGAAAATGAAGTCTGGGGAAGGATAGGAGTTTTCGCCAAGTCCTCTGGAGGCAGGATCAATTTCCTGCCAATGAGAACACCTGAAACATCTGCATAAATGTTTTATTTTTACCTTTGAGGGAAGACAGGAGTTTCCATCCATTCTGTCTCTCTCTGCTCTAGACCCTGCTCACAAACATCTCAGAAGGGACACCTGAGCTGTAGTCCTCAGAGATGTCGAGGAGGCTTCGGCCCTTATTGCTCTCATGGCTCCACTGCAGGGACGGAGGCCATACGGCCTCCTCATGGAAAAGAACTAAGACAAGGGGCTCAACACAAACAGGTGAGTTCTTTTAGATACTATTTCTCCCCCTCAGGAAAACTGTGCCAATTTGAATCACTGGGCTATAGGAAGGAACGCTGTGTTTCCTCCTCCCTGCTACAAAACTACTAATGAACAGGAGTACACATAGCCCTCTCTGTTCTGGGGAGATAGAGAAAAGAAAACTCACATTGCCTAGACAAGGCAAATGTGAGCATGCTCCCGGGAAGGCCTGCCAAGAGCTCTTATATAAGCTCCAGTGAGCTCATGTGTTTTCTCGCCCATCAGCGGATCCTGGGCTTCAGGGCCAGGGGTTAGGCTGGAGGAGGGAGCTCAGGAAAGACTGTGTTCTTCCAAAGAGGGGGTGCTCTGGGAAGAAAACATGTTCCTCCTCTCAGGAGGATGAAAACAATTTTCATTGCCGAGTCAGTCAACATAGACTTGCATTCCTTATGGCAGCAACGTCAGGACAGAAGAAGGTGGTGCTTGTTCTTATGAACCCCATGGGGGAAGCGGTGGTGTGGTGGGGTGTTTCATAAGTCAAAAGAAATGTAGATATGCACTGGGGCTATGGATGAGGAACCTTTTCCTCCCAATTTGTGGAAAGCCAGATGGGTGCTCAGTTTGGTCCACCAGCCACAGACTGGGTATCAGGCCTTAGTTTCCAGTCATTGCCACCATGTAGGCTGTTTTGAATTGGAAACGTATTTCACTTACTGAGACAGGCTGAACATTCTGGAACCTACTGTCACTCATTTTGCCTGCTTCCCTTTTGTTTGACGGAATCACTGAGCCGGCAGACTTTTGCAAGCAAACTACCCAACCACCTTGCCCACCCTCTTGCCCAGAACATCTGCAGGTAGCCTGCCCTGACCCCAGCACAGAGCAAATGGAATGATATCTGCTTCTTTTACTCTTTGCCTATTGAAAATGATATCTTACCCCACATAAGTGAGCCAACGCTTCTCAACCAAGCTTCCCAGACGTTCTCTCAGGAGTTGACACACTTCCAGTTCAGTTATGCCCCAGTGGAGGGGGAGGACCTGTCTGTGCATCTCAGCAGCTTACCCCACCCCCACCCCGCACCCACACCCAGTCTAGCGCCATGTTTCTCACAGGGTGAGGGCAATAACTACAGTTGTCTTTTATATGATTAAATGAATCTGCAGATACAGTGTTTTACCTGTCCCAAATAATACTGTGTGCCCAGTCTTTCTGTAACTATTAATGCTTTAAACAATTTTTATTTCAAAAATAAGAACACACATTGTTCAGGTAAATTTCTACCTCCCCCAAGTGCTTTGCATTTTCTCTCTGGCATCACTTAGTGCTTATAACACTTTCCCACTTTGTGTCTTTTGAGGATTTAGTTAATGTGCTGTTTCCTCTTTCCAGATCAATCGGGAACAATTTGAATACAGCTAAGACCTTCCTTGGGTTCCACCCAAAACTTTCTCTTCATGAGTGTGTGAGCGATGTCCTGATTAACTTCTTTTTTAGAATATTTATTTACTTTTGAGAGGGAGAGAGAGAGAACATGAGTTGGAGAGGGGTGGAGAGAGAGGGAGACAGAGAATTTCAAGCAGGCTCCAAGCTGCCAGCACAGAGCCTGGCATGGGGCTCGAACTCACAAGCCATGAAATCATGACCTGATCCGAAACCACGAATCGGATGCTTAACCAACGGAGCCACCCAGGGCCCCTGTCCTGATTAACTTCTATGTGTGACAACAGGATTCAGACAGTTGAAGAACAACCGAGCTTACCAGAGCCCCCTGACATCTTCTGAGAGCAGAGTGTTTGATACACACAGCCTTTCACACGTAAGGAAGGATCCCCGATAATGATATATGCGTTGAGTATTTTGGTGTGAGATGTCATGACACCTGTAATTTACTTTCCAATACTTCAGTAAAAAAGTATGAAACAAATAAGGCAAAATGGTAAGAACTGTTGAATCTTAAGTGACAGGTAGAAGTGTTCTCATTATATTCATGACTCTATTTTTCTATGTGTTTGAAAATGTCCGTAATAAAGAGAAATTACTCCCAGATACCCTAATTCAAGGAAGTATGTTTAACCTGGGCAGGTGGTGGGAGCTTTAGGAGGCTGACGGGGAGATGGTGGGAGATGGGGATTACTTACTCTTCTTAGGTTTATTATCATTACCTTAATGCCTGGTGGGAGCAGAGAGTGATGACAGCAAACCCCAAACAGCAATTTTAATGATATCCTCTGTTCTTAACACCTTCCATGATGTATGTTGCTCTGAGTTAAAAGATCTAGTTAGTTCTCAATCCTTTCACCTCAAAGATGTTGGGGAGAGAGGAAATATTCATCAGGAAAATTTTTCTTTTCTTGAAGATCATGCCATTTCCTGGTGACCTATTAGTACCAGTTTTCTTTAAAAAATAAAAAATAAAAAAGACAAAAAAGTCACTTCATTAATTACTTTGAAAGTACTGATGTTTAATCCCTCAGCAGAAAATGCACACTTCCTGGAATCTTTTTCTGGATTGCCATTTATATTGTGAGGTTTAGAAGTGCACTTCCTCTTGTCTCATCTAAGGTAAAAAGAAATGACCATTTTATCATCCCTCACCTCATAGTTCTTGCTAACGTTCCATTTTTAAAAACAATTTTTTTGTTTTTTTTGGAAAGGAAAAAGTTCAACATTTTTTTTTTGCATCATTCCAGAAGCAGTCTTTTTACTCCAAATTATGATTCATCCAACAGATTTTTAAAAGGACATTTTGGATCTCTGTTCCACCTTTAGGTATCGGTTGCTAAATTCTGAGGCTTGACCACCTGACCTCATTTCACTTGCTCCTGATCTTTAATATGGTCTCTGTGTATCTTTTAAGATGATCTTTCATATTATGGCAACACCCTGATCTGGTGAGTTCTTTACCAGCTGTTCATTGTTGGCTGGATGCTGTCTGAGTAAGGTCCTAGGACACGGCCCAGCTGGCGTGTTGGAGAGAGGGCCTAAGAAGAAGGGAGGGTGAAGTGTGCACACACCTTCCACAGCCCAGGTCCACTCCTTCTCAATGAGCCTCTGTGGCTGGCCAAGTGAGTGCTGTTTCCCACCCCAGCTTCGTGGACTCAGATTTCCAGGTTGAGAAGGATGTCCGCTGAGTCGTGCACAAGGGATCGGTTTGGGGTGGTAAAATCCCTGCCACTACGCTTGAAGCTCAGAGTCATCAGCAGTGGCAGTGAGGTGCAAACATGGCTTTGAAGGCAGATACTGACAGATCTGAATCCTGGATCTGCTGCTATGAGATCTGCTCCGTTTCTCAGTCCTTGTTTGTCAAGTAGGGAACTGTATACCACCCACTTCAGGAGAGTTCCTGTGAAGTTTAGCAGTGGTCATAAAAGTAATAGGCTTTGGACTGCACAATAAATGATAGTTATTTAATAAGAGTTTCATTAATGCCTGGACATGTCCCACATATTACCATTAACTCAACTTTAAGCTGCTTTTTTTTTTAAAAGGATTTGTCAGTCCTTTCTTTCATTTTGAACTATAGTGCTCAGCTTCCTTGCCCAAATATCTGCTAAAAAACCCAGTTCTCCATGTCTTTTCATCTTCTGAATCTGTACCTTATTATGCTGATCTCTCACTGTGTTGTAACTCCGCTTCTGTGCTGCCTTTTTATTCTTCGTCCATTCTGACCTGATGGCTAAGAAGTAGATTGCAAATATTTCTGTCTTTCTGTCCAAGTTGAATTTCATATTTTCTGAATCATGAAACTGCCCTCCATGTGACCTAGAAAGCCCTTTGATGATCCATATTTAGCTGTGTCCATCATTCAACAGATGTCTGGGTAGTTAGAGGCCCCCATGACTCCCTCTACATCCTGTGGTTTCAAGTTCCTGAGCTGTTAGTTAAAAAGCTTTCATCACCTCTATCCCCCTTCCCCTATCCATTCCAGGATACAGGGACAGATACCCACTTTAGCTATTCATTCATTTAACAAATATTTACTCGTTACCTACTACGTGCTTGACACTGCGTTATATGTTCTCTTCTTTGCTTCCAAGTTGCATTTTCCTAACTTGACCAATTTACAGTTGTCCTCATGTTTTCTGATTATTTCTCTAGGATCTGCATTGAACATCCAGTCATATGGTCCCTCCTGGTTACAGTGTTTCCTGACCCTTGGGAGACTTGAAGGCTTAGCTGCAAACCCTGGTGCCTTGCTATGATGCACCTGCCACAGCATCCACAGATTTTAGGATAACGTAGGTTCATCGTGGGCTCCATCGAAGGGAGTTTAGCTAGCAGATGAGGCTGCAGGCCTTGGCTTGCCATTCTACACCATGGACATGAAGAATAAAGTGGTAGCCAGGGTAGGTACCCAGCAAGTCAAGCAGCTTATTTCCAAAAACCCTTGGTTTTCTATGTCCCTGGATTCCTACAGAGATCCCCTTGAGGAAAGATGCCTGTCTGCTTTTTGAGCTCTCTGGATCTTCCCATTAGATAGCTTCTCTTGGCATCTGAAAGGCAGCCTGCCATTCTGTTCTCCTGTGGAATACAGATGGCCCAGCCCACGCCTATCACTAATGAGGATCACATGCAGAGCCTTCTTGCTGGAGGCTCCCTTCAACAACCCCAGCCCTCCTTCCTTGTGCAGGCCAGTCACCGTTGACCATGGCATTTATGTCTGAGAAGACAGCTTGCTGCTCTCCCACTCACAGAGTTGGGTAGAAAATCTATGAGGTAGCCCCGGGAAGTGCATCCCATTCACCTAGAATTGGAAACATTGAAGACTAAGTTTTGGCTGTCAATTTGATTGCAAAGTTGAGGTTTGAGGTTCCAGCTGTCCACAGAGGCTGTTGAGCTTAAATGTGAACAAGCACTGAGAGTTCTTCAGTAGGAACATGATTAGAGGGCTACACAGAGGTGGACCTGATAGATCAATTTGCCAACGCTGTGTAATCTCACCCAGAATGATAGTGGGATTGGAAACAGATAAGAATGTTAAAAGCACTAAAGTATAGTAGAAAAAACATACATTTTCGTGAGACAGATTCATGTCTTACTATCTGTTTGAACTTGGACAAGGTGGTTTACCTTTCTACGCACTAATACCTTTATCTGTGAAATAAGTACAATGCTCCTATCGTAGGCTGTTCTGAGGATTAAATGGGACAGCACATGGAGGCCTCAACGTGATGCCCTGTATCCAGTAAGCAATAAGTGGGCATTCCCTTTCCTGTCTCCATTTCCTGCTTTCTCTCTACAGTAAAAAAGTTGAAAGATATACTCCAGTATGATGGGACATCAAGGGGAGCTATAAACAATGGCTCCATGTGAAATTCTATACAATTCTGCTCTGTTGTTTTATGTAAAACTTGATTGCTATTTCACATGTGGGATAGTTTCTTTTTCCTTGTTATTGCAAGTCAGATGCAGGCCCGAAATTTGTGACTAGAACAGTTACGCACTGCTACTATGGACCCCAACAGAAAAGCAAAATCTCTTTTAATTTGAATACTGAACCCCATTCCTTTAACACTCCAAGCTACTGAGAAGAGATAACTACCACTAGCTATCCTCGAGGATGTCAATGATTCTGGTCAATTTTGCCATGTATTAAGTGTGGTCTAACTGATCAGTACCCACCGATCCAGAAATCTCTCTAGGAGTCATTTTCATTCTTTCAGAAAACAAGGGACACTGAGGCATGCTGTTCAAAAGGAAGTAATAGATACTGTTTTAACATTGATGCTTACAAAAACAGTTCTGATTGCTTTTTGGACAAGGTAGATCAATCACTGCTAGTTCCCCACCCAACCAAGTCAAGGCCTATCCTATAAGAGCAGGTAACTCTTCTTCCCCCCAGAAAAAGCCCTTTCCATATTAGGCCAGTTCCAAGAGCAGTCATTCAATTGAATAAAAATCAACCTCTCTATAACTGCATTGTTTAGACCTGATTCTTTTCTCTGGAGCTACACAGATAAAGTCTGACCCCTGGAAGCTAACATGTTTCCCCCAATCCCTTCCTCACCCATGGGACAAAGAGTCCAGATCCTTGATTCTTACTTGAAGAATGTAGACGGGAACAATCACAGAGCAGAAACTAAACAGTGTCTTAAGAATGGAGACTACTTCTCCTAGAGAAGTACTTTTGGGAATATTATTGCTGAGGATGGTTACTTGCATGTTCCTATCCCCACTGAGGACAAAAAGAAGAAATTGTGGGCGTAAGGCAGTGTTTCTAATCTGTTGATGTTGACAGACAAGTAAAGGACTCTATGGTTCTTCATGGTGAGTTCTTAGTGTTAGGCCTCTCTCTGTCTCTCCCAGAAAGGGAGCTAGTACTTGATCACAGAATTCTGTTTTCATGGAGCATTTTATGGCTACTAGCATTTTGCAAAACACATCTTAGGAAATTATGGTCTCAGATATGCTGTGGGGACTTAGATGTTTGAAATAACTTCCTGATTGGTTATTGTTAGATCCCGGAACTGGTGGCCAGGGAACACTATGAAGTTTCCTTCCTTGGAGGTTTGGTAGACTCTTCCACCCTTCCTCCCTCCCCTCTCCCCTCCTCTCTACTTTTGATATTAGCATTAGGCACCCACTTGCCTGGGAGTGTTGAGATGTAGGCCTGGGACATAGGGAATCTGGAAGTCTAGATCCTTCCCATCCCCATGATTCTATTTTTATGGATCCAATTGTGGTGTGTTCCACGGAAGGTACAGCCTAGCTGGGACAGGAGGTAACTGAGGGTTTTGGCTAAGAGGAGAGGGGGCTAGAGATGGGAAAAGTTGATGCAATTATTTTTGTCAGGAATTGGAACCAAAGCAGCAGGAGAGAGTAAGTTTTAAGACTCTCTGGCAAAGTAACTTCCTAATCTGTCACTGAGTATGTGTAAAAAAGTGATTAGTGGGTCTCTATATTTATCATGATTACTCACAAATATGTAATTTGCATAATATATACAGCACATTAAGTACTATGTCACCTTATATAATGTGCATATGTATAATGTATATGCATGTTATGTAACGCCAGTCTGGAGGCTCTTCCAGATTCTGCCAAGTATTTCCTAATTTATTTGGCAATTTTAACATATCTTTTCCATCTGTGGAAAGAACTATCTTGAGAGGAGCTGGTCTCTGACCTGAAATATAATCATTCTACTAAGTCTATCTCCATTCTCAACTCACTGGAGGAAATCCACAAAGACCAAGCCATAATGAGATGCAACTCTTAGCTCAACAGTCCAGGGACAACACAATGTATTGAAGATTTTCTGTTTCATTATTTTTATTGCTGGTAGGGTAGAACTGTGGGGGCAGGTGAGAACATGTCTGTGGCATGGTCACAATTAGAATAAGATGAAGGCTAAAGGACTGGATTTTGCCCTGCTTGCCTAACTGTGTGACTTTGAGAAGTCACTGAACCCTCATTAAGCTTAATTTTTCTCATTATTAAGATCGGGAGGGTAACACATTCTCTGTCAGCCTCTGAGGTTGCTGGGAAGATCACTAAGATGAGGTGCTCTACAGGAAAAAGCCATGGTCACAGTAGTTAAGGAATGAATTGCAACAGCACATTAAACAACACTGGACTTACCAAACTGGAAGTGCAATTCCACTGGTGTATTATACTGTGTGGTTCTAAGGAGGGCTTGGGACATGTCTCTCAAGCAACACTGCAAGTCTTATGCACTGGACTAGAGCAGGCCACGGCCACTCTGACTTGTGAATCACTGAGACTCAGTTCCACCTGTTGACAGTGCTATGTTTCAACAGCCTCAATCTTGGGGGATCAGACATGCAAAAATGTCTGTAAATGTCTCAGAATTAGTGAGCCCACACCTGCCTTTGTTTCGAAATCAAGTGGCTTCCAAGATAGTACCTGTTGTTATTCTGGAGCTTGCTGGTCCATCCCATCACCAAGGATCCCATCATTCAAGACATTCTCCAGACGGCCTGGTTTTCCCCTCACCCACTGTTTTGCACTATTAGGTCCAGCAGGATGGTCCTAGATGACTGCTTCCTTCACAGTTAGGATCAGGGTGTACACACAGTCTTAATTTCCCTTCCTTGTGCAAAGCTCCTGACCCAGTGCAAGACTAGAGAGAGCTCAGTGGAGCAATGTCTAGTGGGCCCACGTTTCCTCTTAAGAAATCTCAGAGGGGATGGAGGTCCAGTGGAGTGAAGGCGCCAAGGCAAATGTTTCTGTCTAGTAATGAAGTTCTACACAGACTTGCCCTCAGGAAAGGAGGGTGATGCTGGCACCAGGTGCAGGAAGCCCATTGGCCTCTGCCAAGATCCCTCTGGGTACTGGCTGGGAGCACCTTGAAGAAGGTGCCTCAGTCCATCTTGTGAGTCTCCACTGAGGTCATCCCTGCAGCCAGAGGTGTTTCCAGACTAGGAGGCCATGAGGACCATGATGAGTTGACAGGTGATAGAGTTTAATTTGATGATCTGTCTAGTGCCTTCAACCCAGACCAACTTCTTACCAGTTCAGGCCAGATAGAATCTCCGGGAAGCATCACGAGGCCCCTATTTTCTCACGTGGGCCTGTCCCATCCTCACATGGGCTACATGTTCATTCTTCTCTGGCAACCTGGACTCGAATGGAATCATTTCCCAGTGACCAGAAATGACCCTACTCTAAGATGTGTGGGTTCTTTTCCCTAATAAATATCCTCTTAGTGGCACTTATTCTCAAACCACATCAGCTAAGATACCACGGACAAGTCTCTTAACTTTTCAGAGACTCGGTGCCTTTATCTGACAAATGGGAGAGTAAATTGTGTCTAGCATATCTTTCATGGTTGTTTTGAGAATCCAGAATAGGAATTCTCAGTCTCTTTACAATAAAGAAGCTACTTTCACTTCCCTTAAATCTCATGATCACCATGGGGAAATGTGTCTTGACCACGAAATGGTGGAATGGGGGAGTGAAAACTTTCTTTTTCCTTCCCACTTTTCTGTTCCTATTCTACATATTTTTTTTTTTCAGTCAGGAGAAGTCCATCAGTAAATAAATATTTATATATATATATATATATAAATATATATGCTACATATATGTACACACACATTAGATCATCCGAAGGGCCTTCAGCTCACACTCTGGGAGTGGTAGGTGCAAAGAGGCAGGTGGGAGCCACCTGATGGTTTGTCTCCTGGTCTTCTCAGCAAAGGGTCCTTCCTTCTCATCTTCTCTGCCTTCAGGAAATAGTCTGCCACCAGGGCTTGGAACTCAAACAGGAAACACGCTTTGGCTTGAAAAAGAAAGAAGCTGGGGGTGGTTTTTTTTCTTCCCTTTTTACACAATATTATGACACCAATTTGAAAAATAAATCCCAGTTTCTCTGCTTTCCCTCCCAGGTGTTCACAGAACTAAGAAAATAAATACCACATCTAAGGTGTGCTGTACAGGCAGCTCTGGGGGCTCTTGGAGCCGTCTCCAAACAAACACACAGCCACCAGGAGAAGGCTTTGGGAAAATAACAAGTGCCCACTGACAGTGTGGAGAACCAAGAATGGAAACACAGCTTTCCACAGCCTTTCTGCCTCCTCAGCAAGTTCAGGCAGAAGTTGCTGCTTGAAGGACAACTAAGAAACCAACGTGCGCTTGCTGAGCCCTGCCAAGGGTTATGCTTTGAGAGTTGGAGGCCGTTTGTCTCTGTACAGAGGGACCTTTGTGTAAGTTCTCTGGAATGGGAGCGCTTTCCCTTGGCCACATCCGATCTCACCATAGGCAGGAAACCTGCAGCCTGCTTCCTTGTGAGCGTCCGTGAGGGACCTTGCAAGACTGGTTGGAAGAAAGGGGGACTTCTCCTTCAGTCTCAGAAAGTCCCACTCAAGGCCTTCTGGGAATGTGGAGGTTGCTGCAAGAGCCAACATCACCCTGGTGGGCCCTGGGTCCATTCAAAATTTTCTGGGGGTCCTGGCTCTGTTGGGGTGTGTCCTTTGTTGAAGAAGAGAGAATGAACGTATGGGAAGATGAAGATTTCTTCCTGAAGGGTGGCTTTGCTTCCACTGGTTAGAGATGAGTGTGCGTGTGTGCATGTGCGTGTGCGTGCGTGTGTGTGTGTGTGTGTGTGTATGTGTTACAGTTTCTTATTTTCTCTCTTGGTTTAACTGGCATTATGGCACGTTGTTTAGTCTTTTGAACGGCTCTTCCTCCTGAGTGAAAAGAAGCTGCTCTTCTGGGGAGGCCCCATCATCATAGGCGCTTGATTCTTGTGAGTAATTTTAATCTAAAAGCAAAGAGGCATAAATGAGTTAGTGACATGCAAATCCCAGTAGCCTATGAGAGAGTGAGTCGCAGAGGGAGGAAGGAAGGCCAGCTTTGGGTTGGAAGGAGCCCCATGCAGAAAGGACGACTGTCCTTGAACAGCTTCAAAATTGGCAACTGGACCCTCACTGGGCCTGGAGTTTGGCACTGCTGGAAGTGAGGGGCGGAAACACTGGGGAGAGACAGGTGTGAGCTTCCCACGTGGTGATCTGCTCGCACCTGTCTTGTGTCCTTGCTATTCATAGACTCTCAAAATGTCACAGCCGGAGGAGACCTCATGGTCCATCTCATTCAACCTTTCTGCAGGACAGACAAAGGAATGGAGGCCTGAGGCTCCCTTGAGCCTTGGATTAGCCTGGGGTCACACAGAGAGGGCAGTACAGCTAGAGCCCAGTTCTTCAGATTCCTAGCTTCCTCTGCTCCTGGCCCTTCCAGTCTAGGCACTGCAGAAATGTCAACTGGTAACTCATAGCCTAGAGGCTTCATTCTGACATCTGACCCAAGCAACATCATGTGGAAAGTTTCAAGTGACTCCCTTAGGTGTTTCCTCTTTTCTCAGCTTTCCAGGAAAAACCAACTTTCATTTTAAAAGCTTTTTTTTTTTTTTTAATTTTAGGTTTCTTTTTTCTTTCTTTTTTTTTTTTTTCCTCCTGCAAACTTTAAGTCAATGGGAAGTGAAAGACAGACACTGGTGAATTCTCATTTTTGCCTTTCTTCCCAACCTTATCCTCAGGGCATGGCTTCAGAACGTTAAATCTCTATCTGAATGTGGCCTGATGATGCTGCACATTACTGATCTGCATTATCAGTCCATCAGCATTTATCATGTGTGACACATGCCCAGGGTGGGAAGATGATATGGGAACAAGAGGCACTTAGGATTCAAGGACCTGGGTTTGGGTCCCAGATCTCCTGCTTCTTTCTTTGCTGTGAGACTCTGGACGAATCGTTTAACCTTCAAAGCCATGCTTGCTGAACTATACAATGAGGGTAGTAACGTTTGTCCCATTTTCCTCGCAAAGTTGCTGTGAAGATCAAATGGGGGACCGTCAACGAAATCCCACTTTAAGCTGTAAAATGGAATGTAATCCTTAAATAATTGTTATCTTACACTGGAGGAGAAAGATGTATATCAAAAGAAGCAATCTAGGAGCTCATTCTCGTGGTGTCTACATCATTGGAACTGACGGTGTGACCACAGATAACCAGAGAAGAATTCTTGCAGACAGAGACCCATCAATAAGTTTAAATTAATGTAGGATAGACCAAGTGGTGTCAAAAAGAAGTTAGATAAGGACTGAGAAGAGTCTGAAGGGAGCAACTGAGGAGGAATTTTAAGATTTGAAAGGAAGCGAAGGAAAATGTGTTGGTGAAAAGAGAAAGGGAAGGCACTGGATGAATGTATGACCTCGTTGAGTGTGGGGCAAAGGATGAGAAGGGAGGTCAGGGACACAGGTGGGGCAGTTACGCCAGGGCTTTAAAGGGGAGGGGGCAGAGGTTGGGTGTAATGTGAGGTAACAGGGAACCATGATAACTTTTAAGCTGGAGAATAACATGAGGAAGAAAAGAGTTCCAGGGAAATTATTCTACAGCTGTTGTCAGGGCAAGTTGGAGTGGGGGAGACTCTGGCTAAAAGGGTACTACTGCAAGCCAGGTTTAAATTTATAAGTCCCCAGGATATGGAAAGACAAGGATGAAACCAAAAGACATTGTGGGTAATTAGCATAACCTGGGTGACAGAAGCTGAAGACGACTCTTAGGCTGGTTTTTACCACCCAGGAGCTCCAGAAGGGGAGGGTATCTTTATGTTTTGTGGCAGTTCCTAGACCAAGAATACATCAAGTACCATTTTGTGTTATGGGCTTTGTTACGGGCGCTATGTTTATTCCAGGATTCATGAAAGTGAGGCACAGACGAAGGACTCTCACAGAACTTGTCTGTGGCATGTAATTTAGCCCTAGCCGATCATGGTGACTTGGGGCACATGTCCTTGTGCTGCGGGAAGCCTTTTCTCATTCCAGAGCACCAGAGCCCCCTATGGGGAAGAACCCTATCACCGTGGTACTCCCTGAACCAGTGCACTGCCCTGGGAAGCACAGCACATGCCATGGAAGCGGTGATGGATGAGCACCAGGGGAGACTGAACTGGCAGTGGAGATGGCTATGCTTGGGGCAGACAGTGACAGCTGATGCACTGCCTACATTTCCCGCTGATAGAGCCCATTTTTTTTTTTTTTTTTTTTTTTTTTTTAGATAATGGAAGACCCTTACTTCTCCTTTTCCTTTCTCTAGCTGAGCAATTTATTTGCTTGTTAGCACCTCCAGGGCAAAGAGGAGGAAGTGAAACTCAGACCCCTCCCATTTGTTTTTTCAGCAGTTTTGACAAAGGTCTTGATGGGGTAGATCATCAACATGGAGATCCTGGCTAACATGAGATTTTGATGTGGCTTGCGGATTCTAGTGCTATATGTAACTGAGAATTCACTGTATGTACATGAACCAAAAGCAAGAAGTAGGAGATCATATTCTCATTTTGAGTTCAGGAGATGTCAGTTTTTATCCCCTTCTCCCCCATTTAGGAGAAGCTAGTGAGTTAACTTGTTCAGAGTCCACTGTAGGTAGTTGGATGTGGTGAAGCTTGCCTTTTCAACCCACGATAGAAAGACAGTATCCCATATCCCTGTAGTTAGAACCCAATTTTCTCTGCTAATTGGGCTGGTCAGGCAATTAACTGAAGTCTTCATGATTTTCTTAAAGACCTTTTATGAGATTTACAACATCTGACAAGCACAAGGAACAGCAGCCCCATTTTCTTAGTTTTCTGGTCTATTAGGGAGAGAACTGATACAGTAGGCACTTGTGTGATAGTTCGAAATTCACAAAACCACTGCAATATGTAATTTCTC
This sequence comes from Panthera onca, assembly GCF_046562875.1. Lineage (NCBI taxonomy): Eukaryota > Metazoa > Chordata > Mammalia > Carnivora > Felidae > Panthera > Panthera onca. The sequence goes on along the minus strand of NC_138347.1, from coordinate 81,446,073 downwards.
CCTTAAAATGGGGTAAATTTAAAAATGTTACAGTGCCGGGTGTTGACTTTGTTTTGGGGGCCATTTCCTGCAAACCAGCACATTTTTATTACTTCAAGAGAAGAAATCAACTGAGGGACTCCTTCCATCAGGGCAGATGGTTCATATGATGTCCCACAAAATGTCCAATAACCGTAAGTATGGACTCATCCCAAATCATTTGGGGAAACACTCCTGCCTAAAGAGAGGCTAGGGGAGATGGGTGGGGGCTTGCACAATCTTTCAGGTCTTAGCTGTTAACGGTTCTCTAAGTTCTTAGGATGCCTGGCTTCACAAGAATGTTTCCTGTCATCAGAGGCTTCCAGATGTAGCTGGAAAAACCTAGGTTTTGCTAGTGGTGGAGGAGAAATCTGGGATTTATTGGTAAGTCAGGAAGTTCGACTAGATTATTATTGATCCCGAGTGGGGTCCCTATGCCGGCAGCATCAGCATCCCCTGGGAACTTGCCAGAAATGCAAACTCTCAGGTATCCAGACTTACTGTATCAGAAACCCAGCAATCTGAATTTTAAACACCTTCTAGGTTATTTGGATGCACACTCAAGTTTGGGAATCACTGGACTAGATAACTAGAATCCCTTTCCACCTTGAGATCCTAACTGTGGGGGAATATTTTTAGCTTTAAGGTTCAAATTATGGTGTCTAACTATGATGGTAAAGAATGAGAGGTCATCTTACAGTACTGCAAGCACAAGGCAAGTTTTCTTAATAATACATATTTTATAGACATATATTTATATGCATGAACAAACATATGCTCATTTTGGAGAATTCAGGAAATACGAAAAATTTAAAAATCACCTAGGGGAAATTGCTGTTAATTTTGGGGTGTATTTTTTTCAATTTGTTTGTATGCTTGTATGTTTTTAGCAAATTGAAATCAGTTTCTTAATCTGTTTTCATTTATCATTATTTTATAAGCATTTCTGATATCATTAAATATTCATTAAATATGGTTTTCAGTGGCTGAAAATTATTCTATTTGATGAATCTCACTCACCTAGTTTTAATGTTTTCCTTAAATGTTGGGCTTCCCCACCCCCCACCCCCATTTTTTTTGTTTTTGTTTTTTGTTTTTTTTACTGATAACCTGTATTTTACTTAAAATATATTCCTAAAAGAGTAATTGGGGGAAAAAAGGGTCAAAGGAAATGAACTGGACCAAATGCTTTCCAGAATGCTTTCCAGTTTATACTCTTATCTTACTCCTTGAGTGTGCTGGCCACACCACATCTCCACAGCAATGAATATTATCTTAAAAAAAACAACAACAAATTGTGCTCCTTTGACAAGTGAAACATGGCATGGTTTTCTCACTGTTTCAAGGTGAAATTCTTTCCTCCTTTTTTCTTAACTTATGATACTAAATTTTTAAAAAAGTCTTTTCAACGTTTATTTTTGACACAGAGAGAGAGAGAGAGAGGGAGAGAGAGAGAGCGCACGCATGAGTGGGGGAGGGGCAGAGAGAGAGGGAGACACAGAATCCGAAGCAGTCTCCAGGCTCTGAGCAGTCAGCACAGAGATGGACATGGGACTCGAACTCACAGACCACGAGATCAAGACCTGAGCTGAAGTCGGACGCTCAACCCACTGAGCCACCCAGGCGCCCAACGATACTAAATATTATTTCACAGCTTTGTTAGCCCATGGTATTACTTCTGTGAGCTGTCTGTTCACTATTGCATTGTTAGCATTTCCTCCTGGTTTCTAAGAGCTCTTTAGACATTATGGGAATTCACCTGCTCTCTGAGGTAGCCATTTAAAAAAGATCTTGTCCTTAGCCTTTAACATTTCTACACGAAGAGGCGTCTGGATAGCTTAGTTGGTTGAGCGTCGGACCCTTGATTTCAGCTTGGGTCATGATCCCAGCATCGTGGGATTGAGCCCTGGGTTGGGCTCTGCACTGAGTGTGGAGCCTGCTTCAGATTCTCTCTCTTCGTCCCTCTCCCTCACTGCATGCTCTCTCTCTAAAATAAAAATTAAAAAGAATAAAATTTCTACATTGATTCTTGACTTGTAGAATTTTAAATTTGTTAAAGTCTATGCTCACAGTGTCATTATAGTCATTTATGTGCCCCCTAGGTAGTCATAATTTTTAATTGGAATTTTTCTGTTTTTGTTTTTGGAGTATAGTTTGAGGTGAGAGGTTTCAGTGTATAAATAATGACATTTTCCCAAACAGGCAATTTTTTGGATACCGTTATGTTAAACAGTCCATTCCTTTCAAATTAATTTATGATCTTTCTTCTTTTTTTAATAGATTTTATGTGTACTGGGGTTTCTTAGGGCTCTCTTTGGCATTACTGATTTATCTGTCTAATATCATGCCAATTATTGTGGCTCTGTAACTATTTTAATACCTTGTGGGAAGTCCTTCCTTATAGCTGTTTCATAAAACACGTTAGCTATTGCATTGTTTGGTCAAGTTAAAAAAATAATTGCACTGGGATCTTCTTTGGGATCCCTGTTTAGAAACATGGGATGTTTTTAAATTTAAGTATATATTTTTTATATTAAGTCATAGTAGTATTCATCTTTTTTTTTACAATTCAATTTAATATTTTGTTTTGGTTGTTGCTATTATGATATCTTAATTTTTTTCTACTCTATTCTTGTGATTAGTTATTGCTAGAATATATAAAAGCTATTAACTTTTTGTCTATCTTTCCTTGTGGCTTCATTGAAATAATTTAATCTTTGGGTTTTCAGTTGATTCTATTATCTTTCTATATTATCTGCATAGTATCATATTCATATTATCATATGAATAATCATATTATATGCAAATAATGACAGTTTTGACTCTTTTCCAAATAGTTACATTTCTTTCTGTGGCATTTATATTGCATTGACAAAAACTTCCAAACAATATTAGCACACAATGTCTTGTCCAGGATTCTCTGATGTCTTATTAAGGGCTAAGTAAACATGTAAGTACAATGTTCATTATTGGTTTAAGATAAATATTTTTTATTATTTTGAGGGATTATTTTTCTGATTTTAGTTTTCTAAGGGTTTTTTTTTTTTCTTTAAAAATCGAAATTTTGGGGCGCCTGGGTGGCTCAGTCTGTTGGGTGTCTGACTTCAGCTAAGGTCATGATCTTGCAGTCTGTGGGTTTGAGCCCCTGTGAGTTTGAGCCCCATATCAGCTGTGCTGACAGCTCAGAGCCTGGAGCCTGCTTCAGATTCTGTTGTCTCTTTCTGCCCCTCCCCGACTCGTGCTCTGTCTTTCCCTCAAAAATAAACATTAAAAAAAAAACCCAAATAAAAATTTTTGTTCAGTTTTTGTATCTGTCCTAATTTCACAAAATGGACTGGGTGACTTTCTGTCTTGTTTATACTATGGAACAGTTTACACGAATATTTATTTCCTAATAGTATGGAAGAACTCACCAGTTAAGACCATGTTTTAAGATCATTTTGGATGTAATTCTTTGAAGACATTTTCTCTTTTATTAGTGGTTACCTAGAATTTTCATGAGATGTTCAAGCTTATTAGAATCAAGATGATTATATATTAAATAAGTCTTGTCTTATAATTAAAATAAACCATCACATTTATATTTATATTTTATATATTTTTATATTTTAATAACTCTGATCTCTGTTTTTCTCTTTAAAATCAGGCTTTCAAACATTTGGCATGTTTAAAGAACTAGTTCTCAATTTTCCTGCTTTTTAAATATGTCATTTCTACTTTTATCTTTATTATTTTCTTCCTTCTGCTTCTCCTCAGTTTGTGTTACTGTTGTTCTTCTAATATTGTAATTATTCATTACATGTCTTTCCTTTTTAAATGATGGAAGTATATGACACTTTGAATTTACTTCTAAATATAGTTCAGGCTACATTGTACAATTTTTGAATAGAACCTTCTGATTTTTATTATTTTTGAAACAGCCTATAATGGTGGTTTTGGTCTCCTTTTGAATCTATTATTCTTTAGGAGAATTTAAAAAAATCTCTGAGTGATTTGATTTCACTAATAATTTTACTAATAATTAGTTTGCTTCTATTACTAATATCTGGTTTTGTTGCCTTGTGGTCAAATAAAATAAGTTTTATGATTTTTCCTTCTGGATTTTACACAGATTTTTTTCTTTGTGAACTAAATACTCACTGGATCCTGGGGGGAAAAATGAGATAGTTAATTTGTTTATAGGCTACAGAGTTATTTCATCCACGAGTAGTGACATTTGTTTATTTTTGCTTCTTGACCTCAAAGGGCAAGCCAAAACAAATATTTTATTTTATTTTATTTTATTTTTATTTTATTTTATTTTAATTTTTTTTATTATATGAAATTTTTGTCAAATTAGTTTCCATACAACACCCAGTGCTCATCCCAAAAGATGCCCTCTTCCATGCCCATCACCTCCCCTCCCCTCCCTCCCACCCCCCCATCAACCCTCAGTTTGTTCTCAGTTTTTAAGATTCTCTTATGCTTTGGCTCTCTCTCCCACTCTAATCTCTTTTTTTTTCTTTTTTTCCTTCCCCTCCCCCATGGGTTTCTGTTAAGTTTCTCAGGATGCACATAAGAGTGAAAACATATGGTATCTGTCTTTCTCTGTACAGCTTATTTCACTTAGCATAACACTTTCCAGTTCCATCCACATTGCTACAAAGGGTCATATTTCATTCTTTCTCATTGCCACGTAGTACTCCATTGTGTATATAAACCACAATTTCTTTATCCATTCATCAGTTGGTGGACATTTAGGCTTTTTCCACAATTTGGCTATTGTTGAGAGTGCTGCTATAAACATCGGGGTACAAGTGCTCCTATGCATCAGTACTCCTGTATCCCTCGAAACAAATATTTTAAAGACTCTCAATACTTGTCTCTCTGTCAACTTCTTATTCATCTATTTTTCTCAGAATATACATTTATACTGTTTTTCACAGTATATATTTTGATTCTGTTATTATACACCTAAAATTTTATGACTATTATATCTCAGAAATGAGTGTACCTTTTATCAAATAAAACGTGACTTTCTTTATTCCACTTCATGCTTTTGGCATGTTGGAAGGTTAGTTTTTCTAAAATTAATATACAAGTAATACATTGGTTTGTGAGCATAATTTGTTCTGAAAACATTCTTAGAATCCAAAGCACTCACGTATCAAAGCGAATTTCAAGAACCACTGGCTCAGTTGTGATCATGCGATGTTCGGTGTCATGTACCACTCGTATTGCAAGACATCACTTGTTTATCATGTTAAAATTTATTAGAAATGTTTGCTCGTCTTGCGGAACACTCACGGAACGAGTTACAATCCGAGGTTTTACTATAATTAATAATATCATTTCCTTACTTTTATTTTCTCTATGCTTGATAAAGGATAAAGTCAGAAGATATATATGTCCTTTTTTTTTTGAGAGAGAGAGAGAGAGAGAGAGAGAGAGAGAGAGAGAGCGAAGGGCAGAGGGAGAAGGAGAGGGGGGAGAGAGAATCTTAAGCAGGCTCCATGCTCAGTGTGGAGTCGGACATGGGGCTCGATCCCATGACCCAGGGATCTTGGCCTGAGCAGAAATCGAGAGTTGGATGCTCAACTGATTGAGCACCCAGGTGTCCCTGGCATCCTTATAATATGAAAAAGAGACACCAGGAGTGTGCACGCACAGAGAAAAAGCCATAGACATATGTCATATGAGGCTGTCTGCAAGTAAGGAAGAAAAGTCACACCAGAAGGCAACCTGGTCTTAGAGAACCAGCTCAAAGAACCTTGGTCTTAGACCTCCAGCTCCAGAGCCATGAGACAATACATTTCTGTCGTCGAAGCTGCCAGTCTGTGGTATTTTGTGACGGCAGCCTGAGCAGACGGATACATCTTTATGTGTGGATGTCCATGGACCGTACACCTTAAGATCACTGGGTCACAGTTTTTTTCACATGAGTTGAAATCTCTGAAGGGTGGCATGGAGAGAGGGTGGGGGTGGGGACAGGGGAAGCATTTGGCTATTTCAAAAACAAGTCCTTGCGGTAAGAGAAATGGCAGTCCAGTTTTCAGATATTGCTGAGTTAGGTGGGAGGGGGTTTGATTTCTTCCAGCCTTTTTTTAGAAGACAAGAGGAGTTTGGATAGATTTTTCTCAATTTAGCTCCATCAAAATTATAAGTAGTAGAAATTTCCTCCATCCTTTCTAATTCTAACAAAGTGGCAAGCTATTATTAGTTTTTGCTGTAGTGTGTTTTCATCTTTTTCTTAGTCTTCATAGAAGCCAGAAGACTGAGGTAAGGTTCTGCAGAAAAATTTCTCCTTTTGATACCCTTTTATAGAAGTTTGCCTTCCCTAGAGTCTGCCTCCAGGGGCCAGTTTTATAATCTGTAGAAGTCACATGGAAGAAAGAGTGATGGAAACACATCTACAATTCAGGCCTGGTAGGAATCTCATGCAACCCTTTCTCTAGTAGAAGAAAACTAGATGTTTTGAGGGCTCAGAATAGCAGGTTTTTGAGATGTCTGAATACTCCACAGTGAGGAGCTTAGAAACACTATTTTTGTCTCTTGAGGTTGGAGCATTCGTTATAGTACTGAAGGTGATATTAATGTAATATCCCAGTGAACGCCCTGGCCCTGAACACCAGGATGGTGGTTTCCCTTCACCATAGAGTTTTTAGCTGGGTTTTTAGCTAGGAAAGAAGGGCACACGGTCCCTGTGGGGCCATTATTATTGTGAGTGAGAACTCGCTGTCTCCGCTTGCAGTGGGGTTTCCAGGTAGGTGCACCTGTAGTGAAGCGTGTGCCCTGTAGGAATCTTCTCCCAGGGCCTCCAGTGGTCACAGCGGCTGGGCAGAAGTTCCAGCACAAGGGTGCAGATTTCGCTTCTACACAAGGAAGCCCTTTGTAACAATTTTGCTTCTTCCTCAACAAAGCAGGTCTCCTTTTGGGGTGGCAAGGCAAGTTCTCTGCCATTGCAATGACACAAGAGGAGACGCTCAAGGATACAGTAGATGAAGTCTTAGAATTCACCAACTACAAGTGTGAGCTCTCTGAAGACACCAACAGTGTCTCGTTCTGTTTTGGAACTGTTTTGGGTGTTCAATAAAGGCTTAGCAGGTACCTGAATGCGTGGATGAATAAAGTGGAAGACAGGCTATACTATCCCAAAGCCCCTGCAACTCTGAGAGTGAGTGATTTCATACTGTCAGTACCCAAAAGGGGCCCAGGATAACACTTCTCCCCCTTAGTTCAATGATTGGCAGAACTCACTGTGCAAGGTGGCTGCATCCAGGGCTCTCCATCCACTTGCATTGGCAGCAACTTGCTTGTCCTGGAAAACCAAGAACCGAGAGAACACAGTGAGCTTTGCCTCTTCTGGAGGTGAAGAATTAGGGTGGTCCCCACAAAGGCAACAGATGTGGGAAGACCTTATCTGCCCACCTAGGAGTGGTTCGCTAAGACTCTGTTGGAGGGCTGGTTAAAAACAGATTTCTGAGCCCACTTCAGGAATTCCGACTAGGCACGTCTGGGGTCAGGCTCAGGGGCCTGCATTTTAATAAGCATCGTGGGCGATTCTGTTGCTTTGGTGTTCAGACTCCAGTTTGAGAAACACTGTCGTGGGTGAGCAGTGAAGTCCACGGAAGTCTGGGAAACAGTGGCCAACAAGTATGGCAGCACCACTGCTGAGCAGACCCTCAGTCAACAACCAGCCGGAGGGCCTGCAGATTGTGCCAGAAACTCCACAGTGAAGCGAAATGGGAAAGGGCCTGGTTTCTATGTTGAGTGAGAAGTTGCGTCATGTCAATGAGGTAATGTCTCCAACCTATACAAGGTACAGCTCAGGTCTGAGTGTTCTTGCCTTGCCCCTGCTCTTAACCATCCTCTCTTGTATGTCTTGAACAGCAGCACACTCTGTGCTGGCTCGGACTATGAACGTGGCTTAGCTGGGAAATGGGGTCATCAGGAATACTGTCCCCATGGGTAGGAGGGAAGGAGAGAAGACAGTGTTGCTTTCTTGCGTGGGGCAAAGCTTCTCTGGCATATGGATTCTTAAGAGGAGAGAGATGAGGTCTTTTGACTTCCTTCTGTAGAAGAGTTGTAAATTCGTACTACATCACCTCGAGGAGAAAAGGCAAGTCCTTTCGGAAGCCTCTGGTCTGGGCGAGCAGACAACAGTTGCCACCCACTGGCCAGGAAGCTCTCACCTGGGTTTGGCATCAGCCCTGTTCTTGAAGTTACAAAATGAGGGATATAGGCTATGTTTTGATGTAGACGATTCTCTCACTGATCCTGAGAATATTTAATAATAAAAAAAATAAGAAACCTAATAATAAAACAAATCACGAGAGGAGGGAGTGGCATTTTGGTTCTTGGGGCTGAGGAAGGTGTCTGGGAAATGCCCAGGAGGATGGGGATCCTGGCTCACCCCATCTGTTCCATCTAGAAATAGGCCTATTGAATATGAAGAAAAGGTCCTCCCTCTTATACATGGCGTTTTTGATTCCCCTGGGACTAAGATGTTACATTCTCTGTGGCCTACGTCAGTTATGTCTTAGATGTGCTAACAGACTAGACCTACTCAGTGCTGGAGTCATGGACGGTGGACAGGGAAGGAAGTATGGGGATTTGTGTGGAAAACAGGGCCCCAGCACAGCAATAGCCCAGAGAAAAAAACAAACTAAGCTTTGGAGAATAATAGAAAAGACAAAGAAGACGCAGGGAGGGAATGAAGAAAAGAGTTTAGAGCTAAGGATGTCAGGGAACCAGCTCTCAGGGTCTTTTCTGAAGGATGTAGAGAGCAGCATTTCCCTAAAAGTGTGCTGAGGGTACTTGCCCAAGAGGTTTTGGGACAAAAGGGGTCTGTGGTCCAATAACTTTGGGAAGCCTGCATACTGTGGCCTTTCCAGGAGATCCCTAAGGCACACTAAAGGATTTGAACTGGAAAAACTGGATGGGAAAAGGAAGGGAATAAAGACTTCTGAAAGAATCAGGTGGGGAAGAATCTGATGAATTTTATTGATTAAACAGAAGTAACTGAAACCAAGGATCCCCTCTCTTAGACTCCATTTCTTCCAGGAGCCGGCAGTGACTGACCTGTGGGGTCCACACCCCACAGAAGCATCGCCTTCTTAGGCAATTAGGACAGATTTGCTGATGTTGATGGTTTGGCTCCACAAAGGTATACAGGAAATAGTATTCCTAATTTAAAATTTTTTTTTAACGTTTATTTATTTTTGAGACAGAGAGAGACAGAGCACGAACAGGGGAGGGGCAGAGAGAGAGGCAGACACAGAATCTGAAACAGGCTCCAGGCTCTGAGCTGTCAGCACAGAGCCCGACGCGGGGCTTGAACTCATGGACCGCGAGATCATGACCTGAGCCGAAGTCGGCCGCTTAACCGACTGAGCCACCCAGGTGTCCCAGGAAATAGTATTTCTAAGGCCACTATCCAAGAAAGGGCAAGCAGAAAACTGGTTTTTGTCACAGTGTGCCCTCTGCCATATATCTAGCATCTTAATTAGTGAAGATAAGAAAGGCAAAGAGTTGGACCTCTGGTTCTCTAGGCCTCATAATCCTCTATTAGCATTTAGAGAATTTCACCAATTCATTATAAGAGAATGGCAAACTGGTCGAGGTGGACCCTTTAATTGATGTCCTGCATGGTTGTATTGTACCTAGTTTGGGAAATGGTCTCTAAAGACATTCTTTATAAATGTTATCGAGCTTCTGTCCGTCACTCTCCCCGCACTGAAACCCAAAGATGGCTTCCTTGTCTTTGTAAGAATACGGAGGGAGGTGGGAAGACTCGGAGGCTGCTGGGTAATGAGGAAGCGTACCTGATGGTGACAGAGGAGCACTGGGCCAGCCTCCTGCCCGCACTCTTCAGGCCAGTGTAGATCTGCCCCATCTCCATGGCTCCCTCTAGCCCCACCACTTCGAGGAGCTGGTCACTGAGGTCTGCAGAGTGAGAAAAGCAGAAGCAGGGCATACATATCTCTCTGTTCCTCAGTATGGTTATGGTCAGAATGTCTGCACCTTAGATGACCAACTCACATCTGTCAATAACCCTTCCTCTCCCACCAAATAGCATTTTCGTACTCATTCTGAATAGGGAATTTCCCCAAAGGTCAATAAATGTACCATTTCATGAGCAGAAACCCAGTTCTAGTGAAAAAAGGTTTGGATTTGGAACATTAATATGCATCCGATGAAGAAGCTGGCATTTCAAGAAGCCTCTTCAAATGGAGGGTAATATAAATGATGAACCAGCTATTGCTGAAATGATTTTCAACCCCCCAGTGCAGCTAAAGACACACTGGTTTGGGATTAGGATAGGAAGGAATGTTGATGAAAGTCCTTATCCATAACTGGTTCAAGTTTCTTTTCTCTGAATGTCTGAATAACATCATGGCCCTACTGATGATGACTGATGATTAATTAACCTCAGATTTGGCCTGTGGTAAGCCAGTGGTGAGCCAACCTTCTTGGACATCCTTGGGGGAAATCAGTGACCTCCTTCAGGACACCAGGTGCCTAAGCTATGCCAAGGAAAAGAATATTTCACCTCAACCAAATTATTCTGAGGCCATGGTAGAAAAAGCGGGACAGAAAATATGTGTCTCAGGCTCAGAGTCACATAGGACTGATGGCCTCCCACAGTGGCAGTTACTTCTGATCCAGCACCTGGAAGAGGTCTTTTTCAGGGTTCCTGAGGTTTGGGCAGTGCCTGCCCGATTTCTTGTGAAAGCAATGGCAGGATCAAGGCTTGACGTTGGGAACAAGCCTCACTTTTACAACACAATTTTTATGTATTTAAAACAGAAGCAAAATAAAAAGGCAGATTGTTTAAAACCTTCCATTCTTTTCCCTACCGGGGCGAAGGTACTTTTCTCATAGATTGTAGCTAATTACCAATATCCTACTAATATCCACAAACTAGAAAATCAGCACTTTTATTTATTGCATAGATGGCTTTTGTCTAAGGTCCCTGCTGGTATTGTGTAATAGTGTTTGTTAAGATTGCCAAAGAGATGTTTAGGTTTGTCTATACTTTTTTGTTTAGAAGGTATTGTTTAAAAACATTCCCTTGATGGACGTTTTGCTAATGAAGACAGTTAAGCAAACCACTGAGCTGACCACAAATGTGTCAACACTGTTACAGTCTAACCTACTGATTATCACCGATGGACATTAGCTGCCAACAGATACACAGACGGTTCATCTTTCTGTCACAGGCACGTAAGCTTTCCCCTCTACTTCAGTCCATACTCCCATTCTCCTTCTCTGCTATCCCTTTTTTTCATATCTTGTGGAGATACTGTCTCCTTAAACTCTCCATCTCATGTGGGCTTGGAACAAGAAGCCATGAAAGGGCAGTGTTTGTTTAGGAGAACGCTGCAGGCTCTCTTAAGGAGTTTGGATCCAATAAACAACAAGTATCTAAACCTCTAGCCACGTAATTAGTTCCCTTCTTACCAAAGAACATTAAATAACCATTGGATAGTCTTAGCTTACTGTGTCATTTTAACACAGTGTCTGCAAAATCAGCATGGGCTATGAATGTGAGGCGGTGGGGGGGGGGAGGGGGAGGAGGAGGAGGGGGAGGAGGAGGAGGAGGAGGAGGAGGAGGAGGAGGAGGAGGAGGAGGGAAGAGAGAAACCAAGGAGTGTGTCTAGGGGTGAGGAGGGTGGGGAATTACACTGGGGTAGGAGAAAAAAGCAGCAGAACTTTTCAGAGGTTTCTCTAGTGGCAGAAAGACAGATGTCTTGTAAAATGTTGCTCTTTGTACCAGACTTTGGTATCTGACAGTGCTGTTATAGTTCAATGTTTTCCCTCCTTGAAACATTCCCTGGTAACAAAATGTTCTAAGAAGCAGGGGACTTAATAGACTCAAGTGTTTCAGCTTTTACAATGTCTTGGTCTTTTAACAAATTTTCCTGTTGAATGGCTTTAAGTTGTTATCACTTCCCACACATTACCTTACAGCTATCACTTCCCACACATTACCTTGCTTCCTGGCTCTAGAAGAGAAGTAATGAAGGCTGATCTCATCCACATGGTGGGTGGGTGGGGGGGCGGGCAGAGGCTTACACACACGTGGGACTAAGGAGATAAATGCAGGGTAAGGGGCTAGGATCTCGGTATACACTTTGCCATTCTGATTTTGAATTTGTACTCTGAATCTTCCCTGGCATAAAGAGGCTAGGATGACTCCTGTCTACTACTGAAGAAAGCCTTGATTGCTTTTCTATTTCTCTGCCATTGCCTGGTTGATCTTTCTTTAAACTTCCTACAATGCCTACTAGGACGTTCTGAGATAAAGAAATCTATTTAACGTTGTTTCCCAAACTTATGGGACCATGAGGCTCTTCTTTTGTGTGATATCTATAAACAGTCTCTGGTAGTTTTCTTTGGAATACACTTTGGGATATTTTGGCATCGCTTAATTCCTTTTACTTCCTTTAGCACAGAGATACTTATGCACAAATTAAATTTGGAGTTAAAATGAAACAGAATAGAGTGTAAGTCAACATCTAAGCACATAGAACAATTAATGTTCAGAACTTAGAATCCAGGATCAGGACATCTGGTATACCAGGTGTCTGTTTTACCTGATACCCATGATTCTGAATGTGGTTTTGGCAATTCATATCATCTTCACATTGTCTTTACACTTTTAACTCATTAGTATTTAAGATGAAATGTCCATGCACTTTAGTAAAACAGGAATTCATTCATTCACTCACTCACTCACTCACTCACTCACTCACTCACAAGCTACTGAGTAGCAGCTGAATGCCAGACAAACACCAGGAATACAAAATGTTCTACTCCTAAAGGACTCTTGGCCAAGAGGGAGAAAATGTGTTAGGTGTAGAAAATGTTGTAATTGAACTATAGGGACAGAGAGGCCCGAGTAACCTATTCTGACTGGGCTAAGTGTGGGAGGAAGGTGTCACAGACATTTAAGGCACGTCTTGAAGGATGAATGCCAGGCAATTTGCTGGGTTGAGAAGGAGAAGGAGCAAAGATATTCCAGGGACAGAGGAACACATGTAGGGTTGGACAGTCACAGAATGCAGAAAGAAATTAATTTAGCAATAAGTCCATTTGGTAATTTCACTGAAAAGTATAAAAAAATATTTCTACCTAAGGAGAATTACTATCTATCTATCTATCTATCTATCTATCTATCTATCTATCTATCTAGATGACAGAACTGTAAACAGAGGGTCACTGGTCTGGTCACAAGTTTGTTGCAGCCACAGAGCTGGGCTTTTCAGCTTCGCTCTTGGTAACAAAGCCTTGTCATACACTCTCTGAGAAGGAAAAAAAAGATGGAGAATGGGAAAATGGAAAAAGGAGAATGTGGAAGCAAAGGAGGCATAGCAAGGACAACAACAGCAGCTCCAATCTGGCCCACTAGACTCAGCCTCCAGTATGTGATTTTATAAACGCAGATCTGCTCATGTCATCCCCATACCAAAAATCCTTCAGTGGCACCAATCATAACACCAAGTGCTGGCAAGAGAAGATGAAATGTGCATTCTTTCACACCTATAATGAAAGTGTAAATTGGCAAAAGCTTTTCAGAAAGAAATTTGACAATAAGAGTCTACAATTTTCATACTGTTGATTCATTAAATTCTTTTTTGGTATTGATCACAAGAAATCATTGACAGAATCCAAGTTCATACAAATATGAACATTGTGGCATCATTTATAACAGTGAAATCTCACCCTTTACTATTTCCATCTGTATGAGACTAGTTAAATAAAGTCTATGGTATCCATGACAATAGACTTATGCCACCATTAAGATATTTACAAAATCTCAAAAACATTAAATACGCATATAATGTTAAGTGTGAAGGTGACATATAAATGTATTTATGCACAGCATGCTTTCAGTTATGTAAGAATGTGCATAGGAGAAAAGGACAAATGCCCCTAAAATCTTAACAGTGGTGAGTTCTGGATAATTAGATTAAAGGTCATTGTTATTTTCTACTTGATTCTTTTCTACATTTTTCATATCTTCTCTACGTATGTATTAATGTTATAATTTAAAAGTCATTAAAAAAAAGTATCAGCTGACTGCTCTTCCTACTTGCAAATGTGATGTAAACTCCCTGGCTTCATGCCCCAGGCCTATCCCCTTCTGGCAAGAGGCTGCCTCTGCAGTTTGATTTCCTGACCCTGTGGGCTAGTACCTGCTCCAGAAATACACAACATGTAGTTCTCCAGGTAAATCCTCCTGTTTCCCTCCTTTGTGCCTCTACACATGTCGTACCCCTGCCTGAAATGCCCTCTTCCACTCCTACTTGTTCATCGAAACTCAGCTCAAGTGTCATCAACTTCAAGAAGCCTCCCTTCACTCCCATGCCTGAAGTTTGGTTTAGATCCTTCTCCTCAAACTTTCCCAGCTAGACGTGGTCAAAGAAAGAACAAGGAGGTGTATTGGCAGTGGGTAAGAGATGGTTGTAATACTGACTGTAGCACAGGGTCTAGTTTGAACAGGACTAGAGACAAAGGACTGGAGGAAAAGGGAGAAGTGGGGTGAGAGGCATAAGGAGTTCTAGGAGCAGGTGTTCTGAGACAGCGGGAGACGGAGGGATGGAAAGAAGTGCTCTGAGCCATGCTAGTAGATCACAAGTCCCTCCTGTGGCCCCAGCTGGGCAGCTGAAGAAGATGGGCATTAGGGTCAAGGTGAAGTGAGGCTAGGTCAATGGTTCCCATACTTTGTCGCGTGTTAACATTGCCTGGAGAGTTTTTATCAACAATGATGGCCTGATTGCATCTATTCCAGTTCAATCAGAATGTGTGGGCCTGGGAGGCCGGCATCAATGTTGGTTTTTAAAGATTCCCAGGTGATTCCAAAAGGCAGCACAGTTTGGGAACCACTGGGCTAGGTTGTTGGGTGGTTCTCAAAGTGTGGTCTTGTAGCAGCAGCAGCATCCGCGTCAACCAGGAACTTGTCAGAAACACAAATCCTCAGGCCCCACCCCAGACCTAATGAATCAGAAACTCCGGGGATTAGGCCCAGTGGTCTGTGTTCTAACAAGCCCTCTGGAAGATTCTGAGGCATGCTCAAGACTGAGAATCTGAGCCTTAGGCAATAAAAGTGCCCAAAATACATGCGAGAATTAGAGTGAAAAAGAATATCAACAAGTTACTTCCTGACTACTTTGATCTAGAGCTTTTTTCATTTGAAAATTAGGAGTTAGGAATAATAATAGTGACCTCAAGTGTGGTTATGAGATTAAACGGCAGAGTTGGACGTTAAAGTGCTTGGCCCTTTAGAGTGGGCACTAAAATCTATTAGTTTCACTTTCCTTTTCTGCCAGATTCAGCCTAACGACTCCCAATCGTCTGTTTATCTACCCTCTTAGAGCTGTGTACAAGTGTCCCCAAACCCTCACATTCAGGCTAAAACATTTAAAAAACCTTCATTGGTCCTCTGGTTTCACACCTCCACACAGAGACCTCAAATCCAGGTGAACTTTAGATTAAGTGGGCGACCCACTCAGTCTGTTTTTCCCTCCAATCTCTTCCCTCACTCTGCTCCTTTCCCTACTTCTTTGATCTCAACAGCCCCATTTTGCTTTTCTTTCCTTAGTCCTGCCCACTTTTGGGAGGAGGGGCTGGAGCTCAACACTGACAGGTAAAGCTGGCAGAACATTCAGAACTAAGGGGCACATCTGATCTGTCCACTCCCTTCTTCAGATGCATCAATGGCTCTGGAAGCCCAAGGAACGGTGTCTTGGCTCCTTAGTCAGGTGTGCAAGGTCATTTACTGGTTGGCCTTGTGTCATACACAGGTGTCTCTCTGCTTGGAGAACTCCTATTTGCCCTCTGGGGATGCGCCAGGCACCATGCTTCTTCCTTCTCCTATGCTCAGACAGTGGATCTCACCCAATGACAACTGTTTCTGAACATATTACTCTCCCAACTCCACTGAGAGTTGAAAGCCAGGATGTTTTCCTGTTTTGTTTATCTTTGTAACCCTAGCAACTAGCCCAGCCCTTGGCATATAGAAGGTTCCCAATTAAATGTTTGTTGAATAGACTGAATAAGATACATGCTTTAGTGCCAAAGACCTTGACAGTTTGACCTGAAAGAAGAAAAAGATAGTGATTAAAAATAATAGTAACTACCTGTCTAGACTGAACTGGGTAACAGGTTTTCCATGAATTAATTTATTTCATCTGCATATATCAGGTAATGCTGACCCAGTCTGGTTTTTGCCTCTCTCTCTCTTTCTCTCTCTCTTTTAAATATTTTGAGAGAGGAGAGAGAGAAAGAACGAGTTGGGGAGGGACAGAGGGAGAGAGAGAATCCCAAGCAGGTTCCATGCATGCCTGGCGCAAAGCCTGACTCGGGGCTCAATCTGACTGTGAGATCATGACCTGAGCTGAAATCAAGAGTAGGATGCTTAATTGACGGAGTCACCCAGGAGGCCTTCCCCTCTCTTTCTTAATGCATAATTTTTATGATCATTCTCATCTTGGCTGCTGGCTCACATTAATGAAAGTTCAGTCGTTGAAAATGCAAGGGAAGCTCAGGATATATATACGTGTGTGGCATGATTCAGACTTCTAGCTTGCTGTGCCCTAGGGAAGCATGGGAGATCCTCAGCCTAACGGGATGCCTTGCTACCCTCAACCCCACTCCTACCTTGTTTCCCCTTCAGTCAGTACTCCGGGGTTCGGGTCTGAGAGCTGCAATGGGGAGCCCAGGGAGCCAAGCAACCCCCAGTGGATGTGCTGAAATCCTACATGATGGTACCCAGAGAGTTTCTGAACCATCCTGTCATATGGGCAAGGAAGCCTGCCCCACATCCTGGGGTACCTGTATAATCTAATAAAGCCTGTGGGTGCCATCCCTTTACCTGGGTCATAGTAGCACAGGTGAACTAGGATGTTAGGTATCATTTCTTTGGGCTGGATTCCTATCCACTTGGTGGGGTAACACTGGTTAGCTAATGCCCATCTGAAGCTCTTCCTGGCAGGGCTCTGTGTCTGACTAATTAGAAATGCAAAAAGGAGTTTGTCACTACTTAATAAATGGCTTCTGATAGACAACTAAGGAGTCCCAGGGTTCAAGGGAAATGGTGAGAAACACTACAGGGTCTTGAGTTTGGGGCTAACAGCTTCAGCTTAATCTCTGTGTCTACATAGGGCAGGTTATTTGTCTTTTCTGAGTCTGTTTGCTAAGCCTGCCATAACACAAGCCCATCGGGCTGGGTGGCTTAAAACAACACACATTTATTTTCTCACAGTTGTGTTGGCTGGACAGCTACGATCAAGGTGCTGGCAGAGTGGGTTTCCCCTGGGGCCTCTCTTCTAAACATGTGCATCCCCGATATGTCTGTCTGTGTGTCTAGACCTCCTCTTCTTTCAAGGACACCAGTCAGATTAGGTTAGGGCTGCCCTAACTGCCTCAGTCCATCTTAGTCACCTCTTTAAAGGTCCTGTCTCTGAATGCAGTCACCTTCTGAGGTAGAGGATTAGGGTTTCAACATAGGAATTCTGGGGGGGGAGGCAAAATTCCCCCCAGGTCCCTGCCCATAGCAGACACAATAATAAAACCTACTTCATGAGTTATTTTGTGGACAAAAGAGGTACAGGATGTGAAGGAGCTCTGCAAACAGCAGGAAGAAATGTCCCTCCTCACTCTGTTAGGGAGAAGTTGACATGCAGTGGAGGGGGGGCGGGGGTGTGGGACTTTCTTACTCTCTTCAGAAGGAGAGGACACAAGTGGGGCTCTGCCTTGTGGTGGGGCCAGGTTCAGTCCCCACAGTCCAGACAGGTGAGTGGTAGCTGGTAGGCCTCTCTCAAACTTGGCCTGCCAAGGCGTGTCACGTGTCACCTTGGGCTCCTCTCCTGCCTCCAAATTTCCATGGAAATGGGCCACGTGCCCTTGGTGGTTCAGGCACCCAGAGCCTTAAAAGCTAAGCACTGAGCAGATTGCCTCAGCTTCCCACTGGGTCTGGTCTGTGCAGATGAAGGACTGCTCCTGGCGAAAGAGCTTCAAAGCCAACTTAGAAGCCTGGCAACCTGAAAATAGCCCGGGGGTGGGGAGATGGAGAGCCCCACAAGGCTGTTTCTTGATTTTTGGGAAGGGAGGGGCTCTGGGGTTTCCTTGGGCACCAAAGGGTGGGTAAGGAAAGAGGCTTTAAGTGACGTATAGGATCTTCACCTGGACACATTCCCACCTGGCCTCTCAAAGCACCAGGCCCTTAGGGATCCCAACCATACCTGACCTGAAGAATAATCTAGGGCCATGCTTTTCCTCACGATCTTAGCTCGGACATGGGGTAGAGGCAGAAGGACCTTTGCCAGAAAAATAAGCAGGCAGGAGGCCTCATTCCCTGGCATTCTGTAAACCCAACATGAAGAATGTGCTCCTGAGACTAGCTGTGGGGCAGAGACCTACATCGGATACTACTGCTGGGCACCCACAAGTGTCATTACCTCAGGAGAAGTCACTTAGCTTTTCTGAGTCTGTCTTTTATCTGGAAAATGTAGATACAGTAACCCACTGGCAGGGTTGTGGTGAGGTGTAGAAGTGATGCAATCAGAGGCCCTGCACAGAGAGCACACAGAAAGCCCTTAAGAAACAGCGGCTGTTACGGGGATTTTATGCTTCCTTAGAAAGGGGCGACCTCAGAATATCCTGTCTTTGCTACATGGTGAGTGGCCTTCTGTGGATGGTAATTGACATGACCCAGAGAAGGTATTGCAGGAGGCATAAGAAAGAGGGAGAGGAAGATATGGAAGGTGGGTAAGAGAGGAGAAGGTAGGGGGAGAATGAAGTGCTGAGGAGAAGAAAAGCAGATGTACCATGAAGGCCAGAGGTACTGTGACCTTGAACTTTTAGGATGACTGTCCTTCCTGGCAAATGAAGCATCTCTATTACCACTCTTTGACTCTAAAGCGGGAGATTCAGCATTTTATTTGCAAATGAGTTCCTTTAGTTCCTTTTCTTCACGTGTGTGTGTGTGTGTGTGTGTGTGTGTGTGTGTGAGAGAGAGAGAGAGAGAGAGAGAGAGAGAGAGAGAGAAAGAGAGAGAGGAAGAGAGAGAGAGAGAGAGAGAGAGAGAGAGAGAGATGGAGGGAGGGGGAGAAAGAAAGAGAGAGAGAGAAAGAGAAAGATACGACCTCATAGTGATCCACTATTCCTGGCCTGAGCAAGGAAGAGTAGGGTTGGATCTGGAGATACTTCAGGCATAGTGTTGATACCCCTGCTAGTGAAGCACCTCCTTTGAGGGGAGTGTCCTTTGTGTCCTGCTGTTGTCATACTGGCTTGCAGGTTTCTTCTACTCCCAGGGGTCTGTTTAAAGCCCAATAAAAGTGTCCAGAGAGTGTTGAGTGGTCTTTGCCTCTGGAAAATCCAGATGGAAGCAGATCGGAAGGAGAAGCAGCCTAGAGCCTCTGCTTTCTAAAGAGGAGAGGCTGTAGGCTCGGAGGGAAAGGGAATGTGTTGATCTAGCAGGCAGGCGCTGGGATTTCTGTCTCTGCTCTGGCTGTCTAGTTGTGTGGCCCTGGGCAAGTCACTTTCCTCCTCAGGGCCTCTATTTTCCCTGATTTGGCATAGGGGCATTCTACCCTTCAAGTCTGTTGGAGCTGTTCCAACAAAAGTAGAGTCTGGATTTCCTGACTGTCTGGGTCAAGAACAGATTGGCAGCAATCTTTACCACTCCTTACACTGTGCAGAAGTCAGAACATTCTGTGCAACCCTACACTGAGGCGAGAGAAAGAGTAAGCGCGGGCACACGCGGGCTCACAATGGCCATTGTTGTTGGTTCCTGAAAGCCTGCTGTGTGGTGGGGTGGGGAGGGAAGAGTGGGGCCTCCATTCTGTGTGGCTTTCTCTTCCTGGGTGAGGCAGGGCTCTGAAGAAAGCTCTGTATTTTGTGGAAGGGGGGCATCTAATCCTCTCTATGCATACGGGTCAGGTGCTTCAGAAGGGGAGAGGCAGTGTGCTGGAGAATTCCTCAGGAAGAAATGATCTCCTAGAAATGGCTCTGAAGCAAGCCTCTGACATCATCATGGAGTGAGAAGGTCTTTTAAGGTCTGGGAGGCAGTGGAGGTACAGGGAATCTTGACCTGGTGGTCCCAATGAAGTCATGAAGAAAATGACCATTACTGAGCATAGACTCTAGGCCAGGCAGGCCTAGAGCTTTACAAAGGTTATGCTTTTAACCCTCACGGCAACTCTGTTAGATAGCAACTATTATCTCGACATAAAAAACTCCTGAGGCTCAGTGGGGTTGAGAAGCTTGCCTAACGTCACAAAGCTGGCGTGTGGTACAGCTGGAATTCAAACCAAGGCTTGTTTGACTCCAAAAATAAGCTCTGAATAAAGAACTCAAGGCAGAGACAAAATACCTTAGAGTGACAGGGTGTCTGAGGGCAGGGAAGTGAGCATGGAGGGGGTGAGCCTCTTCTTGGCTCTTCTCAGGGAAGACTTCTTGGCTGCACAATCTTATTAAATGGAATGATGACTTTCTCGGCTTGAATGTCAAATGCTATTGTTGGTATGTTGTTGGTAATTGTTGGTGTATTGTCTGGCTTTACTTTGCTCATGGAGCTTGAGAAGCTCCAGGTACAGTGGATGTAATGAAATCAATCAATTAGTGGTGAGATTTTCCAGTTCAACTCAAACCTGATTCTCACGCATGACACATACAAGGTACGTTGCAGACATCTACACCCACCAGGCTAATCACAGCTCAGAGAGATAAGCACACCACCCACCTGCCCCAGAAAGGCAAAAGCAGAGAGTTGTGATCAGAGAGACTTTTTCTGGTTGTTGGGTCAGGATTGGCCAGAAACGGGGGGGTGGGGGTGGGTGGGGGAGGGTATTGTGGTGTATATGGAGAGAATGCCATGTTTGGAATACCAGGACTTGGCTCTAGTCCCAGATCCATCAATCAGTGTGGCCTTGGACAGGTCAATTGACCTCCCTGAGCCTCATTTTTCTAATTATAAAGTGTTTCTCAAGGGTGTTGTAAGGGATTAAGATGAGATGAGGAGTATAAAGTATTTCTCACATCTAGTGTTAAATTCAAATAGATGCTTAACAAGTATGGGGCAAATCGGCCTGAAAACGGATCGAGCGTGAGGGAGGTGGAAAAGACACAGGTTCCAGTCTAAGGCGTCCATTCTGTGAATGTGTTGGGGGCGGGGGCGGCGGTCTGCTGTGGAGGCTGACGGGAGAGGGCGGGGTGTGTGGGCAGAAGCTGGGATCCTGTTGGCTGGTTTGTGGGGAGGGAGGAACCACGCACGTGGCAGCGCCCCCTCTGTCTGACCCCTACTCCTGTTGGCTTTTGTTCCTTCTTCCTTTGGGCCACAGCCTCCCGGTTCCGGACCTGAGAGCTGTAAGCCTGCATCATGCATTAGCCTCTGAACAGGTCTCCTGCCACCAGTCCCCTTTCCTGTCCCCTAACCCAAACTGCATACTACTCTCCCATCCTATTGCTCCGGGCTTACACCCCGTCACCTCTTCCTCTCTTCCTATTATTCGAGGATCATGAACCAATTCTGTGGCACATTACTCCAGGGTCTCTATCTCTCTGGCCTTCCCTTGTGCTACCTCTACACGCTAGTGCTCCAGCCCCCCTTCCCCTCTTCTCCCTCACCGTCTTTTCAAATCCTTGCCAGCTTCAAGTACAGCACACACACATCGCACCTTGCTCATTCATTCATTCATGCATCCACTTATTCTTACATCAGATATTTCCCGATCACCTCCTAGATGCATGGCACAGTACTGACAGCTGGGGATCAAGTTCCTAAGGAAAGCCTTTTTTTTTCTTGCCTCCCACACTCGTATGATACTGTTTCTGCCACTCCATGGCACTTGCCTATCATACCAGTGTTAACACTACTGTTCTGCATAGATCTCCTGTAGGTAGACTGTGAACTACTGGAGGTCAGGACACATCCCACTCTTGGTTGCATCTTCCACAGCACCTGGAACACTGACAGTACTTGAAGGCAGGTTTGAATCCAGGCTCTATCATGTACACCTTTCTTGGGCCGCTTATCCCCATTAACCTCAGTGTCCTCAGCCGTAAAGTGGATTAAATACAGATGATGTCTGACTTGCAATTTTTTTGACTTTATAGAGACGCAAAAGCCATACATTCAGTAGAAACCATATCTCAAATTTTGAATCCCAGGCCAGTGATGTGAGGTACCATACTGTCTCATGATGCCGGGCAGGGGCAGCAAACCACAGCTCCCAGCCAGCCACACGATCACAGGGTACACAACTGATACATGACAACCCTTCCATACCCAAAGAGCCATTCTGGTTTTCAGTTTCAGTACAGGATTCATTACATTACAAGAGATAGTTCACACTTCATTATAAAATAGGCTTTGTGTGAGATGGTTTTGCCCAGCTGTAGGGTAATGTAAGTGTTCTAAGCACGTTTAAGGTAGGCTATGCTGCGATGTGGGTTAGGTAGGTTAGGTGTCGTAAACGCATTTTGAACTTACAGTATTTTCAGTTTACAATGGGATTACTAGGATGCAACCCTGTCGTAAGTCCAGGAAGATCTGTAATTAAATATGCAACCCCAGAAGTAAGTGCTCAGTAAAGAACACCTCAGTACGTATTTATCGATAAATTGAGGACATGAAACACTTTGTACCCAAATTAGGAACGGATCAAGGGCACCAGTGTTCAGGCTGTGTGGAATGTGTGGCCAGCATGGAGTTCTGCTGTCGGCTGGGTCTTAGGAGACACCTGATATTAAATGGCTAAAAAGCTGCTACAGAGAAACAGGGTCTGGTGTGTGGGCCAAGATGGGGCAAACAGAAGAGGAAAAAATCTAAGGTAGTCTAGGCCCTCTAGTCTAGAAGTTTCCTCTGCATGTGAAAAATGAAAGGTTCAATGGTTTTGTGGTTCTGTTTTGAGCAGCAAACTTCCTAAGGCAGGAATTAAGTAGAAGTTTGACTGCAGCTTGACCCTGTGTGAACAAGTTTCCCCCATCCTAGAGATGATGAGGCAGCCTCCAGAGGCACATTCTATCTTGCCAACCCCTCCCAGGTCTTGGTTGGGGATGGGGTGGGGAAGAGGAGGAGACACAGCTGGAGTCAGAGCCCTCTTGATTCAGAAGTCAGCTGAAGAAGAATAAAGGGTTGCTTTTGTTTAATTTCCAGTGAATTTAGTTGGGTCAGGGACAGCCAGAAATGAGGGGGCTGGGGCAGGTACTCTGGTGTGTGCAGAAAGAATTCCACCTTGAAAGACTAGGACTTGGGCTCTAGTTCCAGATCCACCAATTTGTGTGACCCATTGGGCAGGTCCATTAATCTCTCTGGGTCTCATTTTCCTAATCCATAAGGTTTCTTCTTGGCATTCTCAGGGGGGAGCCGCTAGGCTCACCAGTGCAGTGCTTCTCAAACTTCAACACACACATGATCACCAAAGGTTCTTGTGGAAACCCAGATTCGGCTCCAGCAGGTCTGGCCTAGGACCCGAGAGTCTACATTTCTGACACTGTCGGGTGATGCCCTTGCTGCCGGTTGTGGACCATATGAGGTTCTAGTGCAGAAATTGGGCAAATCCAGCCCGATGCTAGTTTGTGTAAAAAAAGTTGTATTGCAGCACGGCCACGTCCATTCATTTGTGTATTGTCCATGGCTGCTTTCACACTAAGTGGACAGAGTCAGATAGTTGCATCAGAGACCTTATGGCCCACAAAGCCTAACTATTTTAATAGTTACTATGTGACCCTTTACAGGAAAAGTTTGCCGATCCCTGCTCTAGTGTACTGGGAACTGGCCCGTGTGAGCTAAAGGACCTGCACTTCAGTATGGGTTTGGCCAAGGGCAAGCCACTTTACCTTGCTGGTCCTCACTTTCCTTATCTAGAGGGCACAATGATCTCTAGATTTCTAAGAGACCTGGGATTCTGGGATTTCAATGCTACATAGAAAACATTCTAGTTTCTATAGAAACGGGCTTCTGAGAACTAGGCTGTGTGGCCTTCATTTGGAAGCTGCAAAAAAGCATACCTGGTCCACCCCGCAGATCCCCCAGACAGCCCTGCCAGGTGCCCTGAGAGCCACACCTCATGTAGGGTCAGCGGGGAACAGACAGGGGCCTGGAGAAGGGAAGAGCGAGGATTGGGAGGTGGACCCCCCCACCCCCAGCCTCCTGTACAGGCTGATGCTGGCACAGGGGCCCTGGAACATCGTGCCCTAGCACCCACCACACACCCAAATTCCACTTTGCTGAGGGATCAACTCAAACACTAACTCACCACTCCAGGTGCCCCTGACCCTGGGTGCTTCCAGTCAACTAATATTAACTAAGACCTTTTGAGGTCTCAGAGACTTTGTCAGGCACAAGAATGTAGAAGGAATTGCGACATCTGGAGCTGAAGAGCTCACGGTCAGGTGGCAGACACCATGTAAGGAGAGAATTGTAGGAGAGTTCCACAATCAGCTGTGAAGAGAAATGCGTGACTCTGGGTCTCCAGCTTGGGCCACAGGTGATGCCATTAACAAGGCAAGGAACATGGACAGGGGGCAGCAGGCTTTCAGAGAGATGGAAGGGTGTATAAAGAGGGAGAAGATAACACCTCATTTGGGGCATATTGATTCCGATGTGGACACCTGAAGGACTGAAGGACAATGCTGTAATTTCCTGTGAAAGGCAAAGCAGAGTTTCTCTGTAGGCCTGCAACGGGTTAAGAGGAATGACATGTATGTTGCCATGGTTACTTCCCAGCGCTGAGGGGAGTCCCACTACACACCCAAGTACCCCCGGCTCTTTAGGGATAACTCGCCTTGCTCTACCTCAGCCCCCAGGAGAGACCTTAGCCAGAAAGACCTCTGTGAAATGCACACTTGCTGGAAACATTTCTACTTTCTCTTAACCCCAGTGAGCAGTAAGTGGCTGACTACCGCTCATTATGACTATCTTTCCGGTCAGAGCTCCACCAAATTGGAAAATTGGGAACCTCCAACTCTGGACAGCTCCTGAACCCCACAGGCCACTTTCTGTCATGGTTTCATACAAGTGAAAAGGACGTGCTGAGAAACAAAGAACTCACAAGCTCACAATTATTTTCTTGGCTCATCTGAGCTCCGGCTCCTCACCTGGGAATGTGAGTCTGAGATGGCTGGCTGACGGCCCATGCCATCGCTTTGAGATTTAGGGGATGGTCCACACATCAGTGAAAATCTACACGGGCACAGCGTGGAGGCAGAGAGAACGATGTGTGCCTGTAAAGTAGTAGGGTCAACCAAAGTGACCCTTCCCAGGCAAGACCTCTGCATCTGGGCAGATCTATGATGAGGCACTTGCCAGGAGGGGGCCTGTGTGTTGCCTGCTCAGTTGGTTTGAATGAGGCATATCCGTGAGCTACACTGGCTGGCTGGTCTCGCTGGGGTTTGGGGTAGACATGTGACTCTCCTTCTTGGCATTTATCTCGGATCCTAATCACGTGCCTGTGGATTATTTTATTGAGGCCTGGCTCCCATACTCCCTAAGGGCTATAGGGACTGTGTCTGTTTTTGCTCATCATTGTTCCCTGGTGCCTGGCACTTGATAGGTACTCCGTAAGTGTGTGCTGAATAAATGATAGAAAGCCTGTCTCCACTGCTGGAAAACTGACGTGAAAGTCTGAGGAGATTTGCCCTCTCCGTTTGGAACCTTGTCTAGGATACCCTGTGTGCAGTTCAAGTGGGATGCACTAAGAAATCTCTGAGAAAAATGTTGTTTTAATATCAGATAGACAGAGGAGCGTAGGTGTGGGTGATACAGCCTGAAGGCTATTGCTGGTTTAAGGCTAAAGGTTGGATTGGGGCAGACGTGAAGCTCAGTGAAGAATTGGGAGAAAATGTGTAGGAAGTCCCCTCATTCGTATATAGGGTGGGGCTAGAGGGAAACAATGGTGGAGCTCCCCAGGGCTTTGCACGGACTGATCCAGCTTTGTGTCATGCCCTTGGTGCTTCACCTGGATTCAAGACTTGGCACCCTTGTCTTTATCTTGATTCACTGGAGAGCCAACTCAGGGGTGACTTCCACACTGGAAGTAATAGCCATATGAACTCAAGCACAGTGCCAACAAATAACCCTAGAGTTATAGGTTGTCAGAGCCACAGGTAATTGAAAGATAATCTAGACCTCATTTCTGAAGCAGAGGTTAATAGAGTGAAGCTCTAAATCTGGCCCCTTTCTTATCACATACTAAATATTTATCACCCTCCATTTATCACTTAACAATAATTCTGATTACTATTGATCAAATGCTCACCATGTTCCAGGCATTCTCCTAAATGCTCTACATGGATGATCTCATTTAACTCTCAAAACAATGCTGAGGGAGAGAGACTGTAATTGTGTCCACTTTGTATGGATTGAAATGGAGGCTTGGAGAGGTTAAATGACTTAACCAATGTCACATGGCTGATGGTGGGAAGGCCTGGGTCTTTCAACTTCTAGTTCAATGTTTAGTCCCTTATCCTACCTACACTGACTCCAAGTCCTCAAGATATATCTGAATTACTTATTTGCAGATCGCTTGCACATCTTACTTATTAACTGAGTTTCTAATGGTATCATGAGATGAAACTCTCAGCTTCACAAATACTCACATATAACTCTTTAAAATACATTCCTTTTTTTTTTCCCTCCAAGATTGTCTATTAAGTGCCTGTTCCTGTCCAGCTCCAGAATCTACTGCCTGCTGTGCTGGCAGACCAAAGGCAAGATTCCTTCCCCTTCTTCCCTACTCCCTCCCTCCAAAAAGCATTTCTGTAGAACAATGTGAGCCAGGTAGGTAGGATGTTAGGCTTTGAAGGGAACATAAAGATGAAGACCACATGCTCACCATTTTCCAGGCACTTGCAAGAGAAAGAAATGACAAGGCAACCCATAATCAGAGTACTGTCAAGACAGGAAGCTTAAGTGCTCTAGGAATTCAGAGGCTGGATTCACTTCCAGAGGTGCCACCAGAAAAGAGGCAGCCTTTGACACAGGCCTTAAAGGAGGAGCAGAATTTCCACAAGTATCTGTGGAGCTTTTCCTTGGACTGGCATATAAACATTTCCTGTTTTCTCAGTGCCTGGCTTGTACAATACACACAGTAGGACCTCAGAGAAATTTTCTGGTTGGACACTAGCCATTTGGGGCTAGCTAGGAATCATGGTCTTGGTTCTGATGCTACCACTGAACATAAATTGTATAAGTCCTACCCCTTCTCTGGGTCTTTGTTTTTCCCCAGCTATGAAATAGGGATGTGGAAGGGAGTGGGTATGACCTTACTCATGGGTTCTGGTTAGGATCACAATAAGCTAATATATGCAAAACTATTTGCAAGCCAAAATGAAAGATTTGACAAATGGAGGAGACTCTCTGTCACTATTCTTATTGGTGTTATAAAAACTAAAAAGAACCGATGTCCATGTACTGCTTATTATCCAACAACTTTTTTTTTTTGGACTAACTACACTGGGTCAAGCAGTGGGGATACAAAGAGGAAATAACAGCCAGCCTCCATGTTTGGAACATGAAAGGTCTAGGAGATGCTGGTACAGTTGATGGTATAAGTTTAATGTGCTAGGACAAAGGCTGGGCTGGACTTTGGCAGGAGCTCTGCTCCTTTTTAGTGATAGTAAAGGTAGATGGCAATGCTAAAGATAAGAACTTCAAAATCAGAAATTCAACTGGTATGCTCCAGAATAAAACTAGGATTAAGGGTGAGGGAATTTCTTTTTAAGAGCTTCTACTATGTTCCAGACACTTTCACATCTATTATCCTCATGACAAGTTAGGTATTTTTATGCCCATTTTACAGATGAGGAAGCTGAGACTCAAGGAAGTTGGGTTTATAAAACCAGAAAGTGTAAAGCCTAAATGTAAACCCAAGTCATTCAATTGCAAGCTTGGTGATTTTCCCAGGACTCATTGTGTTCTAAACTATGCAATGTTTTCATAGAACTCATCCCATGCTCATCTTGAATGACCTTATTTCTTGGATTACTTTTCTAAGGAGAAAGACTGATCTGTGATGACAGAGGTTTGACAGTAACCTCTTCTACTGTCATTTCCTCTTACACCTCCTAAGATAAGTTGCTTCCCTCTGATTGCGCTTTCCTGACTTTTTCTTCACCTCCAATCCCAATGAAATTGCCAAGGAGTAAAGAATCCCAGCAAATGAACAGCCTATATAGAGAGATACTTGCCTTCTCAGCGGCTGGCCTATAAAATGTGAAACAAAACACACTGAAAGATGAAAGGAACCTGCCATACAATTTCGCTCAAAGAGCCCACCTAGACCACAACCTGTCCATTCCTTAATTTTGCAAAGCCGTGAAGAACCCATGATCTATAGGAGTCTATGTGCTTGTCACACTTGTCCATTTTACAGATAACAAACTGAAACCCACAAGAGTGAAAGACCTGCCCAACGTCACACACTAGTGAGAGGCAGAGTATGGATTGGAACCCAGGTCTCTTGACTCTCAGGCCGATGCTTTTCTACTAAAATAGGTCGTCTCTTTAGCTTCCTGCCCCCTCCCCCCATTTAACATCTCAACGTAAATGAGATCATGGCCCTTTCAAAAGGAAGCTCAATGCTGCTGTCTCTGTAAAGCCCAGAAGCCAGGCTCCCCTTTGGACTCTGCTCTGATCAGCTTATGTCTTCATCTAAAGAACAGGAAGTAGCTTCAGTTTTAGCTCTGATAGCACATTCTGGGGGTGGGAAAAGGGGATTTGGGGAAGAGAGTTCCTGTAGATGATGGTCAAGAGCAATCAGCAGACACATTACCCTTGCTTAAAGGGGAAGATACACGATCATATATGTAAGGAGAAGATAAGGGTTTTATCTTTGAGTCCTAAGCAGAACACATCCTCAGCAAGAGCTTCCCCATGCCGTGGATGGGGGTAAGGGGAGGATTCTCCCACGATTCTGTTCTAATGGAACGGGTTGTCAGGGTGGGAGTTAGGGTATGAGCACCAGGGTGGGAAAGTCTGCATAAACTTTCTATAACCTCCAGTGCTTCCCCCACCCTCTGCCAGCACCCACAACTTCCCCTGCCAAGGGAGGAAGGAGGAACACATTATTCAGTTTAATAATTTATACAAATTGAAAAGTTTACTGGGTAAAATAAAGGGGACTTAGGAGAGCAACGGAGAAATTAAAATTCCTGAGTCCTCTCTCAAAGGGTGGAGGTGTGGAGATGATACCCCTTGACGACCTTGACTTGGAATATAACAATCTGATTGTGTAACAGATGGGTCCCAAATAAGCAAGTAACTCCTCCCTTTGTTGGTCAGCCAAGTTTTGTCTCCTATGGTAAGATCACATCCAATCTGAGCATTTGCAGCCTGGGACATCAAAGAACACAGACCCAGATCCACGGATACTTTGTCTATGTTAGTGGTTCTCAAATCTGGCAGCCCATCAGAATTGTCTGGGGTGCTCATTACAAATTTAGATTCCCAGGAACCAACACAGAGACTATTGGGTAGATCTGGGCTAGGGCCCAGGCATCTTCATTTTCAACAAGCAGGCCTGGTCTAAGAACCAATGATCTGGTTCGACCCCATTCATTTAGCTACCAAAATTTTACATGAGATGCTGGTTTTACAGCAAAGAAAGCTGAGATGCCAAAAATAGGTTAGTGCCAGTACTTGGACTGGAACCCAGTCTCCTGGCTCTTGATGTGGTATCTCTGTCAACACCTTCACACATGGCTTTCCTCCCTCAGCTCACCAGTCCATTGAGAACCCCTGAGGATCAGGGTGGCCATTCATCCAATCCATAGAAGATTCAGAGCTGCTCAGGTACTCTGATTGAGTTCCTACCTGGTTCATTGGTGGAAATGGCTGGTAAGGGGTAGGGATATATATCCTGGTGGGTTAATAGGGGAAGGTCCAGCTGATGGCTTCTAAGGCATCTGACCATTGCTCTGGTCAGAAAGAACAGTCAGTCCATAGAAGCAACCTGCTGCATCAGAGGAGCCAGGGGGGCTGGGCTGACGGGGGAGAGTAGTGGCAGATGAAGTCGCTGAGGTAACATGAGGCCTGACCATCTAGGGCCCTTTAGGCCACATATAGATCTCTGGCTTTTGCTCTGAGCCACTGCAGGATTTTGAGCCAGAGAATGGCATAATCTGACATATTTTCCCAGGGGTACTCTGATGCAATAGTGAGAACAGACTCTACAGGGACGGGGTAGAAGCAAGGAATCCAGTTAGGGGGATTTGTAGTGATCCAGGGGACAGCAGATGGTGGCTCAGATCAAGGTGGCAGAAATGCAGTGGTGAGAAGCGACGGGACCCTGGATGTTTTTTAAAAGTAGAGCTAACAGGTTTTCTGATAGACTAGATATGAGATGTGAGATAAAAGGGTGCCGAGTGTTTCCGCTCGAGCAATGGGCAGGCTGGAGTTAACATCAACAGAAATGGAGAAGTCTCTGGGTGGAGAAGTTTTGTGGGAGGGACATCAGGAGTTCAGTTTTAGATATGCTGAGTCACTGACACTCACGTGGTATTTAAATAAAGTCTCACGCCTGGATGAGGTCATCAAGAGACTGAGTACAGACAGAAAAGAGGGTTGAGTCCCTTGCCTGTGGACTGCCGGCACCAAGAGGTTAGAGAGATGGGGAATCAGAGAAAGAGACTGAAAAGGGGTAACCAGTGGGGTAGCTGGAAAACAGGAAGATGTGGAATCCTGGAAGCCAAGTGAACAGTATTTTCAGGAACAAGGAGAGATTGGGTCAAATGCTGCTGATGAGTGAAGTAAGATCAAGTTTGAGAAGTGACCATTGGGTTTAGTTATGCGAGGACACGGGTAACCTAGAGAGCAGCATTTGACTCCTGACCTCACAGATCCCCAGTTTGATCACTGACTGTCATTTAGGGATCCCTTATTGTTATCTTCTCTTCTCAATTAGGTGGTAGATTTTGCAACAACAGGGATAAGTCAGCATGGCCCCAAATGGGTCCTTGTTGGGCTGTAGGACCTTCTAGAGCCTGCTGTTGGTCCTGATACAGTTTGCTAATAGGCCCACCTGAATACTCCTCTCACTGGGACACTGACCTAGAGCAATTTTCCTCATGCCTTGCTTACCTTGGATGCAGAATTTCAGTTCCTTGGGGTCAGTGACGACTTTCCTGCTTTCCCGTATTACAGCCCGGTTCTTCTTGGTTTCTCCCCAGAGATTGGTGCCTCCGTACATGCTGGGAATGTTGAGAATGGCAATGCCTTCAAGGAAGATGTTGCTCAGGTCTACCCCAACCCCGTCACACTGAGGGACAGAGAGAAAAGGTCACTTGTTAGTGTTCTCAGTGTATCCCAACCCAAGGCTGTGTGTGTGTGTGTGTGTGTGTGTGTGTGTGTGTGTGTGTGTCTCTGTGTGTGTATGTGTGTGTGTGTATGTGTGTGTGTGTGTACATGTGTGTGTATGCACATGCGCATGTGTGGTGGGGGCTCTCGTGAAGGGCGTGACAGGCCCTCAGCTACCTGCCTGCCTCTGTCAGATGCTGAATCCTGGGCAAAGCTGACGAGCCCTAATGCTTTGGCCACTGTAGTGGACTGGGGGAGATGCGATCCTGGTCGGCTCTGAGGACTAGAAGGGCCCAGAGGTCCTCCATAGATCTAGGGGGGCTTCAGGGATGATTCACAAGAAAACTGCAAACCTGTTCTCATTATCATCTCATTATCATCAATTCTGTCTTTGCATAACCACTGTGAAGATATGGTGGGACGCTGAGCCCAGAACCTTAATGCACAGTAGATTTTCAACAAAGGACAGAGAAATTCACCTCACCCCCTCCCTTTTTATCCCCCCTGTGAGAAGCACAAGACTTTAAGACTTGGAAGGCTTTCAGATACAGCATGGAGAATAAATACAGTCAACGGTATTGTAATAGCACTGTATGGTGACAGATGGTAGCTATGTTTGTGATGAACACAGCGTAAGGTACAGAGTTGTTGAATCACTATGTTGTACACCTGAAAATAATGTAACACTGTGTGTCAACCACACTTCAATAACAAAGGAAAAAAGATCTGGAAGCCTTTCAGAATTCGCCTGTCTCCTGTATCTGCATTTTAAGTGCAATTTTGGCATATGTGCTTGCTGACGCAGCAGAGTTTCTCTATCCAATCTCCACCACCCTCATCCCCCGCCAGGTACAAAAGGCCAGAAGGCTTGAATCTGCCTGTCTCACATATCTATAATCAGTCTACTTTTGGCATACTGTTTACCAATGCAGCAAGAAATATATTAGCTCTGATCTTTGTTCCTCAGGATTGGAGGTAGTTTACTTCATTTACAGAAGGAAAAAAAACTAGACCCATAGAGGTGAGCTAAGTTATTCAAGGTTGTACAGCTGATGATATAAAAAAGCAGGGCTTCAAAGTTAGGGAATTTGACTGTAAAGCCCAAGGTCTTTATCTTACTTATTGTGAGGCAGGAAAAATGCAAAGTATGCAATAAAAATCCACTGTCTTTGAGGTTACCTACAAATCTAAACTTCCAGAGATTTCTCAACAGAGGAGGAACAGGAAGGCTTGGCTTGTTGCCATTTACATTTGCTTACCTCCTGATTTCTTCAAAACTCTAATTTATGGCACCCTATCATCTCCATGGCTTGTCCCCCAACTATGAAATGGAATGCAGTGAGCTTCTTTGGTAATCAGAAACTCACTTCTTCGCTGGGAAATTCTGATTATTTGAAAGGTTGCTTCGTTATGTTGAACCAGATTCTCTTCCTGCTTCTACCTATTGGTCCTATTCTCCCTGCTAAAGCCAGACAGATTGACCCTCCTTTCTCCTCCATGGGGACAGCCCACCAAATACAAGATGACAATCATCACCATCACTGTTCATACGTACTAAGCACTGCCATATGCCAGGTTAAGCTTTCGTACACATCTCACGTATTACCTTAATAATCTTGGCTATCCCCTGTTTATATGTGTGGAAATGGAGACAAACAAGTGGTTAAGTAACTTGCCCAAAGTCACACAACGTACAAATGTAAGCACATAGATTTGATGGCAGGCAGTCAGAGGCTAAGTCCTAAGGGCTCCACCATTAAGTTGTGCACCCTCTGGGTTGAACACTGTCAACTCTCTCAGCCCCTCCTGTGGGCTTTGGTTTTCAGACTCTCCCCATCCTGGTTGCCCCATTCTGCACAGACTGTTGTTTGCCACCCTCCTATTCTGTATGTCCTCCAACACTGAAAAATAACACCAACCACAAGATCTGATGGCACAGGAGGCCATGGCAGGATCACTTCCTGGGGCTGGGTTCCTCTAACACTATCATTTCCCAGAAATGAGATACTGAGGGAAGCCCAGGTAAGGGTGCAACACATGTCCCTCTTTATCATTATCCTTATGGTGAAATATGACCACAGTTGCACTAGCTCTTTTGTTAGCAGCTAGATGACAGCAGAATCACTTCAGCTTGAATGGTGGTTGTCTCAGACACTCGGACCCTCATCCCATTATCTACTTCTCAGCCAGCTCTTCCCTATTGTGAACGTGTATAGGTATTTTTTGGTAAGTTTATTTATTTATTTTGGGAAATAGTTGGGGGGGGGGGGAGGCGGCGGGAGGAGAGGGGGAGAGAGAGAGAGAGAGAGAGAGAGAGAGAGAGAGAATCCAAGCAGTCTCCATGCTGTCAGTGCAGAGCCCGATGCAGGGCTCAATCTCATGAACTGTGAGATCATGACCTGAGCTGAAACCAAGAGTCAGATGCTTAACCAACTGAGGCACCCTGTGCCCCATGTAGGTATTTTTAAAAATAACTTAGACATAGGGCTTTATATTGATGTCAATCAATTTCATCTGGTTCTTAGCCTAAGCCCCCTCTGTCCATCTTGTTTATTTTAAATCCTTATTCTATGACCCCTTGCCATAGCCTTTGTATCATTTGGGGGTTAAGTCATTAAAACATGTATGTAAAGGGCAAAAGCAGGGACCAAGCCCTCTCTCTGGTCAGTTTAAGACAGCAGACACTGCTTAAACAGCCCACGAGGTGTGGCTGCCCTACCGGGGCTACATCCTCTGGACTGTCAGTCTATTTTTCATTACAATGTAGAATCATGGATATTAAAAATGAGAATGCTTTAAAAGAACATGTCCCATCTTTCATAAATGAGGGCCAGAGAAGTTTAGGAACTTGCCTGTGGTCACTCAACTTACTAATGGTGGAGCCAGATTAGTATCTAGGTCTCCAGACCTCAATCCTGTATTTTCTCCATGAAAGCATAAGACTGTGCTGAGATCCAATGGCATTTCCTAAATGACCACCCTACAACCTCTACCAGAAAAGGAATAAGAGGACGCATATTAAATCACTAATACCTGTGTGCAAAGGGCAAAGAGTTGGTTAATAATTTATTCCAGAAACTTGCCAGGGACTGGCATGTCTCCTTTTCTACTTTTCTGAAAACTGGGACATCTGTCCATTTGCCTCTCATTGGATCAATCCCATTCTGTTTTCTAGATTTGTCAAAGTGGCCCCTGAATGACGTGTATGTAGGTTTGTCCAGCAACTTGGATTCCAGTGTATGTATTTTCCAAGGCCAGTTAGTTCTCTACTGCTCTGTGTTGGGCTGTGGTATCCACCTTTAGCATCTGGCCTTCCATTTTTTGTTAGGGCTACTCTCTCTTGAAAAAGATAAAAACTCTTTTGGAGGCAAAGTCCTAATGAGCTATCCTTTCCATGTTCTTTTTTGCTTCAAACATCATCTAACATTCTGCTTGGCCTCCAACTTCAAGTTGAGTTGCTTTTGTGCATTCACACCTGGCTGCATGCCCACACTTTGCTTTTGCACGTATGTGTACAGTCCCCTGAAAGCATCGGCTCAACCCAGTGCTCCCTGTGACTGTCATGGTTATTTTTACAACTCTTTTCCTTTTTCTTCCCAATAGAATTAATGAATTGTTCAAAATTTATTTTGGAATATCCTCTATTCCTTCCATCCTTTACACACACACACACACACACACACACACACACGTATATATATATATGGATATTAAAAAGTATGTGTGTGTGTATATATATATATATATATATATATATATATATATATATATACATACATACTCTGCACCCAACTGTGTCTTCCTATATCCATAACACCTCTGAGACAAAACGGCCACTTTCCTTCTTGGCTATAGTTACTTCCACATCATCTCAATCTACTTTTTGTTGGTTAAAATGTCCCTTCCCTTCCAGAGGTGATAATAATAGTATTAGCAGCTTATGTTTGGCAAGAGCTTCCTTGTGCACTGTGCTGGTCCCTCCCCTGCAGTCTCTCTCGAGACCCTCAGGGGCACCACTGCTACCCCCAAATGCCAGGGCCTTAAAGGAGGTAAGGTGCTTGCTCAAATCTACACAACTTGCCCCTCTATAGGCTGGCAGAGCTAGGATGCAAACCCAGGCAGTCAGATGCTATATCCCACTCTGGAGACGAAAGAGTCAATGAGGCAAATCGGGACTTTTGCTGATGCTAGACTTATAGCAAAATTAAACTCCAGCTGTTGTCTGAATAATTGAAATCTTCCCACCACTAAGTCTTGCAGAGTACTTAGAGCAGTGCCCGGCACATCGATGTTGGATACCAGCATTAGTTCTTGCCTCTGTGCCAGCTTTGTTAAAAAAAAAAAAAAAAAGTATACCACTAGCACAGCCCTTGGCACATCGTATTCCAGAGTCATCTTTTTTTCCCTACTGCAGTTCTAAGTGTACCCTGTCCCCTCCATCGCCAGCCATAACCAGCTAGAAAGGTTAGCTATTAACTTGGTAAGTTGCTAACCTGTCTCCAGAAGAGCAAACAGTCCTCCCTCTGCTTTCTGATAGATTGCCCCCTTCCCCCATTATGTCTTGGGTCATGGGCAGACCGGGGCAAATAGAAGAGATGGGAGGAGCCTAGGGGCTGTTGGACAGTAGGTGCCCCCACCTTTGGAATGCACCTATTTGAAAAGTGAGAGGCAATGCAGTGTCTTGGAAAGAGCTCGCCTGGCCTTGAAGACAAAGAGATAATGGATTTAAATCTTGGCTCTGACTCTGGCGGCTGTGTGATCTCGCGATGGTTCCTTAACCTCTTGGAGCTTTAGTCTGTCATCTGTAAAATGGGGGTGGGGTGGTGGAGTAACTCTCACTTTAAGGGTTTGGTTGGTCTCTGGAAGGCAGTAGCATTCCATAACTGTCTACGTTGTTATTACAGTTAATAACAATATTAACTGTGCCACGAGGCATATTTCAGCCTGAAATCATTGTCCCCCTACCTGAGGCCTTGCTAGAAGAATTTTAATGGCCTCATGGCCCAACCCAAGCTTGTGAGGGCCTTGTCAGCCCATACCTGCATGTCCGTTCTCCGGGGTTCTTGGCCTAGACATCACACATTGATTTCTTTCAGAATCCCAAGCCCATGTAGGTCTTGGGAAAGTGGAAAGCTGCGGTGCCGGATTTGGGAAAGTGGAGCCGAGGGTGGTACACTGTCGGCTTAAATAGAACATCGGCCTGGGGCTGCTCCCGGGCGGGTTCCTGAGCTAAATCCTCCAACCAGTTCCATGACGTCATTGGGCCCCCTCCCCCTGCTCCGGCCCAGGGGATCCAGGGGAGAGCGCAAGGAGGGCGGCGGTCCCTGCGCGCACTTTAGCCTTCCCTAACCTAGGACTGGGCTACCAGGCTCCCCTCCAAGCCGAGGCTGCGCTGAACCCAGGTATTTATAGCCTGCTCTGGGGCCGAAACAGAGAGCTCTTGTCCCCGGCAGCGAGCGCACACACGCCCGAAGTCGTGCGCACAGTCACACTGCGACGGCGGGCAGCCTGGGTCCGAGGCGGCGATGCACGCACGGGGTGGGGCGGGGAGCTTCGAGTCCAGCTCGGCTCCTGCGCCCTTGGAAGCGGTTCAGGAATCTGCCGGAGCCCCGGCCCGGAGCGGTCCGCGCCCGCGCCCGCGCCCGCCTCCTCCCAGGCCGGACTGCGCCGTCCCGCAGCTGTCGGCGACGTTCAACACTGCCTCCCTTGCGAAGACAATACCCACAGTTCTGGTTTCTTTGTGAGCCGGGGTTGGTTTGTTTGGCGGGGGGCTGGCTAGTGCGTAAGCAACCAGAAGACTGGGTTAGGAAGCCGAAGCGCACGCTTCCGTACAAATGCAAGGCACTGCGAATACGTATTCATCTATCCCTCCCAACCGCGCTATGCCCCACTTCCCCCACCCCACCCCCCGGCCTTGATCTCTTGGATCCCTAAAATCCCCATCATTCTGGGCAGAACCAGCACCCGCCAGGATCTCCGTGCGCCCCGAGAGGGGCAGAGAGCCGAGGAGATGAGGGAGGCATTGATGCTTCCCTGCCCTGGCTGAGGGCTTTTCCGCGCCCCAGTGTCTGCCGGCCTCGTTGACCTGAAAAAGGCGGCGGATCTGAACCTCCTCCCTGCTGAGCGAGGCCGCCTCCATTTCAGCCCTGTCGATCCTATTTCTGAAGGTCCTCAGAGAAGGAGATCCCATAATTTACTTGATGACCTGTTTCAGTTTTTAGCAGCTAGGAAATTCTCCCTTCTTCTAACCTCGATTCACGGTGCCACGGATTACGTCGAATTTTTCTGCTTTAGAACGCAGATTGTTTTTGTTTCATCCTCTTGCGGTTGGGCTGTGTCTGTCTGCTCTCTGGAATGACCCCTCCCAGGCCAGATAGGAGAGGTAACCCAGGCCCCAAGGGCTCTGGGGCGTTATGTCCCCGTTAGACTTGACATTCTCTTTCTTGCTTTCCCTGCCACTGCCTTATCTTGATTTGTTCCTCCCATCTTTGAGGACTCCTTCTTAGTCTTTCTTTTTAAATCTTTTTTTATTATGGGTATTTTTAAGTCCTTAGGAAAGTAGAATGAGAAATCCCATGTACCCCAAATGTCACCTTCAGCAATTAGCAACTCACAGTTAATTTCCCCAGTTCATTTCCCCATCTCCATACTGAATTCTTTTATACGAAATTCTTGATAGTCTATCATTTCGTCTATACATACTTCTGTATTATGTTTAATGACGAGTCTTAAAAAAAAAGAATTACCCCAATGTTATCATCACTCTTAAAAAGTAACAATTCCTTAATATCAATAAATCTCCGGTAGTTGTTCAAATTTCCTTGATAATCTCATTGTTAAAAATAATTGGTTTGCTAAAAGGTCTATAGATTTGTTTGATATGTCTCTTAGCTGTCTTTTGATCTATAAATTCCCTGTCCCTTTTTCCTTATATTTTAATATTTATTGAACGAAATGGGTCAGTTGTGCATACAAGTCACTTCAGGATTATTGAAATGTAGATTCTGATTCTGGAGATCTGAGGTAAGGCCTGAGACTGCATCTGTGTGTGCTCCGGGGTGACCCTGATGCTGGTGTGAGGGACCACACTTTGAGAAGTAAGGCTGTAATGTTTCCCAGACTCTGGATTTTGCTGATTGCATATCTGAGATGTCTTTTAAACATATTCTCAGTTTATCTCCTGTATGTCTGTTATATTGGTACTTCTAGGTTTAGAGGCTTGATCAGATTCAAGGTTGACATTTTACATCAAATGTAATCAATTAGTTAAATGTCTAAAGTTTGAGTACAGTTGACACTTGAGTTGACTTTTTGTCAAGACTACTTTATCAATGGGGGTATTTCCTAGTGCATCTCATTAGGAGGTTATAGTTTGCTTGTCTCTCTCTCTCTCTTTTTTTTTTTTTTTTTTTTTGTGATGTTCAGATTTTTAGTGGGTTCCAGTGTGGTCAACCTGAATCCTCCATTATAGAACTCTTAATTACTGGATGATGCTCTTTGTCTAGACCCATTATTATAGTCCCTTAGTGGAAGGATACCCTTGAGGACACCTAGTACCCCTTCTGTGCTTTTCTTTGGGATCTCTACAAATGTCATTTTCTCCATGAATTCTTCACCGTCCACTCTCAAAAAAAGGATCTCTCTCTCTTCCGAATCTGTGTTCTCATGGAATCAAAGTTTTAAAGGGTCATTCAGTCCAACCACTTCATTTTATAGATGAGAAAAATGGAAGTTAAATTGGAATGGCCCAATGTCACATAGCTAATCAGAATCAGCAGATCTGACATTAGACTTTTGGTCATTTGGATTGGCAACCAAGAGGTCATGAGTAATTTTTTAAAGAGCGATTTTGGCAGCTCGATGAGGGCCTAAGCATAGAATCTTAGCATGGTAAAACCAGATGGATATTAGATCTGGTAACCTCTAATTACCAAAATGAGAACAATGAGTCATACAGTTGGTAAGTGACCTTCCTAGATTACACAGCTAACTCTTGTAAGAGCTAGGGTTTAACTGGGGACTGCAGGGTGGGTAGGCATAGTAGTGAGGAAACAGAGTCAGAACAGCCATGTGGTTTGAGGGCAAATGGGGCTGGAGAGAGAAGATGGAATCTAAAGGGTAATATGATTGAGGAGAAGGGTTTTCATGGATGTTTGAGGCAGAGAAGATACTCAATGAATGAATACATGTTGGATAAATGCACAGAGGGAGGAGGACGTTGGGAGTACCTAGGGTAGAAGTAAATGGAGTGGAAAAGAAGTGGCGGACATTGGTCTGAGGAGGATACTGGAGTCCTTTCCTACTCTACTGAGTGAGAAATGGGGGCAGGGGTGTCTTTTGAAGAGTGAAGTAGGGAAGTACCGGGCAATGTCTAGGGAAAACAATATTTCAATTACAGTGGGGAGGAAGAGTGAGGGCTGAGGAAGAGGTGGATGATATCTAGACACACTTAAATAGGTTCTGAAGGGCTGAGAGGAGGATGAGCAGGAGGAGAGGGTGGCCTCACCTGATGCTGGGGCTCTATGTCAGAGCCTCAGATATACACTCAAGGTTGGCTGACATAAAGACCTGACCGAGATCCTCCACCCCCTTTTTTGAGGGAACAGGATGCTGAGGTATTAGGCAAAAAGAAAGCATCTGAACCACCCTGTACAGCCCCAGCCTCCTATAGGGCCCAGGTGAGAATGGGGGTGGTGCTCACTTACAGTGGGAAACATTACTGCGTTGGTAGGTAGGGAGGGTGTTCTCTGTGAATTGCCTTGGCAAGTTGG
Organism: Panthera onca; assembly: GCF_046562875.1. Taxonomy (NCBI): domain Eukaryota; kingdom Metazoa; phylum Chordata; class Mammalia; order Carnivora; family Felidae; genus Panthera; species Panthera onca. The sequence continues at coordinate 81,406,002 of NC_138347.1, read as the reverse complement.
AATGTAAGTTATACTATGGGGAAGGCTAGGCACAGGTCCAAGGTGTCCTTTGGTTTGAAAAGAGGAAAGTTGCTGAGGAAGAGGGTGAGCTAAATCCTAGAAAAGGCCTGTCATGGTAGCTGAAACTGGTCTGCACATAGGCCACAGAGTTGGGCCTATCTGCTTTTATTTCTGGACTCATTCCCTAAACTGCCAGCCACCTCTTTTAAGCATGTTAAAATCCTACCTTTCCAGCTCAAAACCTATCTCTTCTATAAGGCTTTTCCCAATGCTCTCGGTAGAAACTGATCTTTTCCTTCTCTGAATTTTCATTGCTTTGCTTTTCTCTCAAATGTGGAATGCACATTCTGCTATGCATTATTCGCCTGTCCCCAGGAGACTTTCAGCTCCCAAAGGATAGGGCCCATATGTTACACAGCTCTATGTTTTCCATAGTACCTGGCATGCCTTATCCACATTAGATGTCCAATATAACTATTTGTTAATTGAAAGAAAGAATGCGTGGAGAAATCCCAAAATGGAAAGGTGTTCTTTAAAGAAACCTGACAAGGTTTCTTTCCTTCTAGATGAATTTCCACAACTTCCAAGGATGAATATATGGACCGAATAAAGTAGACATCTGAATGTCCAGGTTAGGGAGAGAGAAGGAAGGTTAATCCAAGTGTGAAAGAAGTAGTCCTCTGATCACAGCTAAGGGAAATCTATAGCTGAACAGCTTGTAACAAGAATAGGGCACATGGGGCCTGATTTACATGAGACATTAAGAAACAGAAGACAAAAGCATTTACTCATCTATCAAGAATGATGAAAACCTACTTACTCTGTGCTAGACCCTGGGGGATGGAGCAGAAATGGGACACAGTCCTTGTCTTCAAGGTGCTCACAGCAGGTCAATGCTAGAGGCAGTAGTGTGCTGCTAAGTGCTTAACAGCAGGATCTCCAGGAGAAAAAAAAAAAAAAAAAAGCAGCAGCAGCTCTGATCGTGGTGTTCATGGTACAAATACTCCCACTATGGCCAGTTTCAAGCTCCCAATGTGACATCACTGAAAGTAGGGTTGGAACTGATGCACCAGCAAGCAAGCTGAGAAGGAAGTAGATATCTACATATCTCCAGGGCCTATGGCCAGAACAGAGACATTTATTGGGAGTGAAAGAAAAGCAGCCAGGGCAAACAATGATGTCTGTTTTCCCCAGAGAAGAACTAAAGAGAATATTTTTAGTGTCAATAAGCTTATGTGTATCCCGAGGGAAGAGAAGGTGATAAATTGAGTGGTGTTACTGAGTGGTGATGGCATTATTGGAAACGTTGTCCAGTACTATCTATGTAAAAAAAAAAATAGCCTGGCATATGGGTAAATCTTACAAGATATGGCTTTCCCTGCACTCAGAGGGGCAGTGTTATGTAATATTAAGGTATATCGTTTATTGAGTAACTGTTATGAGCCAGGCACTTCATATATCTTATGTCTAATCCTTACAACCCTGCAGTGTTGGTATTTGTAGCCTCATTTTTACAGATGAGGAAACATGGACTTAGTGAAACTAAGGAAGGTCCTTCTTTTCCGAATTTATCCAGGTTCATGGTAGCCTTCATGAGCCTGAAGATTCCTGCATGAAATGCAAATAATCAGCTCAAGAAGACAGTCCAACTTAGACACCATGTACCTGATGCCTGTTAACCTTGTGCTTTGTTACCTATGAGACCACTTTTTGAGTATTCTAGATACAAGGGAGTGGAGCCTTCATTTTAAGGAGGCCATTGAAAAAAATGGAGTCAATGGAGAGAAGAGTGGTCAATATAGTCATGGGTCTGTATACTGAGTCACATGAGGAGCGGGGGATGTTTAGCTCGGTGAAAATAATAGATGATGTGGAAGATAGATCTTTAGCCCTATGTGGGGTACTTACATGTTCTGTAACTGGAGCAAGAAGGAATGTTCTATGTGCCGCCAGAGGGCATAAATAGGCCCAGTGGATGGGTGAGGAACTCAGTCATGCATCCCTCAAACACTTATTGTGCACCTGTTTTGTTCCAAGCACTGCGCTAAGCGCTGACAGGGGAAGGATATGGCGATGAACAGGACACACATCCTTGTTCAACACTGGGAAGAACTTTCTGAAAGTCCGAGCTGTCCAGCAATGGAACAGGGTTTTCAGGAAAAGTAGTGAGCTTCCTACCCTTGGAGTACCCAGGAAGAGGCTGGATGTGCACGTATCAGAATGTGCCAGAATGAATCTTTTTGTCGAGTGGTAAATAGGACTAAATCCCCTTCCAGTTTAGAGTCTACGTTCAGCCTTGCTTTGGCAGGCTGGAGCGCTGTACTGAAAATGTGTCATCGTGACCCCCCTCCCACCAGCTTCACCCACCCAGCTGCGTGCTCTGTGTTCTCTGACAGTGAGCTGTGGTGGGCCAGATAGACTGGAAAGTGGCTTCCAACTGTGACAGGGATGATGGAGTTTTGGCGGGTTTGTGTGGGCTCCAGGAATGCAGCATTGAAGCCATGTACACACAACCTGCTTAAGAACATCCCATGGGCAGAAAATGTTTTCTTCCTCTTCAGCCCTCCTCTGTTGCTGTGCCAGGCGGGCACAATGGTGCCTTTGAGAGGGGCAGCTGGAAGGGGGTGTTGGCAGGGAGGCTGGAAGTAGAACATTGCAGCTGGGGGGGGGGTACCAAATTCATTTCCAGGAGCGAGCCTGCGCTGGGTGCCAGTTTCCAAAACAAAACTGCTGTTTCTCAGAGCCCATGGTGGTGGGTTGCCTCAGAGTTGGACAGAAGGCAAAGCCATTTCCTATATACTGCTCCACCCTCCCCAAGTTAAAAAACAAAACAAAACAAAAAACCCCAAAACCGGTGTATTGAGGCATTCTGCTCTGGATGCAGATTAACAGGTTTCGCTGTCTGTCTGTGTTGCTCAGGCCAACTTGGGGTGAATAGAGCTTTCTGAAGGGTCCAGCTTTCTGGCGGACAGGGCAGGGCTGACTGCCATGGAGACAGGCAGGGCTCAGGGGCAGGTAGGCTTCTGGGCCGTAAGAGAGGGCTCCGAATGGAGACCCCTTCTTCTGCCTTTCAGGGTCACTTCCTCTGGTGCCACAGCTGCCTGGCACCATGACTCCCTCATGGGCTCTGCCCACTCACTGTCTTAACTCTCTTCGGTGGGAAAGAAGTGGGAGAACTCTGGCATTTCCTGCCCTGGGTTGACAGTTGTCTCAGACCCTCTGCTACTTTCAGAGGTCCCAGCAACCGCTCAGGGATGGGTGTGGGAGGACTTCCCACTCAAGGCAGTTAGAAGGCCCAAGTGCCAGGCGGCAAGCTCAGCCACCACCCTCTTTGTGTTTCAAATGCAGCAAGGTGGGTCCCTTTTATTTTGGTGGCTTTCAACAAGAGGGTATCGCTGGAGGCTGGTCAAGTGGTCATTTCCGTTAGTGTTTACGCTAATTATGGGACTTTTCACTCTTTGGTTCAATTTTATGATTAATAACTACAGAGCAATGACTTAATTTCAGGCACTGGGCTAGGCCTGGGGATACAGAATGGGTAAGACAGAGTCCTTGCTTCAGACAGCTGACTGCCTAATAGATATGCCAGATCCCGAATGGGAGCTCCACTCTCCAGGCATGTGCATTAGGCGGAAAGCAGAGTGTAATACAGAGGTCATTTCTTCCGGGGAGTGCTGCGGCACTGTGGGGGCTCATCTAATCCTAGAGTTCTTAGTTATCTTTAGGAGACTCAGTTTCCTTGCATAAATAATGGCAATTATATACAACGTGTAGAGTTGTTTTAAGGATTAAATAAGGTGTGTATGAAGATGCCAGGATGGAGCTCGTTGCAAGGGTAAATGATTGCTGATCCTAATGGACTTGAGATATAACATGTATGTGTGCACATGGTATGTATCTGATCCTTTGTTAGATTATATACCCTTCCAGAAAGAGTCACTTCTTCTACCTTCTTAATTCCTCTTCTGTAGAAGACCAGGATCAGCCAATTTATGACCTCCCTAAGACAGATAAGGGCCAACAAGTCATACTTGTATATTCTCTGTCTGTTGTGATATTCTCTGTAATAGTCCCTGTCACATAACCCAGTTGTAGAAGCAGGAAAAGACTGGAATGCTTCTGTTCCCCGAGAACAGGCTCGAGGTTGTTGAATCTCCTGAGTGTGGAGAAGATGATGATTCTTTTCAATATTCTAAAAAGTCTAAGAGAAATGACACATATCCCACTGATAGAAGCTCACAGTTGATCATTACTTAGATGATGCATGTGTTTGTAGATATGGCTTAGGGAAGTTATTCTTTCACTAAGGGACCTTGGTGGTGGAAAAATTAAGCTCACCGGGGCAGAGGTTAGCACAGCCATCTTCCAGGAACCTGTCGCGGGGGTGCCTCCTAACCTGACATACTGCCACCTGACCCCAACCCGGGTCATCTGAGACTGCTGAGGGCCTCATCTAGCCACCGTGCCTTGTATCTCCCACCGCTTTGTGAAAATACGCACATGAGAATTCATCCTTAAAAGTTATCCCAAGGTCCTTGGAAGACACAAAGTATGTGTAGCCAGGAGTCTGCAGACAAAGAAAATCAAAGCAATTCAAAAAGAACAAAGGAAATGGAAAAGAACAAGAGAATAAAAGCATATGGATGAATGGAGGCTTGGAGTGAAATATAGGGTACACATTTGTGGGATGAAAAAGAGGGGTTGTTTAAGAGAGGGAAAAAGTTATGTGGCTGAAACTGCAAGAAAACAGTGGGATTCTGTAAGAGAAAATTGACAGAAATCATTTCTTCTTATTCGGCTGAGAGATTTTAAGGATCAGTGAAGGAAACCTGTGGCCAGCACATGGCTGAAAGAGGCGGAGAGGGAGGATGGAGCTGTGTTGAAAAATGGGTAAAGATGTAAGGAATCAAAGAAACATAGAGGTCGTTCTAGAATCCTGATTTAAAAAAATCTTTTTAATGTTTACTTATTTTTGAGAGAGAGTGCGCAAGAGGAGGAAGGGCAGAGAGAGGAAGACACAGAATCCCAAGCAGGCTCCAGGCTCTGAGCTGTCAGCACACAGCCTGACATGGGGCTCAAACCCACGAACTGCGAGATCATGACCTGAGCCGAAGTCGGACGCTTAACCGACTGAGCCACTCAAGTGCCCCTAGAATCCTGATTTTAAAGAAACGAGAGCTAATATTACTACAGGGTTAAAACATGGCCTGCAGTATAACAGTGCTGAACTGACTGCTGAGATTGTGGGCTGCTTTTCTTTTCTGCTCCTCTATAGTTTAAAGTTCTACCATGAATTTGGGTTGCTTTTACAATCAGGAGAAGAGTTGCCCCTGTAGCAGGAGGGAGCAGGAAGGAACTGAGGTAGGGACACCAGCAGTGTTGAGGACAGGGTGATGGTCAGGAAGCAATGTGAGATGGTCAGAGCTGCCTTGGATGGTCTCACTGTGAGGATGGTGCCGGAGTGATGGAGCCACTGGCCTTGACCAAGGAAGGGAACAGACTAGAAGGAGGATGTCTTGCTAAGGCCCACCGCAGCCGTCCTTTGACTCTAAGGCTTAATGCGTAATCAGGTTACCACCTTTTTATTTTCCAGGAATTCGAAATCCATTTGAATGCTCTTCTCACCTCTCCTTTCCCTGGGAGCATGTTTTCATTTCATCTCCCTTGGATTTACAGCTGGGTCGATGGGCTGAGCGTTTGGCCAGTTCCCACCTTCACTACTCCAAGCTCTGAAGGGCTCTACTCACCCAGACTGAGAAGGTTTCAATGCCAGAAGAGGCCACAGTGCTTGTAGATTTCTTCCCTCTCATTTAAGAGCGTGCGATATTGTAGGTGGATACTGAGGCAGAGTAAGAATGCCCCCAGTCGAAACTTGTGCCACCTAACTGGCCCGGGTGAGCTTGGCCAAGCTACTTAACCTGTAAAGTTCTTGATTTCACTCTTTTGAAAAATAATGGCCCTTGAATGGATTGGAGTAGCTAAAACCTAAAATAACCTGATGCATCATTTATTAACTCCTTTACATGTACATGGCTTGCCAAATGTTAGTTTTAGAATTTAGGATTCTCATAGACAAAGCCCATACCATGATGAGGATCAGCTATCCCTACCACAGTGCCCAGCACACTCCCTTTTGTAAAATTAAATGTTCAAAACTTCAGATGAAATTCGCATAAGACAGAATTAACCATTTTGAAGTGTATAATTCAGTGGCATTTAGTACTTCCACTCACACTGTCTTTTCAAAGTGTTAGAAGAACAGTCACTTGGGTGGGTTCCATTTTGTTGTAATAACGAAATGCTGCACTGCGCCTCCGTGCTTGCTTAGCCTCTTGTGAGCTCACGTGCAGGAAATTCTCTAGGTCTGGGTTCCTGGGTCACGTGATCTACAGATGTGCTTTCAGTTGAGTGTATATTGCTAAACCCCTCTGTCAAATGGTCACCACTTGCATTTCCATGGCGGTGGCTACGGTTCCCATTTCTGCTCCTCCTCCCCATATCTGGGGGCAGGGGCGATGAGGGGGTGGGGTGGGATGGGGTATGGATGCCACAGAACAGGTAAAAATAGCGAACTAGCTCTATCAGCATCAGCATGGAGAGATCTCAGGAACATCATGGTGCATGAAAAAGGCAAGTTGTGGGGCACAAAAGGATTGCGGGGGAACTGAGTTCTATCTGTAATATTTTATTCCTTTGATTAAAACATACTTGAAGGGAATAAAACAAAATACTGACAAATATTTCTAAGTGGGGGGGGGAAATGGGAGTATTTGATATATCATTCCCAAGACTTTGTTGCATTAAAAAAATTCCTCAATTAAACGTTGTGGCGGGGGGGGAGGAGGGGGAACCTGATGTGCGGATTCCCAAAATATACTGGATAACATTTTTTTTGAGCAGCTTCCAAATTTGGATTCACTTTTCCCCATGCAGAAATTCATATTAGTGGAGCCAGCTAGCCTTCCCTTGTGAACATTGTTTTAAAGTAGATAAAATATCAAGGAATTTTGGAAGTTCTTATTTTTAGCCAGGAAAATGAAAAATTTCCACAGCATGTAAAATAAGTGCTCGAGTTGAAGCCTGCCTGGTTGGCTCCACCTAGCTATGATCACGTCTAAGAACCTTTTTCCAAAGCTATTCTGGGCCTGGGGTGGGGGAGGTGACTCACTGGGTCCCTCCCTCACCCCAGCCCCTATCTGTTTATTCAGGTGAAATCAGGTGAAAATGAACCTTAATGGCAGCTTTGGGAGGGAGGGAGAAGTCAGAGACTAAGAGACCCTGAGAGAAGCCTGAGACCAGGGATGATGACAGTCATGTGGGTGACATGCTGGCTTCTTAATTAGCGTCAACCACAATTTACGGAGCACCCATTTTCCAGGAACAACACTAGCGTTCATAGTTGCCAGAAAGGAAGCATTTAGAGCGAGCATTTGCAATATTTGTTATCTTCTTTTTTTGATAAAGGTAAAAATCTCATGCCTACTTTAAAGGCTATCTGAAATGTTAAAATAAATAAAAGCGTATGAATAAAAGGAGATCACACATGCCCCATACTTAGTTGAGAATCTGGGTTCTAAACTGAAGTGCCAGGACTTCCTTGAAAGTCCTGGGTCCTGGGCAAATCTGCATTTGAAGCCTGATCTGACCATACATAAGCTGTAGACCTCAAGGGAGCTCCTTGCCTTCTCTCAGCTTCAATCCCCTACTCTGGAAAGGTGATGACACCTGCCACTTAGGGCTGCTTTGCAGATTCTGTGAGGCAGTTAGTTCCACTGCTAGTTTAAAAAAAAAAAAAAACAACAATCATGAAAACTTTAATCTGGATAACAGCCTTGGGAAGTAGCCTAACCCCTTCCCCCCCATTTTATAGATAAGAATACTGAGGCCCAGACACACCGTTCAGCAAGTTACTTGACCTAATTACAGAGCTGGGCTAACCTCCTGGTCTTGTCTGGGCCAGGCGCCTTTCACTGCACCCGCCCTGGCCGAGTGTCCACGGCTGAGCAGGAGATCTAGCGTTACCTTCTCCCCTGCCTGAGTCTCTGAGCGGCTCAAAACAGCATCTAGAGTGATCTGCCTAATGCGGTTCCCCAGGACCCCTGGGTCTAATTTCCTTAGCACTAGTCAAGTGAGTATACTATATTAACCAGCTGTTGTGTGTTCTGTCGACTGGGCTGTAAGCTTTCCGAGAAGCAACCAAGTCTCCTAGTCCTTCTCAACAAGCCATTAGCCTCAGAGAAACAGGTGGTGTTTCCTGTGAGAGACTTTTAATGGAGACCTTTCCTGTGTAATCTCAGGTTAGCTTTTGAGTTTTACCACCCTGATTTTTACCAGCGTCTCTCTCTCTCTCTCTCTCTCTCTCTCTCTCTCTCTCTCACACACACACACACACACACACACACACACACAGCAACTACATAGACTTTACTATCTGTTCCCCTCAACCCCTTAGCAGTTTGTGCTCTCAAGTTACTGACCCTCTCAGCCTCAGCTTCCTGACCCATAAAGATGTGAATATTTGCCCTCAATGTTTGATGGATCAAAATAAAATGAGATGCCACATGGGAAAGCGTTCTGCAAACTTTAAGGCATAACTCTGACTCCTATGGTCCAGCATGAACTGATTCCTTTCTCAAATGAGGTTAGGACTGTGTCTTCCGTTCTTTTAAAGCATTTCTCAGCAGACCCACCTGGCTGCCTCAGCAAAGACAGAACCAAATGGGCCCACATTCAACAAAGGAGGAAAAACCTGTGTATCCGTGCTGAAGCATTCACTGAGTTTCTAGCACTTTTAAGGTAAATCTCTATTGGGTTCAAACAAAACTCATTCCAGGAGACCTCGAATCTTCGCTCTCACAAGTTTCCAGCAATAGAATCTTAGTCAAGTTACTTGATGTATCTGAGCTTCGGTTTCTTTATTTAAAAAAATGTGACGAGGGGCACCTGGGTGGCTCAATTGGTTAAGTGTTTGACTTCGGCTCAGGTCACGATCTCACAGTTTGTTGAGTTTGAGCCCCGTGTTGAGCTCTGTGCTGACAGCTCAGAGCCTGGAGCCTGCTTCAGATTCTGTGTCTCCCACTGTCTGGCCCTTCCCTTCTTGTGCTGTCCCTCAAAAATAAATATATAAACATTTAAAAAAAATGTGATGATATTTGCCTCACTGGGTTATTGTGTCAAACGAGGACACATTACAGTAGGCAGCGGAAGCATGTGACCTTTTCCTCTCCCCTTTGCACTTTTCTTTGTTTTTACCCTCCTAAACTTCCGGGCCTCAACTTGCTTTTCCATGAAATGGGGATAATAATACCCAACCTACGCAGCTCATAGGGTTGCTGTGGGACAATGTAATAAAAGCCGAGCTAGGGGTTTGAAAGTGGTGACGTGTAGTATAAACACCTGTGTGGAGTTATTCTTGGGACCACTGACCTTGAACTGATGAGTGTGCTGGTCCTCGTGGGCCTGGGCTGTTGTGTGTAGCGGCCACATTTAGCAGGTCACTTAACCAGCTTCTCTTACTGCTCTGCCCGAGGCTCCTGATGCTCTCATAGCTACCTCTGGTGCCCTGCAACCCCTGTCACTCACATGCCTTGCTCCCTTCTGTCTCTCTGTCCCCCTCTGGATCACAAGTCTACCCACTGCTCTCTGGATGCAAAAAAAGGTGCCGGCCCCAATCCTGCGGGTGTTAGAAGCCGCCTGTCACAAGACCCCTCCCCCCCATTCCCCTCATGAATAAATACTAAAAAGACTCATTATGGGTAGATAAGGAAAACAGGAAATGCTCCCCAAAGTCCCCAACAACCCACAGCATGAACTATCCCACCCCCTCCAGAGGTCACCAGCATCTTTTGCAGGGAGGCCACTAGCCCCCCATGTGGTTGAGGAGGAGCCCTTGTTGTGTCTTGGCCCCAGAGGGAACCAGCAGCCGGGAGGGCGAGCTGCACAGGCAGGGGAGCCGAGCTGCTCTATTCTGGGCACAGTTTCAAGGCCAGCTGCAGGGAGAACAAGCAGTTGCTGTGTGCCTGCAGCTGGCAGTGGTTAGGCTGGGGCTGTCCCTCACTCGGGGTATATTTAAAGAGACCCCACCAGGCGATCATGCCAACGCGAGAAATGCACACACATTTCTGTTGGCCGGGCTCAGGCTCCGAGCCCAGCCCTGTCCTCCTCTGCAGCTCTCTCCCAGGCAGTGGATTCAGAGAGGTGGGCTAGCTCCTCAGCCTCTCCCCGGTGTAGCTGGTCCCACCTGGGGACACAGAGCCCTGGCTCCTGGGCCTTTCTGCCCTCCAACTGAGCCCTGAGCTGGCCAAAAGTTCTAGGGATTAGCCCTGACCAGATCCTCCCACTCTGGGATTGGTAACCCGGCAACGGAGGGGAGAGGCAGGCAGATGAGTCAAATAGAAGCCCAGAATCTCTGGCTTTGTGTTTTGTTTGTGAAAACTCCCTGCGCGCACAGGCTGCCTTCTGCAGGGAATGGTGGGGCTTTCCCACACTGCTTTAGGCCAAATGCTCCTCCTCAAAGTGGTGCCCAGGCCCAACTTGACTGCTAATTCAGGCTTAGGGACAAAGCTGGTGGGCCAGGGTGAGCCCACCCTGGCTGAACTCTTTGGCTGCCTCTTTCATTTGTTTTTCTCAAGTGAAAACAAGGCGACAGGCATGAATCCCACGAGAAGATGGTGTGGTAGCTGAGAACCATGGGCAAGGGAACCAACAGCCCGAGGACCCGCAGAGCAGAGGCAAGCTGCTGTGCATAGACCTTTGGCCTTTCAGGTGGCCAGAGACCAACGAAGCCCTCTCACAGTGGTGAAGAGACTTCTGAGGGGAACCCAGTAGGAGTAGGGTGAGCGGGTGGGAGGCGGGCAGCTTATCAACCAGGGGAGGGAAACCTCAGGCAAACTGTGTGAGGCAGGCTGCTAAAAGTGCCAGAAGAGTTAGCAACAGGATCAGCTACGTAATTTGAGGGGCCCGGTTCAAAATGAAAAGGCAGGGCCCTTTGTTAAAAAGTTTTCAAGAATTTCAAGATGGTGACAGAAGAGCATTGAGCTGAGGGCTCTTCTGAGCAGCTGCACAGTTTGCATGCCCACGAAGCCGACCCGGGGTACCTCTGAAGTCGGCTCCTTGAAGCAGCTGTGACAGTGGGGGCAGAGCAAGCTGGGGGGTGTCTGCTCCCAGGCTTTGACCAGCTTTGGGACATTGCCTCTCCCCACCAGCAGCTTGCCTTTCTGTGCTGGCGACAACTGAGTGTTCGCCTCTCTGCGAAGGGGCAACTGCAAGGCCACAGTGGGGGCAGGGCTGAGGACGGGAATGGACCTCTAGGCCCCAGAGCCCCAGGGGTTCTCTGGACGGGCCCAAAAGGGCAGGTCCAGTGGTTGGAACGGTGAGTGAGGCTGTAGTGGTGTTTGGGAATAGGATGGAGATATGACAAGTGGACTCCACTCTGGGTCACCTGTTCAGGACCCAGGGGATATGTCCTGAGGGTGTGTGTGACAGTCCAGGAGCAGAACTAAGCTCTGGAGAAGGCTTATTCCCACCTGAGGACTCACCTCCAACTCTATGTGGTCATGCAGCTTCTTGCAGGTGGCCGCAAAGGTCTCAGAGGTGCCAAATTCAAAGTACCACAGTTTGTTCTTCATCCTGCGCCACGAAGCAGAGAGCTGACTCAGTATCATGTGTTTGAAGTGGTCATGCAACACGGCTATGCTGTTGGGGCTGGGAGGCCCAAGCCCTCAGCTTTCCCCACTCCTGTGTTTTTAGCACTTGTTGATCAGATGATAGGGGTAGAGATTTTTCACCAACCGTTCCGGCAAAGAACTTAGAGAAAAACCCGTTCATTTCATAGACATCATGGCTACTCGGCTGAACCACCAACTGCTCTGAACTTCCTGGTCAGAGCAGGAGAAAAGTGTGTTTGCCTCTGGATCTGGATCAAGGGAAGGTTCTATGAAAATCAACCAGAGGCGACAAGTGACACCATTCTCTGATCATGGTCCTCTCTACTGCTAATGCAGAGGGACTTCAGGTAGAGCCCTCTCTTGAGTATAGCTGGGGTAGGAAGGGAAGATCAGACAGACTTTTGAGACTTGAGGTATATTCAGTCTTGGCACAGAGAAGAGATAGTCCCACACTAAACCCACCAACACATGTGCTACTTTGTCCATGCTCTGACTGAGGGAATCAGAATGGAGAGAATTAGACACAGATTTGCAGATAAAGTGAGAAGAGAAGAAAAAAACGGAGTTGTTTGGGAGCAAGAGTTCTCCCCCCACCACCTCTTCCTCAATTGTATTTGCTTAGGTTATGACAATATTTCATTTAGGGGTAGATCTTGTCATTTGCTTCAAAGTAAGAGCTCAACATTTAGAGCTTTACAATTTTTCAACATCTTCTTTAGTGGGGGAAGGAAAGGGATTCCCACGTAGCTGGGGGCTTTGCGAAGTCAGATGGTGTGTCCGGACACTTGATCATTTTGATCAGATCGTCTCAGCAAGTAGTGTGTCTGACTGAAGGTATTCTATTTCCATTCCCTCCCTCCCAACTGTCGTCCCATTATCAGGGGCTAGCTAAGAGAAGGGACACCTGTCCAGTTTATAAGATGGCAGATTTGGCCAGGGAAGGATTAAACAAAATCACATTTTTCTTGGCATGTTCTTCAGGAGAGAGGAAGCCACCTTGTGTGCTGGTGATCCTCTATCCTCAGATTTGTGAACTAAGAGGAAAAGAGCATTCTTTGAAGGGCAGAAGGCTCTTATTTCTTCCTCGTATTCCTTGGGGCATAGCAGATGACTCTTCAGAATAACAGACAACTTTTTATCTCTGCATTTCTCAAAGAGTCTGCCTGGAATGTGAAGATGCGACTGTGTTCTTCCATTGTATGATTCCTAAGGCCTAGTTGATGGAGCCTTTCTGACTCTACCTGTGCTTGAAAAGAAATGATAAATAATGAGGGAAATAAGAATAGGCAAGATTTAGGGAGTTACGCCTAATGTAGAAAGTCAACAGATTTGGGTATACTTGTAAGTAGACCAGTGCTACTCAACTAGTGTGCTGTAATCAGGCATGCCTGGAGTATCGATCCCCTCAGTCTTCGGGTTGGCCAAGTTGGAGCTGAGCCCCCACTGTCGTACTGGGCATTCTCATCTGTATGCTAACCAAGTGCTTTTGTTTTCCACGCGTGCCACGAAATGAAAAATATTGGGAAACACTGTTCTAGATCACTGGTTCTCTGTATGCACAGTAATGTGAATACAAATCACCTTCATTAAAATGCAACTTCTGATTCAGTTGTTCAGGACTGGGGCCTAAGAATTTTGTGTTTTCTAGCAAGCTGCTGGTGCTGGTCCAGGGAGCACACTTGGAGCTGTGAGGATGTGGAAACCACATTTGTGGTTCTGAAACATTGGTCTTCATAAGAATTGCCTGGAGAATGCAATTAAAATGCTGCTTCTTGGGCTTCTATCTGTAGAGAGTCTATGCGATAGATACGGGGCCCAGGAATATGCATTTTTATGAGTGGCCAGGGGATCATTATGTAGGTAGTCAGCTGTCAGGACTTTAAGAAACATTCCTCTAGATCTCAATGAAATGGCAATCAAGGAACAGGACAGACGGATTAAGCCTGACAGGATTCTTCAGGGAGGATTAAATGAGGGCCAGTGCCTTTCAACAGACAATGATGGCGAAAGCCCCATGACAGGAAAAACACAGATTGTCATAAATGTCAAGGTTGAGCATTCCTCTCCAGCAGCGAAAGCATCTCTGTAGCCAAGAGACCTGCATTGTGATTCCATTTTCAAATATCATTTCTGGTCTGAATCATGACTTTTGAAAGTTATTGCCAGGAGATTTAGAGTTTTAATAAAAATTTCCGGAAGCCACCAGCTATTTTTGCCCAGAAGTGGCTCTTCTGATAATCTAATAAGGTTAAGAGGTCATGGTTAGGTCAGTGTAGCAGAATGACTGAGAGGATCAAACAGACTACTCATCTCCTGCTGGTAAGATGTCCATTGCTGCCTGTGTAATCTTTGGCAAGTGTTACGCCTTAGTTTCCTCATCTGTAAGATGGCAATACTAAAAAGATGTGCTTCAGAGGGTGAGAAGATTAAATCACTTTGCAAGTGATTGCAAAGCACTTCACATAATGCTTACTGCATAGCAAGCTCACCAAGAACGTTAGTCGCTTACATACTGGCTATTAATTCAGTGTCTTGAGTTGGCATGTTTGGATAACATAGTAGGGCAAAAATGACAGATCAGATTGGGTGGCTGTAGATATTATATGTGCAAATTTTTCTAGGACAAAAAAATGTGTGATCATATTTGTTGGATCATGTCTTGACGTTTAGTTATAAACATGTTCTCCACATGTTTATTCTGATAGATTTTTCTGGAGTTATAGACCATACTCTAATCCTTGGCTAATTATCTTGCCTGGTCCCACAACATCCAAAGACGTGATGTTGATTATGAATGTGCTTCTGAGAAAGTGAATGGTGTGACAAAATATTTATCAATTTGAGAAATTCATTGTGCTGGGGCACCCGGGTGGTTCAGTTGGGTAAGCATCCAACTCTTGATTTCTGCTCAGGTCATGATCTCATGGTTCGTGAGTTCGAGCCCTGGATCAGGCTCTGTGCCGATGGTGTGTAGCCTGCTTGGGATTCTCTGTCTCCCTCCCTTTCTCCCCCTCCCCCACTGGCTCTCGCTCTCTCTCAAAACAGATAAACATTAAAAAAAAGAGAGAGAGAGAGAATATAAGCTTCATGAAAGCAGGGATAAAAAAAAAAAAAAAAGAAAGTCATTGTGCCAGAACTAGATGGGGGTGTACTAGGTACACTGAAGATAAAACACTGCACTTTGAGTGTTTTAGGTGAGCCAGGCACCTGGGAAGGACAGACAGGGAAAAAGCTCACACAGTTGTGGGCTAAGCCCTAAGCACTGGGAGTACCTAGGAAGAAGGACATCCGATTCTTGGGCCAGGGTCAATCAGAGAAAGCAATCCAGGGGCGTGATGGCAAGGTTGAGTTCTGAAGAATGTGGAAGAGAACAGGGAAGGTGGAGGAAGAGCACTCCAGGAAGAGGAAGAAGCCCAGGCAATGGCACAGGGCAAGAGAGAATATAAACTTGCTATAGATGCCCTGGAGCCCAAGGTGGGTGGGTTGGTGATTGGCCAGGTAAGGCTAGAGAGGCAGACAGGAGCACATTTGTGAAGGCTGAGAATGCCATGCTTAGGTGTTTGGGCTTTATCTTTAAGTCTACAGTGTGTCATGGAACATCCTTAACTGAGGCTGCTGGCGAGGGTTTGGGGGTGCAGGGTGGCAGTAATGACCTGATCAAATCTGTGCTTTTTAAAAATCACTCTGTCCCAAGTGTGGAGAGCGGCTTAGAAGGGCTGGGTACAGACTGGAGGCCTAGAGAGTAGTTTTCAGGTGGTGTAGAACAGAACAGAATTGGGAAGGTCAAGGAACAAAGGCAGTGACAGTAGAGTTATGGAGAAGAGAGTGCATTCACCAGCTAAAATTTAGGAGGTAGAACTGACAGAGCTGATTGGTTGTGAAGAGTGAATGAGAAAGAATGGTCACAGTGACGTCCAGATTTTTACCTTAGCATGAGATGGCAGGTGCCATTCACTGAGAGAGGGACGGAGGAAATCAATTCTCCGGTGGCAGCCCCCTTTGCAATTGAAGGACAGCACTTTTGTGTTTTGGCCTATCTATCCATGCATCCATCCATAGAACATCTGTTGAGCCATACTATGGGTGAGGCACTGTGTAAGCTTTGGAGGTAAGTGATGAATAAGGGTCTCTGGCCTCACAGAGCTTACATTCTTTGAATAGCTTCACCGAGACACTAACATTTGAACATTTAAACACAGAAGACTATGTGTCCTAAATTTAAGAGCTTTTACTTCTTTTTTAACTCAGGCACGGTTTAGTTAGAAGTGAATACATTCCATTCCCATGGCCTATACCCATGACCACTAAACATTTTACATATGCCATCTCTTTCAAGTCTCCGAAGAACCCTGTGGGGTAGATACTATTGCTACAAGTAAGGAAATTAAGATCCGGGGAAGATAAATAACTTGTCTACGGTTGCAAAGTGAGTTAGTGCAGAGTGGCACCCAACCCTGTCTGTGCCCCACTACCCTGCCCCTGTATCATAGCATGCTTTTGCAAACTCTGTGGTGTGGTGGCATGTGTTCCTGTTGCCCTTACTAGATTGCTGTGGTTCTCCTTCACTAGCTTGTTAAATGCGTGTACTTGGGGATCTGGGGTGTTAGTGGTTACATTCCATCCTAGGAGATACTGCCTGATGCAGAGTGTCAGGCCCTCACAGCTCCCAGTGGCCAGGGGAGTTCTAGAGGAGTTTGAATTGAATCTGTCATAGGAACCTCCTGGTTTTGAATCTACACAATCTCAGAGAGTCAGGGAGACCAGAACTGACCCTAGTAAAGCCACAAGCTCCTTGGACACCCTGTACATTTCCTTCTCTCAGCTCACCAGGAAATGGGGCAGGGGCAGTGCCCTTGAACCATCCCCAGCAGAGTGGAACAGGGAATGTTAGAAGGCAAACCAGTTTAGGAGACATGTAATATCATCTAGAACAGGTCTTGGTCTATGGAAGGCCCTCCTCCCCTAACCACATTAAGTTTGTTGACTGAATGTTGCCAATGTCCTCTCAGTAATCAAAACACTCTCTTCATAATGAAGCTCACTTATCTGGTTAATCAGAAAAATAGACACTAGCCTTCATTTGAGATCATCTAAAGGGAAATTATTTTGGTTGTCTCAATCCTAGCCACCAAAATGGTTGAAAGTATGAAGGCAGAGGCCATGGGGGTAGAGATGGAGAAAGGAAGAGCCTGCTACTGGGACAACGGTAAAGGTGCCTCCCAGAACCCTGCCTAATTGAGGTCAACCATTAATGGCGGGCCCTGAGGTGGAGCTTGGCTTCAAGCCAGGTGACATAACACAAAACTTTTCTTTATATATGTTGGTGTGTTGTTGCCAAGAATTTCACCGGTAGGCTTATCTGAGGCAGGGTTCCCTGCAGGTTCCTGGTTGCCCCTTTTCTCCACCTTCATAAGATCAGGAAGGAAACCAAACTCCCAGCCTATTTTCATTGCATACCAAGACCCCAGGTGAGCAGTAACTAGGATTCTTAGGTTCTGTCTACACTGTCAGAGCAGATCTGTATAGCATGGAGGGCTGACAGGTTTCTTGTTGATCTGGAACCAGGCTTTGGCCTTTTGATTTTGTACTCTGCTAAGCATTTCACATATATTATCTCTTTTTGGTCTCAGGAGAACTCTATGAATAGGTACTGTTGCTCCCAATAAAAATTTCACAGATTGATGTATGCATTCTCCTTTGCCTCGTCTTCCCTTTTCTCCTCTTCTTTGATCAGCACCAGCACTTTCCCAAAGCCTTTGGTAAAACCCTGTAGGCATGTGATACTCTACAATTTGTAGCCCCTATCCCACCTTGCCAACCAGAGTCTGAATGCCAGTGTGCGGCCTTCTCTTTTGAAGATGTCTCCCCAGACACCTTACTGTCAGTTGGATGGTTATGGCACCGGTTTCTGTCTGTTTCACCTTCAGTTGTACAAGAACATGCATTTGGTGTTCTGCCACTTACTGGCTAGGTGAGTGACTTAAGTTCTTTGAAGCTTCATTTCTTCTATGAAATGGGAATATTGTTTTCTACCCAACAAAGTTGTGAAGCTCATGTGGCAAATATAGAGCACCAAGCAGTGTTTAATGCATGGTAAGTACTCACTAACTGTTCTTTCTTGTTGCTAGGAGATGCAATCACCGGGAGACTCATTCCCCTACTGCTGCAAGAGTAGGGGCAGGAGTAGGGTGGGGGGTGGGGGTCTACCCCAGGCAGCCACTATATTTGAAGAAAATGAAGCTAACCGTGTTTTTAATGACTTCTGGAATGTTTTTTCTGCATCTCTCTTCCTGAGTTTTTTTTGGCACATCATGTCTTTCCTTCTCATAATCACCTTTTAGCTGGAGATGACTAATCCTTAACCAGTTATCCTGAGGCTGGTTTCCATGTCCAAGAAATTCCTGGGTTCACTGTTGGGCTCTAAACTACCCAGCTGAGCCCGTGCTTGAGGCAGAAGAACCCTTGTCTGGGCTTCAGGGGCCTCTCAGTCACATAGAGGAGAGGCAAACAGCAGCAGTGACACCGTGGGTTGATTCTATTTTGGGGTTTTCTTAATCTCTCCCACCCCCCCGTTTTATAAGAAAATAACATCAATTGCACACTGGTAAGTTGAGTCTTTTCATTTGACAGATAAGGGCGAAATGAGACTAATTAAAAAATGTTCTTTAGTATTTGTCAGCAGTTTTGAGCTAGATTCAGTCATGATCCTGACAGCCTATGAATAGCCTGTTTTCAAGGATATCCACAAGTAAAACCAAGCTAGCTGCTGGGCATTTTTACCAGCAAAGGCAATGAGCTTCTGACGGCCCTTTTCTGATAATCTAGGAAGTTTTAAGGGCAATAGACTTTTGAAGTCATGAAAACATGAAAACATTTCTTTGGGCTTAGAAGGCTACAAAGAGGACACTACAGCTATTTCTAGAAATAGGAGCCCTTGAAGTGATGGTATTCCTCTTTGTGGTTTGGACTTTGATAATCAGGTTCCCTGAGTGGGTCATGACTCAAACAGTCAGTCAGGCCTTCTTTGTCAGTCTTGTGAAACAGATGCTACCCACAAGATGGTGTTCTGTGTTGTGTGGAGGGGGCGGACTGATGTGGTAGAGGGCGTGCTGGGCCAGTAGGCAGGAGGTCTGCCTTGCCGCCCTAGTTCTCATACACACTGGCACATGACACCATGGCTTACTCAGGATGTCCTGGCCTCAGTTTCCTCATTATAATGAAGGGCCTGGAACGGCTGATTTCTAAGGTTTCTCCAAGCTCCCTGAACAACGCAAGATGACACAACACGGGATAGGGTGAGAGAACCCAGGTGCTCCACGCTGTCACCATGCAGGGGTGTGGACCCAAGTATTGCCAGAACTGCCATCTTTTAAAGAGAAACCAGAAATACGCGTTTTTATGTAAAATCTGATTATTAGAGGTGGCAATGAGTTCAATTTTTCAAAAGGCCAAAAACACACCTGGGGAAAACTATGCCATGTCAACAGGCTACTTTACTACATTCATTATAAATTTTCATAAGGTTCAGTTCAACTACAACACAAAGCAAATAATTTCAGTTAATTTACCCTTAAGGGTCTGTTGAGTTACTGGTGGCATTATTGCTACCACTACTGAAGACAGTAGACTAGTGTCAGGTGACTAAGGCAAATGATAATCTAGCAAAATCAAGCAGATGGGATAGCCACACAGAAAAAGCAAATGCAATTTGAGTTGAATTATAATTGAGTGATGAAGGTTAGTAATAATAGCGAGAATACTTTATCTGTTAACATTTTACACTATTTGAATTCCAAGTTTAGTAATGGTGTTAACTAAAGTTTAGATCAAAGGAAGGTTGAAAAAAAAAAAAAAAAAAAGGAGCCGAGGCAGGTGGGCTTGGTTCTAAGGCCAGGATATTAAGTCCTATAAGGGGCCCGTGACCGTTACCTCACAGGTGCTGCAGAGGCCATCTGTGTCACCCGCACACCCAGCTGCCCTGGCCCATCAGAAAGCTTGTCACCACATCTAATCCAGCCTGCATGCTGTCCCCTGTTCTCACTGCTCACTGGAATGGGTACTCCATGACCCTCAGGCACGGAGCTGTGGATGGAAGAATCTTTTCTAAGAGGGGGCAGTGGCCCCTCTGGTATAAGGGAAAGTGAGCCCCCAGCAATCAGGAAGGAGGCTTTATAAATAGCTGTTTTTATTCTCTGAGTGTGACTCTTGTGCCCACTGTTCCTGCCAACAGATTTGTCTTGGCTCAGTGTATTTCAGCTTCAAGGGGCAAGGTATTTGCTGGCTATTATCCACACTGGGGATCATGGCACTCAGAAAAATCTAGGGTGGTGAACAGATTGGAGCACTGGTGACCAGAGACCAGGAGGGGGTGGGCAGAAATGTGGGGAAAAAAAAGAGTGAAGAGCTCAAGAAAGGAGCTAAAGAAAACAGAAAGGCCAACAAAGGAGGAAGAACTTGCCTGGAATGTATTTTATAATACAAATATGGAATCCTCTTAATAACCTCTGAAGACACTTCTTAACTCATTTTCATGTGTAAAAAATTACCTGTAAAATCACAGATGACAGATCGTTTGCACTTAAGGGGTCTTTGGGGTCCGGGGATTCCCAGCCAGAAGATCACAGGTTCCAAGGAATCTTCCAAAGTATGAAAGGAGTCCATGAGTTGCTGTCAACATTTCTTAATGTGAAATAGTATTTGTGCATTTACTCATAATAAAGACTGCACAGGCTCACCAGTGGGTTAAAATTTTTTGCCATGGAATGGAAATAAACCAATTACATTGGTCACCTCTTGGTAACCAGAGGCACTGATTGAATAGTAAATGGATGTTGCCAAATAAAAATGGGAAAACAAATTATTACTTGAAACAGCTTTATGGCTGACAGAAATCTTATTCAATATGGCACCCATGGTGAAGAGTGATGAGGAATGAATAGGAATAGTGCACTATGTGATGGTAAAAGGGTACATGCAGAACTGCTAGTCCATACCAGCTCTGGATGGTGGTTCTCTTCTAAGCCAGAGCAGCCTTCTCATGGTACAGATTAGGAAGCTGAGACCAGTCCTTGGTAATCCACTGGCTGGAATCCAAGGCCCAGCTCCCAACTTCTAGTCCTTGTTTGTCCCTTACCTTTCCACCTGCCCTGGCTTCTGTTGCTGTGCCCCGGATACATCTGAGAGAAGTGGAAAAGTCAGCCAGAGGCACAGGGGCTCACGACTGCAAAGCTGCTGACCATTCTCCGTTGTGTTTGTGGACTGGCTTTATTCACATCTGGCACGGCCAAGAGACTGCAACTCTCTGGTTGCTCAGAGCCCCGTGGCATTCTTCGCCACAGAGTCTCTGGTCTGGGCCTCCTTATTGGCCTCCTCTCTCCATTCTTGTCCTAGCATAACAAAGGGCCAAACCCACTGGGCAGCCTCTCCACCATTTCAATGGAGTCTGGGGTCCAGAGCATCTACCCCTTCTGTACAGAGACCCTTCTCTTTCACACAAGACATTGTGTTTCCATGGAGTATGGACATATTTTCCTTTGGTAAGCTCTCCCCATTTCTGTCTGGCACCTGACAAAGTCTCTGCCTAAGGGCAGGACTCCAGCACGAAGCCTGACAAAGTCTGGGATCTGATCCTCCCCCAGCGCAGACCCAAGGACACACGTGTGTGTGTGTGTGTGTGTGTGTGTGTGTGTGTGCGCACGCGCGTGCGCACGCGTGTGCAGGCATACACCCAGGCCAAGACAGGGAGACTTCTCTGATACTGTTACTGAGCACGCTCACAGTCATGGCCTCTCTGATGCAGCGGGGTCTCTAGAAGACCCAGAGCCCTACTTGAGATCTGCCACAGTGATGTGAATGCCACCATGTGGTCCTGCCACTTTGGGGGTGACCCTCAGGAGCGACAGCTGGTGAGGCAGCTAGGGTTTTTCTCTCCTGAGGGGCCTGACTCTCTGGAGTGTTTTTCCAATCAGTATCTGGCCTTGCCAAGAGAACATTGCTCCCTTCCCCCCTCCAAAAAATAAAATAAAATATTAAAAATCGCACAGAGTTTGGCTGTTTTTAGCAATCCTTTCTTCCTTTGAAGATTTATTCGTGGAATGAAAATCCCCCTCAGGCTTATTTGGCTGGCGCTAGAGGGCTCTAAATAAGCTTGCCCTCTCAGAAAGCAAAGTCAAATACCTGGACAAAAAGAAATCGTGCACCCGGAGGGAAAGGGGCAAAGGCAGGTGGGGATGTGTGTGTCTAAGGTTCTGTAATGATTGCTTTGCTGTTGTGTGCCTTTTTGACTCCGAACTATGCTTTACTAGCATTCACACATCCATCAGCAAGGGAAGCTGGTCTTTGAAGGCCGGGTGAGGACAGTTAAGGCCCAGGTGGGCAAGGATGGCTGGTTACAACATAAGCCCCCAACACCTAGAAAAGGCAGGCCACTTTGCCTCTGAGCTTGTGCTGAGGAAGGCCACTTCCTGGGTCCCCACCAACTAAGGCTAGAAACTAGAAACCATCCGGGTGAGCAGAGGAAGGCCCCAGAAACAGGTCCACCCCCGCACCCTACTATGATTGCCAGGTGGGTCCCTGAGAGAGACAGCAGAACTCTGCCTTGAGAATCATCTCCATCTGTTGAGAATCATCTCTGTCTCCACTTTCCCAGTGTTTATTGTGTGCTGGAACTGTGCTTGCTGTTTTACAAACCAAAGGGTCCCTCATGTGGTCCTCCCATCTACCCTCTGTGGTGGGTACTCTGGTGGTTGTTCTGAAGATGCGTTTGAGACTGTAGTTCCTTGAAAATACAAAGCTACACTGGAATGGCATCCTAGTATCTAAAGTGATGAATGCGCCTGCTCGCCCCTCTCTCTCCCACAACCAGCCTTTCTGAACATGAGGCCGTGCCAGATTTCTGATAGGTCAGGTTACAAAAGTTCCTTGGTTAAGCCAGTTGTTTGTCACTCTGAGCACATTTCCCCATAGAAACAATGTTATGTTGAGATTGGGTTCCCAGGCTAAGCTACAAGAGCCAATTAACCCATTATGTATCTAGTTTTGGGAGACAGCTTGCCAGAACAGACGCAGCTTTGGTTAGAAGCCAGAAAGGCCTGAGTTCAAGCCCCAGGTCAGTCACTCACTTGCCATGTAGTCTGGGGCAAGTCATTTCGTCTCTGTGCCATCGTTGCTTCATCTTGCATCGGGATGATATTGTCTACCTTGCAGGGCTGTTGGGAATATTGACTGAGAACGGGTCATATGATAACGCCGTCGAATAATGGCACAACTGAACTCCACGGCCACGTATAAAACTGGCTTTGTGGCCTCGTGAGTTCGGAGTTCCAACTTGAAATATAAGTGGTGCACCTTTCTTGTCAAATTTGGATTGGAGGACCCTTTCCTGGGAAAGGGACATGGTGACTCTTGTGCCCTCAAATCCCTGGTGACCACCCTAGAGTTCTTATCGGAATGGGGCTGGAGGTGCCAGAGGGAAGTGGGAAATAGCAGAGGTAGGGAGGTGAGTCGGGGCACAGCGTAAGTATGCATCGTATTTCTTCCTTCTGTTATAAAACTACATGATGATCTGGTTACTTCTTCCTAAGTTTCCTGTGCCTTCCATACCACCAACCAGCTGGACACCTCCTGGTCAGAGTTAAATACGGACTAACTAGTTCCCTCCTGGCTTCCTCTACCTTTTAAGTCATGAAATTGTTAGCAAGGCAAGCCAACAATTCATTAGATGGGGCAGATGCCTGGATAAATACCCCCTTCCCATCCCTATTTCTTCTTCTTCCTGTGCCAGTTTTCAAAATCTTAACTAGGAAAGCATCAGCCAGAGCCTCACTCTGCCTGAGAAGACTGTAGTATATACACTGCCAGCAAAATCCTTTCTATTTTGCCCTTTAGAAAAGCTCATCCATATGCTCTCGGCTTTGCTTCCACTCTGATGTTTGTGACTTCTGATACTTGTGTATGCACTCCTAACACCCACTGCAGTGGCTGTGATCATGTGAACCTGTCACCCTCACAAGCATAGCATTCTGCTTGCATGTTCGATCCTAATGAATCTCCATGGTCTCGGAGATCATGCCCGCTCCCCTGAGACACCCAACCTGCTTGCTCTGCCCCCTCACTGTGCAATTGGCAAATGTGTCCCCACTGTGGATGTGACCCCGCTGCTCCTCCCTGCCAGTTCCTCGGGAGAACTGCTTGGCACCTCCTCTGCCAGGCTTCTTATTTCTAGCTCACACCTGCTGCCCCTCCGTGGGCTGTGATTTTAGAGTTTCATTTGAACATTCTACTTTATCCCCTTTAAATTGCATTTGAAAGCACTCCTGTTTGGTCCTCAAGTCTCTGGCCAAAAATATTCCTCTTGGTTTATGTGACAAGCTCCTGATTCCTGGCCAGGGGCCTGTCATTCCAGCATTGAGATCCATGGTCCAGGAGAACAGTCATTCTCAGATCGGCTACAGAGCAGCTCTGTGTTCCCCATACATGCCTGTTTCTTCTAAAATTATGACTCATGGCTGAGGAAGAGACTTCAGCATCACCTCTGCCCCACATCCCTTAGTTTCCTACCTGAGACACCAAAGTCACTAGCAATACTGACCAGGATTCTTCTGGATGTGTTATTTGCTTCCCACACCCACAGGCATGAGGGAGAAACAGTCTATGGGTTATGTGAGTATGTGCACTCCTTTTGGTCTCTAATGCAGGGGTTTCACCGAAGTGAATTCAGCAAAATACTGATTTCAGATGATGCTCTGGGGTAGGGGAGTTCTATGGTCACATAAATTTGGGAAACTAAATATCTTGCTTTTGCAGGGTCTCAGTAGGTTATAATCTATATTAAAGGCTCTGTAATATCATACAGAAAAGAAATACAATAAACCTGGAATTTCCCAAGTGTATTTGATGATCATCCTCCTTTGAGTTTCCTTTTCACATCCCATGGAATGCACGTTAATCAATGCTACTTTGATACATGCTTGAAGCAGACAACCTGAGAAGCTACTTTATCGGCTCTCGTGAAACCTCATGATGAGTCTGTTGGCTGCCCTGCTTTCTCTTATCCATAAGGTCCAAGTCTATTCTCCTTGGGTACAGTCTCATGCTTTAATTTTTTCTCCCAAATAGGGATGGGGCATTTCCTCTTTATTTCCATATCATATCTATCTATTGGTCAGACTCTGACTTTGCTTTATGTTCTCTTTGACCTTCTGAGTCCCTTTTCTTTCTGGATCATTTCTTTTAGGGCATCTAGAAACCCTTCATCAATGCAAAGACACTGATCTCTTAAGCTTCCTGAAGCCCATTCATTTGCTCCTGTGGTAGGAGACCAATTTATATGTGCAGTACCAGTAATTTGTGACCAAGGTCAAGCAAGAAAAATAAATAATAATTGTCCTCCACCACATCCCTAGGTATATTTCTTGAGCATCACTGTGACAACTTGGAGGCCCATGGATCTTATGAGGCCAGGAAAGGTGTTCATTTGACTTGCACTGTGGCTTTTAAAATTGGAAGCTTTAAAGATTATACACAC
Source organism: Panthera onca (assembly GCF_046562875.1). Classification (NCBI taxonomy): domain Eukaryota; kingdom Metazoa; phylum Chordata; class Mammalia; order Carnivora; family Felidae; genus Panthera; species Panthera onca. The sequence continues at coordinate 81,380,811 of NC_138347.1, read as the reverse complement.
ACCTGGAGCCCAGCTTCTCTTGAGAAATCAGATTTATTAATACTTGGGTAGCTTTCCAACCTAGCAGCAATTGGCTGGAGCTGAGTGCTGGCTGCTTCCATTATACAGGGCACATACTCTCCAGTTTGCCAGAGTCCCCACCACTCCTGACAGCCTCACGCTCTCTCAATTCCCTCACTTACATTAACTGCCTGGCCTCTGCTGCCATTTGGATTTGTGACACCTCACAGAGACCTTTGTAGTTTCCTCCTGGACATTTTCCTAAGAGCTGCCTCAAATCTGTCTTCCCCACTTCCTTCCCCACCTGATTCTTCACACCTGAGCTGCTCGTGCCTTTGGTTATGAGTCCTAATATGTATCTAATGCCAAGGACTGAGGCTTGGTATTTGCACTGATCATGTATGCAGAAATAAAATATCATCCCAAGTCCACCTCTTCTGGAGAAAAACTATTTCCAGTTGTTTTGTGTTTATAGGTCAGGCACAACATGGTAGGTTTATCAACTATTTGAAAATCACAGAACATCAGGTAATGAACTTGTCCTTTAACTACTGAAGAAGGAGCTTAAGCTCATGTTTACCTTTCCCCTTAATTTTCCACTTTGCACAAATGATGGTTATTATGAATGCTACCATTCTATCAAGTCTTGATTATTAAGGGACAAATTACCCAGTCCTCAAATCTCTTTTTTTCTAACTCATTGGCTTATTGTTAACTGCTTCATTTTTCTTTAGTGAGTTATCGCTAGTTTGGTGGAGAGCAAGATTGTAAGTACAAATCATGAACCAGGCCATTACTCAAATCAGAGGGTGTCCTGTTGTATTATCTTTACCTCAACCCTGCACATGTCTGCAGAAAGTCTGATGATGAGCAACCTCTATTCTCCTCCCTGCTCAAGTCCAGGGACAAGGTGATATAGAAGAGGAAAGGGACAACCTGATTACTTAGAATGCTAATTAATAGGACTGTATTGATAGCTCCAATAAAGGTTTCACTAAGACTTAACAGTTTGGGGTTTTAATTCACCCACAGTGTTCTTACCACCTCTTGCCCAGTGGTAATCCCAAGCTAGAAATTACAGACACACTTTCAGCCCATTGAGTTCAAAGGCAAGGTAAGGCACTTGGCTTGATTGGCACTTTGGAATGCTCTCCAAAAAGGTCCACTTTCGAGATTAAAGGGACTCTTCATTCAACAGAATAGAAGACATCTCGTTACTAGACAATGAGGAATTTCAATCTAAGTGTAGGTTCAATAAACATGACTATTTAGCAATTATTTAAGTCCCTGATGCTTTAGCAATCTGAGGGTATAAGTGCCTTCTTGGAATGAGGAGAGCCTCTCTTTCATTGAAGAGCATTAGAAGCTAGGGAAAATACTTTCTTAGTGAAAGGTGAAGTGGTAAAGCCAAAAGAAAAAGGAAATTAAACACTCCTACAATCTTCAAAGTAGAGATCTATAATCTTCAAAGCAGAGATGTGATGATCCCTCTCGCAGGGGTGTTTACAGAAGGATGCTTACGTTGGGAAGAGGGTAAAACCTCAAGTTCTGTCCAAAGCTTGGAGTCTGTAAGTTATTATTACAGATAAGAGTCTTTATCACTATACAGTGGAATGAGAGAGTCTACAGTGTACTTGCTTATGTACCGCTGCATGTTCTTACAAATTCCCATCATAATCAACAGCATGACACCAACACCTTGAAGATTTCAAATCCATTCATTTATCTACTCTAATTCTCAAAAGCATCACCTGAGATAATTGTAATTTCCATTTTACACACCGGGAAGTTAAAGAATCAGAGAAGTGCGTGAGTGACCTTCCCAAGGACAAAGAATAAGTAAGAGAAAGGGTGGGAGCTAAAACTCAGTCCTTCCGACTTTGGATGCAGTAAAAGAAGCCTAGTTATTAGTATCTACATTTCATGGAAGGGGAACACAGCCTAACATATGGAGTTGTAAAGCCATTTGCCCAGGGTTTCTGAAGAGATAATATACTTATTTCATCAGAGAGTTACTGAGTTTCCTGAGGAGTACAGAAAAAGGCTGCTTTCACAATTTCATCTGGCCAAGTAACAGATGCATTAGAATTGTCTTTAGTAAATGTTGATTTAAATGACGGATTAAAATTAATCACTCAAATATTTCTTGAGAATACCTATTGTTTTTCAATGGCTTTTTAATAAAACAGGTGCAAATATGAAAAGTTTAAGGAAAATATATCAGACTGAATATGCTAATCACATCAGCTGTACATATAAAGATGGATGCTGGTTTATCACAGAAATGCCCCTAATGCAAAAGGACGATAATTCTCCAAAGTTCTAATTAGTCAGTATAACAGAGGGATAATAAACTCTGATATTTTTTTCTTTGGAGATAAAAACAAAAAGCATTCCAAGCTAAATTAAAAATAATTTTTTAATGTTTATTTATTTTTGAGAGAGAGAGAGAGAGCGCGCACAAGCAGGGGAAGGGCAGAGAGAGAGGGAGACAAAGAATCTGTAGCAGGCTCCAGGCTCCAAGCTGTTAGCACAGAGCTGACGCAGGGCTCGAACCCACAAACCATGAGATCATGACCTGAGCCTAAGTCTGACACTTAACCGACTGAGCCACCTATGCTAAATTTAAAGGCCACCCGGGCCAACGTCTGCATGAGAGAATCTGAGGAACAGAGAGTGACATCTGGAATTTTCGTCAATATGGATTTCTACTTCCACAACCTAACAGCGTGCTTCACCGTTCAGGGCTTGTGACACAAAGCTCCGTGGTTGGTTTCCACAGTTTTTCGGGCCCTTTTACGTACAAACTCCCTCAGATTAGCAGAACTGATTCTTGTTCCCTCTCTCCTGACAGCCCTCCTCCTTCTGTCTCCCTGAGGGTTACCTTCTCTGTCTCTGGGTCTCTCTCTGACACCCTGTACACCCATACATTTCAGTATAAAGTTCCCCCTGTTTCTAGGAGCCCTGAAATTTTGGCTCTGGAAATACTTCAAAAGATAATTCACTCCCTCACTGACCTATTCAAAAAGTATTTGCTGACTGACTCCCTTCCCATCCACTCACTCACCTGTAGGATAAAGTGCAAACTCCTGTGCAGAGTGTTGAGATCCTGCCACAGCGGTCTCCCACCTGCCTTTCCACCTCACCTCAGAACCATCAGCCCCTCTCCTCACATCCAGGGTCCTCTCACCCCTTTGCCCAGCCTGCATCTCTCCTCCTAGCATGCACCCAGCTCCTTCTTTACTCAGGGCATTCCCATTTCTCTCTCAATCTCACACTCAAATAGAACCTTCCTTCTGAAGTCTAATCCCACTTTCTCAGTTAGGTGCTTTCACAACACTCATTATTCTTGTCTCCATGTTAAAACAAAGCCCGCCATATTAGATTTCCTTCTTTTGTGAGGGCTTGAGGGAGGGTTAGTGTGGTTGGTTAAACTGTCTTCTCCAGGAAGCTTTGTTGAAGTCCTAACCCCAGCACTTGTGAATGTGACTGTATTTGAAAATAGGGTCTTTGCAGATGTAATCAAGTTAAGATGATGTCATACTGGATTAGGGTGGGCCAAATCCAATGACTGGTGTCCTTATAAGAAGAGAGGAATCTGACAGAGACACAGAGATACAGAAGGAGGATGCATGTGAAGACGAAGGCAGAGACTGGAGTTTTGCAGCTACAAGCCAAGGAATGCCAAGAATTCCTGGCAACCACCAGAAGCAAGAAGAGAGGTATGGAACAGATTCTCCCTCAGAGCCTGGGAAGGAACCAATCCTGCTGACGCCTTGATTTCAGACTTTTAGCCTCCAGAATTGTGGAAGAATCAATTTCTGTTGTTGGAAGCCGCCCAGTTTGTGGTCATATGTCATGGCAGCCTTAGGAAACGAATACAGTTGGTGATAGCTTCTGTACAAGCTCATCTTCCCAACTAGCCCATGGGCTGCTGGAAATAGGGGCTGTGGTAATCCATATTTCCTCAGTCCCTACACAATACTGACACCAAATAGATGCTCAACACGTTTGGGCCAAATGAGGGAACATGCGCAGCAGCATTCTTCTGCTTTTTAGGTCAGTGGATCCCCAAAAACGGTTCACTTCTCTGAGTGAGCAAGCTTAGGAATGAGGTGGAGAAAGAACAGTGTAGCCTCAGAACAATGACGGATAGAAGACAAGGAGGAAAAAATCAAAGTGGGAAAAAATGTATCAAAAACCTTGTAGGTGGATTGTAAGAGAAAGTGGAGGCCAGGGCTGGGGTTGGTCAGGGAGGGAGTGTTTCGAATATTTTGGACTGTATTTGGAAACAAGCCATAGGTGATGATTAGGCCCCAGAAGGAGATGCCATACTAGACTGAGGAGTTAAGGGCAGAGTGGGCTAGGGGAGATCAGTGAAGCAAGCAAACGATAAGGCTGGACTGGTGTTTGGGAGATGTTTATAAAGGGTCCCAAAGGCAAGGCAGGCGACTTTAAATTCTATAAAATGGATTTTTATAGACTGGATAGCATGGATTGTGACAGCAGGTGCTTGTGCAACAGAAACAGGATAGACACATGGGCAGCTACCAAACTGGGGGCCTGAGAAGAAAGAGCATCGAGATGGCCAGGGGGCTGCTGAGGCAATCCTTAGCGGGGGCATCATGGGGACCAGCTGGGAGCTGAGGAACAATAGGAGGCAAAGGTCTCCTAGGGGACACCCCAGTTGCTTGTTGGGCGGGAAGCAGAGGACTCTCGTTTGGTGGGTACAATACGCTCACCCCTGGGGCTCAGAGAAGATGGTGCGTTTGTCATCCCAGATGAATGAGTCTGGCTTCTGTTTTTAGAAACCCTTTGCAAGATACTCCATAACTTCTCTCAATAACTCATTTCAGCCTTTAATGGGTCTCCAGGCCAGGAGATTCTTCCTTTCATCCAAAATAGCAATTCCTCACTTGAGAAGCACATTTCCCCCCCTCTCATTCTTTTCTGAGCCGAGATGAAAAGTAAGAAGGTGTGGTATTTCCTGTTGTGAGTCCTTTGCACACTTGAGGCCAAGTCCCAACACATTCTCTGCTCCTCCTCTCCAAAAAACAAAACAAAACAAAATATATTTTGGCTTATTTAAGGTTTTCTCATGGGGCCACTCATTGTCTCCGTGGTTCTTCTCTAGTCTCTTGCTTGGGTGCTTCCTTGGTCACGGGCACCAACCTGGGCATGCAGAGATGCAGGGAAGAGCAGCAGTATAAACGGAGGCTTCAGAGTCAGACGGAGGTTTTAATAGCAGCTCCCCTGTTACCTAGTTGTATGTTCTTGAGCAAGCTGCATCACCTCCCTGAGCCTCCATTTTCTCATCTGTACAATGGATCCATAATATTTACCTTATACTTGGAGAGCTGTGCCAGTTAAAAGTAAAGTACATGAAATGCCTGAAAACATTCAATAAACGATGGCTCCCACTGTCGGTGTAGGCTGGAGCCATCCTGATAACATCGGGAAAAACCACCCTTCAAGGACTTTAATAAACACACTGAGAGTCTGTGCACTTAAACAACAACTCCACCATTACATAGTTCAGACGGCCACGCCTACTACCTCTGCTGGTCACGGAAAACACAAACTGGTCTTACTCTAGCACAGGAAAAGGGAGCACAGGACGAGGAACTGTGCTAAGAGATTCGCATTTTCAAATTTCCCTTCCACAAAAGTACAGCTGCAGAACAGATCAAGTGGTTCCTTCACCTGCAAAGGGACCTGAGTAGTGATGGCTTTAAAACTCTCATACTGACTGAACAAAATCATTGGGATTTTTTTTCTAATCAGAGAAGACTCTCCCTGCAGATAAACTCCCTCTAATCAGCTCCCTTATATCCACCTCCCTCCATAACCTGTAAATGCTACTGTGTTAACAGTGTTTTCAACCAGTGTATACAGTATGTTCTCAAGTAAGTAAAATTGTGCAGTGGGAGCAGAAAGAAATATGTTACAATGCTAACAGTGTTTATTTCCTGGGGGACAATATTATTTGTTTTTCCACACTAAGCCTTAATTACTTGTATAAAGAAAAACTGCTTAAGGAATGGTACGTGTAACTTTATAAAAACCTGTTATCACAAATATTTAAAAATATGTTTATCAAGTCAACTGCTGAAATGTGCCAAAATGATAATATTGTTTCTCAGTGATCGTGCTACGAGTGATTGGTTTTTCTTCAACTTTTCTAAATTTTACAAATTATTTACAATGCGATTTCAATGTATTATGTAATGGTACTTTATGATATAGTATTAAACTCCATAATGCTAAATGCATGCAAAAAATTTTATCAAGGTAAGTGAAGAGAAAAAAAGCATGTCATATATTGCTACAGTGATGATTCATATCCTATGACCAACAGATATTTATCTGTCCCTCTCAGAGAGTCATTAAATCGCAGAATTTTAAGGGTTTCTGAGTCATCTAAAATGACTATTGTTTGATGTAGGCTCTGTCTTTGTAATAAAGAGAATATTAATAATAATCTAGCATCAATGTGCCAAGCCTCTGTAATAAGCACTTTAAATGAACTGCTTCATTGAAACTTCAAAATAATGCTATGGTACTTAGGTAAGGTACTTGTAGTAGGCAGAATGATGTCCTGAAAATGCCCATGTTCTAATGCCTGGAAGCTGTGAATATGAATATGTTAGTTTATATGGCAAAAGGCAATCAAAGTTACAGGCGGAATTGAAATTGGTGGTCAGCTGATGTTGAGATGGATTTATCTGAGTACATTCAGTATCATCACAAGGATCATTTTAAGTGGAAGAGGGAGGCAGAAGGAGACTATAAGAAGGATGCCATGTCGAGAACAATTGGACTGGCCACTGCTGGCTTTAAAGATGGAAGGGGAGGCGGTGCCTGAGTGGCTTAGTCGGTTAAGCGTCCACCTTCAGCTCAGGTCATGATCTCACAGTTTGTGGGTTCGAGCCCCACATCGGGCTTTGTGCTGACAGCTCAGAGCCTGGACCCTACTTTGGATTCTGCGTCGCCCTCTCTCTGCCCCTCCCCCACTCACACTCTGTCTCTCAAAAATCAATAAACATTAAAAAATTTAAAAAAAAGATGCAAGGGGGCCACAGCTAAGGAATGCAGGCAACTTCTAGATACAAGAAAAGGTAAGGAAATGGATTCTCCCCTTAGAGCCTCCAGGAAGGAATGTAGCCCTGATGATGCCTTGAGTTTAGCCCAGTGAGACCTACTTCAGATTTCTGACCTCCAGCACTTAATATAATATGTTGTTTTAAGCCACAAAAATTGTGGTAATTTGCTACAGCATCCATAGGAAACAAATATAGTATTACATTCCAATTTTACAGGTGAGTAGACTGAGGCTTAGATGAGCAACTTGATTGAAGTGACATGTAATTCCAGCATTTATATCCAGATTGTTTGACAATAGCACCTGCACGCTTCGGCACTTGGCCCCACTGGAGCCCCAGATGTTTGTCCAGCGCCTGCCTGAACATTTGATACCTGAAAATGCACTCCCTGGTGGTCCCCTGCACTTGAGGATGGTTCTAACTGGTAGAACTGATGTCCTATGTTTGGTGCTTAAAGGTCTTTCCAGTTATTTCCCCCATTGATCTATCATGCAAAATAACCTAATTCCTCCTTCATGAGAAATACTTTTTTAAATATTTGAGGTCAATAATCACTTCTCCCGAAGTCATCTCTTCTTTGGATGAAATAATCCCAGATTCAGCCTTTCCTTATAAGACATTAAATTCCAGCACTTTCCTGACCTCTTCCCTCTGGAAAGCATCCAGACTGTCAACACCCATTTGAGGACCTAGCCAGTTCTTACCTTGCTTTGAATTTGTGTGCTTTGATTTTCTTCCATGAGGTTATCACTCTGACCTTAACCCTTCTGAACTTGAGTATATATCACATCTTGAGCCCTTTGATGGAAATATTTCTAAAAATCAATCAATCAATCAATACTGATAATTTTTGGATTATCTGGCCTAAAGACTTGAAAACATAGCCTGCTTTCAAGTTCCTTTTGATATTATCACAAACTGATTCCACTCTTTGTTGACATGAATCATACCTTTCTTGTTTTAGCCTAGCAAGGGCTAGAAGAAAATGCCTGTTAAGCTATAATAAGGAACTGTTCTGGCAAAGCAGCAACTTTGTAAGGAGCCTCGAGATATCATAGGCTGCTCCTGTGTATCAGTCTGAGAAGTTGTGCTATCTGTTCCAATGCACGGGGGAGACAGGAGGAAAATGAAGGAAATGTGAAGATTCAATGTGATTTCATCAGATTATTTAAAATACTGTGAATTTTTTTAGGGCAGAGAGACCTGCTCACAAATATTCATAACAGCCTCCTCGAATCTTTGACCATTCACAGCTCTAAATGACCCATGTTGCTATTCCCTTGTTTCTGCAAAGAATCAAGGGCTGACTGTAAACAAATAAGACAGCCAAAAAACAAACAAACAAACAAAAACCCCAAAACCAAACCAAATCAAAACCCTGAACTTACGCAACTGCATAATGACGAATGCTTGGTGAAAAAAACATGAACCCATATTTCACTCATTTCACTCCCTGCGTCTCTTCCAAGGAAGGGTGTGGGGAGGGTGGGGAATAAAACATTTTTGTGGGCTAGTATATAAACATTCCAGTAATTAAGTACGCTGCTCTGTCAGAACTGACTTGAAGAGTCAAAGGCACTTGAACACAAGACACAAGGTTTGCATTTCCTTTATAAATACTTATGGGAGTAAGAATAAAAATAGAAATGCCACAATCAACTTCATTTGGGGCTTTTCTGAATTCCAAATGTTTGAAAAAATCGTGTGATATATTGAGGGAAACAGGTGCAGACAGTTTCAACCTCCAGGTACTTAGGGCAGGTCTCTCTTGGGGTGCCAAGTAGTAGATAAGGAGGAGCAAAACCAAATTCAGGGCACAGAATGAAGCCGCCAATGGTGAGGATTTTCCACGCTGCTGTGTCACTGCTGTTGTACCTTTATGCTTTGGGAAAGTCAAACATCTGGGCTGTAACACTGGGCTACCTCACAGGGCTCCTGGAAAGGATAACTTAGAATGGTTTCATTTTTTTAGCTAAAAAAAGAAAATCTTATGTAAATGGTGATACAGTCTATGCTTGTGACTACAGAGCATACTACAGGTATTCAAGAGAGGAGGCCCTTTCATTTCCAGAATTGTATGATTTGAGCTTTGCCTGCCTCTATTTTCCCTCCCACAGAATATCTCTGTTAAATCCAAAGTAGGAGAAGAGGTGCTCAGTGGGTGAGGCAAGAGTCAGCATGAATGGAGGATCATCACGTCTCCAGTGTCTGACTGCCCTTGGCCAACCCCCTACCCACCAATGGTGCACTCCATGGTTCCAGCTGGTAAGCCCTAGGTATCCATGGAGTCCATGGCACCTGCAACTTCCCCTTACTCACTCCCACCCTGTTTCTCCTGTTACCATGTCAGCTGGGGGCCGTGACCCCAGTCTTGATCCTGTCTCTAGCCTGAACTTGGAATCTCTGGTATTCAGACCCCACACCTCTGCCTCTTGAACACTCATGGAGCCTGTAAAGGGAATTTTCTCTACAGATCCAATCCTATAGAACCCAAATCAATCCTGGGCAATTGATGCCATCCTCCCATCCCCTAGGAGAGGGATTTGGACAGATTCGATGTATCACAGTTGGGGTCTCCTCCAACTTTTAGTTGGCCTCCAACTTTTCAGTTCAAGGGCCATTCCAATAAAGCAAAGACCACTGATCGAATCCCACTAGCCACTGTATCAGAAAAGCCTTTTATTGGCAATTTTCGGCGATGCTTTCCTCATGCTTGTCATTCAACAATTTTCAATAACATGTTTATTGATTACCTACTGTGTGCCATGAACTTACACATGATCTCATTATGCTTACAGCAAACTTGCAAGATTTTCAGGGGAGGAAGCAAAGGATTAAAGAGATTAAGTAACTTGCCCAAGGTCACACAGCTAGTAAGTGCCAGGGCCAAGTTTTGATGCCAATGTAGACTATACCCCGCTGCCTCATTCTATAAATATCTGTTAAGTGCTTAGTTATTTGCAAGATGTATTTCCAACCTCTTAAGGTCTCAGGCTACATTAGGGCTTCTGAGGGAAACCCTCATCAACTACTCCATGGGCCTGGTTCCAAGAAAGCTAACACTCCAGAATCTATTAATTACCCGAGGGCTTTTGGGAAAGGTGGTCAGCTTTTGGTAGGAATGAAGCACTGTTTCGGCCCCTTTGAAGGGCCTGACAGGAAATATCTTGCTTCAGCCTAAACTGCTGAGGGACATATTCAAGTGGATGGCACTCAACAGGTTTGGAATAACACATTCCTCAAGTGCTCTGAGTTTCTGACCAACAACGAAAAAATTCCACAGTTAGACTTCTCTTTCTGGATGCTCAACCACAGTGACATCGCAATTTGGTAGCTTTCATGTATATATCATATGTACACACATATAAAATGCCTCACAGAGAGTTAATCCAGAAACTTCATGGAGGACTGGTTCTTGGATATCAGGAAGACTTTAGTGGTATCATCAGCTCTTCTGCTAATACTGACTACTGCCTGATTGAGGTACTGATAATCCCTTTCCTACTCCCTAGTTGAAGCCCTCTTTCCCCCATTCTTTTACCTTTATTGCAAACTTCCCCCATCCCTGTGAGTCCTAGCAAATGTGAGGTTTACTGAAAAAATAAATTCTTCTCTCCTTGCCAGGGCCAGCTCATGGGAGTGAAATCTGCATAGCTGCAAGGAGCCCCACACTTAGAAGGGCTCTGTACTTGTTTTAATTAATGCTCTGCTGTCACTGACTTGGAATTCTTAATAATTTTGAACAAGGGATCCTGTATTTAACATTGCACTGGGTCACACAAATCACATAATCGGTGCTGCTCTGTGCTGTGGACATTGAGATAGGGAGAAGAGTCATACCACATAAGTTAAGAATGGATGGTGTACCTGTTGTCCCCTTTGGCACTCAGCAGGCATTTTCCCACGAGAGGCAATCCTCAGGTGGATAGAGTTGATAAAAGCTCTACCCTCCTTACCCTAATATTTTCATCTCTAAAATGGGGATAGCAGCACTTAATTTGCATGTTATTCTGTTGAGTGGGATCATGCATATAGTACCAATCAGAGTGTTTGATATTTGATAAATGAAATCCATGGGAGATATCAGGTACAGAAAACAGAGTTTGAACTCTGGAGGAGCTAACTTAGAATTGCATCAGCTCTGGCGCTTAAAAAGATGCATGACTTGGGGCGCCTGGGTGGCTCAGTTAGTTAAGTGTCTGACTTTGGCTCAGGTCATGATTTCATGGTTTGTGAGTTCAAGCCCCACAGTGGGCTCTCTGCTGTCAGCACAGAGCTGGCTTTGGATCCTCTGTCTCCCTATCTCTGCCCCTCCCCTTCTCAAGAATAAATAAACACTGGGGCACCTGGGTGGCTCAGTCGGTTAAGCGTCCAACTTCGGCTCAGGTCACGATCTTACGGTTTGTGAGTTCGAGCCCCGCATCGCGTCAGGCTCCGTGCTGATGGCTCAGAGCCTGGAGCCTGCTTCAGATTCTGTGTCTCATTCTCTCTCTGCCCCTCCCCCACTTGTGTTCTGCCTCTCTCCATCTCTCAAAAGTAAGTAAATGTAAAAAAAGTTTTTTAAAATAATAAATAGGGGCGCCTGGGTGGCGCAGTCGGTTAAGCGTCCGACTTCAGCCAGGTCACGATCTCGCGGTCTGTGAGTTCGAGCCCCGCGTCAGGCTCTGGGCTGATGGCTCGGAGCCTGGAGCCTGTTTCCGATTCCGTGTCTCCCTCTCTCTCTGCCCCTCCCCCGTTCATGCTCTGTCTCTCTCTGTCCCAAAAATAAATAAAAAACGTTGAAAAAAAAAATTTATAAAAAATAATAAATAAACATTTATTAAAAAAAAAAAAAGATGTGACTTCAGGTGGGTGGCTTCTCCCAGCCTCAGTGTCTTTATCTGTAAAATGCCTTAATCTAATATTTGCCTTGTAGGGTGATCATGGGATTTCAGTAATCTAATGTATTTAAAGAGCCTAGTTTATCACCTGGCACCTGGTAAGAGCTCAAAAAATAGTTGGTTTGGTTCCCTTATAACACCATTTCTGTACTCTAAATTCATTTACAGGTGATGTAGGGATACAACCATTAATTAGTGTCTTATACTATCCAAATTCTTTTATGCTATGTGACCTACAAAATGGGACCTCCTTGTATGTGAAAATCACTTTGTAAAAAATATTTGAAGATTATTCTTCCTTCTTTGCTAGACTGTGAATTCCCTGAAGGCAAGAACCGGGTCTTATTTACCCTTGTAGCCTAGAACACCTTCTAACACATGTTAGAATCCTCATTTAAATCAAATCTGTCTTCTGTACGTGTATGCCAACTACAAGATGATAATTTTCATAATATTCCTAAGTTAACAATTAATTATTAGCCTGTCGATGATTAGGATGTACAGTGTACCAAATACAGCCCCATCTCTGCCGTTAAAGGCTTTTCTTTTCCTTGCCCATCACACATGGCTCATGTTCCTGCATCCTTGGGTCTGGTTCTTGCTCCGTTAACAAAGCTATTTCCAAGAGGGACATAACTCCGTTTTGTACAACCAGCTACCTTCTCTGGCAACAACCTGTGGGGAGAAGCCACTGGAGGAAGAATTTCCTAAAACCCCAACCAAAACTCAACCCCCCTTTAAGATTCAAAGAAGCCTCAGAATGGTGACTTTTAGCCATTTGAAGGCTATGGGTCCCTGTGAGAGCCTTCTCATTGTTATGGACTTTCTCTCCTGAAAATTGTACTCAATGTCTTACATATAATTTCAAAGTGTTTTCAGAGCTCCTGCAGCCTTTGTACCTCAGGTTAAAAATTCTTGTGAGAAGAAAACTGAATGAGCAATGTGAAAAATTCGAGCTTCCTGATAAATGCTAGCCCTGTTCAAAACACACTGCCAAGTTCAAAACAAAACAAAGCAAAACAAAACAAGTTACAACACCCTAGATTGAACCTCAGGGTTATCCCTGAGGGCCCAGTCCTGCACCTTAATGGTAAGGGCATCCAGCCAAGCAGTGACTACTCTCTGGAAAACCTAAGTTCAGCCGAGTAAAATGAAGCCTTGTTTGATAATATCGTTTACATTTCCAAATCCTGGGTATCAAGCTTTCTTCCTATCCCTTGTGGCCCTTCCTAAGTTTAGCTGCTGGTGTAATGGGGTAACCATGGCAACAACCACCTGCCTATTTAAAACCATCTCCAAAGCTAAATAAGGAAGCCTGGGGAAAATGGCTGCTCGCCTGCCTCTCAGTGGACAAACTGGGCACTCCTGAGTATTTTCAACATGAGCAAGCAGGCACAGGAGAAGCAGCATGGACTCAAAGTTCTTACTGGGAAGGGTTCTAGGACCTGTGAAACAGGGCCCACCTCTATGCCACTATGTTTCCGCTTACTTGCAGATACATAGATTTGCACACAAATCTGGGTGCCTGGCATCCCAGGCCACCACACCACCTTGACCTCGACCAGGGCAAGGGTGTGCACCTCACTACAGAGTAGTCTTATTAATGGAACTGGGGGAGTGGGAAGGAAAAACGGTCACCAGATCACCAGGAAACGTGCAATTACAACTGTTTTTTCTCCCCTGATAGAAGTATCTTCCTAATTGTGTTAATCATGTGAATAACTGAAGATGACTCTATTTATGTCATATGTTGACCTATTGATTTCTGGGATATGGAGAAACTTCTCCCTTCCTCTGCTTCCTCACTCTCTACAAACTATAGGGGCTTTGCTTCCTCCCTGCCAAGAGACCAGCACAGCTTGCTCTACCCCAAGCATTCTGCCTTCTCTCACTCCTTGTTATCTTTTTGTACATTTGGTTCTTTTGGCCTGGACAGCCCTTCTCTTTTTTGTCCACCTGGCAAATACATCCTTGTTTTCTGGTCTTTGCATCTGTATGGTTGGAAGCCCCACCACACCAAATTCCGTGCCCTTGCTTTGTGTTCCTTCCCATAGGTTACCTCGATTCATATCACTTAACACAAGTCACTATGCATGTCTGCAGCACTGGATGGTCAGTCCCTACACATGGCTCTCCAAAACACCTACAGAACAGTGCCTGGCATAGAGTATATTTTCAAAAGCTAGTGTTGAATGGATGCATGAACAGAGCCCTTATGGATTTCACAAGCATATGGCATCTTAACAAGTACGTGTGTATGACTATGCATAAGGATACCCCTGTGAAAAGAGGACCCAAAAAGTCTACAGTGGACAGAAGAGAAAGAAGATTTAGTGTGGATGTGAGAGTGACACAGAAGGTCAGTTGATCTGTGAGTCTGTGTTTGCAATAAGAGTGGGGCTGGACCCACTCTTAACAATCACCTGTTAATAGTGATTTGTGAGTTGGGCACAAGCTGTGTGAGACAGCCAGATGGAATATTCCTGGGACAGAATGCCCACCCTAAGGAGACGATGAGTTCAGCTATTGGATCCCACAGATCACTTTTCCTGAAGCTGAAGTATGTTACATTAAAGACTTTCTTTTTCCCAGTTAACCTCCCAGGCATTGAGGTCAGGGGAAAGGAGTAGGGATGAAAATCGTGGTGCTCTTTGGGGGTGTGAGGCTTTAAATAGATGTCTTCAGACAAGGCTGGGCCTCTGCTGTGAAGAGGATCCTATCTGCTAACTAAGTCACTCCCTTCAGGCTCAGTCTGCATTCTTCCTACCCACCTGCTTGAGGGTGGGATGGGATCCAATGGTCATCTTGAAATGGCACAACAAAGAGGAAAAAAGATGGAGAACCAAAGAGAAGAAATAAAGAAGGAAGAATGGAGAAAGGTATTGCAACAATCCCAGGGGTAGCTATATGCCAGTCAAACTCACTTCTTGCAAATTCGCTCCTGCCAGCAAGAAGGGCTTAGTTTTGTTTGCAAAAGATCTGGTTTTCTCTCTTCTTGTATTTTTGGACCTAACATCCAGGCTACACACAGGGTGCACAGGCTGAGGCTGGAATGTGCTGGGCTCCAGGTCTCACAGCGCCAGCAGGGGCCTCCCTCTGCTGCCCCCTGCTGTCAGGGGACGCAGAGGCGCCGCCCTCCCGGCCCTCCGGGCTCCCTCCCTTTGAGACCGAGAGAAGCTGAGGCCCCTGCCCTTCTGCTTGCCCCTCCCCAGAGAAATTCCAGGGGGCTGGGGCTGCAGGAGCTTTCCGTCTAGAGAAAGCAGCCAAGCCCCCGAAGAGGGTTCCAGTTAGCCAAGAGCAGATCCCCACCCCTCAAGGCGGGCACGCCACGCCCTCCTTGCCAGCCCCGCAATCCCTCCCTCTGCACAGCATCCTCTGGGAGGGGAGGGCAGGTTTCTGACAGTGTTTTCTGCTTGGAAATGGACACCCTCCTTCCGGCGACGGCAACGTGGCAGGAAAGCGAAGTCCTTGGGCGGCCGGGCCAAGAACGTTTGGGTGAGAGCAGGTGGAGGCCTCTGTCTGGCCAGCGCCTCCAGGGGCGGGGAGGGGCCAGCGGGCAGTGCAGCCGGGGATGCAGCCTTAGGGCACTCTTACCTGCTGTTGAATTTTTCAGGGTGCTTCTCTCTCATCACGTGGAATCTGTGTGCAATGGAAGCATCCTGAAAGGGAAAGAGAGGAAAGCAGACACCTGGTTAGTGGTCATGACCCTGTAATGCGGAAAGGAAAGGAAGCACACAGGCTCTCACTAAAATCCCCCAAACCTGAGAGTCCATGTCAGAGAGCAGAACATGAGGCTCCCACAAAGGGTGAACACCAGGTCCAAGGTTAGGGGCTAAGGCCACCAATGCTGGTAGAGCCTATGTCAGGTGACTCCTTGCAGCTTCCCCTCTCTGCCACAGTTCAGGGTGAATGAAGGGGACAGCCGCTGCCCTTTGAGGAGAGGGAGGGTGTCTGGGTGTGGGGGCAGCTGCAGTGCAGAAGCCCGCGTGTGGAGCTGAGTGTGAATTTCTGGAAATGCCTTGCCATATTAACTCTTTTAAAAAAATACTTTTTATTTTGGAATATTTTAAGACTCACAAGAAGTTGCAAAAATAGTACAGAGAGTTCCTGTATCCCTTTCACCCAGCTTCCCCCAATAACATCTTATGTAACTACAGTACATTGTCAAAACCAGAAAACTGACGTCGGTAGGTGCTGTTATATATTAACTCTAATCATCCATATCAGTAGAAATAATTAGTGGCATTGAATAACAGGCTTTGTGGATAATAAAAATATGTTTAAACTTCTGGCTTCTGTTTCTTGATCTCCACAGAAAGGACTTTCCCCAAGGTCAAGAGGAGTCTCACTACCACACTCGATGGACACTTTGCTGTCCTCCTATTTGCACACGCCTTTGCTTTGCTACTGGCCACCTGCACCTCAGAGCTCAGTTAGGAAGACTCCCATGATGCCATGCTTCCAGGCTCTCCATCCCCTGACCAGAACTTCTCAACCCTGAGTCCATCTGCGGCCTACATTCATGGGCCATCTCGAGTTCTCATGCTTGTTTTTAGCATCTCTGATCCCTAGAACCAACCCTGAGCTTCGGACCTAAAATTGAGCTCATCTTTCCACCTCACACTTGGTCTTTCACCCTCATTAAGAGTCTCATCTTCCCGCAGGAGAATGTGTTCCGCCCCTTCGCCACTCAGTCCTCGTGTGAACACGCTGGGTGCGGGCGGTGGGCTTTAGAAATAAACAGGCGAATTGGGCTGGGGTGGGGAGTGACACAGAAACAAGGGAGCTGACTCAGACACGTGCAGGAAAAACGCTACAGAAACTCATTTACTGGACCGCGTGGCTAAAACAGAACTGAAATTCCATTTCAGTGGATGCGTATTAATTCCGTTTCTTGATGCAGACTCACAAAAGATAATTTCTGACTGTTGTCATTATTCTTTTCACATCAGGAGGTAGAGTTCAGTGAAGAAGCTTTTTTGGAGCATGCGCTGTGTGTGGTGAAGAAACTACAGGCTAATGGTGAAGACAGAAAGTCCAGAAGCAAGTTAGGGGGCAAAGAGGGGCTTCTGTAATACTTAGCAGAGGAGCCCAGCTAGCTAGGAGCCCACTACAGAGGCAAGTTGAAGATACGGGCTTGGTTTGTGGTTGGCAAACACTGCCTGCTGAAATAATGTTCTGGGAATTTAACATTCAAGCTCTAGTTATGGTTTCGTTTTTCCTTTAAGTCCCATGGAGGGTTGCAGGTCCTGGTTAGGCACCCACTGTGGACACGAGGTGGGCGATGCACAAAGGCCCTGAAGCGTCTATCCCTGGGGTGGGGGGTGGGGGGTGGGGGGCGGCCTGTGCTCCTCCCCCAGGCAGCAAGGGCTTCGCTCTCCCTCCCGCGCTCTGAGCAAGTTTGTGAACACCCTGAATAAGATTCATGTGACATCTGTCAAATGCTTCTCTGGGATTCAAGAAAACATTTCATCTACTTGTGTTCCTTTGAAGCACTAATTTTCTTCTGTCAGGAAAAAAGAAACGAAAGAAGGAAAACGAAAGAAAAAAGCCATCACATGTTGCCTGGCATGATTTGTACTTCACGACCCCCGCACCCCCCCCCCCCCTCCAACCCTCTGCCAGGACTGTTGTGACTGGCTCCTGATTTTCTTATTCTCCAGAATCTGTGCACAGGCTTCCTACTCTCTGCATAGTTCTGATTATTCGGAGTTGTTGTTGTTTTTTTGTTTTTTTTTTTTTAACTATGTTTTGCAAAGCTGCTTTTCACAGAGACCAGCCTTTACCATATTATTAGTTAAGCATGTGGTTCCAATATAATCGCTTGACAAATACACAGAGTAGCAGGGGAGAGCTGAGCAGTTCCTTTGCTGTTCAGTCTTGAAAAGGCCATGCTAATAAAGACTCTGACTCTGACCATGTTTCTCTACTTGGAGATTTACCTGTGCCTTCTGTTGAGTTCTGTGCCGGGCACTGAGCTGGGTGTATTTACATTCAATCGTGATTTCTTTTAAATTTTGGAAGCCAGTGCTACAATGAGTCAAACCCTTTCTTGGTAATAATGACAGCAAAATGAGACTTCTGTTCTGAAGGGACAAGGGGACCAGCATTGCAATGATGGCATTTCTGAAGGCCACACGCTCTGGGGGCCTTTCTACGAAGTTTTGGGTACAGAAAAGAAGATGGGTAGTGCTTTCCTGAGCTAAAACTAAAAATCCAAAAGATTTTTGCGCCCCTTCCAAATATAAGCAGCAGTCATTTGGACTCTGAGACATTTGGATGTCTGGGCCAGTGCTGTCCAAAAGAAATAAATAGAAAATTTCCCAGTAGCCACATTAAAAAAGTGAAAAGAAAAGGGTGAAATTAATTTTAATGATATATTTCATCAACAAATATTATCACTGCAACATGTAGTTAATATAAAAATTATTGAGATATTGGGACACTTGAGTCGGTTAAGTGTCTGACTCTTGATTTCAGCTCAGATCAGGATCTCACAGTGCATGAGTTCGAGCCCCACATCAGGCTCTGTGCCGACAGCGCAGATCCTGCTTGGGATTCTTCCTCTCTGTCCTTCCCCTGCCTGTACTCTCTCAAAATAAATAAACAAAACCTTAAAAAATGGAGATATTTAAAATTCTTTCCTACTACATTTTTGAAATTTGGTGTATGTTTTGTATTTATAGCATCTCTCAACTTAGACTAGGACCATTGCAAGCACACCATTGCCTCATGTGGCTGACGGCTACCATACCGGACAAATGTAGGTCTAAGTCACTTTGGCAGCTTACGTTGATAAAAAGACAAAGAAGATAATAAAAACACATGATTTGGAACCTGGATTGTTCTGAAAACTTACGACAGGTTGGAGGATGAAAAAGAGTGCAGACCCCTTGTCCAAGACATCTTTCAGTGAGTCCCGTTGTCTTAGTACCTGCATGGCTCTCACAGGTGACAGACAAGAACATGACACTGAGGAAACCCAAAAAGTTGCAGGGAAAATGATAACGTTTTGGTAAATTCCCCAATGGGGAGGAGGCTCATCATGGTGGAGACTTAGCTGGTGAAGCCTGAGAAATACAATCTGGAAGGTGGAAGATGGTGTGTGGGTTAGCGTGATGCCTGTGGCCTCTCCTTGGCCCCTGGGTTCCCCTAGCATCAGAAATAGATTTCATTGAATCAAGGGATTAGCTGTTCACTCCTCCTGTTAAGGCCCAGTGAAAGCAGAGCCTTTGAGGTATTTGGAGTTACACATACCCCAGGCATTATTTCACAGTCCCCAACTTCCTGTCACTGATACCTGGCCATCCTGACATTTCTGCAAATCCAAAAATAAAGACCAGGGACGAGGAGGCCAGAGAAGCCAGAGGAAGTAGCAGCCTGAATGACTATGTTTAAAATCTCCTGCCAATGGATGTTATCAGTTAGGGGGACTGAGAGGGCCAACTATCCCAGTTCTTCACTGGGAGTGAGCCGGCATGTAAGTAGGTGATAGAAATGTGGTGGCACTGAGGTCACAGTCACTCTCTAGATGGGCCAGGAGAGTGTGTGTCCTGTTTATCCCTCCATGTACTACATGGATTCTGTTGGTACCAAGGGGACCAGGCGAACTTGTCAGGGCAAAATCTTTACCACCTGGGGCCACCACAGCAGCAGTCATTGTCATTGCCTTCATACACACAAGGCAACAGACATCTGTTATCAGTTAAGATATTCCAGGTCCTTCAAAAGAGGCAAAGACTTTGCAAGGCTCTCTTTGCCAAAGGAATCTGACTCTAATTATCACAAGGAAGTAAATTGTGGGTTGGTTTACATACCTACTTCTCCTCTTACAAAGTTTGGGAAGTCAAACAGGGAGGAAGAGCTTCTGCAAATGTCAGCTCCAGATTCTGTTAGGGTTGCGTGTTGGCTACTTGTTTTCTCAAGAATTTCCCTTTCCAACTTTTAAAGAGCGAGCATACAAACCCAGCAAACATTTTATTGAGAGAAGCCTAAGGGTATACCAAGGAGATAAAAAACAGTCCTGGTTCCTCACTGCTTCGCGATAGAATGTTAAATACGCACAAGCTAAAGGTGTATGAAAACAATCATGAGAAAGATACTGTGAAGTTCTTTATAACTTGAAAGATGAACGGATTGGATTATTATAAGTCAGCCCCAGGCAAATGAATACTCTGCCCACTGAGTGTGATGGAGAATCTGTTTGTATGCATTTCCTTGGGGGACAATAAGATGGTCTTCTTTTCCTTCCTCCTGTCCCTCAACTTCCTTCCTTCCTACTTATTTGTAAGAATGAATTAAAACCATCATCATCATGGCTCTTGGGATTATGGCTAGGTTATCTAGTTAATGTGAGGCTGTTTATTCCTTTTTGGTGTGTTTATCCATCTGGTCAGGAAATAGTAAGTGAGTGAAATTTCTTGCATATGGCACCGTGTAGAGACAGACCAAGAGGTATCAGGAATCATGTTTTGGCAGCCAGAGTCGAGTGTGTTAAGAAAGAGAAGATGTGGGGCTAAAGACTCTGAAGGCAGCCATGGCTGTAAGCTGCCATCTAGAAGTTTCTAGGCAGGGCACCCAGCCCTGCTACTCAGCTCTCCCGTTTGTCTGGCTGCTTATAGAGCCTGGGTCCCCTCCTTTCTACCATTTTTCCCCTTCATCTAGCTCAGTTCCGGTTTCTGCTCCTGTGTAGGTCCACTTCCTTTGGCCATTCTTCTCTGTTCTGATGGGGTGTCTCCACTCACTGAAGACTTTGTTGGGACCATCCACATCAGAATTCTCTCAGAGGCCTGTTAAAAATGCCAACTCGAAGACCTGGCTCAAACCAACCAAATCAGAATACAAACTAGGATCTGTCATGGGGGCGGAATTTACATTTCTGACAAAGGGCACTGGTGAGCCCTCACACATTGGATGTTGAGACTCCCCCCACGGTGTTGCTGTGAGGGGAAGCATTTGAAGACAGAGGGGGCTGTGCAGAGGCCCCATGGCTCGTGGTCCACAGCTCAGTGAGCTCTGGTGCTCGACACTCACTCATGGTTCCAGCTCCACTCACCAGCTGCTACCTGTCTCCTTATTGTTCTAAGCTACAGTTCCTCCTGACAAAGTGCCAAAGGATAATGCCTATACCTACCAACAGGGAGCTGTACCTGCCATGCAGTAGGCACTCAATACCTGTTAGCAAGCTATGCCCTGGTTACTACAGGAAAAAGACACAAGTGTTGGTGAAACTGTAATGATGGGAAGCCCACACTCCAGAAGGCTCCTGAACGCCAGATCTGTCAGGCAGGTCCCACTGGCAACAGCTGAAGGCTGTGTGTTCCCACTGGGGGAAGTGGCGCCTGAGCTGGTGGTCCACAAAGGAGAGAGGCCTTTAAGCCAAGAAAAGGAGCGAGGGGTCCGCCTAGGTCACTGAGGGGACAGCTGGAAGAGGCCTAGGGAAAGGTGTCTCCCCCACCTGATGCCAGGAGAACTGCGGAGATAAACCCGATTGGGGCACAGAGCCCCCTTAATATGCTGCCAGTCCAATCATCCATCCTCTCAGACCCTGACCGTGGGTACAGCGATACCTCTGTCTTCTGT
This sequence comes from Panthera onca, assembly GCF_046562875.1. Classification (NCBI taxonomy): domain Eukaryota; kingdom Metazoa; phylum Chordata; class Mammalia; order Carnivora; family Felidae; genus Panthera; species Panthera onca. Next base: position 81,359,246 of record NC_138347.1, on the reverse strand, counting down.
TGTAGTCACAGAAAACTAGTGCTGACTTAGGAGTCAGAAAATGAAAGCAAACCCCTCCATTTGACTCTCTGTTTCCTCACCCACAAAATGGAGAGAATACTGCCCTTCAGTGTAGTTGTAAGAATAAAAAAAAATCTATAAATATGGTAAATTTGAAATCCAGTAAATACAACATATTTTAAAACATCCTTCCCTCTGCCGTGGCTCCTCTCTTAGTCTTTTTTTTTTAAATTTTTTTACATTTATTTATTTTTGAGAGATAGAGTGAGACAAAGTGAGAGCAGGGGAGGGGCAGAGAGTGAGGGAGACAGAATCCGAAGGAGGCTCCAGGCTCTGAGCTGTCAGCACAGACGTGGGGCTTGAACCCATAAACCGTGAGATCGTGACCTGAGCCAAAGTCAGACACTCAACCTACTGAGCCACCCAGGTGCCATTCTCTTAGTCTTCTTATTAAAAAACAAAATCCTGGGGCTCCTGGGTGGCTCAGTCGGTTAAGCGTCCGACTTCGGCTCAGGTCACGATCTCATGGTCCGTGAGTTCGAGCCCCGCGTCAGGCTCTGTGCTGACAGCTCAGAGCCTGGAGCCTGCTTTGGATTCTGTGTCTCCCTCTCTCTCTCTGCTCCTCCCCCGTTCATGCTCTCTCTCTGTCTCAAAAATAAATAAACATTTTTAAAAAAAAGCATTAAAAAAAATAAAAAATAAAATAAAATAAAAATCCTTTCCTTAAACCTGCTCTTCCCCCAAGCTACCTATTATTTTCCCCTTCTACTTCCTTTTTCTTTTAAAGCCACCAACAATTTCAAAGGAGGCACAGGTGAGGATGGCTGACAAGCAAAGGTATCACACAATCTGGGCCTAGGTGGTTGGTTTGGAGGGACTCATTTGCATATGAAAGTGGGCAGCGTAACTGCAAAGGTGGGGAAACAGAGGAAAGACTGTAAGGCACGGGGTGCCTGTGTCATTCCCAGCCCTCACTAGTCGAGTGTCCTGAGGCCCCATCTGTAAAATGGGGACTGTGGGGACAATGATACCCACAAGACTGTGATGAGGATTGCAATATATAAGGTCTAGCGTAGAGGAGAGCACATAATAGGTGCTCAATAAATGCTAGTATCTTTGTTGCATCCCCCTCCGAAACCCCAGCTCTATCTATGGAATGGATGGTTCTCTTTTCTCCCCGATCCCATTCTCAACAGTTTGGGAAACAGTGTCCACACCAGTCCTCTTAGGCCCAGAAGCTGAGTTCAGTAAAACAAACTAACTGAGTTGTGCTAGATGTGCTGGGGGCTGGAGGAAGAAAGAGGAGTGTGGCACTGTTCTTGTGCTCTGTGTGTGTGTGTGTTGTGTGTGTGTGTGTGCTGGGGGTTGTGTTAGAGGGGTGTGTTGGGTGTATGTGTGTCAGGGGTGTTAGGGGTGTGTGTTGGGTTATGTGTGTTGTGTGTGTGTTGTGTATACGTGTATTGGGTGTGTGTGTTAGGGGCATGTTTTGCGTGTAATGTGTGTTGGATGTGTGTGTGTGTGGGGGGGTGTTAGGTATATGTGTGTTGTGTGTGTGTGTTTTGGGGGTATGTGTTAGAGGAGTGTGTTTGGTGTAAGCGTATCGGGAGTGTGTGTTAGGGGTGTATGCTGGGAGTATGTGTGTTGGGTGTGTTGGGGGGTGTGTATGTGTGTTGGGGATGTGTTAGGGGTGTGTGTTGGGTGTATGTGTGTTATGTGTGTGTATGTATGGTGTGTGTGTGTATGTACCTTGCAGGTGTGTGTGTGTGTGTGTGTGTGTTGGGGATGTGTGTTGGGAGTATACTAGGTGTATGTGTTAGGCGTGTGTGTTAGTGGGGTATATTGCGTATATGTGTGTTGGGTGTGTGGGGGGGGTTGGGGTGTGTGTTGGGGGGTGTGTTGGGTGTATTATGTTGGGGTGTGTTTGTGTTGGGAGTGTGTGTTAGGGCAGTGTGTGTGTATTGGGTGTATATGTGGGTGTGTGTTTGTGGGGGGTGTCTGTGTGTTGGGGGTGTTAGGGCAGTGTGTGTACATGTGTGTATTGGGTGTGTGGGGGGGGTGTCTGTGTGTTGGTTGTGTGTGTATGTGTTGGGGGTGTGTGTTAGGGCACAGTAAACCAATCCCTTCAACTTAGTGCAGAGACTGCACTGATGGGGTGAATGCAAAAGGCTATGGAAGCACCAAGGAGGAGCATGGAGCTCAGCTGAGAGGTCAGCTGGGAGGAGACACCCCCAGAGGTTCATGAGCACCTGGAGTGCAGGAATTCAGTTGAGCCCAGGTGAAAGAACAGAAGAGAAGGAATTCTGACAGCTAAGCCAGCCAAGCCAGCTTGGGACCACATGGTTCTCCTTGGAGGATCAGAATTCTCAATTCTGGAAGCTTGCATAAGAGTCTTCTCCTGACCTTGCCCCTTGGTTATTTCCTGGTGTTGCTTTTTTAAAACTGTTTCAAATCATCCTAAGGGTAAGTTTGTTTTTCAAAAAATTCCTTATTTTCTTTTGTTAGTTAAAATTATAGGGAAAATAATTTTCTCCATAACCTAGGGTTTGGGACCTTCAAGGTGTCTATGCCTAGGCCAGATGCAAGGATGCTTGGACCCAAGTTAAGACTGGGGGCAGCTGACAGAGGTAAAGAGCAGGGACTCCGAGGGGGACAACAGAAGACCAGAACCTTTTTGCCACCCAAACATTTCTCTTCCATGCAGAAAGGCAATCCTTGACCAACTCACCACACCAATGGAGAAATAGTTGTTCATGATGTTGTACGGGACCTGGTCCCCATTCTCCACCTCTTCTCTGGGGCTGACTTCCAGATGCCAGCGGTCTAGCATCACCAAGGGGCTCTGCTCGATGTCCTTCAGGATTTTTGTCAAGCTGCCCCCTTCATAACCTGTGGAGCATGGCATTACATTTGTCTCCAGAGCAAAAAGGCTAAGTTGTTGTTGATGTACAGGCAGCTGTCAGGGCAGGGAACCCTGTGGGCATCTGTGATCAGGAGACCCTCCCCCACCAACCAGTGTGTCTGGGGGCCAGAGAGAGTTATGTTCCCTGAGCCATGGAAAAGGACAGAACAATAGGACATAGAAAGAAAATGGGAGATTTGGAAGCCAAAGTAGTCAGGGTAGTGGTGGGAGCTGGCCAAAGTTGGGCAGGCTTATGTAGCTAAAAGAAACCCTAGAGAATTATTGGGCTGGGTGGGAGAACACAGGACAACAAAGGGTTCATTCCAGGACTTTGTCATGTTGCAGATGGACAGTATGATAGAGTTTTAAGAGGGACCCCACTATCCCTTCCTACCCCAGCCCCTAGGTATATACCCTGCAAAAGTCCCAGGACTTATAAATAAGATAGGACAGTCACTGCCATGATTAGGCATCTTATATGGCACAGTTGACTTTAAGCAAGGGAGATTACCTGAGTGGGCCTGACCTAATCAACTGAGTCCTTAGAAAGGACTGGGCTGTTCCTTAAGAAATAGATTCAAAGCTTGAGAGGAATTCTCAAGGGAGAATTCTCTGATGCTGGCTTTGAAAATGGAGTAATTCATCTGTCAAGGAAAAAGGAAGCCTCAGGGATGTGATAGTGGTCCCAGCTAACAACCAGCAAGGAAATAGGGACTTCAGTCCTACAACCAAAAGACTCAATTCTGCCAACAACCTGAATGAGCTTAGCAAACTCTCTGTCCAGAAATTCCAGAGAAGAGCACAGCCTGTCCAACACCCTCATTTCAGGCTGGGAGGCCCTGAGCAGAGAACCCAGTCACGCTGTCACAGGCCTTCTGACTGACAGGACCATGAGCTGACAAATGGCTGTTTTAAGCCTCTATATTTATGATAATTTTTATGCAATAGAAAAGTCATATAGAAAGAGAATTGTAAGTCATGAGAGGTTAGTGGGAGAGTCAGTCTTTCCTTTCAGATAACACTTCTGTGTTCCTGCTTACCTTCAGGGCAACCTTGAAGAGTATTTCCACTTGCTAGTTTGGTCAGCTCCCTAGGGATGCCTCACAAGATAGCAATGGTAGTCACCATGTAGTTAAGGGCCTGGGGGCTCTCTGGGAGCACAGGGCTGTGCTTACTGCATGAAATTTGTGCTGAGCTATGCTGCCTAGATGCACAGAGCATGGGGCTATATTCTGCTTCCTCCCCTGGAACAGAGGGGCTCTTCCCTAGCCTCAGTGTGTGGCTGAAGACATCAGTTCCTGCCGACTTCCTTTTGGGCTGGCTTCTGCTTGATCTACCCCTGCCACCAGGCATATACCCAGCTCCGAACACTGACCGCTGCCTGGCCTGGCCTTGAATTCTCTCTGAACGCATCAGCCATCTGGAATCCCACCCCTGTTCTGCCTGCCAGACTGCTCGGTCCCTTCCATGTGCTGCCCTGGCCTCCTCTGTTCTCTGGAGCATTCCCAGATCTATGGGTTCTGTTGCAGTTTACAGAGTTCTCTGTAGCTCTTGCCTCTTGTCCCATAAGCTGGTCACTAGTTTGAGATCCCCCACAGGGGGATTTCAAAAGGAGCGCCAATGGACGTGGAGCCTACGATGATCTGGATGCCCCTGGTAGCTGGCAATGTAGCTTTTCAGTTTGCATTCTGAATCCTAGTTCAGAAGAATAGCAATAATTTGCAGAGGAGGGAATTTTATTCAGAAAATGCCTAAGTGTGCCCCTACTCAAGCGAGTACTGTGGGGGGAGATAGATGAGACTACCCTAAAGCCAAGTATGTCCTTCCAGGGTAGGCAGGCTCTTCGCTGATAGTTTCAGGGAGATAGTAGACATATTGAGGGGTAAATGCAGATCTCGGCAGGATGCGGAAGGCAAGGGAATGGTCACGGAGTAGATATGACTCTGTGGAATGTAATTATTAAAAGGGAAGTTGAGCCTAGCTCTGCAGAGCATCCCTTGAAATTGGAGTGCTTGTCCCCAGGATAGTGCCACCTGCATGCACACTCACCTCCTCCCCAGCGGAGACAGCGGGCCAGGTCATTTCCTGTTCCAAGAGGCAGGACAGCCACCGGTGGATGCTTTGCGAAGTTGGCCTTATCTGCAGCCCATGCAGAGGAAGAGAAAATCATATGCCACTGGATTACAGAAACTTTGGGTTATCTATCCTTGATCTTATGCTTCAACCCTTCCATAGCATTCTTTGCTTGAATAGCTCCATGATGGAGAGAGAACACACTACCTCCTAAAGCTGTCTCTTCCATCTGCAGCGTGTGAACCACTACTAAGGATTCTTTCATATTGAGCTGACGGTCTCCCTGTAACTTGCACCTGCTTATCCTCATTTCATCCAAATTCTGTCCTTTGGGGTGACAGCATACACCTTGAAAACAGTAGTTCCGTAATCATAACTAACACTTTCTCCATTTATCCCTCAGACCAACTCTGCAAGGTATTATTATTCTCCTCATAGATGAAGAAGCTGAGGTTCAGAGGGGGAAAGTAAGTCCAGAGTCAGGATCCAAATCCAGATCTCTGTGTTCCCAAGCCCAGTCCCCTCCTTGCTTCAGGGGCTAGGCAGGTGCATGGGCAGTAGAACAGCTGAGTCTGAGAAATCAGGGAATAGTGGGGCCTTTTGGAAAACTGAAGCTGCCTCAGGTAAAGTCACGCAGGTTCAAAGTTTAAAAATAATATTGCGTCTGACAAACAAAACCTCAAGGTGTCATTTGGCACCCAGGTACCAGTTTGTCACTTCCACCCACCCTACCCCAGACTTGCAAATACACAATTCCTAACCTTATCTCCCATGCTGGTTGTGAGGGAGCATCAGACTGAAACATCAGAGAAAACACAGCAGAACACGTGTGGTCTAATCTGGCTGCAGGTCTACAGCAACACGTTGGCCACCCTGAGAAAGCTGGAGCAGGTCCGGGGAACCAATGGGCTCCAGGGGGCGCCACTGACATAAACTGCGGCACGCTTTGGGGCCTGGGGATGTGAGTAACGCTGATTGAGCAGTGTGGGTGGGGGGAGGGGTGATGCAGGAATCAGCAAGTGAGGCTAATGCTAGGGCTGCCCCAGCAAAAGGGGAGTTCATAGGTCGCCGGGTTCTCTGACTTATGCCAGAAATGGCGGAGCTCAGGCAAGACCTGGGGCTGAGATCATCACCAGGAGGTGTAAGTTGGGGGACAAAGCAAAGCGATGGACTCTGCCATGGTTCCCAGAACACACGGTCTGCATTTATGCCTCCCTGCTTTTGTACGAGCTGTGCCTTTTACTTGGAAGGCCCTTGTTTCCTTATGTCTGCTCTTTCTGTGGTCCCCATCTCAACAGGTCCCCATCTTCATGCATTGAGGCTAGAAACCCAGATGTCATCCTAGGTTTTTCCCTCTTCCTCACCCTGCTCAGTTTCCACATGCTCTTTCCTTAATAGATCTGTCCACCGTCTCTTCTAGCTATTCCTATGGCGATGCCTGAGCTCCCCGATGTGATTCCTTCCTCCTGGTCTTGAAGCAACTGCCTCCTCTCTGCCTTCTCAGCCTCAGTTCCCCCAGTGGCTCTCCACACCTTTAAGGCAGGCTGTCCCTGAGCTGGAGCCTGAGCACTGCAGTCCCCTGCTCTCTGCTTTCCCTCTGTCGTGGCTGCTCCCATCATCTCCAACATGGTACTGGGGTCTGCCTTCCACTCTAGCCTCCTCCTGCTTGACATGTCAACCATGCTTAAGTATTTTCAGTGCCTTAAGTCATAAGCTCTCTGTTGCTTAGGTGCTGCCTCTGGGGGACCCTCCCTGCTTGCCCTAGTCTGGGCTAGGTGCCTCTCCAGAGTGTTTCTTCAGCACCAGGAACAATCTCCCAATTGACTCTTGTAATTGACTACTCACTTCTTGCCTCAATGTGCTGTATCCTCCCTGGGGGAACTATATCTCATCCACCACAAGTATCTCTGCATACATTACAGAAGGCCCACTATGTACTGGTGCTGTGTTGGGTGCTATGACTCTAATAGTGGGTCAAAGTGCCAAGACACAGGCTCTCATGATGCTTACAGTTGAGAGGGAGAGACAGATATTAATGAGGTCTTCATATAAATGAGGCATAATTTCATATTCATACTGGAAAGGGAAAAAGTGTGATCATATAATAAGGTGACTGAGGTTGGATACTCTGAGGAAGCTACACTTTGGCTGAGATCTGAAGTAGAAGTTGACCAAGGAATGGCCAGGGAGCATACCAGACAGGAGGAACCACTTATGCAAAGGCCCTGTGGTAGAAGGGAGACCGGTATATTCAAGGGTCCGAGAGAGGGACTGAGTGGCTGGAGTCCAGAGAGAGAAGAATGGAGGTAGGAAGTAAGGCTGGAAGTAAGCAGCTGCTGCAGCACGAGGACCTTATAGACCATTTGAAAGGTTTTTTTCCTTATCCTAAGAGTATTGGGAAGACACTGATGTGCTTTACACACATCATGAACCCACTGACATTCAGGAAAGACCACTCTGGCTATAAACAGATCAATGGGAGGACCAACAAAGGGTGGCAGAAGGCACTAAATAAGTAATTTAACATTCCTGAATGAATGAATGAATGAGCATCATGCAGTTATTCCCTCCATGACTGTTTCTTCTCTTCAGGTTGCCAGCCTGTTACATGACCTTTCTTCTTCCAGTTTTGGGCATAGACTTTCCCCCGTGTATCTCATAGGAATAGCTAGAAAAGACAGTGATGAGATGGTGAAGAGACGGTGAAGACAGATGAATTTTATAAAGTCACCAAAGCCTACATTCTCCTTCGTGATGGAGAGGGAACCATGTGAGCGGCTCCCAGGACTGTGGCCATCCACCCTTTGCTGATCAGCTTTTCCATCCTTGGCTCCCAGAGGATGCTTCCCCACTCCCACAAACAACTCCAGAGCCGGAGGTGACAGGAGAGCGTGGGTGCCTGTTTGGCAGGGTTGTGTCCATGGAAACTGAAGCCCCTGTGGGGAGCATAAGGCAGCAGGTGGGCCGGGTGTGGTCCCACCCTTCCTGGTGGTCTGCTTACGACCCCCAGAGGCACAGCCTTCCCTGCCCCAGTCAGGGTCTACCCATGCCCATCCCTGACTCCTCTCTTCCTCTCATCCTGATGGCTCCATCTTCCAATGCTATCCAGAAGCCAGCCGACCACTCCTCACCACTTCCTCTGTGTCTCCTGTTGTCCAAGCCTTGGTCACTTCTCACTTGGGTTGCTGCAGGTGCCTCCTGCAGGTCTCCCTGCTTCTGCCCTTTTCTCACGACCCGCTGTGTACTTTTGCTCGAAACCGTCCAGCATCTTGGGACATTTCTGGTATGAAAGCCGTATTCTGTTTACTGCCCTCCACGTCCTAGTGACCTGGCCCTGTGCTATCCCAGTTTCATCCTCTGCCATTCTTCCCTCACACGCTCCGTTCCAAGCACGCTCTGCAGTCCTGCTGCCTTCAGCAGCCTGGCTTTGCTCCTACCTCAGGGCCTTTGTATTTGCTGTTCCTCCTGCAGGCACTGCTATTTCCTCAAGTATCTGCATGGCTCACCTCTCCTCCAGGTTTCCATGCAAACATCATCTGCTATGTGATGTCTTCCCCAAACACTCAGTCTTAGATCGTAGACCACCCCCAACCTTACCCCCGCTGGGCTCCTTGCCCCATCCCTGCTGTGTTTTTATCACCTTCTGCATGCTGTATGTTTCTCTTGTGTTTTGGTTTTTGTTTGTTTGTTTGCTTATTGCCTGTCTCTTCCATCTAGAAAGGAAGCTCCGCAAGGGTGGGATTTCCATCTGTTTGTTCACTGTTGCATCTCCAGGGCCTGGACAGAGCATGGTACATGGAGGTGCATAGGCAGTATTTGTGGAAGGAGTGACAGACAATTCCACAGTTAGCCCCCATCATCTGCAGAGGATGAGATGTCCACGGACCCACAGATCCAGGCAGAGCTGGACTGAAACCCAGGCCTCCGGATTCCCAGCCTGGGCCCTCCCCACTGCCCTTCTAATCTAAGCATATTGGACACAGCCCAGTATGACCTTTCTTTGCTTGTACTGATCTGCACTTTCTAGACATGCTTTCTGGACTCAGGCTGCACGTGCTCAGCTCAAGGTGATTTGGCCAGGCTATGCACCTATGCTTGATTCTCTGGCCTTTATCCACTAACCCGGGTCTGCTTGGAGACCTAGTCCTGCCCTCCCTCTCCCCCTACCAGCTCCCCAATTTGGCCTGTCCTACCACCGTCCAAACCCCAGCCATGTTTATGAGGCAAGACCTGAAACTAAACAGTTAATCTGTACTTGTCCTTCCATTTCTTTTTTTCACCCAAGGTAGATACAATGGTCAAGCACTGTAGTCAAGCAATGGTCCAAGAGTGGAAACAAGGATGAACCAGACATGGCTCCGTTTCTCTTTCCTGTGTATTACCTTCCTCTGACTTTAAACATGCCTACAATAAATAAACTCTAAAGCCCCTCCCAGCCCTTTCTTACCAATGCAATCCAGAATCCAGCCAACTGTCCCATCTCCTCCACAGGCTAAAACACGGAAGTCTGGAGTATCACGGAAAAAGTTCAACCTGGGAAGTAAAAGGCCAAAGCGGTCTTATTTACTAGGTTGTGGTGGACATTTGACACTGCTTGAGTCAGGGTCTCCCCTGTTCCCTGGGAGTATGTTACGGCCCTGATTCCTTTTGGGGTTGAAAGGGTCACTTAGCATTCTAAAACCAGAACTTACAAGGGAAGCAGTACCACATAGAGAAGAATCCTGGGGAGCCGTCCTTGTATAAGGAGAATGTGACTCAACATTCAACACAAACAAATTGGTTTTCTAGAAAGTCTTTACTATTTGTGCAGAGGCAGCCATAGTTTGCTTATTTGGGCACCAATACAACCGACCCCCAACGATTGGACTCCTCTCTGGCTTTCCTGCCTGTTCTGTCCTCACAAACTGTCCTCTAATTCAGGTGCCCTGAACCAGTAGATATTCAGCCCACTGTCCTGAGGGCCCGGACCCAAGGGGAGTGAGCACCATCCTTCCGAGGCCTTCACCTTTTAGAGTAGGGCTCTTTTTTTTATGTTAATTTATTTTTGAGAGAGAGGGAAAGTGCAAGGGAGGGGCAGAGAGAGAAGGAACCAGAGGATCCAAAGCGGGCCCTGTGCTGTCAGCAGAGCCTGATATGGGGCTTGCACTCACAAACCATGAGATCACGACCTGAGCCAAAGTTGGACGCTTAACCGACTGAGCCACCCGGGCGCCCCTAGAGCAGGGCTCTTTACCTGGGGCCCAGAGGTCTGTAGATAGAAACCAGAGTGCCACGAACATGGAGGAGAAAATGTTACACTCTTACCTTTCCTAAGCCCTGAGATTTAGCCTCTCCTTCAATTATGAAAGTGGCCAACAAATCACAGAGGTATTAACACTACCTGCGACTTTGTTAGAAAGTCAAAACCACAGGTATTTTAATGTTTTATCACAGTTGTGGCAGCTGCCCCCTACTATCACTTATGCTCATCTCTGCTTTTAATTAATAATAGTTATTAGACCGGTCTCTGGATCTTGCCAAAAATGTGTTAGTAGATCACATATGTTCCCATGTCACATACTTGTGTTTTTAATAATTTTGATGACTGTCTTTTCAGTAGCATTAGTTTCCCTGGCAATCCTCTACGTTTCATTTTATACCCTAACAAGTATTCGGAGAAGAGGTCCATTGGCTTCATCAAACTGCCAGATGGGTTTCTGGCACAAAAAGGCACAAAATCTTTGCTTTAGAACAAGTGTCACCTGTGAGCACACCGGGGTGGGACTCGGGAACTGAAGATCAGAGGTTCCCCTTTTGCCCGGCCTGGCGGTCTGAAAAGACCCCTGGCTTTCTGAGTCACTGATGCGTCTGTGGACGAATCAACATTTCCTCCCCTCCCCATCCCTTGCACAACTCTGCTCTCCTTTAGGAAACGAATTCTGGACGGAGGCTCCTTTCAGTTAAACAGCCTGCCTGGTGACAGACTGACACAGCAAAGACACTCAGGGCACAGCAGCCCTGGAAGTAGCCACCGGGTTTGTCATGAGGGGCAAAAGCAATTTAGGGTGGATGAGGTGAAGCTAGAGTACTGCATTCAAGCATCACAATGCCCTAAAAGAGAGGGGGCTGGTAAAGGTACTTGCAGGCTGCCCTTCAGTCACAGGTCAGTAACTGCAATCGCAGTGACTATGATGGCACCCAGAGCAGCATAGGTGGGCCCTGTTTTGCAATTAGTTTTGCAGGTAAGTCATGGCTGACGTGCTGCACTTGAATTCATGTTACTTTCCCTCTTTTAACTGGGTATTGCCCCATCACAGCCATATAAATAACAGCTTTGTGGCAAACAACTGAAGACAGGGACACAGTCCCTTTTTATAGTCCCTCCCCGCCCCCACCCACTGAGGGTCTTGCCGAACTGTGAGTGGAAACGCAGGTTAGGAGGCTGGGCAAAGCAGCTGTCTTCTGGGAAGCCCAGCCCGGCCTGTACAGATCTGAGCACCTGGCATGGAGACAGGCTCCGGCTGGCCAGCAGATGTCTCTAGCGCACCAGCTCTGTCTGGGAAGAAGCCCTGTCTGGGTGCCTTCCAGCCCCAGGCCGGAGGGGCCTCTGATTACAGGGACCGCAGCCATCACATCCGTGCTGACACTAGGCCCAGCTCCTCCCACCAGAGCTGCACTCAGGCTGCCTGCCTCCTCTTATCACTCTCCCGCTCTGCTGGGCAGTGAAACAGCCAAGAGACACATTGCGGGAGAAGGGCCAGGGGCAGCTTAACAACCTCTAAACTGGATAATCCTGGAAAAAAAGTGATTTCACTGAATAACTAATTGCCCTGATCCTAAAATGCTCCCCCAACAGAACTTGCAGCAGAACTCTGAGTCAGCAGTATGGATTTCTGAGCTGCTGACAGTGACAGGAAAACTCTTTCCCCCTCCCTGATGACTCAGTATGAAGACACCAGCTAACACAGCCTTGCAGATAAGTTAACATAATTCACCAGCCCGCTCTTTCTGTCAATCAAATGAATGGCATATGTGCTTTTTTCTCTTTTACAGAAACAACTTTTCTCCGGGGTGGAGTAAAAGGAGGCGACTTCCCAGACTTAGCCATAAGGGGTGTTCCTGAGTATCTCCAGGAGCAAGTAAGAGTAGGTGGGAGGAAAAGAAGATGAAAAGGGTAAAATGGCAGGAAGGATAAGTCCACAGATGAAAGAGACACAAAGGGTGACCAAAGATAGGTATCTTCTTCAGAAATGAAGGGTGGAGGAGGAGAGATAAGAAGATTGCTTCTCCATACCCTGGAGTGGGCCCCCCATTGTCCAGGTTGAAAACTTGTTTGGGGTTGAGCAGATAGTGGAATTTCCGAAGGATTCTATGGGAAAAAAAAAAGAAAGAGGGAAAGAGAAACAGAGAAGAAGAATGTCATTGTGAGAAGTCACAGTAGGGCAAACACCTCTGGAGCCCACCCGTGGTGGGAATCTAGGTCCACTTAAACCCAAGAGGGGAGAAGACTGCATATAGGCCCTGCAGACCCTGAAGTCCCAGGTCCAGCCAGCATCATCCACATTCTCACGCCTTGGCTCAAGGCCTCCCCACCACGCAAGATCGTAGCATTCAACCCCGGACCTCTTGCCGAGAATAAAACCTCTATTCTTCTTAAAGCTTTATCCTTCTCCCAAACATTCTGGATGTTCTAGGTAGTGTGATTCTGCTCTTTGTGGACTACACAGGGGTATCAAGGAACTCTCTATGGAAAGCTCCCCCAAATCTTCGGATCAGGAGGACATGCAGGAGGTGGGGCTGGGCAGGGAAAGGCTAGGGGCAGGGACAGTGACCACCTCTGGGCTGGGTGTCAAGGTTGCAGCGAATCAGGTCAGCTCAGCAGGTGCCTTGCTCCTTGGACTAGGTAGGGGTTCTCACAGTTCTTGCTTCAACCCTACTTATTGTTTTTGTAAACCTGGATTCCAGATCACTGCATTGTCTGTCCATCATCTTGAGCTGAACAGGACAGGGTGTCAGAGCTGCCTTGCCCCTTTTCCCTCTCTCCTCTCACTCCCTTAGTGCTTCCAGGAGACTGGGCATTTTCTTCACTGATGAGGTGGTGCCCTGTTTTCTCAGGAGATGGACAGGCCAGGAGGTCCCAGTCAAGGGAGTCCCGCCCCACCTCTTAAATCAAGAAAGGACCTGGGAGGCTGAGAAGGAAACAGGCGTCTCAGAACTTGGTCCGACCCTGGGAGCCATGATAATGGCTGTGATGGGCCCTCGGCCAAGCATATGTCTACTTTAATCCTCACAATGCAGCTATGACAGGAGAAATTATTATCTCCAGTTACAGAGGAGGGAACCAAGGCACAGGGATGTTAAGCAGTCAGTTGAACCAGGTCATAAAGTGGTAAGTGGTAGGGCTGGGACTGAAACCCAGATCTGCCGGTCTCTGCAGTCCACCCTGTTGAGGGGAAGAAAAACCCTGAGTGAGGTGGTCTCAGCCTCTCCATTTTGAAAAAGAAGAGAACATACCTTTCTCCTTGTCTCCCTCCACTCTTGGGGTTCACCAAGACCAGCAGGGGGTGGGTACCCGGGGTGGGGATGATCTTATACTTAAAAGGTAAAAGAAAAAGAAATTAGCTCTTTTTCAGCCAGTAGGATGAATGAGAGGAGAGTTGACGCTAAGATGGCTTCCAGGAAAGGTGGATGGGAAGCACTTCCAGCATGGAGGAGAGGTAGTTGGGAGGTAGGTCTTTGTCCAGTGGCTGAGTTTTCTGAGGGGTGAAGCAGTTAAGTGTCTTTGACTCGAGTAGCCTTAAGTAGTGTTAATGGCGACAAGAGTTTGAGGCTGGGATCAGAGATGTGGCAATGGCACTGTAATTTCAGATCATTGAACGATGAATGGTATTGTGGCTATAAACACAAGATTATATATATATATTTTTTTAATTTATTTTTTAAGTAGGCTCTATGCCTAATGTGGGGCTTGAAATCACAACCCTGAGATCAAGAGTCTCACACTTCACTGACTGAGCCAGCCAGGCGCCCTACAAGCACAAGATTATATTTTGTGATGGATACAACTGAATATAATTTTAGAAGTTGTGGTCCTCTGGTCCTATACATCAATCAAATAACACTCATGAAATTAACCATCATTTCCACCAGCACCTTCCAAATCCACATTCCCAGCCCCAGTTTTCCTCTTGAGCCCTAGTTCTACATTTCCTACTGTCCAATGGGTACCTTCAACCAAATGTCTCACCATCACTGCAAACTCACATGCCGGAACCTGACCTATCTTTCTTCCCCACAGAACTAGTCCTCTCTCCTGGCTCACTGTTTCTCTTAAACATACTATTTTCATTAATCTAGTCATCTAGGGAAGACCCTGCCCTGCCAATTATTTCCCTGGCTGTCCTTTTATCTCTGACAGCTGCCATGGTACCTACCCAGCCCAGACCTTTCCCATCTCAGGTAAGTCCCATACGTGGTTTCTTTCCTGGGCCATCAGTCATGCCACTCCTGCTCGGAAACCTTTAATGACACCTTGTTTCCCAGAGGATATAATCCAAATTTCCCAACCCGGCATCCAAGACATTTCAGCATAGCCCCAATCTACTGTTGCCCCCTATAACCCTCAGCTGTGTCCCAGCCAAGCCTGGCTTTTATCCTCGAGTGAGTGTATCTCCTGACTTCCCACTCTGTGGGGCTGCTCACTCTGGTTTCTCCTCCTCCTTGGTGTCCCGAAGAGCCCACTTCCTTCTTAAAAAGAACTTTTCATTCTCGGGGCCCAATTCAAGAGCTACTTCCTCTATGAAGCTTTCCTCGATCATTGCAACTGAAACCATTGCACTTGAAGTATGTAGTATCATCTGGGCTTCTCTTGTTGCCCATTCACATGGGTTTTGTTTCATGTTTTCTTAGGTAAATGTCTCAAAATATCAACTGGATTTGAAATGTCTCAGGAGCAGGGTGTGTGTGTGTGTATAACCCTCCCACCAAGCTCCCCATGACACCAGATATGGGAATGGGTACTTAATAAACGTTTGTGGATTCAGCTGAAGGACAGACTGATATGGAGATGTAGCCATATTCCATATTCAACGTGTGATGTCTACTTTTCCAGATCTCAAGCTAAAATTTCAGCAAACACAGCACCATGTTGTTTCAAATGGACAGTAGCATTCTTAGGATTTTTAAGAATCTTATCATCTGCCCAGGTGACTGTATGATACCCAGAAGCATCTTGGAGCCTGAGGAGTAATTCTTTACCTCCGGGGATGATATTCAAAATACTTAACAACTTGTACAGCATGGGCATTCCCAATCAAAGCAGATGCAGGGTAACGAGATGGACGCCAGCTGTAAACAACTGGCTTACCTGCATTGTGTGTGTGTGTGTGTGTGTGTGTGTGTGTGTGCGTGTGCATGCACTCCAGCTGCCTTTCTGCCTTTCTAGGCATCTACAGCTCTCCCATTTATTAAAGTTTCTCCATCATTATTGTTTATCTTTTAATTTTCAAGACACATGAATCTGCATGTTCTCATTTAATCTTAGAGCATCTCTAGGAGGTGGGCGGTGCAGGGATTGCTACGCCCCTCCCTTTTCAAGGATAAAGAAGATCTTCTGAATCTGGTTAACTTTGTCTTGGCAGATCACATTCTAGACACAGCTTGAAAGTCTTGGAAAACCCACTGTATATTTCTTGGTCCACACTGCTGTTAGTATTGAGGTGTGCATATTGAAGTTTTATGTAACTTGTTCCTAAAAGGGTGATAAAATTTATTTGACCAGCAGTAGGATCAACCAACCTCCCCTTTTCACCACTTGCCAACAGTATGGTACTCAAAGATATTTACAGAAGCTGGAAATAAAGTGTCCTGCTGTGTGATGTAATAGATCAGATGAGAAAGCAAATGTTGAGATATATTTCTCTAGAATGCAAACCCTGTCCTCCCCCATCTCCCCAACAGCCTTGAACCCACTCAGAATGAGAGATGGGACTTGAGGCTTGTGGAGGTACCTGCATCACAAGTTCACCCTTGGCTGACACGCTGCCATCAGACTTCCCACCTTGCCTGTCCTGTGATGAGAGGAAAGACAAACACATTTTGAAAAAAAAAAAAAAAAAAAGTCAAATATAAAAAAAAAGTGAT
This sequence comes from Panthera onca, assembly GCF_046562875.1. Classification (NCBI taxonomy): domain Eukaryota; kingdom Metazoa; phylum Chordata; class Mammalia; order Carnivora; family Felidae; genus Panthera; species Panthera onca. The sequence continues at coordinate 81,343,153 of NC_138347.1, read as the reverse complement.
CAGAAGAAAAACAAATAGTTAATATAAAGAGAGAATACAAAACCAGTATAGAGTAGGGAGGAGTTTTTCAAAACAGGGCTTTGGATCGAAAAAAAAGAAATGCTTCCCTACGGGATTCTCTAAGACTCCCCAGGCCTCTATCATCGTTTGTTCTGACTTTAACTTCAAAACACTGGAACAGACCTAGGGAGAAGAAACGCTGAAATTGGCAGAAATCTACTTTGTTGATTTAGACGCTTGAGCTCTGGGAAGCAAGGTCTTAGATCTGGCTTCTCTGCTCAGCACTATCTAACTGATGTGATACTGAAGTAAGTTGTTTTGCTTAGTTTTGTATATCCTGGTTTTTTTTTTTGTTTGTTTTCTTCAGTGTTTATTATTTATTTTATGGAGGTTTATTTCGTATGATATAGTAAAATGTTCCAATCTAAATCTCCGGCTTGATGAATTTCTGCATCCTTACATGCCTTGATAACTACTGCCTCTTCAGGCATCACTCCTGCCTTTTAAATTTCATAAATGAAATCCTAGGGAGTGTCTTTTTTTGAGTCTAGCCTCTTTTGTTCAGCATTGTATCTTTGAGATTATCCATGTTTTTGCAGCTCAGCAGAGCTCTTCCCCACTGCAATGCAGTATTCCATTACACCGATATGCCTCAAACCCCTCTGTCAGCAGTCATTTAGATGGTTTCTAGTTTTTGACTGTTACGAACAAAACCAATATGAACATTCTTGTGCAGGTCTTTTGGTGGAATAAATGCTCATCTTCCGTTCTTCCTTCCTCCCTTTCTTCGACCAAGTGGTGCAATTGGGTGGAGGAAGGGCAGAAGAAGGAGAGAGAATCCCGGGTAGGCTCCAAACCAGCACCGAGCCTGACCAGGGGCTTGATCTCATGACCATGAGATCATGACCTGAGCCAAAATCAAGAGTTGGACGCTTAACCAACTGAGCCACCTAGGTGCCCCTAAATGCGCACATTTCTCAGGCAGATACACAGGAGGACGTGTTGGGTCACAGAGTTTGTGTATTTCCAACCTATAAGATACTGCCAACTGGTTTTCCAAAGTGGTGTTTTTCCTTCAGCCTTTTAATGAAAAAGGAGTAGCAAGTCAAGTCAGGGATGAAATATGAGGGATCGGTGAGCCTCGGCAACATCTTCAAGACAGAAGGGGACAGTTAAGGTGTTTGGGGTTTGGTTTAGAAAGAGGAGTCTTCAACATAAGAGACAAAGTTTCAGATGGAGATAAGTGGACTTGAATTTTCCTGCTTTCATCTCCAAACAGGGTTGGGCCCCCCAAGTAGGAATCCTCAAGGCAGAGGAATTTCCACGTTTAGACATAAGAGACAGGCTGACAGGGACAAGGGGGACCCAGGAGGCCTCGCCATGTGCAGGTGGTGGCAGAAAGTCCTGTAACTGTGCTCTGCTGGAGAGGTGCTTAGAATGCATGCGCTTCCCTTGATGGGCCATTTCAGAGCATTCTAGGTGGCCAAGTTGCTTGGAACCAGTCAGAGGAGTTTTCTCTCATAATCTGATGACTGTGGCAATGACCTTTCAAACTTGTAGTGAAAACACAGACCCTAGGAGTTGGGAGGAAGCCCTCGGAGGGATGCGACCCACCTGAATGCCACCTACATCTGAAATGTGAACCCAGAGAAACCTGCTGGGGCAGCAACACTTACCCGGGTGACAGGGCATATTGAAGTGGGCAGCAAAATATGGTCTCTCAGTTCCCCACCATCACACAACGTTGATAATTCACATTTGCGGTGAAACTAGAGGGGACAATGAAGATGAGAGTGAATGAAAGTGATCAAGGAAATGTCAAGGGTGAGGGTTCAGAGGTTTGCTGGGGAGGCAGTTATGCAACACTCCCCCAAATCCTTATGCACTGCTGGCTTTGGCAGTATAGGTGTGTGTGTGTGTGTGTGTGTGTGTGTGTGTGTGTGTGTGTGTGTGTGTGTGGTGTGTGGCTAGGGGTGCCAAGCTGGCTACAGGCAGAGAAAGAAGACCAAGTGTTATCCACGACTGCTGGAGTGAAATGGTCATGGGCAGGCCTGTGACCCTTCAGCAGGGCAACACTGTGTGGATTTCAGAACCCTCCTTGGACATTTGCTCCCCAGGCTCTGAGACTCTGTAAGGAAGGAGATCTTACTGAACAAACTCCCAGGAGCCTGGAAGTAAAACCCAAGATTCAACCTGTGTATTTTAAGAGATCTGCAGTCTGGTTTGGAGGCACATCCTTTTTGAGGCTGATACCTGGTCAAGGGGACAAGACATGGCACAGAGTTTGCTTTGGCGGGCAGGTCGGGCAGCTTGGGCAGCTCCAGGTGCCCAGAAGTTTGCGGACAATTGTGACCGGCAGAAGCAGGTGCAGGACCGTGGCCCCAGCAGTGGGGCTGCTGTAAGGAGTGTGCCATTCTCTGATGTCTTGAGGAGCAGGGGCCCTGCTGTCTCATTCCACCCCTACTCTGTGCTTCCAGCCCCAGATGACACCCAGAGGAAAATGTTAATGGTCTGGCTTGCTGCTCACAGCTGCCTGCTTCTTCCTAAGCAGCTTTCGCTTCCCTGGTTCTGGGTCTGGCCTCTCTCTGGGAAGCTTGGTGATTCACTGGAGGCACTGTTAGAGCATTGAACTGGGGCTCTGGGCCCCCAGTCTTGCTCCCCTAGCTCTGCTCATGCCCTCTGGTGGGATGTCCACTGCTCCCTGGCTGCGGCTTGAGCAAAAACACACTGGAAAGAAACAGGGCCACCCTGCTCGCCAACCCACCGTCATCCGGCACCACACGCAGTGCCGCGCGGTGACGCTCTGGTAGCACTTGATACTTTTGTGGCACCGGTCACACTTGACAGAAGAGTTCCCTTCCACCCACGCGTGCTGCATCACCTGCAGGAGGGAAGGGAAGGATACCAGGGAAGGCTGCAGAGCCACATCCCTGGGCCCTGAGCCTGAGGAGAAGGGTCTGGGAGGAGTGGGGACAGGGCGGAGGGGTTGCTTTCCCTTCAGTGGATGCACTTAGTGGATATGGGGCTGCTCTGCTGAAGTGCACTGACGTGGTCCCTCCCTGCCTAACAACCATCATCCTAATCAAAGTAGACAAAAAGCACCTGGCCTGCACTTTGAATAGCTCATTCACCCTGGTAGGCTAGCCTCTGAGCAGCATCCTGTCTGGCAGTCCATCTGTCTGTCTTGCAGAATGGTCTGCAAGTGTGATGTGCTTGTGCGCGTCCTCTTCTGGAAGGCAGTGTGATGCAGAGATGCGTGAAAGGGCTTGGGCTGCAGACAGAACTGGTTGGAGTCACCGATCTTCCACTTTGCTGCCAGGTGACCTTGGGCCAGTTCCTGCACCTCTCTGAGTCTCAGGACCCTCATCTGTAGAATTTGGCATGATAAGCCCACCTCTGGGTTTTCTGGGAGCATTTAAAAAGATAGCACGCTTGGAAGAGCCTCTCTGGCACAATTCTGGCCCTTTGGAGGTGTTCAGTGAAGGATAAGACTCCCTCCCCGCTCCAGTCTTCTATAAGCCAGTGGCTCTCAGCTCATTAGAACCACCTGGGAGCTTCTAGAAGTCCTACTTACCCGCCCTCACTCCAGACCAAATCAATCAGAGTCTCTGAAGACCAGATTCATCAGTTTATTTTAAAGCACCCTGAATGATTATGAATAATGTGCAGCTAAGGTTGAGAAGCACTCTAGAAGGAAGTTAGAGAAAAGTCCAAAGAAATTAGTGTGGTTCAGCAGCCAGCGGCTTGCACATCTGCTTCCTGGACAGCTGGCTGTACCTGCACGCTGACCAGGAAATGCCACTAGGGCAACCCAGGAATGTGGGAAGCAGGCGGGGAAAATACGTGTTTGTGTGTGGATGTAAGTGGAGTCACAGTGGCCTATGACACCAGATTCTGGGAGCCTAAGCCCTCAGTTATCTCTGTCCAGCATTTCTACAGAGCTTCTCAAAATTGTCCTCGAGGGCACTCCAAACAGCAGATGTGGCCTCTGGAGGAATGTGAGGGCATAGCCTGAAGTGCCAACTACAAACAATATTAAAAACACATGGCGTATCTGCATAATACCATCCATATCTGCACTAAATAAAAGTTTTAAATTCCTTATCAATTAAGTTACTACATCCTCCCCCCGCCCAAAGGTTTTTGGTAAAATTGTTGCTCTAGAAGCTATGTCATGTTTTATTCTACAGCCTCTCACCTGCCACTGTGTACCCCTGAAGGTATAAAGAACCCAGTTTCCTAATCAATTTGTCATCTATCTGGTCACACTGAATTTGCTCTAAGAGTCCTATGATCTCCATTTTGGAGAGAAACATATGAGGCTTCAGAGAGGTTAAGGGACCGGCCTTAGGTTCCAAGGCTGGTAAGTGGCCAAGTAGGGACTCACGGCCAGGTCTTCTGACTCCGAGCCCACGGCTGTGTCCCATCACTACGCTGCCTTCTCCATCCTCTGTTGGGATCAGAAGAGTTGGCAATCTGGGTTGCCCTGGAGACTCAGGAGTTTGTGACTATGCCCTACTGGCCTGTCAGGGGCCTCCCTCTGTTTCGTATGTGGCAAGTGGCCAGAGTGTAGGCATAGGGCATGAGCCCAGGAGGTACACAGTGCATCCTGGTGAAAGGTATGAACATGAAAAGGGAGCGGTGTATGGAGTAGACAAGAGACCATGCGGTGTCTCATGGGGCATGCATGTGTATCCTGGAGGTGCCCTTCTCTCTCCCGAGTCCTTTTGTGGAGGGCTGGATGCCACTCCCTGCTGCTAATCATCTCCTGACTCAGGTTCAATGGTCTCTTCCCTCTACAGGAACTTAGAGTGCCCTTCCCTTACTAATACTAAGGAGAGTGTATTTCTACACTCTGTGAATGGCATCACCCAATGGCCAAGCTCAAAACTGGGAAGCCACTTCTGACCTCTTCTTCTCTCCCTCTCATCCCCTACATCCCCATCACCAAGTCCTGGTGGCAGTACCCCAAAATTATGTCTCAAACTCTCCCTTCATCTCCTCTACCTCAGCCAGGGAGACAGTCAAAATATCCAATAATCGGCATAACCAGGGGATACTCAGTAGAGATAGCCACCACGGTGCGACTGCGAATGTATTGAGTGTAGTGAGTGCAGAGTGCCCCCCACACCCTGTCAGGCCCTCAGTGAGGCACTGCCTCTTGCCTGAACTGTTGGAGGAGCTCTTTTCCCTCCTCTGATGTCTCTCTTGCACCATGGTGCCAGAGCAGTTAACCTAATTCGCAAACCCAATCATTTCTTCATGTGCTTAAAGCTCTTCAGTGGCCCCTTCATTGTGTAAGAGACCCCTTTCCAACTCCTCGGTTGGCCTCATAAGAACTTGCCCAGGCTGGACCTACCACTTTCAGAGCCCATCTCCTACCATGTCCCTACAAGCATCCTCTGTCCCAGTCCCACCAAACTGACTACAGGGTCTGGAATATGCCATGTCTCCATGCCTTGCACTCGAGGCTTCTTCTGCCTAGGGTGCCTTGAACTCCTTGATGCCTTGTGAAGTCCTCATGATGTGGGCTCAAGACACAACTCAAATGCCACTTCCTTTGTGGAAACTCCCCTGGCCTCCTCCTTGGTGCCTCCACTGTATGTCCCATATGGACCTACCGTTATCATATAGCTCACTTCTTTGTACTTTGCTTACATGTCTGTCTCTCTCCCACTAGCCTTCACAGTTCTGGAACAGGCTGGGGACCATCTTGTAACCTGCGAACCCCCTAGCACAGTGCTTGGAACATGGTGGGCACTGCGGAGATGCTGATGGATTGATGGATGAATGGGATGATTTAAGGGTGGTCCTTGAGGCAGAGAAGGGACTTGATAAAGCTTCCTGCTCAGGAATCTGTGGTGATGGACGTGTTGGCCAGGATGCAGCATGCAGTAGAACAACAGGTATCACTAACCTCACCGCCCCTTTTGGTTTTTGAGTATGTTTTGACACATCCAGGAATGTTTTTGGATACACAGCGTTCGTGGACAGTGTATTTACAATCTGAAAACAAAAAAAAAAACAAAAAGGAAAGTGCTTGTGAGTGTCCACTTTAGGGAGGGCTAGCCGTCTGCCCACCTCCACTCCAGCCCAGGCCCATGCCTCCCTCTGAGTGGCCAGTCAGAGGCAGGGGACATATGGAGTTGGCCTTCCTCATGGAAATCTGGCATAGTCTCCAGTTGCTTATTGAGAAGAGAGTCCACATTTCTCTCCCAGGCGTGTTTCTATACCCTCTATTCCAACACACTGCTTTCCATTGCAGAGAGTGAACGCAGCAAGAAAACATTCTCAGAAAGGCATTTTCTGCTAAGGAGAACATGAGGAGTCCACCTTCTCAGTATGCCAGTGCCATGTATGTTGGGGGTGCTGGAGAGGAAAGAGAAAGGCTGGGGTGTTCTAATTTTGGAGATTTGGAGTTAGGCAGGCCTAGGCCTGAACTCTGGCTCTGCCATTGGTAACCACACACATAATCTTGGGTAACTTTCTTCACGTGTCTGAAATTCAGGGTTTGGGGGACCAAACTGCCTTTCTCTTTGCAAGGCTTTTACAGCATTAACTGAGATAAGGTGTGTAAAGCACTATGTGTCTTGGTCAGAATAGCTATTCCACACATTATTATTGTGGTTGTTACTACTCTTTACTACTATGCAAACCATAGAGGCCCAGAGGCCTCGAACCCACCAGGAATAAGATGGGGTTCTTCTGTAAGAAGAGTGTCAGAGCTGGAAGGCCCGGGGGCCCCTCCACTAGCCCACTGATGCTGGCTCTCAGTTGGCACAGGGCCCTGCTTTGCTAAGGTGACTTTTGTGGCTGGGTCACTTGCTGCCTAGCTCATGTGTGCATGTTTAGATGAAACACTTTGGTGGCCCGAACAGCACCCAAGCGGCAGCTCACCAGGCTCTTGTGGGTCCAGGCGGAGTGTTCGCTACCTGTATGGTAAGGTGGCTGCACCCACAGGCCCTGGCCCCAAAAAGCCTTTGTACTGTAGCCTCTTCCCCTCTCCCTCTGCTCCCCTACTCCCTGTCTCCCTTCTCCTTCCTCCATCACCCCTTCTCCCTCCTTCCCCTCCATCTTTTTCCACTTCTTCTCTCCAGTCCCCTCCCCTCTTTTTTCGCCTTTGTTTTTTTCTCCTCTCCTGACTTTACTAAATGGATTATAAAGACAAACCAAAGGAGAGTCGTAAGTTCCATGCATTTACACAATACAGTCTTATGCTATTTATTAATGACCACCCCCTAGCTTCAGCAAAATAAACATTCACTAGCAAAACCCAATTAAAATCACTATGAGATGTTTTAAAATTGTGCGTGAACATTAATGATTTTTTTCTAGGGCTCAGCGGCCCATGACAGGACTCCACTAACAGGACATTATTTGTTCATTTGACTTGGGTAAGATGGAAATAGGACACAGAGCTCTTGCTTTATTTCCTGCTGTTGGACAATATAGGTGGTCCCTCAAGCCGAGAGGCAGAAGCACTTAGACTCTGCCTGGAATGGCTCAAGACGCTTCCTGGGGAAAGGGGCTTGAGGGAAGTTTACTCACAAACACAGCACAGGCCTTGCTTCCGAACGCCCATCAGCATGATGTGGCAGAAGTTGCAGTAGGTGGGTTTCTTGAAGTGTTTCATGGTCCAGGCATGTCTCCCGTCCCCCTTGGAGCCCTGCAGGGATACGAGGAATGAGATGCTGAGCAGGCAGCTCCATGCGAATGAAAGCCAGGGAGCGGCTCCTGTAGGTTTTTCTTTTTTCTAAGACTCTTCTCCTGTATGGGAAACAAGCTATTCACTTGTTTAACTGTTTTAGGGACTCTTTCAAAAGAAGCACAAATCAAAACAAAGTCCTTTGTTTTTAAAATGAGCAAATATTACACATTAGGAATGTGTGACTAGGAGTGTAGGTATGGGGGATAAAATAAGACCTCTCCTACATGGTTGGCCGAAGTGTAAGTCAGAAGAGACTTTTTATCTGTCTTCTATCTCTCCCTCTCTATCCATCCATCCATCCATCCATCCATCCATCATCATCCTTTAAATGTTTGTAACTTTTGACTTAAAAATTCCCCTTCTTGAGTTTTATCCTAAAGAAATAATTTTTGAAAGTCAGATGAACATTTTTGTGCTCTGCCAGATGTTTAATCCAGCCTTATTGAAAATTGGGGGCGGCTGGGGAGCTCAGTCCATTAAGCGTCCAACTCCTGATTTCAACTCATGTTGTGATCTCACGGTTCATGAGATTGGGCCCCATGTCGGGCTCTGTGCTGACAGTGTGGAGCCTGCTTGGGATTCCCTCTCTCCTTCTCTCTCTCTCTCAAAATAAATAAGTAAGCATTAAAAAAAATCTTTAATGAAAAATTGGAAATATCCTGAAGGTCTCAAAATTACCTGGAGGTTAGTTGTACATCCATATCATTTATCAGCCATCAAAAAGATACTAGTAAGAGTATCTAATGGCATGGGAATGTGCTCATGATACAATGCTAAATGAAGAAACTAGAATGCAAAGTGGACAATATAATCTCAGTTTCATGCAATAAGATCTTTGATGAGAAGAAATGTCACTGGGCTGTCAACAGAGGTTAGCCACTGTTAGTACTACAGGTTTATTTTAATCTCTAATTTCTCCTTTCTTCTGCATTTTTCACATTTTCTACCATGAGCATGCACCAGTTTTATAATCAGGCAAAAGTAGTTTAGTGAAAACAACATGCTTCTCTCAACTTTCTGTACACAGATAAAATAGTAAAGAGGCAGAAATAGAGAGGGTTAAACCACTTCCTCCTGAACAGACAAATCCATCCTTACCCACTAGATAAGCCGAGCCTCACATAATCACACACCCTCCCTGAGACACCAGTTCTTCCAGCTTCTAGCTCTAGGAGCACAGTCTCATTGGAGGCCGTGGCTTCAGGAGTATGTCTCCATGTATGCTGTCCCTAAACTTTTCTCATGGGCTCCATCAAAAGACTAACACCCCTGGGCTGGTCTTAAGGGCAGTCAGAACTACTGTTATAAGGTGGGGAGGGCTGGCAGTCAGGGTGCCAGACTCATACCCCAGTTCCTACTTCTGGGCACCTCTGGTTTGGGCTGGTCACAGCAGCCAGATTCATTCCTGTGCCCAGATTGTGCTCCTTATGGTCCCTAGAAAAGCCCATCTGCCTTTCCAAATGCTGGTCTCCTCCTGGGGGAAGGCTAAGCATTTTTCATCTCACCACCTCAAAATCCTGCTTGGTTCAAGATCTGAGTTTTACAGAATTACAGTCTTTTTATCTAATGATTTCCACTTTTAGTAAACAGTTTTACTAATTGATTAAATGTTTCATAAAAAGATTGATTCATCTGCTCATTTGATAAACATCTAATTCAGAGAATTTTTGTATGAATTAAATGAAATAATGTAAGTAAAGCTACTAATCCAGTGCTTACCACAGTGTGAATTAAAACTTTTATTAAGGGGTGCCTGGGTGGCTCAGCTGGTTAAGTGTCCGACTTCGGCTCAGGTCATGATCTCGCAGTCTGTGGGTTCAAACCCTGTGTCGGGCTCTGTGCTAACAGCTCAGAGCCCAGAGCCTGCTTTGGATTCTATGTCTCCTCCTCTCTCTGCCCCTCCCATGCTCATGCTCTGTCTCTCTCTGTCTCTCCATAATAAATAAACATTAAAAAACTAAAAAAAAAAAAAAAAACCCTTTTATTAAGTTTCTCTCAGTGTTAGACACTAGGGAACACAAAACAAGTGAAGTACCCATTTACCTGTCAGGAGGTAGACTTCTACCTATACAAGAAAGAAAAGAGAGAAAAAGAAAAGAAAGAAAAGAAAGAAAGAGGCCTTGGAGAAGTTGTATAAATAATCCAAGACCATAAAAAAACAAGCAACTGATTTAATAACTGGGGGTCTTGCTGGCCTGAGCCCTTTAGTCCCTCTCCCCAGCCTCTACAATCCAGGGTTTTCTTTCCTGGGCAGAAAGGAGATTACAGTACTCTTCAGCGGACCCCACTGCGCCTTCCTGTAGCCTGAATGATGGTCATTTTACCTGAAAATACCTTCATTAACTAAGCCAGCTGACTTTCCTTTTCTCAGATACTGTTTTCCTAGATACAGGATTAGAAGCGAAAGGACGGAGGGGAAGGCTAAAGCAACATTTCTGCTTGGGTTATAGCACCATCATGTGGCCTTTTCATTTCTACAGGCTGTGGGAGTAACCTCCCCGCGGTGAACCAGGGGCGAGGGTGCGGCTGCAACTTCCCCCGGACACAGCCTCTTTCTCACATGCATGTGTGCCATTCAGACATTTTCAGTGTCCACAAGTGGGTTTGGAAAGAGCCAAAGGAGCCATGTGATTTTTAAGACATTGAGGGATGCTTTCTTCAGAGTCCTGAGTATTAGATGCAAAAACTTACAATTTAGTGCATGTTTAGAATCAGATGCATAAAACTTTTGATCAATAAAAACCACATTGGCATTTGCTTTTGTCTGTCAATTTATTGATGTAAATTATGGTCTTCTACATGGCTGTTTTGGCATTTGGGGGAGATACTGGGGACAGTGTTGAAGAAATAGTCTGTCTCTCCCTCTTCCAGCCCTAAGACAGCGGCTCCATGCAGAGTCGTGTGGTGCCTTGGACTTACCAAGTCCAAAACAGAATAGAGAACAGAAATTGCTTCCTTGTGATTAAAGTGTTTCATTTTCATTCCCACATTTCAGAGAAAAAACCAGGTATGCTGGAACAACACCCAGGCAGGACTTCTACTTTGATCCACGTATTGATAGCAGAAAGTATGTCTTCCTTATCTGAGCACCTCATGTCCTAGCTCACGTGGGTTCTTGCCCATGGAATGTTCTTGATAAAGAGTCACTGAATGACGTGTGCTCCTCCGAAATATGGAGGTTAGCCTCTGGTATTAACTAGGTGTGTGTCCTTGGCAAAATCCCTTTACCTCTCTGGCCCTCAGTTTGTAAAATGAAGGGATTAGACCACGGATCACCAGGATCTTCTCCAGCTCTGACTTTTTGGGTCCTAAGGAATAAGAAGGGAGTTGCATAGCTCCTGGGTCCTTGATTTCTAGTTAGCACTTGGAAAGACCTGGACGTGCCAAGATGACTGCAGGATTCTTTGTTCTTGAGTGTTGCGAACAGAGGCTCAGGTTCTGAACTGCAGTCCTGAATTGCAGAACTGTCACCTGGAGACATTATAGGTAGTGGCAGCCAGCTATAGGCTGACCCAGCTGAATGTGCCATTCTTCTCTCTGACATTTCAATAACCTCCAAGAAGTGTTGTCCACAACTGATGCGATGGTCCTGGTAAATGCTCAATGTCACGATGTGTACTTCTGGTTTTTATCCTTCCTACCTTGTGTATGGGTATCCTTCCTACCTTTTGCATTTCCCTTGCAAAATAAGCAGACTAGGTCAGATGCAGGCGTACATTATGCCTCTATATGTATCCCCTACTCAGATCAAACTGGGAGGTTTCTCTAATACACTCCGAACTTTGTCATTTAGGTCTTTGACCAAGCTTTTCTCCCAGCCATAAACTCTCTCTTCTATCATCTTCCATCTGCCAAATCATATCCATCCTTGAGAACCAGATCCAACATCCTCTAAAGTCTTTCTACCTGATCTTTACACTCAAGGATGAGATACTAGAATCCCACATGTACTTCCGGCCAGGGCAAACAACCTCCAAGGCTTCTCCCTCTTTCTCACTTCTAAGTGTGGGAGGTTTAGCAAGCGTGGGATCTTTGGAGTCAAGTGCAAATAAACTCTGCTTCCTCCTTTGCTCTTTAGGCCCCAAATCTCACTTTTCCATCTACATAAATTGGGGGAAAATATCTATCTTATCTGGTTGATTTGGTGGTTGAATAAGATACCATCACTGAATGTCCTCCACCTTCTGACAGATCGGTAGTTTTCCTTCCCTTCCTTCTCCTTTTCTTCCTTCCTCAACTCTCTTAGCATGTTTTAACCTAACTTGTGGAAAAGATGGTATTATCCCTTGATTTCCGCCCCCCCCTTCCCGGTTGGGTATAAGCTTCTGGTGGATGAATACTATATCTGTGTCCCCTCCCAGCATTCAGAACAGTATCTTTACTTAGTTATAATTTAGAAAATGTCCTCTGTGAAATGAATGAATTATATGCCAGGCACTAATCAGTAAAAAGAGAGGACTTTTGGGCTGGCCTAGAGTATCTGGTGTGTCCATGGGGGTCTGGGGCAGAAGCCAAGGCCGTATACAGATGTTAACTTCCACGTGGAGCCTGATGCTTCTGAAAGGCAAGAGCTCTTTGAACTCAGGCTTGCTGACTTACAGAGTCATCCATGCCCAGCAGGACCAGCAGTGGGATGGTGGTCATCCCTCCGTGGACCCATTCCTCTAGAGACACAAAGCCGTCCCGGTCGTAGTCCATTCCTTGCAACATCTCCTTCAGTATCTGCAGAACCCAGAGAGCAACAATTGTCCACTTTCATCCTGCACTTCCCTGCCTCCCTCTGTCTCCTTCTTTCTCGTTTGCTCTGCCTTATCTTTGCCCTCTAATTCACAGTGAGCAGAGCAGTGAGGGGGCAAAAAGGGGTGAGGAGGCCAGTGTTCAGTGCCTGGCCCTGCCCTTCCCTGACTGTGTGGCCTTGTGCAAGCCACTCCTTTCTGGGTTCTGCTTTGCTCATCTGTAAAATGAAAATAACACTGCTATGCTTGGAGCACTGTAGTGAGGGCAAGAGAAAATGAATATAAAATGTCTAATCTAATATCTGACTCATAGGAGCCCCCCCAGTGTAATTATTATTATTAATATTACCTGGTGATTGAGAAAATCTTTAAAATTCTTTCTAGCTCTAAGTTCCTTGAACTCCTGTTATAAAAATTTAACTCCGGTGGAAAGGTTAGGGAGTATTATTAGGTATTACTATTTGAATTATGTCTTCAATTTTTCCTGTCAGAGAAGTGGAAGGTCAAGGTATAGGACCCTAGAGAAGTTGCCTATAAGAAACTAAGTCTGGGAGAGCATGCACAGTAAACATTTGTATCCAAGTCCTGAATCCTGCTTTTCATTTTGGAGGCTCACGTGGACGTCACCCCTTGCTTCTGGAAACTCACAGGCCTCAGCTCCGTGGGATCCCACTCCAGATACTGGGCAACGTGAAGCATCTGGCTGACAATACGATCCATCTCCTGGAAAACATCAAGAGGAGAGAACCACTGAAGATGTGTTTTCGAGAGCAAGTCTCAAAATCCAACCCCCAGCGAAGCTCCTGGGCAGGGGCGGAGCACAAGAAGCAACAGTGTAACTGTTCTGCTCTTTATTTATGCCTTGACTACAAAGGTCTATGGAGAGTAGATGCTCAAAGAAGCACAGAACATGGATATGTCAGAGGTATGGAGAAAGCTCACTGAACACCGACCTCCTCCTGGACCCACCTGGACTCACCTTTTTCCCCAATCCTGTGCTTTGACCCAGCATAGAGGGTACCCATGTTTTCCCCTTCTTTGTGACTGTAGCTCCCTAAATATTTATAAGCCAACACAATTCTCTCCTGTCTATTTTATCCCTCCTCATTCCCATAGCTTTAAAAAAATTTTTTTTTAACGTTTATTTATTTTTGAGACAGAGAGAGACAGAGCATGAACAGGGGAGGGCAGAGAGAGAGGGAGACACAGAATCTGAAGGAGGCTCCAGGCTCTGAGCTGTCAGCACAGAGCCCGACGCGGGGCTCGAACTCATGGACCGTGAGATCATGACCTGAGCCGAAGTCGGACGCTTACCCGACCAAGCCACCCAGGTGCCCATCCCATAGCTTTAGCAACTTGGGATCCATCTATACCCCTCAAGGGTCGGTTTCAGTTGGATATAGGGCCACTATGTTGGTTGTAGCTCAGGCACTATGATTTAGGTCACTTGGGGCATCTCCTCTGTTTCCTTTGCATCACATCCAGCCCTAATCCCAGGGCTCTGTGAATAGGAAATTTATAAGGGCTACATTTGCCTGGTGAGTGAGCCTTTTGTTTAGTACCAAGACCAGGCTTTATTTAAAACCTCACAGAATTGTTGGACGCTAATGAATTAGTACACCCAGTGTTGCACAGAAACACAGTGGACTGAGGAGGGGTTTGCATCTCTTGGGCACCATCGAAGATATTCAAAGTAAGATTGATCTGGGGAGACACATTGGTGAACCGAAGCAAAGTTCAAAAGTGTTACCTCTAGGGGTGCCTGGGTGGCTCAGTCATTTAAGTGTCTGACTTCAGCTCGGTCATGATCTCATGGTTCTTGAGTTTGAGCCCCACTTCAGGCTCTGGGCTGACAGCTCAGAGCCTGGAGCCTGCTTCAGATTCTGTGTCTCCCTCTCTCTCTGCCCCTCCCCTACTCGTTCTCTCTCTCTCTCACACACACACAAATAAACATTAAAAAAAAAATAAAAGTGCTACCTCCACCAGGTAGAATGCTGGGTCAAAATAAGCCATCTAAAGCCCAGCAGGGTTTTTAAAAATTGTATTTTATTTAAATTAAAAAAAATCCATCACAAAACTGCAGATGAGGCAGTAAATTGGGATAAGGAAGTGGGCAGAACAGTGGAGACAGGGCTCAGCAAAATTTCCAAAGAAAAAGAGCTTGGAGATCTAGCTGGCTCCAAGATTCATTGATTAATAAAACAATGTGATTCAGGAATCTAATTCAGAGAATTAGATTCAGTCTCGGCCTGTGTGAATGGGTGGGCATTTTCAGGAAGCATAGTAGGTAGATTTTAGGAAGACCTTGTTCCCCTGATGTCTACCCTGGTCAGGCCACATGTGGATACTTAAAGAGTCATGGAGGAGTGGGTTAAGTTCTGTGCCACACTTTAAGAAAGGCACTGACAGAGGCACCTGGGTGGCTCAGTCAGTTGGGCATCTGACTTCGGCTTAGGTCATGATCTTGCTGTTCACAAGTTTGAGCCCCATGTCAGGCTCCGTGCTTACAGCTCAGAGCCTGGAGCCTGCTTTGGATTCGTTGTTCCCCTCTCTCTTTCCCCCTCCCCCACCTGTCCACTCTCTCTCTTTCTCTCTCAAAGATAAATAAACATTAAAAAAAAAATGAATAGCACTGACAATCCAGAGCTTGGTCAGAGTGGTTATTTAAGCCTGCCTTATGAGAAACAGTGTGGAAATTGTGGAATTTGAGCTTAGAGAAGATCTTCGGGTAGATATGACAGTATCTTCAGAAACTGAAAGGCCTATTGTATAGGACTGGTATTCCACTGGTCAGCTGTCTTGGTCAGCTACCCAGGGCAGAAGTAAGCAGAGGACTGTAGGGAAGGAGTTGAAGCCTGGCCTGTTTTGACCTCCCTGCTGGGTTGGGGGAAGGGGAGGGGAGCAAAGAATCCTGTTTTGTGTAGAAAATTTCTCTGGCAGACTAGAGGTGCCTTTTGTGCAGAAAGGACGCCCTCTCTAACAGTGCCCCCAGCAGTGCAATGGCTGTCCCAAGGGAGAAGGTGAACTCGCCATTCCTATGAGCTTTCACACACAGCCTGAGTATCCATCTTCCAAGGATCCTCCGTGGGAAGTTGAATCAGATATTTCTATTGGGACTCACTTCCATCTACCAATGCTGCCTTCTAAATAGATCTGGAACTTCACCACTTCTTACCAGCTGCAATGCTTCTACCCTGGTGCAAGCTACCATCATTTCTTGTCTTGTCTATTCCAACAGCCTGCTCACTGATATCTCTGCTTGAGTCCATACAGTCCGGTCTCAACAGAGCAGCTGGAGTGACCTGGTAAAACTGAAGTCATGTCACCCCTCTGCTCAAAATCTCCAGTGGTTCTCCACCTCTCCAGAGTAAAAAGACAAACTTTCCCAGTCACCTATATGGCTTGGTATGTTTTACAGACTCTCCCCGCAAGCACCCCTGGCCATCACTTGTCTGATCTCATCCCCTACTATCTCTCACTTTGACCTCCTCACTCTTCTGCTCCATCACTCTGGCCTCCTCATTAATCCACCTACATTCCAAGCCCCCTGAGGACCCCTGCACTGAGGCTCCCTCTGCCTGGAAGGTGCTTCATCTGGATATCTCCAGGACTTACTTCCTCACCTCCTACCAGTCCCTGTTCAAATGCTCCCTGGTGGAGACCTTCCTTGGCTCCTCAAGCTAAACCTGCAGCCCCTTCCCCCCAGCACTTCCTTCCCTCCTTTATCTGTCTTCCAGTACACACATCTCTCTAACACGTATCTTGCTATGCTTTGTAGTGTATGTGCTTGCACGATGATGAAAGTTTCACGAGGGCATGGATTTCTGTCCATTGGCTTCACCGATGTATCCCCGGTGCTCGACGTGTGGCAGACACTCAACAAACGTGTGTCGATCCAATGCCTGAGTGTCTGTGATTCTCTGGCTGTTCCCTGGCAGGACACAACCCACAGCATTGCGATGTGGCTGCAGGAATGTCTTAAAGGCACCCTGGGGTTTAGAGGATGTTAGGATGATTTAGGTGGTCTAACGGACTTGTTTCCTTCCTTCCCCGTGGGACTGGTCTGACTCAGCCCCATGCCCCTCGCCCTCACAGCCTTTCTGTTAAGGAGTCCTGTCTCTGACACTGCTGGCCGTGAGCATGAGGCCTGTCTGATTCTTTTTGCCTTCTCTCCTCTCTGCTTTCTTCCTTCTCCATCCTTCCTTTCACCCCATGATCCTGTCCTATCCCTGCCTATTCCCGAGGGAGAGTGGGGGCGGGGCTCAGGCTTTCCCAGGTTCAATGGGATGGGACCATGTGCTCCGATCAGGAAGAACCAGACTCATTGAGCTAATACCCCGGGCACAAGAGGAAGACTAGGAAGTTAAACTAGATAAGACACTAAAGCATCTCCCCATTTTGAGATTTTGTGATCCTGGGCTTCTAAAATGAAAAGGCCAGGTGGAGTTCACTCCCCCTCAGGCTGCTGCTATTCGAAGTGGTAGTGTGTGTGGGGGAGGAGTTCTACCATGACTTCTGTAGCCCATATTGACACACTGCTATTTCCATAAATATGGAACTGGGAATTTTTACTCTTCCTCTACTCGCTCCCCTCTCCGTGAGATTTTCTTGGTTTCAGGAGGGACATTTGGAGGGAGAACTTACCGCCTGGTCCAGGAGACCGTTCTCATCTGAATCATAGAGACGAAACATGACTGCAAGAGACACAGAGGTGAGGCTCGAGGTGTCCTCTGGGCACCAGGGACGAGCTGAGACTCTGATGCTGTCAGTCTTTAGATGAGTTCTGTCACTGGGGCGAAGGCTATTGCAGCCAGGTTACCCACCCTCCCAGGCGCAGAGTTTGACTTCTTACAGACAGGGTGGGAAGAGGGTGGAGAACCAAGCCGTCTGGCTTCCGGACCTGTCTAACCAATAACTGTGGCTGATGAGATCCAGGTCACGGTATGATTCCTGGTCGAGCATGCGTATCTTGCAGTATCACTGGAACATGACTCAAAGCAAATGCTCAGCTGATGGTGGGTAGAGGCACCCAAATTATAAATGGGATACTGCTTCCGTTGCACACGGAAAGGGTGTGGATTTAGGCAGACTCACATCTTGGCCTTGTCCTACCATCCCGGGCATCAAACAAGTCATTTAACTTTGTTTGGCCATGTTTGTTTATTTGTAAGATGGAGACTGTGATGTTTTCTTTCTCCTAGGTTGTTTTTTTTTTTTTTAAATGAGGATTAACATGTAAACGATAGGCCAATTTTTGTCTCCATAATAATTTTTAGTTTTTCTAAATAAGATATAAACATAAAGTGTAAAGATATATACAAAACAATAAATATCTTAAAACCTTTAAAATGTTCATAAAAGAAACATGCCAAGTAAGACTACATACATAAAGTAAATATTTTTGCTGGCCTTTTCAATACTTAGAAAGGCTTTAGGAGAAGATTTTTGACAACGTAGCTCTCCTTAAAAAGATACCCAGAGAAGTTTAAATTGACGTGTTCTTTCTCTTAACATCCCCATAGCAAGCAGAGAAGTTCAACATTATTTTATTAACCTCATGATTTCAGGCCAGCTATGATTACTCCAAAAATCGATATTATGACATCTAAATGTTTTTGACCTCATTAAAGATTTTAGAAAGATTGAGCTTATATAATACAGACTTCTATTCCTGTGCCCTATTCCTAAGTCTCACAGTGCTTGGAATGTAGAAAGCACTCAACAGATATTATTCATTTTTCTTTCAATAATGAACATTTATATATGGCATTTAATAAGTACGATGTACTCTCCTATGCAGTTTATCGTTACTACTCATTTAATCCTCATTACCACCACTACAGAAGCTACTGTATTTATTTTTCTGAAACGTCAACATGTTATTCAGAAACATCCTCTATCATGTTCTAGCTGTAGGGAGGTGATGCAGGATAAGGAAGATCTGAGAGAGAAATTTGGGCAAAGTACTAAATTTTCATTTATTTTGGTCATCTAAAAGGTAGGGATCCTGTCTGTGATCTCAGAAGTAAGCAGAGTGGGGAGCACAGCTGAACACGTCTTCATTTTCCTCCAGTTCTAACTTCATCAGGCCTGCTTTCTCTGTGGAGCCTCCCCTAACTGCCCCTTCCTCCACATACCCACTCTGGACCTCTCAGCATGTACCCAAAGGTGACAACACTCCTGCTAAGTTGTCTGTGTGTTGCTACATCTTTCTGTATGTTTTAATATCCCTGCACTTTGTGCTTGTTCAGCTGTGTGATCCTGGTAGGAGCTGAGGTTCTTTAAAAGTAGGATCGTGGCCTTGGGATTCTCCGTGAAACTTCAGAATGTCCTGGTCAGAGGAACTCGGCATATGAGGCTGACTCACCAAGCAGATAAAGAAGGACAGACCTTCCCACGACTGTTGCTCCCAGACCCTGGGCAGGGGCAACTCTTAACACAGAGCTCTCTTGGTCCTAATATGCACTGATAGTAGAACTAGAAAGTGTAAGCACTCAGTTTTTCAGCAGCATGGCCTTGGGCAAGTCATTTACACTTTCTGCGCTTTCTGACATGTCAAATGAAAACAATCACACTGACCTAGGGTTATTGTGAGGTTAAAATGAGATAATGTATTTAAAATGATTAGCAGAGGGGTGCCTGAGTGGCTCAGTCAGTTAAGCGTCTGACTTCAACTCAGGTCATGATATCATGGTTGGTGGGTTTGAGCCCCGTGTCTCAGGCTCAGTGCTGACAGCTCAGAGCCTGGAGCCTGCTTCCAATTCTGTGTCTCTCTCTCTGCCCCTCTCCCACTCATGCTGTCTCTCTCTCTCTGTGTGTCTCAAAAATAAATAAATGTTAAAATAATTAAAAAAATAATAAAGTGATTAACAGATATAAGGTGTTCAACAATGAAAATTATTATTGTTAATGTATTGATAAAAGGTATGAGTTCAGGCTATAATTTCCAAAAAGATACATGTTTGGTTATTAAAAAGGAAAGCGTAAGTTGTTTTCAGTCATTAAAATCAGGGGAAGATTTGAATTTATTTGGTTTCATTAAAAAAACACAAGTAAGATTAAAAACTCAACAGGCCAAATGATCTGCAACAAAAAATTACAAGGAAAAAAATAAGCAGAAGATTAAAACAGAAGAAACATAAGAAGCAATGGCAATGTATAGACCAAGTTTGGATCCTGAGTCAAACAACTAAAAATATATAAGATAACTGGGAAAATGTGAACACTGGCAATATTTGATATATAAACGGTGAAATGAAATCAAGTCACTTATGTCAAGGGGTTTTAAAATGGAGCTGGGAGGTCATCAAGTAGATGGGCCCTACCCACATCCTAACTGGGTGGAACTGTGAACTCTGACTTGGGCCAAACTTCAAATATTCCAAGGACTCAATTCTAATACCTGTAACTTGCTACAGTAAGAGTCTGCTTAGTGACAGCCTTAGTAACCAATTATATTCAGTCAAGATTCGTCTTCTGCCATCAACACCAATAAAAAAATTCTCTGTAAACAACATATACAAGCATTCCCTTTTGTCTTTAAAAACCCTCAACTTCTGTTCCCTCGGAAGGGCACTATTTGGCTTGCTGCCCAAATCTGTGTTCCCTGAACTGCTATTCTGAGGCCCTAAATAAGTGCTTTTGCTCTTATACTGGCCCTGCCTCTTTTCTCTCTGAACAGACAATAGTAAGGAGTCATTGTCTTTCAATGTGATAATGGTGCCGTGGTTATATTTAAGAAAAAGTCATATTTTTTGAATACTGAAATATTCATAGGTGAAATTATGTGATGTCTGAAATTTGCTTCGACATTTCCTGGGGCAGAGGGAATGCATGGGAGGTATAAATAAAGCATGATTGATTATAAATCAGTAATTACTGAAGGTGGCTGATGGGTACATGGAAGCTCATTGTACTTTATACTTTTATCTACGTTGGAAATTTTCTATAATAAAAAGTTTTTTAAAATGCAGTTTCTTGGGGTGCCTGGGTGGCTCAGTTGGTTAAGCGTCTGACTTCGGCTCAGGTCATGATCTCGCTGTTTCCGAGTTCCAGCCTTGCATTGGGCTCTGTGCTGACAGCTCAGAGCCTGGAGCCTGCTTTGGATCCTGTGTCTCCCTCTCTCTCTGCCCCTCCTACACTCATGCTCTGTCTCTATCGCACTCAAAAATAAATATTATCGAAAGAAAAAAATATATATAAAATAAAATAAAATAAAATGCAGTTTCTTTCTATTGCCATTACAAAGACCCAGTCTGAGAGCCACTAGTATGAAAACATCTTTCACATCCTCTCTGGTAACTATGAACAAATATAAGGCCTCAAACTCAAAGTCCAGCTGAATCTCAGAAATAATTGGACATTTCACTTTAAACACTAGCCAAAAGAGACATAAATCTGCTATATTTGCTACCAAATTGGCACTTAAGGCTTGCAATTGTTAACACCTCAAAACCGTGGGTGGTTAGTGAACTGTTTCACTTTGGTTTGGGCGAGGGTTAACCTTTGCCAGATACTTCCCTGTTAATGTTTCAGTTTTGTTGACTCATCTTATTATTAACTGGAATTTTGACTTTTGCTATGATGTGTTATGTTTTTCCCTTTAATGTCTACTAAAGTCCCAAAAAGAGCCAAAACAATACATCTTTTTTAACGAGGTCCTATTGTCTTCTGTTTTTAAAAGTCTGCCTGTAGGCTGATGGAGGCCAGTGAGCCCAACCCTGCAGTGAGTCTTATTAGGAGCCCGCCGGCTGTTTCAGCTGCTGTGGGCTTTCCTTTCTGCCACCAGATATTATTCCCTCCCTGAAACCAACTTTAAGGAGCATTGTGAAACCAAGATCAACTCCCTTACCTAACTAGCTGTTTCTCTCTAGAGGCCAAAAAAATGTGGCGTAGGGGTGGGTGAAGAAATGAAAATAAGTTTTAATGAGATAGAGACTGATTAATTCTCAAGAAAAAAAAAAAAGATTCCCTCATAAAGAGTTGTTTGGGCACAGAACAGGAGAAGGAAGACAAATACTGAATATCCTCCCTTGAAAAATAAGAGAAGGTGGCAGCTTTTTGGTTGGAGGCTTTCAGGAAGTTCCTTCAGCAAAGAAGGGGAGTCTTGACCCCTTGTAGAGACTTCTCCCCTTTCCAAATCCTGGTTCTCAATACCAAGGTCTCAGATGCGCTTCCCACTCTCCATACAACTGGTTCTGGTCCCAACGTGGATTCCAGGAAATGTTCAGATCACTGTTGGTGACAGGACAGAAACATCTTCCCCAAGCAGGCATCACCAGTACCCATGATCCCAGATCAATCTCCGTCTGACATGTTTAGAAGGAAGAACAAGACACTACATCTTCCTCTAGGAAAAACTTGAAGCCCCTTGACAGGGTGGACACTTACATTCCAGCTTATCCTGAGGTCTCCCCGTCTCTAGCAGGGACAGGTAACACACGACATCCTTCAGGTACACTATAGGGGATTCTGAGCCTGGAGATGGAACAACAGGATTTCCCAGGAGGGTTGCAGCCACTTGGTCTTTTGCTGGCACCTGCTTCTCGGTGATCTTTGATTCTGCAATAGGCAAAAGGAAACCATCCAACGGCACTTAACGTTTAGTAAATATTAAACCTTGTTTGTTGCTCCATCATTTTCTTGGTAGAGAAAGTGTTGGTTACTTAAATATGATCAAATCAGTGGTCCTAGAAATCCAGTTTGTAGCATTCATACTCTCTGAATGGAGCCCATTCTGACACTTTTAAGAATCTCTATCATTGTAAGAAATTCACCTATACCCTGTGAATTTTCAGAAAAGATGAGAATGATTTTTAGTAATATCAATACCCAACAGGTAAATGTCATTTTGCCTAATTTTTTGGGAACACTTACTCAATTTGTAGAGTTACTTTTGGCTGGGATTCCAAAATCCAGACAATTGGTCACATACCAGTACACCTTTTTACGGTTTTCTTCTCAAATACATTCAAAGATAAAGAAAAAGATGAACATTCAAAAGAGAAAACTGGGATCAACAATCGACAAATTTCCAGGCACTCGGAAGAATTCTGACTAGCCGCAAGCCTAATCTATTGGATTAAGAAAATGCAGAAAGTGGTTTATCATACCACAGGAATACGGTAAGTTATCCCTCTGGAGTTTTCCTTCTTTTAGGTTGGAAAACTCTGTCTTTCTTGTCTTCTAATCCAGAAATATGAGGTTATTGTTAATGAGAAAACTGGGCACCTATATTTTACTTTTCTCAAGGCACTTTAAGGGATATCTCTCTTCCCCCCAGCCTCTCTAGATCCATGCCCATAAGAAATGATCTCTTAATAATTTCCAGAACGAGGGTAAATTTGCAGAAAACACAGGGAAAAGTAAGAGGAAGACTGGTAGTGAAAAATCCACTTAGGTGTTGTGCCACTAAGTGGTGGAGGTCTGAAGATATAGACAGAGGGAGAGACAGCCCTGATGTAATGGCTGCTTCCAGTAATGGAAGGCAATGCAACCGGTATACTTTTTATTCAGAAAGCCAAAGTGCCAAGCAAAGGCAAACAGTTCCTATCAGTCCAGTAGAGCTGTGCAACATGAAAGCCTACCTTATGAAACAGAGCTATAAAACAAGGACAGGAAACTCCATCCTGAAGTCTCAGAAAACCAGATCTTCAGAAACAATTTCCTACTGGACAAGAAAGACCCTCAGGAGGTTGAGAGAAGATATGTTAAATTGGAGCAGAGAGCCTCAGGGGTGAGCAAGGTGGGATAAAAATACAATAGGGTGAAATAAAAATAAGGATAGTAAGATGGGGGAAACTGCAATAAAATTACATATGCAACACAAGTATTAAAATCAGCACTGGAGGAAAAGTTATGAAAAAACATAACCTATAAGACAACTGTGAGAAATCCTTTGCACTAGGTAGCCCATTATACCTCAAGTTACTGTTACATCCTCAGATTATCCATCCATGAAAACACTATTATAATGACTTCTGTTTTGACTAAATTGGAGTAACACGACCAAATTTATCCTTCTACTGAAACAAAAAACTGGACAAAAGATATGAAACAATGGGCACTGAACGTGGTAGCACCAAATGGTGATCCCAAGAGACAGAATACAAATGAGATGATCCCCATAATTGCCACATCATACTGTTCAGAAAGAGTTTCTAGGCTGTAGCACTGGTAGGTGGAACCCAGGAAGATTCTGGAAGTCTCTCTGAGCTGAAGAGATAGAGCTTGAAGCCTGGGGAGCCCAAGGTGGCTAGAGTTCACAGAGCAGAGCACCAAAGAGGAAGAAGCTGCACAGAGAGAACTCCAGAGGTCTACAAAGGGTACTCTGTGAATAATCAGTGGAGAGTTCCGTTCCATTATTCAGCTGAGTAACAATGAGTACAGATGTGCGAGGAGACTACTGGAGGCTGGAGAAAGAGTCAGTATTAGAGGGAACAGTCCCTGGAATGCACAGAGAGCCAGGAATAGTGTCTATTCTCACCAACTAAGGTAGAAACCCCCATAACTCATGAATCATTGAGTACAGTACTCAGAAGAGTTTTGTTTTGATTGTTGGGTAAAATTAGCAAATGCCTTTCTGGTCCTGGCTAACAAACCTTTAAAAGCTTGACCTGAAAAGGTCAAACTATTTCCAAGTAGCCTAACTGTGCCCCAAAACAAAGCTCAAGAATTTTTATGGGAATATCAAAATATCCAATACCCAATGATGTAACATTTTCAATGGCTGGCATTTAATAAAAAACTGACAGGTATGCAAAGAAGAAAGGAAATATAAACAATAATAATGAGAAAAAGCAATTGAAATGACACAGATGATATAACAGACAAAAGCTTTAAAATAATTATTACAACTGTATTCCATATGTCCAAGAGGCTAGAGGAAAGATAGTACACTTTAAGTAGGAATATAAAAGATATTTAAAAATGCCTGTCTATATCAAGTGTCTAGATATGATGCGTGAAATGAAAAAAAAAATGCACTGAATAGGACTTAGAGTGGATTAGACATTGCAGAAGAAAAGATTAGTCAATTTGAAGCACAGCAAAAGAAACCATCCAAAAAGACTAAAAAAAGAAAGAAAAAGAGCATCATATTGTGAGCTGTGGGACAACTTCAAGTAGTCAAATAAACATGTAGTTGGAATACCTAAAGAGGAAAGAAAGAAGTAGGAAAAAATTGAAGAAATAATGGCTAAAATTTTTCCAAATGTGTCGATATTTGATAAAAGCAATAGAACCTCAGATCCAAGATTCTCAATGAACCCCAAACACAATAAATATAAATAAAACTACATCAAGGTGGGTTGCCTAGGTGGCCCAGTTGGTTAAATGTCCGACTCTTGAACTTAGCTTAGGTCTTGATCTCATGGTCGTGAGTTCAAGCCCTGTGTTGAGCTCTGCACTGAGCATAAAGCCTACTTTAAAAACAACAACAACAAAACCCCCCAAAGCTACACCAAAAACATCATAATCAAACTGATTAAGATCAATGATAAAAAAAATCATAAAGGAAGCCAGAGGAAAAAAGGCACATTATGTAGAGAGAAACAAAGATAAGAATGACAGTAATTTTCTCATTGGAAAGAAAGTAAGCTGAAAGTCAGTGGAACAACATCTTTAAAACACTAAAGGAAAAAAAATTGTCAACCTAAAATTCCTTACTCAGTGAAATATCTTTAGAAAAAAAAGGCAAAATAAAATTTTTTCAGATGTACAAAACTGTATAGAGCTGCACTACAAGAAGTGGTAAAGAACATCTTTTTTGTAGAATTATATCATACAGAAACTTAGATTTACACACAAGAATAAAGAGCACTGAAACCGGTAACCACATGGGAAAATATAAAAAAATATTTTTCTTATTAGTTAAATCTCCTTAAAAGATAATTAACTATTAAAGCAAAAATAATAACAATGTGTTGTGCAGTTTATAATTTAACATATGTAGAAGTAAAATGTATGACAACAATAGCACAAAGGCCTAGATAAGAAATGGAGATATATTGCAATACATTTCTTATAGTATATGCAAAGTGGAATAATATTACTTGAATGTAGACTATGATAGTTAAAACAGTCACTATCTTAAACTATATTTAACATAGTTAAAATAATATAACAAAGTTATAGCTAATAAGATCAAAAAGGAGGCAAAATGAAATCATAAATAATTCAATTAATTAAAAGAAAACAGAAAAAGAACAAAAGGGGAAGAAAGGACAGATAGGAAAAAAAGAAAACAGATAGCAAGATGGTCCCTTTAAACCTAACCATATCAATTATCACAGTAAATGTAAACATTCTAAAACTCTAACTAAAAGGCAGAGATTGTCAGATTAGATAAACAACAACAACAAGAAGAACAACAACAAGACCCAACTACATGCTTCCAATAAGAAAGGCAGTTTAAATATAAAGCCAGGGGCGCCTGGGTGGCTCAGTCGGTAAAGCATCCGACTTCAGCTCAGGTCATGATCTTATGGCTCGTGAGTTTAAGCCTGGTGTCAGGCTCTGTGCTGACAGCTCAGAGCCTGGAGCCTGCTTTGGATTCTGTGTCTCCCTTTCTCTCTCTGACTCTTCCCCACTCATGCTCTGTCTCTCTCTCAAAAATAAATAAACATTAAAAAAATTTTAAGTATAAAGACACAAATACATGAAAAGAATGGAGAAAGATACCATTTTAACTATAGTTAACTAGAGTTGCTACATCAATTATGAACATAATTCTAATAAAGTAGATTTCAAAGCAAAGAGTATTACCAGGAATAAAGAGAATCATTTCATAATGCAGAAGTCAAATTATCATGAGAACATAACAATCCTAAACATTCCACTCCTAGATCTTTACCTAAAAGGAATGAAAGCTGCCCACACAAAGAGTTGTACAAGAATATTCACGTTGTATATGAAATAGTCTCAAACTGGAATCAACCCAAATGTCCATCAATAGATGAATGGATAAACAAACTGTGGAATATCTACTTATATACTAAAATACTAATCAGCATTAAAAATGTGTTAATTGTTGATGCACATGACAACATGGATACATTTAAAAATTATTACGCTGAGTGAAAGAAGCCACACCAAAAAGTGTACACACTGTATGATTCTACGTATATAAAATATGGAAAATGCAGTCCGATCTATGGTGACAGCAAGCAGATCAGTGATTGTATGGATCTAGGGGTGGGTGGCTAGGGAGGGTGGGAGAAAGAGACTATAAAGAAACTTTTGGGGATGACACGGTACTAGTTTTATAGATGTATACATATGCAAAAACTTACTAATTATACACTTGAAACATGTGCAATTAATTTTATGCCAATTAGAGCTCACCAAAGCTGTTTTAAAACATTATTACAGCCTTTTACAAAGATCTTTG
Organism: Panthera onca; assembly: GCF_046562875.1. NCBI lineage: Eukaryota > Metazoa > Chordata > Mammalia > Carnivora > Felidae > Panthera > Panthera onca. The sequence goes on along the minus strand of NC_138347.1, from coordinate 81,316,320 downwards.
GGTTACTAGGACTGTGATTGGATCTGGAGCCACTGTTCTAGTCTATGAGGTGTACTGTTCATTCCAGTCATGGAAATGCTGGGGAGCAGAACGACTGAGAGGCACATAGTCCTACTAACGTTTTCCTCCTCAAGCTACCTTATATGAAATACCCCTAACCCACAGTCATCTAAGTACATCCCTCAAGGGCCATCAGTAGTCAAAGACTAACACCCTCTTCCGGATTACATAGGTTCTGTCTAGGTGCCATGTCATAAACCCTTTTGCTTGAGTGTTCTTAGGCAGACCTGACTTATTCCACCTTTTGTCTTAGTCTCTGTATTACTTCTTGCCTTCCAGTTGGGCATAGTGGAAAGAACACCAACCTAGAGGCAGAGGACTAGGTTTCTCGCTCTGGGTTTGTGTTAATGGGTGTGTGACCTTGCACAAGTGGGCTTACTCCCCACATCCAACCTCAGATTTTCATCTGTTGAAAGAGGGACTTGTATTAAAATGGGTGTTTACCAAAAGTCTTGAAGGACATGAAAAATGTTTGTGAGTATAATGGTAAGTGAAAAACAAAGCTGGTTCCAAAATTATATATATAGTCTGATTCCAATTCTGTAAAAAATTATAGAAAAAAATACATGTGTGTGTATGCATGTGTGTAATTGCACTGGTAAGTTATGGATGGTTTTGTTGTTTCCTTCTTTTTTTTTTGTATTCTTCAATTTTTTTTTTTTTTTTTTTTTTTTTACAATATGAATGTGTTACTTTTATAAACGGGAAAAACTAAGAAAAAAATTCCAAGGACAATATTCTGAGTTGCTGAAACATCTTAGGAGCCTGAGGAACTAAATTAAAATCAGGAGACTAAAGTTCACATTGTTTATCCCAATTAGGCCTGGCCATTCATGGAAAGGTGCATTCAGGCCTTCCTAGCTGACGTCCTGACAATGACAGACAGATTGCTCAAGGTTCTGAGTCCATATCTGGACTCAGTGAAAGCCCCTCTCTGCTGTGTTTACAGACCCAACCATTAACCCACCTGGCTCTGGAAATGAATAACTTGAAGTGGGCTGTTCGAGATCCAAGCTTGGATATTGCTCTGATAAGCCTAAATAGGCCATATCAAATCAGAATTTAGTTTCCTCTGGCTTCTGCCTGGGCAACAGGAAAAGGCTGGGATTTTCAACAGATGGCCTGATCTAAGGTGATGCCAGAACTTGGCTCTTCCTTACTGGCAGAGGCTTCTCTCTGTGGTATCTGTCTGTCCCTACATTCCTGTTTCTCGTGAACAGGGGCATCTAATTAAGACATCCACGCAAAGTAGCCCCATAGGAAACGGATTTTCTACTTTAAATCTCAAGTCACTAAAAAAGATGAAAAGATGCTATATACCTCCTTGGGCCAGCAGTCAGATCATTACCCTTTCATTATTTGACCCCAGGAAACTGATACTCTCCATAAACAAGGAAAGTGGTACATCATAAATCACTTCTCCAGGTGTAAATCTCTGGAAGTTGCTCTCAGACCCAGAATGATACGAATGTTGCAATTTAACGTGGTGGTCAAATAAGACAGCCAAGTTCCATTATTACCACCTTTTCTCAAATATCATATAATGACAGTAGCTCTAATACATCCTTCCTTGGGGCCTCAGAAACCTCAGCCACTAAAACAAATCCTGTCCAGACAATTTGGAACCTCAGAAAATGAAGTATAGCTTCTCTCAGGTTCATCTTGAAGTTCCAGATACTCAGACTAAGAAAGCCTCTGGGTAAAGAGTTTGGGTCCAAACGCTTTTCATGGTTGTTTTAGCTGCTCAGAGTTTAGAATCCCAAGGTTTCACCCTTCTCTTCCCATCATGAGAATAAGCTATGTCATAACACGCCCCTGCTATTATTCCACATAAGATTTAAGACTTATTTATAACTTAAACCCATTTTACCAAGGGGCCATGAACCTAGCATGGCTGGGTGAGATGCTGGGGAGGGAGGGTGGGTGAGCCATACTTTGCAGAGTCTTGCCCTGATGCTGCCCCTGAAGGCCTCAGGAAGGCACCGACGCTTGTCATCCTTGCTTTGTGCAGTTCTGGGAAGACTGGAATTTGCTGAACTTACGGTTCAACGGCAACTCTCCTTTCCCAACCACGTTCTGCTTTTTATCCACAGTAAATTTTTGATCTCACCAGTCCTTCAGTTACACACTGAAAAATCCTTAATCCTTCTAGTTGCCCTTCTTGCCATGACTGGAAAAAAGATTAGAACTACATCTAATATCCACTTGAAATTCTCTCATCGTACCAAGTCCCTGGGAAATAAATCAAACTAATTTTAGCCGGCTTCCCCTTGCTCCTCCTCCTGACTTCCTTAAGCTGGTGCACACAAATACCTCCAATTCTCCCATCCAGGCCTTTGTGCTACAGTTATACATTTGATTTCTACATAAGTTATATTATAAACTGCACAACACAATGTCATTTAGTTTTTTTTGCTTCAATAGTTAATTACCTTTTAAGGAGATTTAACTAAGAAGACACATATTCTTTACATTTACCCATGTGGTTACCAGTTTCTCTTCATTCTCATGTGTAAACCCAGGTTTCCATCTGGAATAATTCTACTAAAAAGATGTTCTTTGCCATTTCTTATAGTGCATCTGGGCACACCCTTACCATCCACTGGTAGAGTCATCTGTACCTCAGCCCTACAGCTGCTTCTTTATACACACACACACACACACACACACACTCTCTCTCTCTCTCTCTCTCTCTCTCTCTCTCTCTCTCTCTCTCAAACCCTCATCATATACTTTCTCCTGAGAAGGCTCCCCTTCTCCCCCTTCTGGCCAGGCAGACCCATCAAAAGTAAATATTGAATGAGCTTTCCTGTTTCAGGGCTAGTGAAGCATGAACCCGCATCAAGACTCAGAATCCCAGCACAGTTGAGTGGTGGGGGCCCCCAAGATGGAGGCAGACAAGATCTGCTCAAAGGACATACAATGACATGGAGACATGCTGCTGGGTATATCTCTCCCTCCTCCCAAGGATGAGGTATTCCCCAGTCCCCCTCAACACTGCAAATCATGTATTACAGAGACTTACCTGTATCAGGGGCACACGCCTCATCTGCTTTGGCACCATTATCCACATTCTGTATGTTGGCATCTGGGGAGTAAAAACAAGATTTAAGGACCAGCCTACGTTCTCCAGCTTCTTACAGAGGCAGGCAGGGGACCTTCCCATGGGGCCTGGATCACTAGACTTGTGTGTCTCTTTGAGTATCAGCTGGGTTCATGCTGATTTGTTGGGGCTGACTGTGTCTCCCTCACTATAGCCCAAACTCCAAGAAGACAGTGACCACAATTTACCTTCCTCTGGTCTCTGACACTCCTGGGTTCTTCCAGCCTGGGTACATGAGCTGAATGTGCTCCATCCAAAGGCTTCTTGCAGCCTTTGCAGAAGACTCTCTACCCCCTGCCACACATTACTTGATGCCTCCTCTCCCCCCCTCCACCCTCCCTTTTGAGCCTGGGTGCAGGAATTCTGCTCCTCTTTATTCCTCTGAGAAAGCGATTAGACAGCACTTCCTGTGAGACCCCTTGGGGAAAGGAGTCCTGGAGTCCTGGTTCTCATTTCCACCCCGTAAGGAAGTTACTCTGCACAGGGTACCCCCTAGGAGTTCAGCCTGTGGCTGTGGCAAGTGCATTACAGCTGCAGCATCTCCCTTCCATCTTGGGGAATGTTGGTCTGTGTACCTGGGCCACTGGCCTCATTGCTGGCCCCCTCCGTTGGGTGGTCAGGGGTCTCCTGTCTGGGCTTCTGGCTGAAGGCCAGGAAGAGGTGCGTGCTCAGTGGCTGAGGAAGGTCCACCTCCAGGTATGCCCTCATGAACAGCTTGAAGACATCATAGCTAATTGGCTGAGGAAGAACAAAGAGGGAAAAAGTCAGTGCAGAGAAGCAAAGGGACAGAGAAGAAGGAGAGAAGAGAAACTTGGGGCCGGTGGCGGGGGGGGGGGGGGGGGGGCGGGGGGGGGCGCTGGCAGGTGAAAGAAATGAAAGGAAAGCAGAAAGAAGTGCAGTGATGGGTAAATGCTGGAATGAAAAGGTCAGTGGGTGATGGAGGATGACAGGCACAGGGAGCAGGGAACAGGATACAAGAAAGAGAAAACACTGATGGTTGCATGTTGGTGCTCACAGGAGGCTTCTGTAACAAGACGTGTCTAAAACTAAGTAGAAAGGGGGTGATGGGGAGCAAGCACTGGGTGTGGAGGGTTCTGCCCACAAGCCGGACTTGGTCAGTGCCCTGGAATCCTAGTTAAGATGAAGGATGTAGCTGAAAACACGGTAGAAAGATGGGTCTTCTGTGGTATTTCCATTTGTTTGTGTTGTGAGGGATGGGATTCCTGAGTATTTGAGTCTCAGAAAACAGGAAAAGACAGGCTCCATCCTTCATTAGTTTCATAACTGACCTTCCCTGGATGAACCTCAAGATTAACAGGCGAGGGTATGTGTCTGGCTCAACTGCTCTCTAAACATGTCCTTGCGAAGGTTTTAGGCACTAGGAGAAGAGCAGGAAGCCAAGGACAGAAGGTAGAATCAAGAAATGTGCCAAAAACTAGAAGCTCTCCCTGCTGTATCTCTCCCACTACTGCCTGGCTTATGGTCCCAGGCTGGAAGCAACCATGCCAGAAAGGGCTGCTGTGCTCAGCAAACACTCAACAAAGACAGTTTGCAGTGAATCATCACTGGCTTGTGCCCTGATGGCATCAGATTCTTCATCAAATCGGCAGATGCTCCTGGAAATCACTGAGGAAGCTCTACTCTAAGATCTGCTGTGCAGGCTTTTGTAAATAACAACAGCCATGAGAATAAAATCCCTTTCTGGGAGCCTATTTGGTTCTCCTTTCAAAATGTTGATAGCATTTAACCCCTTGTCTCTTCTAGAAAATCTGAGAGCCTTCCCAGAACTACGAGCCACCTTGAATATACACAATTAGGTTTGGGATACAAAGTTTTGGCTCTAAAAACAGGGGATGCTCTCCTGGTCCCAATGGGAGGGAGCTCACACAGCAGTTTCTACTTGTCCCAGGTGGGGCTATTCTACACATCTTCTTTACAGAGTGGAGGAAGCCTGATTTGGCCGGACAGAGGAAAACGCAGGCTCTTAGCAAGTTAAGGGATCTCAAACCAAATGGTGAACTCACATTTCTTGTGACAACTACCAATCAGTCTCTATCTCTCTGTCTTTTCTGCCCCTGAGTCTCTGGGTCTCTCTTTTATACTTTTTTGGTCCCTCTCTGTCTCCACAGCATCACCTCAGAATGTCTCTTCCTTACACATCCTCCTCTTTTTTACCAGTCTGTGACAGCAAAATCTTTTCCTCCTACTTTCCAAGTGGAGCCCACCCACTATGACCCTTGATTCCAGCCTCCCTGCATCTGGAGGCATCTCCCAGCATCTGCTTCTCTACCTGCAAGCACGTTCAAGGGCACTGCTCCAAAGAAATGGTTGGTTACTCGAATTACTGTCCTGTCTTTCTTCCCTTCCCCTTCAACGTTCTCCAGCCAGACCACACTAGCCTCGTCACCTCCTTAGTCCCATTTGCTCTGGGCTCTAGCCCATCACCTCTGAACCCACTCTCTTGAAGGTCATAGGTTCAGTTGTCTCTTTTCAGACTTGCTCATCTTCGGCTTCTCTGTAGCATTCCATCCTCTCTTCTTAAAACTTTCTGTTTTCTGTGGTGTTGTGCTATTTTGGTTCTCCTCATTCTCTGCTTTGATTTGACTATTTGCTGATGTTACTGTCCTTATTTTAAAAGGCTCTTTTTGCACTGTCTTTTCCTTCATACTATTTTAATTGGCAAGTACTGTTTCCAACATCCAGTTGACCCTTGAGCAACACAGGTTTGAACTGTGCAAGCCCAGTTACATGCAGAATTTTTTCAATAAATACAGAACAATACTGTAAATGTATTTTCTCTTCCTTATGATTTCCTTAATGACATCTTCCATTCTTTAGCTTCCTTTATTGTACAATATAATACACTATATACAATACAAATAACATAGAAAATGTGTGTTAATCAATGTTTATGTTAAAAGTAGGGCTTCCAGTCAACAGGAGGCTATTTATAGTTAAGCTTTCAGGGAGTCAAAAGTTATACATGGATTTTCAACTGTGTGTGTGTGTGGGGGGGGGGGGTCAGTGACCCTAACCCCCACATTACTCAAGGGTTAACTGTAGTTTTGAGCTCCAAAGTACCCTGTTAATCTTTTTTGGTTAGCATCAAACTGAGAACTATCAACATAAAATATTTCTGGAAAACAGACTATCCTAAATGATTTTTAAAAAGAGAAAGTTTAACTAAACAAAGTCTAACATAATGCTCTTAAAAAACCAAAGCTGAAAGGTCATCAAACAAGATCAGAGTGGGATTTAGGAGACTTCGTGACTGGTCTCAGCTCTACCACATTTCCTCTGCTTTGTGAACCTCAGTTTCTTTGACAGCAAATTGTGAGGGATGAACTAAAAGGTCTCAAGTTCTAAACTTTTATTATATTCCTCTCTGAACCAGCTCCTCTTCCTAACCCTGCTGTTTGTTAATGTCAACAATACCATCATTCTCCCGATATTCCAGGCTCAGCTTTGAACCCCCAGTCATCTGAGATTAGGTCTTGTCCCTTACTTCTGTTCATGGTTCTTCTGTAACATCAGTCACATTCAGTCTTTTCTGTGTGTCCACTGCCGATCTGCCACCACTCTGACAAGAAGGCCATTGAAGGCCCAATGTTCCTGGTTTCAGACTTCTGTTTTGGGCATCCTGCCTGGACCACTGTAATACTTCTCGAAGGCTTCCTTGCTTCCACCCCATCTGTCAGTCCTCTCATCTTATCCATCCTTGCCAAACTGATCTTACCAAAGCACAGTTCTGATCAGATTGCTTCTCTACTCAAAAACTTTCCATACCTTCTTATCACCACAGGAGAGGTTAGATCAGTTTTAAAATCATGTGCCCTTCTATAACATTTAAACATGCATTCCCATTTATCTTTACTTATAAATTATATACATGTACTATTGTGTTCCTCTAATACATTATAAAACATACACAAAAGAAGAAATTAGAAAATAGAAGTTAGATGAGATAAAAATCAATGCAAATAGAAAATCTAATTTGTAGTGTTCCCATATTCCAGTGGATCATCCTGTATACTCCTTGAGTCCTCTGGGATTCACAGCCCTCCCATAATTCCACTCCAACCTAGATTTGTAGCTACTTTAAGTACTGAGACCATTCTGGTATGTTCTCCTATAATTCCCTACGTGTACCTCCACATTCTATCCACACTGATCTCCATGTTCTTTCCTGATCAAGCATCCATGCATAACACATAATCTGCTTCCTTCTCTACCCTTTAAGAGGTTAAAATTCTAGCTACCCTTTAAGGTCCTGCCCACATGTCACCTCCTCTAGGAAGCCTAGTATGATCTCCTATACCTGAATTTCTGTACTTTTCCTCTTTGGTTCCTATCCTATCACACTTATATCTGCTGCCCTCTATTAATATATAGTTGTTTGTGACATATGTATCCTTAGTCCCTCAACTAGATCTGGAGCTCTAGGAAGGTAGTAAAATATCTTATTTCATCTAAGTATCTGCCACACCATCTACAATAGTGTTGCCTGAGAGGTATTTTAGTGGATGTTGGGTTTCTCATTGGTACACTTGGCTGTCACCAATTATTGTGGGTTCTATTCAGTAATTATATATATATATATATATATATATATATATATATATATATATATGCCTTTTAGATACAAGAAACACCTTGGGGAACACACCGAAGAAATACACATGGGTCCATACCTTCAAAGAGACTCAGGTATTAAAATAATTCTAGTACAGAATCAATAGTGGTGAGTGCCATAGGAAAAGAACAAACTGTTATGAGAACTTAGAAAACAATGATTGAACACATGTCCAACCATTCATGATCATATTCTGGGCAACAGGATGGCACAGAATAAGCCCAGAAACAAAGGTCTTTCATACCAGAACAGCCTAGATGTCCTCATGTCACTGAGGCTCTGAAAGTTCAGGGACTTGCCCCAGCCACCTAGCAGTAAAGGAAAACCAGAAGCCCAATCTTCTGACTCCCAGTTTAGAGCTCCTGTTACCATATCTGTTCTGGGTCCCAGTGTTAACATACGGCTCCCTGCCACCCTCTCCGGGAACCTCAAGTACAGTAGGCAAAGAAATGTGACTGTGTGCCACTCTCAAAGTTATACCTGGGTTATGAGTAAGTTCTTTATGAGCATAAGCCAGGCTCAGAGTAGTTGCTAGTGAATGTGTGATAGGTAGAAAGTGGTGTTCTATGTCAAAACCAGATAAACAAACACTATGAGGCAGGTTAGCAATTCTCTGAGCTCTGGAATAACATGCTAGGCACTGTCATGGCACAGGCCTGGTTTTTTTTCCCCCCAGAAACTGCAACTTTCATGTAGGAGATAGCTGGACAATTGCTGTTTCTGCAATCTGTTTAAAGTGTTAATTCCTATACAGGTTAAGAAGGGAGGGGAACTAGATGGACAGCTTACTCTGCATTGGGCAGTTTACATACATGATCTCAAGTCTTAAAATAACAGTATGAGGTGGGACTATTACTGCCATTTTGTGGATGAAAAAAATTCTGAAAAGATAAATAACTTGTTCAAAGTCATAAAGCAAGTGATAGAGCTGGGTTTTGTGCTTAGATGTGTCTTGAGTCTAAGATCATAGGGCCACCAAGCCACCTTGCCCCTTCTGTTCCACTGTTCTTGTCCACTTTCTGGCTGTCTTCTGCTATACTCAGTTCTCCAGAGAATCACTCAGTGCTGATGGGCAAGGGCATGGCCAGATGCAGTGCTCCACTCTGCAAACTTTTTTAAAAAAAAATGTTTATTTGAGAGAGAGAGAGCAGAGGAGGGACAGAGAAAGAGGGAGGGAAAGAATCCCAAGCAGCCTCTGTGCTGACTTGGGGCTCAATCCCACAAACCGTGAGATCATGACCTGAGCCGAAATCAAGAGTACGATGCTTAACCGACTGAGCCAGCCAGGTGCCCCCAACCCCCAACTCTGCAAACTTTTATTCCTCGCCTTGCTTTCCTAGCCACCTGCCCCTTCCCACAACTAACTCATTCCTCCTTGAGACATTTTGGCAGCAGTAGGCCATCAAGCTCAAGAGAAATTAAATTCTTTTTGTTTCCCCAACCCCGTGCCGGGACATTACACCTACTAGAAGCCAGCCGTACTGTGAGGGAGAATAAAATCAGAATGACAGAACTTCCCTGGGACACAGCAGTGCCCGGCATACAAAGAGTGGGGGCCAGCATGATGGAGGCGGGGGTGGCAGCAGACTCCTAACAGCCAAACCGCTCTCTGCTTCTGAAAGCTCCCTGTGGCCTTCACACCCTCTGTGGCCCTGACCAAATTGTTCCCCTCCCACTCGTCAGCCACATGGCTGACAGCTGATTAGCAGCCTCCACCCTTCTTTGTTCCTGTGTTTTGGAGCTGGGGGCTGGAGAGGCGGGTGGGAGGGGCAAGGAGTTTTTTGCTGGCTCCACCATCTTCTCCTCAGGAACGTTCTTTGCAAGGGTTCATTCTCAGTCTAGCCCCTGTGCTGGCAACCTTCTTCCTGCTTCATTCTCCTAATGATTGGTGCATTTTATCCAAAGCCCCTGCTCCGGTGTACTTTGAGGACATGTACTTTGTTGATTCACTGCCAGTGCCCAGCAGAGAAGGGGTTGACTCAAGGTTTGTTGAAAGGATGACAATACAAATAAATAAGTGGCCAGCATCATCCCAAGTTTGTCCTGCTGATCAGTCAGTTTTCTGCAATTAGCCTTCATAAAAGGACCCAGGAGCAGGGAAAAGGAAGTTGAGTTTAAAACATTCTGGGGAAAGGAGCCAGAAAGGAAATAATAGTAAGTACCCTTTTTTAAGTGTCCCATAAAGTATTAGATATTTCACAAAAATTATCTCATTCAATCCACTCTTCTGTAAACTTCAACATTTTTGTTTGGTTGTTGTTATCTTCAGGTCACAGAAAAGGAAACTAAGGTTCAGAAACGTGAAATATTATTTCAGGCCACATACTGGTTGGCAGCAAAGGTAGAAGTCTAACCTAAGACCATGTAACTCCAGGGTCATGGCTCTTAAACTTAAGCCTGCCAATAGGAAGTAAGTTCTGGAGGGCAGTAATCATGCTTTCTCATCTTTGTATCTTCTATAGTGCCCAACACAGTGCCTCGATGCTCAAGAAACATTAGATGAGTTGAATTTGACAGTTGGGGATGTCTTCCATTCATTTGCTCATTCAACAAATATTTCTTCAGTGCCTGCTATGAGCCAGATATTCTTCTGGGCACTGGGGATACTGAAATGAACAAAAGTGCTCTAATGGGAGAAACAGACAATTAAAAAGTTATATAGCATGACAGATGGTGAGAAATACTAAGAAAGACAATAACAGAATGGAAAGATAAGAAAGGAAAGAGGGCTTAAATTTTAAATACAGTAGGTGACATTCATTAAGAAGGTGACTTGAGCAAACGCTTGAAGGAGGTGAGGAAATAACGTGGATACTGAGGGAGAAACATTCCAGGAAAAGGCAAAGGCAAATGCAAAAGTACTGAGGTTACAGCAACCTTGGCTTGTTTGACGGCATCAAAGAGGCTAATATGGCTGGAAACCAATGAGGAGGAGAATAGCAAGAGATGAGGTTAGATGGTAATGACCTTGATTTTAACTCTGAGTAGGGGGTAGAGGGACCATGAGGGATTGTAGAGCAGAGCAGTGAGATGATCTGACTTAAGTGCTAACAGATTGCTCAGGATGTGTGCAAAGAATAGACTTTGAAGGTCAAGAGCAGAAGCAGGGAGCCTAGTTAGGTGACTATTACAATAATCTAGGCAAAATATGGTGGTGTCTCAGGTAAGTGGTGAGATGTGACTAGATTTTGGATATATTTTGAAGGTAGAAGTTAGGGTTTGCTGATAAACTGGATGTGGGATGTGAGAGGAAAAGTCAATGATGACTCCATAGTTGTAGACTGAAGAACTTGAAGAATGGAGTTATTTGCTGAAATGGGGAAGATTGCTGGCAAAATCAGCTTTACAGGGTAAGATCAACAGGCTCAGTTTAGCTCATGTTATTCTGAGATACCGATTTGATTGTTAAGTGGAAATGTCAAGTCAGAGGAGTAAAGGGAGAACCAGTGTCCTGAAATCCAAGTGAAGAAAGTGGAGGAGAATATGACCAACTGTGTCCAATGCTGTTAGGTAAAATGACTATTGAGTTTTAGCCACATGGAGTTCCTTCGCTATCTTCAGTAGTGGTTTTAGTGGAGAAGTGGGGGTTACACTCTGATTGAAGGGCTCTCAAAAAGTGGGAAGAAGAGAAATTGGAGGCAGTGACTATAGACAAATATCTCCAGTTGGAGAGAGAACTGGAATTGGAAGAATATTTTTTATATTGGACAAATAATAGTATGTTTATATGTTGATGAGAAAAACCTAACAAATAGTGGAAAGTTGATGTGAACAAGATATATAAACAGAGAAAGAAATGCCTGTCAATAGACCAGAAAAGGATGGGAATTAGTGTACACATGGAGGAGCTGAACTTAACTAGGAGCATGGAGAGTTCATCCCTAGTTTCAGGAAAAAAGATACAGAGGTAGGTGAGGGTCTCATGGAAGATCTCTTCTGATTGTTTCTATTTTCTCAGTGAAGGAGAAAGCATGGTTGATAACTGACAATGAAGACAGGAAAGTGGAAAGATTTGAAGAGAGAGGAGAAAGTATGAGGTAGTCTTCTAGGACAATGAGAGGGTGATTAAACTTGGCAAACATATAATTCCAGGGAGCACCAATACCTCACTTAAGATTTAAGATAAAATATGTTGAGAAGCAAGTTCTTCAAGATGAGTTAAACTTCTAAGAGGGGAACAAATTATGGAAAGGCTGGAAAATAGAGCTAAAGGCTTGAAATACAAACATTCTTACCTCATGTGGATCATATTGTTTGAGGCTCCCACCCTCATTAAACTCAGCCAAGACATCCTTTATCTTCTTGGAAGAATCTGGAGAGACATAATCCACATGTGAAATATTGGGAGCTGGGCCAAGTAAATTCTCTCTGTCTAACCTTGGTTATGATGGAGTAATCCCTCATTCCCAGGACTATACGGAAAAATGTCACCCTTATCTGTCTTTCTGCCCTCTTCTTTTTTCAGTATAGTCTCTCTCCTGCTGTATGAATTATCTTTCTAAAACACAAATGTGATCAGATCATGTTCCTGTTCAACATACTTCAGTGACTCTCAATTTTCCCGGGATTAAGCTTAACTCCCTTAGCTTGGTATACAAGTATGTAGGGATCTGTCTTAGTCTATTCTTTATCTCTTAATTTAACCTTCCACTCACCCCAATTTTCAAACACAAAACCACATTTCCAGAAATCCTTGAATACACTATGTACTCACTCATTCATTCTTGGAGTCTTTTCTCTATACTGTAAACTTCTTGGTACCCAGCTCAAATGTCAAATCCTCTGTAAAGTCTTCCTTTATCAGTTAGAATGGATTATTCCCTCTCCAGGCTCCCACATGACTTGTACATAATTTTGTAAGAGTACTTGTCATATACTGTTCTATTATTTATTAACTTGCCTTTCTTATACATCTCCTGCCTCAGTTCTGCCTTGAGAGCTGTATTTGGCTAGTGAGTCTCTCTACATCACACAATGTATTACACATAACTAGTGTTCAGAAAACCAATATACTAGATGATTGCATAAAATCTGAGCAGAAATTTTAAAACATTTAAAATGTTGTTGATTATAGAGGGTGAGATGGGCATTAAACCCAGTGATGCTCTGTCCTTGGTGCTGAAACAGAGACTCGGGATTCATGAAGCACGGTGATTTAGAAAATTCTGCTTTCCATAGGAAACAATAAACTCCCAAAGAAAATTTTGGCTTCTTCTTATTCTTTTGGGCTTTATTAGGAAATTGGGAGTCTAGAGAATGGAGTCAATAACTGTCATTACAAACACATTCTGAGTGTATCCTGTGTAGTTACCAGAAGTCAAGACATCAGAGAAACTAGGGTCTCTGTGCTCTCCTCGTCTTACAGTATTGTGGATAATGAAGAGCTTCCCAAGCTCCATTACTGCCACAATTTGAACATATGAGCAAAGGGCAATGTCATTAAAAACTGACATAATATTCCGCGGTGTTCAGACTCTATGTACAGAGGGCTACACTCTCATAGGCCTATGTAAAGTAGATATGCTCATGCGCTGGGCTGTTCTCCGTGGCTCTGCTGGCTTGGATTCAATCAAGCACAAGTTATAATCATTTCAGGACTGAGAAATACTGAAATGCCACAGGAAAATGTTGATGCTGCCTAAAAATGGACATTTCTTCCTGAAATTCAAAACAGATGTTGAAAAACTAATAGCTCAGTGAGATCCAGGCAGCTGATGTCATCAAATTGGGCTGTTTCCATTCAATTCAGAAAATGCTGTGGAGGGTGAGATGTTGCAAGGTACTGCTGATGAACTAGCTGGGGAGATGATCTGAATAATTGTGGTAATGATAGCTACTTCTTATTAGAAGCCTTTACTGCACATTCTCATATTCTCCTCTGCCAATCCATGCACATTTGGTTCAATTTTCTTCAGTTTACACATAAAGAAGCTGAAATTCAGAAAAATTAAGTGACTTGCCTAAGAGGGTTTTAATTCAGGTCTAGTTTGGTCCAAAGTCTATATTACTTTCCCTTAAGCACTATTTACTATTACTCCCCAAACACTTGCTAACACAAGGAAACGTGTAATTAATGCTGTAGCAGTAATACGAAGCTCTAGGAAGCAGAGAGAAGAGAAGTAGAATTAGCAGGAAAAAAGCAAAATTAGGATAACAGTAAGTTTGGGTGGGGACCAGGGATGTCCCATACAGAAGGCAGCATCTAATCTGTGGTGTAAAGAATGAGTGAGGTTTTGAAAGGCAGACATGAAATGAAAAGGATATTTTAAGAAGCGACAGGGTGAACAAAGATGTAGAGATGGGCATCACAAGACATGCAGGAAAAGTCAGAACCAGAGAGTAGTTTGGGGCCAGATTTGTGGGAGTCTTGAGTGCCAAGCTAAAGACATTGATTTGAAATTGTTGAAGATTTTCTGAATAGTGGAGTAACATAACCAAGTCTCTGTTTTCCTAAAGGCCACTCTGGCAACAGAATGGAAGAGAACTTAGAATTAAGCCAGAGCTCAGTTAACATTACCCATAAATTATATTCAAACATCCTATGGGCAGCTCAATTATTTAGAAAATACTACATTTTAGAATCTATTTTAATGGTAGATTTTAAGGTCAGCTAGAGTGGCCAAATCTGGGTGGCACTTCAAAGTGCAAATTGGGAAGCGTGGGTATCCCTGGTGTGGCTTATGCAAGAATAGTATAGAGCCAGCATTTTGATTGAGAATCAGGGGGATGATTTCACTTGAATGTATACTCCTGGTATTATTGTCACATTTTGGAGATTCCACAGTTCACCCTAACAGAAATCCTTTGGTTCTAAAGTGCTATGGATCTATTTAGCAAACCCTGATTTATATTTAAATGGATGCTATACACACACATATATGTATATATACATGTATTTTCATCATATGTTCACATTCAAATAGACAGGTTTTAAAAAGAAAAACAGAGAAAGCATTTATTTTAAAATCTCTGATTAATAGCCTAAAATTAAATAGAAAAAAACAATCCAAGAGATTACTGGTTCTTAGATTTCCATGACAAGTGTTCTTTACCACACATTTACTTCAATTTTTCCATGGGCTTTAATGAGCTCATAGTATCAACACCTGTCTTGTTTTAAAAAGGGACACAATCTAATTCTCAAAGTTGAGACCCATTACTTTCGCCTGGGATATCCTTTGATATTTTATTAGTCTTATTCTCTACAGGTTTCTGGGCTGGGTTTCTATTTGCCTGAGGACCAAAAGGCTACTGCTCCATTCTGTTTCATCTTAAGACAGCTAAGAACAATGACAGACCTCTTCAGAGCATTCCTTGATCTTACTTTAGGCACCATCTGTGGGTCCAACTGCACAGCCTCAGGAGAGAGCTCCCTGTCAAAGCCTGTATGGTAACACTACCACCTGACTCAGAGGAGATCCAGTTCTGTTCCTAGTGTCTTTAATAGGGCCATGTCCACAATTCTTTGCAAGAACTCCTATTTTGTTGAGTGCTGACTGCATGTTAGGCACTGCTGTAATCATCTTATGTGTTTTATTTAAATCTCCACAACTATCCTTGAACGTAGTAATGGTCCTTATTTTAGAGAAGAAAAAACTGAGTCTTAAAAAATTTAAAAGATTATTTGAAGGGCACACAGCTAGTGAGTGAGTGACTCTGATATTTAGCATATCTGATAATGTGACACAGCTATTAGATTCACTGGCTACATGAACACTGGTCAATCAGAAGATAAGGCCCTCCATGACAATGATTATCAAACCTGGCTACATGTCAGAATCACCTGAGGAGCCCTATAAACATTGAAACACAGGCCTCACCTCAAAACAATTAAATCAGTATCTCTTTGGAAACTGAGGAATCAATATATTTTAAAGCTTCCTGGGGGTTCAAATGTACAGTCAAGGTTAAGAACTACTGTTCCATGAATGTAATTCTATTGTTAGAAATGAAGATTACCTTAAGAAGCAGCTAAACTCATTGGATAATTATTGCAAAAGGAAAAAAGTTTGTAACTCTGCTAAATCTGAAATCACCACACTTGGCAGACATTCTCCATTGTTCAAGTGGACAATGCTAAAGAACTTTACCCAACAGGTCAAGTTCTTCAGCTTCATGGCAAGGCAGGGATACCTTTTGCATTAACCCACACTGGCAGAACCATCAGCATGCAGTTTTACCCCAAGTCAGGGGTTAAGAAGGCTCTTTTCTGTGATCAAGGTCGTTAGTAGTAACAACTACCCTAAAAAGTTTCAATCCAAAATTGTCTCTTCATGCTTTATGTGCCAGAAGTTCTGGGACCATAACCAAACACTTGTTCCTAGTGTTTGAGCACATTCGAAGTCTTTTTAAGGAGAAAATTTGGCCCAACTCACAGGCACCTTCACTGCCACATTTGTGTGGGAGAGGGATGCCCTCCAACAGAACAAGCAGACAAATTAGGAGCTTTAGTGTTTACAGCAGAACGTCAGCTGTGCTGCCTGAACCAGAACCCAAAGTTTATGGACCATCTTCTCTTTAAGAACACTGAGTATTTGAAAACTAGTCAGGCTATTAAACTTTGAAATAACTGTGAATCAACATTTTCAACTGTGAATCTGAAAACCCATAGATGAGAGTGAAATTCTGAGGTGCATAATAACTTTCCATTCCTCAAAGTTCCCTAAGAGCATCTCAGACTGAACATGCATAGGAACTGCCTGGGGATCTGATTC
Source organism: Panthera onca (assembly GCF_046562875.1). Lineage (NCBI taxonomy): Eukaryota > Metazoa > Chordata > Mammalia > Carnivora > Felidae > Panthera > Panthera onca. The sequence continues at coordinate 81,299,810 of NC_138347.1, read as the reverse complement.
AGTAGGTCTGAGTCAGGGCCCAAAATTATACATTTCAAATAATACTCTAAGTGACACCAATTATGCAGATGCATGGACCTCACTTTTGAAGAGCAGGCCTTAAGCAACATTCTTGTATATTTGTGGCTAACTGGTCAGGCTTGCCTGTCACAACATAGACAAAAACATGATGCTGAACCTAGAGGAATATATTCCATAGATTCAGAAGACCTACATGACTCAACCCAGGGAAGGAAAGACACAGAGAGGGGAAAAGGGAAAGTTGGCAAATGAAAAGGAAAAAAAAACACAAAAAACCCAACAACCTAAATTTTCCTTCTTTCGAAGAAGGCAGGGATGTATGAGTAAGTTTTCTAAGTATTTCAAGGAGTCAAGAATACAGTGAGATGAACAAAAGCAAGAGCGGAGTTTCCCAAGCGTTCTGGAAAGATGGAGGATGATGTCAGAACAGATATGTCAGATCCAGGAGCATTGTATCAAAAGGCCCACATTTTTAGCCAAGAGGAACCAGGCCCCAAAGTAGAATGTGAGGAGCATGCGTAAGAAGCCCAGCTTCCTAAACATTGACAATCTCCCAGCTATACTTCTTCTCCTGTGCACTGTTTCTGCCCAGCATATAGCCCACTGCCTGGCATAAAATCAATGTTCAATACAGATTCATTGAATAAAGGAGGACTAGGAAAGGGATTAGGGTTATTGTGCTTTTCCCATACATCCCATATTTCTAGGGGAATATGGAGAAAAGCTAGACCAGTGGTTGTCAGCCCTGGCTGCATGGTGGAATCACCTGGGGAGCTTTAAACACTACTGATGCCCAGATCCTGGGATGGGGTATGGGTGGACAGGGCACTGGAAGAGTTCATAGTCTCCCAAGTATTCCCATTGTGCAACCCAGGCTGAGGACCCCTGAGGCCCACCAAGCCAACTAGTGAGGGGAACCAGTGGAAGTGATAACTCTGCTACAGTGCTACATACAGAATAAGAGAAACAGACTTTACATTGAAGCAGAGGGAATTTGGGCTGATATAAGAAAACCAGCTTTAGGATATGGAGATTTTCTGACATCATAAATGATCTGAATGACTGGTATGGCTTAGTTGTATAAGTAAAGTTGGTATTGCTAACAAAACTTACCATTTTTTCTCCAAGTAATTTGGCCTTATAAGTCATAGCCCAAATGAAGGTGGAGGAATGGATCAGACAGCCTGTACCTTCTTAACTAAAGGTACTAGAAGTGTGGTCCCTGGACCAGCAGCATCAGCATCACCTGAAAACTTGTCAGAAACCCAGCATGTCTGAACTATCCTAGACCTGCTGAGTCAGAATTGGCATTTTAAGAAGATCCCCAGGAGATTCAGATGCATATTTGAATCTGAGAGCCATTGTTCCACAGAAGTCTCTCCCTATCCATAATTCTGTGACTGCTTGTGGGTAGAATCTCAGTCATCATGAGGAAAAGAAGGCCAGTTATGCTGCAAGAGATGTGGGTAAGAAATAGCTGTGGTTTTCCTTCCAAGATGGAAGCAATGAGACATGACCCTCTACGGGCCCAGGACTCCATGAACATTTGATTAACTTTCACTCCTGTAGCCCATATAAATAGTAAGGTTTCAATGCAGCTTACTTAGAGCCTTACATTGTTCTATAAACCAGCCCTAAACATTTTCTCTGACTCCCACATTAACACTGACAGATTTGAATTTTGAGCTATAATTTACCTAACATCTTAAAGTCAGAAACTTTGAGTTGATCTGATTATAATAAAATATATTTCTGAAGAGCACAATTTACTGATTCATTCTCTTTAAATGTACTTATTTTTTCTTTAAATGTACGTTAAAATTATATACCTTGGGCAAGTCACTGAGCTCTTCTGGACTCAGTGTGCTCATTCATAAAATGGGTAGGAGTTGCATTTGAGAATGGCTTAAAATTTCTCCCAGGTATAAAAAGTCTGCAACATCTAACAACCACGGGCTGATGTCTAACATTTTGGTATGATTTCTTGAAGAATTAAAAGTTAAAATTGATAGTTTAATTTTTTTTCCTTTTTTCCCTTTCTGAAAAAGCTGACAGCTTCTGTCCTTGACAAATCATGGAAAAATAATTGCCTCTCCCCAAATATCAGATTAAAAGGACAATAAGCCCATTATTATCTCTAGCTGAAGTTGTTAGGGGTCAGTAGGAGGCCTCCCCACATGCTCATGCCCTCTGAGGTTGAGAAGAAACCTGTTTCAACAGAGACTAAGTATTAGAAGGGCTAATGATGGTCATTTAGTCAAGTGGACATCCAGGGAAAGGAAACCCAATTGCTTTCAAGTCAATTCTATTCCATTTTGGGCAGGTTTGACCATTAGCCATCAATAAATTCCTTGCTTTAAGTCTTTCTTTGATAAATTTCTTCCCATTAGTCCTAGGGCTACTTTTGGAAGCCATTCAAAACTAAACACCTCCTCCCCACAACAGCACTTTTTATTTATTTTATTTCTTCCCTTCTCTTGCAAATAGGCATAGTACCTTCAGGCATTTCTTCATAACCCTGCTGGGAGGCCCCTCACCATGTTGGCGCCACTTCTCAAATAAGTTCCGGTTCATCCATATATCCATTGTAAACTGTGATGCCCAGGCATAAATTCAGCTCTCAAAGAGGTCTGATCAGGGTAGGATAGAATGTGGGTATCAGTTTGCCTTACTAGAAACTGTGAGTCTATTAGTACATTTTAAATTCACAATCAGTGGTTTGGTTAAATAAAATAATGTGTCAAAAGAAATCTCTGCAACCCCTGAAAACCACGCTTCTGAAAAGTACTGAACAATACGGGAACACCCCATGGCATACTGTGCGCTGGCTAGTGTCCAACGATCTCCCTGCTCCCGTGTGAACCACTCTCCCATGAGGCATGCAGTCCATTTCCCGGCCCTATTGCATCTGGGACAGGCCTGGGAGTGCTCTGACCAATGGAATGTGGAGACAGCTCTGTTCTAGGACCTCGGAGTCCAGGTGTTAAGAAGACCTTGGAGTGCTTTTATGCTCTTGGGAGTCCTGGGCCACATGTAAGAAGTCCAGGCCAGCCTGCTGGAAAAAGAGGCCACATGGAGAGGCCCTGGGAGAGGACAAAGCACTTGGAGGAAGAAATTCCAATGGGGAACACTGAGGTAACAGTATGGGAGTGAATAAGCCATGCTGGATCATGTGAGGCATCCCACCTGAAGCCCCAAACATCAGGGAGCAGGGACCAGTTATCCCAGCTGTGCCCTGTCCAGATTCCTGAGCCACAGAATGGGAAAAATAAACTGGCTGCTTCAACCCACCAAGTTTTGAAGTTGTTTTGATATAGCAGTAGATAACAGCACTGGATAGATAATTGTTAGGGTGAAGAGAACAGCATATGAAATAGGCTACCATGTCTGTTTTACACACACACACACACACACACACACACACACACACACACACACGAGTAGTGGTTATCATTGGGAGACAGAATCATGGGTAGCTTTAAATGTCATCATTTTGTTTTTCATTTTTATGCTTGTTCTTATTTCATAACAAAAATAGTCTTAACATCACATTATTGTTTTTTTACAAACACTTTACACTACTGACTCACATTAATCTTACTATAGGTATGTTTCAACTATGTATGTGTGTGCCTGTGTACATATAAAATAAATATATACATATCCAAGGGCAGTTGTAACCTGGCTTCACCCCCAGAAGAAGGCCACCAGGGAAGGTACAGGGTTTACGTTGTATAAACAGAATACACAGGAGCCTCTCCTCCTGAAATCCTTGGCCTCTTGCACCTGGTAACCCCACTGGGGAAAGTTCTCAATTCTCAGGCTATGCACTTCAGATATTCCACCACTGCAAAGCTCCTGTTTATGTAGTTATGGAAGAGCAGTTGCTATGGCGATGTGATCTGACTGAACACCAGCATGTATCTAAAATTGGTAGAAGTGCCTTTTTCAGGGTTTCCTCTGAGGATTAATCATTTTCCAAGAACTGTGGCTTTTTTCCCCTCTCCTGTTAGAACAACAGTGCCAGAGCACCTTGTCCGGTCCTGGCACAGGAACAAAAGGAGGAAGGGTCAAAGAAGAACAAAGCGATGGTTGGGAAAAAAAGACCCAAACCACAAAGGAACCCCTTCCTACTAAACACTCTGGTGCCTTTTTACCCCCTGCCTCCCCTACTGCTTTGCCACATGTGGACTCCTCTGTCCCTCAACTCCCTCCACCCACTACTCTTTTCACCTTGTCATCTTTCCAGTTCTTCTGCCTTCTTCTGACTCCTTTCCCTTCTCTGACCCCTGGTTGTAGGCAGAGCCATGGCCCTGTTTCCCACCTTCTCACCTCTCTCCTCATGTTCTTGCTCTCTGAAGTGCCTTCACTCCTGTTGCTGCCTCCACACGATGATTCCAAGTCAGAGCTGTAGCCCAGCCCTCCTTCCCACTCGCTTCCCACTACCTCCCCTCCCAGGCCCACAGGACACTGCACTTGGAAAGCAGTGTCCTCCATGATGGGATCTTATTTACCATTCCAGTTCTTGCCCCAAATCCTCTCTCACCACCACCACCACCACCATGTGCTCTAGGTTCCCACTGTGGAACTTGCTTGCAGTTCTCTGAAGCTCCCATGATGACTCTCTCTCCTTCCTGCCTTCCCAAGCCACTTCCCCTGCCTGCAATGCCCTCCCCTTCCTCCCTCCTGCTAGTGTTTCTGGTGTTGGGAAACAGCACCTGCATCGGGAAGCCTCCCACCAGGCTAGGCTAGGTCTACTCCTCTGTGCTCCCCCTGCTTAGCACCTGTCATACTGAATATCATTGTTTCAGGCCTACCTATCTTTCCCTCCTAGGCTGGGAGCTCTTTGAGGGCCGGGATTGTGTCTCACTCATTTGCTGGTTCCCTGCAGCCTAGCATGTATGAATACAAAAGTGGATGCGTCATCACCATCCCCAAATCATACTCCCCAACTGTCCCCACTAGCCTTGAATATGAATTCTCGTATTTTCCACAGATTCACAGTCTTCAGGGGTATCTTTTCTGGCTTCCTTTCATTCTGTAAATTTTGGTGATACCTTCTACCACAGTTTTCTACAGATCAGCATTTGTTCGTTGCCACATTCACTATCCGAGCCCCACTCCTCAGCTCAGACAAGATTTCCTCCAGAGGACCCTCCCCTATCTCCCTGATCTGGCAGATTCTATATTCAGGCTACCCCACACACAGCCACCAGATTCACGTTCTAAATGTTGCCACCTTGGTTCAAAACCCACACTCTGACCCAAGGCCTCCTGCTATCCCCATCCTTCCTATGGCCTCCTCCCCACCTTCCTCTCCTTCTTTCCATGTGATCCAGAAGTTCTCCTTACCACCCATACACACTTTCTCTCTTTGTGCCTCTCCCCTTCTGTTTCCATTGTTTCTACACCCTCCCTCACCATCTACTACTCACATTTTATTTTATTTATTTTTTTAATGTTTATTTATTTTTAGACAGAGAGAGACGGAGCATGAACAGGGGAGGGCCAGAGAGAGAGAGGGAGACACAGAATCCGAGGCAGGCTCCAGGCTCTGAGCTGTCAGCACAGAGCCTGATGTGGGGCTTGAACTCACGGATGGTGAGATCATGACCTGAGCTGAAGTCGGACGCACAACCGACTGAGCCACCAGGCGCCCCTACTACTCACATTTTAAAACTTCTGTCCTCCACAGAGTCCACCCAGCTAAATCCTCTGTGTGGGTTAAATTGTATCCCCTCCCCCCGCCCAGATTCATATGTTGAAGTCTTGACCCCCAGCACCTCAAAAGGTGACCTTATCTGAAAATAACTACAGATGTAGTTAGTTAAAATGAAGTCATACTGGAATGGGGCAAGTCCAATCCAAGATGACGGTGTCCATAAAAAAAGGAAATTTGGATATGGAGACACACACACAGGGAGAACATCATGGAAAGACAGAGAGAAGACAGCTTTCTGCAAGCCAAGGAAAGAAGCCTAGAACACATTCTTCCCTCACAGCCCTCAGGAGGAATCAACCCTGCTGATATTTTGATTTTGCACTTGTAGCCTCCAGAACCATTAGGCACTTTCTATTGTCCTAAGCCACCCAGATTGTGGTACTCTGTCACAGTAGCCTAGAAACTAATACGCTCCCCATACCAATTTCCCCTAGCTTTAAATTCCCTTTTCATTTATACACTCAGTTCAGCCAGCTCTGCACCAGAGGTATTTGCCTGCTGCCCTAAACCTGCTCTCTGTTTGTGTTATGAGCACATTTCTGATTCTCTAACAAGATTCTGATTCCTCAAAAGCAAGCCTTTTCTTTGCGCTTCTTTTTCATTCCTGACAGGGCTGGTACTTTGCTGACCTACAGAACACGCTGAATTAAATGGAATGTACTCTGGAAGGTGATTCCTTGCTCCTTGTCAATACATTACAGAGTTTCTCTAAATCCACCAAGGTCAGACAAGAGGCCAGGGACTCCAGGCAGCCAGGTGGGAGACTGACCAGCAGTCCCACGGGGCCCCTGTTGGCCGTGGGGAACACATAGAGTCATGGGTGTTAGGCGTAGGAGGAACAACAGGAAGAGATAGTCTAGTCCAACCCTCTGATTTTAATGAAGAAGATACAGGCTCTGGGGGTTAAGGGCTGTCACATCAGAGAGAGCAAGAGATAGAGCTGGCACTTGAGCCCAACTTGTAGACTCCCAGACCAGTGCTGTGGGCCAGGGCTGCTTGCCCTGTGGGAGGTGGTGGGGGGGGGGGGGGCAGGCTGCCAAAGGACATACAAGGGCTACCCGGCAAAACCCTGTAGGGCAGGTCAACCTGCCATTGGCCTAGTGATTTACAAAAGCAGCCAATACAATTAATAAATGTGATGGGAGAGGTGACTGGAACAAAGGGGCAGGGCAGGTAGCACAGCCGAGAGTTCTGCAAAGCAAAAGGTCCTGTACAAAGCTGGTGCCACTGCATAATCACCACGGCAGCCATGTGTGTACAGAGCACAGTGGTCAGTTGATGCTCCAGCCTCAGCAAATCCCTGTCATGTCAGGATTAGGAGTGGCCTTTGGAGGGCACAGCCCACACGTGAGCATGAGTCTCACTACCAATGTATCTTGATGCATTCCAATTGTTCCTGGGTGTAACTAATGAGAAACCAAGAACCCCAGTTAGTTGCAAGGCTAGGCTTATGCAGAACAAAGTCAGGAAAGAGACACACGTTGGAGTTCTGCATCTTACTGGAAAAAGGCATTGGGTCCAAGCACAAGAGGATGATAGGGCCAGTGATCAAGTAACAATGTAACCATACAGCCTGCGGCCTTTCAAAAATTATGCTACAACCAGGTTTTAATCACTTGAGAAAATACAATATTATGTTAAGCAGAAAATGTAGGGTAAAAAAAAAAGTTACTGTACACTCAGGAACTCAACCATGTAAAGCAATATGCACAGGAGGGGATTGTTCCAAAATGTTCATAGAGTTTGGCTGGGATTTTTAACCTACTCTTTATTTTTTCCCCTGTATATTCCAAATTTCTATGGCGAGTGTGTATCATTTATAGAGTGTAAAGATAATTGTTTTTATGTTTAAAGACACCGATCCTGTGTTTATAAGGAAATATAATCTGTCAGGCCCACTCTCATTCTCTGTGGCTTTGCAATGATTACACCACTCTGCCCTCCAGAAATGGTCTCCCCAACCAAGAGGAAATCCTGCCCCAGGTGGGTCCATCCATTTACTCACATTCTGAGTATTTCTGGAGTTGGTCAAATTCTTCTGGAGTAAGGGAGACCCACCGTTCTTCACTCATCTTTAACCTGGGTGTGAGTGCTTCAGGCCAGGGATGTTTTGTTCACCAGGGTGAAGCTGAGGCCCAGCCCAGGGCCTGGCTCACTGCAGGTACACGGTGGACAGGCCCTTCAGGAACTACGGAGGATGCACGTTGTCTATGGCAGTAGTGGGCACGTTTGAGCAGATGAGAGAAGGCCTGTGCTACTCTTCCAACAGCATGCTTCTATCCGTAGTCAAGGTCTTCAGAAATCCTTGCTCCTCCTGGGCAGAAGTAGAAAAGACATCGTGAATGGGAGGGAATACGTAAGTTGCCCTTTCTTATAAAAGAAATCCCCAGTTGTTCTCTGGGGAAAGACCTATGAGAGGCAGTGGTTCCCACGGTGGGGTGGGGGTGGATGTCTCCTCAGGGAAGTCTGAAGAGGGCTTACAGACCAGACCAGCATAACTCCAGTTGGGTGGTCTGTGTGGACAGGTGGCCATACCCTCAACTCAGGAAATTTTAAATGTCTCCCAAGAGAGGCAATAGTAGGACCCCCTGAGGGCATCCTCAAGGCATGAAAACGCCTCAGGCTGTCAGATGCCTCATGAGCAAGTAGGGACAGTACATACGTGCATGATTTGAAAGGTAACTAGTCTCTCCACCATTACTGTGGACATTCAAATATCCCCACGGCTGGCTAACATCCTAGTAACTAAAGTGGTTTTCTTTCCTCTCAGAACCATACAAAAGTGATTAGAGAGAAGACCTGCCACTGGCCCCTGTGCAGGGGAGCCTGAAGGAGGGAAAAGGGATGGGTTCAGACAGACACTTAGCATGTTTTCTTTTGGGCCCCTCCTAGCACAGTTGCTCTGGCAGTCATAACACCAGCCTCTAAGTCAGTTCAGCAGGGTGTGAAATTAATGCGATGGGCGAAGGCCAGCATTTAAAAACACAAAATAGAATAGGATAGAGTAGAATGGCATGAAATGGAGCTGAAAACAGGAATGTCTCCTTTCAGTTATACGTACACGTATATTGAGGTTTAAAAAATGTTGGAAAGCCACCAACCTAATAGGAGGAGAAATACAGATTGATGCTACCAAAGAAGAAGCTCAGTTTTAATAAAACTGGATCCATGGTGAAGGACTGGACATTGAGGCAAGTCTGGAAGCCTGGAGCCCATGAGGGACGGTGGAGGGTCTGGATGAGACGACCCAGTGAGGAGGTGGGTTTGTGCAGCTCTCTGGAGAAACTATAGACTTGGTTGGTGTGGACTGGAGGGCTAGCCAGGAACTAAGGGAAGACACTGGAAGGAGATTGTGGCTCTGGAAGGATGACCTTCCACCAATCAGGGCTCTCCGCCAGTAGGTCGGCAGGCATGGCAAGGAAGTAAGATGCCTGCATCCCCAGGAGCATCCAAGTTCCAGCTTCTCTCCTTAAAACGTCCAATTCTCTCCTTAATTAATCCACTGCTCAACTAGATTCTGCTCCTTGGCACCTGCTCTTGCTAGGATCCCTAGTAACACAATTGTTAAATCCACCAGTCATTTTTCAGGCCTTCCTTGCTTCATCCGCTTCTCTTTGCAGCCTTCGCCATGGCAGGAAACAGCCCCCTGGAAACAATCTTATCTTTCTGAGTCTTCCTCCTCAGTCTCCTTCCACTTCTCTTGCCGTTGTTAAATAAATACTGGCATTTCCAAAATCCCAACCTCCGCCCTCTCCTTGTTCTGTACCCCTTCCAGGAGGTACCCCTTGCCGTGGCCTCAGCGACCACAGGCATGCTGCTCCAGCCCTACACTCTCCCCTCAATCCAGATCTGAATATCCAACTGTCCACTGTGACTCCCTCATGTGTCCCAAACCACCCCAAACCAGCACCTTCCCATGCCCCCAACTTGCCCTTCCTCTATATTCTGGTCATGCACTGAGAGGAGCCAGAACACAGGCCAGAAGCCTGGGGCTCAGCCTAAGCTTCTTTCCCATCCTCTCTTGCCAAACCCAGGTGCCGCGCTCAAGTGTGACTGTCCATTGTGTGTCCCCTCCCCTCTGTCAGGCCAGCTTCATTAACTCAGACCCTCATTTTCTCTTGCCCAGTCTCTACCAACAGCCTCCTGATGGACGCCGTGGTTTGGGTTTTACTCTCCTGCCCTTGGTACGTGCTAAATTGTCAACCAGATCACATCTCTCCCAGTAATAGAATTCTTCAGTGGCTTTCTATTGCCTATAGAATAAAACATGATCTTCTTTTTATGATACACAAAGCTTTTTATGATCTGCCCTCTGATTATCAGTTCAGTCCAAACGTGAGGGGTGACCTTTAGAAACATTTTCTGTAACACCAGGGAGTTCAGTGTTACAACTGGTGTTACTACTGCTGCAGTTGTCATTTAGTGGACGCTTACTCCACACTATATGCTTTACATGTATTTGCCCATTTAGCCCTCCTAACAACCATGTAAATTAAGCATTGCCTTCCCTATTTTTAGAGGGGGAAAAATGAGACCAGGTGTTCACTAATAAGTATGGTGAGAAGAAAGAAGGAACCCCCAAGGCTTTTAAGAATGCCTCTCTGGCCGTACCATTCTGCACACTTCTAGAAGCACAGAGTTAGCTCTAAGAGGATCGAGAGACGCGCTGCCCAATAGAACACTGTGGAACTCCAAGTCAGAAGGCAGGGCTTTGAATCTTGCTCCTCCTCCTATCAGCTATTTGACATTAGACAAATTTTGTGTTTCTTGACCCCTCGTTCCTTCACCTCAAAAATGGGGGTACTAATAAAAATCTCACTGAGCTAGTGTTGACATACGCAAAAACCAAACAAACAGAAAATCCCAAAACCTCACCTAACACAACGCCTAACACACAGTGAACTCTCAATATTTGGTTATCATTATCCTGTTGCAAACACAACACTTAGTAATATGATTTAAACAATCAGCTGATAGTAGTTGGGTACAAAGTCTTTGTGTTGTGCCATAGATTTCTGAGCTTGGCTTCTGATCTTCTCCTGCTTGAAGCTGTTGTAATTTTGTAATTACTCATCAAACTTTTACCCACTAGTTTGAGCATCCACTGATGATTCCTGCCTGAATTAATTATTATTATGATAGAAAACTTCTAATTCTATCATTCCTTCTATATTTATTAGTTTGGATTCTACTATAAAGAAGAGCTTTCTCTTCTCTATTTCTCCATACCAGTTTACTTATAGATATTTATTTATACTACAAACAATATAAATATATATAATATAAATATGTAAATATTTATATAAATAACTTTGAATGTATGTTATATTTACATATAATACAAACTTGTTTATATTAATGGATTCTTATTTTATTCAGAGGGTTATAATCCATTACAATCTTTATTTGTTTTGATTCAAATTGTCCCAGATTTGGCCAGTAGAGACTCATTCAAGTTGATTCCCTGTTCTTTAGACATAGTCCCATCATTCTTTGAGCACATCTTTATTTTCTGTTACTACAAAATGTTTCAGTCTCACCCTGTACTAACTGAGTTCTCGTCCTGAAAACAGTCCCCAAAGTACGTACTTCTCCAAAGTACGGATTCCTTTCAGAGGAGAATGGAATTTGAAGCCAAATTTTGGGCACTAAGTGTGCTCATTGCTACTGGGTGTCTTTGCTTTTAGGCTTTATCAAGGCCAGAGCCAAGAAATATATGCAGGTATATATACATATCTCATCTCAGGCCAGCTGGCTGGCTGGCCATCCATGTTAAAAAAACCAAGTTGATCCTCAGACCTCCAACTACAGTCCAATTTTACATTATCAACTGTAGCCTCCCTCTCATTCTGTATTTTTGAGCTCACTTCTCCAACAAACTTTGTTTCCATTATCTACAATATATTTATTTTCTCACTCTAAAAATATACAGAAAGTGGTTTCAGAATGTTAGCTACAACACTGTGAAAAACAAAAAAGAATTTAAGATTTCTTGACACTTCTTTTCAGCCAACAAAGCACGTCCTCAAAATACTATTTTCAAAAGTTACTTAGATTAGTTCTTACACACTCCTATTCATTTTTGTTTGTATTTCACTCTAAGGTTTTTTCCTCCATTCCCAATTGATTCTTTGTTTCCAAAGTCAGAATTATATAAAAGGTATCTTCAGAGAAGCCTTGCTTCCCCCATTTCTTTTACTGTATCCATCCCTCTCCTTTCCATCTTATTCCCACTCAACCCTTACAGTTTCTAACTCATCCTTCCTGTTTATTTTTGCACCGGTGAGCAGATACATGGATATTTTTTATTGCCCCTTCTTTATTACACAAAAGGTAGCATATTAACAATTGTCTTTTGTACACTTTTTTTTCACTTAACAATATATCCCATGAATCATCCCATATCTGGTCATGGAGATTTTCCTCATTTAGAACCAAATTTGATCCCAACACTTCACTTGCCTGAAAACCTTTGGTGGCTTCTCTTGGACCCTTTTGGGTAGGCTTTTCAGCCAGCTCCAGAAAAACCTTTACCTGTGGTACAGCTCACCTCCTCATCTTCACTCGAATTCTCTCCTGCCCCACATGCTCCATGTTCCTTCCAGCAAAATCATCCTGTGTCCTCCTAGCACCTAGCAAAGTACCCGGCACATGGCAGCATCTCATAAACATTAGCTAATGGACTGACAAACACACCATGCCTTTAATCTACCTGGAATGACCCTCTTTCCTTCCCATAACAAACTACTACCCATACCCGGTTCTAGATTAAAAGTTCCCTTCTCTTCTATAGCTTTTTCTGACTCTTTGAGCAAACTCCGCTGTTCTTCCAGCTGTGTTCCCTTAGAACATGCAGGTCCTCTAACTTCTCTGTTGTGGTGGCTGGTGGGCCCGTGCAGGAGACAGACACTCAAACAGATAATTAAAACACATGATGGGAAGTGTAGTGGTACGGACATGTACAAGGAACCGTGGGGCCATCTGGTAGTAGGCATGCCAGGTGGGGGTGGAAGAGACTCCTGAAGGAGCTGAGGAGGAGTAACGAGACAAAGGTGTATTTTGCAACAATTCCACAAATACTCATGATCACTGTTGTTCCACGGTAGCTCAGCACTTGGCTTCGTGGTGGAAGAAGCTGTACCATTTACCTCCACCAGGATAAGTCAGGGGCCTGGCACGTGGCCTGACTCCCCAGACGGTCACTGCCGACCACCACGTTCGCTCAGGACAGCCCCTCTGGCTTTCCGCCTTTGGCAGAGATGGCAGCTCCCTCACATGAGGTTTGCTCCAGCTGACATCACTCAGCATTTCCCTTTCAGCAGCCCACTCAACACGCCCCTCTCAGAGGCTCTTTACAGTATGCACAGTCTTCTTATTACCACCCTGAATATCCTTCCTGAGAGGAAAAGAAAAGGTACTAGGGTTTTCTAAATAATGCTCAGATTGGGTGTTGTCAGCCTTGGATGGGAGAAGAGTGTGTTTTATGTCCCTATGGCTATGCCACTCTGAGCACTTGCTTCGGCTCCCCGGGCCTCAGTTACCTTGTCTGTAAAATGAGGGGGTGGGGAGAACACACCTTCTAGCTCTGCAATTTCATATCCCGGATCAAATTCTATTTGTTCTGTACAGATGTCAGCATGGAAATCACAAGTCAGAAGGAAGACAGCACATTCAATGGATGCTGACTTGCACCCCAGGTCTCTCTATTCATCAGAATGAATCAGCCATAGCCAATTACCCAGAACAAACACCTCTTCATCTCCTCCCTGCTCTCATAAAAGCATTAATTCATGAATATGGCATCAGATTGGGGGAGCTTATTTATGTGCACACGATGAGCTATAACAAAACCATAATGAGTACTTTTTTCTAAGGGAAGAATGACTAAAAGCTAGAAAGATAAGAACTCCTCTCTCTTCCCAGACTTGTGACAAGTCACATTTTGGTAACCGTCCTATGTCTGGGCTTGTGCGCCTGCGGATCCTTCTTAAACTCTGTGACTCCTACGCTGCCTCTGGAGTTCAGTTCTAGTGTCACCTGCTCTAAGAAGCTCCCTTTAACTGCCTGGCCTGGGCTTGGCATGTCTTCTCTGCCCTTCAGTAGCTCCTCGGGCTTTTCTCCATTATGGCACTTGTCACACTGCAGTAGACTTGCCAACCCTTCCCTGTGAGACTCTGAACTCCATCGGGGCATAAACAGTGTCTGCCTGTCAGCTTTGTGGCTCTAGCTACTATAAGATTTCTTGGGGCTCATTTCTTGACCAGTAGAAAAGATGTTCTCAACCTTTTTTGACTGAGACCATTTGCACAGAGCAAAATATCCTACCATACCTGTTTGCATTCCCAATGGGAAAATAATTTTAATATTGAAATTCTAATTTTAACATTGAAATTGTAATTTCAATATTAAACTCTAAATTCAATATTAAAATTCTAATTTCAATATTAAAATGCTAAATTCAATATTAAAATTATAATTTTAATACTAAATAATGCATGCAATTTTAATCTTAAAATAATGACCTGTAAATTTGTAACTATAATCTATAAACTTACAATAGTCACTTTATTCAGCCTAGCCAATTTAGGAGTTTTTTTTTTTTAACATTTATTTATTTTTGAGAGAGAGAGAGAGGGTGGTGGAGAGAGAGAGAGAGAGAGAGAGAGAGAGAGAGAAAGAGAGCGAGCAGAGGAGGGGCAGAAAGAGAAGGAGGCACAGAATCCGAAGCAGGCTCCGGGCTCTGAGCTGTCAGCACAGAGCCTGACAAAGGGTTTGAAATCATGAACCGTGAGATCATGACCTGAGTCGAAGTAAGATGCTTGATGGACTGAGTCACCCATGTTAGGAGCTTTTAAAGTTGTTTGAATTCATTAATGAATTGCCACTTTCACAGTATAGTTTATCACATGGGGGTCCCTCCAAAACTCATGCCCATTTTGGTCCCTTCTCCTTGAGTCTGGGCTGTGTCTATGATTTGCTTTAACCGAAGGAATGCAGAAGTGACATTGTGCCAGAGTCAGGTCCAAGCCTGAAGAAGGCCCAACAGCTTCCACTTTTGTGTGCTTGGGAGCATTGAACACTGTGCTTGGGAATACAGTGGAAGGCTTCACATTACCTGGAGGAGAAGTGAGCCACCTAGCTGATGGTAAAAACTAAAGCCCCCCCCCCCCCGGGCAATCCCATTGAAGCCATTCCAGCCAGCATGCAGTCACTTACGCTGTCCTTGCTGTGCTGCCGGACATGGAAGACAAGAAGCTGTTTTGGATTTTGCTGCCTTAATAGACATGATGTGGAGCTGTCCCTGATGAGCTGTCCCTGATAAGCTGTCCCTGATGAGCTCTGTCTGAATTCCTGATGCACAGAATCATTCAGAACAGTAAAATGATTGTTGAGCCATTAGATTTGGAAGCAGTTAGTTATGTGGTCACAGATAACCAGGGCAACTACAGAAGCACTTTTGGGTGCAGAGTACATATGTACCTGTTTAGCAAGAGAATACACATGATTCAAGCTTGAACTGCAACCTGTTCATGTCTTAAAATCTAGTAATTGGGAAATTATAGGCCTAAAATATTTTTGAGGCAAGTGTATGTCACTACATGCTGTGAGGTTAACCAAATATCCTCCAAAAGCTAATATGATAATGATGAAGTTAAATGAACCCTAATTTCTAATTAAAAGGCAAGAATAGCAGTAGCTGAACACCACAACCAACTCAACGCAAGTCTGACACTGCAGGAAAGCAATGTCACTTTCCCGTAGGTCACAGGGTTCTAACCATCAAGCTGAGTGAGGAGGCAGTAAGTCGCTGAGTATTTAGAAGCAGCCAGACTCCACAGATAACTGAATTAGAGCTCCCTGGGGAACATAGAAACGGGCTAATTTGAGTTTATGAACAGCAAATATGAGTAATCCCTAATAACTCATTTAATAAATTACCAGTGTATATTCCTTGTACAAACATAAAAATAGAAGTCTTGGGATTGTGTGCTATCTGTAACAACTTAGAGAGGACTTGCATTTAAGGACTTTGCATCTCATCTGCACCCTCAGACTACACATAAGAATCCCTGCTCTGGGGGCAGTGTGAAAATGTCAAGCTGGACAAAGCTGTCCAGGTGGTGGGGGGCGGGGGGGGGGGTGCCGTGCAGGCTCCTGGGAGAAGCTGAGACCTGATACTCAAGGGGGGCTGCCTTTAGCACAGGCAGGCAGTGTCAGGCTGGGAGGCATTTACAGCCCAGGGGTATCATAGCTTGTGTGTGGGACACTCGTTCATTTAATTGTCCACCCATTCCACACTTCACTCCAACAGTATGCCATAGCAGCAACCTCCATTTATAGACTACCACACATCTGGTGCTTTGCATGCTTCATGCACAATAGCCACCAAACCCCGTGAGGGAGCTATTTTTTTATGCCCATTTTACAGCCCTAACAACAGTCCCAGAGTGATTCTCCCAAGTTCATCCATCAATAAGTGCCAGAACTATTATTTGTACCCAAGTCTGTTTGGTCCCGAAGCCCATGGTCTTTCCTTTCATTATGAGACAATAAAACAAGTAAGTGCCGGACCCTGTGTTAGGTGCTGATACCATCAATAAGCCAACCATGGAGGACATAAACCCTCATCCTCAAATTGGAAGGTAAACTGGAAGCCAGAGCAAAAACCTTGGCCTGCTCCTGGGAAGCCAATAAATAGTATTTGAGGAAAATAACTACATTATATTAAACATGAACACAGAATAGAACAGAATGTAAACTATGCAGGAAGCTTGAAGTAAAACATGAGACTTCAAAAAAACTTGCTCTGGCACTTGGGTCATCTCTGTTCTTTCCACGTAGGAGAATGTAGTCTTGGCTTTGCTGCTGGGGGAGCTACAGCGGAAATGCTGAAGAAATGGCCTCACAAATAGCAACACCAAGACCTGATGTAGCTCCAGAGCTAAGGGATGTGAGGGGTGCTGGGGTGACGCAGGGAAAGGATCATGAGGGGAAATTACTACTTAGGGAAAATGACTCCTATCCAGTCTCAGGGGGCCTTCTTCCCAAAGCATTAAACACAAGTATGGCATTGAAATTAGACCAGAATTTAAATCCTGGCTCTACCACTTGCAATTATGTGACATTAAACAAGTTGTTCTTCATTTCTAAATGAAAATAATAGGGGTGCCTGGGTGGCTCAATTGGTTAAGCATCCAACTTCAGCTCAGGTCACAATTTCATGGCTTGTGAGTTTGAGTACCACGTTGGGCTCTGTGCCGACAGCTCAGAGCCTGGAGTCTGCTTTGGATTCTGTCTCCCTCTCTCTCTGCCCCTCCCCCACTCACACTCTGCCTCTCTCTCTCCCTCTCTCTCTCTCTCTCTCTCTCTCTCAAAAATAAATAAACATTTTTAAAAAAGAAAATAATAATGATAGTAACACATGTTTCACAGGGGGTTGGTATGAGAATTATTTGTATAACGTTTATGAGAGTCATAGCAAGTAAAATTTCCTGATAGTGGTTCTTCAGGCATGATCCTCACACAAGCAGTTACTGGCACTGCTGGGAACATGTAAGAAAAGAAAATTATTCGCACATACCATAGACCTACAGAAATTTAGGGTGGCCCCGTAATCTGTGTTTTACAGAGCCCTGGAGATTCCGACGCATGCCAGTGTTTTGTAACCACTGCTTTACTTTAATGTAATGGACAGGACTGAGAGGAGAAGCTTGGGATACCAGGAGCTATTCCTTCTTAAGAGAGCCCTAAAGTAAAGCAGTCAGATCTCTCGGTTCTACTTTCCTGAGATAGGAAAACATCATAGGGAAGCCAGAGCCCCATGATTGCCAGATGCCTGTTATCCTGCCTTAGTTACTAAAATTCTCATGTTATGATTTATATTCCCTGCAGAATTTTCCCTTCTTTGCAATCTGTATCTACGTTTCATATTCCTCCATTTTGTGCCAAATGTATCATCTGGAGAGGGCACAGAACAGATAACAGGCGTTCCCTACCATAAAGTGAAGGGCAAAACCCAACAAACAGAAAATCCTGAGAGGGTGAGAATATGACAACTCTATTTCATGGTGCAGTTCACTGCTGTGTCAGAAAAGAAACTGTCAAGAGCTGGGACACCACAAGGCATGAGTATGCAGCTTGCCAGGTCTAGAAAAAGACAGCCTGTAAAAACACACTATGGTGTGCTGCATGCTTATGTTGGTGTGTGTTAACAATAACCACGGACAAAACCACACCAAAGAGACAACATTTGTATTTGGAACAGTGTGTGAAACCACATTTAGCTTGGAAAGGCCCAGCAGACCAGGAGGAACTTGTGGTGAGCTGGGCCATGAGCATCCTCTATTTCATTCTCCTCTCCCTCCTCTGCTACTTACTGCCTCCCATTCTCTAATTCTCCTTT
Organism: Panthera onca; assembly: GCF_046562875.1. Classification (NCBI taxonomy): domain Eukaryota; kingdom Metazoa; phylum Chordata; class Mammalia; order Carnivora; family Felidae; genus Panthera; species Panthera onca. The sequence goes on along the minus strand of NC_138347.1, from coordinate 81,281,664 downwards.
CTGTTTCTTTCCTCCCACTTCTTGCTCCCCAAGAAGCAAGAAACAACAGCTAAACAACAGCTGAACAACAGCTACTATTTATTGAGGATCTAATGCCTGTTCTACATGAACATAATCATCAAAATAATCTTTCAGAGGAAGAATTAGTATTGCCACCATATGTAGGATCAGACTCCTTGCAGGCAGCTGAGCCATCATTCAACCAAGTCGGCCTGAATGCAAAGCACATACTTCTGGTTTTCAGATGTAGGAAGATAATTAAAACCATTTCTAGATTGTAAACTGCCTGAGGATCAATTTTCTGGCTCATCTGAGGAGGCCAGGATTTTGTTTGTGGAAGGGTCTTCCTCCACCAACTTCATAGAATAACAATAAATGCATGGATAATCATGCAATAATAATTAAGCACCATGGACAACGGCACCCGGGGGTGCTTACACCTCATTCTGACTCCAGACTACATGTCCCTGCGTGGCCCTCTTCATCCCAGAGGTATCTAGGCCCCAGTTTAAGAAACACCTCATATATAATAGCTAACCTTTACAACATGCCAGACTGTTGCAACTAATTTATGTGAATTATCTGGTTGACTACTCATAACAACCCTATGAGGAAGATACAAATATCCTGCCTATTTTAAAGATGAGGAAACTGAAGCACAGAGTTTTAAGTAGCTTATCCTAGGTCGTGTGGTTATTAACTGATGGGTGCACGACTCAAATCCAGGTAATTTGATGCTGGAGGTTGTTTTTCACCAGTATGCCACGTGACACAAGATAACAGGGGCACTAAAATCACACAGCAGTACTTGATGTCAGACAGTCATCAAGAAAATACAAACACATCTATAACAAATATATTTTAAAATATAAATAGTCTTATTTGAATAAAGCACAGAATCTAAAACATTTCATAGGGGACTCATGAATTCCAGTTTCAGAAATACCACAGTTTGATGGAGTTTTGGAAACTAGGAAGAAAGACACATTAATTTCCCAAGAAAATCAGAGAAGGTGGAGTGGTATGGCCTGGAGCCCTGGGGTCTACTTCTGGTTCTGACATTTAGTAGCCAGGTGACTTTGGTCAACTGACTTCTACTCTCTAGACCTCAAGTTCCTCATCTAGCAATTGCAGATAGTGGAGTCGTAATACTTAGGGTTCCTTCCAAGAGTAACTCCATTTTCCTTCCAGAAATGTTAGACACCAACTCTTTGCCATGACAGCATCTGTTGCCATCATTTTAGGCTGGGAGATGTCACTTGTTTTTATATTCATTTAAATTATACTTCATTGGATAGACACAATAGTAAGATACTACTGCCACAGTATCAAAATCAGGTAATATCCTTGTTGGTGAGACAGCAAGAAAATGGAAACTCTCCAGCAGGGTTGGTATGGAAGTAAATTAGCCAATATAGCCCTATGTATCAATAGCCTCAAAATGTCCATTTCCCTGTAATTTTATTTGTGGCCGAACTGTTCATAATAACAGAAATTCCAAACAATTTAAATGTCTCACAGTATGGGACTGCTAAATACATTTTGGTACATGCATCTAATTAAATACTCTGAAATCACTGAAATGCAGTAAAGAATTTTAAAAAATCAAATCCATGGAGAAATGTCTCATACAGATTAAATATCAATAGCCAAAACTTAGTTAAACTATTAAAACTATAACTATTTGTAATAGGTGCTGAGCTGTGCCAACCAGATCTTCTTTCGGAAAGAAGGATTTATTGCCCCAGCTATTTGAGAGTGCTGCTGGCACACAGCTCTTAGCTGTCAAACCTTTTTAGGAATTGCCTTAGCTGGAAAGAGTTGCCTTGCCTGAGGTCATGCCCCCTCTCTGGACAACCCACATCCAATTCCTGAATGATACGAAGGGGAGGGGTATAAAGGCCCAGTCTTCTCAGCCAAAGGAAAACAACCCAGCAGGGCCTTCCCAGTCCAATTTCTTCCTTTGCCAAATCCTGCTCTGTCCCTTCCCCTCCTCAAGTGGTGATCCCAAGAGCACTCCCTTTGAAACTAATAGCCCTCCTGCACTGCAAGCTGCATCTCAGAATCTGTTCCCCAGGAAATTGGATCCACAACAACATGGAAATTAAGGGGAAAAAGCCCACATATTAAGTAACTTCTTGCTTAAAAAGAAAATGAAAACATGGAAGTATTACATGTCAATTTAGGAAATAAGCCATTTGGTTATAACAATGCTTAAAGGACATGTGTGGCCTTAAATGGATTTCTTATAAAACCAGAAAGATGGAAAAAGGTGAACTAAACCTCAGCCCAAGAAGCCAGAAAAGGAAGAAAAGAAATCTAAATAAAGCTGAGGAGGGCAGTACTAAAGGCTGAAAGTAATGGGCTTGTACCCAAAACAAGACAACTGGACAGTTCGGAAATAAGATCAAGAGCTCTTTTGGGGCCCCTGGGCGGCTCAGTCGGTTAAGCACCTGACTTCGGCTCAGGTCATGATCTCGTGGTTCATGAGTCCGAGCCCTGCATTGGGCTCTGTGCTGACAGCTCAGAGCCTGGAGCCTGTTTTGGATTTTGTGTCTCCCTCTCTCTCTGCCCCTCCCCTGCTCATGCTCTGTCTCTCTCAAAAATAAAATAAACATAAAAAATGCTTTTTAAAAAAGCTCTTTTATTGTTTTGAAAAAACCCAATAAAATAAATCATTCTTTAGGGGGAGAGAAAGAGAGAGGTAGAGAGAGAAAGACTGAGGTAGAGGATGGGGAAGGAAAGGGGAAGGAAGGAAGGGTGGAGAAGAAGGAGAAAAACTGGCAATATTAGGAATGCAAAAGGGGGGGGGGGTGCCTGGGTGGCTCAGTCGGTTGAGCAGCCGGCTTCGGCTCAGGTCATGATCTCGCAGTCTGTGAGTTCGAGCCCCGCGTAGGGCTCTGTGCTGACAGCTCAGAGCCTGGAGCCTGCTTCGGATTCTGTGTCCCCCTCTCTCTCTGCCCCTCCCCCACTCATGCTCTGTCTCTGTCACAGGAATGCAAAAGGGGGCATAACTGTAAGTTAAAGAGATTTCATTAAATTATGAAAAAATAAGACAGCAACTTTATAGCACTACATGTGAAAAACAAGATGAGAAAATTCTGAGAAAACATAAATTATCAAAAGTGACTCAAAAAGTAGAAAAACCTGGGGCGTCTGGGTGGCTCTAGTCGGTTAAGCCTCTGACTTTGGCTCAGGTCATGATCTCACAGCTCATGAGTTCAAGCCCTGTGTCGGGCCCTGTGCTGACAGCTCAGAGCCTGGAGCCTGCTTCAGATTCTGTGTCTCCCTCACTCTCTGCCCTCCCCTCCCCTCAAAAATAAATAAACATTTAAAAAATTTTTTAAAAAAAGAGGTACAAAATCCTGACTAGTCAATAACAGATGAAACTGAATCAATATTCAAAAGTCTACTTGCCCCACTCTCCTGGTCTAGACAATATTACAGGCAAGTTCTAAGAATCATCAAGGAACAGATAATTAATTATCTTACATAAGTTGTTCCAGATGTTAAGTTACAGTTTATTTTATGAGGCCAGTATAACCCAGTTAACAAAAATGGAATAAGGAGAGCACAAATAAAAAATAAATTATAGACCAACCTCCTTACTAAATTAAGCAACTCCCACCATAAACCCCCCAGATTTGGTATACTATTAAAAGGACAATACATGGAGTTTATTTCAGGAAAGCAACGAGATAGATCCAAATTATAAAGCCTATATAATTCACTATATTAACACAATGAAAGAGAAATTCATATGAACATCTTAATAAATTCAGAAAAAATATTTTATAAAATTCAATACCTAAGTATGATGGAAAAGCAAACACACACACACACACACACACACACACACACACACACACACACAGGAGGCACCTGGGTTGCTCACTCAGTTAAGCGTCTGACTCTTAATTTCAGCTCAGGTTATGATCTCAGGGTCATGAGACTGAGCCCTGTTTGAGATTCTCTCTCTCTCTCTCTCTCTCAACCCCTCCCTCTGCCCCACCTCTAAAAAAAAAACAAAGAAAAGAAGAGGAAAGGAAAGGAAAGGAAAAGGAAAGGAAAGAAAAAAAGACATCTCTAAGTGCATGAGAAGGTAAATGGAACATCCTTTACTTCACAATAGCTACTACCAAAACCCCACAGCAAACATCATACTTAAACGGCAAAGTATTAGAAACACTGCCATTAAAATCAAGGACAAGATAAGGATGCACGTTATGATATCTACTATTCAACAAACTACTAGAGGTCCTAGGCAATGCAATTAAATAAGAAATAAGAGGTGTACATATTAGAACAGAAAAGAGGAAGCTGTCATAATTTTTAAATGATAGGACAGTATGCAAACCAAGAGAATGAAACAAACTATTAAGGAATTTCAACAAAGTAATTGTATATAAAATCAATATTTAAAAAATGAATTGCTTTCCTTCACACAAGCAATAGCCATTTAGAAAATATAGCATAATAGAAAAAGATCTCTTTCAAAATTTTAATGAAAAGTGGAATGTTCTCAGAAATTAACAAGAAATGTGCAAGACCTTTATGAAAAAAATCTATAAAAATTTACTGAAGGACATAAAGGAAAATCTGAATAAATGGAGAAATCTATTATTCGTAGAAAGGAAGGTTCAAGTTCGATCTGGTACTTACTATGTATGTGACCTTGGAAAAATTTTTAAATCTTAATCTATCTGAGCCCTAGAGTCCTCATGTGTAAAATGAGAATAATGGAATCTCCCTTATAGTTATTGTGACTATCAGAAGTAACAATAGAAGTAAAAAAAATTTAAAAAATCTCAGAATCTTCTGCAACATTTTTAATAGTCAAATATATGTATGCAATCTCAAAAAAGACATATGAAAGGATGCACACAAAATATCATAATTAATACCTCCAAGGCACATATAAAAATTAGAAGTTGAGTTTCCAGTATCTGTAATGTTGTAATTATTTTAAAAAGGGGGATATATTATTTGTATAATTTTTAAAATATAAAGGAGATTCCTCTTTTCCCCACTATTTTGGTCGGCTTCTTTCTCTTTTCTCTGGCATAACCCAAATCAATCTTCTCAAAGTTTTCTTACATTGGTTAGAGATTGGAGAACATTGACTTGAAGGTAGATGTACTTGAAGGTATTCATTCATACTACATATGGACATGTATTGTGTGTGGGCTTATAGTATGAACAACGTGCATTATATGTCTTTTTGTACTTTATGAGTACTGTATGTGTATATGTGAATTTCAGTGTTTGTGAACTATGCATAGATGTATATACCACAAATACCCCTGAAATTTTCCTACACCAGAACTGTTATTCTGTACATCACAGTGTATTGTTTTTCAACTTGAAGTCCTGTTCTATCTTCTATTTATCTTTCCTACAAAGTTTGGTTAAAATAATGATGTTCAAAAGGCAATTATACTTGTACATTCACTCATCTCTTAGTATGTGTAAAATACTCTGCTAGGAGCTGTGGGGGCTTCAGAGATGAATAAGGAGTGATCTCAGTCTTCAGTGAACTGACGGTCCAAGGGGGATGCCACAAAGCTGCCATAAAAGGTATAGTACCAGGCTGTATGAGCTAAGGGCTGTGGAGTTCAGAGACAGAAGAGCTCAGGGTACAATGATGCTCATGTGGTTGATTAGGAAGAATGAATGGAGGAAAAGACTCTCATTTACTAAACACACCTGTCATGCTTAGATTGGGGACAGGAATGGCTGAAATCAAAACGTCAAGACTCCTTTTTGTTTGCTCGTTTGCTTATTTTTGAGAGAGAGAGAGAGAGAGAGAGAGAGAGAGAGAGGTAGAGGGGAACAGAGGATCTGAAGCAGGCTCTTCACTGACAGCCCAGAGCCCAATGTGGGGCTCATAATCACAAACCGCAAGATCATGACCTGTACTGAAGCTAGATGCTTAGCCAACTGAGCCACCCAGGCACCGCAAAATGTCAAGACTCCTAAACTAGGTCTAATTTAAGAGTTTCTTCATGCTATGAGATTATTTCTTACATTTTCAATTTCAATAAAAATTACAGTTAATGGATGCCTTAGCTCAAACTAATTAGGAGTGTACCATTTCATTTCCCCCATATCTTCCAAACTCATGAGTTGTCTTCATTTGTGTGTGTGTACGGGTTGGCAGTGGGTGAGATGTCAAGGGGCAAGGCCTGTGGGCTGTAAAGGGCTTCTCCTCCTGTTTTTTCACAATACAGGTTTCTGATGAGGAAAACAACGTGCCAACAGTATCCTACACCTGGAAATCTACATCCGTCAGAAAACAGAAAAGACTATCACCCTGGAGTCCAACAAACCCAAGTCCATACCTCATCCATGACATTTCCTGGATCTGTGGTCTTGAGCACATTAGTTACTCCTCCTTAATCTCTCTGAGCCCAAGTTTTCCTAGCTGGAAAATGGAAATAGTGGTATCACCTTATAGAGTAGGATTAGACATCATGAATAGAGACTTCCTAGCACACTGCCTGGCACATAATGCTCGATGGATGCCAACTGCCTTCCCTTCTTTATCAAATGCAGGCAATTGTGCCAACATTCCCTGATATCTTAAAACAAGTGCCCTCATATAGTGGAGAAAGGGGTTTAAGATGAGAGAAGGTATGAATTTAGGGATGGAAGGGAAAGATGATGCTTTCAGAGCTAGCTGTTTTAAAAGATGAAACATTATGGGGCGCCTGGGTGGCTCAGTTGGTTAAGTGTCCAACTCTTGATTCTGGCTCAGGTCATGATCTCACAGTTTGTGAGACTGAGCCCCACATCAGGCTCTGCACTGTTAATGCAGTTAGTGAGTGTTGCTTGGGATTCTCTCTCCCTCTCTCTCTGCCTCTCCCCGACTTGTGTATGTTCACTTGCTCTCTCTCTCTCGCTCTCTCTCTCAAAATAAATAAACTTAACAAAAAGATAAAACATTATAAATTTTACCTTTACCGCTAAAAGCAATTAGTCAATAAAGCAGAAGACTATGACATAGGCATTTTGTGGCAACTTTTGCTTGCAATGATTAGGAGTGACTGGATACATGAGCTGGATTGGGACACTGGGGGGGTTTGGAGAGAGCACAGAATTAGTCTTTTGGCTGAATGTATTTAATAAATCATCGAATGATTAGGAGTGACTGGATACATGAGCTGGATTGGGACACTGGGGGGGTTTGGAGAGAGCACAGAATTAGTCTTTTGGCTGAATGTATTTAATAAATCATCGGCTGGCCTCCCTGGGTGAATCACTCAACTAGACAAAAATACCCGACAGAAATCAGCCCCCACTAAAGAAGAAGAAGAAAGAAAAAAATCATTTGATTTGATTGACATTGTTTTGAACAGAGCGTGAAATAACACACTGAGCTTAGTTTGGTCAGAAAGACATCCTGTTGCTGATGAAATCACATGCATTTATTCAGTCCTCCAACCATTTCCTAGGTGTGACTTTTAAATATATAAATAGATCTACTCTCAAACTTATCTTCCTCCTACCTCCACCTCCAAAATGAAATAACACAGACTTTCTTCACTTTTTCAATGGAAATGTCATTCTCCACATTCAGTGGGCTTGATAATGGGTATTATTTACCTTCGACCTCCTTCCTCCTCCCAAAATTTCAATACCAAATCAGAAACCAACTTAGCAATTCTTTTATATTATTTCTCAGCTCTGTTCCTTTCTTGTGATGGTACCCCCAATTTCTGACTAATTGGCTCCATCTTTGATCTTTATAATTGCCTCCCTCCATTTCAGCCCTCTCTGCACTTGAGTCCTTTACCCTACAAAACCCACCAGTTTCAATTATTTACTTTCTCAAGAACCAATACTTGCCTCTTACTGACTACCAGTTTGTGTTCAACTGCTTTTTCCAAGCATTCAAAGTCCTTTCTCATCTAATCTGAACTGATCTCCCACTAGTTTTAGGCAGACAGTGAAAAACCTGGGAATAGAGATGATGATGTCATCCACTCTTTCTGCTAACAGTCGGGATTCTGGGACAAAAAGGAAGCAAACAGTGTCAATACTGGCTATCACTTTCTGGGCTACGATTCACCATATGCTCAATCTTCTACCTCCTCAGTGCGGGGGGCATGGATCTCCCTACAGGCTGACGGGGAAGGGGATTGAAGAGCCAGGATAATACCATGAATATGTCCAAAGTGTGGAACTACTGGTAAAACAAAAACAAGCAGGAGAGGGGACATGCTTGGTGACAAATACACCAAGTGTTATACTTGGTGTACTTGTATACCTGTGCTGTATACAACACAGGCACATGTGGTTACAAAGAGTACTAGAAGCTGTATTTATGCACTGACATGTATCCATGGTCACATGGCTTTGGATCCAAAATTGGTTTATAATGGGGATTCATGTCTCTGAAGACAGAGCACCTAGGATATCTCATGACTGAGCAGAAAAGATGAGGAACATATGTTATATCATTGTGAGGATTTTTGACAGGCCACTTGGCCACAAGAAGGAAATGGAGGGTGCATTCCTAGCCACCACTGTTCTGGCACAAGGGAAGCTGGAGCACAGAAAGGGAACCTGTACTAGCTGAATGTCTGTGGAAAGGCTCATTTGGCTAAAAGCAGAGAATCAGAATGGTGTTTTTTTATTTCCCTTGTTGACATGGAGTAAAGAAATTTAATTGAATAATGTCCTCTGGACCTCATTCTGACCAACAGATTTTCCTCGCGTTTTCAACAGAAACGTCATTCGCCACATTCAGGGGGCTTGATAATTGGTATTATTTACCTTTGACCTCCTTTCTCCTCCCAAAATTTCAATACCAAATCAGAAATGAACTTGCTAGGTGAAGTAGGCATAAGAGACATCTTGAGAGAAAGAAATACTCCTCACTCAGAGGTCATGACTGTCAAAGAGAAATCTGGTTGTAAAAAAATTAAAAAAAAAAAAAAGCCAAGAATGCTAAATTTACACAAGAGTAAAAAGGAATGATTCTTAAATAAATAAAAGTGCCTGTAAGACTAATGCATGGGTTCATATCTGAAAAGAAAATGCATACAATCATGGAATATATAGGGGGTAGGAGTCAACATGGGGGAGAAACAGGGGGACCCAAAGTTCCCTCATCCCTCAAACACAGCAGTATTGAGGCCAGAAGACTTGAAATTCTAGGAATCTGGGCTACAGAGTGACAGAAACATCTCTAGGAGCCCACGGGGACAACTTGGGGGGCCATAGGTGCATGACTACAAACTGGGAGAGATAAAACGGGAAGCCTAGGCATGGCAGGGAGGGATCCCCTTCTGTGGAGAGACAAAAGGAAGAGAAAGAGAGGCTGTGGAAGGGTAGGATTATATTTGGACAAGAGAAAAACCATGGACTGGGGAATGGAAAAAACAGAGAAAGAACAATTTCTACCTCATTCTAGGCTTACAAGGCTTTCCCAGGACTAGGGCCAGCCACCCTGTTTGCGTGCCTGGGGAGGAGGGGAGCCAGCCCAGGGCTCAGCAGCAAGCTCAGAGGTGCAGTCAGAGAGAGCAGTCCCCTCCTTTGAGTGTGGTGGGAAGAAGGCATATAGCCGCTCCAAGGACAAAGGACCCTGCAGGTGCCCGCCAGCCAGAGGCCCTTTGTCAGCTGGCTGGGTGAAGTGGCACTACTCCAGAATTGGGGTGCTCAGAGTGGGATCCTTTAAGACATCCCGGTTTGAATCCATCAGAGCGCCTGGGAGGTGCGGGAGACTGTGGACCAGGTAAAACTGGCCCACTCGTGCCTGCGCAGCACTGTGAGGTTGGTCTGAAGACAGTGGTATGGGACACCCGATCCGGGTAGGAGAGACTGGGGTGTTGCCAGTTTTCTTCCCATCACCAACAAGATGGGGCTTCAGGGGACAGGACAATGGTCCACAGTGGAGGCAGAACCTGTCTACACCAAACCACACCCCTCCATGCCTGGTAACTGCTATCTACCAGAATGAGACTGACACTGCCTGAACCAGACAGTCCCTCCTCCAGACCAGTGCAGCTACTGGTTCCTAGGCACCATCAAATATCAGTAAAGCAGTTTTGCATTTTTCTGATTTGGTTCTTGGTCCATTCTTATTTGGGGTGTGTGTGTGTGTGTGTGTATTCCTTCCCTTTTTTCCTCTCATTTCTTCCCTTCTCTATTCTGGTTGTTTGGTTTGTTTAAGCAGACATTTTTTAATCTATTCTTTTTACCCCTTTTCTGTATCTCTTTCTTCTTTATTTTCCTCTCTCCCTCTCTCTGGATTAAGCAGTATAGTTTCTCTGATTCTCTGCCTGGTCAATTTTTTTTCTTCTTTTCTTTTTTTCCACTCCTGTCATTTTTCTCTTTGTATGGGATAAGGCTTCTTCCACCACCCCCTCCTTCTTATATTTTTTCCAGGGTTACTTCAATGAGCAAATCAAAGCACATCTGGTGGAAGGTCCAAACCACCATTAAGACTAGGGAGATAAAGCAACCAGAGTCACAACAGAGAACACACAACACATTCCAAAACACCTCCTGAAGGGCCAGGCCCTGGACAGTGTATGACCCCTTTTTCATATAGTAGTGCTCACAGATGCAGGACACATAACAAGCTATTAAAACACATAAAGGACAGAAAACTAGCCAAAATAACAAAAGGGAAGAATTCTCCTCAAAAGAAATTCCAGGAAGCAACAACAGCTAGAGAGTTGACCAAAACAGATATAAACAATATATCTGATCAAGAATTTAGAATAATGGTCATATGATTAATAACTGGGATTGAAGAAAGCATAGAATACAACATAGAATCTATTGCTGCAGAGATCAAGGAACTAAGAAATAATCACAACAAATTAAGAATGTTGTAAATGAGGTGTAAAATAAACTAGACGCAGTGACAGCAAAGATGGAGGAAGCAGGGGGGGAATAAGTGAAATAGAAGATAAAATTATGGAAAATGAAGTTAAGAAAAAGATAAGAAAATACTAGACCACAAGAAGAGAAGTATAGAACTAAGTGATTCAATAAAATGTAATATCTGTATCATAGGAGTTTCAGAAGAAGAAGAAGAGAGAGAAAGAGGTAGAAAGTTTACTTGAACAAATTATAGCTGAGAACTTCCCTAATCTGAGGAAGGAAGCAGACATTCAAATCTGGGAGGCACAGAGAACTCCCTTCAGATTCAACAAAAATAGGTCTTCTCCTGGCATATCATGGTGAAACTGGCAAAAGACAAAGATAAAGAGAAAATTCTGAAAGCAGCTAGGGACAAATGGGCCTTAACCTAACAAGGGCAGACACATAAGGGTAGTAGCAGAACTGTCCACTGAAACTTGGCAGGCCAGAAAGGAGTGGCAGGAAATCTCCAATGTGTTGAATAGGAAAAATATGCAGCCAAGAATCCTTTAGCCAGCAAGGCCGTCATTCAGAATAGAAGGAGAGATAAAAGCTTTCCCAGACAAACAAAAACTGAAGCAGTTAATGACCACTAAACCAGCCATGCAAGGGAGACTCTGTGAGTGAAATGCTGCAAAGACTACAAAGGTCCAGAGACATCACCACAAACATGAAACCTACAGATAACACAATGACACTAAATCCTTATCTTTCAATAATAACTCTGAATATAAATGGACTAAATGCCCCAACCAAAAGACACAGGGTATTAGAATGGATTAAAAAACAAGATCCATCTATACGCTGTCTACAAGAGACTCACTTTAGACCTGACGACAACTTCAGATTGAAAGCGAGGGGATAGAGAACCATTTATCATGTTACTGGAAGTCAAAAGAAAGTTGGAGTAGCCATTTTTATATCAGACAAACTAGATTTTAAAATAAATACTGTAACAAGAGATGAAGAAGGGTATTATATCATAATTAAGGGGTCTATCCACCAAGAAGAGCTAACAATTGTAAATGTTGAGGACCCCAATGTGGAAGGAAGCTTCCAAATGTATAAATCAATTAATCACAAACATTAGCAATCTTATTAATAAGAATATGGTAACTGCAGGGGACTCCATTTACAGCAATGTACAGATCACCTAGGCAGAAAATCAATAAAGAAACAATGGCCTTGAATGATACACTGGACCAGATGGATTTGACAGATATATTCAAAACTTTTCATCCAAAAGCAGCAGAATACACATCCTTCTTGAGTGACACGGAACATTGTCCAACACAGATCACAAGCTGGGTCACAAAACAGCCCTCAATAAATATAAAAGAATTGAGATCATGCCGTGCATATTTTCAGATCACAATGCGATGAAACTTTAAATCAACCACAAGAAAAAATTTGGAAAGCCTCCAAATGCATGGAGGTTAAAGAACATCCTACTAAAGAATGAATGGGCCACCAGGCAATTAAAGAAGAAATTAATAAATATATGGAAGCAAATGAAAATGAAAACATGACAATCCAAACCCTTTGGAATGCAGCAAAGGCAATCCTAAGAGGAAAATACATTGCAATCCAGGCCTATCTTAAGAAACAAGAAAAACCCCAAAACTTAACAGCACACCTAAAGGAACTAGATGAAGAACAGCAAAGAAACCCCAAGTCCAGCAGAAGAAGAGAAATAATAAAGATAAGAGCAGAAATAAACAATATAGAATCTATAAAAACCCCCACAGTAGAACAGATCAATGAAACCAAGAGCTGATTTTTTGAAAAAATAAACAAAATTGATAAACTCCTAGCCAGACTTCTCAAAAAGAAAAGAGAGAGGATGCAAACAGATAAAATCACAAATGAAAATGGACTTATCACAACCATTCCCCAGAAATACAATAATCAGAGAATACTATGAAAAATTAAATGACAACAAACTGGACAAATTCTTAGACACCCACACACTACCAAAACTCAAATGAGAAGAAATAGAAAATTTGAACAGACCCATAACTAGTGAAGAAATTGAATCAGTTATCAAAAATCTCCCAACAAATGAGTTCTGGGCCAGATGGCTTCCCAGAGGAATTCTACCACACATTTAAAGTAGAGTTCATACCACCCCTTCTCAAGCTATTCCAAAAAATAGAAACAGAAGGAAAGCTTCCGGACTCATTCTATGAAGCCAATATTACCTTGATTCGCAAACCAGATAGAGACCCCATAAAAAAAGGCCAATATCCCTGATGAACATGGATGCAAAAATTCTCAACAAGATACTAGCAAATCGAATTCAACAGTATATTAAAAGAATTACTCACCATGATCAAATGGGATTCATTCCTGAGGTGCAGGGCTGGTTCAACATTTGCAAATCAATCAATGTGATACATCACATTAATAGAAGAAAGGATAAGAACCATATGATCCTGTCAATAGATGCAGAAAAAAGCATTTGACAAAATACAACATTTTTCTTAATAAAAACCCTCAAGAAAGTTGGGATAGAAGGAACATACCTTAACATCATAAAAGCCATATATGAAAACCCCATAGCTAATACCATTTTCAATGAGGAAAAACTGAGAGTTTTTCGCCCTGAGATCAGGAACATGACAGGGATGTCTACTATCACCACTGTTGTTTAACATAGTGTTGGAACTCCTAATCTTGGCAATCAGACAAAAAAATGAAATAAAAGGCATCCAAATTGGCAAAGAAGAAATCAACCTTCCACTTTTTGCAGATGACATAATACTTTACATGGAAAACCCGAAAGACTCCATCAAAAAGCTGCTAGAACTGATAGATGAATTCAGCAAAGTCACAGGATACAAAATCAATGTACACAAATCAGTTGCATTTCTATACATCAAAAATGAAGCAACAGAAAGAGAAATCATGAAATTGATCCCGTTTACAATTGCACCGAGAACCATAAACTACCTAGGAATAAACCTAACCAAAGATGTAAAATATCTGTATACCGAAAACTGTAGAAAACTTATGAAAGGAATTGAAGAAGACACAAAGAAATGGAAAAACATTCCATGCTCATGGATTGGAAGAATAAACATTGTTAAAATGCCAATGCTACCCAAAGCAATCTACACATTCAACACAATCCCAATCAAAATCGCACTGGCATTTTTCTGAGACCTAGAACAAACAAGCCTAAAATTTGTATGGAATCACAAAAGACCCCGAATAGGCAATGTAATGTTGAAAAAGAAAACCAAAGTGGGAGGCATCACAATCCCAGCCTTTAGCCTCTACGACAAAGCTGTAATCATCAAGGCAGTATGGTATTGGCACAAAAACAGACACATAAGCCAATGGAATGAGTACAGAACTCACAACTAGACTCACAAATGTATAGCCAACTAATCTTTGACAAAGCAGGAAAGAGTATCCAATGGAAAAAAGACAATCTCTTTAGCAAATGGTGCTGGGAGAACTGGACAGCAACATGAAGAAGAATGAAACTGGACCACTTTCTTACACCATACACAAAAGTAAACTCAAAATGGATAAAATACCTAAATATGAGACAGTAAACCAAACCCTAGAGGAGAAAACAGGCAACAACCTCTTTGACCTCAGCCACAGCAACTTCTTACTTGACATGTCTCCAAAGGCAAGGGAAATAAAAGCAAAAATGAACTATTGGAACCTTGTCAAGATAAAAAGCAAAGGAAACAATCAACAAAAATAAAAACAACCAATGGAATGGGAGAAGATATTTGCAAATGACATACTGGATAAAGGGTTAGTATCCAAAATCTATAAAGAACTTACCAAACTCAACACCCAAAAAACAAATAATCCAGTGAAGAAATGGGCAGAAGACATGCATAGACACTTTTCAAAAGAAGACACCCAGATGGTCAACAGACACATGAGAAGATGCTCAACATCACTCATCATCAGGGAAATACAAATCAAAACCACAATGAGATACCACCTCACACCTTTCAGAATGGCTAAAATTGACAACTCAGGAAACAAGAGATGTTGGTGAGGATGTGGAGAAACAGCAACCCTCTTGCACCATTGGTGGGAATGCAAACTGGTGCAGCCACTCTGGAGAACAGTGTGGAGGTTCCTCAAAAAATTAAAAATAGAATTACCCTATGATCCAGCAATAGCACTATTAGAAATTTATCCAAAGGATACAGGAGTACTGATTTATAGGGTTACATGTACCCTAATGTTTATAGCAGTGCTTTCAATGATAGCCAAATTATGGAAAGAGCCCAAATGTCCATCAACTAACGAACGGATAAAGAAGATGTGGTTTATATATACAATGGAATACTACTTGGCAATGAGACAGAATGAAATCTTGCCATTTGCAACAACGTGGATGGAGCTGGAAGGTATTATGCTAAGTGAAGTAAGTCAGAGAAAGACAGATGTCATATGTTTTCACTCAAATGTGGAACTTGAGAAACTTAACAGTGTCGCAGACTATGAGTCTGGAGTTCTCTCTTGTCCAGCAAGAGAGCGGACACAGAATTGAATATGAGAGAGCTAATGTCCCGGAGGAAACAAGAGCCCCGAACAGGGGTTTCGTCTCCTTATTTATTGAGCTCACAAGATATTACCCACATGGTGAATGTGAAGAAAACAAGACCTTACATACGTGAACGTGGAGACAACAATCAGAGAGTAATCATTAACTTGTGTAAAAAGCAAAAGGTCGGGGAGACAAGTGGAGTTTGTGATCAAAGTACAATAGTATATTGGCATCAGATGGAAAGTACTTGTGATCCCATTACAGTATCTCGCTAGCTAACCTCGGGTGTTTTTGCCCCATGGTGGCGGCTTTCCACCCTAAGCTTTTTTCCAACTCATTTATGTAAGTAGAACCTATTTCCCCACAAACAGAAGACCATGGGGGAAGGGAAGGGGAAAAAATAGTTTCAAACAGAGTGGAAGGCAAACCATAAGACTCTTAAATATAGAGAACAAACTGATGGTTCATGGGGGGGCGGGGAGGGTGGGGAAGAGGGGAAAATGGGTGATGGGCATTGAGGAAGGCACTTGTTGGTATGAGCACTGGGTGTTGTATGTAAGCGATGAATCATGGGAAACTACTCCTGAAGCCAAGAGCACACTGTATACACTGTATGTTAGTTAACTTGACAATAAATTAAATTAAAAATAATAAACAATAAAATATATTAAAAATCATGCAACATATAGGAAGATGGCACAAATTTATACAAATTACATCATGAAAAAATAGCTCAGAATGATCTGAAATTACTAATACAAACAGCAACAACAAAAACCACCATATTGGAAAAAAAAAAAATTTGGACGAAGTTTGGGAAGTGGACTGAGTGGACTGGTTAATTTCTGAACGATAAGAGCAAAGAACAGTTTGGTCTATTGCTTAGGAACAAGGATGACCAGAAGAACTTTCAGTGATTACTGAACCACTCTTATTGATCTCTGAAGAATTTTGGAGAACAACAACAGCAATAATAAGCAATAATAATAATAAACAGCAATAATAAGGTCTAAAAACAAGCTTCTTTAATCTTATTTTCATTAGCAAAAAAGTGAAAGAATACAGATTCTACAAACTACAAATAGTGTGACCATAATATTAATCTTAGCCAAGAATCCAAATCATATTTTAAAATGATTTTAAAATAAAAATCACAAATAATTCCACTACCAACTACAACCAAAATTAACATTTTGCTGTAAATTCTTTCTAGAATTTCCCCGTGAATAGATGCATGCCCTTCTTTTGTTTTTAGGTTTTGACCTTTTTATCTCTTTTTTACTCCTTTCACTTAACAGAATATGGTGACTATTATTTGGTGTTACTAAACATTCTCTTACATATAATATCGTTTTCCATGGCTACATAGTACATTCTACACATACATATTTCATTATATAAATGAACCATAATTTATGAATTGTCCCCCATTTTATTTTCTATTACTCATTTCTAATATTTAGATACTATGACCGTTATTATTTCTGCTTTGAGGAATTTCCTGAGGTCTTATCTGTAACCTAATATACAACTGACTTTTGTAAATGTTCTTTGAACCCTGAAAAAAATTTTCATTCTCTGTATTTTGGATATTATGCAGCATATATTCAATGTCTTTTTTTCCTTAATTTTTTTAATGTGTATTTTTGAGAGACAGAGAAAGACAGAGCATAAGCAGGGGAGGGTCAGAGAGAGGGAGACACAGAATCTGAAGCAGGCTCCAGGCTCTGAGCTGTCAGCACAGAGCCCAACGCCAGGCTCGAACTGAAGGACTGCAAGATCATAACCTAAGTCAAAGTCAGACGCTTAACCGACTGAGCCACCCAGGCACCCCTCAAATCTCTTTTTTTTTTTTACATGTTTATTTATTTTTTTTTTTTTGAGAGAGACAGAACACAAGCAGGGGAAGGGTAGAGAGAAAGGGAGACACAGAATCTGAAGCAGGCTCCAGACTCTAAGCTGTTAGCACAGAGCCCAACGTGGGTCTTGAACCTACAAACTGCAAGATTATGACCTGAGCTGAAGTCGGACGCTTAACCCACTGAGCCACCCAGGCACCCTGTAACTATTCAATCTTCATTCAGTATTCATTATATTACACAATTCCTGTATTTATATTATTTCTTGTTTGGTTGGTTGGTATATGAAAGCCTGAGCGTGGCATTTTAAAATCTTTCACCACTAGTATAGTTTGGGTGCAATATCAGTTAATGCAATCAACATTTATTAATGCATGTATTTCCATGACAGTATATCTGCACTGCGAATTGGACTCTTTGTTTAGATAAAACAACCCTCATTGCCTTATTTAATGATCCTTGTCTTAGCTGCATTTTGTCTTCTATCAATGTCATGGTTTCTGCTTTCATGTTTGTTGCATCTGCCTGCTACCCTGTCTCAGCATTTTATTTTTAATCTTTGCACATCATTGTATTTCGGGGATGAACATGGTAAATAACATATGGTTGAATTTTATTTTCTGATACAAGATGAAGACCTTTATTAAAAATGGGTTATTTAGGGGCACCTGGGTGGCTCAGTCAGTTGGGCGTCTGACTCTTGATTTCAGCTCAGGTCATGATCCCAGGGTCACAGGATCAAGCTCCCCCATCCCCATTGGACTCCACACTGAGCCTGCTTAAGATTCTCTATCTCCCTCTCCCCAGTTCACACTCTTTTTCTCTAAAAAAAATTTTAAAAATATATTTTAAAGCGACCACTTGTAAGCTGTTGTAAATAGGTATTGAAGTTCATCATTTTCATGGCCCTTTTAATTTTCAATGCTTCCTTGCCATCTCCTTTATTTTCTGTCTTGTTTCATATGCAATATGTTTTCTTAGACCCCTGGGTTTGGAAGACAGATTAGTAGAAAAAGAAATTCTATAACTATTATTTTTTAAAATTAAATGTCAAGAACAGAATGACTCTCATAGTTGAACCAAGGATTTCAGAACATTTTATTGTCATTGTCCCATCCTTTTCCATAGACTCCAGACAAACACCAGTCTTTTCAGGCTTTTAAAGTTGTCATCTGGGGCTTTAAATCCCAACTTGTTGTCTCATAAATTTTTGTGACAATGCATACCTTCTCTTTGAATATATTTTACTTTTGCATAAAGTTTTATTTTTTCTTTTTTGAGAGACAGCATATGCACGCATTTGAGCAGGTGAGAAGCAGAGGGAGGAGAAAGAGAATATTAAGCAGGCTCCACAACTTGGGCTCGATCTCATGACCATGAGATCATGACCTACACCAAAATCTAGAGTTGGAGGCTTAACTGACTGAGTCACGCAGGCACCCCTGAGTACAATTTTAAAACTGGATTCACAACAATAATTTAGACATCTCTTTTTAAATTGGCTTCAGTGCTAATTGCCTATCTTTTATAACATTACTTTCTCCAAATACTTGATTTGATTTTCAGTAAAACAAACTGTGCTCATTGGTTGCACCTAATAGGTTTTAACCTTATTGGGTTTTAGTTTCCTTGCAATCCCTCCATATTTCATTTGCATTTTTGCATACCATATTTCATTTTCATCTCTGCCTGTTCTCATTCTCTTCTGATTTGTAAAAGCCATGGTTCCTTGCCCTCTTAAGAGCATTCCAGTCTCCTAAAATATTTTTTTAGATCCAGCTGGAAGAGTTCATTTATTTTCATTCTGTATGCTATTCTTTGCACCCTTCTCTTGCATTTTCCTTAGTTCCTTTCTGTTTTACTCTTTACTCATTCTCAGAGAAGGAAGCATTCTACAGATTTGATGCTTGTCAAATAACAGGTCCTGGATCTTATTCTCACCGAATGCTAAATTAACAGTGGCAGGTAGATATGCACACGTCTCAGGTGACATCAGGTTTCCAGAATATATTATCCTAGGGTAACTCTACTTGAATTTTATTTTCCTCTTAGTGCTAAGACAATTTCTACTTTTTGGAATTATCACAATACTTCACAAAATGATCAAAACTTCTCAACATTTCATAAGCATCTTAATAGATCTATATTCTTTATTCATCAATGTGAAATCCAATATATATCCATTGCATCAATTCCTTATATCCTTAAAATTCTTTACATACTCACTTGTTGTCGTCACTCAACAAGTGACATACTCACTTGTTGTTGAAGATTGATAGAGATACATTTGCCACTGCAGTTGTTTTGACAACTTTTATTTATTCTAGTATTTATGTTTTAGAATAAAAATATTCATGGGTGATATGCCTTCTAACAAATTATATCTCCTGGCGACAGTTAATGCATCATTTAATGTTTCCTGCATTAAATTCTATTTTGTCTAATCTTAATATTGCTCTCCTTTCTTTCTTTGGTTTGCATTTTCCTGGTATATTTATACTCTTTCCTTTTTTTTTTTTTTAATCCTTTCTGTCCCACTTTGTCTTAAACAGCATATATTTAGAATCAGTTTTTGCCCGATCCATGTCTCTTTGTCTTTTAATAGAAATGATTAAGCCATTCACACTTAATGTGATAACATATTTGACCTCACTTCCATCATCTTATTTTGTACTTTCTTTTTTTATATACCCTTGCTATTTTCTTTATTAGTTGTTATCTTGGCCATACCATTCCAAATCTTTCTCCTAATTTTAAAGTTAAACACCCCATTTGTAGTCCTATATTCATCTACTCTCTTACTTAAAAATGTACTTAGTAATTGATACCTCTCACAGCACAAAATGAGAACTTTAGTATTTCAAGTGCTTTTTCCCCCTGGAGTAATCTCAGTTTTTAGACCCAGATTATTACCATTAAATTTTTCATCTATTTTTTAATTAAGAATTATTTTATATTTTGCATGTTTCATAATCATATTCATAACATTTAAACATTAAATTTGCTCAACTGGTTTCATTATTCACCTCCTATCTTTTATATCACATCACATCCATCCCCAAATATTAATATTCATTAATTTCCCCGTTGATCAGAATATTTTGAATAAATGCTTTTTTCCCTAAAGGATTTCAGTGGTCTACTTTCTGTGAACTTCTTTTGTCTGACAATATCTTTTTTCCCCTCACATAATACTGACACAGTTCTGGGTCACAATCTTATTACCTCAAAACTCTGTACCTACACATCAACTTCCTTCTGACATTTAGTGTTACAAAATGTTTGACACACGCTTATTTTTTTAAATACTGGGTTTTTTTTCTGATTGCATACCAATAGATTTTTTTATCTTATAAATTAGCAACTTCTACCAGAATATATGTTTAATTTTCCCCAGTACACAATGAATATTTTGAATTGAAATCATAAAAATAGTATTCTATACTTTTTATAACTCATCTTCCATTTTCTCTTCTCCTGAAAAATTCTATATTTTAATGTTTAATCTGTTGAATTACAGCTTCCATTTTTTTCACTCATTAGTTCGTTTATGTGATTTCTATCCGAAGTGGAAGAATTTACAGTCATCTTTAGTGGTCTGCTTCCAGTTTAATTCTGCAAAACATTTTTCATTTTATTTTTACTTTTTTAATATTTATTTTATTTTTGAGAGAGAGAGACAGACAGAGTACGAGCGGGGGAGGTGCAGAGAGAGAGGGAGACACAGAACTCGAAGCAGGCTCCAGGCTCCTAGCTGTCAGCACAGAGCCCGACATGAGGCTGGAACTCACAGACTCAGGGACCGTGAGACCATGACCTGAGCCGAAATCGGCTGCCCACCCAACTGAGCCACCCAGGTGCCTCACATTTTTCGTTTTAAAGGAGGAAAAGTTTCCTAATCTCAGATTGCTCTCTTTTGATAGCTCCTGTTACATTCTTTTCAGTCTCTAAATAGAACTTGGAACTGTTTTAAAAACGTTTTCTCCTATTTTTTCAATAGTGTCTATTTTACATGGAGAAATTAGTTTTACATTCTCAGAGGTATTCCTTATTCTGAACTGCTAAATACTGTTTTCATGAGCTTTGACCATGTGTTGACTGCGAGTGAGTCCCACAGCCCATAGCCATGTGTGCTGGCCAAAGTGTGTCTGAGGAGGCACAGACATGATTGAGATGCTGAGGTGGTGTTTCCCATCACCAACCTGCCTAGTACTATTATAGTCCCCTGCCACTTAAATACATATGTTTAACTATATTGAGATATAGTATATATTAATATATATTATATACATTGCATGTTATATGTATTATGTATATAACATATTATTATATATCTTTTTTTTAAGTTTATTTATTTATTTTGAGAGAGTGAGAGGCAGAGAGAGAGAGAGAGAGAGAGAGATGGAGAGACAATCCCAAGCAGGCTCCAAGCTGTCAGCACAGAGCCCAACATGGGGCTTGAACCCACAAACCATGAGATCATGACCTGAGCCGAAATCAAAAGTCAGATGCTTAACCGACTGAGCCACCCAGGCACCCCCATATATATACCTTTTTAAATGGTGGTAAAATATACATAACATACAATTTATGTTTAATTCTGGTAGTAAAATATACGTGACATAAAATTTACCATTTAACTATTTTCAGGTATACAGCTCAGTGGCATTAAGTACATTCACACTTTTGTGCAACTACCCCCACCATCCATTCACAGAACTTTTTTCATCTTACAAAACTGAAACTCTGTACCGCTACATGAGAACACCTCATTCTCCCCTGGAAACTACCATTTTTAATGGAAACTCCGCAGCCCATGGAAACTACCATTCTCTGTACTTTTGACTATACTAAATACCTCCTATGAGTGGAAAAGTACAGTATTTGTCCTTTTGTGACTGGTTTATTTCACTTAGCATAATGTCTTCAAGGTTCATCCATGTTGTAGCATACATGAGAATTCCATTCCCCTTTAAGGATGAACAACATTCCATTGTAGACACATACAACACTTTGCTTATCCATTTGTTCACTGATAGACACTTGGTTGCTTCCACCTTTTGGCTTGTGTGAACAATGCTGCTATAAATTTAGGTGTGCAAATAACTCTTCATGTCCTTGCTTTCAATTCTTTTAGGTATATATCCAGAAGTGGAAATGATAGCTATATGGTATTCCTATTTTTAATTTTTTGAAGAACCATCGTACTGTTTTCCATAGTGGTTTCACCATTTTACAATCTCACCAATAGTGCACAAGGGTTCCAATTCTCACATCTTCATCAACATTTGCTATATTCTTTTCTTTTCTTTGACAATAGCTATCCTAATGGATATGAAGTAATATCTCATTACGGTTTGATTTGCATTTTCTTAATGATTGGTGATGTCGAGCATCTTTTCATGTACTTATTGGCCATTTGTGTGTCTCCTTTGGAGAAATGCTTTTCAAATCCTTTCTGAAGCGCATTTTTTAATTGGATTATTTGACTTTGTGTTGAGTTTGGGGAGTTCTCTATATATTCTGAATATCAACCCACTTTCAGATATGTGATTTGCAAATAATTTTCTCCCATTGTTTATAGTCCCCGTCACTTTACCCTCAAGAGTTGCTATTGAAATTCTTCTACTAGTTTCCTCTTTTTCATCTCCAGGCCAACTTTTCCTTCCACCCTCGTGACTTATGGGTTGGTTGAGCTTTCCCTTGATTCACTCTCACATATACTCTTTATAATGGACTATTGTCACATTTTTTTTAAGTATACTTATTTATTTTGAGAAAGAGAGAGCAAGCACAAGGGAGGGGCAGAAAGCGAGGGAAAGAGAGAATCCCAAGAAGTCTCTGCACTATTGTCACAGAGCCCGACATGGGGCTCAGTCTCATGAAATGTGAGATCACGACCTGAGCAGAAATCAAGAGTCGGACTCTCAACTGACTGAGCCGCCCAGGTGCCAAAATTTTCTGTTGTCAAAATTTTTGACATGTGGGTTACATGGTATCCTTTTTTGGCTGTCAGTACTATAATAAATATCCTCAAATACTTATATATTAATTTGGTCATTTCAATAAATAATTATGGGAGTAGGCATGAGTTAAATGGGTATTCTTCATTTCTTATTTTCAAGGCAGTATTTCTCAAAGGTAGTAAACCTGCACCAGAATCACTCTGAGCCTGAGCATTGGTAAAAAAAAAAAAAAAAAAAAAAAAAAAAATTGCTGGTTCTGGGCCCCTACTCCACATCTCTGAATCAGAATCTCTGATGGATAGTCTCCAGGCAAAAATAAAAATTCAAGAACTGCTAGGTTGATGGCTGCCATGTGAGCACTTGGAAGAGAAAGCAATGATTCCCTGGAACAAACCAAAGTTCACTCAGAAGTCATAGCAGGTGATTCTTACGTCTTTTTGACAGGTATATTAGTTATGCAACTCAGAGACAGGATATTTGACAAAGCTTCCCATGAGCCTTGCAGGCATGAAGGAGAAACTGTTGAATGCAAAGACAGGGATAATGTGCATGCGAGATCATGACCGGAGTGCAGTGTCCACCGTGGGTTCTGACATGCCAAAGTAGGTTTTTAGAGAAAGTGTAATGCACCACAGGAGGTTTGCCAGAGAAGTTAAGGAATTAAAAACCCTATAGAAGAATCACTGAGAGAACTTCTTTAGCAATGATTCTTAACCCCGTTGAACACTCGTGTCACTTGAGGGTCCTTAAAAATACTCAGGCCCAGGTCCTAACGCCAGACCAATTAAATTAGCATCTCCAGGAGTAGAACCCAGAACTGACAGGTCTGCAATTCTCTCCAGTTGATTTTAATGTTCAACCGAAGTTGAGAACCACTGATCTAGAGAAAAGGACCTTGATTACAAATTTGTGACGCTCCAATGTGGAAGAGGAAGACAAAAAAAAAAAAATCCATGCTTGATAATTCACCTGGCAGAAGTGACACTGAGAGTCTAGATGAGTCAGCAAATGGCTACTGGCATAGCTCACCTACCAAGCCCAGACTCTCAGTGCTGTGAGAAACTTCCTTCCCTTATCGAAGAGGCATGGATCTCTTTGACAGGAATCTTTCAGATATTGGCAATACGTATACCAAGATAAATGAAAACCGACTCCCACGATCTCATCAGCTCTTGTGGTTTCACTTGCCACTTATACTGATGATTCCCTAATCTGGGTCTCTAGCCACATAGCTCATCTGTCAACTACATCTCCACCTGGATCTCTCACTGACTCTTAAAATGGAACGTGCTCCAAACTGAATCATTATTAACCCTGTCTTTTCCCCTGTTCCTTGGTTCTCATGGTCACTGGAACCACTACCCTTCCAGGCACACAAGGTAGAAGCCCGAGAGCTACACTTGACTCATGTGCCTCCCTCACTCCCTCCACATCCACTTAATTACAAGTTCTTTCCTGATTCCTTCCTTCCATCTGTCCCACCTTGTTCAGTCCTCATATTACCTAAATTCCCATGGAAGCCTCCCAATGGGCAGCCCTGCTTCCTGTCTTCTCCCCTCCCAACACTGCAGCTAGAAGGATTGCTCTAATGTTAAAATCTGAGCACGTCAGTTCCCACTTAAATTTTCCCAGTGGCCCTCCACTTTCTATGAGAAAAGATCTACATTCTCTTGGTTGACAGACAAGACCCAAGTGCCCACATTTCCAGTCTCACCTCCCATCACTTCTTGAATCACAGTGTGCTCCAGCAACACGGAGCTGCAGACAAGAACTGCCTCTGAGCCATTGCTTACAGTTTCCTCTATTATCCACATTCACTTCTTCACTTCTACCCATCCTTTGAATTTCAAGTGAAGCTCATCTACTCCAGAGAGTAACGCCTGACCTCCGTGGTCTAATACTTTCCTAGGCTTGGGAGGTGACCCCTCCTCTAGAATCTCATCTAAAGATAATGGTACACAATTTCTGGCTCTGTTCCATCCAGTTCCCAGAAAACTGGTTGGTCTTATCCCCAGCAACTACTCCTACACCTAGCACAGAGGGGATGTTCAGTATATATTTGCTGATCTAATGTTAGTCAAGTGATTGGGCGAATTTCCTCAGGAATGCACTTGCCAATAATTTGCATGATTTAAGAATTAGGAACAATGGAAGCTTTGGGGTAGAGAGGGAATTTCCCCAGCTACAGGAACATGTAACTACTGATTCCTAATGATTGATCAAAATCACTCTGTGATCAGCCAAAGGCTGCTGGACATCCTGGCATGAGAAAAAGGAGGGGACCAACTTCCACAGTGGGTGTCCTGGGGTCAGATTCTGAGGATCATGGACATATTTGCTGATGAAACTTTGGGTTGACAAAAGTGGGAAACTGGATGCGAACACCCACCCCACTTTGCATAGACCTCAAGGATTCTGGAAGGAATCTTCTAGTCCTTGCAGAGACTAAAACAGCTTTCTGTAGCTCTACTTTAACTGAAATACAGGGACACTGAGGCAGCTAGTAAAATGCTGTGGGCCACCATACAAGAGCAGAGAAGTGGAGAAATACAGCAAGGAATGAAAACATCTGGGCCAAACATTTCAAGCATGTCAGCATCTAAGGGTCAAAGTGGCCTTGCTGACCTCTGGCTACTTGGAACTTTCATACCAGATCAGCCATGAGGGAAGCAACAACTCAGTTTCTGTGTAGATGACACTGTTTATGCCTTAAGTGAGGAGAGAACTGTCTATGCAGACCACCCAGAAAAGCAAGGTGCGCCCAAATGGCCAGCTGCACAGATGGGTCTGGAGTTTGTCAGCTGTGTGCCATTGAGTTTTACCTGTCCTCCCTTTTCTTGCCATAGTACACTCTTCGAGATCCATCCCATGGCCTCTGCTTTGACAAAATCATACTACTGAAATATGGTGGGTGATGTCTGTGCTGATTGTCTCACACTTGTGATTGGAATCAGGAGAGCTCATGGATATCAGCACAGTGTTTTCTCCTAAGTGTGGTACACATGCAAAGAACGGTTACTATTATTATGAGTTTTATTATTTCTTTTAAAAAGTCTTTTCTTACATGAACTTTTCTCTCTGTGCCCCTGTTCTGCCTTGAAGACCTTGTACAACTTGGAAAACAAGAGCCCTTAATGTCTCCCTTACTTTCTCCTTTTAAATCACAATGCCAGGAAAGAAAGATTTTCACTGAGGTATCAATGACTTACAAGGTTAATTCCAAGAGCAAAGTGGACACTTCCTATCAAAAACAAACACTCCTCCTGTGTGCTCCTTCAGAAATGAAGATGAGGAGAAGCTGTGCCCTGGGAAAAGCACTGGGGAAGAGTGGGAGACCTCAGCTCATGTTCCTGTCTTGGATGTGTGACCCCAAGCAGGATACTTCCTCTCTCGATGCAGGATTCCTCACTTTAAGATGAAAGCCTGGGATCAGGTTCTCTCTAGTCTCCTTCCCTGAGTTCATCTTCTATGATACTAGAGACTCTTAGATCTGCCTCAAATGAATACAAGTCTTTTGGCCTAACTGAATAATATCCTAGGGTTCTAAGACAACATGCAATTGAGACCACTGGACCACTCTCCTTAACCTATTCAGAATCATAAAGTTAGCCACTATCACCACCACCACCATTACCTCCAGAGCAAAGAAAGTTCTATTTTTTAAATACGAAATACAATGTATTTCTTAAGTTGAGGGGCTGACGTTAAACCCCAGGGAATATTCTAGAATAGGATGTGTAATTATATTTTAGGACTGAAGTTGTGATCTCTAAGAACTAACAAGGGTTAACTGAAATTTAGGTTATGTCAGAATAACAAAATAACTTCTTTGACAAAGTTATTGGCAGGCAGATCAGGGAAATACCAGTGATAAGGAGTATCTGGACTTTATCAAAACCTTGTAAGATTCCTTTGATAATTTCTTGAAAAAGATGAAGAAATATGGGCTGGGTAATAGTATAAAAAGTTGCATAAACTTTCTGAAAGAGTGCTGGTTACTTATTGAATTAACATCTATCTTTAGGGAGCATATAGTAGAATGCCTCAGATCCTATAATATTCATCATTTTTATCGATGACTTAGTTGAAGAGGTCATGCTCATCAGATTTGGGGATGACAGGAAGCCAGCTGGAAGGAACAGCAAATACACTGGGTAACAGATTCAAAGCCGAAATATTTGGGCTAGTTGGCACGGAAGACAAAATTGAACAAGATAAAATGAGTAATAAATGCAAGGGCTCCAGCTTCAGGTCCCAGGGAGCCTCTGCACGAGCATGGGGGTGTGAGGCAGGTGATACACTTCAAGAGGAAGTTTAAAAGAGAGTTGTTGTTTTTTTTTTTCAGTTGGTACTAAGCCCAACAGGTTATTATGGATATAGATCCCTAATTCAACCTTACAAAGTTTTAACAGAAATATGAAATGTGAAATGAAGGAGGTAATCATCTCTATTTGGTATTAATTAAGCCTCCCTTGAAATTTTGTATTTTATTCCTTAAGAACAAAGACAGAAAAACTGGAGCAAGGATGGTAACTATAGTTAAGACACTGAAGCCAATGGCCTATGAGGCAGGTGGAGCTGTGCAAAGGGCACAGGGAGGCTGGGGCCGGATCGTGCCATGAATTGGCTGTGAGATCCTAGCCAAGCCAATATTTCCCTCAGAGCTGGTGAGAGAACTCCCTAGGGAGAAGCATGGATGCTGGTGGTGGGTTCATTTGCTCTCCTCGGTTTTGCCCTCTGGTCAGATTATGTTATAGGTGGGTTCTTTTCTCCCTTGTCACTCATCCAGGGACAAGACCCTTAAGCCCCCAACCCCAAAATTTTACACTTAATATTCTATTAACATTTGTAAATTATACCAATTTCTCCCCTTGGGAAACCTTCAAAAATACCCCTCTTTGGGGGCACCTGGGTGGCTCAGTTGGTGAAGCGTCTGACTTCAGCTCCGGTCATGATCTCACAGTTTATGAGTTTGAGCCCTGCGTGGGGCTCTGTGCTGACAGCTCAGATCCTGGAGCCTGCTTCAGATTCTGTGTCTCCCTCTCTCTCTGCCCCTCCTCCCCCCTAAAATAAATAAACAGTAAAAAGTATTTTAAAAAATACCCTTCCTTTGGCTTCCAGGGAAGTAAAGCTGATGGCAGTTCACATCTACATTACCCTACACAACATTTACTGAGGTAAGCAAAAGGCTTAAGGCAAAAGGCTCTGAAATCACAGGACCCTGAGTTAAAACTCAGCCTCTCCTATTAGCTTCGTGAGTGCTTACCTAGACTTCCCTGAGACTTAGTTTTCCTGTCTGTAGAACAGGGTTAATACCAGGCTCATAATGATACGAAGATTAAGTGAGACAACGCATGTACAAAATATAGCACAATGTAGAGCACAGAGTAGGTGCCCAATAAATAGTATTCCAATATTACTACTACATTTACTACCACTATCCCTCCTCTTTCTTTCTCCCTACTCCCATTCTCCTTTGGAAGCCAGGAATTTCCAGATGAACATTCTATAGGAAATGTTCTATATGAGCATTTTCTTTCCTTTTAAAAAAATGTTTCTTTATTTTGAGAGACAGCATGCTACACGAGCGAGGGAGGGGCAGAGAGGCAGAGAGAGAATCCCAAGCAGGTTCCACTCTGTCAGCACAGAGCCTAATGCGGGGCTCGATCCCATGAACTATAAGATCATGACCTGAGCTGATACCTAGTCAGTCGCTTAACTGACTGACCACCCAGGTGCCCCATACATGCATTTTCTATTATGGTAGCCAGAAGGTATATGTACGCACTACGAATATGACTCATGTGATTGAAAAATGGAATGTTAAATTTTGTTTAATTTTAATGAATTAACTGCAAATGGAAATACTCCCATGTGGAAATAGCACAGCTCAAGACACCTTGCTGGTATGTTTCTGAGACTGCCTGGCCAGAGCAAATAAAGATGCATGGAACAAGAAATGCACATAAAGCACCCAGTACAGTCCCTGGAAATCTCTCTTATTTCTTCATTTACCACATTTAATTGTCTATAGCGCATAAGTTCTACCTCAGGTGCTGGCGGTACGGTGAGAGCTGTACCTTCAAAGAGCTCACAATTTAGAGAGGGGTATGCAGGTAAGTGATTTCGCCATAGCGAGGCAAGTGTGTGCACAGGTGCTATGGGTGAAGGGGGGACAGGTCTCTACCTCAGATGAGCAGTCAGGGGAGCCTTCCCAGAAGGATGGTTTAAGATCTGAGCAGTCTTATGTAGATTTCATAGTGGGGACTCAATTAATATTTATGCAATTTACAAAAACAGACTATATTCCAGGGCTATGAAACCCAGTGCTGGAGGTGGTGGCTATGAGGCAAACACTGTCTTATGGAAAACTCATACCTAGGGCCAACTTGTTGTCTTCAAAAATGTCCCCTTTGTGTCTTTTTGTATTGTCTAATTCTGTTTCTCTTCTGCAGCCATATCTTCTTCACCTGAGGACATTTTTTCAGATGATGAATATAACCTTATTTTTTATTGCTTTATTTGTAGTCACTAACCATAACTGATTTGGTAGGGGGCAGGGGGGCAGATGCACTTGTTACATATAAGATAACATCAACTCCTACTGTGGTTTTGTTCTGGAATTCTGATACTTCGTACAAACAAATGGCTCTCTGAACATGGCCAGTATGTGAAGAAACTGTTACAGATTGGTTGGACTGGCTGAATCTGGCTGTGACAGTGACACACATTAACAGAAGTAAGAGTTATTCTAATTACTTCTACAGAGAAGTAGGATCTTTTGCACATTTCCACATTTTACACAATGTTTGATTTGCCCAAGTCTAATATATGACCTCTAGCCAGAGAATTCTGCAACTGACAGCGGCTCACATAAAAGCAGGTAGAGCTTTATACTGTATGGTTTCCATAATCACATGTGTGTGGATAAGGCTGGATGATACCTGTGACTCCTTCTCCCAGGAGGCCAGGGGGATGCTCGTGTGGGGTGGTTTGGTCATGTGAGGCCCTTGGTCTGTTTGAGTCTCTAGAGGTCACCTGCTTTGACTGTGGCCGAGTTGCCTCTGATGGATGAAAGTGTAAATTAGTGTAGCCTTTTCAAAAAGCAGCTTGTCCTGTATATCAGGAGTCTCGAAACATTCATGCCCTTTGGCCCAGTGATTCTGCTTCTGGGAATCTATCCAAAGAAAGTATTTGGAAACGTGTGCAGCAGGGATGTTGTGCAGAGTTATTCGTAGCTGCTAAATGACTAACAGTGTGATAATATACAGCCATGAAAATGATGTTCACGAAGGACTTTTGCTATAACACTAATGGGGGTATGTGTGTAGAGAAGCAATAGTTACAGAGGTTAAGCAACCACCCAGGACCCAGACAGCCTGGATTTAAATCTTGGGTCTGCCTCTTACTAGTGATGTGGTGTGGGCAAGTCTCCTGAACTCTATGGGGTTGATTATAATACTTGCCACAGAAAGTCTTCTGAGGATTAAATGACACAATGAATATAAAACACTCAGCACCTAAAATATACAGTTACTAGATACTCAATGTTGGCTCACTATAGATTATATGATTTTAAGGCATAAAAATGGCTAGTAAAAAAATATGCCAATATAGTAACAGTGTGGAAATGGGTGGTGGAATCATGAGTGGTTTGACCCTTTGCACACTTTCCAACTTCCCAAACTTTCTGCATCCAACATGAATTACTTTCACACTGAAAGGGTATATCATAAAAGATGTAATACAATAAGATTTTTTCAAAAGAATTTATCACAACAAAATTGTACTTCTCTCTTCCTACCCACCCCTTCCAAGGCAGGAGCTGGGGGCAGCCTCCTCCCCCAGGGATTAGCAGGAGAGGGAAAGGATGCTGGTGTGTGGGTTCTTCCTCCCGCAGAGCCTCAGGCGTGCACAGCTGGGACCTCTGAGTGGCACCTGTTGAAAGTGCTCCATGTAGTGGGGGGGAAGGGGGGAGAGTTGGAACTGGTGTCCTTAGTAGTTCCTCCTATTTCTGAGAGTCTAGATTCCAAGATGCTCTGATATTTATCATTTTCGTCCCATGTCTTGATTGATCTGAACCAAACACTGAACTGAAAGTGTAAGGTGGGAAAGACTCATCTACTTGCATCCCATCCCCAGACCCCTCCTAGAAAAATACCTGAAATAATGCCTACCGTGCTACACATAAACTAAGGGTGGCAAAGGAAAGACTTAGATCAGAGATACAACAGGGAAGTTAGCTTAGTTCCTGCTGCTTTATTTAATGAGTATAATTTATATTCAGAACGGAATCTCTGCCAAATACAGCCCTTTCAACAAGACAAACGGCAAAATCCCTCCCACGTTCGGACATATCCCTGGAACGAGGGGGTAGGTTATGAAGCACAAAGTAGGGGTGTGAGAGGGTATGCGTGTGTATGTGTGTGTATGTGTGTGTGTGTGTGTGTGTGTGTGTGTGTACGTGACCAAACTGCGATGACATCTGCCCCTTCGATCTAACGTCCTTCACTGACAACGAGGGTGCCCTGTGCTCCAGCAAATGGGCCGTATTCTACACAAAGCATCTCAGGCACGGAAATCGCGAATTCGTTCTCCCCATTGGAACCTGAGGGGCAGTTCCCAGCCCTAGGTCCTGACCGCTGTCCCTCATCAGTGACTACCCCCGGTCCACATCTCCAGACCCAAGGCGCGCGGCCCCCAGACCCCGAAATGAAAGAATGACCAACAGCGCTCCCCGGCCCTCCCGGGACAGCGAGGTCATCGTATGCTAATGAAGCCAGAGGAGCGGGCCGCGCCTGCCCGGGAGCGCGTCGCGTCGGCGGGTTCTCAGCTCTCCCGCGCGCCACTGCGGCGCAGCCACAAATCACCGCGCGCTGCCGCTGCCGCAGACCCTCGGCCGCGGGGAGGGGGCGTCGTGGCCGCCACTGTGAGTGCCGCAGCTGGATCACTCACATCTGGGGACGCCTCCTAGCTCCCTTCGCAGGCTTTCCACTGCAGTGATGGCGGGGGTGCGGGCGGCGCCTCAGAGTCACCTGTAGGGCTTTTCGGAACTCCGCCGCCCCCTCCGCAAATTCTAGTTCATCCGTCCAGAGAAAGAAAATGTCAGAATATGCAAGGTGAGATGGACCAGTGGAGTTCTGCAAAGCCCCACAGGTGCTACGAGATGCGCGCCCTTCAGGACGCAAACACACACACGGACACACATGTGGTGACTCAGAGACTAAACAAGTCGGCTTTATATTCTCTCCCATCCCTCCTCTCCCTCCCTAGCTTGTATTTGTCAAGGTGTCCGCGCGCTCTCCAGCCTCCCTTCAAGCTCCCCTAGCCCAGAGGCTCTGCGGACTGTCCCAAAGTCCTGGAACCCCGCGGGACGGCCAGAGGCTTTGGCGACCAGACGTCAGTAAAAGTATCCCCGCTCCTCGCCGCCCTTGGGCACCCTGGAGCGCGAAGTGGCTACCAACGAAGCAAAGTACACCTAGAAGGGGGGAATCTGGCCAGCTGCTGGAGCCAAGTGCCCGGAGCAACGCTGCCTCCCGCCCGCACACCTTTGGGGCGTGCAAGCTCTTCCCAGTCGAAGCGAGAGGCGATGCCCCCGTGCCGCTCCCGCGCCCTCAGCCTCCCAGGGGTGCATCTCCTCCTGCAGGGGCTTTGCTGCAGGTGGCACCGCCAGGGTGGGCGCAGTGGCCTCCCCCGCCGCTCCCTTCCCGGGCCGCGCGACCGGCGCCCGCTCCGCGCTCCTTTTCCAAGTTGTGGCCGCCCGCGCCCGCGAGCCCGAGCCCCCTCTGCCGCGCCGGCCGCCGTCTTACCTCACCATGCAACACTTGGTTGCGCGGTTCCCCGGGGCGCTCCTTCCTCGGGGCTTATTCCCTTACTTGGGAGGAAAGAGGAACCGAGAGGCAGGAAGGGGGGCCGGGGCTGTGGTCTGGGCGCCTTCCCGCCAGCGCAGCCCTCTCGGGGAAGGGGACGGCCCGAGCGGGCGCCGCGGGGCTGGGGCGGCGGGACGGGGGCTAGGCAGCGCCGGGTCCTGCGCCTGCTCGCGTATCCGCGGCTCCAAAGCAGTGCGTCCCGGCTGCCCGCTACTACGGCACTGCGGCGCCCCGCCCCTAGCCGCTCCGCGAGTCCGGCTGCCACTCTCCCGCGGAGCCCTGCCCCCGGGCGCAGAGCCCGCCCCGCACCCCCGCGCGCGCGCGCGCACACACACGCGCCACACACAAACACGCGCGCACGCGCGCGCCACGCACACACGTGAATGCGGATCGGCTCGCTGCGACCCCGAGTCCCTTTGGCGCAACTTGGGCGCGCAACTTGGGGCACTTCTCTCCGAGAGGGCTTAGGTCGGGGAAGGCCAGTTAGAAGCTTAGGGGTTCCGGGAGGATGCAGCAGAGGTGGGCTGCGCGGGGCGCCAGAGGCCAGCTGACTCCGGGCACCGAGGACAAACGTTCGACAAATCGAATACCCACTGGGCATTTCCACATCCCAACCAAAGTCTAGGCTGCCTTAATATCCGACCAAATCAGAGAGGGGGAAATGCAAATTAAAAGTCAACAAGTTCTCTCCGTTTCCTGGGAACTCAGTGTCTCTAACCTGCAAATCCCTGCCCCGGCCCGGAGCACGTTTTCTGACAGCTCTGGCCGTTGGTGGCAGGAGATTGATCGGTGCCTGTTCAATCTGAAAAGATTTCCCCCTCTGCGACTATTGTGGGGACCACCGCAGCCCGCCAGCGCTGATCTCTGATGGCCAGATCAGGTGTCAGGACTCAGAGTTGTTAATTCCCTTTCTCCTTTGCTTTTGGTTGACTGGGGACTGTTTTCCCGCACACCAAACATACTTCTCCTTTTAAAAATGTAGGAAAGTACAGAAAAGGGGCAGGGAGTGAGGGGTAAGGGATAACGGCCAGCACTGGCCACGGCACCCCGAGTTCTTGCTTCTTTTTCCATGACGTGCATGTCCGCATGGGGTGGTGGTGGTGGTAGTGACACTATCTTAGGCATGTCACGCCAGCAGGATGACTTCTGTCCATTTCACACCACATTTAGAGTCATCGGGAGGTTGGACTCTCATTTGTAAAATATGTAGAGTTTACCATTTTCCACAGCTGAGAATTCTTTTCCGCCAGCAGGCAGTGAAGGTCCTGGGGTCAGGACTGCAGCCAAGAAAAGCTTTCTGCAGATGCAGAGGCGCCAAGGGGCCTTGGGTGTCTGGGCATTTGGGGTAGAAGCCTCAGACATGAACGTCAAACAGCTCTGAGGACCCTGATGATCAGTGTCCATATTAGACCATCTGCAGGCAGGCTGATGGGACAGATGAGGAAGTGAGGTTCAGAGATTTCCCCGCAAGGTTCCACGGGGCAGTGAAGGCAGAGCCAATACCAGAACCCCATGTTCACACTTCATCCTATCATTCACCAGTCACACTTCATTCTATCACCCTGTTTGGTTCTCAATGCTCCCTTTTAGCTAGACTGATCTAATCCTAGTGAGGGTGCTCTTGGAGTTTTTCTTTTATCTTTTCTTGTTTCCCTTTCACTCACTGACTCATTCATTTCACAACTATGTATTAAGCTCCTACTGTGACTTCAGGCACTTTCCCTTGACTCTAATCCTGGGCCTTCCTTTGGAAAAAAGAAGAACCTAAAGACAGAAAGGGCTTAGAACTGTCCCTGTCCCTGGTAGAGGAGAAGGCTGGTCACAGGCTTACTGTGTATATTTTCACAGTGCTAGGTTGGAGGGATGTGAAAGACACGATCCTTGCCTTCTGAACTGCATTATTTGTGGGGGAAAACACTCACATGCATGTCACAAATAAAAATATTCTTGCTCTGTCTATTCCTGACTCCTTCTAAAGAAGGCACAACTGAGGGAGAGCTTATATTTGGCCGAGCATCATGATGAATATGGGGATGCATTCTTTCAGGTAGAGGGTTTGCCTATTAGAGCAGGAAGGGAATACACTGGATGGGAAGAATGGAGAAGACATGAAAAGATAGTATGGAGGCCTGACTTGATCTGGGAGCTCACTGAGGAAGACTCAGGAGAAGAATTCCCTGAACAAAGATTTGGAGAACAGAAGTGCTTATGCTTACAGAGATTGGTAAATAGTTTGCTGAGAGACGGGGATAGTCGGGTGGGGGAGGGGCGCTATGAAGTCTCTGCTGTGCACCCTTCTCATAACACAAATCATTTGTAGAGGCAATACTGTTCCACAATTTGTTTGTGAGTGGGCCCCTTTGGGGAACTCAGGGTGGAGCTGAGTTCAGCATCTGGGTTGATGCAGGGTGAGCACAGAGAAGCCTGTGTTGGACAGAGGGCTTGAAGGCAGCTGGCCACTAGGCTGCACGCTAATAAAATGTGGGGGAAGGGTTGTAACACAGGTCAAAGCAATGTGGAAGGCAGGGAGGGCTGGGGGTAGGAAGAAGCACCAAGAAGAATGGTTATCTTCACTGAGACATCAGGAAGAAGGTAAGATTTGTGTTTGAAGGGGTAGTGGGAATCTGACACAAAGATCAGCAGGACAAGGGCATCCTAGGCCGAGGGCAAGCAAAAGCATAGGAGAAGGACAATCCATGGGGAGTTCTGGGCCTTCAGTACAGGAAAGGAAAGTTGGGACCCTATTGTAGAGGGCCCCCAAGTGCCCTGCCCATGAGGTAGACTTCAGGCCATGAGTAATGAGGAGCTCTCAAAGGGCGACATTTTTTGTT
The DNA here is from genome assembly GCF_046562875.1 of Panthera onca. Classification (NCBI taxonomy): domain Eukaryota; kingdom Metazoa; phylum Chordata; class Mammalia; order Carnivora; family Felidae; genus Panthera; species Panthera onca. The sequence continues at coordinate 81,245,739 of NC_138347.1, read as the reverse complement.
GTTCTTGTTTGGTTTTGATAGGGAAGGGGCTGGGAAGTAAGCTGGGAAGCCTCTGATGCCAGCTTTCCCAAGAAGGGCCTTCCCCGTCAAAATAGAGAGTAGGGGAGGGCCTGGGCAAGGGAGATCCCATTGCTGCCCTCATGAGGAACCAGAGCCCGGGTGGTACCTGGGGCTCACAGCACAGGACGCCCAGATGAGGGGCTAAAGTCCAGCCATGCTCCACTGGCCCAGCCTTACACCCTGGCAGGGCTGTATCTGCCTGGAGAAAGGGATGCCTTCTCCCTCATTTGCACAGAGGCTTGGCGTGGGCTGACAGAGGCCCTGGTTGCTGAACTGTCTTTGCAAAGGCTGAAGCCACAGGGAAACAAGGGAGGATTTTTTGAGCATTTGCTGTGTGTGCAAATGCAAGGTAAAGTGGAAAGAGTCTTGAAGGCAGGAGTAGCCACGAGCCAGATCATGTCTCTGCTCTGCAGTGACACTCCAAGATGTGCCACAGGATAGAGGAAGAAGGTTGCTTCTTCCCCTCAGAGCATCTGCAATCTGTGCAGCTATAAAACAAACACTCAAAATGATTAAGAAGGAACAGAAGACAGTATAAAATCAAGTGCTAAGTTACACAGAGCAGATTCTCAGGGCTTGAGAAAGGAGATCTTCTCTAGGCTGGAACAGTCAAGTCTTCAGGGAGGAGGAGGTCTAGGCTTCCTGGTGGAGGTGTTTTGGCTCTAGGTTGGAGGAGAGAGCTGTGAGCGAGGGGCCAGAGGCAGGAAAGCTGGAGGCTTATGAGCGTGGGTTTTTAGCTCCTGTGGCCACTGTAATGCCATTCCCAGTCATAGCCCAAGCACTCAGATGAGTCACCCTCATTTCTGAGAGACAGGGCATTTTTGGATGTTTAACTGGCTCAACACTTAACGTTCCCTGAGACTTCAATGTTGGCAGTTCACACTTGCCGTGTTGCTCGGGGAACACATCATTCAAGCCGTCAGCTGATGCCTGATCTCCATTGCCAAGGCAAAGCCAGGGCCGAGTCAGGTACCTGTGTCTGGAAATGTTTAAGCTGGACTGTCTCTGACAAGCTAAGTGAACAGCACATGACACTACACACAGCTGAGGCTGTGGAGGTGGGGTCCGTAACTGGGGCCTCGGAGACATGGGTGGGAACTGGTATTAGCCAAGTCCTGACCTTAGCTTTCCTCTTTGACTGTAAGGGCTGTGCTCGAGAGAGACTGTGGGAAGGATGGGGATGGAGGAACAAGGAGGCTCTGTTCCTGGTCACAGTTTATCATGTATGGGATTCGTGGATCCAGCCCTGGGAATGTAGGCAGGTCAGGCCCCTCTGTGGGCCTCAGCTTCCTTACTGGTAAAATAAGGAGGTTGGAAATGGTCTCTACAACCCCCTCTGACTCTGATATCCTAAGTACTGTCAACTGAACAACCTTTAAATCCTGCCCCATCCGCAGGCTGGGAACCCCTTCACAAGGCAAGCTGGGAAAATTCCCATGATGCGAACTGACAAGTTTGGGGGAAAGCAGAGGCAATAACCCACCAGGTGAAGAGTAATAAATAGACCATTTAGATGGAGCTGGAAAACCTGGGTCTGTGTCTAAGCCTCAGGCCCCTTTTCTATAAAGTGGGGTTATTAAGACTTGCACCACTGAGTGGGGTATTGATGAAATGAAGAAGCACGTGTGAAAATGCGTTATATATTTAGAATGCTCTGCAGAAAATGTATAGTTAATATAGTCTGTTCCCCTAAGACAGTCGTTTAAAAAAGAAAAAAAGCCTAGTTCTATCACTTACGCACTTGTCTGACTCCTAGGAAGCAACAATTTGGGTCAGCAGCTGTCTCTATGCTCCTAAGGATAGTATTATTTTAACATTAAAACGTAAGAAAGCTGCTGGGGAGGGGCGCCTAGGTGGCTCAGTTAGTTTAGCATCGGACTTCTGATCTGGTTCAGGTCGCGATCTCACAGTCTGTGAGTTCAAGTTCTGTGTCAGGCTCTGCGTTAACAGAGCGGAGCCTGCCTGGAATTCTCTCTCCCTCTCACTCTGCCCTATCCCACTCATGGTGTCTTTCTCTCTCTCAAAATAAATAAACTTAAAAAAAAAAAAAAAAAAAGCTGCTGGAGGACTTCAGGGCTGAGTTAACAAGGCGGTGGTGAGTCTGCCCCCTACCTAAGAATTCCACACTGTCACTTGAGCCGCTCAGGTGGATTTCTCAGGAATTTTGACTGGATTTACCTGAATATAAAAAAGATACTCACCCATCCAAAATCCCGCTTTCATTATTGCCTGTCAGGAGAGAGATGGTGGGAAGAAGGGAAAGGAAGTGTGAATAAGCAGAGAGAAAAAGAAAGAGAAGAGCCTTTCTCCTTCCTGTTATATTTTGGGCACTGGATGCTAAACTTTATGCCTTAATGAGCTTGTAAAGAGGCTAATTTTGGTTCACACACATTACTCTGGGTCTGTTTTCCTCTATTCCCAGTCAGGAGACACTGCTGTAGAATTCTTCACTGTGTTCCCTGGAGGGGAAGCTTTCTGGGGGCCCCTGGGAAAAACCTCAGGGAGGAGAAGGTTCTCATTCCATAAATGACCATATGCTGCAAAGCATGCCCAACTCACAAAACTTTTGAGAGCATCAGTCCATTTATAGAAGTATTGGCCACTTCTTTATCTCTGTTAACCAGTTTAGGGGGGACAAAATGTCACAAGATGTTAGAAATGAAGGGAGGCCCCTAAGTGCTGGCATCTATCTCATCCATTCTTCCCATTTGCTGCTGCCAGAATTACTTTCTGAGAATATAAACCCCACAGCCCTCCCTTCACTGAAAAGCCTTTAAGGCTTCAGATTCTTCATCCCTAAAATGTACTAATGATACTTGTCATGCATACGTTTTTGTGGGGTTTAGAAGAAACATGTATAAGAAACTGAGTAGAGTGTCAGTCACCTAGTAAGCTCTCAATAAATGGAATTACTGTTATTATTGCTTTAGAATAAAATTGATATTACCTACAATGGCATTCAAGGCCTTCCGTGATGTGGTCCCAGCTTTTCCACCTACTCACACATCCGACAAGCCCTACAAGGACCCAGTATACCAACTGACTGACTTCATCATCCAAACCTACCTTGTACTCACCCCTCTGTGCATTCTACTCAGGCTGCTCCCATGGCCAAGAGAACTGCCTTTTTTCTTTCTGGCTCTTTCTATAGTGCCAAGTCTTACACCCACCCTACAGAAGTTGATTGTCCTGTTTCCTATCCATTGAAATTTGTTTATAATTTGTTCTGGCCCTTACAACAGGCTATCCCTCCCTATTCCTGGGCTCAGATCATCCTTAGACTACATCTTCATCATCTTCCTCATCCACAGGGTATTGTACATAATAGGGGATCAATAATATTGGATTGGATTTAAAGAAGGCAATTAAATGACCCTGTTGGCCCTGAGATTCTACCACCGAGGGAAGGTTTATTCTGGCTTCGAAATCTTCTAAAGAGCTACCACTCCCTGAGAACCTCCCATGTGCCAGCCACCAGATCAGCCTCACTTTACACGGACGATCGCTCAAGGTCTCCCGGCCAGTAAGCGGGGGAGCCCGTATTAGAAACCAGAAGCCTCAGCGTGCCGTCTCCACTTTCTCTAAGAGAGCTTCTCCCACTCTGAACCTGCCTTAATTCTCATTCTATCGCATTGTGAACAAATTGGACTGTATTATATAAAACTGGTTTATATAACCCTAAATACTGCCTGGCTGTATTTTTGGATATTTTTGTTTTGATTCTCCAAGTGGTTGTACAGCAATATAATCATAAATAAATAACCATTTATTAAGTGCATATGTGTTTAGCACTTTACACACACACACACACACACACACACACACACACACATTATTTCTGCAAAGAAGATGTTATTAATCTCATTCTATAGAGAGTTTAATCGAGGCAGCTGCTGGCAGGGGAGGGCTAGGGGTATGGAATACTCAGGGTAGAGGCTATTTTCCAAGAGGTATAAAGTGGTTTTATGTTGTTTGTTTGTTTGTTGCTATTTTAATCACCAGCATAGCAGCTGAATCTCAGCTCTGAATGTCTGATGAATGAGTGATGGGGCTTCTTTCATGTCTCCAACCTACACTCTTAACCCTAAATCCCCCATGCAGACATATCCTGTGGAGTGACAGATAGTCACTGCTGCCTTCTCCCACCACTGAAAGAAAATGGGTGAAGGAAGGAGGGCCATGGTGCTGCACCAAGCAGAGAAAGGCTCAGCTGGTGACACCTCAGCCCCGTGGAGGTGATATGATGTCCCCTCTAGGAAGGCAAAGCTGTGGTCCTTTTATATCCCCTGGGTCAGACTCTACTGAGTGCTTGTTTAAAAAGACTTCCCTGGGGGGCACCTGGGGGGCTCAGTCAGTTGAGCTTGAGCTCCTGACTGGCTCAGGTGGTGGTTTCACGGTTCATGAGTTCAAGCTCCGCATAGGGCTCTCTGTTCTCATCATGGAGCCCGCTTCGGATCCTCTGTTCCCGCCCCCTTCTCTGTTCTTCCCCGCCCCCTACTCAAAAATAAATAAACATTAAAAACAAATTAAAAAGGGGTGCCTGGGTGGCTCAGTCGATTGAGCAACCGACTTTGGCTCAGGTCATGATCTCACGGTTTGTGAGTTCGAGCCCCGCATCAGGCTCTGTGCTGACAGCTCAGAGCCTGGATGCTGCTTCTGATTCTGTGTCTCCCTCTCTCTCTGCCCTTCCCCCATTCATGCTCTGTCTCAGAAATAAATAAACATAAAAAAAATTTATAAAAAAAAAAAAAAAACCACACCCCTGGGTTATCCCTACCTAGGACTCACTGAATCTACCTCCCTGGGGGCAGAGGCCAGAAACTTGCATTTCTCAAAAGCCCTGCAGGTGACTCACCGGGACCCTAAAGGCTGAGCACCAGAGCCTGTGCTGCTCCCCTGAAGGATCCCTTGTAACCTCTACAACCGGTCCTCACAAAATTGACTTTTTCTCAAGTATCAGCATCCATAATGAGTAAAAAGAAACCATTTATAATTTCACTTGATTGCTTCCCAGTGTTACCTCCTGTCCAAAAGCTACTGTGTAGTTTGGTACATTCCATATATTCCATATGTGTATTTTATGATGTTTAAAAGAAAAGCTGCCTTCCCGGTATGGCTTTATTGTTTCCTATTATTTTCCTGTGCAAATGTCTCAAGTTAGAGCCACATTGTCAGTTACTCTTCTTAACACGGTTCTGTGAGAGAGAGGATGTATTCTGAATTTCAGACAACAATTTCATAAATAGACTTTTGGAACACAACATGTTCCTAAGTAGGGAACTGTCTGATTTTAAAGTTTTTGTAGTTATTTGTCTCTAAGAAAAAAGGTTTTTTACAATTGGCCCTAGAAGGATGTGGGTTGGGGGGACTCTGAGTTTTTCCAAATCGACTTCTCACAGAGCTCTGACTATAGCTTGGGAGTTTATTTGATCTGTAAATTGTTTCTGTGTGTTTCTGGGAGCTTTGCCAATTTGGGACATGTACACTGAAGGTGTAGGAAGTGGATATTTTTTTCTCATTTGTGAATTTGTTCATTTAACAAATGCTTCTTGGGCACCTCCAATGTACCAGATGCTGTGCTGGGGATGCAGACACAGTAGTCTCATTCCCGAGAGACTCAGAGTCTAGTAGGTGGAGCAAACATTACAGACCATGCAGGGAAAGGAGTTGGTGGTAAGAAGGGTGCTGTGGAGTTAAACTCTAAAGGGAGAGGGAGTCAAGGCAGTCAGTGGAGGAAGGGGAGAGACAAATCCAGAACACCCACCAGGAGTTCTTTTTATTCATTTGTATACTGGGAGGAGATACTCAGGACTGTGACTTTGTTACTTTGAGTAATCCCAGCCTCTGCTGGGCTAGGCACACACACCCAGCTGGCCATGTTCCCTCAATACTTGCGGCAATACCTGAAACTCCTTTCCCTGTGCTGGGGTGTGGGGCAGGGCTAGAAACTGGGGGAATAGACTGGAGCTATTTTTCAAGTGGGTGAGGGCCAGGAGATGCCAACTGAGAGGTGGAAGAGGTGGGCCCCGCATTCTATCACTTTGTCGGGACTAGGAGCTCTATTTATTTTTTCAAAGAGACCCTAAACCTGCTTTTCTGCCACTTGCTCTTGTTGGTTCTGGCTTTGCCCACTAGTATCCATAAGATTAGAGTACATCTATCTCTCTTTTTTTAATTACACATCTCTGCAGCTGCCTAATGGCAGCTCCTATATTCTTCCTCCTCTCCTCCCCAGAACATTCACCCATTCATTCTGGTGGCCATCCAATAAACAATGATTTACCAAATGTTCTTTAGGAACCTACTTGTCTTGGGCACTCTGCTGGGCGCTGGGGATATGGAGATGAATATGGGGCCCTGTGTTTAATGGGAGGCCTGGTGTGTGGACAAAAGATAACACCAGGGCTTTACAAGTGATCTGGGAGAGAAAGAGGCACAGGGGATCCAGCTGGGGTGGGTGGGTGGAGGGGGGCTACTGGGAGACATCTCAGAGGCAGGTGACAATCCCTCATCTGTGTCTTGAAGGCTAGTCAGGGCCGTCCACATGAGACCTATTGATGAGTGTAGGCAGTGGTGGTCCCAGAGCCCTACCCTGGACACAATGTGCTCTTCCCAGTTTTGCCTTATATGACATCATGTTGGTAGTTTGAAATCAGCCATGGGGGGAACGTTTACACCACTGCACTCTGCAAATTCTGTAAATCAGGTCTCCCAGCTCCACTCCCACCAGAGCTGGTTGTCAAATATTTACTAGCACAACACTGGTCCTACCACACCACCCCATACCTCATGCCGTGGTAGAAACTATCACAAGAACAATGAAAAGATATAATTTAGCTTCTGGTTCTAATGTGAGTGGTCTGCCTACCTGCCTACTGCAACCTCTCCCTGGCTCCTGGAGAAACACTTCCTGGGGACCCTCACAGTGACCCCTGCCCTTCACTGGTTCCTTCAACAGAAGCCCTAGCAAGTCTCTAGGGGTCATGGAGTGTGCCACTGTAACGTGAATTCACGAGGTGGTTTCTGATGGTGGGTCTAAAGGTGGGTCTAAAGATGAAGGTAAGAAGGTAGAGACTGTTGGCCACGCAACTATTGTCAAACATTTCCCCTAGAAATATCACCGTTTTTGGAATGTAAACTTGTGTCTTCCTCCTCAGGTCTTGAGACAAAGCTTGAAATGCATCACTGCAAGCTTAGATTACTGCCCCATGTTTGGTCATTAAAATGTATATGAATTTGGACTTCAACTCCATGATCTTTTCGTGATTGTTTATACAGAAATAAGCAGCAGAAATGTGCTGCTTATCTTACTTTTGAGTGGTTAGGGGGAATAGGGAAGAGTCCCCAAACTGAGCTCCAGAAGCTGAGCTGCTGTATAAGTGCAAAGCATCACTGGGCTACTGAGTTCTAGATGACTTGTCTGTTTCTCGTATTTGAAAAGATTACACTGAAAACATAAATACACGGAGACATTTCCTCCTGCAGCTTGGGCATTGGTGTTACCTCATCTCTGCAGCATCAGAAAAAGGGAGGACCAGGAACTGGGCCAGTTTGCCATCAATCTACAAAATCAGAGTCAGCTTATTTTGTTGGATTCTGGATGCTTGTTTTTCTGTTCTCTTCTGCTGACAATTACATTTAATAGTCATTTAAGAGATTGATTTGTATCATTTAGCCCAGTGCAGTTTTATACTTAATTTCTAATCTCCGGGATCTCAAAGATCTTGAGAAGAAGAGAATGGAAAGAAGTAGAACAGTGCCATGTAGGCCCTCACTCTCTTTGAGATTACGTCACTTCGTTCTTATAATAACCGTCGAGGGAGCAACAAGGAGGGACAAGGATCCTGAAATTCAGGGGAATGAGGTGAGTTGCCTAAGGTCACATGGCTCAGTGACAGCGATGTGGTAACAACTAGCGAAGTTAAAGCAGAGCACCTCCCCGGCCCTGGTCTCTTTGCTGGGCCAATTCTCACCCTGACCCTGCAAGGAAGGTATCATCCTAAATATTCTGCAGATTAAGAAGCCAAGTCTAGGGGGTGCCTGGGTGGCTCAGATGGTTAAGCATCCGACTTTGGATCAGGTCATGATCCTATGGTTCATGAGTTAGAGCCCTACATCGGGCTGTCTGCTGTCAGCACAGAGCCCACATCGATCCACGGTCTTCTGCCCTCTCTGTCCCTTCCCCGCTCGCATTCTCCCTCTCTCTCGCAAAAGTAAATAAACATTGAAAATATATTTAAAAAATTAAAAAGAAAAGAAACTGAATCTAAGAAAGCTTCCATGAGTTGGCCACTGTCACACAGCCAGGCTAAAATTTGAACGCTTAGAGCTCTAAAACCCATGCTCTTTTTGTTAATGCCAAGGCATCCTCTGCAGCCAACTCTGAGCTCTAGTTTCTTTTCCTCTCTTATTGTAGATCACCCTGGGGCTTCCTTTGTCTATAGGTTGTTTGCCACCTTTTGTCCTGTGTCATTGTTCCTGCTTATCACCCACTCTTCTGTTTCGCCCTGACAGTCATCCCACCATTGTGACTTTCTCGAGGTAGCAGCAACCACCTGAGTCTGAGTGTCTTTGACCAGCTTCTCTGTTGCTAATGTCCTCCAGCTGAAGCTGCTGTCCTCCTCTCCCACACCCAGGGTGAGCAGAGAAAGGGAATATTCACAATGAGGGTAAGGGCAAAATAAGAATGGTAGGTTTTGGTGTTCTGCATTTCCAGACCCAGCCATGGCTGCTTACAGCTTCCAAAAGGACTTCCCAGGGAAACTTTCAGATTGGTGTTAGGTCGTCCGGTGGTTCATCTTCCTGAAAATAGGGCCTGGGGGAAGATAGGGCCTGGGGAGGTGACCTCTTCAGACAGGGTCTAATTGTATACCCTCGTGGTTGGATTCTAAGCCATGGAAAGAAACATTTGTAACATTACCTTGAATTCAACAGGTCCCACACTCAACCTGACTCCTTGTGTTGCTTTTCAGTCCCTCAGCAGCAACAACTTGCTTTGCTTTCTCGCTGATTTCCAAATCTGAGGCAAATTCCTCATTACTCCACTTCCTGCCTCATTTAGACTCCTATCATGTCTCCTGGGGTAACGGCCCAGGTCATTCTCCCTCCCCAGTCCAGTGTCGTCCGGTCCATGCCTTCTGCCCTGTGGCCAGAGTCAGCTTCCCCAAATGCAGATCTTAGCACTCTTCTGCAAGTTTGTCTTTTTACAGGCTGCCCCATACCTTCAATATAAAATCAAAAATTAAAAGTTTGCCCAGCCCATAAAATCTTTTGTGATTTGGCCCTGTTTACTTGTTCTGACTCATTTCTCACCTCTGCCCACTCCTGCCTATACTCCAGACATTTCGACCCACTGCATTTGGAGCTTTAAGTAGTTATTAGTCCTTACGATACTCTAAAATATGTATTTGTAGACACTCCTTTAGGTGAAAAGTGTGAGCCTCGAAGCATACAGCTGATAAGTGGCAAAATCTGACTTTAAAGATGAATCTTGCCATCTCTGGAGCCCTGGGTTTTCCTGACAGACTCAGGAAGTCTGGTATACTTTGTGGAGTCCACCAGGCCTGCAGTGAGGGAGACAGGGGAGATTGGACCACTTCTACCCAGAAAGTCCTGGCATTTTCTCACCATGGCCCTGTCCTTTCTCTCTGCCTCACATGATTTTGCAGATGTGAGGGGTGACTGAGCCCCACAATTAAAAATCACTGCAAAATTCACTGTGCCAAGGAGAAGGCACACCATTCATCATGTGAACTGTGTTCAGATTCCACTGCTTGAGTTTAATCAGACTAATGAACCAGCTGGCTTCCTTTCTAAAGTGATTTCTGCTGTTTCCATTACTGGGTAACAGCACAGCAGGATTTGAAAGGGACTGAGAAGAAAATTCAGTTGGGGGAAAAGGACATCCTCCAAGTTAGCCAGCTGAAGAGTTGGCTGTACTGGGGGAGATACAGCAGGGTAGCTGGGGTATGGAGGAGGAACTGGCAGAGATGTTGGTGGGGTCCAGGCCCCTCCTAGCAGATGATCCCAAGGAAGGGAGGAAATTTTTAAAGTTTTGATGAAGACAGCTCCAGCTGACTTAAAGGCCAAAGTCCCCCTCCCCCACCAAGGGAGTCCCCACCCACAGGCCTTGCTTCACTGAGTGGCCATGTACTGGACCATGGGGCAGTCATATTGGCACTCCTGACTAGTCCAGCCTGGTCACCTGACATAGGACAGCCAACCAATCTGGAGGCTGGCCAGGGGCCAGGATGACCTGGGACAAACAAATTTTCCAATTCTCAATCTCTGAAAACCTGAACCAAGAGATAGAGAGAGAAGTTTCCGGCTAGCTCTGGAGAAGAGAGAGAGAAAAACTCATGTACATTTGGCATCTGGGATGGCCATTATGAATTGAATGACCATACATTTGAGTTTGCCCTGGGGAGCCCCAGTTTATCCCAGTATAATTATGACTAGGGCCTTCTTTCACTTGCATAAGTATTCTGGTTTGGATGAACAAAAATATTCAGTCACTTTAATTACGGATCATAATGGGATGTGGAGTAGGGAAAGGGAAGGGAGGAGAGAGAAGACTGGGGTCCGGCCTTGAAGAGCCCATGCGTTGGGCTGGAGAATTTGATTTTATGCTGAAAGCAAAGGGGTTTTTTTTTACAAGATAGCTCTGATAAAGTGTGGCCAGTGGACGAGAGGTGGGCTGAAGTGGAGGCAGGGAGATCGGCTGGGAGGCTGATTGAACAGCCGGGACAAGAGAGGCCTGCCCTGCATTAAACCAGGTGACTGTAGAGGATGGAAAAGCAGATGTATTCAAAGACCGTGCAGGAGGCAGCTCTGAAAGGATCTGGAGATTGATTACATTGGGGGGATGAGGGAGAGAAAGATGTTAAGGGTGAGCCTTTCACCTGGAAGGATATGCTGGTGGCAGGAAGATGGCAAGTGTAGCTTTGAACGTGTTGGTCTCCAAGGCCATCAAAATGGCAGCTGAATGATTAGGACTTGATTAGGGAGAGAGGCCTGGGCTGGAGATGCTGCAGGGAAGGTAGCTTCATTCATGGGAATGGAGAGACCACACAGAGAAGAGGGGTAAGGTGAGGAGAAGGAAGGAGAGATGGTCGGTGAGAATGGCACTCAGAGATGCCCATGCTTCTGTGTCTCATACTCTGCCTTGTATTGTGGTATTTCGTCTTGCTTCTCCACTGCAGACTGTAGTCCGTTGGAGGCCTGGCACCTTTATAAATGTTGAATCACCTACCACAGTGCCTTTGTGTAGCAGAATTGTCAGGATATGTTTGATACTAAATGATGGAAGAATTTTTTAAGTTTATTTCTTTTGAGAGAAAGAGAGTGGGAGCAGGGGAGGGGCAAAGAGAGGGAGACAGAGAACCCCAAGCAGACTCTGCACTGATAGCATGGAGCCTGATGTGGGACTAGAACCCACAAACCGAGGGATCGTGACCTGAGCCAAGACCTAGAGTCAGATCCTTAACTGACTGAGCCACTCTGGTGACCCTGAAAAAAACTCTAAAGGCCCATGGTTTGACCACAAGGAGATCCCCGAGGACCTTAGGAGAGCATCTTCCCATGGTGTGTTGGGGCAGACGTCAGACTGCAGGGGCACACAGAATAGGGAATGAAGTTAAAACAAACCAGTAACTCAAGCCGCAGACTGCGCTGTCTCACTTTCCACCAGCCCAACCTCTTCCTCCTCACCTTGAAGGCACTATTCTTTTTAATTACTCTGGAAAGAAGGGGTTGAGATACTTAGTCACTTGGGAGGGGACAAGTGCAAATGGGGGAATCAGTACATCTGTTTCTCCCCCTTAGGTTCAGTGCCCCTAGAAAAATGACAGCACCACTATGTGAACAGGAAGCACCGTACTGTTTCCCAGCTTTGCACTTGGGAAAGGCACCACCGAGATAGCTCAGAATAGTGGGAAGAGCTCTGGAATTTGAAAGCAGATCGACCTGGGACCAGTATCTGGCTCTGTTACTTACTTAACCTGATAGCTTTGTAAACTTGCAAAGTTGCAATATCTCAGACTCTTCATCTACTCAGCAGAAAAATGGGGACAATGATGAATATTTTTCAGTTTGCATAGTTAATCCACGGGTGGTAGGAAACTGGAGCTCACAGAAATTTTATGTAACATTCCCAAGTCTAATAAGTGATGGGGTTGGGGTTCCAGCCCAGGGCTCATCAACTTTATTGTTCATATTTTCTGGGGCATTTTGCTACCGGGCACATGAATGGCGTGCAGGTGCCCTCAACTCTTTTTGAGTCAAGCAAGGCATAAATAACTAGTTAGATGCCAAATCAAGAATATGCAAAGTTCCCTCGCTTACCCCCATTTTTCTTGGGACTGAGGAAAGCCCCCCACCCCCCCGTTTTTTAATCTATAAATAGTTGGGAAATTACTTGACTTACTCCATAAGCTAATTGTGAGAGCTAGACTAGTCAACGTCAGCAAAAGTACCCAGCAGAGTGTTCACATAGTAGGTGCTAATTAAATGGCAGCTAAGGCTGATTGTAAATTTGAGGTTTGAGATTACCTCTTCCAATGGGCTTTGTTGATAGTGACAGTGATTGTTGTAGCGGTGGAGGTAGTGGTAGTAAGAGCAGCATTAGCTAACATAGAACTGGGAAGTCTTCAAATGCCAGAAATAACCCTCATTTAAATAATCTCATTTAAATTCACAACAAGCCTCTTAAATAGATACCATTATTTACTTCCGTTTTTTACAGATTAAGATAGCAAGGCATACAGAAAGAGAGTAAATCACTTGTCCAAAGTCATCTAACTAGTATGGGGAATAATACGGATCAAATCCAGGGCTCAGGGCTTAGTGAAGTCTCCACCCCCAGTGGATGCCAACATATGAAGCCCAAGTTCTGTTGGAATTTGTTCCCATGCAGAATATCGTGAGCCAAAGTGGAAATAAGAAGACATCTTCCAGGAGGCACTATGACTGCTAAAGAGGCAGACCCCGTTGGCCTTCTGGCTCTGATTCCAGAGCTGACCCTGGGCTTTCAAGAACAGTGCAAACAGCTGGGACAGAGATGACTTATCGTCACCAAGTCTCTCTCTCTCTGTGACTCCCCAGCCTACAGTTCCATGGCCCCCTTGCCAGCCAGTCCCCTCTAGAGACCCTGTCAGCCTTGCTGAGGCCAGTGGTATGGAGAAAGAGACTCAGGCTAACAGCTGGCAAGAGACTCACACAGTCACAAGGGAGAGGAGTGGAGCAAGGAAACCTGCTAAGAGGGGCTGGCAGGGCGGCCACCAGCCCGCTCATCTGTATGCTCTGGGGGCTGTAGTGGAAGACACTATCTGCGTAGTCATTTGTATGTGGGCCGTGAATCAACCAAAGCTCATGGGTACCAGTCTGGGCTTCTGGGGGCTCTGACATCCCACTCCCTGATTGTCCTTGTCTTCTCCCCCAATAATGGGATTGGTGTGTGTGTGTGTGTGTGTGTGTGTGTGTGTGTGTGTGTGTTGCATTTCCATATTAAAGAGGCAGAAGAGATGAAAGCCCTAAGGTCTATCCTCATCGGGGAGCTCAAGCCTAGAGGACACCGTAAGAGACGGTGTCCTCTCACTCTCCCTGTAGCTGCTCTGGAGTCCTCTCCCCCAGATTGTTGGCAGAGCTGCTGAGCTTCTGATTCAGTGACATTTTATAGGATCACTGTGTTCTTTCTTCAGAGCCATTTGACATAGAACTGGGAACAGGAAGCCCACTGTCTCAGAGGACTGGTTCAAGACTGATGCTCCCCAAACAACTAACTGAAGGCTGCAGGATCTCAGAACAGTGGGGGAGAGGAAGGAACCAACGCCCCTTGTGTTCCAGGCTGGCATCTCGTATTGTCACAAATATGTGACAATAGTCTTTTCTTTTCGTCCCCTCAGGAATACTAGCAAGTAGGTAAAATTGTTCCACTTATGGGGAGAGGAAATTGAAAGTAAGGGATATCAAAGTGACTCACCTAAGGTCACTCAGTGAGCAAGAGCCCTAAAAGATCCTTAATACCAGTCTTCTAACGCTGTGATAACTCTTCCTTATGTCACGCACCTTCCAATCTTTGCCACAAGCCAGGATTTCTGGGTAGCATCACTGGTCACCACCACCATAAGGCAATAATGAATGGCGTGAGCTTGGAGGGGCTTACACATGCACAGTGGGTCATTGTGCCTTGTCTCCTTCTAGGCATTCTGAATCTAGACTCTATGAGAAATTCTCATGGAAAGTCAGATGAATGCCAGACCGAATTGGCAGCCTCCATGCACATGGGCATGGACAGGGGTGGACATAATCAGACATAGACACACACACACACCTAGCAAAGGATCTTGGAGCTGGAAGAGAAGTTGTAGGTCATTTCATGCAAATCCCTGATTCATAGATTAAAGTTTCAGGAGTACAACTGAGCAGTCTTCTACTCTGTGCTCGGAGATTTATTGACTAAGCGTTTTTACAAAAGGAGAAATTGTGGTAACACATCGTAACAAGAGACGGGTAGCCCCAACAATGCACAGGCTTACACCGTGATTATGTGACGGTAATGAGGTGGTGTGGTATTGGTAACAGTGGTGGCAGTTATGGAGGTCGTGATGGATGTGGTGGTGGCACTGGTGACAGAGGCGGAGGGGGCGGTGGTGCTGGTGGCAGAGGAGGTGATGGCAGCCAGTGATGGTGGAAGTGGTGGAATGCGTTGGAGCTGAAGGTGATGGTGGAGAAGGGGTGGAGGCGATAGGATGGTGGTAGAGGCAGTGATGGCGGTTAGACACGGAGGTGAGGTGTCGCTAGAGGAGGAGGTAAGGATACAGGTGGAAGTGCTTGTGGTAGTGGTCTTGGAGGGAACAGGGTTCTACCCTCTACGATTTAGGATGAGTTGAGTTCTGTGAAGCGTAAGGAGCCAGCGCGCACAGGGGGAGCCCCAGGCCCAGTATTGGCGGAGGGCCAGCTCCTTTCTAGGACACCAAACGACTGCCCCAATTGTCGCAAAGTAGCTCGCTGCTGTGAGGACAATGAGAAGTCCATAGGTCTCATCGGGCCCGTCCGGTTCAGGGTGCCATACGGCTCTGCTGGCTGCCCAGGTGCAGCCAACATCCTCCATTCCCAGGTAGCCACACGACAGAGCCCTGAGGACTGGCAGACTCTTCAAGGCTTCTGTGGAAATGGTTATGATGGAGACATCATTGGGCCCTCTGGTAAGGACACACACGTCTGTACCCAACACACATACTCACACACCCTCACACTTATACACAGTCTCTGCGAAGCTCGTGCTAGTTGTCTTTAAAGCCAGGAGATGCAGAATGGAGCGTGTGCTTGGCGTGCCCCATGCCCACCTCCGCCGTCCTGCTCGGGGCTGGTGACACAGCGCTGGAAGCTATGCTACTGGCTTAGTCACTGAGACACCACTAGCGAAGAAAATCAATATGTCGTTTGCCTCTGTGAAGTGAGGGCACACCAGATGAAGAGTCACAAAGGGTGGCCCTGACAACAGCTATCTGTGGTCCCCAAACTGCCTCTTGTTGAGTTTTAGCATCTCTCTCACCTGTCAGGAGTGACGTATGGGGTACTTGACAGAGAAAGCCCCCACTCTGTATCGTTTATCTTAACTGGTGTGATTTATTGGCTTCCCTTGGCGAGTAAATATTTTCAAGGCTGGTTCAGCATGGCCTCGACCCACGATGACTCCTGCCATTCCTGTGCGCCACAGCACCCCTTCCCCACAAAAGCATGTGCGGTTCATACTCCATGCACTCCTCGTCCATCACCCCTGTTCTCCCCCACAGTACCACTCAGATCAGACTCCCTAAAATGCCTCCTTTAATATGATCCCTTATTTCCTCACATGGGTGAGTAATAATTGCGAGGGCAAGGAGGTGGGAGAATGTGCAAATACCATTCCTTCTTGGTGCCTCGTTCGTGGGAGGTGCTTAGAAAATGAGCATTCACTGATGAGAAGCAGGGCTGGGGGGCACAGATGTGGAAGCTCTTCAGTTTTTTTCAAGGCCATGGTAACTGTAGTGCAGGGAGTCAGCTCAAAGCTTCAACAGCCTTTAGGAAGCAGAGGGCCCAACTCGGCATCACCAGACCACAAATCCAGCTTCCTAGGACTTCCTAGGACAGCCAGCAGGCAAAATCTCTGCCTGGACAGGTTTGCACAAGACAATGGCACGCGTCGATACCTGGTCATTCTCCAGAGACCCAATTTTAAGGGTTTCTTCTGTTTCCTGGTTACCTCCTTGAGGACAGGGTCAGCCCTCAGCAGCTACAGCCCCTTGAAACTCTGGACAGTGACTCAGAGATTAGCCATAAACAACAATTCATCCGTGGGCATAGGCTTAGGCACTGTGTGTACCTGGCAGCAATGTCCCTGCCACCCCAGCTGGCTCCTAGCCCAGATGCAAGGATTGGCCCCCAAATTCTGGCCAACTAAAGAAGCAAAGGCCAGTTTTAAGGAAATGGTCACTTTCCTTGACAAAATAGTACCGAGCTTCTCTGCAACAGATTGTATTGGTTGCCGATCGAACTTCCCAGCTGAGTCCTGATGTTATTCAGGCATCCACCTATTAGCAGCTTGTGGTATTCCACTGGAATCTATTACTGGTCCAGGTGTTGCATGTGGAAAATGTTTCATCCAGGCTAAGGAATTATAGCCCATGCTTGAGAAAACATCATACTTCTTGATATGCACAAAACACACGTAGCCCTGACAACCATTAGCAGTTATCTTAAAACCACAATGGAAGCCAGCTCTTGGTAGATTCTGACACTGAGGGCAGCCAGGTGGAACATCAGAAAGAGCCTGTGTATTTGGTGCCATCAATGATACACAGATTAAATCGTGCCTACGGCTGCTCTATCTTGGCCAATAAGACATTGTCTTATTGGGGCATCTGCGTGGCTCAGTTGGTTAAGCATCTGACTCTTGATTTTAGCTCAGATCATGATCTCACAGGTTGTGAGATCAAGCCCCGCATCAGGCTCTGCACAGAGACTGCTTGGAATTCTCTGTCTCACCCTCTCTCTGCCCCTCCTCTGCTTGTATGCACATGCTGTCTCTCTCTCTCTCTCTCTCAAAAATAAATAGGTAGACATTAAAAACATATATATATATATTAACAAAAAGACATTGCTTTATTGTTTATATCAGTTTGATTCAACATGCTCTGTTCCTTGCAACCCAAAGGATCCTAAGTGATAGTCACTGTAAGACTGGCCAGGGAAGAAGACCCTCCATGTGGAGAGAGGCAGAAAAACAATGCAGGCCAATTCTTGTTTCCAAAGATTCACCTTCCATGGTAACCTCAGAGGGCACCTTTTAATGCCTTAACCACAACCTTTCTCTTAAAAGTTCTTCTGTAGAGCAGAGGTCAGGGTAGGGTATTTAAACAATCTTTCACGCAATCTTTAGAGATCGTAGCAGGAAAATAAGCAAAGGGAATAATTTGTAGTTAGATAGTCTTGTTCCCAGATATGGTTTAGTCTTCTTCAGACTGTGGCTTTAGGTGTCAGTCAGTGTTCACTTGCTGGGCACCATCTAGCATCCCAGAATCACGCCTTAGAAATCCATGCTTTCTGATGTCTAATCTTGGAGCAAAGGAAAGACCCCAACAAGAAAAGGGAATCCTCTCTCCTACCTTTTTAGTTTTCTGTATCAGGTCCTGCCTCTTGTTAGAGTGATTGACTCAGAAAAGGCCACATTTCTCAACTCTAAGAAGAGGCCCTACTTGAGGCCACAATAGCTACAATGAATAATGTTACTGAATAATGAATGAGAAGGAAATTCCACCCCAGCAGGATGCATTGATAAAAGCATTGATACAAGAGCCAGACATCAGCCAGAAGGGGGACACAGGGATTACTTCTTTATAAGATATGCATTGGATCATGCCTCCTCACCTAGCATGGATCCCCAGGTCAGCTGGCCCCATGCCTCTTCAGCCCATGCTGAGTACAACATAGAAGAGACATTTCAGCACATACCCTCCATTCCCATGTTGGCAGTGGAGCACAGTAGGAGCAGAAGACTGGGACTCACTGTCTGGGTTTGGCCCCATTTCTGTCACTTGCTGACTGTGTGACCTAAAGTAAGTCACTTAGTCCTTTGAGCCTCAGTTTCCTTTTGTACGAGCCTACTACATAGGTTGTCATGGTGATTCAAAGGCTAAAGTATATAATGTGCCTCGCATATTAGTAGTTTCCCAATGCATGGTAGTTTTAGTTATGAGTAACCATTCAGCCAGTTTCCCACTTCCTTCCGTGGCCTGTCTATTTTCAACTCCTACCTATGTCTTTACAGCTCTTTCTTCTGCTGGCTTCCAAGTCACCCTCAGATTTGACACACGGCTTTTTCTTTCCTGAGTTACTCCATCCTGACAATGTCCCACAGTCATTCTTTAAATTTCTTTTTAATGTTTTTATTTATTTTTGAGACAGTGAGAGACAGAGCATGAATGGGGGAGGGTCAGAGAGAGAGGGAGACACGGAATCTGAAGCAGGCTCCAGGCTCTGAGCTGTCAGCACAGAGCCTGATGCGGGGCTCAAACTCATGAACAGTGAGATCATGACCTGAGCCGAAGTCGGCCGCTTAACCCACTGACCCACCCAAGCTCCCCTGTCCCACGGTCATTCTTGAAGAATGGACTCTGGCATCACCAGGCCCAGGACCCTTCTTGTCTCCACATGTCTCCCTGGGTTGTACTCCCATCCATCACATCTAAACAGGTCCAACACCAAAGCTTTTGAAAGACTCTAGATATAGCCAGAGAAGACTGTCCCCAGGAAGATGAACCCATGAAGCAGTCCTCTTGGAAATGTTGGAGAGGCGCAAGGCTCTCACTGAGCCTTCGCCATTTCGATGATATGATGGCGTTGAATGGCAAAACATACCAGCTTGGGAGGGAAGCAAGTCTGGGCATTGCCAGCATAGTAAACAGTCTGATCTCTCTTAATAAGGCCCATCTGCCTGGGGTGGACCAGAGCCGACAGAATCTCCTGGGGCTACTAAAGCCAGATGTCTTTCAATGGGTTTTGCCATCAATCTTAATAAATACAAGGAGGCAGAAACTGGCATGATAAATCCAAAACAATCCCAGCCTGAAAGGCTTATGTTCAGAAACCCTCACCATTTCAAATCGATTCAATCAATATTTCCAGGGTATCTCCCATGAGCCGGTCACTGCACTAGGCACTGGGATTACAAAGATGAGTAAGGGGTATCTCTTATTATCTTGAAGAGGCTTAGAGCTGGAAAGAGAGGTGAAAGGGGGCCCAGTGGGGGCTGAGTAGGATAATAAAGTATTATAGGTTCTAAGACATGGGTATAAATAGGGTGTAAAAGGCATACTCTAAAAGGAAGGGTCAGTCCTCCTTGGAGTAGGAGGTCAGAAAAGTCTTTACAGAGGAAGTGACCCAGGTATCAGTTCTTCAAATATTTATGACTATCAACTGGCACTAATTTCTGTGCTAGAGGCATTATCTCATTTATGCATTACAAAACCCCTGTGAAGTAGATAGTATCGTCCCTGTCATTTTCAAAGATGAGGAAACATAAGTCCAAAAGCCACATGCTAATAAATGACTTTGGAACTTTGGTACAGTTCCAACAGTCTGATCACCCAGGTATTGGATGTCCTATTTTTGAGGATCTATTTTATTCATGCATATAAGCTTCTACTCAGCAATTATATAAGTAGATGCCCAGATATCTACTCATCATTCTGGGGGACAGGAAAATTCATGCAAGTAAAACCCACAAATAGAGAAGATAAGGTAAACCCTCCTCCTTCATATTCCCACTTCCTTCCTCATTATCTGTCTCAG
This sequence comes from Panthera onca, assembly GCF_046562875.1. Taxonomy (NCBI): domain Eukaryota; kingdom Metazoa; phylum Chordata; class Mammalia; order Carnivora; family Felidae; genus Panthera; species Panthera onca. Next base: position 81,225,849 of record NC_138347.1, on the reverse strand, counting down.
TTTTAGAAGTCTTAAACTTGACTATGCCTCCAGAAACCACCGTGCTTCTCTATTTCATCATGTCGGACTTGAAAGTGACAAAGAGCCTCCTACCAAGGAGAAGGGAATAGGGTGGGCTGAGGAAGAAGGAGTATCTGGGAAGGCCTGCTGGGGCTGTGAGGACGTAGGCCGAACAAATAAGCAGAGAGGGTGAGTGGAGACAGAGAGTATCAAATGGGGACAAGAAGATACAGAGAGGGAAAAGGAGATGGTTGAGAGATCCAGAAAGGATGGACAATAAGAACGATACCCAGGTTCAAAAGGGCACAAAAGCATGATGTCCAAATCGTCAGTCAATCCTAGTTTCCCCTGCCTTGATCCTTGTGTACCAGCCTATTTGGGGGATACTGTGCTGGCTCCTTAAAAATATAGACTCACGTACTGGAAGTACTGGTTTCTGGGGGAAGAAACTCAGCAGACCTGGCTCCACTCAGACCTTGGGCTCTCCCTCAGTAAAGGAGGGAGCAGGGATCAGCGAGGTGATCTTTTCAGCTCTGACATTCCGGGATTTCAGGGCCAGCCCATCTTCTCTGAACTTGGTTGGACAGAGAGGAAGCTAAGAGCCTCGGGACTTGAGCCAACTCTGCAGGAGCATGGGAAGAGGCAGCAGATTTAAGACAGAGTCAATAAACAAACTGCTACATCAGGAAGGCAATCTCAGTCCTATCCTCAGCCATATAGTTTGCTCAAAATTATTCCATCACCATACTGTGTTTCCTTTTCCCCAAGTAGATTCAGCTTTTACTGAGCAATAACTCATAGGCAGAAGAGGTTACTAACATGTAAAGCCCTAGCCGAGGATTGTAGGCTGAATATTATCCTTCAAAGATATCAGGCCCAGAACACTGGAACCTGAAAAGTTATATTTAGAAACAGGGGCTTTGCAGGTATGATTAAATTAAGGCTTTTGCATTGAGGCAATTATCCTGGATTATCCAGATGGGCTCTAAATGCAGTCAGATGTATCCTTATAAGTGAGGGGTGGGGGAGATTTGACACAGAGAAGTCCATTTGAAGATGCTGGCCTTGAAGACTGAAGTGAGTGATACAGCCACCAGCTAAGGGGTGCCACCAGCCGCCAGAAGGTGAATGGGGCAAGGAACAGATTCTCCCCTAGAGCCTCCAGAGGGAGTGCAGCCCTTCAGTACCTTGATTTCTGCCCAGTAACACTGACTGTGGACTTCCAGCCTCCAAAACTCTGAGAGAATAAATTTCTGTTGTGTTTTAAAGCACTAAGTTTGGGTGATTTATTACATCAACCATAGAAAGCAAATGCACCCAGCCTCATCCCCCAACAGCTACATGTTCTGCGTGTATATCCTGTGGTTTGGGTGTGCCACAGGACTGCTGTCCCCTCAGAGTGATAGAGCCATCGGTACTCTGGGTGAGCTGTAATGAAAAAGCCATAGACTTGGAGATATGGAGAGAACCTGAAATGGAGACCTAGTTCGTTAGTTATTTGTGATAGGAGAGGACTTCACCTCTCTGAGCCTGGTTTCTTATCTGTAAAATTCAAATGGTAATCCCTGACTAGTCACTTCCATCATGTTAGGACTACATGACAGAATGGATTTAAAGGCAGTTTGTCATCTTTAAAGCTCCGTGTATCCTTATTATTTTTCATTAAATCTTGTTTCCTGGGCAAAATCCTGGGAAGATCCCTAGCACTATCAACTCACAATCCTTAAGAAATGCAAGTAACATATAGTGTAATGTTGGTTTCAGGAGTAGAATTTAGTGATTCACCACTTACATATAACACATACGAAGTGCCTTCCTTAATGCCCATCCAGCCCATCCCCCACCCACCTCCCCCCATCAACCCTCAGTTTATTCTCTATAGTTAAGAGTCTCTTATGGTTTGCTTCCCTCTCTCCCTGCCCTTCCCCTATGTTCATCTGTTTTGTTTCTTAAAGTCCATATATGAGTGAAATCATACAGTATTTGTCTTTCTCTGACTGACTTGAATTTAAATAAAAACTTGTGACCAAAAAAGAAACAAAGAAACAAAGAAACAAAGAAGCAAAGATTAAAAAAAAAAAAATAGAGGCAAACCTAGAAGCAGACGGTCAATTACAGAGACCAAACTGATGGTTACCAGAGGGGAGGTGGGTGGGGTTATGGGTTGAATACATGATGGGGATTAAAGAGGCCACTTGTCATGGGCACAGAGGGCTGTATGGAAGTGTTGAATTGCTGTATATTGTACACCTGAAACTAACATACACTGTATGTTAACTAACTGGAATTTCAATAAAAATGCACAAAAAAGAAAAAAAGGGGGAATTCAAGTAAGAGTCAGGTTGGTAGAATCTTCTATGGCCCTTGCTAGCTCAGACATGTCCCAAGGCTTGTTCTCTCTGATTCTGTGTGATGGGGAGGAGCAGGAGAAGGTGTGAACGATCCTAAGGAGGGCTTATGGATGTTAACTCTTCCCCAGCTCACCTAATCTAGAGACACTGATGCGCTTTATCCACAGATCGGTCAAGACCTTAAAAATCCTAGGTGTGTTCATGACCCCTGTACCACCAAGGTGGAAGGACCCGGCATGAGTCTGATAACTTGTGGACAATGTCTTATTTGCTTTGTGTTTCCAGTGCCTAGCATGGAAGACCCAGTGAATGTTTGTTGGGTGAATGAAGGAATGGACTGATATATTCATGAATATATGCATGCATGAATGAAAGGAAATACCCACAAAACCTCTAAGTCACAAACTTCTCATGTCCTCTAATACTATCCCTGTTTATATGATTGGTTTTGTTTTTTTTTTAATTTTTTTTCAACGTTTTTTATTGATTTTTGGGACAGAGAGAGACAGAGCATGAACGGGGGAGGGGCAGAAAGAGAGGGAGACACAGAATCGGAAACAGGCTCCAGGCTCCGAGCCATCAGCCCAGAGCCTGACGCGGGGCTCGAACTCACGGACCGCGAGATCATGACCTGGCTGAAGTCGGACGCTTAACCGACTGCGCCACCCAGGCGCCCCTATATGGTTGGGTTTTAACGTCAGTTCCACTGTCTCACATCGTCTCTCTGGATCTCTGTTCCGAGCTTGGCTGAGACAAATTCTCACAAGTGTCCAACACAGAGTCCCATCCAATATAAACAAGCACTGTCTATGGTGCTCCCTTGAATCTACTGCTTACCTGTGATGGGTTTCCAACCACTGCATGGGGCCCTACAGGTATAGCAGCAGCCAGGCCTGGTCCTACCTCTCTGTCCTATATCCTGTTAGACTACCCATCTGCACCTTGGACCAGCAGCAGCACAGCATTAGAGTCTCCCAACTCCTCTCCCTCCAGGTCTTATCTCTTTCACCTGGGTTGCTAAGGTCCCATCATGGTTCCCCCAGATTCCAATGCAAATATACTTGGAAGAAGAAGGATGACCAAAGACTTCTATCGCTCAAACGGAATCTGAGAAGGCTGATGTTTTTCTTTTATATTGGTTATTATAGGAGTCCATGCCCATTGTATAGAACTTGGAAAGTACATGAAAGCACAAAGCATTAGAAAAAAGTCATCATAATTCCACTATGTAGGGTCAATCATAATTAACATTCTGGTACATTTCTATCCAATCATTCTTCTATAATTCTTATGTGATTTCGATCATGGAATATATGCAATTTAAACCTTGCTTTCTGTGCTCACTTCATATACTAAATCTTGCTTTCTAAATGTAATATTTAGCATAAACCATTTTTCAAATCACCAAAAATGCTCCATAAATATCATTTTTCGTGGCTGCAAAACATTCTTCAGTCCAATATTAATGACTTCCAGGCGTCATCCAGAGTTGGCTTTCCCTTGGTGCTTTAACTCCGTCCCATTTCCTTTGTTCTTTGGACAATCCATGTGCAGAACTCAGAAGCATCTCTTTGAGCTCTCTAAGAAGGATTAGTTCATTCCACAGCCACAGCGAGCAATGTAGACTTTCACTGAAGATTTCACAGGGAAGATAGAAGATTTTACATTGTATATCCTATAGCAAACGACTTTAATAAACACATCCCTGAAACACTTCTGGTTTATATTAAGCATACATATACGGCTAGAGCACCAGCAGGAGTTTTCTTGTTTTTGTTTTTTTCTGGTTCTTCTTTCCCTCTTCCTAGATACCACTCCCCCAACCCCCTCATATTTCTTTTTTTTTAATGTTTATTTATTTTTGAGACAGAGAGAGACACAGCATGAGCAGGGAAAGGGCAGAGAGAGAGGGAGACACAGAATGTGAAGCAGGCTCCAGGCTCTGAGCTGTCAGCACAGAGCCCGACGCGGGACTCGAACTCATGAACTGTGAGATCATGACCTGAGCCGAAGTCGGACGCTTAACCGACTGAGCCACCCAGGCGCGCCCCCCCCCCCCTTCATATTTCTTAACAACCAATGTTAAACTGTTGGCACTGTCACATTCATTCTGGGACTTGGGGAAGCAAAGGGTCTCTGAACACCTGGACCCACCTACCTTCTATAGAAGCCAACTTAGTGACCATCATTTGATATTTGACTAGGCCTTAAACCAGTTCATCCCCCCTACTCCCACCACCCTCACCTATCATCATTAATGTATTTCTCCCAGACATATAAAATTCTTTCCTTAAGAATCAATGACTTTCTCAATTTCACTAACTGGCATATAATAAAATCTGCTTGATTTTTTTTCCCCCATGGGATCAATTCTCTCTTATCTAGGTCTGGATAAGAAAAACTTGTTTAAAAAATTTTTTTTAATGTTTATTTATTTTTTAGAGAGAGACCTATGAGCAGGGGAAGGGCAGAGAGAGGGAGACACAGAATCTGAAGCAGGCTCCAGGCTCTGAGCTGTCAGCACAGAGCCCGATGCGGGGCTTGAACTCACGGACCGCGAGATCATGACCTGAGCCAAAGTCGGATGCTTAGCTGACTGAGCCACCCAAGCACCCCAAGAAAAACTTGTTTTAAGAAGGAAATGGAGGGGTCCTGGGTGGCTCAGTTGGTTAAGCATCCGACTTTTGATTTGGGCTCAGGTCATGATCTCAAGGTTTATGAGTTCGAGCCCCATGTTGGGCTCCACGCTGATAGTGCAGAGCCTGCTTGGGATTCTGTCTCACCTCTCTCTCTGCCCCTCCCCTGATCTCTTTCTGTCTCTCTCAAAATAAATACATAAACATTTTTTTAAAAAAGAAAGAAATGGAAAACTGATGATGCAAATATGGAACTTGTGTATGAGAATTCCATATATACCCAGAAAATGATCATACCCACCAACTCTAATCAAGGAGTATTTGACTGGGGGAAGGAAGGAGGCGATATAATTTAAATAAAATAATTTCAGTCTGTAGATACACTCGGTGAAAGAAAGGGTTGCATGGGAGCAGGAGCCTAAAAGCAAGGCCAGGAAGTGTGTTTCATCCTCTAGGAAGGGCCCTTCACCTTTAACTGTAGTCCTTGCCCCTGGAAGCCTGGAGGCCCCCTCTGCAAGAGTGCTGCCCAGAACGCTGGTGCGGAAGAACACAGCTCATTTCCAGAAAACCACGGAAAATTGGGGTGCGTTCAAAGGGAGCTACAATAACCATTTGAAGGGCTATAAGAAAAGCCTGAAAGAAGGGGAGAGTGGCTCCAAAGTAAGCCGCTGGAGGCAGTAGGAGTGGGGTGATACCCACTCACAGCCTGGCAAAGACAGAGGCAATCCCAAGAGGCCCTAGGCAATGACAGAGGCAGGAGGTCCCAGAGAAGACAGCTCCGAGTGGGAGAGGAGGGGCGCTCTGCTCAGTGAGCTGAGCAAAAGCACTGCTTTCATTTGTTTGTGAACCCAAAAATAAGCCACTCTGTTGGGGGTGGGGATAGCTAAAAGGCTACACTGAGGAGCAGCCCCTCCCCAGGTGTCTGTACTTAGTGTGGGAAGAACTGTCAGGAGGGCAGGAGAGGGCAGAAGCTGAGGCACTCCCTCCTTGGGGTCTGGGGAACCCACAGAACTGGAGGCAGGCCCCTGCCCCTTGCCCCGCCCACTAAGTGTCCTCCCCATACCCGAGGCTCCCAGAGGGAGAGGATGGGGTGAAAGGGTGATAGGGTTGCAGATTTAGCACTTCCCCGAAAAACAACAACGCCAAAAGCCAGGACGCCCGGTTAAATTTGAATTTCAGATAAATACTTTTTTTTTTTTTTTTTTGCTGTAGCTATGTTCCGAATATTGTATGGCAAGCCTAAGATGACAAAACGAGTAAGTGCCCAAGTTTTCCGTCAATAGTAGAAAAAGAAGTTAGGGACCTAGGCAACTCCAGATGTTGAGTTGTTGAGCATGGGCGTGTGCGCATGCGCGCGCGCATGCCCTGAGGGAGAGGAAGGGAGGGAGGGAAAGATGTGAAACTGTTGGCAAGGTCACTGGTTGAAGACAAATACTTGGGGAGCTCACAGGAAGATAAAAATGATTTTTTAAAACACTTGGTTCCACTGCAAACAGAAAACTAGTCATTTATGTAAATTTTCCGGCACTTATGTAAATCACTCAGGCAGCGGGTGAGTTTTAGGCGAACTCACCAAATCTCTCCAGCCTCGCTCTCGCCGTGAAATCACACCTATTCTGTGAAGGCCCTGGCAGCTGCCTGACCCGGGTCCACGGTGGATCTTCGACTGTGTCCAGCCGCCTCCTCCCGCGTCGTCATGAACTGTGACACCCCCTTGGAAGTTTTCTCCCGAAGTTCCTCCCCAGGACCCCCCCCCCCCCCCCCCCAGCTGTCACCATCACAGCTTCCTAATTGGTTGGAATTGGGTTTAGGAACGTTCCTCTGCTACTTCCTCTACTTTCTGGGAGATAAAATAGTCAGCAAGGCAAATTATGAGGGTGTCAGATGCCCCGCTTTTAGCCAAATGATGTTTCCACAGATGTGAATAAGCCGAGTTCCCAGCTGAGCATGTTTTCCCTGGGGCCAGTTTTCTGATCTGTATCAGAAAGGCAACCTCCCTTTCCTCTAACCAGGTGCTACTGTGTGGGTTCCTCTCTTGAGTTTTCCCACTTGCTCCTTTGCCTGGCTACTCCCTGGAGCATTGTGTATTTCCAGGCAGCACTAAATCTGCTTGGCTCCCGTTACTTCTCTAGCCTCTTGGTAATGGGTATGTTCTTTATGAATGACTCCCATCCTTCAGTTGTTCCGTTTCAGCCTTGAGGCTCCTATTGCTGTGACCCAGAGAGTCAGGCAACAGCATGTGGGCTGCCCTGTGGACGACCTGCTTCACTTTGTTCAGCACCCCCCTCTATGTTGTGTGGAGAGACACTTTGGACCCCTGCAAGGAGAAATATGATTTCAGGTGCCTGATGCAGGCACCTTGGATTGTCTTATTTTGTCATCATGGGAGTCTGCTCAGGCTTCCTTTCCTTCTCCTAGAGAGAACAACTTCCTCTTGCTTTCGTAACTGCAGACCCACTCCCATCCCCAGTCCTCAGGTCCCCTCCTGACTGCAGGGACCATCAATTATCAATTGCAACATCCCACCTCTGGCCGCAGGGAGAGCTTGTGCTTTCATCCCATGTCCCCATCACGGACACAGACACAGCACATGTACCAATCTGGGTCAGTCTTCCCCTGGGAGCGTCTATGACGTCCTTAGTGGGGTGATATAGGTCTGAACTGTGGGCAACGGTGCTTTCTCTCCTCCTGCTAAGAGAGCCCCATTCTTTTTTTTTTTTTAATGTTTGTCTATTTTTGAGAGAGACAGAGAGAGAGACAGAGACAGAGAGTGAGTGGGAGAAGGGGAGAGAGAGGGAGGGAGACCCAGCATCTGAAGCAGGCTCCAGGCTCTGAGCTGTCAGCACAGAGCCCAACGTGGGGCTCAAAGCCACAAACCGCGAGATCATGACCTGAGCCAAAGTCAGACGCTTAACCCACTGAGCCACCCAGGTGCCCCGAGAGCCCCGTTCTTAAAGGGGAGTAGAACTGAGGGAGGCAGGGAGAGATTAAAAAATCCAGTGACATCGTTTGACTCCCTCTATCCAGTTATGCCTATGGCCACCCCACTTCTGGACTCCCATTTTGTTTTTTGCTTTAGGTGCTCTGTGTTGGCTTTCACATGTGCAGCGAAAGAGTCCTGAACAACACACAGCTGGTATCTCCCGTTCTCCCCAGATTTACCTGACACTAAGCGAGTACCTACTATGTGCCAGTACATGCATTGTCTCCCACAGTTCTTGACATCAGTCCCACCGACGAGGCGGATCACAGAAAGGAAACGAAGCTGCGAGAACGCACAGTTGGTGATGACTTCTGCTGGAATCTAAGTGCAAATTTTCTAACTCCAAATCCAATCCCCTTTCTCAAATTTTTAAAGTTGTGATTCACACGAGGAAATTTTTACATACGGCCAAAGACATATGTATCCTGTTAGGGTGAACGATATGACACTGCGGATGTTTGACTTCTATGACCTAACAACGGCAGTTTCCTATAGTTCAATCTCTGTGTATGATGTAACAGAAACAAAGGTATCAGAAAATAATGCTCGTCCTTTATGTACGTACAACGCACTAATCCCATTCTGTCCTCCTCCATCTTCTAAGATGCAAGTCACAACCCACGATGCTGATTTCATGACACACTAAGGAGATGTGACCTTGTGGTCTGAAAAACCATGATTGACACAAGAAAAGACCCTTCCGGTACCCGAACTTCTCTAGAGCTTTTATCTCACTCCCTTTAAATTTCAGTTTAAACCCCTTGCGGTGACCTTTCAGACACGAATGTCCTTCTCCATTATTCTTTTGGCCAGAGTTCATCTGCCTGGATTCTCTTGGGTCACGACTGTGGGAATATGTGGTGAGCACACCCCCAGGACCGTTGCAACCAAATTCGAGAACCACAGGTGGGGGTGTTGCTCCTTGCTGTCATAAAAATAGTGATCCGTCATAAATATTGTAGCAAGCGTTACCACCTTCAGCCCAAAATGAGATCCAGATTTCTCTGAGCATGTCTGTTTAGACTGTAGACTGTCCCCAGAAGACTTCATTTTTGTGAAGTAACTTTTGGTGAAACTCATTTTTGCGAAGGAACTGTATGTGACATGGGGTGGGGGTGAGGAGGGGGCCCTTGGACACTGGCAGCATGCCCACAGGGGCAGCCCCAGGGCAGGAGAGGGACAAGGCATGGCCAGCTGAAACTGTGGTACAGAAAGTGTGCCCATGGAATCGCATTGTATGGAATGCCTGATGGATGTCCCTGGCGAGTGTGTCAAGTCCTTACAGGGCTTTTTACAGGCACCAGGGCGTAGCTTACACTGCATGGGTATCAGCCAGTAGAGCAGGGGTAGTCATTGCTAACAGCACCTCCCCGGCTGGTAGGCCTGGGGAAATTCAGGTTACATTAAGCAAACACAATCACATTACAGAACACGGTGTTTGGAGAGTACATTGCACAAATTGCTTTCACCTACATATTTCGCAAAGCTCAAAACAACTCTGTGGGGTGGGTGGGAGGGCACAGGATCCGTATTTTTTAGGAAACAAAGGGTGTGGAGGGTGGGGAGTGGGCATGAAATAACACGGGCAAGGTCATATGGCCAGAAAACACCAGAGCCGGGATTCAAACCCACGTCTTCAGACTGAGGGTTTCTGTTCTCTCCACCACGCAGGTTGTTCCCATGGTAACCCTATTAAACTGCCCAAACAGTGCTGAGCAGGAAGGAAAGAAAACCAGGATGGAGAAAGGCGGGTGCCAACTCCCTCCCCTGTCTCCCTGGCACCTGTGGTCCCCTCATGAGTCATCACACAGTGCTCTCCTTCCTTCGACACCCCTGCTCTGCAATCTGTCTTTTAAGATGGACACAGAGGCTGGATTTTACAGGCACCTGCCTCAGGAGGCTGGGAGGGCCGGGTGCAGGAGATGGCTGTAGCCAGATCCTAGTAGCTGCCCTGACCCATCGCCCCTTCCCAGAATCACCCCCCAGCAATCAACTTCAGAACAGATGGCATTGGACCTTCCGGAATAAAAGTCACCGAGCGCCGCTTCTGTGTCTCCACTTCCCTTTGGAGGACTGATGCCATTATTGAGCACCTACCGTGTGCCAGGCCTTGTGTTTGGTGCTCTGTATGCATTATTTTATTTAATTCTCACACTGTCTCCAAGGGAGTACGATCATCCCATTTTATGGGTAAGGAGGTTAACTTGCCCAGTATCAGACAGGTGGTAATAAGCAAAGCCCAGATCGGGACCCCAGGTCCTGCCACCCATTCCAGACACCTTGCGACCACACTATATTGCTTTGGGAGCTCATTTTGCCCACTCTGGATGGAGAGGTCATAGATGAATGGGAAACGAAGCAACGATAACCACTGAATGCGGTTCCTGTAAGCGAACAAACTCACCTGTGCCTAGCGCAGAGAAACACCAGAAAGGCTGAGCTGACCACTGAAATGTTGACCAGTTGGGAAATTGCCACCCGGGTGATGTTGCAGCACCCCAGTCACCCTTGCTGGTCCCTCAAGACTTCCTCACAATCCAGCAGCTAGAGCGTTATTGCTCGAGCCCCAGGGCCTCAGCACCATGGTCACCCCAGTGCTGTGGTCACTGTCCACTCTGGCCATCTGTGCCCACGTTGTACCTGTTGTTCTCAATTTTAGTATCACTCCTGCCTGACCTAATGAGAGCCACATAGGGAGGCTCTTGGATGCCCAGCATATCTGAAATGCTTAGTTGGATTCTGGCCTAAGAGAGCATCCTGTGTTCAGAGCTTGGTAACTCGGGACCGGAGTGACAGGTCCTGAGCACCAGTGAAGGTTTGCTCGAGGACCCCTCACGATCCAGAGAAGATGTGTGCCTGCAAAAGTAGACAAGTGATAAGAGTCTTCAAATGAGTCCTATTGTCTTATTGATTCTCATGAGAAAAATCAAAATTACACTCGAATAGTCAGCTCATTATTGACAGATAGAGGGACACGGTTCTGCTCAGGCAGAGCTTGAGATGGACCGGCCATGTCTGAACATGCTGGCTGTTGGAATATGAGATTGCTTTTGTAGGACTTTGTGAACTTGCAACACTTTACTGACCTTGGGAGTTACCCAGCAGCTGCCACCTCTCAGCCCTTCTCAGAACATAGAGAGTTTAGTCCCTGAAGATATTGACTCTGCACTCAGGACTTCTGGAAACTGGCTTCCTTCCTTCCATTTCTGTTGGGAAATAAACCTAATATCTCCCATGCAATGAATCACTCTGACATGCCTCACACTGTGGTAAGTGGTTAACCTCCCTTATCTCATTCACTCTTCACCACAAATTTATTCTGACCATTTTACAAACAAGGAAACTGAGTCTTGGATATTTTAAAAAATTATCCACGCCAATCCAGCTAGTAAGAAAGCCAATTGGGAAACTCAAGTCTGTTGGGCTTCAAATCCCATCTTCCCTGCTTGACAGGGTTGGTGGTCAAGGCACCTAACAGTGCTCTGAGGCACTGCTGTGTTCCGGCTGCTGCCTCCCACGTGACCTCATTCTGTACTTTAACTCTCCCCCTCACTATGCGCCAACCACACAGACCTCCTTTCTGTTCCTCAAATGCACCCAGATTGTTCCTGCCAATGTGCTTTTGCTCTTGTGGTCTGCTGTGTCTGGAATGTAAGAACTTTGCAAGTTTTGGGGGTGCAGATATTTAAGACACAGTCCCTGCCCTTAAGAATCTGCAATCCTAGGGTCCCTGGGTGGCTCAGTCAGTTAAACGTTGGACTTCGGTTCAGGTCACGATCTCATGGCTCGTGAGTTCGAGTCCCACCCACATCAGGCTTTGTCTGACAGCTCAGAGCCTGGAACCTTCTTTGGATTTTGTGTCTCCCTCTCTCTCTGCCTCTTCCCCCCTCTCAAAAATAAATATTTAAAAATTTTTCAAAAGAAATCTGCAATCTAGTGATGGGCAGCACAATCACAGACAGATGATTATAACACGGCCTGACTAAATACATTAATAGGGCTCCTTAATGTATGTCTTTACGTACAGAAATACAGGGAAGTGAAACCAACTGTGTACGTGTGTGATGGACGAGGACAGCCAGGAAAGACTTTATGGAAAGCTGATGCTAAGCAAAGAATAAGCAGGAGTGAACAAGAGGGAGTATGTAGGAGAGGAGAGGTCGTGACGCGTTCCAGGGAGTTTGGGAAGAGTTGGACTGTGGGAGACCCTGTGGCAAGGGAGACCCAGTGATGTGTTGTCCAAACCAGGATACTCTGAGCGTGAGGGAGGGCACTAGCCCGCTGGGACCTCAAGACAAGAGGAATAAGCTAGAACTGTCCTGGGGCCCCTGGGGTGTATAGTCATTCTCACCCGGAGTCCACACTGAGGAATTTGGATCTCAGCCTATGCACAAGGAGGAAACACTGAGGGTTTTAATAGGGAGGTGGCAAAATCAGACTTACTTTCTTTAAGGGCCATTCGGGCATGGATAAGGAAGGATGGATTGGAGGGGACCAGGCTGGCAGAGGACCACTTAGGAAGTTGTTGGACTGGCATAAGCCAGAGTGGGAATGGGTTAGAGGTGATGGCAGTGGTGAAAAGTAAAAAGAAGAAGGCTATTTTTCAAGGAATGAAAGCAATCTGAGGAGGTAAGAGTGTCAGGATTTTATGACTGGTGAAGAAAGGGAAGAGGGAAGAATGAATGACTCCCACTCAGGTTCCTGACTAGGGCACTGGGTGGATGGCAGTCCCACCCACATACGGCAAAGCGGAACAGGCTTTGGAGACGGGTGTTGAGTGCAGCTCTGGACAGGTTGATCTGAGGTGCCCATCGGATGCTGGGGGTGGGGGAGGGGTCCAGCATGCTGTTTGTTGAGTCTGATGCCTTGTAGAAAGGTCTGGACACTTACCTGGAGCTCATCAAAAGGTAGAATGTCAAAAGAGAAAAAAAATTCTCACAGTGAGAAAAATGGTGAGCTAACACGATTCTCATTCTCCTCTTGTCCCTGTCCATTTTCTTTCAAAAAATAAACTTTATTTCCGTAAACAGGATATTTAATTAACACTCTAATAACTTGCGAAACCTAATGAGCTTATGATTTTCCCTTGGAAAAACCTGCCTCAGGTTCTCCAAATTCCTAATTACATTATTATTTTCCACAAGCTAAATTTATTTCTGTTAGGTATGGCGTGGCTCATTGCCCGGTGTTTGCGGAGCTCAGTGCTTCGTTCACGAGGCTGCCACTGGAGACTGGCAATGATGATGGGGCTGCAGGAATGGAGTGGGGTTGGGGCTTCTATTTTTTTTAACTTCTTAATTTACCCTTTTTAACAAAATTATTTTTGAATATGTAACACACTCACACAGTTTATAAATTTTAAGATATGTCAGTATACGCAGCACAAAGTCACTCACCTACCCCATCCCTCATCCACACAGTTCCCATCCATGCTCCAGGTAACCACTGCCAATTTCTTGGACGACTTTCCTGTTTCCTCAGCATACCTGCACACCCTCAAATATATATTCTATTGCCCACCCCATTTTTACACACAAGGTTTTAGAGTACACTTACAGTTCTGACCTTGTTGTTTCCACCTCATACATTTTGAATACTTTTCCATCTCAGAACAAAGAATGAAAATTTTACGGTTTTTTTTTTCATCCTTTCCAATTTCCATAGCTTTAACTTCTTTGTATTTTTTCACTACTAGGCTAGTACAATATTTAAAGAAAAGTAGTAGTGAACACAGACTTGTCTTCTTCGCAACTTTATGGGAAATGGCTAATGCCATCTAAGCATGCAGTAGGCTCTTGGGCTCACATAGATGTATTTTATCACATCAGGGAAGTATCCAGTAACTAAACTTTACTGAGTGTTTTATTATTTGTTTCTCTTTTTAAAGATTTTCTTTTAAAGGAATCTCTACACCCAACATGGGGCTCGAACTCACAACCCCAAGATTAAGGGTCGCATGCTCCACTGATGGAGTCAGCCAGGTGCCCTTTGAGTGTTTTAAATCAAGAAATCGTATTGACATTATAGAAGAATCTCTAGGATACATTAAATGGAAAAACCAAGGTGGAAAAAAGTATATATTATATACCACTACTTATCTAAGGAGATGAATGTGGGGGTGCCTGGGTGGCTCAGTTGTTTGAGTGTCAGACTCTTGATTGTGGCTCAGCTCATGATCCCAGGGTCTTGGGGTTGAGCCCCACATCAGGCTCTATGCTGAACCTAGAGCCTGCTTAAGATTCTCTGTCTCTCTCTGTGTCTGTCTCTGTCTCTCCCTCTGCCCCTCCCCTGCTCATGCTCGCTCGCTCTCTCTCTAAAATAAAGAAAAAAAATTTTTAAATGGGTCACCAGGGTGGCTCAGCCAGCTAATCGGCCAACTCTTGGTTTCGGCTCAGGGCATGATCTCATGGTTTGTGGGCTCGAGCCCCATGTCAAGTTCCATGCTGACGGTGGGAAGCCGCCTGGGGTTCTCTCTGCCCTTCCCCACTCCCTCTCTCTCTCTCTCTCTCTCTCTCTCTCTCTTAAAATGAATAAATAAACATATTAAAAATTTTTTTAAAAAGAAGAGGAAGGTGATAGTATTAGGGAGAACCAAATGAAACTACCCATAGTGGATTATTTTTCATTAACGAAAATGTTACAAGCATATAGCTCAACTCAACTTATACATACTTGGTTATATTAAAAATATGCACAGATAATCCATTAAAGTAATAAAGGTTACCTATAGTGTGAAGGAAGGACCAGAGATAGAATTTACATAAACTCTACACACACACACACACACACACACACACACACACACAAACACACGCACATACCTCAAATTGTTCTCAGTAATCATATTGCTAGTGGTACTGATGGTAGTATTTTGAGATTGTTGTAAGTAAGATAAAATGAGTATTTATGTAGATATCATTCAGAACTGGGAATTTTGACACGGGAGTAGAAGCACATATTTAAAAACAATGATACTAAGTAAAAGCCTTGAATTTGAATTGAAGTACCTGTATGAATTCATTATGGTTTTTTATCATAGTATAAGTGCATATTTCCTAGTCTACTCAAAAGGACTAGAGACAATGACTAATCAGTAACAATGAGCATCCCTAATACCCAACTGTGGTCCCTAAATTCTACTTCCAATGACAAGGACCAGGGATCCTTGGAGAAATAACGGATTATGGGTCTATGGAAGGAAGTTTCTACAATAAGCCTAGGATATCTTACCATACAGAGAACAAGGAAGGTAATAAAGACTCCTGAGCTTGTAACAAAGGGTTCAGGAGCCAAACTGAAGAAACTCTCATGGACAAAAGATAAAACCAATTTGAGCATCAACAAGATATTAACTGCAAAAGATTGAAATATAGCACCACAGGCAGACAGTGAGAAAATCCCAAACTGTAGAAACACTACCAGATTCTTCAACAAATAAACTGACAGAAAACAAATAAGATAAGAAGAGGGTGAGGGGGAAAAAAATCTATAAATTAAAAGGAACGTAAGAGACAATATGGATTCATTGCCATGTATGAACTTTATTTGGATCCTAGTTCAAACAAAACAAAATGTAAAGTTATACTCATTTAAGAGCCTCATTTTAAGGCAAAGAGGGAATTCATTTATTTACCCAATGGCGGTAAATACATGGGAGAAAGGAGCCTGTGTGTGAAAGCAGCTCGAGTTAAAATCAGAGGACTCCTGTCCCAGGAGCCCACAGCTCAGGCAAGGTGACATGATCACAGAGGAAGCACGGTGGCATCATTAGGCATACAACTCTTGTCAACCCAAAGCATTTGCTTGTGTATACAACAATTTCTATCCCTGTTGAGGCAGTCAGCGTAACAGTGATGAAGCGCAAGGACTCTACTCCACCATGAAGGCCAGTAGGGTAAAAGGTAAATAGGCCCCTTAAATCATGGCTGCCCCCCTTGCCTTCCCCCTGCCCCTGTTCCTTAGCTTTAAAGTCTTTGCCCCCTCAGGCCAGTTCTGGGGCGGCATCCACCTTATGTTGTAGCATCTGAGTGAGGGAAGGATTCCTAGCCACCACTGGAAAAAGTTAGACAAAAGTTCCACCTCCTACCCTGCTGAAGAGTGTGGGGCCAAGGGAGGGCTCAAGTTGGGAATAAATCGTGTGTTTCCAAAGGAAAGTGACCCCCTGCAGATAAACAGTCTTGTTTGCCATGGACTGCACTGTGGTAGATGGTGTCTGGAAAAGGCAACTGGTCCCCCTGCCCCTTGCTGGTAAAATAGGTCCCTCTATCTATTTTAGTTAAAAGCAGATAACTGGGTCTCCTACAGCCCAAACAAGGCCATTCCTCAATGATTGCAGGAACCTGTTTAGATGCTATTGAATACATGTGTATCTAAGTGCATGCCTGGGTGTTATTCCCTGAAATAGTAACTGTGATTATTTCTGGGTGGTGGAGTTTGGGATGCTTTTCACTTTCACAATGCAAGTAAATTATTTTTATACGTACAGCCTAAAGCCGCTCCTGTTTTGGAAAAGAAAAATAAACTGTCCATGTATCCCGAGAAATATTGTCCCCTCTGGCCAGATACCCAGCACTTCTGAGTACTGGCCCTGTGCCCCCCACATCTGCTACGGGAGGAGATCCGATTCTCCTGCGTTTCTAACTCCAGCAGCAACTTCCTAACTAGAAACTGGGAACCAAGGTTTCCTCATCCTTGATGGTTCTTTCTGGGAGTGATATTAGGTGATAAGAAACCAGGTATCAGGTCCCTCTGTGATCCATTTTGGGGACTCTGTGTCATGCCTGATGGCTCCCCAGTACTGAACCTCATCCCAGCCACTGCTAGACCTCCCTGGACCTAGGTGTCAGCAGTCCTAGGTCTGGCCCCTGGCCTGGGGTTTCAGTCCCATTTGTTTACATTTGCTCCCCCAAGGTAGGACCAGTATGCATGGAGACGGGTCATGATGACCCGTCTCAAAACCAAAGTAGCTTTGTCTACTTGAATTAAAGGTACATGTGGCTCTTTGCATTCTTATTTAGGAGCAAGGATCCCAGATCAGACAACACTTCCACATGACTTTAGTTCTTAGGTTAATAAGGATTCTTAGGCTAGCAGATAATGATGCAGACTCATTAATTTACTAAAAGTTGCCCTGTTCTGATATGTCTGAAGCCGGCCAAGGCAGAACAATGGTCCTGACTGCAAAGTGCTGTGCATGGTGTAAAAGATGCTGAGGTGCTGGGGGTGGGGCCTGTGAGCAAGGAGCCAGAAAGAGGGGAAGTTGTCCCCCATGAACTCCTCTCCATAAAAACAGTGACAAGGACCAGGAGCCTTTGCCATATGCCAGGGGATTACTCTGTGAAAAAGCATAAGGTTGGCTGGCCACCAAGACACAAGGTTCCCAAATAGAGCCTGAGTCCTGGAGGGAGAGAAGATCCAGCTAAAAATAGCTGTGACGTCCCAACGCTGATTTTCTTCTTTCCTTTTTTTTTTCTTTCAGTAAGTTCACCTAAAATAGCCTGGCAATAGATTTTTTTTGCCCTTTAAGTGGAAAAACAAAAACAGAGAGGTCACTGGCTAACGTGAAGCTTCTAAGAAGCCTGACGTGTTTGCCCAAACCCACGAGGTGTCACTCTGTGGTGGTGACCTTGTCCACTCCTGTGTGGAGGCTGCCTCCCTAAAGAGAAGGGTCGGGACCTGGGGATTTTCAAGGAGCAGCACAGACTCCTGTGGCCCTGAGGGGCTGAGCAGAGGCTTCCAGCGGAGCAGGCTTCCAGCCTGGGAAAAGTTGTCAGCAACTGAGATCCAGCCCTGAGCCTAGTATCATGGAACGAAGACAGTTCTGACACATTGGGAAGCAGCAGCCTGGGTCTCTTATTCAGCTGGTAGCTGTAGCCAAAAAGAGTCAGGATGGCCCATGCCATTAGCAGAAAGGGCCCTAATGCAGGGAAGTGGGTTTACCTGAAGCTAAGGTCAGGTGACAGACAGGCCTCCCACCCCCCCCGAAGTATTTGGAGGATTCCCTTCCCTGGAAGGTTTTCAATTTCTCCACTCTTGCCTTAGCTGGAGAATGGATGACTCCTCCTTCCTTGACGCCCTGGCCCTGGCCTGTCCCTCCCTGTCTGTGAGGCCTGGCTTGGATCCCTGGTGGAGTCCTCACTGAGACAGGGCCACTGCCCTTGGGGACTTGTTTGAAAGACAAGCCCTGAGTCAGGGCTCAGAGCACCAGAAGGAGGAGGCCCTTACAGCCCAAACAGTCTCAACAACAATCTCAACAGCCATGTGAGGCCATATAACTATGACACAACTATAATCCTATGAATACCGCAGTGTCCTATATTTTGTAAAGTGTTGTCATCTACACTGTGTGTTTCGTTTCTTTAACTTCTGCAACGGGGCTGAGGTGGAAGATCTAGTCATGCATCAAGCAACTGTTGCTACAAGCATTTTACACTTGAATAAATGAGCCTCATGGAAGTGGAGGGATTTGCTCAAGACTACATAGTCAGCAAATTCTAGACAGAAAAGTCAAATCCAGGCCCCTGGCTGAGGGCAGCATCACCTTGCCCCTGTCCAGTCCCAGGAATAGAACACCCATAGCCCAGTGTTTTGGGGATGCACCCTGCTACCAGCTCCCCAATACTTCTGTGCACATGACCCCGCTGTGGCCTCCTTGGCTCTCTCACCCCTGCTTCACCACCCCCCCCAGCCTCCCTTTCCTTAACACCTCCCCAGCATCCCATCTTGGGCCTCGGCTTGCCACCGTACTGCACCTTATCCTCTCCCTACAAACCCTGAGCCTGTGAAATCTTGGCTCCCCACCCATGCCTAATTTTCATATACTTATTTTCCCACTGAAACAGGAGGTTCAATATTCTTAATTTTAAAAAAAGTATGCCACGGGGTGGTTGTCCATGTAAAGGGAAATATTTCATAATGATAGTACAGAGGGTGGGCAGATACGTCAAGAACTGAGAAGATGAGACAAGGGTAGAAGGTTGGGGAACAGTGAATGGATACACTGAGTTGGGTACCAGTTAAATCTCCCAGGCTCCAGCGCTCCACTGTCTCTTAAGGGTGGATTTTCCTGTTGCCCATCAGATTATCTGTCACGTGCTGATTTTAGAGTGGCCCCTCTGAGGACCCTCTTATTTCAGCTTCTTGAGGAAAGCCCAGGTCCCAACAACTACACATTGTCCATCAGTGCGAACAGTTTCTCTGTAGAAGTGGATTTTATTTCCACGGTTAATTTGTAGATACACTGGAGCTCATTTTCCTATAGAAACATTTAGATATAAGATAATTAAATTCCAGACTAGTATACAGAATGCTACGTCACCCACAAAGTAGCTGCCCAGAACCAAAATTGTAGTCTAAGCCGTTGGCCTCATGAGTCCTGCCTGTGAGCCCTGACTGCCACCCCAGGCTTGCTGGCAGGAGGCAGAGAACTGGGGCTCTGAGGGAGCCTTAGAGGAGCATTTATCCAAATGTCTGGTCTGTGTGTGAGCCACTGTGTCATGGGCAAGACCGTTAGAAATGTAGATGTCTAGGGGCGCCTGGGTGGCTCAGTGGGTTAAGCGTCTGACTTCGGCTCAGGTCATGATCTCACGGTCCGTGAGTTCGAGCCCCGCGTCGGGCTCTGTGCTGACAGCTCAGAGCCTAGAGCCTGCTTCCCATTCTGTGTCTCCCTCTCTCTCTGACCCTCCCCCGTTCATGCTCTGTCTCTCTCTGTCTCAAAAATAAATAAACATTAAAAAAAAAAAAGAAATGTAGATGTCTAGCCTCCCTGTGCAACTTGATAATTTAGAATCTGGAGATAGGGGGTCTCAGGAATCTGTTTTACAACAAGGTCACCGGGTAATTTGTATGCATTCTAGAATTTGAAGCTCATTGCTGTAGTGGCTTGGTGGCCCCCAGAAAGAGCAGCCAGGGTGTGGGTAAGGGAGGGGGGCTGGGCTACGGCTGGCAGAGCCACCAGGCCATCAACAAGCCAAAGGTCTGTAATGGACAAATCTGATTCATCTATAAATGCTCCTCTTTTCTCCTTTTTGCACATACTGTATCCTGAAAGCTGCCTTTTGTAATGTTTTCCCTTTCAAAACTGCCTTTGGTATTCAATGGAACTTAATCCCGTTCACTCCTATGAAATCCTACGTAAATTGATCATTAGGAAGCATTTGGGTAAAAGAAAGCTTCAAAGGGAGTTACTGGTTAAGGTAACACCAGCTCCGGTAAGAAAGAAACATAAACTCTGGGGCTGAACACAACAGGAGTTGCTTTCTCTCACACACAATATAGTTCACTGTTGGGGGTGGGTGTTGGAGAAAGGGCAATCTGATCCAACCAGCTTGCCACCCTAGTGGCCAGAAGCTCTGCCTTCTTTAACATGTGGACTTTAAGGTTGCTCTGGGCAGGGAGCAACCAGCCAGCACACATGGAATACACATGGGAGCTTTTTATGAGCAGGCCTGGGAGTGACCCTTACCATTTCCACTAACATTCTAATATTCCATCAACCAGAACCCAGTCGTGTGACCATACCTAACTGCAAAGGAGGCTGGGAAATGTTTAGCTTAATGCACAAATAAGAGAGGAGACAGTTTGGCGAACAGGTATTTGGCCTTTCCCAAAGGGCCTTTGGCTCTTAATTCAAAGCTGAGGGAGAGATCTGGGAAGGGCTCCTGGAGGAGGTAACACTGGCAAGAGGCAGGGTGGCATGTTTTTGAGAACAACAGTTTTCCGGTCAGATAGAGCTGGGTTTTGCTGTATGACTATAAATCAAATCACTTAACCTTTCTGAGCCTTGTTTCTTCATCTGTAAAATGGTTATCAGTAAGAGTACCTATCTATCTTATAGGGTCATTGTGAGAATTTATACAATACAGATAAAATGAGTCATAGCAGGGTCTGAACAAATATTAGCTAAGGGGCACCTGGGTGGCCCTCGATTAAGCCTCCAATTTCAGCTCTAGTCATGGTCTCATGGTGTGTGAGTTCAAGCCCCACAACAGGTTCTCTGCTGTCAGCGTGGAGCCCACTTCAGATCCTCTGTCCCCCTCTCTCTCTGCACGTCCTCCACTCATGCTCTCACTCTCAAAAGTAAATAGACATTAAAAAAAATGCTAGCTACACGTGAACACAAATTAAAGGAACAACGAAGAGAAAAATGAGTTCTAGGCAAAGAGAACAGCAAAGAGGGCTAAATCATTGTTGCCCACCCAGAGAGGTAAAAGGGGTTGAGGATGGCAAGGACGAGGAGCCGCTCCGTGAGCTGTTAAGACACAGCCAGCGAAGGCAGGGCCAGGCCACGTGTGCATCTGACCCAAACCCACATCCAAGTTCTGCTTCTAGGGAGCTCCTATCAGTCAGTTGCCCATATTTCCCTGGCCTTGGAATCATGACCATATGGTATGTTTGGGAAGCTCCTGGCCTCTGCAATGGCACTCATGCCCAAGTGGCATGAAAGTAGCCGTCCCGTTGGACTTCCTGGACTTTAGCAGGAACCACAGTGGCTTGTTGATGGCCAAGGAGACCTCCTAAAAACTTTTTGCTCTGCTGAAGAATCCAAAGGCTTCTTCTGCTGTATCTCCAGGAGGGAGGGTTGGGCCGTGAGAGGAGAGCCCTAATAAAAACAGAATGAATTATTGTAACCCATCAGAATCAAGTCCCTAAGTCCGACTTTCTTTTTTCTTTCTTTCTTTCTTTCTTTCTTTCTTTCTTTCTTTCTTTCTTTCTTTCTTTCGAGTAGGCTCCATGCGCAATGTGGGGCTTGAATTTATAATCCTGAGATTGAGTCACATGTTCTACTGGCTAAGCCAGTCAGGCATCCTAAGACTTAACATAATTAGAAGAAAAGTAACATGACTTTCCCAATTCTGTGGACTAAGCTTCACACCCTCTACATATGTATAGGAAAATGCTAGATACCTGTATCAACCATGTCTTTTATTTTCTATATTCGCATGTTTTGACATGAATCTAGGGCCTTGTTGAACCAGAGCACCTGCCTGTCTCAGGGTTAGTCATTTCCTAGAGAGTCCACAACTTGCCCAAGAGTGCACCTTTCAAATGCAAACCAACCAGTCAGAGCCCACAACCCCAACCACCTCCTTCACCTGGTCCTCATACTCTAGGCCACCACCCACCTGCCCTAACCACCTCAGGGTCAGGTGCCAGACAATTAGGAACATCGCCTATACCCCAGAAGCACTGAAATTACTCAAACTTGCCAATCCTAACCTCTGCCTTGCCTGTTTCTAACTGTGGAAACCACAGTAAGGGCTCTTGTCTACATTTCCCCTCACTCCCTCTGTCTCCTGACCCTCCCTGGTGCTTCCCTGTGTGGCCCTCATGGCATAGCATACCCTCTGCTCTTAGGAACTGTAATGATGTGAAAATGTTGGGGTTCAGAGTGCACAACCAAGGAATAATTCTTGAGATGTCTTTTGTGCAAATAGGTGGCTTTATTAAATCATGGGGACAGGACCTGGGGGCAGAAAGAGCTGCACTGGGGTTGAGAAGTGACTCATTATATACTTTCAAGTTGGGAGGGGGTTAGGAATAGCCTAAGTCTCTAAGGAATTTTGGAAGCAAGGTTTCCAGGACCTTGAGGGACTAGCTGTTGTTAGGAAAAGGTCATTTGTTACCATCTAATAAAACCTTAGTCATGAGACCCTTCAAATGTATATCAGTGGGTCATATGCTTGGAGGATGATTGCTAACATATATCTGGGGGGGGGGTAGAGATTAAAGAAGTTTCCAAAGGAATTTTTATTTGTTAAAGGAAACTTACAGAATCCTGTAGGTTGGGATAATGTTAAGCTAAGATTATCTTTTGCCCTCAGCAAAGTATTAACATCAAGGCAAATGAGTTCCTAGAGGAAGGTCACTCTCCCTGTTTCCAGGACTTGTCACTGGGCTGTAAGTAGTAAGGAAATATGAATTTTTATTTTGTTCCCCACATCAATCCCCCCTGAACAATTTTGACCCTTAAATTTTTAAGCTTGTTAAGGGTGGAAGGTGTTATCTTCTGTAGCTTCTTCCTGCTGAATAGGGGTGTAGAGATGTCCATACCTATTGGTCAATATTGGTCAGTTGGGGCCTCATATATATGAGTTACAAAAGGCAGAGCCAGCTGAATCCAAGGGAGACTGCACGCATGGATCTTCCCGAGTGGAAAGGATCATCTGTTGGCTTTAAAGTTATGGCAGCACAACAGTTTTGGCACCAGGTGGAGAGAGGTGGGAGAAAACAACAAATCACAATTAGAGTAACAAAACGAAAAGGAAGCCCAAATAAGAGTCCTTTGGTAGTTGACAAAAATCCTCTTCCAGTCCAGGAAGTCCAGACTTTCACTAATCATTAAAGGAAAGAGAGGGATTGTTTAAAGTGCCAGTTTGAGGATTCATGTCAGTTAGAAACCCAGAAATATTTCTGTGGTAATCTGGAATGTTATACATGGCCTTCTGTGTCTATGATAGCACAAGTTCCACCTTGTGCAGCAGTTAAAACACCTAATGTCGTTCTATTTTGTAAAACTGCTTTATGCATTTGTGTTACTTCAGTATTTAATAGGGTAATGCTATTGTGACTGTCATTTAGGGCTTTGACCATACACTTATTAAGAGTTTCCATGTGCCAGAGAATATCCTCTAGTCCCAAAGAGGGAATAAAGATGAATGCTAGGTGGTCATACCAACGAAATACAGGAAGTGTCCACCGTTGTTTTAAATTTGGAAGGTTGGCTGGGTTGATACTGGTTTTAACAATGAGCCCATGCATCCGGGACACCCAGAATACAGTGGCCTATCCATCCTGAGGGAAGCCATGGCCACAAGTTAGAGCCACGTAGCCATTGGGTCCTGTTGGGAGCCAACCATCTAATTCTGGGCCTCCTTGAACTGCAGTCAGGATATCAAGAGCTATTCATTTTGGAGGGCCACCTTTCCAGAAGATTGTGGATGCCATGTTGAACATAAATAGTAACTAATTTTTAAGGTCTGAACTATTTATTTAGTTACTTGTGCAATAAAAGATGGTCCACTGTCACTTTGTAGGGACAAAGGGAGTCCAAATCTAGGGACAATTTCTCTCAGCAAAGTTTTTGTCATCTCAGTGGCCTTTTTACCCA
Organism: Panthera onca; assembly: GCF_046562875.1. NCBI lineage: Eukaryota > Metazoa > Chordata > Mammalia > Carnivora > Felidae > Panthera > Panthera onca. The sequence continues at coordinate 81,201,771 of NC_138347.1, read as the reverse complement.
AATGAGCAGCCTGGTGTAAACCCTGTATTACCTTCCATTGTTTTTTTTTTTTTTTTTTTATTGTTTGCTTTTTTGTTTTTGGTATAAAGATTTTCCCCTGATGCATTCCCTTTATGCCTCCATGTTTCAGAAAGTCAACTTCAATTCCTTGAGCTGTCTGGTAATATCTGAGTCTATGCATGTCCCTCTCAAATATGACCAATGCTACAAAGACCTTGATAAAATAACCAATGTTTCCAATGTGTTACAAGGACAAACCAGTCCTATGCATTTTTTGAATATCCGTGTTCCTGGGCTATGTGAATTTCCTGGTCTGAATAGGCTGGAGTTATGGGACTTTATTGGACTTACGACTGGAATTTAGGACTATCCCATAGTAAGTATTGAGGCTTTTTCTACCAAGAGGGCTGTTGTATGATTGGCTAATACCACTTCAGTAGTCAGCATATTGGGTGATAACCTTATACCAGAATGTAACATACCAAATAAACAAGCCTAATTAGTCAAAAAGATTTCATCTACTATTTTAAATCTCAGGGAAGTTTGCCTATATAGGATTTCAGCTCATCAAAGACCTGATAAAGACAAAACATAGAAACTGGTTTTTATGAGCAAAGAAAAGAGAAAAAAAAATTGTTTATATATTCTTATCATGAGCAGGCCAACAATCCAAGAAAACTTGTCTTTGTAACAGAGAGAAAACAGAATTTCAATATTATACCAGTGTATTTTAAAAATCCATTCATTTCAACCTTAGTCCATCCTGACCACACATAAAATTCCTTTCCAAAAATTACCCTTCACAAACCTTCTACAACTTTCTTTTGCATTCAGATTTTGTCCCAAGCCATTTCTCTCTAAACAGCCAGTCTTATTTAAGACAAAATTACCTTCTTTTACCTTCAACAAAAACGTATTCCCATTCCTTATATCTTTCTTACACATACAGAGCTGCTTCCCTTTATTTCCAGTCTTAATTACATTTAGCAGAATCTTAACTCTTAGAAACCTTAGTCTTCTGTGACAACTAAGTAGTAACCAATTGTGAACTGTCACACCAGAATTTCCTAGATGGCAAATTTATGAATCAGTTAAGCACAAAGCATGTTTTCTAACAGATTCAAATATCCTTAGTTTCTTTGCAATAAGAAGTCAAAAGCAGATAAACCTTATACTTTAGTATTAAAACCAATTATAAAACCAATACTCTAGTATTTTGTCTTATTTGGAAAAGCCCTAGTTGTCCCATGAATTCAACCCAATTTATCATCTAAGCAAAACTTTCAAGTTTCAGGTTTCCAAAGACTACCATAACAATTACTCATGAAAACTGAGACAGACAAAATTAACCATCTTTTTAAGTCACCTTTTCGCTGACAAATTGCAACAGAGATAACACAAGCTTATGTCACCATTAGTAAACCTTGGTAGAATAAAAGTTTCATATTTAATATTGAGAACTCTAACCATGTGTATATCTTAATTCAACAAACTTAAATTTAACTTAAACTTAAGTTTAACTACTAAATTGTGTTCTACTTGGGTTCACTTAAAAGTCAATAAATTTTGTTCTCCGTTGTCTGTTTTTACCAGTGGGTGAATTGGGTGCTCCAAGGGGGTGTTCTTCACACCTTGACAGCGGGGGAGGAGGGCGAGCCAATGGTCCAGAAGGACAGAGGATGGTTATAGGAACCAGTTATGCAGGCAGTAGCCGAGGTGGTGTAGAAACAGGAGAAGGGGGAGGGAGAAGCAGAAGAGGTGAAGTGACACCAGAAGGCAGAGAAAGAGAGTTCCCAGTTCTGAACCTGTCACCTCTGACAAATGAGCAGACTTCATTTCTTCCACCAGTGTGGAAAAGTGCAGTCCATGTTGGGCTGGAGAAGAAAGGGAACTTCCCTGAAACAAAGGGAGTTTCAGCAGCTGCTTGGCAATATTCCTTAAAGTGCCTGTTCTGAGGTAAACTAACTACAGTTGGCTCCAATTGTAGCCATGAACTCGAGAAAATAATGAGGAGAAGCTCTCCACATACAGCAAGAGTAACCTGGGTCTATCAGGAGGAGGGACAGTGAGAGAGTCAGCATTCCCTTCATTAGGGATAGCCTGTGTTTACTCCAGCACCATGGGTTCTATCAGAGAGTGGCCTACTTTGGTAATTACCATCCAATCTATCATGAGGAAATTTACTGGACCGGTTAAGTGGCCAGACATGTTCTGCAAGAGCCCCTTACACCCAGGTCCTGATTTAGAGCCCTGAAGGCCTGGACCTAGGGTACCTCTATCCATTTGCCCTGTTTCTTGCAGAAGTGATCCAAATGATAGATCACATTAAGGCATACAGTGTTACAGAAGATCAGTCCTTTCTTAAGTTTTACACTCTCAATGGCTTCCAGTGGATTAAAAGACATTCCAAGGGAGAGTCCTTGGAAACTGAAGAAGAAAGAAGGTCCATTACCAACAAAATCCGCTCCCCACTATCAACTCCTGGGCGGTGTCCCACATAGGATATGTTACAGGTTCCTGGTGTCAAAGTGATCCAAGGGGTCCCTTGGATGAAATTGCTATGATCACCATCTTGCCATAAAGGCCCTGTAGGAGGGATGCTAGCATCCCCCCAACCCCTTCCCCATCACATTCTAGACTATTAATAGGTGCCGTGTATGGACCGAGATACTTTGCTGTGCCTGGTCTTGCCATGAAGGCTGTGCTGTGCTGGGAAGAACTTGCCAGTTTTTAACCCATGGAAAACACTAGAAAAGTTTTGCAAGGAGAAATTACCTAATTCTGTAGTTTAAGTGGTTAGTAGAGGACACTGATGGAAAACAGTAAAGATAGAAATCCATCATGGTTCTAAGCAACATTCTAACATATGTAGTCTTTATCAGCCAACTTCCCTAGGAAACCCCTAATTGGGTTGGGTTGGTTTTTATTCAATTGGGTTGGGTTTTAATTCAATTGGGCACTGGTTTCGGCTGGCTCCAAGTGGAGGTCCCGAGGCCAGAAGCAGCTAGACCAGAGATGTGGAGGGGATCACATGAGACCAATGAGGGGGAAACCTCACATGGGAGTCTTAAGATTGGCAGCCATGCTTGTCACTTAGGTGGCTGTCCTGTGCCCAAGACAGATAACTTTATATAAGCACAAGAATAAAGGGAGGGTATCAAGTTTCTGGGTCTTATTACCATTCTGGCCATGCATAGTACTAACTTCCAGCCAAAAGACAGGCTTTCTCCTCCCAGTAGAATAGCCCCGGGCTAGAGGATTGCAGCCTGAGCAATCCACATGAAAGTGTTCCAATAAGACCATATTCATTGAAAAAGCCCCTGAAATCAAAATAAAGGAAGAGGAATTACTTACCAAGTTTGCACCGAGGCTTGGAGTCCAGATGAGAAGACTTGAACCCCATGTTCAGATGCCAAAATGGTGTGGAAATGTTGGGGTTCAGAGTGCACGACCAAGAAAGAATTCTTGAGATGTCTTTTGTGCAAATAGGTGGCTTTATTAAAGCATGAGGATAGGACCCATGAGCAGAAAGAGCTGCACTGGGGTTGTAAGAAGTGGCTGAGCATATACTTTCAAGTTGGGAGGCGGTTAGGAACAGCCTAAGTCTCTAAGGAATTTTGAAAACAAGGTTTCCAGGACCTTGAGGGGCTAGCTGTTGTTAGGAAAAGGTCATTTGTTACTGTCTAACAAAACCTTAGTCATGAGACCCTTCAACTGTATATCAGTGGCCATATGCTTGGAGGCCATATATCTTGGGGGGTAGAGATAAAAGAAACTTCCAAAGGAATTTTTAGATGTTAAAGGAGACTTACAGGATCCAGGAAGTCGGGATAATGTTAAGCTAAGGTTGCCTTTTGCCCTCAGCAAAGTATCAACAAGGAGGCAGCTGAGTTCCTAGAGGAAGGTCAATCTGCCTGTTTCAAGGACTTCTCAATGGGCTGTAAGTAGTAAGGAAATTTGAATTTGTCTTCTGCCTTTGTTCCCCACATCAAGGAACAAACTATCTTTTCTATGGCAATCATCTCCTGGCTTGTTGGCCTCACTGTACCTCAACTTTTCTATAAATACACTATATTCTAAAACAATACTATTGTTTATTTCCTCTATGCCAGCCAAGGCAGATAACTAACTTAGACACATTGTCTCATTCAAGCCTAATAACCACCCTAAGAGGAAGATTTCATTGTTAACCCTGTTTTGCAGGTGAGAAAACTGAGGCCTGGAGAGGGAAACATCCCCTGTTAAGTGTCGTAAGGCAGAGTGTGAGTACAGGTCTGTCTGATCCGCCAAACCCATACTCTTGACCACTATACTCTCTCACTGTTTGCTAAGTGCCTACTAGATGCCAAAACAGACCATTAGACCATCCTATAAATACAGCAGCCAAGGCCATGCCTAGTCCTTCCGACGCCCAAGGAAAATATTCTCCCTTTCCCTAGCCCCTGGAGGTAGCTTTGACCTTGCCTGCTCTTAAGCTAGACTGAAAGACCCTGGGTACACGCTTCCCACTCCGTATTTCCCAGGGCAAATGAGGAGTTAGCAATAAAGTGGATTTATTCACCTGTGCATTTCGAGCATCTGGCTTAGTACCCAGCATTATTTTGCATAGTACATAGCACCTAGCAGGTATTCAAAAAATATCAGAGGATAGATGGATGGACACCCTGTCTCCTGGGTGCACAAGGCCAGACAAGAGGAGCCCTCAGGGAGAAGAGCCAGGGCTGCAGGTAATGGGACTTAGCCTGACAGCCGGGTAGGACGGCTAATTTACAGCACATCCATGTGGCATTACATTTCTTGTGAAATGCAACTCAAAATCCACTTCCTCCAGAAGGGATGCCAAAGTGGTTCCCAGAACAGGACAAGTTGTACCTTCACGGGAGATGGGGATAAGCTGGAGCGTGGAAATGCCATCATTAATCCACAAACAGTGCGGGGGGAGGGTGCTGGCCTCCACCAGGCGCGGCAGGGAAAATAAACAGCACTTGAGTTGCGTGCCTCCCCTGTGTCCCCAGGACTGTGAAGGACTAAGAAGGCAGCAGAAACAATTCCAGTTCATTTACAAGCCTCAGGCTATTTTTAGCTCATTGATCCCTGGGGGGGCCTTACCGGGCTCACTGTTGGAGGCAAAAGCTGAGGACAGCTTTAGCATTCTTCCCCTGGAGCAGGTACCCCCTGCACCATTGCACCTACGGGCCTCTGGAGGCCTAACTTCTTTTCACAGGGCTAGAAGGAGAGACTCTGTCTGGGAAGGCAGGGGATTAAAACAAGAAAGGGAAGCTGAGATGTGGCTGGAGGCAGTGAAACCTCTGCCAAGGGCCAAACTGGGTCAAAAAGAGCGGTCTTTTGAATGCAGATCAGGAAATGTGAATAGTTGCCTTAGCAGGGCCAGGTGCCTGCAGCCCTGTGGGTGCCTTCCCACCCCTGCGGGACTCCATAGGAGACCTCCCATCCTGTAGTTCAGGAGAACCCAGCTGCTGACCCTCTAGAAGGCCGCTGCTCTCCTTCCTTTCCCTGTGCCTGAGGTCATTTTATTTCCGATTATCTCCCCTTCCTAAGAGCAGTAAGGAAAAAAAGGAGAATCAGCGGAATTTAAGGCAGTTTTCTTATAATCTCTGATTTCAAATCTAAATGGTGGAAGAGATGAAAACCATTGCCCAGAAAAGAAATCATCTGTGGATTTTGCAATTACTGAGGGGTCCTATTATCCCTCCCCTGTGTGTTTCTGATTGGCACAGATCATCAAAAACTGGCTTCCTCCCCACCCCCACCTCTGCAGTTCTGGAAGTAAGGGAAAACTGTTGTCTGGCTTTCCCCCTCTCCTAAACATAGGCTGCTGACTTTGAGACACTTTACAAAACTGCCTTTGTTCCAATGATTTCTAAACAAGTGAGTCATGGTAGCAACTCAATATGTGTTGAGTTGATTTGTTACCAAGAAGTTGTGGGTAAATTGAAATTTTGTATTTTTGTAGGTTGAATCATGTCTTAAATGTCCTGGAAAGCTCAACGGTTATGGGACTCCTCGAGGTGAACCCTCCAGAGAAACCTTTTAAATGAATCACGCAGTAGCATTGGATGCGGTCATCCATGGCCTCCTTCTTAAAGTAGGGGTGATTCCTTGAATCCCCACACTCCCCTGACTTCCTCCTCACGTTTCCGGCTGTGGCTTCGCAGTGTCCGCTGCGGCCCCTCCTGCCTCTGCCAGACGTCCAAGTCCTAGAGAGAGCCAGGGCCCCACCTTTGTTCATCATGTCATTATTCTCTTCTGAAGTAATCTGCCCTAAACCTCTGACTGGATTGTTCCAGGGCCCACCCAGGGTCCCCTTCCTCAAAGCCCTTTTGGCTCCAATGTGTCCTGCACGCAGCTGTTAGGTTAAAGCGTAGCTCAGACCATGCACCTGCTTAAAGGACCATCTGAGCATGTCACTGCTCAGGCTAGCTCCTTCCCAGGCAGGTCCTCTCCAGGGCCGCCTTGCTGGGCAGAGTGCTCAGACTACTCAGGCGGGAGAGGTTAGGAACCCTGAAAGTCAGATGTGTGATGCTGGGTGGTTTCCATACTCACTGCCCGATACTTTGCTGGCTCTGAGAACCAAGGAGCAAGGTGGCCTGGGATGTCCTTGCTGGGTGGCAGCTTTGTGAATAGCTCCCTTTGGTCGGGGGGGGGGGGGGGTGGGCTCAGAGCCCCCCGCAGTGAATGATGGGTACGGATAGAACAGCCTCAGGGCATTTAATGAAGGGAGCTTCCCCAGGTGGTTCACAAATGCCTTGACACCTTTCAGCTGCTGGGTTTCCATAAGAAGCAAAGCAGTGGTAGTAAGTCTGGGACTGCAAAGAGCCTCTTCCCTCCCCCCCAGCATGCACGCACACACACACACACACACACACACACGCCTTTAAGAAGCTTGATGACACTCTGGGAAAACATTAGGCAGCATTTATCTCAATTACACATTTTTCCTGCATTAGCCTAGAAAACTTTCACTGGAAAAAGCCAGTCTGCTTAGTTGCAGGCCCCTTATCAAATCAGGCTGCAGCGGTGACCATTCGTCTCCTGCTGCCGGGTCCATATCAGCAGTTGCAGACCAGGAGGAATCTGGGGTAATAAATATCATTAACTGGAAAAGAGCCTGTTGTAAAGTTGGATGAGTCCATGTTTGTAGAAGAATGTGGAAAATACTTATATACTATGCATTTTTGAAGTTCATTTATTTTGAGAGAGACAGAGACAGTGCAAGTAGGGGAGGGGCAGAGAGCGAGGGAGAGAGAGAAGATCCCAAGCATGCTCTCCACTGTCAGCGCAGAGCCAGATCCGGGCTCTCTGACGAATCGTGAAATCATGACCTGAGCCAAAACCAAGAGTCTGAGGCTTAAGCGACTGAGCCACCTGGGCACCCCACTCTGCATATTTTTTTTAAAATTTTTTTTAACGTTTATTTATTTTTGAGACAGAGAGAGACACAGCATGAACAGGGGAGGGGCAGAGAGAGAGGGAGACACAGAATCGGAAGCAAGCTCCAGGCTCTGAGCCATCAGCCCAGAGCCCGACGCGGGGCTCGAACTCGCGGACCGCGAGATCGTGACCTGAGCTGAAGTCGGACGCTTAACCGACTGAGCCACCCGGGCGCCCCTGCATATTTTTTTTAAAGTGGAACTTGGTGCAATAAATGTTTAAGGTGGCGATACTGATTGACTTGTGTATGTGGGTGCCCACACAAGTTTTACAGTATTTTAAAATATTCTCCACGGACAATGTGTATTATTTTTGGAAATAGATTTCAAAACATTTATACTTTTAGAAATTAAAAGTAACGAAAGGCACCAAAAGAGAGACTGTTGCACTATACAGTTTTCTTTCATGTATGTTTATCGTTTTTATAAATTTAAAATATCATCTATAATTTCATCACTTTGACATAAACACTAACATTTTTAATGTTCTTACATTATTGTTCCTACCCATTTATCAACATACATTCATTCTATATTCAAAAAGCTTATCAGACATATAAGGGATATCTGTATCTTTGCTACATTTTTTGTTTACAACCTGTATCAGTAGCTTTAAAGGTTTGTCTTTGTAAGCTAAGGATAATGGGTGGTATAAATCATTTTAGGGTCTTGTGCCACCAAAAATAGACACGTTTTACAAGAATTTGTATTTCTGGTAAAGTGTGGACTACCTGGCCTTATTCAAACCATAAACAGTTTCTGTAGTGATTATTTAACAGATATTTGAATAACTATGAGCCTGGCGAAGAGTCTTGCCAAAGTCTGAAATAGGTAGTCAGCGGTATATGGAGGGACATCCATCCGGTTCTCGTGTTCCTATTTTAGTAACACTTAAGTAACACTTTAGTAACACTTAAGTAACTTCCCAAAATCTAGGAAGCCGGGAACAAAGGAAGACCTCCAAATACTGTTTTTGAAGTCAAGTTTATGATGATACAATGTAGAGTAAAATTCACCTTTTGGGGGGAAAGTTCCTCGTGAATTTTAACACATGCATCCAGCGTGTAACTACCTTCACGGTTCAGCCTACAAACCATTTCTGTCACCCCCAACATGCTTTTGTGCCTTTTTGTAATCTGCCTCTCCCTCCATTCTCAGCCCTTGTCAGCCACCGCTGATCAGTTTTCTATTGTTTTACCTTTTCCTTAATGTCCTATATCACTTGGTATTAGCCGTTTGAGTCTGGATGCTTTCACTTACAGAATCCATTTGAGATCCATCCACTTGGTTGCATGTATCAGCCCTTTGGTGTTGCTGATCAGTACTGCCTTGAGTGCATGAACCAGTTTGTTTATCGAATCACTGGTTGAAGAACACTTGGCAGAATATTGTTTCCGGTTTGGGGCAATTATGAATAAAGCTACCTGTTGCAGTACAGGTTATTGTGTGAACATAGGCTTTCTGTCTCCCTCTTTTTTTACCAGGATTGGGATTGCTGGAGCATATGGTTGGTATACATTTAGCTTTATTTAAAAAACTCACATGGGGGCGCCTGGGTGGCTCAGTCGGTTGAGCGTCCGACTTCAGCTCAGGTCCTGATCTCATGGTTTGTGAGTTCTAGCCCTGCGTCGGGCTCTGTGCTGATAGCTCAGAGCCTGGTGCATGCTTCGGATTCTATGTCTCGCTCTCTCTCTGCCCCTCCCCCACTCACGCCCTGTCTCTCTCTGTCTCTCAGAAATGAATAAACGTTAAAAAAATTTTTTTTAAATAAGTAAATAAAAGACCCAAATGTTTTCCAAAAGTGGCTGTACCATTTTGCAATCTAACCCGGGATGTAGAAGAATTTGTTGTTGGTGGTGTTTTGTTTTGTTTTGTTTTGTTTTGTTTTTATTCATTCTAACAGACCATTCTATATATACCAGGCTTGTGGCATGTCATTTGTATTTCCCTCATACCTAATGATGCTGGGCATGTTTTCGTGTCCTTATCTCCTATCCACATTCTTCTTTGCTGAACAGTCTGCTAAATCTTCTGACAGTTAAAAAATTGGGTTGTTTGCTTTCTAATTATTGTTTGGAGAGTTCTTTATATATCCTAGAGTCAAGGACTTTATCAGAAATGTACTTTGCAGATATTTTTCTCCCATCCTGTGGCTTGCCTTTTTCTCTCAATCTTTTGAAGAGCAGATATTTTAATTTTGATAAGGTCCAATTTAATCATCGTTTTCTCTTATGCTACTTTTGCTGTCATACTTAAGAAATCTTCATGTAGCCTAGGGCCACAAAGGTTTTTTCTCTGGTAGCTATAGGCTTTATATTTAGGTCTATGATCTATTTGGAGGGTTTTCCCCCCCATATATGATGCCAGGCATGGATCAATTTTCTCACATTTGGCTGTCTGATTGCCAATACCACTTCTGAGGGGCCTATACCTAATAGGCTACGGGACAGTTAAGGACACACATAATTACAATTTGTTTACCTCTGTGTCCTCAGTAAGTCCCTTAATTATTCAGTCATTCGAGTGTTTGCCAAATACCTGTAATCCAAGATACTCACCATGAATTACCACTGCCCTTAAGGTGTTTATTATCTAATGTAGGAGAAACACATGTCAATAAAGAACTATGATTCGATGCATAAAGAAACTGCTATGTATCATCTGTCCAAACGTAGAATCCAAGTCATGTCACCATTCTAGAGCCTACTAGAATATCAGGAAGAAGCTATATGACAGGCTAACTTTGGACATGACCGAATACCTGACCCATCTCTCTGGACAACTGGTCTATGGGGGACATGTCAGAAATGCCAAGTCGGAATGCTACAATGCTTCCTTGTAAACGACAGGCCCCTGAAATCCAAATGGGCAGATCAAAGTGCTGGAGAGCTAGTGAGAAACCTGATCTTAGTGACAGCTCATTCTGCAACTTTAATCAAGCCGCTTCAGCTTTCTGGGCCTCAGTTTCCACATCCTTAGAATGAGCTACTTGGACCAGGTTCTCTGTGTGTTCCTTTTAGGGAAAAAAAAAAAATGCAAGAATTTGCAAACTTGGTTTTGCAGCACTGAAACGTTGAAGGTTATTGTCATGTCAGGTAAGTTGGCTAGTGCTAGACTAAAAGATTAATTACTTGCCTGAGTGGCTCGGTCAGCTAGGCGTCTGACTTGATTTCAACTTAGGTCATGATCTCACAGTTCCTGAGATCAAGCCCTGTATCAGGCTTTATGCTGACAGTGCAGAGTCTGCTTGGGATTCTCCCTCTCCCTCTCCCCCTCTCTCTGCTCCTCCTGCATGCATGCTCTCTCTCAACATAAATAAATAAACTTTATACATAAATAAATAGATAAATACTGAACCCAGAGGCAAATACAATATAGGGGTAGTAAAGGAATACATGGATATTTCTCAAAAAATTAAGACAGACTTCTACACCGTATTTTTTTAGAGGGGTAAAGAGCAATAGTGAGAAAATGAATTAGTAGACATTATTGAGATTTTCAATAACCTTGTAATAAGATTCTGTGAAAAGTTTATTACAGGATTTTTCCATATCTGTGATAACTCAGGTTCCCCCGATTATGTCCAAGGACATGCCTAAGACATAGGACGTGAAAGATATGTAAAAAGGACACTTCTCTGGATGATGAATTAGAAAGAACAGGTATCCAAGTAAGGGATTAGCCTTAGTTAACATTTTTATGTGTCACATGGAAAAGAATGAAAGTGATATTAAACATCTCTGATTTGTGAGGGCTGATCCAAATGGAACAAATCGGGTAAACTTACAAAGCTGGATGTTTTAGGTAAGTAAAATTATATTTATAAAGTGATGGGCAACCAAGGGACAAGTTAACACCAAGGACAGTGACTTTTGTAGTCCCACAAATTAGTGATGTTTAGACTCTAAAAGTTTGTACAGTCAAAAATGATGCGACAGGCTGGTAACATCCCTTAACCCTGATGGGGTGTGGATTAGCTCTGAAAGGAGTGTGGTTAAGAAACATTATCCTGCCATTACAAAACCATGGGGGTCTCCAGGCTAGAAACTGCAAATCCTAGCTTCTGGATATTAAAGAAGATATAAATGAGCTGAAGGATTATGTAGAGGATGGAAATGCTGCCACAGGAGGCCTAATTGAAAACAAAACAAAACAAAAAAACCAGGGATGCCTGGGTGGCTCAGTTGGTTGAGTGTCCGACTTTGGCTCAGGTCATGGCTTCGTGGTCCGTGAGTTCGAGCCCCGTGTCGGGCTCTGTGCTCTCAGTTCAGAGCCTGGATCCTGCTTTGGATTCTGTGTCTCCCTCTCTCTCTGCCCCTCCCCCGCTCACACTCTGTCTCTGTCTCTCAAAAAATGAATAAAAGTTAAAAAAAAAAAGAAAAAAAGGAGACTCAATCTAGACATAAAAAGGTGTCACATAGTATATGATAGAGACGTATTAACATTCTGGGGCACCTGGGTGGCTCACTTGGTTAAGCGTCCGTGTCTTGATTTCAACTCAGGTCATGATTTCACTGTTGGTGAGTTCACACCCTGCCTCAAGCTCAGGACTGACAGCATGGAGCCTGCTTGGGATTCTCTCTCTCTCCCTCTCAGTCCCTCTCCCTTAAACACACTCTCTCTCTCTCTCTCTCTCTCTCTCTCCAAAGAAGAAGAAGAAGAAGAAGAAGAAGAAGAAGAAGAAGAAGAAGAAGAAGAAGAAGCATTAACATTCTAAAGAGAATGCACTGGTACTTTTTGCAAAATGCCAGAATGTAGAGGAAGACCAAGGAAGCTTCAAAGTACATACACAATAGATCCTAATGCTATGAATCTCATTACCCCAAGAAGAGATTAAGAATGAAAATTTCAACAATTTGAGGTATTAGCTAATAAGTTTTGGGCTCAATCATCCACTGATTTAAAGGACTCAAAAACTTTTGAGATGAAATCCTGGGAGTGCTGTTTGTCATCTTGGTCTCAGGAAGCCAAGAGCCAAACAAATTTTCTTTCACATTCTACCAGATCATAAAAAGTACTGACTTTTATGTGGAGTTCTGAGGAATCTCATACTATCAAAGCAGCTACAGTCTGTCAAGTCTAAAATTTACATTTGGAGGAAACGACTTCTTGCAGATTTACTTTTCCCATGCCAATCTCCTAACAGTGAGCAGTCAGCTCCCAAGATGATACCCTACCCTCGCAGTGGTGGTTTTGGCTGTCTATCCAGAGAAAGGAAATCTTAAATGTCCTGCTCATTAGCTGGACACTCCTGTGTTAATCATTCCCTTGACCCCACTGAAATATTTATATAGTTATAATGAGCACCCAAGTGAATAATTGTGGTCTCACTCAGGTTCTGAAAGAATATCATACTTCGGGCAACTAACAAGTAAAATGTGGGATTTCATCGTTTAAAAAAAAATGTTTATTTTTGAGGAAGAGCGCGCACACACATGTGCATGAGGGAAGGGCAGAGAGAGGGCGAGAGAATCCCATGTACGCTCCTCACTGTTGGCGCAAAGCCCAAGGCAGGGCTCAGTCCCTCAAACCGTGAGATCACGATCTGAGACAAAATCAAGAGTCGAACGCTTAGCTGACTGAGCCACCCAGGCGCCCTGAAATTTCACTTTTAAAAACCCTGTGAGAGAATGATGAAGCTACATAAAGAGAAGACGCCAGATGCAGACACTCTGGTGGTACAACCACTTGAAACAACGAAGGCACCCAAGGCGTATTTAAGCTATTGCAAGGTCGTTGTGATTAGTGTGATTAGATTCACTGAATGAGTTAAGTCCTCAAAAGGATCCTTCTTTGGAATCCCTTTAAGAAAGGGTCCCAGAAGGGCTGGCGGGATGGGTGGGTGGGCCGAGCTTGGTATGTTGTGGGAGTGGTTGCCAAGGAGGGGGCAGAACAGTCTGTGGCGGCCATGTCTCTGTGGCTCCGCTCAGCTGGTTTTCTGTAAAGTGACACCTGGACACGCAGCTGTCCTGAGAGCTGTCTCCTTCTCCAAAAATGAAGTTTCCGAAAGCAAAGTACGTTTCTCCAGTGCCTCTCCGTCCTTGACATGTGCTCAGGGCATGTATGTAGTCTTCCCGCACTATCCGTTCCACGTCTACTTCTAACCCTCAGTTGGTTACTTGTGTTCCCAGGAAAGAGAAAGACAGGGGAAGCAGATCCAATCTGAGCTCAACTAAAGGAGACACAGGAGGATCGACATGACTTTCGGGCCAACTGCAGAGAGCGAGAAAGGCTGTCGTGATCCTCTTTGAAGGGGTAATTTCCATCAGATTCCTTCTAATTTGCTCACAACCCGCATAAAACAGCAAACCAACTGATTAAATTACCTTTGTTCTCCCTCAAGGTATATCTACTAAGAATTCCAGGCTTTATTCTTTGGTACGGCTGATATTCAGCCAACATACACAAGCAAAGTCCCAGTTGTTGTAAGTGTTGAAAATATTTCTGCACTCCTTAGGCATAGAACTACTGCCTGAACTGTCTTGGGTGCTACCAGCTACCCCATTCGTCCTGGCTCCTCCACTGGGACCCAGACTTCTGCCCCCTGCAGCGTCTAAAGGGTGACCACTTGGCTCCAAAGGGCTTTGCTCTAGCACTACAACACCCATTCCCTACCGGCTGTTACAGATTTCACTTGTCCTGTCTGTCCTCAAATGATGGTCATAAGTGATACCGATTACCTAAACAGGAAGTTATTAAAAAGTAACCTAGTACAGGATGACAAGGGAAATGGGTAGAGACAGAAGAATAGGCTACTACCCCCAGGGTTGCCTGGAGAGGATGAGCGAGGGGTTCTTCGTCCTGAGGGCTCTTGGGCAGGCTGTCCGAAGGAGGATTCTCCTTGGTCCTGAATGCTACAGCAGTACCCATTTGCTGCCTCTAGGAGATGCTGGGAAGAAGAACAAATCATTGTTGAGAAGCAATAGGAGCCCCAGAGAAGGGAAGTCCTATGTAAATATGCAAGAGGATTAAAAATAGAAAGAGAAAATTAATCCAAACCACAAGTGTATTTTCAGACTGCCAAGGTCCTGAACGCCTGTTTCTTACGCACCTCGATGTGAATGGTGTGCTTAGCAAAGCAAGAGGGAATTTAGCTCAACTGAGGGACATATAAGGGAGGTTAAGGGAACAGTGCCAGATGGGGTAGTAAAAAAATGCAGAAAGAACATAGAATTCCTTTAAAGAGTAAATGCTACCAAAGGCCCCAATTCAGCACACACATGAGTGCTCTCAGAGCTCCCTGCACTTAAAAAATGTCCCTTTGGAGTCGGGTATGAAATTTGGCCACGTAAAAAGATTTCACTCCATATATATTTATTGTGGTTACAAATTGGTTCTCAGAACTGAAAAATGCAGGAGTGAGCCCCGTCCTTCCCCCCAAACTTTCAAGCAAATGGCTTATTTTTTGTGATCTTCTCTTCCATCTCCACTTACACCACTGTTTTCTCTCCTGTGATCCCTCGAAGCCCTCTGAGGGACAAGTGCTCTTTGCTTAAATGGTAATCCCTTTCACAGAGGAATTAGGAAGTTCACATCCCATTCAAGGTCCAGGGGAGCGAACATCTACCAGCAGGCTTTGGGTCACTGTCATGGGGGGTGGGAGAGGGCCTTTTGTGTGTTCAGCTCGCTGTCATTCATTTTCCCTGAGCTTGGCAGGAAAGGTCGCTGAGCCAGTGGGCACTTCACATTTCGGGGACCTACTTGTGGCTGTTCATGCAGCCAGGAAGTCTGTGTTTCTCATAGCCAAGCGTGAGGGATTTGTCTTAATCAAGTTGGGGTGTTATAACAAAAATAACATAGGCAGGTGGCTTCCGTGACAAACATTTACTTCTCACAGTTCTGGAGGCTGGCAGTCTGAGATCAGGCTGCAGCTTGATTGGGTTCTTTTGAGAATCATCTTACTGGTTTAGGTGTCTTTCGGCTGAGTCCTCACATGGATTTTGGGGGAGAGAGAGAGAGAGAGAGAGAGCGAGCGTAAGGGTGAGCAAGCTCTGGTTTCTTATCAGGGCACTAATCTCATCATAATACATTACCTCATCTAAACATATTATTTCCCCCCCAAAGCCACGCCTCCAAATGCCATCACTTTGAGGATTAGGCCTTCAACATATGAAGTTTGGGGGCACAAGAACGTTCAATCCAGAGCAGGACTTGGAATGTGAGCCGAGCAATGCCTTGGTTTCCCAGGCAGTGGCACCATGAGCTGGGTCATCACGGGACATGAGTAGAGGGGGAGCACGGGGGCAGGAAAGGCAGCACAGCAGCAGGGGTTGAAAGGGAGGGGGACCATCGAGGAGTATTTATCACTGACAAAAAAAATTGCTGGCCCACGTCGATAGTAAAAAGCAGAGCAGCTTTAAATTGGCTTCATTATCGATTCTGCGTTCTCTGCAGACCTGTGCCTTTATTTACTGCACGGGTCGGGCCACGCCCATAGCTGGCCACCGCTAGCACTCATTCCAGCTCACGCCAGCACCAGAGGGTACAGTTCTAGGTCAAGTTTCTGAACACCGATCACAATCATCCCGAGAGCTAAAGTCTGAGAAGTTTTCGCAGAAGAAATTGACGAGGGCTAAGCTAGGAACGGAGGCAGAGGTGGGGCAGGGAACTTGGTAGACTCTCAGGGCATCACTTCTGGCAGGAGGAGAAAGAAACAGCCTCTTGTACCACCTTCCCCATCAGTCTGTGGTGACTACAGCATCACGCGAGGCCCTGCCTGTGTCCTCTCGTTGCCAGGGCGATTTAAAAATAGCTTCTGCTGCCAAAGAAGGGGGTGGGGCAGGGAAAGAATGAAGATAAGTGGCCTTTTGCAGGAAAACTGCAGGCCGGGAATCCTGCCTATACTTACTTGATCTGGACTGAGAGGGTCTCTTGAGTTTACTGTGCTTCGTGCCGTGAGGACAAACTTTCTGCACAGGGTTTCCTGTGAGCTCTTTCTGGGAAGGACCCAGCTGCATCTGGAGAAGGCCCTGTTTACTCCTTGGGCCAGCGGCCAGGAGGACCCTGGCAGTCTGCAGAAGAAACCCTCCGGGTTCAAGTTCAGACAACCGTTCTGCCTACACAAGGAGGGAAGCTTTGGCAGACCAGGCTTTGTGGCTGCAGTAGTTCCATCAGGAAGGGGCCCTTGTGCAGGGGGAGGAACATGGGACTCTGCTGAGCTCGGGGCCAGTGACCTCCTCACCACCTCTTCACGCCAGGAATATTCCTATTTTTGTGTGAACAGAAGCGGGCCAGTGCCCCGTGTGTGGTAATACCAGCCTGACCCCCCAGGCGGATGCCACGCTAACTTTACGAACCTTTTCCCATTCTGTGTGAGGGTTTGAGGCCGAGTGTCCCAATAAACTGGCCGGCTGATTTTGAAAATTACTCGGTGGGTGTCCCAGAAAGCTGCTGTGGCTTAGATCTTTCCCCGGTTCTCCCTTCTCCATGTAAGAGGCTATATGTCATCATTACCAGGCTTTGGGATTAAATCAAAAGCAGTTCTTTTTTCAGGAAAAGATTCAAGACCCTTGCATTGAACTATGTGAGAAACTTCCTTGTTACGCAGTTTTTGTCCCCTCAGAAATGCCATCAAAATGAGTTATGGTACTCCATCTCATGGAATATTGTAAAGCTATAAAAAATCATAAAAGAATAATTAAAAACATGTAAAAGCGTTCACAATAAAGTAACACACAGGTTACCAAAGAGCATGTAAATCTCAATTTTTTAAATTATGAGATATATGTATACAAGTATTATATCTTCATGTATTACGCATATAACCATATGTACATATATGATTATATATGTATATAAAAATACAAATATGATATCAGATTTTTTCTGGGTAGTTCAATTATATTAATTTTTTGGTTCTTTATGCTTTTCTTATTTTATATTTTCTACAAGGGGCATTAAAAAAATCTTAATGTGGGAGCCCGGGTGACTCAATCATTAAGCATCTGACTTCGGCTCAGGTCACGATCTCATGGTTTGTGAGCATGAGCTCCGCCTCAGGTGAGCCCGGCTGCTTTCTCTCTCTCTCCCTCCCTCCCTCCCTCTCTCTTTCTCTCTCTCTCTCTCTCCCTCTGCCCCTCTTGGGATTCTCTCTCTCTCTGTGTCCCTTGCTCACTTGTGCTCTCTCTCTCTCTCTCAAAAATAAACCCTAATGTGATTTTTAAAAGTTCCCTGTTACCAAGGTGAAAAAGTAGTGTGCTCTTCCCTTAGATACAGCCATAAGAAGACAGAATAGTGGCCTGGTGGCAGAAGTGGCCCTCCCTTGCCTTAGGAAACTCCCAGAGAATGTAGAGCAAAGGCAACACTCCTTGGAGGCAGAGGGATGAACTCGATGAACTTCCTAGCTCCCAAATTCAAATCACTACTGAATGGCAACTTGCCAAAAACTTTCCAGAGGGAGGTATTCACAACCTTTTCTATGATCTGGCCCTGTCATTGATCAAAATGTACTTCCTCACATTTAAACTAAATCCCTCCGTACTGGCCTGCAAAACATCCCTAGTGGGCTCAGGGATGAACAAGGGCCCCACAGCCAGGCATCCCCCTACCAGCAGCCCAGACACAGACACTGAATCCCAGGGCACTGGGGCATGGGACTGCTGAGGCCTCACCAGGTGGACGGCCATTGGAATGCCTTCATTGTCTGATGTGTCTTCTGACTGTACATGGTGACTCTGATCAGGCTGACAAAATCTCACCTTGGGCTGGGCCTTAGTGCCTACTCTCCATGCTTAGACTTCAGTGCCTTTTCCTATAAAATAAAGAATAGACTTGATGAACTCTAAGCCTTCTTCTGGCTCTTGGCTTGCAGGTAAACAATTGCTTCTCAAGTGTTTGGATATGCCCAGACCCCATTTGTCCTTTGCAATCTTTGCCCTAGTATCAACTACAAATCTAGGACCCAAGCACACACTCGAGGCCCAAGGACTGTATCCAACCTGCAGAGATGGTTTGTTTGGCTCACAGTGTTATAAAGGCAAATAATTTAAAAAGAAAAAAAAAAACACCCACTTACTAATATTTAAAAATAGGCACATTTGGAATAAAAACCTGTATTTCTGGATTATCTTAGAAAATCATAAAATCTGGCAGCACTGGGTCCTCCTGGCAATAACCTGCTGGATCTGAGTGGCGGCTGTCCCTTCTGAAAAGGACACGGTCTTTCCAGGTGCTCACAGTCCCCATAATTTCCTACCATCTCTTCTTGGACTTGGGCTGAATGGCAGTTGCCATCATAATCTTTCTTTTTAAAATTTTTTTTTAACGTTTTTATTTATTTTTGAGACAGAGAGAGACAGAGCATGAATGGGGGAGGGGCAGAGAGAGAGGGAGACACAGAATCGGAAGCAGGCTCCAGGCTCTGAGCCATCAGCCCAGAGCCCGACGCGGGGCTCGAACTCACGGACTGCGAGATTGTGACCTGAGCCGAAGTCGGACGCTCAACCAACTGAGCCACCCAGGCGCCCCCCATCATAGTCTTTCTTACATCAAGTCTTCTTCACTTATTCATGCTACTTTGTCTGACCCTTGTAAGCATCTGAGTTTCCAATTTCCGAAATAATAAAAGCCACCTGGGGACAAAGATCACCTTCATACCCTAAACAAAGCTTAGCTCACTAGAAACTTATGGAGTCTTCAATAAATGTCTGTTGAATGCAGTTGTTATATTGTTTCTACCTACCTAAAATGAAAGGTTTTGCAGACAAAGTCAATAAAACCCTAGATTTGGAGTTTTACTGTGGTCCTGCCTGAACCTCTCTCCGTTCCTGTGAAGGCAAAAGGACTTGTTCCTAAGAGTAAGCCTCTGGCTGCCACTGGCCCTCCTTTCATGCAGCCTTATTCCCAGCCCTGAGAGTTCCTCAGCCTATGGCAAAGGAGGTTTAGCTTAGCCTAACTTCTCACTTAGGAGAGAACTTGTCAGTAATCTCCATGGAGACAGAAATGGGATTCTAGGCTCCCCCCAGCAAACACTCAGTTGAAAACACAAGAGCATATGTTTCCTGACAAGCCCACAGCTAATATCATACCCAGTGATGAAAGGTTGAAAGCTTTTCCTCTAAGAACAGGAACAAGAAAAAGGTGCCCACTCTTGCCACTCCTATTCAACATAGTACAGGCAGTATTAGCTAGCTAGAACAATCAGGCAAGAAAAAGAAATAAAAGTTATCAGAATTGGAAGGGAAGAAGTAAAATGGTCTCTGTTTTCAGATGACATGATTTTATACACAGAAAACCCTAAAACCTCAACCCAAACACCATTAGATCTAATCAATGGCTTCAGTAAAGTTGCAGGATATAAAATTAACATGCAAAAACCAGTATGTTTCTATATCCTAACAACGAATTTTCTGAAAAAGAAATAATCAACAGCATCAAAAACAATAAAAATAGTTAGGAATAAATTTAACCAAGGAGTTGAAAGAGCTCTACTCTGAAAACTGCAAGACAGTGATGAAAGAAATCAAAGACACAAATAAATGGAAAGGTATCCTGTGTCTATGGATTGGAAGAATTAATATCGTTAAAATACCAACACTACCAAAAGCCATCTATAGATTCAATGCAATCCCTATCAAAATTCCAATGGCATTTTTTCACAGAAGTAGAAAAAAACACTCCTAAAATGTATATGGAACCACAGAAGACTCTAAATATCCAAAGAAATTCTAAAAAAGAAGAATGAAGCGGGAGGCATCACACTCCCTGATTTCAAGCAATACTATAAAGCTATAGTGTTCGAAACAGTGTGGTACTGGCATAAAAAACAGACACATAGACCAACAGAACATAATTGAGAGCGCAGAAATAAACCAAAGCATATATGGACAACTAATATTTGACAAAGGAGCCAAGAACACCCGGTGGAGAAAGGATAGGCTCTTGCATAAATGGTGCTGGGATAATTGGATATACACATATAAAAGAATGAAAATAGACACCTATCTTACACCACTAACAAAATTAAGTAGAAATGGATTAAAAACTTAAATGTAAGACCTGAAGCCATGAAACTCCTAAAAGAAAAGGTAGGAATAAAATCCTAGACATGGGTCGTGGTAATGATTTTTTGGATATGACACCTAAAGCACAAGCAACGGAATCAAAAAGAAACAAGTGGGACCCCATCAAACTAAAAACTCTGTATAGCAAAAGAAATGACCAGCAAAGAGAAAACACAGCCTATGGAATGGGAAAAACTGTTTGCAAACCACATATCTGATAAGGGGGTAATATCCAAAATATATAAAGAATTCATATAACTCAGTAGCAAAACAAAAACAAACCCAAATAATTCAATTTAAAAATGGGTAAAGGAACCTGAATAGACATTTTTCCAAAGAAGATCTACAAAAGGCCAACAGGTATGTGAAAAAGATGCTCAACATCACTAGTCATTAGGGAAATGCAAATTAAACCACAATGAGACATCACCTCACACCTGTTAGACCATCATCAAAAAGACAAGATAACAAATGCTAGCATAGACTGTAAATCAGTACAGCCACAAGGAAAAACAATATGGAGAAGGCTCAAAAAATTAAAAATAGATTTACTATATGACCCAGCAATCCATTTTGGGAAATATGTCCAAAGGAATTGAAACACTAACTTGAGAGCTTCTTTGGAGGTTCTAGCGGGGGAGCGCAGCTACTCGTATACCCTTGACCAAGAACGATTTTCCTCTATCGGGGAAGGTCGTTCTCTTCGACTGAGCCCGCAGCTTCACGAGGGACGCACATGGAGCAGTGAGGAAGGGGACACCCGCCTAGCCAGCCAGATCAGCTGAATCAACCCTGGCGATCATTGGGGTGACAGATGTCGCAGCCAGATCACCCTCACATCCTTGAAACAATAACTTGAAAAGATATCCGCCCCCTCCCAACCACATGGTCATTAGCAGCATTATTTATGATAGCCAAGATATGGAGACAACCTAAGTGCCCTTCAATAGATAAATGGATAAAGAAGTTGTGAGATACCTCTCATATATATATGAGATAATATTGTTCAGTCTTCAAAAACGAGGATGCCTATCATTTGTGACAATATGAATGGACCTTGAGGGCATTATGCTAAGTGAAATAAGCCAGATAGAAAGACAAATACTGTCTGACCTCACTTACATGTGGAATCAAAACCAAACAAACAAACAATTCATAGAAAAACAGATCAGACATGTGATACAAGGGACAGAGGGTGGGGAGAGGGAAAGTAGGAGAAAAATGGTCAACAGGTACAAACTTATAAGATATAGACTTATATATTATATATCTTATATATATACACTTACAAGTATATATACTAATATACTTGTGTCTTATACTAATCGGTACTTTATATAAGTCCTAGGGATGGAATGTACAACATGGTAACTACAGCTAACACTGTACAATGTACAGGAAAGTTTAGAGGATAAATCCTAAGAGTTCTCATCACAAGGAGAAAATTTTTTTCTCTCTTTTTTTTTTTTTTTGGACCTATTTGAGATGATGGTTAGCTGAACCTATTGTGATAATCATTTCACAATCATTTCACATATATTGTAATCATGTAAATCATGACCACATCATAATCATGACCACGATATATGTAAATAAGACCACTTTAAACTTACACAGTAGTGTATGTCAGAAACATACATTTCTCAATAAAAACTAGGGGAAAAGAGAATTAAGAAAAATATGCCAACCATTCAAATACAGAATCTTCATCCTATTTACACTATAGGTTTAGATAAGCTACCAATAAATACAGAGATGGAAGCTTCTAGAGATATGTGTGGCGTGGAGTGAGAATACCTACCCATCTACTCTTTACTTTCATTAGTGCCTATTTATCCTTGAGCTTCTGCTCCTTTAAACTTCTCTTCCTCTGATGATTCTATCTTTAGTCAAAGGGGAAAACATGCTATAGAGTAAGACAGATGGTTCAAAAGGTAAGTCAAGAGCAGTTCATCAACTTAAAGTAAATAATTTAAGGAAAATAATATTCCACGCAATAATACACATTTTTAATTTAGAAACAGGGTAGCCATATAACTTATCATCCAAAGCAGGACATTCTGGAGAGTGAGGGGGTGTACTAACGGGATAGGGTCCTGGGACTACAGGCATAAATAAACTGGAACTGTCCCAGGAAAGTTGGGATTTATGGTCATCCTATTTAGAAATCAGATGTCTTAATTATAACAGCCGAGGGCAATAGTTTTCCTTTATGTCAAGGCTGGATGCCTCGCAGCAAAAATATTTTGAACTGCTTACAGCAAAACTTGCTGTAGAGGGGAAAAAGAGGTTACAGGCTATTAAAGAGAAATTTCTAAGTGACTACAGGCACTTCCCAACTTGTACTGTCATACATTTATCTGTTCATTTGAGGCTGTGTAAAAATCATCTATATCTTAGGTCATACCTCCATTCTTTTCATTTTGAGATTTATGTTCCTAAGTGATGTAAAAAAGTTTTAAATAGTCAGAATACCTGTAATACTGGGACATGGCAGGCTCTTAGGAAGGCAGCAGCAGCAGGTTGGGGAAAAGGACATAGCTCTCATGGAAGCCGGTAGAAGTAGTAATCACTATCATAGGAGCACCTATTATGAGCTAGACTCCCTTCTAGACACAGGAATCTGACCCACAAGATAGATACACCATAAACAACCATAAGGCCAGCCCTGTAAGGGAAGTTAATTGTTATGCTGTAATAAACAGGCCCAAAGTCTCAGTGACATTACACAATTAAGGTTTAATTCTTGCGCATGTCACAGTCCACTGTGAAGCAAAAGGCTTTCCAGAGCAATTGTCCTCCAGGTGGTGACTCAGAGATCCAGGCGGCTTCCATAACGTGGCTCTATTAGCTCGGAAGCCTTCACTTCTAGTCACGTGACCAGGGAGAGCCAGAACAAGGAGGATCCCACTGGAGCTTTAGGGCCAGGCCTGAAATTGGTATTCATCGCATCCACCCCATTTGATCAGCCAGATTACTCACATGGTCCCACCTACCTGCAAAGGAGGAAATGTAGTCTTGTTTGATGCCAGGAAGAGATTAGTGAGCATCTTCTTAAAAACAGAATCTTATTAAGAACAGAATGCACTTGTGCATTGTAAAATGGTTCCTTTCCCTTCCTCCTGCCAGAAGCATGTGGGAATTTTTCCTCTGATATTCACTGTGAGGACGTGGTCAATCTCCTGGAGGTAAAACTTACAAAACTGTGGGGACCCCCCTGCATGACTAAGGTTCCTCTGGAGTTTTTGACCCTCAGAATGGTCCTCATTGAGCCTCCAGCAATTTTTCAATCTCAGTTCTAGTTTTCCTACTTCCACAAGGGTCTCCATAAAGGTTTCTGTTTGTAGGCTCCTGCCCTGGTAAGTTGTGATTCTTTGTACGTTTGCCCTGTGACGTCACTTCTCTTTTGCCTATATGAAGAGTTGTTAATGTTTCAGTTTATTCAGGTTTTTACTTGGTAAGACAGAGTGGTGACCTCCAAGCTTCTTACATGCTGCACCAGAAACTGGAACTCTTCACTTTCTTGAGAATACTTTTCGATGCATAAAAGTTTTTAATTTTGATGAAGTTCGATTTGTCTCTTTTTCTTTTGTGGCCCATGCTTTTGTGTCGTATCTAAGAATCTATTGCCAATTCCAAGGGCATGAAGATTTGACTCTGTTTATTTCTAAGAGTTTTAGAGTTTTATGTTCATTAATCCATTTTGGGTTAATTTTTGTACATAGTATGAAGTAGGGGGTCCAAGTCCATTCTTTTGCATGTGGGCACTTGCATATATGGTTGTCCCAGCACCCAATGCAGATCTTTTAATATCATTTTGCTTTCTTAAAAGTCTAGGAATATATTACCTATCAAAAATTAAATAGCTTTTAAAATGCGAAAGATATAATCCATGCAGAAAGAGGAGCAAATTGACAATGCGGTTAAGATCATGAACTCTGAAGCAGGACTGCTTGGGTTTGAATCCTGGCTTCTCCACAAACTAGCTGATTGATCCTGGACAAGGTACTTAATCTTTTGCTGCCTCAGTTTCCTCATACATAAAATTAGGATAATAATAGAATTATTATAAATTATTATGAGAATTAGGTAAATGAGTACATATAAAGTACAGTGCCTGGCTGTAAGTCTTATGTAAGTACTGTTTTAAACAGTCGAATCAATAAGCTTTGAAACTCTAGATATTCCAACCAATTTCCATTCTTTAGGTGCTAAGCTTTCCAGACCAACAGGCACTGAGGGTGGTGAACCAGAAGAAAAACCACTGAAAGTGGTTAATAGCATACTGTGAGAGGAAAAACCCCAACCCTACATTCCAGTTTCCTGGCCATTGGCCCTGGGGAAAACGGCTTCTACCCTGGTCCCCTGGGTTAGTGGGCCCCATATATCACAAGCATAAAGAAATAGTGAGAGCCTCTGTTACCAGCACGGCCAGTGTAACCCACAACCTTAAGGACCAACACAGGGAAGCTTGTCTTTACTTCTCTTGCCCTATGTTCTTGAAACAAAAAGCAACTTTGTTCAAACGTTGGAAAACTATGTAGGTGGGTTGCTGCTATCACTATGATGGACACTGATTTGAAATGTGCAAAACATTTGCATGGTACAAGCTTCATATAAGAGGAAAGGACACCTTGTGACAATTTTTCTCTGGAGCACCTTGCATAACGCAGTATCTATTTCTTTATGCTTTTTGTGTTCCAATTCATAGTTTCAAAGTTTCCCACAAGTTAGCAGTCTCTTCAAAACAATTGCACAAGATGCCTGAGGAACATTTTACAGTATTATCATATCACTGTGTGTGCGTATGTCTCTTACATAATATGTATGAAGATTGATAATGATTCTTTACATTGGCAACAAAATGGACATTGAACATTAGAATTGCAAGTAGTTTTATTTGTATAACAATTTAACACTACTTAATTAAAAATTTTAAATTCAATAAGTTATATTTCAACTTTATTTAAAAATTTTATTAAATAATGAAAATGTATTTTATTAAAACCCTGATATTCTGTTTATTATTATTTGTATGTTGTCTTTTAGTTTAAATAATTTTGAATAATTTAGAAAATATAACATTAAAAACTTATGGAGAGTAATTTTAGCTTTTTATCTTTTACATTTACTTTATAATTTTATTAAACATACTCCATTTTTGAATAATTTCAGTATGATTACATTTTATTTATTTATTTTTAAATGTTTATTTATTTTTGAGAGAGAGCACATGTGAGCAAGGGAGGACAGAGAGAGAAAGAGAGAGAATCCCAAGCAGGTTCCATGCTGTAAGCAAAGAGCCCGAAGTGGGGCTCAAACTCACGAACCATGAGATCATGACCTGAGCCAAAATCAAGTTGGACACTTAACTGACTGGGCCACCCAGGAGCCCTTGTATGATTATATTTTATGTTTTAATCATTTAGATCAGTGTAATCTAATAGAACTTTATGCAATGATGGAATGTTCTATATCCATGCTGTTTAACCACTAGTCCCATGTGGCTACTGAGTACCTGAAACGTGACTGGTACAACCAAGGAACTTAATTTTTAATTTTATATAATTTTAATCAATTTAAATTTAAATAGCCACATTTAGCTGGTGGCTCTCTTCCTGGAAAATGCAGTTTTAAACCCTACTATCCCTAGAATAGAAATTACATGAAAGTGTTCAGTATAACTACATAATTAGTGAGTTTGCTAGAATAAAGGCAAAAAATAAATTTTATTTTAAAAATAATAATTTACAGTTTATAAATATCTTATCTATTCCTTATCCAAACACCACAGGTCCATGAACAGAACTCCCAGAATATGCAATAATAATTATGTCCAATCATCTTTGATGTTTTGTCAACATAGAAACCTTCAGCTTTACTCATTTTTTTTAAGTAGGTGCCCAACGCAGAGCTTGAACTCACAGCCCTGAGATCAAGAGTCAGATGTTTAACTGACTGAGCCACCCAGGCACCCCCATATATTTTCTGTCTAACCATTATGAAGATATATTTGTCAAGAAGGGAGTGTGGAAAGTTGTTTAACTGTTTGTGATTTATAACTTTTAAGTGTCGGCTTATGAAAATGGAAGCCACCATTTGAACATTTGCCCCTAGCTCTCACAAATGGCAGGGCTGGGCCTGTCCGCCCTAAGTCATCCACCTGCAAAGAGAGGAGTCAGCACACCTTCACTGGTCACTGCTCTCAAGCCCCTGGAGTACCACCCCACTTGGCCTCTGCTGGTAACAGGTTCCTTCCCACCCACCCCAACCCCCACTCCCCAGCCCACCTAGCTCCAGCTGCCCGCAAGTTCACAGTCAACTGAGAGATGCATTTCACATCCTGTAGGGGCCCTTCCCAATCCCATCTACCCAGTATTTGCTGTGCTGTGCTGTCCGGGAGAAGTCTGACCCACAAAATAGCTACCAGCCACTATGCCTTTCTCTAGCAACCTGCTCATTCTCTCCACTCCTCACCTGAGTAATGTGTGCACCCATTCTAGAGGGTGAAAAGTTCTCATGGACTCCCAGCATCATTTTTATTATAATCTCACATAGAAATGTACAAGTAAAAGGGCATAAACTCCTTATGCCTATAGTACTTATTCAACTAGAAAGCTCAAATAGGCTTTTGCAAAACTGCAGTCAATAAAAATAAACCCAGCAACATTAATTTAATGTGATAATGTGTTATGGAAGCTAGGTTGCCAATGCTGAGTTTAACAGTCAAAAGTTATTATCTTGCTGTCAGTTTTTTGCTTATTATGTTTCTGTACTTTAAATTTAATAATACAGGGAATGCCCCATGCAAAATCATATTAAGAACAAACTTTACTTCTTAGTTAGGAGAATTGGGACTCACATTTTTTTTTTTTTAATTGGGACTCACATTTAACCAAAGCCTTGCCCTTGAGCACCAGTTTTAATGAGGTGCTCCTTGCTAACTCCATTAGCTGTCTGGTTATATCTAGGTAAGGGGGCTGCATTATAGCATTATTGATATCCGAAGTGGGCAGCTAATTCCATTAGATTTTGGACTTGGAAATGAAAATTTCTTTCTTTGACTACCTTCAAATACGCTTGCTGATAAATTAAGATTCACACGGTAAATCCCCTCTGCCATGAACATGGTGTTGATTGCCATGGCCCAAGTTCTCCCTTTAGTTCAGGCTCCCCGGGCTTCTGTGCACTTTGCAGTCACAGCTACCTGTGTACCCTACTTCAAAAGGAGATCCCAACGTAACTGGACACAATATCAATGTGGGCCCCAACATACAATGGCTCTGTTTCATCTGTGGTCCTCTATGGGTTTGCATACATAGTTTATCATAAAAATGAATGCACAAAATTTCTGAATCCTCAGGGGTATCTCAGGAAACCCCCCAAATGCCCTTAGCTGAGTGGTTCTCAAAATATGGTCTGCAGATCCCTCGAGGTCCCTGAGACGTGTTACTGGGGTCCTCAGGTTGAAACCATATTTATAATAATTTCTAATGTGGGAAATATTAATAGATATAACCCACATAAACAAAGACTCTGGCCGGGCAAACAAGCATCAAGGTCAACATTTGCTGGCAGTGTTAGACCTTTAAAATCAGTTCAATCCTACTATGTAGTCGCTCTGCCTTAATCTTAATGCCCAGCTCCGCGTGTTTCTCCTGGGATCTAGTGTGCACTATCTCTGGCCTGACCTGAATTCGGAATTAATTTTTCTCTTCCATGGTGGGATTTACAAAGCATTGAGGATGAATCTGAACTTACGTTATGGTCACAAGGTACGCCTCCTGCTGGGGAGGACTGTTACATCCAGTGGAAACGGGAGTAATGGTGGCAAATTATCTGAAGTAACCCCACCTATGTTGGGAATAATCTAATTCTTCAGGCACCCAAGACTTCCCAGATATCCCTCTGTTTTTTACAATTCCTGTTTTTGAGAATGAGGGCCACAACACTGACACAGATACTTGTTGTGTCTAGGAATCCAGCTTCTCACGTTCTCAATCTAATCAGTTTCTTTTTTTTTTTCTTTTAATGTTCACTTATTTTTGAGGGAGAGAGAGAGCGGGGGAGGGGGAGAGAGAGAGGGGGACAGAGGATCCAAAGTAGGCTCTGCACTGAGAACAGTGTCCTGGATACGGGGCTCGAACTCACGAGCGGCGAGATCATGACCTGAGCCGACTGAGCCACCCAGGCGCCCCTGAATCGAATCAGCTTCTGATCTCATTTTACAGCAAGAAGACAAATCACAAGGAAACGGTTCTTCCTGAGTGGGGTCAGCTTCTTTATCTGCCTAGAGCAGTACAGTCCGGAGCCAGAGTCAATTCCTTTCCCAAATGAGGTTACTCTGAGCCATTAGAAACAACCTACCTGTCCTTGCCTACAAACTTCTCCCCAGCCCGTGAAATGACATCTATCATTGCCTCAGAGCCTCATCTTTAGTGGGCACCTCACCTGCACCCTGAGACCAAAATGTGAGAGGGTAATCAACCGCTTCACTGCTGTACGTCACAGACCTGCTAGCCTTCCTCCGTAAGATGTGGGTGTTCTTACTTTCCTCTGCCCGGTGGCATTTTAATCAGGTCCATGGCACTGAGGGCATCTTGCAACTCCACTCTCAATACTAGTTTCTGTAACCGTCAGGTTTTTATGCGACTGCAAAGATTCCCGTTGGTATGGGGACTGGTGAAGCAACAAGGGAAGCCATCTCCCTGGCAGCCTGGGCATCTGGATCCCGGTGCTGCTCAGAATGAGAATGGGGAAGCAGAACAAAAGCCCAGTGTTGTTTGGGCTACAACCTTAGCTGGAGAGATCTGCCCTGGCATTTATACTTCCTAAAATAGAGTCAGATGGCCACCATCCAGATGAAGTGCCTCTGCTGAAAAGTGATTCATGCCAACCCGCCCCACAGCATTTAGCCTTCCTTATATTCAGTTGACCCCTGCACCCATCATGTGCGGTGAGGTCATCTGGATTGTGCCACTCGATTCACTTGGCAAGAACCACAGCAACTGATGCGGACGGCAGCCTATGCAAGTCTTTTTTTTTTTTTTTTGCCAAAGTCAGCCAGGCATGCATCAAGGTGTCATGGATTCATGAGTGAACCCCCTCAACTAGTTCCGTATAATATTCTCAGAGAACATTTTTTTATTTTTATTAAAAAAAATTTTTTTAAGTGTATTTATTTGTCTTGAGAGAGAGAGAGAGCTTGAGTGGGGGAGAACCAGAAAAGAATCCCAAGCAAGCTCCATACTGTCAGCACAGAGCCCAACACAAGGCTAGAACCTACGAACTCTGGGATCATGACGTGAGCCGAAGTCGGCCACTTAACTGACTGAGCCACCCAGGAGCCCTGGGAACATTTTTTTAAAATGTTTGTTTATTTTGAGAAAGGGAGAAAGAAAGAGGGTGAAGGACTATGCCTACATGTGCTGGGTAGGGGCACAGAGACAGCAGAAGAGAGAGAGAATCCCAAGCAGGCTCCACACTCAGTGCAGAGCACGGAGCTCAACCCAGGGCTCTATCTCATGACCCTGAGATTGTGACCTGAGCAGAAATCAAGAATAAGATGCTTAACTGACTGAGGCACCCAGATGCCCTTCAATGAACATTTTAATAAACCCTTACAGCTAAAGTCGTGGTGCTAACTTTTCAAAATCATGACTCCAACTTTGAGGCAGTTTGTGGTTCAGTGAATTGATTTTCAGTATCTCTGTTACTGAGCAATTTATTGAAAGGAAATGCAGACATTAGATCCAAGTTTCATGCCAGTTTTTGTAAGTGACTTGTAAAAAAAGCATCCCCAGTGCCATTTTAACTTTTAAAGGTGCCAAACAAAATGGCTACTAATTAAGTTTCTAGAAATGTGAACTAGTATTTCCCAAACTGTGCCCTATAGAAACTATAATAGATACACAGCAAAAATGAGTAAATAAATAAAAACTTTTAAATCCATGGTCAAAAAATTTTGGGAAGAATTTGTATACCACAAGACCTCCTCTTGGACATGTACTCTCCAAGAAGAATATTTGAAGCCCTGAGAAGTTTCATCTTAAAGAAATTTATTTTAGGGGCGCTGAGGTGGCTCAAGCGGTCGAACATCCAACTTTGGCTCAGGTCATGATCTCGCGGTTCGTGAGTTCGAGCCCCACATCAGGCTCTGTGCTGACAGCTCGGAGCCTGGAGCCTGCTTCAGATTCTGTGTCTCCCCCCCCTCTATGCCCCTACCCCACTCACACTTTGTCTCTCTCTCCCTCTCTCATTAATAAATAATTAAAACATTTAAAAAATGTTTTAAATAAATTTATTTTAGTTAGCTAAGATTTTCCAGATTTACCTGAATACGTAAATGTTTTTGATTTTGCCTCATGCTTCCTTAGATCCTCATTTTAGGATGTATTGATCTATGTAAATTCTAGGTCAAATGTATAATTTTGAAAAATGTGTAGGACTGAAATGGAACAGGACATTGTATAGACCGTGCCTCCAATCAGGTCCTTAGGAACCAAATTCCAGGACAAGGACTTGAGTGTGGAAAGTTTACCAGGTGGGATCCTCAGGATCAATACCTGTGGGGTGTTAAGACATAGACACAGGTAGAGGGAGAAGCTGAAGTGTTTTGTCATCGCCACCAAGGCCTCATGCCATCATAGGGGGACTCTCTGAAGCTGGGTGGCCCTTTAAAGTTGTCTCACCTTGAGGGAGGATGGCTGGTGTTTGTGCCCCTCATGACCAGGCTGCCTCTGTGGCAGGGCATGATCCTGGGTTGGACAGCTCTCTTCAGCTGAGGGCAGTTCTTGGAGAAGGATGCTGCTGGAGTCTCCAGTTGTTAGGCCATCACCAATTGGGAGATCAAGTACATCAATCCTAAAGAGGTATCTGGGGGAGGACCACAGCATTTATGACATGCCACTGTGCACCACTTGGTTTGGGTTTGAGCGATGTCTGGGAACAGTTCCTCCAGGATTCTGATTGGTCATTTTACTTGAGGAAACATGCAACAGAAAGGAAATAGGAACAACAGCCCCACTGATGCAGCTCATGTAGAGGTTGCAACTGACATTCGTCTCCTTTGACGACTGTTTCAGGTTCCCCTCATTCACAACCAGCAGCTCTGTAGGTCCAGGTGGTTTGACTGATCTGGTGATTAAACCCTATGAGGGGTCTGAGACTTACAGTCATGATTGCTGCACTTCCATTTATTACCAAAATTGGATGCTGAATATTTTCTTCCTGCCCCCATGGAGTAACAGCAGCCCCTTATAATCTTCCTTATGATTGAGTCAATTTCCTGCCAGGATGGTGACTCCTTTCCTTCTCTGCTGCTGTCTCTGCACCAGGGGTCAAAACTTGGCCCCTGACAGTCATAGGTAAAAGTTTACTGGAAAATTCACTGAGTCCCTTGGTGGAATCGTTTTCTCTCTGAAAACTGAATCTCTAAACCCATAAAGCTCAGAGTTATGGGAATGGGAAACATGAAGTCCACAAGGAGGTCGCTAGGAATGATGGTGAGCAGGGCAATGCCTAAATCTATCTCTTAGTTTCTGGACCCACATATTCTACCTACTGAGGAGACAGTGCCATGTTATGGCAGTTGGTTCACGTCTTTCAAACTTTGGGTTTCAGGAATCCCCTTACACTCTTAGAAATAATAGAGGACCCCCAGAGAGGTTTTATGTGGGTGATCACTATCAATATTGTATTAGAAATTAAAACTGAGAGAAGCACCTTGGTGTCTTAAGTCAGTTGAGTGTCCAACTCTTGATTTCGTCTCAGGTCATGATCTTACGGATGGTGAGTTTGAGCCCCACATCGGGCTCTGTGCTGACAGTGCAGAGCCTGCTTGAGATTTCCCTCTTTCTCTCTCTGCCCTCCCCCCACTCTCTCTTTCTCTCTCTCTCTCAAAAAAAAAAAATTAAAAAAAGAAATTAGAACTGAGAAAATTTTGAAATACTTTTCATTTGAAGATACTGATGAGGAACACATTACATGTTACAAGAAATAACACCTTAGTGTAATTACTATGAAATTACTTTTGACCTCTTGGAATCCTGAGGCCCAGCCTAATGTGTCAAAATGTTCCAGAATATGAAGGAGGATGATAAAGAACAAAATTTGGTAAGTGAATTTTACTTTCCCTGATTTATAATACTTGAATCTTAAAAGAAGCTAAGGAATATGTTAAAATTTAAGTAAAGTTTGGTCTACCTTAATGGGTTTGCCTTCTTGATTTACTGATTAATACCTTTACCAACAATATGAAGGATTATTCTTAACTTTCTGTGTAATCTGCCTACATGGCAAAAATCTTTACGTTAATCTTTTATATCTCTGTTTAGGAAAAGAATCTCAGTTGTGAAAGAACTTACATATTCTTTACAATCATGTTAACACCTATTTTTTTTTTAATTTATGGCTATTTTGATTAAATACGTAACTAAATATTATCAGGTACCCACCATCCCTTCTTAATCAAACGTCCAAATCTCCTCTAACAGCTTTTTGATTTTTTCGTCTCCAATCAAATCCAAATACAGAAATACAGGAGGGAAAAAAAGATTGTTTCAAGATATCTTTTATACCAAAATCTATTTTGAGATTTCCCGGAGGATCCTTGGAAAAAGCACAAAGATTTGTTCTTTCATCTTATAAAAAGAAAGATGCGGGGCGCCTGGGTGGCTCAGTTAGTTGGGCAGCCGACTTCGCTCAGGTCATGATCTCGCGGTCCGTGAGTTCGAGCCCCGCGTCGGGCTCTGTGCTGACAGCTCAGAGCCTGGAGCCTGTTTCAGATTCTGTCTCCCTCTCTCTGACCCTCCCCTGTTCATGCTCTGTCTCTCCGTGTCTCAAAAATAAATAAAACATTAAAAAAAAAATTAAAAAAAAAAAAAGAAAGATGCTAGAAATAATTAGTTTTTTTCTGGATATATTACTATTGTAGTTTCATGGGAAAAGTTGTCAGATCAGAAGAGGTAGTTGACTTTCAATTTGGATAAGTAAAATATTATTAATACAAGGATCTCAGACATCATAGAATTCATGGAAGTCCCTAGATATTTGTCAGTGTCCTCACTTTTCATATCTCTTAACTTCAGAGGAAACATTGCCTAGACTCTGGTTTTCTTTTCTTTTTTTAAAGTTTATTTATTTATTTTGAGACACAGAGAGTGTGAGTGTGGGGGAGGAACAGAGAGAGAGAGGGAGAGAGAGAATCCCAAGCAGGCTGTACACTGTCAATGCAGAGCCCAAGACAGGGCTCTATCCCACAAACTGTGAGATCATGACCTGAACCAAAATCCAGAATTGGATGCTTAACCAACTGAGCCACCCAGGCACCCCTGTTTGGTTTTCTTATATCTGTCGGAATCCTGGCAGTGTTAGACGACAGCTATAGAATGTTAGCCATCATTTCCATCATTTAACATTTAAAATGTTAGCATTGTCACAGTCTTTTTTTATTTGAAGTTAGTATCTTTTATTCTACCAATTTTCAACTGGGGACGCACATCAGACTTACCTACAGAGTTTATAAAAATATGGATGTCTAGACCCATGCCAAATTCACTGAACCTCTTTATATTCTTGGTATATTCTTGTATATGCTTGGCATAATCTTAGTATACAACGTATATTATGTCTCAAGAGTATTTTATTATGTCTCCAGGTTTTTCCTCTATAAAATTATATTTTATCCATTTATATAATCAGATACTCTCTGACTTCTCTGAAACTAGGTTTTATCATTATTCTTAGAAACAAGTTGTCTAAAACTTGCTTTGGAATGGTTTTATCTTGTTTTGCATGCCAAAAAAGCAATCAAGTTTCCTTGTCAGTTTATTATTATCATTAATATTATTCCTGCATCTTCAACAAAGAAAGACAATCTCAGAGCCCCATGGAAAAGGACTATATGAGGTACTACAAAGTATTAGCACTTCAAAGAACAGGCTCTTACGTATAGGCTTCTAATGCATCCCCTGGACAATTTTCAGGTCATACCAGTGGGTTGGGTCCGGATTTCCAGAACTCTTTCCATTAAAAAGCACGTGAGACTGCTAACTCAAGACCCAATAGAAGAGGGATTCATTACATAGGACTGAATGAACTGATGAAAAAAATGTGATTATGGTTACTTGTTTGAATATGGTTACTTGTAGAATATTGTTGATGTTTTAATGTTTGATTTTCCAAATATAAAAGCAAATACTTGTTTCCTTCTAAATTTTCTGTAACTCATAGTGATGAAATGCTTTTAAATATCAAAATATTTTAAAATTACATCTGATTCTCATTGATCCAGCCCTAAAATCAGAAACTCTTAACCAAGTCGCCATATTTTTCATGGCAATATAATTATTTGCATAGGTTTAGTAAAAATCTGTCCTTTTTGTTTTTTTTTTAATTTTTTTTTTACATTTATTTATTTTTGAGAGACAGAGAGAGACAGCGCGAGCAGGGGAGGGGCAGAGAGAGAGGGAGACACAGAATCCAAAGCAGGCTCCAGGCTCTGAGCTGTCAGCACAGAGCCCGACATGGGGCTCAAACCCACGAACCGTGAGATCATGACCTGAGCTGAAGTCGGACACTTAACCGACTGAGCCACCCAGGCACCTCTGTCCTTTTTGGTTTTTAACCAGAATATAATTGGTCCCAGTTATGCAACCAATGTCATATTTGAGAATGATGCTTATTTAATGGAACTTAGGAGGCCAATATTTATATTTATATAGCCTTCCCCAGAAAACTGGCCTGGTACCTGGCTCACAGGATCCCAAGCTTGCAGGAGTGAAGGCTTGACTGAGGCCAAAGGTGGCTCATTCAGGTATGTTGACAGCTCTTCCCTGGCTGTTAGCCAGAGATCATAATTCATGGGCCTCTCCCTCCATAAGCAGCCTGAGTAACCTCATGACATGGTGGCTGATTCACCTAGATCCAGTCCTCAAAGAGAGAGAGGAATGAGAGGCAGTAAGGAGTAAGTTTCAGTGCTTTTTATGACCTAGTTTCAAAGTCACACTGTTATTTCTGCCTTATTCTATTTGTTACAAGCAAGTCACTAAGTCCAGCCCACACTCAAAGGGAGGGGAATGAAGCTGTGCCTCTTGAAGGAAAGAATATCAAAGAACTTGTGGGGGTGCCTCGGTGGCTCAGTCAGTTGAGCATCCGACTTCGGCTCAGGTCGTGATCTCACGGCTCACGAGTTCAAGCCCCACATCGGGCTCTGTGCTGACATCTCAGAGCCTGGAGCCTGCTTCAGATTCTGTGTCTCCCTCTTTCTCTCTGCGCCTCCCCTGCTCACACTCTGTCTCTCTCTCTCAAAAATAAACACTGAAAGAAGAAAGAAAGAAAGAAAGAAAGAAAGAAAGAAAGAAAGAAAGAAAGAAAGGGAAAGAACGAACTTGTGGACATGTGTGTAAGCCCATCCCAAGGGCAAACCAAAGTTTGGTGACTTCCAAAGCCCTGGCTTGTCCAATCATTCTGGGCCTACCCTCACCTATGGGTAACTGTATGATGTAATGATGAAACAGTCTTCTAGTGAATAGCAATAAAACAAAGCAGGCCATAATTGTGTGGTACGATCGAGGTCCAGAAAGTTCCAGGGAAGGCTGGTAAGTCCAACTGGAGTGATCTGGGAGACTTCATGAAGGAAGTGATATTGGACATGAATGTATTTATTTTTAGTTTATTTATTTATTTTGAGAGAGAGAGAGAGAGAAAAGTGAGGGGAGTGGGACAGAGGGAGAGAGAGAGAGAGAGAGAACCTGAGCTGAAGAGTGCAGAGAGAGAGAGGGAGAGAGAATCCCAAGCAGGCTCCATGCTGTCGGCACAAAGTCCAACTTGCAGCTCGATCCCACGACCCTGAGATCATGACCTGAGCTGAAATTAAGAGTCAGACACTCAACCAATTGAGCCACCCAGGTGCTCCTGGACAGGAGTCTTGAAGAATGAGAGGATTTCAATGGTCTCAGAGTAGAAGCCAGAGGGAGGAACTGATCAGGGAAGGGAGCAAGGCAGATGCTGGTAGGGAGGCAGGAGACAGGTCCTATAGAGTCCTGGGGAGCTGAGAACAATACAGCTTCACTAAAAACAACTAAAATAAAAGAATGGATGGTTTAACTTTAAAGAAGAGAATGGTGTTGGATTATGCATCAAGGTCATGGAGTAGGAAAGGCTGGTTGGGGCTAGATAACAGGAAGCCTGTATGTCAGGGTCAGGACATTAGAAATCCAGGAAAGGCTTCTGATGAGAGAAATATTTCCAGCATGTGCCCATGTACCAACATGCTTTAGAAAGATCAGCCTGATGAAGACCCAGCCCGGGAAGACCGGGTCAGAGTGGCAGAGGCTAGAAGTGGGAAGGCCAGATGAGAGCTGCTGAGATGGCCATGTGCCCTCCTCACCCCCAGTGCAGCTCAGAGGTGCTCCACCCCAGCTGCACATCAGAGTTACCTTTTTAAGACTCACTGGTGCCCAGCCCAGCCCTCCCCTCCTGTGGTTCTGATTTAATTAATTTTGGGCTAGTGCCCCCTCGTACCTCATTATCTGAACTCCTCTTGTACCTCCGTGGGTCCTTGTCCCTCAGTTCTTTGTGTTTTTATTGGTTTTAAGTTCCCCCTGGAAGTACCTCTATTTTGCTGACTATTCTCTTCCCCAATGTATTTCAAGTTCTCACACAGCCTATCTTCTCCCAAGACCCCACCAACTTCCATTTCCCCAGAGAAGCTGTTATCAAACCTACATTAGAAGGAAAACAATACGATGGGGCGCCTGGGTGGCTCAGTTGGTTAAACATCCGACTTCAGCTCAGGTCACGATCTCACGGTCCGTGAGTTCGAGCCCCGCGTTGGGCTCTGGGCTGATGGTTCAGAGCCTGGAGCCTGCTTCTGATTCTGTGTCTCCCTCTCTCTCTGACCCTCCCCCATTCATGCTCTGTCTCTCTCTGTCTCAAAAATAAATAAACGTTAAAAAAAAAAAAAAAAGAAGGAAAACAATACGATTGGGTGACGTTACACCAAGATGTAAATGACTGATGACCCCATTACCCACCTAAGGATATTTGATTTTTAAACGTTTTTCTAATATTTTTTTAAAAAATAATTTTATATGCACATAAAAGCTACAAGAAAAAAATAAAAGATTTCCTATATACTTTTTTGAAATACATTTGTTTTATTCTTTCTCTCTCTGTCTCCACACACACACACACACACACACACACACACACACACACATTTGTTTTTCTCAACTATTCAGGAGTAAGTTGTAAGCCTTCCCCCAAATTCTTCAGTGTATACCTCCTAACAACAAGGACATTCTCCTACAGCCATAACATACACACCAAAATTAATACATTGACATCGATACAATCCACCCTCTAACCTACAGACCCAACTCAGCTTTTACTAATTATCCCAATAATAATTTTTATCGAAAGACAACACCACCACCACCAACAGCATCTCTTTCCTTTATACCTTTTCTTTCTGGTCCAGATGTGACACTTGATTCCACATTGCATTCAACTGTTATGCCTCCTTAATCTGCTTTAATCTGGAGCATTTCCCCAGTCTTCACTTGCATTGTACAACCTCGACAGTTTTGAAGAGCACAGGCCAATTCTTTTGCAGAAAGTTCCTCCACTTGGGTGTGTCTGATGTTTTCTCACCATCAGATTCAGGTTATGCACTAGTTTGGGGTTACAGGAACCCCACTGAAGTGATGCTGTGCTCTCAGTGCATCCCACCAGCTGTCATGCTGTGTCCACTTGTCCCATTAATGGTGCTGTTAACGTTTACCACTGGTTAAGACAATTTCTATGTAAAGTGAAAAAGTGTTTTGTTAGAAACCGGTAAGCATTTTGTGGGAATATACTATGAGGCCATATATATATCCTGGTCCTGAACTTTCATCTATTTCTTTTAGAAACCATTGATGACCCTTGCCTGAATCCATGATTACTATGATGGTTGCCAAGTGAGGATTTTCAGATTTTATCATTTCTTCATACCTATTAGTTGGTCTCCTGGTAGAAGGGAGAGCTCTTCCTTCTCCCCTGTTTGTTTGTTTATGTATATAAACATGGACTCAAATTCCTACTCTACGCAATAGGTTGTAATATATTGATACCATTATTTATTTTGATGCCCAAATTAACTCAGATTTCACCAATGAGAAACCCTGTCAAGTTGGCTGGATTATTTGATTTTTAAAAGAGGTGGATGTTCCATTCAAATATGTCTCCAAATAGTACACATAAGACGTTAAGAGCAAATGAAGTGAAGAGTTTAGGCGGTATGCCAGAGTGTGATGGTGAGCAGAGTATTCTTTACTGGAACAGCGCTCCCCCAACTGTTAAGCTTCTCACGACTTCTTCCTTCTCTGTCCTAAAATGGAATTAAATGCTAGAACTTGGAGGGACTTTAGAGACCATCAGGTCTGTGGTTCCCAAACACTGGCTTGTGCCAAGGGCTGTGTGACTGTGACCACTGGAGACTTGGTTTAACAGAGCAGGTGCTTCCCCCCAGGAGATTCTGATTCAAAGGGCAGACCCAGATGGGTGGGCACTTTGTGCGTTCATAACCTCGCCATGTGACTCCTGTACTCAGCCAACACCCCTTCCCCTTTACACATACACCCACCTTTTACAGGTGAGGAACCAACCACACAGAGAGGGACATCCATGTGCTTTAGGTCACACTCTTAGTGCCAGACTAGGAGGAAATCAAGGCATCTTGGGGGGTCAATTGGCCTGCATTGTGCTGCCACCTTCCAGTCCTTTGAAAGCTCCCACATTTTTGTCCCCGTACAACCCTCACAGCAGTAAGAATGAGGAATTTGCTATCAGGATGGGCAGAGTGTAAATTAGATGCTTGTAAACAGGGAGCTGTTTCTGTTTATTGACTTAATAATTACCTGCAATGTAGTTTGTTTCCTTTAAGCTTATCTCCAGAGTTTGTTGTAAATCGAGAATGATAATCCCCAATCCATATAGTTGTTATGAGCATTAATTGTAAGGACACTGTATGGGAAGACCTGGCACTTTTGCTAGGGAATACATTACCTAATTCCCCTGCCCTCAAACACACACACACACACACACACACACACACACACACTCCACTAATGTCATTTAAGGAAACCCTATCTGTTATTACTTCTCTCTCCTTTACCTACTGACCCCTCCTGAGGATATCAGCAACATGCCCTTTCCCCAAACAGAGATAGAAAACTGTATGGTAAACGGGTATGACTGCACTATACACACATGTCCTCCCTGGGACTGTTCTGAGCTATGGGCCACAAGAACTTGAGTCTTCAACAAAACCAACCTTTAAACACACCTTTAAACCTGGTAGCCCAGGATTTCCACCTAATGACCACTCAGCCACCCACCTTATCAATCTAGAAACCGCCCAGTATTTTCAAGGCATGTGACACTACAGTGAAGGAGGGGCACATGTTATAAGCGTATATATGGATCCGTCATCAAGGTGCTCAAGATCGCAAGCACTCCACAATATACTTGCTCATTAGGTAGGTCATTTCTTAAGCTCCAGCTCCCTCCTATATCTTCCATCTGCTCTCTTCCTTCAGGAAATCTGTCTGACAGAAGGGTACTGGTACCAGGAGGGTCCCAGGAGGGTCCCAGGAGGGTCCCAGGGGCCAGGGCAGCAGGATTCCATTTCCCCGCCTTCCACTGTCACCCAGCTGGCCAGAGCCTTGGCCTCCAGAAGAGAAGGGGCCCTTCTGATGTTATGAGAGTGAGTGAAGCTAGGGAGTAGTTTAGGCTGGCACCACCAAGCTGTAGAGACAGTGACTGGAGAGGCTGTATTGTTCTGGACTAGAAAGAGCTGCTGAGGGGTGCCTGGGTAGCTCAGTCGGTTAAGTGTCCTGTCCGATTCTTGATTTTGGCTCAGGTCATAATCTCATGGTTCATGGGTTCGAGCCCTGCGACAAGCTCTGTGCTGACAGTGCAGAGCCTGCTTGGGATTCTCTCTTCTCTCAAACTCTCTGCCTCTCCTCCCTCTCAAAAATAAATAAATAAAAAAAAAGACATTTCTATTCTAAAGTTCTAAAAAATAAAATAAATTAAAAAGAAAGCTGCTGAAGCTACCCACTGGGGAAGAAACAGGTGGTAATTCTGTGTTTCTGAGTAACCATAGCAAAGAAACTTAGCATCACTGCTAATTAAAAAACTCTGGGGGCGCCTGGGTGGCTCAGTCGGTTGGGCATCCTACTTCAGCTCAGGTCATGATCTCATGGCTGGTGGGTTCAAGCCCTGCATCAGGCTCTGTGCCGACAGCTCAGAGCCCGAGCCTGCTTCAGATTCTGTGTGTCTCTCTCTCTGTCAAAAATAAATAAAAACTTAAAAAAACAAACAAACTTTGGCTTAAGAATGCATAAATCAATCACAGTGACTCAGCACTTAAGGGGCTTGTGGTTTTAAAATATGACCACAAGTTCTTTGAATCTCCTCCCTTCAAAGCAGCCTAATTCCTCTCTTGAGTGTGGCCTATACACTTTTAATCAATAGAATATAGCAGAAATGATAGAATATGACTTCCAAGGGAAGGTCATAAAAGACATTGCACTCCTGTTTTGCCCTCTCTTTTGCGTCATGGCTCTACGGGAAGCCAGCTGCCATATCATGAGCAGCCCTGTGGAGGAGTCCCCATTGTGAGGAACTGAGGCCTCTTCCTCACAGCTATGTGAGTGCGCCATCTTGGAAAAAGATCCTCCAGTCCCAGTCAAGACAACATGGCTGTGGCCCTAGCCATCATTTACACTGTGGCCCCTCGAAAGACCTTGAGCCAGAACAGCCTAGCTAAATCGCCTCTGAATTCTTAACCTGTGAACATTTCAAGATAGTAAAACCTTGTTGTTTAAGTCACCAAGTTGGGTGGTATTTTGTTCCATAACCACAGATAACTAATACAGGGTGCTCAGTCTTTTCCATAGCAACCATGATGAAAGGTGATCCAGGCTCAGCTGAGCACACCCACTGACAGCACTTGCTTCTTCCAGGGCAGCCCAGTGCATGGCTTGACTACTCTGGGTCTTATTAAGTGCTGCCTTCAATGAGCTGGTTTTGGCTTCAATAGCTTCCAACGCTGTCAAGGCGTGCCCTGTGAAGCCAAAGCGAATCCTCTCCTCTTCCGTGTGACTGCCCTTCAGATACCTGGAGTCAGAGATTATGCTGCCCCCATGTCCTCTTCCACTGGCTACAGGAACAAGGAGAAGGGGCCCAGGAAAAGAGACAGTCTTGGGGCGCCTGGGTGGCTCAGTCGGTTAAACATCCAATTCTTGCTTTCAGCTCAGGTCATGATCTCACGGTTTGTGAGTTTCACATAGGTCTCTGCACTGACAGTGTAGATTGGGATTCTGACAGTGCTTGGAATTCTCTCTTTCTCTTTGCCTCTCCCACACATTCTCTCTCTCTCTCTCTCTCTCTCTCAAAATAAATAAACATTTTTAAAACAGAAAGGAAAGAAAAGAGACATAGTCTAGAATTAGGCCACATTCTTTTGGGGACCAACCCAAGAGGGACTGGATACCAAGAGGCCTCGGGAAATGAGGGACACCAGTCCTGAACCTCTAGATAATGACAATAGCAGTAACACTAATAACAATAATTAGCACTAACATAGCACTTAGTGTGTGTTGCGTTTGTTGTATGGGTTTTATGTGTGCTAACTCACTTAATCCTCCCAACAGCTCATCATCACTGTCCCCTTTTCACAGATGAGGAAACCATGGTGGTTACAACATGCCAAGGTCCCACAGCTATTAAAGAGAAGAGGAAGACTTAAAGCCAGCAGCCTGGTTTCAGGAGTCATTCTCCCAGTCACAACTCAGTCCTTTCCTACTGGGTCTAGCTCACATCAGAGCTGCCTTAAAGCTCAGATAGAAACAAAAATCCTGGCTACCATTTATTCAACGTCTGCTGTGTGTCAGGACCTGGGCTGAGCATTTTGCATGCCCTAGAAAAGTTAATGCTCAGAGTCACAGAAAGATGGAAAAGTCACGAGGGTATTTTTGTCTAATCCCATGCCCAACCGTGTGATTGATAAGGACCACGGGCTTGAGGCTACCACTCATTTGTGATTGCAGCAAATCCATCCAGGCTGTGAAGGCTGAGGTCCTATCAGGCCTTCATCAGCAGAAAAGGAAAACTGTCAGATCCTCCGAGCCCCCAGGACACTCATCATGGTGAGAAATATTGATGTTAATAAACCCTACCGCCTCATACAATTTCCTGTCATCGCCCTGCCCCTCCCAACCACTTTCTGTTTGAAGAATAAAACTCCCAGCAAACAGAGCTTCACACTTCTTGCAGACCTGTTGGATAAACACACAGAAACACTCACAGCAACCATTTCACACCTAATGAATGGGGGTTGAAGTTGTCTGACAGCACGGTGGGAGATTGGAGAGCTACTTTCCCTCGGATTCTCTCTCCTGGGAGCCTGGCAGCAATGGCTAAAACAAGGCTTTCCCCCCACTTCCTGCTTTTGAGGTGCTTTTGAGGGAAAGTCTGGCCTCTGGTCCCCAGGTCGGGAAAGCCCCCTCTGAGGCACGGGGCATGCTTTTCGAAACCCGCCCTTTTTCCAAACTCAGGGAAGAGACAAATACAGATTTTGTGAGGCTTGAAAGTTGTGCAGTTTGAGGTCCTTCTTTAAGAAAAAGGATACCAAATTATGACACGAACTGAGATTTGAAAATTACCATTTATGCAAAATGAGAAAAGAAATCACAACCAATTTCAAATCTTGCAAATGCTAACCGACACCATAAACATCACAAAATCCAGAAAGACGATACAATGTTTTGTAATTGCCTGGCACATGACTAAAGTATTTTTTCCTACCTTTTTTTGGGCCACATATTCTTTAGATTGCTTCTTCGCATGGCAACAATTTGATGACAGTTCTGCCAGAGGAAGACAAGTCAGACTTACCTCTAATGTGTTCGATCAAAATTTTTTTCTTATTGGCTGTTTCAGAAAGTTTCTCTCAGCGTTACAACTCATTATCGGAAGTGCCACATGTTACCTTTAGGATGGTTGTCGATTTGGGGAAAACCTCCAACAGCATTTCTTTCCGATGTGATGACATGACCCGAGAGCATATCAAGTTTTCTTCAGCAGTGACTAATCTTAAAAACTCTTTAAATTGAAAGTCACTCATTGATTTACTTATTAGTCATTCACGTCCTCACTGTAGATGGGTATCTTGCATTGTAGGCTATTTTCACTGGTGTGAATTTATCAGCAAGAAGTGTAAATCTTTCTCTATTGTATTCATATGATTCACTCTTCATCATTAACTGGATTATTAAACGAGACAAAAGTCTGTTCATTATTATTCTGTTTGGAAGTTATCTCTCCTATTGAGTTACTGCTTTTGATATGATTAATGATAGTTCTATCCTTGAATCAGAATAATTTCTATTTTATTGCTTTTCTTTTTCTATTAACTTTTTTCCTGAAATTTCTCTCAGTTCTGTGAATGTAAAGATGACGAAAGAATGTACCTTTCCTATGTGCCCCAACTGGGAATCTATACTATCTTGTTTCTTTTAATGAAATGTTCCAAAAGTGCCCTTGCAAATTGAATTAAAATGGCACAGACAGCTTTATGAACTTTTAAGTAGGCACCTTCCTTCTTATTTGTATTCAAGTTTCTCTTCTGAGTCTTCAAAAATAGTTTTTAGAGCCTTTTAAAGGTTGCTGTGTCCATGTTGCAAGGTTGAACAGATTTGTAATTGCAGGCCAGCCATTATCTACAGAATTCCAAAGCTGGGCACTGTAGGCCACATTCATACTGAAACGAAACATCTGGTCCTACACATTTTGGACAGTAGAAATATTCTTGGAAGACATTCCTATACCAGACACCCAATAACAACTCAACTATACATGGAAGCGATAGTCATTTGAAACCACACAATTATATCCCAACAGAGGAGATAACTAAATTAAATAAGCCCCCAACTCAACGTCCCCCCTGGCCCACACACCCAAAATGCCCATGGGCCACAACACTGCCTGGGATAAGGGGGAGTATGAGGGAGAAGGAATTGCAGCAGAAAGAGATAATGGACTGTACCAACTGCAATAAAAAGTGTTTATTTTAAGGAAGTGTTTAACTTGAAAGAAGTCCCAATGGCCGAATCTAGGAAAACGGGAGCAATAAGGTGGATAATGATAGTGATGGACTTAACCTGTAGAAAAGGTTAGTATCTATTGGTTCATGGTGATACAGATAAAATAACTGATTAAGTAATAAAGAA
This sequence comes from Panthera onca, assembly GCF_046562875.1. Taxonomy (NCBI): domain Eukaryota; kingdom Metazoa; phylum Chordata; class Mammalia; order Carnivora; family Felidae; genus Panthera; species Panthera onca. The sequence continues at coordinate 81,157,038 of NC_138347.1, read as the reverse complement.
ATGGGGGAGAAGGGACTTCTCTTTATAGAAGGTTTCCAATCAATAATTGTATAAAAGGGAGGATGAAGATAGAAAATCAATTGGCAAATAACGTAGCAATAATTATCGCAGGCAAGAATCATCAATGGATGCTAAAGTGGGTGAAAGTATGATGATAAACAGAATATTTGTATAGTATCAAAGTATCTCTTCATCAGATCCTTACTGATTCCTAGGGGGTGGCAGAGGTGGGGGAATAAAATTCCACAGAGGAGAAGCCTCATAGACACCTTAACCAAGTGGTCAAAGTTAATAGGACCAGAAATAAGACACATCAATATCAGGTACCACCTGATATAATGTCCAAGAAGAACATAACATCCCTGTCAAGTCAGTGAACTCTTTAGGGATCTATTGGTTTGGGGGTATGTGGGGACATCTCTTGGAAATAAAGGACAGATTAATGTATCCCTCACCTCTCACCACTAAGAAAGAAGCCCAATGCTTGGTAGGCCTCTTCAGGATCTGAAAGCCACTTAGTGATAAGGCTCTGACTCATTTACCAGGTAACACAGAAAGCTGTCCCAGCAAAACTTTGAGTCACAGCAAAACTAGGATGCAATGCAAAACCCATATGGCTTAGACCAAATGATTGAGCAGACTCTATTGATATTAGAGTTACCTGTGGTGGGAAAATAAAACACCATGTGGAGCTTATGGCAATGCCCCAATAGGAGAATCACAATGCAGACCCAGAGGGTTCTGGAGCAAGGCCATGCCATCTGCAAAGAACATCTATATACCATTTGAAACATAGCTTCTGGCATGCTACTGGTCCTGATAGAGACGGAGCATCTGACAAGTGACCATGTGACCAAAGCTTCCCATCATGAGCTGGTTGGCATCCAACCTACCAAGTCATTGGGTTGGCAGACTCAGCAGTAATCTGTATGTAATGGAAGTGGTTCATCTGGGATTGGGCACGAGCAGGGCCAGAGGGGAGTGTAAGCTGCATTGGTAGATGGCCCAGATGCCCATGTCATCCACCACTGCTGTACCAAGTTCTCTCCCATAGATAAAACGTATTGCCACATGGGGGATGCCTTCCATCAGCCAAGCCAGTGGAGGCAGAAAGAGGCTGAGATTGGATGTATTGGCTTGGTTTGGAGATGCTAGCCAAAGATGGACTGTTGTGGCCATGGGGCAGTCCTGAATGACAATGTTAAAGGAATCCTCTCATTAGATGGAACACATGGTTGTTTACTTTGTATGGAATAGGAGTAGGTATATAACTCAGGGCTGTGGAAAATGACTAGGCCGGTTGGCCAGGGGGCCTGAAAAGAGAAAGATTACAGGACTGGAGCCTGAGAAGAGCACGGTGGTGGGCCTCTGGGAGTGGACATGCAGAGTGATGATCTTTGCACTGCAGGTTAATGCCCAGCAGAGAGCATCTACCGTGGAGGAAGCACTAAACTCTGTGAAAATGGGGTGCTATCCTCTAGGATGTAGTTAATACCCCCAATCAAAGACTATTATATAATTTGGTATCCCCAAATAGTAGAATACATAAGTCCAGGAACCAAGGGGTAAAAGTAGAAAAGGCTTTGCATACCTTCATTTCCAGTGTCTTGCCTGGGCGTAATGCTTCTCACTACTGCAACATTCGACTCTGTAAGTCTACAGGTCTTGATTCCCCGAAGGAAACATTTGTATCTGGAAACATAGTAAATGCCTCATTAAACTTTAAGCCTCAGCTGCTGCCTAGTTACTGTAAGCTTCTTGTACCAAAAGAAGGAGGTGAGAAAAGGAGTCCTCGTACGTGCAGGGTAATTGGCCTTGACTATCAGGAGGAGTTAGGGCTGCTGTAACACTGTGACACCAGATGATATCCTGGGGCTTTTCTTGGTACTCTCCTGCCTCATCTAATGATAACTTGACAAGTGCAGCAGGCATGGCCAGAGAACAGCATACTGACCAGAAGCTCAGGGATGATGGTTTGGGTCATCCTAGCAAAGTCAACAGTGAGAAGAATATAAAATGGGTAACTGTGCCCTTGAGACCAACTGCACCCACTTGAGTTATAGATCATCCTTCTCTAATCTTCCTCTGGAAAGCGGCAAAGGGGACCAGACAGAATTCTCGCAGAGCTGTTCCCAGATAGAGAACTTCCTACCAAAGTCCAAGCAGTGCACTAAGGCAGATAGTCTGGTGCCTCACCCAGAAGCCTCCATTTAGGGTCAAGGCTCCCATTCCCTCAGCTGCCATGAGTGTTGGCTGTTGACTGCTCACATCTGAGCTCCTCTAGGAATTGCCCTCCCCTAAAGGGAATGGTCTCGGGAGCAGGCCGGGGCTCCATTGCCTCAGTCTGGGTCAATTCCAGAGGACCATCCCTATAGAATTGGCTGAGGCCTCTGTTGCAACTTCACCACACTGCAACCCCACCTTGTGCTCACTCCTGCTTCCTCACCCCCCTACAGGTGTTCTCAGAAACGATCACCCTGCGTACAAACTTCCTGCAAACCAACACCTGCTGCAAGCTGTCTCTCAAGGAACCTGACTCAAGACTCCCGGATTTTTTCATGCTCTTGACACGAGTAGGAGTGCTTGCCCCCACACCTAATGGTCCCAACTACTACAGTTGGGGGTGGGGGTGGGGAGGGTGATGTGAAGAGTCACGTGGACATAGAGGGCGAGCAAGAAGTAAAATTTGTGGTTTTCAGCCACTAAGCTGTGACTGTTGCTTGTTATCACGGTATAATCAAACCCATCCAGACTGATACAGAATCAATACAGTGATTGTGTCTTTAAAATTTTGCATATTTGGGGCCCAGTTTAGAGGTGGCCCAGGCCAAACCTCAATGTATGAAGCAAATGTAGGTCTGAGCTTATGGGTGACAAATTAGAATCAAGAAGGAAAGAGAGAAATGAAGTCAAGGAGGCTAGGTGCCAGCTCAGTGGAGCTTTTCTGGAGGCTGACTGAGAGTTGTAGGAAGGAATTCACTTAGAATTGCCTGCGGTGGTTGTTGGATAAGTCTGGAACATGAGGATGAATTGCTAGTCAGCACGTCATGGTTAGAGTAGGTTAGCCAGCTGTCCATGTGGTTTCAGGTCACTGCCAGGAACTTTTTGTGGGTAATCCAGAGGGTTCTGGACTCCAGTGGAAAGCGAGTTGATACCTGTATCTGTGAGAAAAATAAAGATCAATACTTCAGAGTTGCATTCCATGTCTTCATCCAACAGGAGTTATGGATCTTAGACAAAGGTCCAGACACTAGACAGTGCATTCATAGACAAGAGAATTTGTTAGAGTCCTTTCCAAAGAGATGTAAGCAATGGTTTTTGCTGACTGAACTTGACTAGTCACGAGGCTTTACATCATGGTCCTGTCTGTAGGACCTCCAGGTAGGTGGTAGAGTTTCTTGAGCCCGTGAATGTGTCCTTGACGCCCGTGTGAATGCCTTGCCATATAACACAATGTTATCTGGCTCAGGAATGTTCTGAAGCAGCTGAGGAAGAAGCTTGTTAATATTTCATGAAGTGAAGTCTTGGGAATTTGTGTGTCGTTGACCTCATCAACCTAAGAGCCGTAAGTGATACATCTGGCCTCTTGCATCTAGTTTCGGCACAAATCTTGACCGTTTATTATTTCGAATCCCATTTTGATATTTCATTCCCTGTGTTTACTGCAGACAATGTGGGCATTGACAGCATGAATAATTCTGTAGGCTTTACAAATTTAAAACCTGGCCTGTCAAATGCATGTCTCTATGGTTGTGGAGTATTCCAAATCTGGGAATGAAGTTTCATGGAGGCCTTTTACTGATCACCACTGCTTCAGCCTTGGCAGACAGATACGTGCTTCTACCCATCTTGAAGAGACCATAAATTACTAAAACAGGTGCATGCCGAGAGCATTCTCCTTATCTGGATAAATTGAGCTTGAATTTTAATTACAAATAGCCCCCAGAGAAGGGAATAAATGGCTTTCTCTTTTTTTTTTTTTTTTTTTTTTTTTAATTTATTTTTGGGACAGAGAGACAGAGCATGAACGGGGAAGGGGCAGAAAGAGAGGGAGACACAGAATCGGAAACAGGCTCCAGGCTCCAAGCCATCAGCCCAGAGCCTGACGCGGGGCTCGAACTCACAGACCGCAAGATCGTGACCTGGCTGAAGTCGGACGCTTAACCGACTGCGCCACCCAGGCGCCCCGGCTTTCTCTTTTTTTGACAGCCAGCCCATACTCCCTTTTCAATTGTGAGCCTGATAAATAGGGCAGTTCTTGGTGTGCTGTCTGGCCAGACGGAGAACACTGTGGACAAACAGGTTGAGCCTCCTGTGTCCTAGCCTCCCTTCTTTGTTACCATGGGTCATGTCATGGGTCACGGGTCATGGGTGAGCAAGGGGAGGGGGCAATGCTTTTTGTGCCAAGCATGATATGGGGGCAAAAGACTCTCTGCCCGTCTCCAAAGATTCTGATCTGAATCTGAGGCCTCTTCCAAAATTACTGCCTGAGGAGAGTGCTAGACTCATGATGTTGGAAAGGAGCCGCAGTAGGAGAGTAGCCAGTGGCCAAGGCTGGGCTATGAGCCAAAGCAAACACCTTTTTATACAAGGTAAAGCCACCAGAAGTTTTCGTTTTTTCCATCCTCATAAACTGCCCAAAGTCACAGTGGGTGTCGGGCTTTGAAGAACTAGGTGTATCCAGCAGTCTGCCCCCAGGAGGCCAGGAGCTCCTGCAACCCCCTGGGGAGAACAGATTGCGTTCCAGGGACTAATCCTCTTTTTTTCCTTCTTAAACCAATGACTGCTTTACAGTCACTGTTAAGCCCTTCAGAACACAATAACCCTGGGAGATAATCTTACCTCCATTTTACAGATGGAAGAAATCAGAGTCCAAGAGGCTGGTGAGTTGCATTGGCCAAACCTGGCTCCAAAACACTTTCCCGTCACCTCTGCAACAGCCCTTCCCTTCTATGCAAAACAGCCCTCTCTTCTGTAGTACCAGCCCAAGCTGGAGACTTGCTGATGAGCCTGTGTGTCCCAGGGAACACAGCAGTAGAAAAGAGACCTACTTTATTCATCTGTGTGCTCCTTCATCCTTTCCTTCCTTCCTTCCCCATTCATTAACTTAACAAATATTCATTCAACTGTTACTATGTCCCAGATACCCAGCTAAGTGCTGAACTAGGTAAACAAAACAGATGGCCCACTGAGGAAATCAGACACTAAACATGTAAACAAACAAATAAATACATAATTGCAAACGGTGTGGGAGGCCTTTTTTCCAAAGTTGAGTACCATCAGCAGCTGCCATACTGGAAAAGCAATTTCAGTCGTGTGGTTGGTGAATCGGAACTGAGAAGTCCCAGAGCACCCCTGCTCAAAAGAAATAGGTGTGTAGCATGCAAACCTCGTAGGCAGACATACTTTCTAGGAGCAACGTTAGGGCAGGGGAGAACAAGCAGGTGAAATTAATTCTAATAATACATTTTATGTAACCCAATAGGTCCAAAACTATCATTTCAACAATATCTCATTACTGATGCGATATTTCACACTTTTTTTTTCAGGCTGTCATCAAAATCCAGTGTGTTTAAGGCTTACAGCAGATGTGAATTCAAACTGATCTCATTTCACATGCCTAATACTACACTCTGGTTGTGGTTGCTATGTTGTATGGTACCCATTTCGTAGACACTGACAGAGTCATCTTGCACGTACGTTGGTGGTTTTCAACTTGGCTAACACGGGAATCGCTGGAGGACCATAGATTCTCATTTGATTGGTGTGGGGATGGGTTAGGGTTGCGGAGAGAGATTGCCTGGGTGTCAGTATATTTAAAAGCTCCCGAGGTGCTTTCAATGTGTAACATACTCCAAGCAATAGCACTTTGCACCCAAAGTCTTCAGAGCCTTCAAGGTGACAGGCTTGAAGCCCCCATCTCAGCTGGCTAACCCCTGCCCTCTCCCCACCACGAGCTCAGCCCTGGCCCTAGGCTCCAGCCAGGCACCTCCGTTTGGAAAGTTGGGTTGAGGAACTCTGGGGCAGTTGTGATGGCCTGGCATCCACACCCCACTCTGACTTCTCATAAATCTGACCCTGCCTTCACTGTTGATTATCCCCTGTGCCTTCTCTTGCTCCAGGAATCTACCTTGTTTCCCTAGTCTTGGACCTGCCTTGGTCTCTTGCGTGTCCCCCAACTGTCCTATCCTGCCCCCTCTTCTGAGAGTACCTGTTGGGGCTTCTACCCTTTTTCCCACTTGCTGGGACACCTGTCACCTCTCTACCAGATCCTCCAGATTCTCTGGATCCCTGGGCCCACCACCCTGGCTGCTCTCCCTATGCCCCCAACTCCCCCTAGCACCTGGCCCACTTTCCCTGCCTTGGTGATTAACCCTTCCCTGCCCAATCCTTATCAGGGCATCTCAAGCTCAAGTCTCTCTAGCCTCTGATCATAATAGGCTCATTAATCTTTGTACCTACGCGCTTCGACCTGCCCGGGAAACAAAGCTTCACTTATTTCTATTTTTACCCTCTCTCCTTTACTTGTATTTATTTTATTTTATTTTAATCTTTTTTTTTTGTCTCCAGTTGTTTCTCCTGCTCCAGACCTGCCATCCCCAGAGCAGAGAACAGAAAGTCTGATCAATAGCAGAACAGGCATGTCGCCCACAGCCACCATAGGAGGTGTTTGCTCCTGAGCTGACTCACTGCCCATGACTGGTTTGGGAGCATGGAGAGGGATGCAAAGCCAGTGGAGAAAAGTTCCCTGGGAGATTTGGTTTCAAGCTCAGTTTTCTCTTGGAGTCTCTTGTGTGAGGCTTGTATGAGTTTTTCTCCCCAAAGTCCTGAGGACAGTGTTGTTACATTCAGCCCTGTGGCCCTGTTATGAGGGTAGTAGAACCCTTGGCTGAAAAGTTCATAATTTCTATGCTATTTTCCATAACCATACAGCTGGCGTCTCCAGAGTCAAGCTTGTGAGGTAAATAAAATTAAGGCTGTGAGGCTGTTATCTAAAACCTACCACAATTCTATTCCCACCAGGGATTTAGGGAAAGATGAAGAGAAGACGAGAAGAATTTTTAAATCCACTCATCGTACATACAGAGGCCAGGACTTAGGAGGCTCTTCTGGGTGTGAGGGCAGGAGGGATGACTTTCCCTACCTGTGGCAAATTGCTGCTGCCCTGAGCCACTAGGTGAAATTTCTGAGGGAGCCAGCCAGTCCAGCCCTGGCCATTGGGCAAATATCAAGTTTATATTTGGATCACTCAATCTTGTTCATTAACCTAAGACACTAGAGTTTAGTAGCATTAATTGGTAGGGTGAACATTGCAGAACAGTAACAAGGGGCTTGTGGGGTCCTAGGTGGGTGGGTTGGTAGATGAATGGATGGATGGATGAATGGATGGATGAATGAGGGCCTACCCTGCTGACCATGAAAATAACTTATTCTTTTCTCTTATGTGTAGTGAGATCATATGTGGAAACATTAATTGATATATTTTTGTCCCTGATAATATATTTTTATTTCCTGACTTTTCCACCATTAAAAAGCAAAAGATCAAAACAGTGTCTTCTTCACCAGACTGTTGTGAAGATTAAATGAGATAATGGGGGAAAGCTGTTTAGCCAGGGTATTAACACATAGTAAGAAGAGGCCAATACATGCAGCTATTGTCATTATTTTTCCCATTTTACATTAATAATTTGTTCAAGATCACACAGCTAGTACGTATAAAACCTGGATATATCCTGCCCCATTGGGAAGCAGCTCCTGACTTGGATTTCTCCAGAACCTCACACTTCCCACTTAGGCCCCTTGGAAGGAGAACAGTACCACTGAGGCCTCTTGATACAAGTGTAGACGAGTCTTCTCCTTCAAGTGGTCATGGTCCTGCACTGGAAGGAAAAAAAGAGGTGTGTGTGTGTGTGTGTGTGTGTGTGTGTGCATGCACACGTCCACATGTTGAGGGCAGAGGTAGAGAAGAAGTCTGCCATCCCATTTGGAAAAGGATATATCTGGGAGGACTCAGATGTGCTTTCTTGAAAACTCTTATAGATATGGAAGCTCTCAGTGTTTATATTAGGAGCCCAACCCCTGTGACTCTGATGGTCCCTCAGACAGGAGGAAAATGCAGAACCGGGAGGATACGGAAGAGGAGCCAGCTGTTCAGCCCTCCTTCTGCTCCTTCCTGGGACTCTTCAAAATAAATACGCCTGCACGAAGTTTCTGTGCAAAAGCAGGGGCCTCCTAGCTCCCCTCACCTCCATGCCTGCTTGCCCTGAATGTTTATCTTTGGACTCTGAGGAACCTCTGAGTTGAAGGAGAAGGAAGGAAAAGGGCCAGCCTCTGAGAGGTGGTGTTATTTGAGTAGAATACAAAGTTGCTGGGAAAATGAGACTTTTCGGCCAGAGGCACAGTCTGTAAGTCCCTGTTGGTTTCTAAGCTTCGCCATAGGGCTCCCTCCAGGGCCCTTCTAAGTCTGAGGCCCCAGAAGAGCTCAGGACTGAGAGCACACAGCTTGACAAGAGCCAGGTCCCCGCTCCCGGTGTTCAACCTGCCCGCAGCTACAGACCACAGAGCATGGACCTGAGCAAAGATGTGACCCATCCAATAGGCGGCCCCCATGCCTACTCAAGACTCAGGATTGTTCCTCAAAGAGTCCGTAGAACCAACCCCAAGGGGGACATTACAGAAAGCAGAGCAGCCACTGCATTTTCTCTGGTCAGATTTCACCTGTAACTCATAACGTCTGTTTTCCTGGTGCTCAACAACAACAGCAAAATCTCCATCTGAAATTATAGTTAATTTAAACATTTTTAAAGCTATATTTCCAGAGGGACCTTCAACGTTTCTTTTTTTTTTTAAGTTTATTTATTTATTTTGAGAGAGAGAGAGAGAGAGCCCGCGTGAATGGGGTAGAGGCAAAGAGAGAGGAAGAGAGAGAGAATCTCAAGCAGTCTCCATGCTGTCAGTGCAGAGCCCGACGCAGGGCTCAATCTCATGAACTGTGAGATCATGACCTGAGCCAAAATCAAGAGTCAGATGCTTAACCGACTGAACCACCCAGATGCCCCAAGGACCTTCAACTTTTAAACATAGCATCCAAAACAGTGGCTTTCCTTAAATATGTAAATGAAGTAGCTGAAGCATACAGCTTGGGTGAGACACATTTATCATGAACACACTGCAAAGATTCTCAAAGAGCAGCCGGCGGAGCAGTCATGTGGCAGAGAACCCACATGCCACTTAAAGGACACCCATGCATGAAAATTCAGCTTTGGTAAAGCAGCTAAATTACTGAAGGGAAGCTTTAAATTTTCTAAGATTTTTCTCGGGACTCCTTTTGATAGAGTCGCTCTGGATCACTTACAATATAGTCTGATTTACAAAAAGCCCATCTGGTCACAACACACACAATGTAAAAGTGAAATGATTTGGTTTGGCTAGAGAAGAAAGGAGAATCTGTTGCTCATACCCTCATGCAAGGGTAATGTCCAGTTGACTCAGGGGAGCACCTTTCCTGGAGTTCTTAGCAGGATCTATCCTCGAAGAGACGGTCCCAGTAATCCACGACTGCGACAAGTACAGACGAGGAGCTCGTGTGGCTTATAAGTAAAGTTAAGAGGAAGGAACAGCCACTATTATGTCACATCAGCGTCGAAGATGACAGAGGCTGTTCAAGACGGACCAGGACAATGGGGACAGGCGTATGTTGCAGCGGGGACAAGGTTTACACCTGGAGGAGGGTCATGGTCCAGGAACCAGACAAGTAGCTAAGAACCGGGGGATTCATGGAAGCCAAATTATAAAGCACAGCTTTATATTATATATTTTTATATATATATATATATATATATATATATAAATATATAATATATATATTTATATATATATATATATATATATATTTATATATATATATATAAATTATAAAGCACCACAGCTGTGGTGCTGAGGTCGGTGAACTTGGGGGTTCATGCGATCTGAGACTTCAGCCAGGCATAGGTTCAGAAACTAGAGTTAGAGGTAAATTGAAGACTGGAGGGGTCATCAATGTTAGCCAAGGAACCCCAGACCTATAGGTGTGGGAAAGGTCAACTCTAACTCTGAGGTAAGAAGATTGCATGTCTGAAGGCAAAGCCAGAAGTCAGGCGGGAAGCAAGGGCTCACCTGCAACGGTTTCTCCCTGGAAGAGGGGGTATCATAATGTGCAAAGGAACAGGAAATTAAATCTTACTCTCTCCTGACTCCCTATCTAGAGCCCAAGCTCTTATCTTCCCGTAACTCTTGTTACCTGAGTGAGATACATAACCAACTTGTCAGGGATCCAATAAGAGAGATAAGATGGTCTTCCCAAAGCCATGTCTTCTGCACAACATTACTGGACCGAAGGAAGCGCTCCCAGGAGGGAAATTAAACCCTGAGGACCTCAGCATTTGACTTGCTGCCGCAAATTTGGTAAACCGTATCCCAGCCTGGACAAGACCCGGGGTGCCTTCCACACTGCCCTATGACTTTGGAGGGTTGAAAACAAGGGAAGCAAGAGGAGAGAGAGAGAGCTCTGCCCACCTCCATTTTCCCCCAGAGCTATTCCTCAGTGCAGGCATCCTGAGTGGAATGCCTAACGGTGGGGGAGGAGGGGCGGTGGGAGGGTGGGGGTGGGGGAAGAGGATGAAAGAGAGGCCTTCAGAGAGGCACCGTGTCCATTCGCTTAATGGAAACGGGTGAGAGAGGGAGAGAAGGGAGCAGAGCGGCAGAGGGCCCGAGCCTAGTTAAGTCATTGCAGATACTGTGCTCTCCGGTACTAGGTAGCATGCTCCAGTCCATTTTTATCAGTGGCCAAGATAAAAACAGGAGGCGTGCCCATCAAATCTGAGATACCGCAGAACTGTCAGGAAAAGCTAAAGCATCAGAGAGCAGATTTGGGGTCTAAATTCACCGCAACAAACTAGGTAAAGTTGGAATTTAATCAGAAACGGAAAGGCCTTCACTAGGGTCCAAAACCACAGTCGCATGACACAGAATGGGCAAGGCACGGCTCGACAGCAAGCTGGGGGGCGCCTGGACTTCCCGCTGTGTCATCAGAAGCGTGCTGGCTGCTTCTCCACCCTGGCAGGAGCATCACAGGGGGCCTGTAAGCAGTTCTTTAGGAAGGACTTCCACAAAAGAGGGCTAGCAAGCGGGAAAGTGGGAGCAGGGTTCCACAACAGGCACTTCAGAGAAAACCCGAGAACCCGGCCATGCACCCTGCAGGGAAGAGCTGTGGAAGGGGTGAACTGTGTAATTCTCGGCGCCCAACGCAAAAGGAAAAGGTAGCACCCTTTGTTCCTGGAGCAGGAAAAGAAAAGGGTCGTTAAAGACACTACAATGTGAAGCTTTTCCTTTTAAAATTGTTTTTACTAAAAAATTTAAAAAAAAAATTTTTTATCAAGTTTTGAAATAGTCAGAGAGTTGCAGAAACAACTTTTTCTGAACAGTTTGAGAGCACATTGGCCAGCACAATGGTCCATCATCCCAGAATACTCTGTATTTCCTACAAACACACCTGTGCAGAACCACAACAGAACCAGAAAAAATCAGGAAGTTTCCCAGGGAAACATTACTATCACCTAATGCACAGAACCATTCACATTTTGCAAATTGTCTCTATAATGTCTCTTTTATAGTGAAAGAATTCAGTCCGGGATCATGCATTGCATTTAGTTGTCCTGTTTCTTTAGTCTTCAATCTGGTACAGCTGCTCAATCTTTCCTTAATTTTCAAGCCTCAACACGTTTGAAAATTCCAGGCTAGTTACTTTGCAGAATGACCCTCAGTTTAGCTTGTCTGATATTTTCTCCTGATTAGATCCAGGTTATACATCTTTGGCAGGAATATCCCAGAAGTTGTGCTGTGTTCTTCTCGATCCATCCTCTCATGTGGCATAAGATTTTGATTTGTCCCATTACTGATGATAATCGCTTTGGTTACTTGATTAAAGTGGTGTCTCCCACTGTAAAGTTACTCATTGTTCTTTGTAACAATATTTTGGAGGGAGATACTTTAAAACTATTAAATGTCTTGTTCCTCATCAAAATAAATAAATAAATAAATAAAAATAAAATAAAATTGTTTTTACTTACAAAGACATAAAACATGGGGGTGATAACCGAGATTCGTAATTTGCCTAACATTTTGATGTCACCATTTAATATAATACAATAGATAACTTTATTAATGTGACGTATTGACCGAGCATAAGATTTCTCTGCAGATTCATTTAAACTTGCAGCGATTTCACTCCCATTCGGTGTAATTAAAGGCAACATGAGTTACTCTTGGCAAATGTGAGAGTAGGAGCTGACAACTAATCTTTTTAATTTTGAGAATAATCTTCCTGATGATGCAGCTGCTACTGAGCTATTAAAAGTATTTTATAGGCTGTGTCAACATTGGGATAGCTTTCTGATGAATTATTTTGAAAAGTATATTTTAGTACACCTAGAGCTGATGATTCACATGAAACAATTTCTCTAAAGAATTTTACTTTTTGCTACAAATCAGTTTCATGTTGTCTGAATCTAACTTTGAAGGCATTTTATACAACGGCGTTTTATTTTATTTTATTTTTAAGTTTTATTTATCTATGGACTCTCGACACCCAATGTGGGGCTCGAATTCATGACCCTAAGATCAAGAGTTGCACGTTCTTCCGACTGAGCCCGCCAGATGCCCCTGTATTAAGGTTTCCTCTGACATTTCCTGTAACTTGTGAAAGTCATACAAGAAACTGAAAGTGGCCTCATGATTTTATATAACTCAGAGCATCTGTTTATGCATGCTATCTCTGTCTCTTCCATTACAAGGAAAATTAATTTTACAACTGTCTGCTTTATTGAAAATCGGTTCATCTATGGCCTCATGTGAAAATAGTGTTCTTTTCCATCCAATGCATAATCTTTAAATTTAATTTCTCCTCTAAGGCCGTGCATATTTGCTTTGCAACGTTGTAGCAGTTCAAAACCAGAGAGTCAGGCTCTTTGAAGAATTCTGATAAGGGGGGGGGGGGGTGGGCTATGAGCTACATGATACACTTTCTTGCAATGTGTATGCTTTTTCTTGTAATAACTTATTGACAGAGTTTACTGGGTTAGCTTTGGCAGCCCCTATCTTGGGGTTCAGGCCAGAGAGTGAATGTGTGTGTGCAGATGTTGCCAGGATGGGTCCTGGGGACAGACAGGCAAGCCAGCCTCCCACCAGCCGTCTCCCTGCTGCTCTCCTGCACAGCCCCACCTCCCTCCCTGAGCCTGGTGGCTGCTGCTTCTGCCACTGCTGGTACTGTCATCACCACTGGTCTTGGCCCAGCTTCTGCCCCAGGCTGCCCAGCCGACTGCTCCGCACGCGTGCTGCCCACTGCCCCCTGTGGCAGCCGACTTGGGACCGTGCCCCCTCTGGGTGTCTCCTCCGCTCACACACTCTGCTCTACTGTCCCATCAGACTTCACTTACGGAGCATGAGTTCCAAGATAAAATGATTAAGAATTCAAGTCAGTGACGGCAGGACATTAAACCAAACACAGAGCCCCTTGTGAGGTGCGACCTGTGTGACCACACAGGTCACACACCCTGCTTGTGGGAGAGGGTCAGGTAAATGATGCAGATCCGAGGCTGGACTTCAGCACGTCTGCACATGCATAACTGAGCGGTAAAATGCTCCCCAAACGTCAATTTGCTTGGGTTTTCCTATATCGAATGCACAGAGAAGCTTGCACCTCAGAAGGGAGGGGCAGGGGAGAATGAAATGGATCAGTACCTGGACCCTAGCTCAGCCCCAGAGACAGGCACCCGACCCAGCCCCTTGCAAAGGGAGTTGCAGGCAGAAGCTGCAGGAGCCATTCTTCTCACAGACCTGGAGATGTGGAGAGCCCCACTGGGCTGTGCGGGGCTCAGGTGACTGCGTGGCAAAGGGCCCCCACGTTCTGAAGGGAAATCAGCCAGGTGCTGGACCCCCAAGCTCTTTGGGAAGACCCAGCTGCCGTGACCCTTGGGACTGCAGGTGTAGGGCACCGGTGCTGGCTCCTCACCGCAGAGGCCAGCAGTACTAGTTCCGGGGTATCCTGACCTCAAGGGGCTTCCCGCTTTGCACTGGTGGGGCCAGGCAGGAAGAAGGGAAAGAGACTTGCAGGAGCTTGTGGGAATGGAGGGCAATTTGTGAGCTGGTGGGGGACATGCCCCATAAAGGGACAAGAACCAGCACAACTGGATTACAGTCACTCCTGGGAGTCTGTAACCACAGGCTGCTGAGGCCTGGGGGGGGAAGGGGGGGAGTTACAGAGAGGACCTTGGCTTTGAGTATTTGAAGCCTCCTCAGATGAGAAAAGGAAGAGCAGCTCTGTGAAGAACAAATGGGGAAGTAGTGGGCAAGTGTGGGTATGGGGCAAGTTCTCCAGCAGCGCAGTGCTGGCCCGGGCTCCAGAATCGGTTCCAGCCGAGACTGTGTGACTGCAGGTCAAAAGCCTTCTATAGAAGGTGCAAGGAGCAGGTGGGACTAGGGGAGGGAGGGGAGTGTTTTTCCAACTGCTGGGGTGGGGGTGGGGGGGCTTGCTTCAGATGCACTCAGCAGGGAGGGTGTTGAAATGTAGATTCCTGGTGCCACCCCCTCCCCTCCCCGCCCCCAGCCCTGGAATTTCTAACTCAGTAGGTCTGGGTATGGCCTGGGAATCTGCAACTTGAACACATGCCCCCAGACAATCTTAATATGCACTCAAGTTTGAGAACTACATAGAAAGGACTTTGCGGCCCTGAAACCTGATGCCTACAGCCCAGCATTGTTCCCCTTGCCCCTGCAAAAACACCAGCAACTATTGCACAGAGAATCCCCGAGGCTGCAACCCACTCAGGGCCCCTGTGCCAGAACATTAAATAGGAGAAAAATGAGCCAGGGAAGGAGCGAGTCTCCTACTAATTCTTTTAGCATGAATTAAATCTGATTTTCCCAAAAACACTTTAAGGATGTTTTTAAATCTCTCTTTGCAATCCAAACCATCGCAAGCACTCAAAGGTACAAGCAGCTTTCCCCACAGCTTTCAAAATACTGCAAAGAAGATGATTTGGCCTGGGGCTGACCACCGCTGCCAGTCCAGCAAGGAGCTGTGGGACAGTGCACTTCCCCACCAAATGCCTCCCCCGCTCCACTTTTAATATGTATGTCTGGTCTGCACATCAGCCCAACAAAATTGGCGGTACCATCCACAATTTGCATAAGAGCACACTGAGGCTCAGAGAATTGCTTAAAATCCCAGAGTAAGTAGTGGAGCCAGGACTCAAGCCAAGGAGGACGGGTTCAAACCCTGGGCTATTCCCAGTGCGCCGAGCTGGGAACGCCCCCGCTTTTTCTCTGGCTTCAGCAGAGCTTTGTGAAATGGTGGTTATTAGTCATACCTGCTCCCTCCCTTCCTCACAGATAGGAAGAGGGAAATTGCAGATCTTCCTGTGCCTTGTCAGTAAGAAGCTGTTAGCTGTGAGCCCAAACGTAAATGTCTATAAGGGTCAGGCAGATTATGTCAACGATAAATTAAGCCAGATTTTAAAAATTAACTTAAAGCTAGGTAGTATATCAAACATATAAAAATAGTGTCTATTCCACAAAGAAAGATGTTCAAAGATTTTTCCCATGCCACATAAGAAAGCTCTTTAGTTCTAATTGTCCCCATGTCTGCATCTTGCACCTGCAATCTTAGAGCCTTGAGGGCAGGCTGCGTGTATGATATTAATCTTATTCCAGCCCTCAGCCTCCTCGGATGCCTAGGCATACGGACGATTACAGGAATGGTGACTAGACAGGATTAACAAAAGAAAAAATGTCGGGCAGAAGGATTTAGGCTAACTAATGGAGAAAGAATGCCCCCATTCACCAAGAGTATACGTCAGGCAAGTCCTTGGATTTGCTCCCTGTGTTCTATTATTTCCTAGGCTTTTAGGTCTAAGATCCTATTATTCTAACACAGAGAGAATTTGTTTACTTTTAAACCCTGGATTTGGTTTATCAAAAATGCTGTCTGTATGTTTTCTTCTTGAGACCTTAGAAGAAAGAAAACTTGTCCCCTGCGTGGGATGGCTTAAATGTGGTTTTATCTAAGGACAGGATGAGTTCTTAGTTCTTAATTATCCTGCCTCAAATGATTTGGATAAACAGGTCTAGTCTTTCTGCACTGCTCCTCCTTGGTAGAGACCCACTCATTATTTTATTCACCCTTCACACTAACCCTCCAGGGTGTTATTATTCCTATTTCACAGATGATGACATTGCAGCTCAAAGAAGTTAAGTGCCCTTCCTTCCTCCCCTCCTTCCTTCTTTAAATTGCATTAATTTTTGACAAGCTACAAAAGGTAGAAAAGGGTGGGGATAAGAATGTGTGTTACTTAAGCCCCTTATGTTATGTCGAACCACAATTGAAAGTTTGTGCTGTGGTTGTTTGCTTTGTCTCCCACCAAACTTGAACCCTCTGAATGTAGCTCACGGTGGCAACTTATACAGGAAGCCTTCCTGGACTCCTGTCAGTTTCCTTTTAGGTCCATTCTTGTCGACCCTCATAGCACTCATCTAGATAATCCAACTGTTTAACCAATGTCTCTGTGCCCCAATAGACTACAAGTTTCCCGAGAACAGGAGCCTTATCTTTTTTGCTCCTTGTTATATCTCTAGCACCTAACGCAGTGCTTTGTACATCCCATGCACTCAATATTTGTTAATTAATGTGATAGGTATCCTGGTGCACCTAATTTCATACTCCTAGACCTAAAATGCACCTACTGGTGCAAAGGCCAGATCAAAATTATGTACATTTTCAATTTTAATAGATATTGGTAAAGTGTCCTCTTAAAAAGTTATATAAATTTACATCCCTTCCAACGATGTGTAAAAATGCTTGTTTCTCCACGTCTTTGTCAAACCAATTTGATCTTTGCCAACCTAACTGAAGATGGAATCATCAAATATTGCATCCATATTTTTCTTAATGTTTATTTCTGAGATAGGGCAAGCAGGGGAGTGGCAGAGGGGGACGGACAGAGGACCTGAAAGGGGGTCTTCGCTGACAGTCTGACAGCAGTGAGCCTGATGTGGGGCTCGAACTCACAAACTGTGAGATCATGACGGAGTCAAAGTCAGATGCTTAACCAACTGAGCCACCCAGGTGCAAGTCAGGGAGGGACAGAGAGAGAAGGGGGAGAGAGAATCCCAAGCAGGTTCCATGCTGTCAGCCCAACATGGGGCTTGATCTCAGGAATTGTGAGATCATGACCTGGGCCACAATCAAGAGTTGGATGCTTGGGGCACCTGGGTGGCTCAGTCAGTTAAGCTTCTGACCTCAGCTCAGGTCATGATCTCATGGTTCATGGGTTTGAGCCCCACATCAGGCTCCGTGCTGACAGCTTGGAGCCTGGAGCCTGCTTTGGATTCTGTATACCTCTCTCTCTCTTTTTTCTGCCCCTCCCCCACTCATGCTCGGTCTCTCTCTCCAAAACAAATAAACATTAAAAAAAATAAAAATTAAAAAGGAGTTGGATGCTTAACCCACTGAGCCACCCAGGTGCCCCTATATTTTTCTTATTTAAGTGAAGTTGAGCATCTTTCAAATGTCCTTTATATTTTCTTTTATGCAAACTATGTGTTCATGATCTTTGCCTATTTTTCTATTGGATTATAAGTTTTATCATTGTAGTAACTCTATTATAAGGAAATTAGCCCTTTGTTATGCATGCTGCAAATGGTTTTCCCAGTTAGTCTGTTCTCTTTATGGCATTTTTTTTTCTGAAGCAATTTAAAAAAAGCATATAGATGAACCATCAGAATTAAGTTTTCTAGATATTATTTCCTGGTTAGAAGAATATTCTCCATTCCAATATACAAAATTCTCACATGGTTTCTTCTAGTATTTTTATGGCTCTTTCTCTCTTTTTAAGTCTTTGACCCATCAGAAATTTATTTTGGAATAAGATATGGAAATATTTTCTTCAGCAAGTTTCTTCATGTTTGACTTTACAACTTAGGGCTGAACTCCACCTATAGACAAGCCCCGATTGAAAGGTTTTTTTTTTTTTAGGCACCCCACTTAGATGACTCTTTCCAGAATGCATTAATTCATTCACTCATTCATTCATTCAATACTGTGCTTATTAGGCACAAGGCACTTTGTTAAGTGAGAGAGGAAACTCAAAGACCAACATCCAGTTTTTCCCCTCGAGAACCCCCACAGGCTTGGAAGCACATAGTAAACAAATGACCATTTTAATACATGCACACACGCATGCACACACACATGCACGCGCGCACAAGCGTGGACATGTAGGCAATGGTTGTTATGAGTGTCCAATGGGGAGCATGCAACCCAGGAATAGATGTCCCGAAGGAAGTGAGCAATGTCTGAGCATCTTAGAGAATGAACAGGCATTAACCAGTCAAGGAGCATCCTAAGATGAAGAGAAAACATGAGCAGAATCGGGTAAGAAAAAGCTCTAAGGAGTTCATGGCAAAAAGTAGAGAAAGATAAGCCTGGAAAGGCAAACAGGGGCCAGGTTAACAGAAGGCCTTGTTTGTCATGGGAGTGACCTGGACCTCATCCTGAGGACAATGGAAGCCAATAAAGGATTTTAAATAAGGGAGTGACACATCATATGGAGAATGGATTTATGGGAGCCAAGAGTGCAGGGAGAGTCACCTGTTGGGAGACTATTGTGACAGTCCAAGTATAAGACAATATAAGAGTACATTAGGACAGTGATCGTAAGAATAGAAAGTAGGAGAGATTTTGGCACTGACCTCTTTGTTCCTCTCATCTCCTCTAGTCTATGTAATCTCTCACTGCTTCCTTAGCTCCCTTACATCCAGTGCCTTCCAACATCTCGTTTTCTCCCCATCTCACCCACCCAATCCCCTCCATTTGTCAGTATAACAGTATATGTCTTTGAGTTGCTAAAGTCTTCTCACTCATAGCTTTTGGTCTAGGGAAATTATCTCCTTGAGAAGTAAACAGACAGGTTTGTGCAAGTGGCAAGGAGCTTTCTGGGAGAAAGGAATCAAAACCCGATTGTTTTCTTTTTTGAGGCTCAATGTTTTTAGAACTCATGTGATGAATTTCAGTTTTAAAAAGCTGATTGGCCACAGGTGTTCATTTCTTTGCCCTACCCAAATGTCGCCAAAATGATAGTAAAGGAATAAAAATGGATATAAGGACGTACAGAAGAAGCAGTAGACATGACATCTAAATGAAGTTTTGATGGACTGAAAGCATCCTCTGACTTAGCAGAAAAAAAAAAAACAAATTATAACTTAAGAGTCTGTCATAGAAAATTCTGACATTAGATAGAACCTACAGACTGCTGAGAGGCTCAGGATTTGGACGCCCTGCTTCACAAGAAGGATTAGGCTCTGGTTTGAAAACAAGAGCTGTTGTTTGAAAGTCTGCATACAGTGTGTTGGGACCCCATGTCCTTCCCCATTCCACACGGCCACAAAACTGAAATTTGCAACTATCCTAGTGAAAAATCTGGCTCAGTGTTTGAAAATCCTAAGGAAAAGTCAACCAGTTAACAGGCTCTATCCACATACCATGGAACTTCCTAGTGGCTTTACAGTGCTTTGCTCTTAAAAGGAATAGATAGGGGCACCTGAGTGGCTCAGTGCGTTGGGTGACCGACTTCAACTCAGGTCATGATCTCAAGGTTTGTGAGTTTGAGCCCCATGTCAGGTTCTGTGCTGACAGACAGCTCAGAGTCCTTAGCCTGTTTCAGATTCTGTGTTTCCCTCTCTCTCTGCCCCTCCCCTGCTCGCACTCTCTGTCAAAAATGAATAAACATTTAAAAAAAATTTTTTTAAAGGAATAGATAGCCCAAGATAGGACACGTAAGGAATGTTTCTAACATGGGAGAGACAAAACCTTCAGAAAACAAAAGGAAATTGGAGGAAACAGGCAATACAAGACACATAAGAAATGATAACACATCACGAAATAAGACCATAAGAACTTTAGAAGAACTTTGACTGACTTGGATAATTCAGGATGACAGAACATTTGACGGGGAAAGTAGATTGTAGTAAAACAGACAAATGCAAAACAAATTAATTATAAAAGCTAAGAAAAAAACCAAGGGCCATACAAGAATGGAAACATAATCTAACTTGTTACCTGGAGCAACGGTGAAAAATATTTGCTTAGCCAAAATAATGAAATATGGAGTGTAAATTTACCAAAACATTGCAGTGTAAACATGTTTGGGAGATAGTGAAGGAAACGGGAAGGAGTGTTCATATAGAAGAGCTAAATCCTTACCTACCAAAGTAGGAAGTATAGGAAGTGGCTAAAGTTACATAAAGAATTAAGGGAGAACTGGAGGCAAATTCTAGAAGAGCTAGCTGACAGTTGTGGGTAGTTGCCTCCAGGGATCGGGTCTGGAGGATGGGAGGGTTACAAAGAATGGCAAAGAGACTGGTGTTTCCAATATGGACCTTTTAATGTCATCTGACTTTGAAGTTACAAACACATGTTACTTTGATTTATAAAATTAATTATGGATAAAAAGAACACTGCTAAGGATTGGGACAGACTTACTTGAAATCAATGAACAAAAAGATACCAGAGGCTCTTCGTGGCACGTAGGAAGCACTCAAAAGGCATCTTCAATTATTCTCACTATAGCAGCAAGTAGGGAAGCCAGCAGACTTTACAACATCATTACCTGTCCATGACTGGTCTTTGTCTACAACTGGCAGGGACTTCTCCTGTGTCAGTTACCATACTTAGCTTTGACTTGAGAGCTGAGCACGGTGGCTCAGCTGAGGTCAAAAGAAACCCTTAACTTGGGGGAAAATAGTAACCTTGTGGGGGAGAAACTTGGCAGACCCCACCTAAGCCAAGTGATCAAGGCTGACATCCCCAGTGGTATCCTTAGCTCTTCTGAGTTTCAAGTTATTTCAAATTAAAAAACGTTTTGAGAAGTACAGAGAAGCGGCAGCAAAATCTGTGAGACAGCAATTTACAGAAACACAAAGTGGCCAGTAGACATGTGAACATATGCCCAGCACCCCTAAAAATCAGAGAAATGCAATATTTAAAAATCATGAGATATCGCCTTAGCCCCGCCAGAATGGTAGAAAGTAGAAGAGAAGGAAAACAGCTACTACTTATGAGAAGGTTAGGGGTGAGGCTCCCCCTACAAATGCTATCTTTCATTGTCAGTAGGAATGGGATAGTAACCCTTTTGGAGATCAACTTTGCTCTATCTTTTTAAAAAATATATATTTCTTTTGAGGGAGAGAGAGCAATCACATGTGCACAGCGGAAGGCAGAGAGAGAGAGAGAGAGAGAGAGAGAGAGAGAGAGAGAGAGAAGGCACAAGTTGAGGAGGGGCCGAGAGAGAGGGAGAAAAAGAATCCCAAGCAGGCTCTGCACTGTCAGCACAGAGCCCGACGTGGGGCTAGAACTCGCCAACTGTGAGATCATGTCATGAGCCCAAATCAAGAGTCAGCCACTCAATCGATGGAACCACCCAGGAACCCCTGCTTTATCTTTTAAAATAAAAAAATCTGCATACTCTTCCCTCCCTCCCACTGGAATCTATCTGATAGAAATAGAAGAATCCATGGGGATATAATAACCATATATTTGATGATTTTTTTTTTCCAGTGGCCAACAAAAACCAGTTAAAATCCAAACAAAAGGAAAATAAATAAAAACAACAATTTACCAGGAACTCAGTTGATAAAAGAAGGAGTTGGAGTTAGATCTCTATCAGAAGACTTAGGGAGTTTTGTAGAGTATATTTTTTCATATTTTCCCCCCTTCCCTGGTGGCTAGCCTAGGGCCTGGTATACAAGCTGGTTATCAAGGGTTACCTGCAATGGGAAGGAAGTTGATGTAGGAGAAGAGGAAGGCAGAAGGGAAGAAGGGAGGTCAGAGAGCAAAAGACTGCATTAAAAAAAAATCTCCAAAATAAAAACAGCATGCATGAAATAGTCTCACTTATGTCAGATGATACGTGTGTGTGTGCACAACATTTACGTATATGCAAAATATTGTCAACAAATGGTTAATGGGATCATCTCTGGGTGGTGGGATTTCAAGTCATTTTTAAATTTTTTCTTATCCTTTTGTCTGCTGTTCAAATTATTTCAAAGACCATGTGTTCGTTATATAAACCCAAAACAGCAATAAAAGCTGTTTTCACAGCAAGGAAAAAAAAAATCTTGCCAAGGATCCATCATCCATGAGTCTACCTGATGATTTCTTTAAAACAAAGTCAGCCCTGTCCTGGAGCAGTGCTTTGTTTTACTACGCGATGAAAGAGGTGGTCTTTCTTTTACATACATTCTAACGTTCCCTCGTTCTTGCCATGAGGGTTCTTCGGCACTCCAAGCATTGCTAAATATCCATGGCCCATTTCTAATTTTTTTTTTAATGTTTCTATTTATTTTTGAGACAGAGAGAGACAGAGCATGAGCAGGGGAGGGGCAGAGAGAAGGGGAGACACAGAATCTGAAGCGGGCTCCAGGCTCTGAGCTGTCAGCACAGAGCCTGATGCGGGGCTCGAACCCACAAACCGTGAGATCATGACCTGAGCTGAAGTTGGACACTCAACCGACTGAGCCACCCAGGCGCCCCCCATGGCCCATTTCTAAACCTGAAATCATTTCATAGATTTGGTTATTGTCTTCTCCATCAGTTGTGCTACTCCCCTGCTGCAGATAGGAACCCGGGGCTGAGGGGATGAAAACCCCCATCCTAACACCACACAACTGAGCACACTCCCAGGCACAACCCCCAGAAGCTGGAGATAAGGAGAATGGCAGTTCTGAACATTCTTAGGCTAATTTCTTCATCTTGCTGCAGCGCGAGTGTCCATGCAAAGCCATACTTCCTCTTTGCCCTTTGATCTTGCAGGGCAGCTGCAAGGTCAGCTGCAGGGCCAGGCCCCTCCCCAAATGCTTCCCGACTAGAGAACCACTACTATCCTTCTCCTCTTGCAGCCGGCAAGCTTTAAGGAGTCATGGTGCTTCCTGCTTTCAGCCCCAGCATCACTGCAGCCTGATGGTGCCCTGTGAGCCTGTTCACTATAAGCTCTCTGACCACTAAAGCCAGTAAATCTCCCACAACAGAAACCACCTGGAGGAGAGCCAGGCAGAGGCCTTGACATTCGTGTTCTAGGAGGAAGGGAAGATAGAGGGACCAGCACGGGTGGCTCCAGCCGGCCCACAGCTGCTGTTCTCAGGGCTCATTCTGCCACTCAATTAAAATGACGGGCAATCAGAATAATAAAATCAGAGCATCTTTGAATACAGCACTAATGACCCCGACAATCATAAATCCTCAAGGGCAGGACCAGGGACTCCTAGAATTTTGCATTGGAAGGTACCTCGGAGAGCATGTGGTCCCGTTTCTCCA
This sequence comes from Panthera onca, assembly GCF_046562875.1. NCBI lineage: Eukaryota > Metazoa > Chordata > Mammalia > Carnivora > Felidae > Panthera > Panthera onca. The sequence continues at coordinate 81,133,637 of NC_138347.1, read as the reverse complement.
CCAAGGTGACTCTTCGGAGAAACCGGAGTGTGGTGACCGTGTGGCCACAATATCCTGTGAGTGTGGGGACATGCCCAAGGTAGCAAATGTAAGCGGCATTTCTGTGGCTCTAACTTCCGAAATAGCACAGGAGGGCAAAGAATGCCCCTTCTCTTGGGTCACTTCCTGAGCCACTGTTCTCTAGAAGTCTCTGGTCCTCCTGTACCGTCCCCTAAGGCTTCATCCTACGTTGGAGAAGGTTTGAGGTGGAAGAGGAGGCTTTGGAAACTTTAAATTGTCTTCACCACTTCTGTTGAGGATCTAGCCTTATAGACTGTCCCTGAGAAAAAGAAGAAAGAAGGGGAAATTCTTACCTCTCTCCACTTCAGGACTATGGACTATTTTTGTCGACATTTTTTGCTCCCCCCACCTCCATCTCTTTGGCTCTTATATCTAAAAACAAACAAATAACACCAGGCTGTTCTGTGAATTATATAGAATCTGAGCTAATTTGGTCCTCTCCTTCCTCCCATCCACCGAAGGCTCTGGCCGCAGCCCGTGAGCATTAGAAAATAACTTGTCACCCACTCACCTCCCCGTCTCATTCTTAAAGGAAAATATTTATATTATGCCACAGAAAGGGTTTCCATGGCAGTGACGACTGTAAAACTGTTGCCTTGGCAACCGCTTGAGTCCATCTTGAATGATCCGAAATCCCCTTCAGAGACAAATAAGGAAAATCTGTCAGAAATGCTGTTCTGCTTGGGGGGGGGGGGTTGGGGGGAGCCCTGAAAAATGGCTTTCTTGTCCCTCCCCCCCCCCCAGTTCTCCCTCTGACTCCTCCTCAGTCTCCACTGGTTCACCTCCTTTTATACACTCTCTTAAGAACTTTCCATAGTTCCTGCTCTTCTGAGGGTTTGCCTTGCTGTTATCCTAATTTACTGTGGAGACTCTGCCCAGGGCTCTGTAAAGGGTTAAGGATTGGCATGCAAAGCCACGCCAAAGATAACAGGAGGCAGAATAAACACACAGATCGTCCTTTTTATAGAGCTTGCTGCCTGCCCCTGGAGGCCCAGGGTGCAAATTCTTCTCTGCCAGCCCAAAGCAGGTCTGACAGGAGAATTTTACGGGAAGGGAAGACCAGTCTATCCTGCGGTGCAGCTCCCAGTCAGTACATGTTGGCAACTCACCTCCCTGGGCCTCAGTTTCCTCATCTGTAAAAAAAATAAAATAAAATAAAAGAGTTGGGTGCAGGATCCTTCTGGCTCCTACATTCTAGGAATTTTTATGAATCAAGAATGCAGCATCTCCCATCTCCCAAAGGCACCAGAGATTTCTCTTGGCATGCCTGCTGGGAACGCAGGACCCCGGGACGAGAGAAACCCTGCAGTGAAATGGGGGCATGTCTACACTGCATGAGTCCGTGCCTTTTGAGTCCTGAAACATGCACGTGTACAAGTGTCGTCTCTGTTATCACCCCATTATTAGCACAGCACCCACTAAACAAACAGTAGGCCCCAGCTTCAGGGCCACTCCAACTCAAAATCTCTTACTGGAGAAGGTACTCCAACAAGCTGATTAAATATATAAATGAGCCCCGCCCCTCCCCCCCCCCCCCCCCCCCCCCGCCCCGCCACGAGAAGCAGAGGTTTTTCTCCCAGAAGAAATATCTTTCACGCGATTCATGCCCATCCCTGAGGGTTTCTTTGTCTCTCCCTTATTACTGAAAAGCAGCTTAAAAAGCTAGAAATGCTGACCTGTTTTCGTTCGTTCTTCCTCCCACTTCTAACTGATGGGAAGAAAGCTCTTTCAAGAGAGGAAGAGAGCAGTTTAAATTGTCTTTATCATTTTACTAGTAGGCAAGGAAACCACTTGGCCAGTTTGGTGTGGAGGCTAGGAGCAATCCGAGGAGCCATGGGAAGAAAGGCAAGAAGGAGAAGCAAACGCTACCTCAGAAGGAAGCTGAAATACTTCCCCCCAAAGCCCTTCTTGCAAAGTAGAAAGTCTGCATAGCCGGCTCCGATTTGTTCAGATTTCTGACCCGAGAGGCAGAGGCTATGGGAGTTAAGGGGTGGGCTTTGGAGCTACACAGAATCAAGGACAGAACTTGACTCTGACCCACACCACTCCTCCGCCCACGGGCATATTACTTGACTTCTCGAAGCCTCTCTTGTTCCATCTGTAAATTGGGAGAAGCCTCCCCCTTATGGGACCGTGACTGGTCTTTAGTGTTAACGTGGCGAGCTTACAGCGCCCACGTGTGTAATCAAACACTACTCCACGTGTTGCCATGATGGTAATTTGTGGATGTGGTGAACACCTGTGATCAGTTACCCTTAAGTTAAGAAGGTGACTCATCCAATCAGTGGAAGGCCTTACGGGGAGAAATCAGTGGTTTTCTGGAGAAGAAGAAATTCTGCCTTAAGACCATAGCGGTGGGGCTCCTGGGTGGCTCAGTCCCTTGAGCGGCTGACCTCAGCTCAGGTCGTGACCTCACGAGTTCATGAGTGCAAGCTCCACATGCGGCTCTCTGCTGTCAGCACAGAGTCTGCTTTGGATCCTCTGTCCCCCTCTCTCCCGTGCGCTCCTTCTCTCTCAAAAATAAGCATTAAAAAAAAAAAAAAAAAAGGACCGCAGCATTAACTTCTGCCTGAGTTTCCAGCCTGCCGGCTCACCCTATTTTGAACTTGCTAGCCCCCACAATTGCATGAGCCAGTTCCTTAAGATAAATTTGTGTGTGTGTATCTGTGTGTGTGTATTCTTTTTCTCTGGAGAAACCCAACAAATACAGACTGTTTGAGGACTGAGGTAACACATGTGTCCTCGACATGTTTGTGGGGCACCCCCAACTTCAGCCTGTGTACAGGGGAACTGGTCTGTCCATAAGCCCTCGTGGCCGAGAGACCACATTTTGTCCCCGGATACCCTCTTGCTGGCTGGCCACAGCTGGTTGGACGAGGCAGGAGTAGGCACTTGACCTAAAGGTGTGGCCTGATCTGATCCAAAAGGTTGAGCCAGGCCAGTTAGCTTTCTTTTTGTAGGATCCTGAGTAGCAACTAAAAAAGAACTCACCGGCTGGTAAAGGATGAGTCAGGTCAATGGCAGAGCGGTTGGAAAGGTGCACAATTGGCAGGAAGAAGACACTCATGGCGTAGGACCACATCATGATCCACATTTTTGTGAATCTGTTACCAGTCTTTAAAATTTGGGAGAGTTCACGTAAAAACACAGCCAGACTCTGTAACCCAGGGCTTGCACAGCTACAGTAAGCTGGAGCCGGGGTGCAGCTGCCTGTCTATGGGAGCCACGTGTTCTCCCATCTACCAGCCTCCACCAGGCCCTACTATGCGCCATCTGGCCAGCCTCAGGCTCATGCTACCTGCCTGGCAAATGTAGGTACTGGTGCTTGCAACTCCCGAGGTAGAGGGAACGTCCTTGGACAACTGCTTCTCAGAAACCAGAGTTGCCTTGAATACAGTCACCTAATAAAGCTTGAGAATTATGGAGGCAAGACCTTAATATGATACCTGTGCCTAGATTTCCTTGAAGGTCCCTTTTATCTTCTACATAAATCCTCTTTATTTGAGCTAGTGTGAACGGACCTCTATTCCTTACACTAGCAAAACTCCCATGTATATAAGCGTAAGAATGGAAACTCCCTCTTTCTCTTCCTGAACCCGAGTTATCCCAGAACCCGAGTCTCTCAGAGGCTGCATTTTGTGCAATGGGCTGCCATCTAAGGAGGACTCCAGAGAACACTGGCTGGTGATGTCCAGCTGCAGACTCAGGGGTCAGCTGGGTTGGGCCCATTTCTGCCAGGAGAGATACAGAGAGGAGAGCTGTAGCAGGCTGGCTCATGGGCCAACAGTTTGGTGAATACCAAAGTAACTCCCATGAGGTAACTGCCTGGGGTTTCCCGGGGGTCAAGAATAAGCAACACATAGGTTGGTCTTCTGGATACCTGGGGAAGCTAAGGTGGTGTCCAGCGGGACTCTGAGGACAGACATCCATGCCAGCAATGAAAACGGACCTTAGCCTTAGCATAAGAGCTAGGGTGCACAGGACTCCAGCCAAACTATGGACAGGGTCCTGAGCAGCTGGGCCAGTAGGCTATTTATCAACCAGCGTGGAAGTGTGCAATGTGCTAGCTATTAGTATGGCTGACCCTGTGACCATAAGAGTTTTAACTCATCAAAGAGTCCTGGATATTGGGGCCTTGTTACTAGTTTGAGAAGAGCACAACATGGGTGCCTTGGTGGGTTAATGCAGGCACAGCCCCAAGAATCTTCCTTTGCCATGTACAAGTATCCCTCGCAGCTCTGCTTTGCCAAGGATTTCGGTTCACAGGTGTGTGTGAGCTCCAGGGGATTGCAATGTGCTATCACTGACTCCCAGGTTCTCTAGATGTGAGCCACCCAACTCAGTGCACAGTGAGGTCTTTCCTTTGCCTTCCAGATACGGCTGGTGCAGCTGCGACATAGGCCTGACCCACGGGCTGGGCCCTGGGGTGAGAGAAAGATCTCCTACTCTGAGCTCTCCGCACATTTTGACACATTTTCTCAGTGTCAAGTTTTCAGTCAGTAGCTGGAGTAGAGCATGGCTGTGTGAGAAAGGAGGAAGACGGTGGTTTTCTTGACCTATTTCACGATTGGGTGGTTATAAGCCACTGTCTTTATCTGAGTGGGGTCTCCCTCATTTGAAAACAAGTTCTTTAAAATATGGACTATTTTCTGAGTCTAAGGTAACTCTACTTTCAAGGCAGAGAATTCAGAGAAGACCCAAAAGAATACAGAGGAAGTAAATCCCCATGTTACTGCATAGTTGGAGAGCATATTGCAGCGTTGAGCCGTTTAGTGATTCCCCTTTGGTGGGTCCCAGAGCTAGGGATGCAGAGCTGGGGGGTGGTTCGGTCTTAAATAAAACCCACTGGAGTTCCTTCACCTGGGGAGCCAGCTACAGATTCTGTGGTCTTCAGTTAGCCCGTGAGCACCCAGCAGCATCCTGCATGCACCAGGGTCTGCCTTGAGTTCTGGAATGGTCCCCACACTCAATGGGGAGACCTTGCCATAGGCTGGTTCAGCACATGCTTGCACAGGGCCACGTGTCTGGGAGAAGACAAGGTTCTGAGACACTGCTTTTAAATTAGCTGTTCATGTAACACGTCCCCCAGGAGAACATCTTTTCTGCCTATGGCCCCTGAGTCAGTCTCCAACCAAAACAAATTCCCACAATTCCTGCTTAAACCTCCACATTAATTTCTTCTGATAATAAACCTCGATTAAGGACCACATCCCAGGTCCTGTATGAGAGGACGCCAGCCGATTAAGACAGGTCTACCACTGATGAGTCCCAGGACTCCGGAAGGTGGGAGCAAGAAAGGGCAGGAGACCATCAGTGTGAGCTCTCGTTACACCTGAGAAAACGAGGCCCATGTGGGGACGTCTCTTGGTTCCTCGGGGTTCCATGGTGAGTATCAGAGCCGGACCTAGAGCCCAGTTCCGTGGACAGTCCGGAAAGATCCTTGCCACTCTATTCCAAGGGGCACACTTTAGATTTCCAGGCAGGTGGCCTAAAGGAGTGATGTGGCTAGTGGGGATTGTGTTGAGCTAGGGTGTATAGACCCTTTTAAAGGTGACCCTTACTTCTCAACCTTTTGTACCTCATCCAGCCTACTTACCCACAGGCAGGACCACCCTCCTCTGCCTTCCACGTCCTGTGGGTGAGGCCAGAGGAAGGTAGATAAAGTCAGGTTAAGTCCAAACCCTTAGCCCAGCTTAGTGAAACACCCCAAAAATTGAAGTTTGTTTAATCCTGGCCTAGCCACCAGGCTCAACTCTAAGGTGCATTAGAATTGCCTGGGGGAGGCGGCTAAAATGTGAATTCCTGGCCTCTTCTGGAATAGTCTGATTGAGAACCAGGTGATGTGGCTGACACTCAAGCTGTGAAGCCCCTGGGAAAGGAATAGGCTGCTCCTGAGACCCTTGGAATCTGGAGCAGGTTGGGTGGCCCAGCTGTGTGACTTCACTTCCTCATGTGTTGCTACATACGGAGGTTGGTTGGATGGCATAGTCCCAGCGGCCCCCCCAGTTCTGTCATCTCACGGTGGTGTCATTCTGTGAGTCTCACACACTCAGACCCCATTGGCTTGGCTGAGCAGACACACACAGACTGACTAGGGGCATGGGCCACACTTAACTCCACCTGTAGAGGGCTCCCCAGACAGTACTCCCTCCTGCACATGAACCTGGAGATGTGTGCCTGGTTCAGTCTAACACCCATGCCCACTGACAGCTTCCCATCATGTGTGCCCTTCCCCGGGGTCTTGAGAAAAGAGCCCGGCCAATGGGCCTATCTGACTAGTTGGGCCAGGTCCTCCAGAAACAACATTTTGTTTTCTTTCTCCCACTGGCATGTCTTCTGAGGATGCTTTCTCATATATCCGCCCGGGAGGAGATGAGCCCATAGACACAGAACACATGGTTCTCTAAGGGATGAGAAAAGAAGGGGTCCTGGGGGAGTCAACGCTGAGCCAAAGAGCTGGAGTGGTCCTGCCTCTCCCCTTTGAGCCCAGGCACACCGTGGAGGTGAGAGAGGCTTTGGGGTGAAACCTGAGCTCCAGTCTTGATGCTGCCACTTAGCCAGCTGGGGGTCATCCAAGTGATTCAACCCCTCCGAGCCTCAGCCTTTCCTCATCAGAAAAATGAAATGAGAAAAATCAAGTTTACCTGCAGGGCGTGGGGGAGAATAAAGTCTGATGCACAGGGAGCACCTAGCTCTTAAAAGGGGCTTGGTAATCCCTCCCCTTCCCTTCTCTTCTGCAGCTCTTTCTAGCTCACCTTCTGCTTGGGGTGGGGGAGGGTGTGGCTGCCTAGTCTCTGCGGCTTAGGAGTCATCAGGATAGAACAGGGCTGGGGGAGGACGCCTTCTCTCCTTGGCGTTATTGAGAAATTTTTAAAAGAAACATTTACACCAAAGGCAACTCTGGGAAAACAAAGGGGAAAAGAACAAAGCAGCTATAAATCCCTAAAATGAAATGCAGATTGCAGCTCCTACAGGAACCTCTGATAACCAACACCCCCCCCCCCCCCCCGCCCTTCCCAGGGACAATGGGTCCAACTGGAGCTGCCTAGGGTCTCCAGATGACAATTGAGGCCCTCTCTCTCCTGTTGGGGCTTCCTCTGCCTCCGGGCTGGGGGGCGGGGAGGTGGTAGGCTTGTAGGCATAGAGAACACTTGACTTAGCCCCGTCGGCTTTGTAGTTCCTCTATAGCACCCCCCACCCCACCGGGGACCCTAAAAGGACAATGACTACAACCCTGTCCTGGAGTTGCTGCACAAAGCCTGTCACAACTTTGGACTCTGGGGGACTCCCACTGGGGCGGGTGTTGGGCCACAGCAGGGGCAGGAGGCTGACTGTACTGCCTTTCTGCTTCTGGGCCCCGGGCGGACACCAAGTTCCTGCTGTGAATCACTGTTCTGATTAGCTGTCAGGACGCCCAGTGTAGAGCCTCGAGGACAACTGGAAGCTCAGAAAAGACAAGGCCCCAGGGGTGTTCTAGAAGCTCTGGTGAGCACCACCGAGGCGCATTGACAGCAGAAAATGGAGGGAGATCAGAACAGGAACGAGATTAGGTTCAGATGGTGGGGCAGAGCGAAGTGGGCGGTTCAAAAAACGTTGCGTCTAAGAGGGGCTGGCCTGCACCAGAGGACAAAACTTACAACCCGCGTGTAGACGTTCTAGGGGAGCAGACTTGCATCAGAGTAAGGAAAATCTTTTAAACAGTAACGCAGCGGCAAAGCGGGCTGGGGGTGTGCCCTGGAGTAGGGGTGGGGGTGGAGGGGTTGCAGCCACCCGGGTCAAGTCTCTGCTCTATCAACAGGCGTATGACCTTAGCAAGTTTCTGAACCTCTCTGTCCTCCTCTGCAAAGTGAAGGAAATCCTGGTACTTCCCTCCTGGGGCTCCTGTCAGGGCTAGGAGTCCGTTTGTAAAGGGCCTAGAGCCTACGCATGCGCACACTTACCTAAGCGCTAGGTATTCACTAGGACTAGGTTGCGTTCCAGGTGGCGAGATCTCCTTGCTGGAAGTGGTTGAACCTGGGCTGCAAGACGAGTTTCGGGGATACTAGAGGTCCGTGGAGACAGAGCCAGACCGCGTTGCAGAAAAGCGAGATGGGCTCAGGTGGCAGAGGGCTCGGGTTTCTACCACTGTGACTGTGGGCAAAGCACAAAATCGACAGGTCTGTTTTCACATCTGTAAATAAGGCTGAGGTCTCTCGCTTGACCCATCATCCTGAGGTTTAAATAATCCTGGGTACAGACATCCAACTTAGTGTTTGCACTTTCTTCTTGTATTTTAAAAATCTCCATAAGACAGATCACCTATGTGCAGTCCCTGACACGTAATGGGGGCAGAGTAGGCAGGATCACGACTCCCTTCCTTCCCAAAAGCCCTGTGGCTCCCCAGACACCAGAGCTGGTCTTCAGCAGCCTTCTGGCTGATCTTTCTGTCCTTTTACAGCAAGTACCCTCTCCTTTCAGGCTGCTTGGTGTGACTCACCCTTCTTTGCAATTAACTGTGATGTTCTGCTGGCGGCTTCCGTTACGAATGACGAGCAGAACAGCAGATCTGGCCTAAGCAGGGTCTGGCGGGTGGGACGCTTCACTTGGTGATTTACTGCCTCGGAGGCAGAAGATAGGCCCCTGGGCATGTTGCAGCTGGCCTGCCTCTCCCCCACTGCTTAGTTTTGTTCCCTGACCTGGGTCCCCTGGCACATTCTGTTCTAAGGGCCAGGCCTGTGCCGTCACACATGCTCTCAGGCACCTGGCTGGCCGGTAGGAGGGAGGCTGGCAAAGAAAGAAATGCTATTTCTTCTCTTCGAGTTTGTCTTCCATTTGATTCAGGATGCTTTAATTGAACAGCTACTCTGTGCCAGGCACTCTGGGAGATCAGACGTGGATGTGAAGCAGTACTCATTCCCTAGAAGCTTCTAACTCACCAGGAGGTGAAGGCAGATCCATGAATAGTTTTGAGCCTCTAATGGCACAGAGCAACTACTGTGGAAATAAATACGGAGAACAGACTTTGCAACTGCAAGGGGCCTAGAGAGGCTTATTACGGTTGCCATTTGTTGGGCATCTAATGTGTGCAAGGTACTTCCCTTATCTCATTTAAGCTACACGACTCTGTGAGGAATGGGACTGTTGCCGTGCCCATTTTACAGCTGGAGAAACTGAGGGGCCGAAAGGTGAAATCACTTACCCCAAGTTACATGGCCAGTAAGAGGCAGAACTAGGACAACAACCTAAGTTCAAAACACATGTTTTTTCCTGAGAGGCCAGGCTGCCTACCTCTTAGAGAAGGCCGAATTTGACGTGGGCCTGAAAGAAGGTTGATACTTTATTCCTGGGGGTAGGGCGTTCCTTCTAGGCGAGTCCTGCTCAGAGACACAGCTAATGTCCTCCCTCTTCTTCCCACAAGGGGCTGAGGAAGCCTCATGGCTTGAAGGGCCCTTCGAGTTCTCTCCAGCCTCTACCTGTGACTCGACCCCAAATAAATAACCACACTGTCAATGCAAATAGTACTGCCTGGCCACTGGAACCAACAACCCAGATTGATGTGGCCCCCACTGGGGGGCCCTGTTCAACTCTGTAACTGGCTGAGCGCACACACACACACACACACACACACACACACACACACACGTCCTTTATGTTCCCTTCAAGCAAGTTTGTTCTTGCCCCAGTTACAGAATTTTAGGCTGGAAGTGCTGGCAGATAAGAACTTCCTACAGATCCCATACTGGGGTTCAAAAAGGGGAAGGAGCTGGCCTAGGGGCTTCAAGAAAGCACAGCTGAAGAGCCCTGTCTTCCTGCTCTCACTTACTTGAAGAGGCAGAATGAGGGTTCACCCAGCACGTCTCCCGTAGGGATTTGTCTGGTATTGTCACATGTCATCCCCAAAATGGCCCCGATTAGGGCTCCTGCACCCCACTTTCAGATGAGAAATCTGACAACTCGAGGAATCCTGGGACATGCCCAAGGTCAAATGAGAAAAAGCCAAGGAAGGGGCACATACCTAGCTGTCTCCCAAATCCCACTGCAGAGCAGAGGGAGGCGGGTGTTTTTTTCCTCCCCCCACCCATTTTTGGGCTTGCAAAATGGACTGAGGTATGGTGTAAACCCAGGAGGTCTAGAACCCAGTTCTCCAGCAGAAAGGGCTCCAGTATTGGACCTTCCCAGGGGAGAGATCTGAGCTGCCCAAAGTAATGACCAGGCCTGGGCAGGCACAAAATGACACACAGAAGGTTGTGGAAACTGTACTTACATCTCTTGCTTTGTTTCTGGATGACTCATGCAGCCCACATAACAAAATTAATGTCTTCTCCAGCACCAGCAAATTGTATTTCTTCCTTTAAAAAAAAAATCACAACCGGCCTGCAAATGGCCCTGGCTTATTCTGGAGACATAGAGCCATCCTGTGGCCACTTCCCTGGATGGGCCGGCAGCGGCAGGCAGGACCCCCGCAATGGGGGGGGGGGGGGGCTGAGGCCATGTCAAGTCCTGCACTCTGCTTCTGTCCAGACCCTCTGGTCTGGTCGGTGACATTCTGTCATACCCGTGTCTCCTCTGAAATGATGTTTCACGTAAGAGCAAGTGCTCTGGAAGCCCCCCATCCCGAGTCCTCTCACACGGTGCCCTCCGTCGGGAGCCAATTTACTCACCTCTCAGGCTTCGGCTCAAAGACCTCCCCCCGCCTTCAGCTCTGTCAGCTTTCTCTGCCTCCTTCTGACCCCAGATAGCATTGCCCCTTCCTCACTGTATAACCTCACCAGCTCCCTACGCAAGTCTCTTAATATAATAACAGCTAACATTTATATAGTACTTCCTCTGAACCATCACTCTAAGACCTATATGTGTGTGTATATATGTGTGCATATATACGTAGTATGTATAGGGGTGTGTATGCATACAACACAGATATGAAATAGGCGTCATTATTCTCCCCATTATATAGATGGGGAAACAGAGCGCGAGGGTATCTAGTTTGCTCACCATCACTCAGCTAGTTAAGCGGCAGAGCCAGAATCTGGGTTTCTTCAGTCAGGCTCTAGATCCCTCTTCTTAACCTGTACCGTGTGGCCTCTAGCACCAGTCACACCTGGTTTTACTTGCCTATTTCTGCCCACCCATCCCCCCTACCCCATCAATTCTGTGGTCTACTTGAGAAGGCTTGCATCTTCTTCCTCCGGTGTCCCTGTGCAGGGCACAGCAGCTGGACCACCACAGGGCCCCACGCTGCTGACTGGAAGAATGTGTTGCGTCTGACGCTCTGGGCCCCCAGTCCTTTCCCATGGCTGCGCGTGTCTTTACGCCTTATTTCTTCAGTTCCCTCGGGACACATCCCTGGCTCTGTTCTCTGTGCCAAGGATATTGGTCCTGCTTCCTGTCCCAGTCCTGCCTCTCTGAGGCTTCGTGCTTCATCCTGTGGGTGGCCAGGAGGTATGGGGGAATACGGACAAGCATGTATCCCCACCCCCTAGTTTCGATTTTTCTTTGCCTTACAAAAGCACTTTGTATATATACATGCATCGACAATAAATTTCGGACATCAGCCTCAAATCGGGCACTGTTCTGGGTGCTGAGAACATAGTGACAAGAAGCAGAAACTATCATCATGGCAGTAAGGTTCTAGGCCGGGACACAGGCGGGAAACAAAGAGCAACGGAGTGTGGGGATACAGCGTCAAGGGATGACCGGGGCTGCAAAGGGGAACAGAGTAGGGAAGGGCAGACAGAGAGCGAGAGACTGGGTGGTCCGGGAGGGTTTCTCTGAAAATAGGATATTGGAGCAGAGACCCGATGAAGTGAGGGAGACCGGCTGGTGCCTGCAGGAAGACGCTCCGGGCAGAGGGGCCAGCAGGTGCCACGTGCTGTGGTGGCTCGTGCGCGAGGAACAGAGGGAACGATGGCGACCGTGGCAGCAGGTCCTATAGAGCCTCTTGAGCTATGAGGAGGATTGGAGGCGTGTCTTAGCACCGCTTTGACAAAATACTGCAGGCTGGGCGGCTTGTAAACAACAGAAATGTATTTCTCGCTGTTCTGGAGGCTGTCTGGCTGAGACCAGGGTGCCGACATGGTCCGGTGAGTTTCCTCTCCTGGGTCACAGACTTCTCAATGTGCCCTCATGTGGGGGATGGGGGCAGGAGCTCTGTGGGGCCTCATTTATGAGAACACGAATCCCCTTCACGAGGGCTCCACCTAAGCAGCTTCCAAAGGCCCCACCTCCCAGTACCCTCACACTGGGCGGTAGGATTTCAACATGAATTTTGGGGGCCACGAACATTCAGGCCGTGGCAGGCTTGATCCCAAGTGTGTTGGAAACTCTCAGAGGGGCTGATCTGACCCAGGTTTGAAAATGTGAAAGCTCGGGTTGTGTGTGTTACCCAGTTATCCAGATGGATAACGACTTTTGGGGTCCTGAGAAGTCCTTTCTCTTCCCACTGCCTCTGTCAACGGCTCCCTCCCGTCATAGCTCATGTTGTGTCTCCACACCCTTCCACCAGAACTTAGGGCCAAAGAAGGGACACGACCACACAAATCATTGCATTGCTGCCAACACAGGCTGGAATGGGGCGGTCCAGAGGCTGTGGGGGCACAGAAGAGGGGGCTGCCGGGAGACGGGGCTTCCTCGCCTAGAAAGTCAGGGGTGGCTTCTGCAGGAGATAGCGTGTGACACAAGACCTGAATAAGCAGAGGTCCAGCCATGGGGAGCCATAGGCACCGACGGAGAAATCACGGGTGCCGCTATAGCGAAGGTCTTGCCGGCATCCTGATTCCGGCACCCCCTTGTCCTTCAGCACCCACCTCGCCAGCCCCAGTGCTGGCCGCCCCGGCTGAATCCCCTTCCACTGCTGAACTTGGCTGTAGAAATCCTAACACAAGCTCACACTCTAATCCCAGCTGGACCCTTGTCCTCTCAGCACTCCTTTCCGCGAAGGTTAACTGCCTGCCGCATTCCCAAAAGCTTCTCTCCTCTCCCTGCCTCCTTCACTCCCTGAGGTGACCTGACCTCCTGTTACAGTGTGAACCCCACCTCCTCTCTCCTGATCTCCACCTCGGAGGGTGCTTGCATCTTCAACCCTCATCTCTTGCAAATGGTCTCCGAAGAGAGGTGATCATTCTTAAGATTGACCATTTGCCTTCCCTTGCCTAGATGGATTATATTTTGGGGTAGACAAAATAGCCCAGGTGGATAAGGGAGAATTCATTTTTTTGATGGAAGTATTCTAGCAAAACAAAACAAAACTGCAAGGAATACAGAATTAGAAAGTCCCCTTTTTGCAATCCCCTTTGGTTCAGGTGAAAATTATCAGTGGCTGAAACGATCAGAGGGTATGTTAATGGAGCACTTTACATGGACAGGGAAGGCTGCCTGCACCTGACCCCCACTGTTCCATCTTAGATCACTAGGAAAGAGCGAACAACACGTGTACCTCCTGATGAGATGAAACACAGGGGCTGGGCCTCACCTGCACATTGGCATCAGCTGGGGAAGCTTTAACACGTACTGATGCCCGGATCCATCCACACTCGTTATGATTTAAAAGGTCTGGCTGCAGCCTATGCACGGAGATGTTGACAAAGTGCCCCAGCTGGTTCTAAAGAGTAGCCAAGGCCGCGGTCTCTGCCATGTGAGGTGTTATCTATGAAGCACGAAGTACACCCATGAATTGTGCTTGCCCTGAAAAAGTTGATCCTAATCGAGCCTTTCAGGTTAATCTCTAGTCAAAGACATTTCAAGGGATAGAGAAACAAGTCGAGTGGTGCTGCAGGGAAGCAACCAGACAAATCCACATTGTGACTCATTCTGCCAAGCAACTGACTCATTTCACATTTCCAATAATTCAGTGGCTTTCAAAAGGGGGTGGAAGGACTGTTCTAGATTGAGACTTTAAAGACCTAAAAGGTCCAGTGCATGTGTATACTTTGGGTCTTGAATTAAACCATTGTCTTGAAGTTTATTTGGGGGGAGATGGAGAGTGTGAGCAGGAGAGGGGTAGAGAGAGGAAGAGAGAGAATCCCAAGCAGGCTCCATGCTGTCAGCACAGAACCTGATCTGGGGCTCAAACACACAAACCGTGAGATCATGACCTGAGCTGAAATGAGGAGTTGGACGCTTAACCGATTAAGCTGCCCAGGTGCCCCCAAATCAGTTTTTTACACACTGGGGAAACCTGACTGTGGACTGGACATTAGGGGCTACCAAAGAGTGAATGCCTGTTTCTTAGGTGTATAATTACATTGCAACCATGTAAGAAATGTTTCAAGCACTGTGTTTTCTATACATAAAAGAGTGAAACGATAGGAGACCTGGGGCATGTTTTAAAATATCTCAGCCACAACAAAAAACAATCCTTGAAGCAAGTGTGACAAAAGGTTAGGAATTAACTAAATCTGGGTGTTCATTATGTTAGTCTCCCTACTTTGTGCACGTTTGAAATCTTTCTAATAGAGCTTTTAAAAAGGTGGCCCCTTTTGCTCTCCGGTGTCCGATGTCATTATTTGTGTTGTCACATGGGCTCCCTTGTTCCATCCTCAGCAGCAGCAAGACTAACGTCCTCTGAGCGAGACCAGGAACCCTGCCCCGGGGCTCATTCCCCCCAGAGCCCTGGGTAAATGCCGTCATCCTCACGGTACAGACAAAAAACTGAGTTCAGAGAGACGGTCACTTGCCCAAGGTCACACAGCTAGTGACGGACAATCAGGATTAGAAGCCAGATTTCAACAGACCCTGGTCTTTACCGATAAGCTCAGCTATTGTCTTCCCTCTTTCCCACTCTCCTTTTCTGTCTTCCCTTCATCTCCCTCCTCTTCAGGCCCCCCTCATGGGGACAAGTACCCTTCCTGGAGCTGGTCTTTTGTCTCCCAGTCTCTTCCCTCCCCACGTGGCTGGGAAAGAGTAGTTTTTGACACTTTTATTCTTACCCTCATTTTTCCCTTAGTCCCTTGCACTCTGACTTCTAGGCCAAAAGAGACTTCATTAAAAAATAAACAAACAAAAAAAAAAAACCTGGAGAACAGTCTCCACCCTCTGTAATTTCCCTGCAGCACATGACCCAGACTCTTAAAATCTAGTAACTTCATTTTAATAAGTTTCCCAGGAGATTCTTACATCCCTAGAGTAACAAAGCTTTCCAGGCGCCCCATCCTTTCCGAAGCCCCCACTTTGCCACCTGCAGGATTGCAGATTTGTTAGAGCTTTCAGCCCTCTTTCCTACTGGTCACCTGGTCTGGAATCTCCGTCTCCTCCTCTTCCTCATTTTCCACACGTGATCAATTGCTCCAGTGTGTTAATTCTGTTTCTGAACCATCCCTTGCATCCATCCGCTCCCCTTGTCCCACTGAGCCCCACGGCCCTGCCCTGGGAGAACTCTCCTATTTTCCGACCTGGCCTGTTGCATTCAGTTTCTGAGTGGTCTCTTTCTCCCCAGAAATTCCGCCATTTTCCAAATCGTCCTCCAGACTGTGACAAGAGTGCTCAAAACGAAGCACCGATCTAATCATGTGGATTTCCCAACCCTGCAATATGCAGTGGCTCCCTATTGCCTGTAAAATGAAGTCCACATTCCTCTGTGCTTGGACCTCTATCTACCTTTCTGGTCTTATCTTTGCTTTAGATATGAAATGATCAAAACTGAAACCACTTGTTGTTCCCCACATATTCCTGTGCTTGCTCTTGTGGTCCCTTCTGCCAAGGATCTGGTCCTCCTCCCATCTTGAATGTTGAAATCCTATCCTCTGTAGCAGCTAGATTCAAAAGCGTCTCCCCAGGAAGCCATGCCTCCTGGTCATCAGGCTCTCATGTAGTCCTCCATTTGGGATCTGGCCTGGTCAACAGAGTGCAGTAGAAATGACGTTGTGTTCTTCCCAAGGTTAGCTCAGAAAAGACCTTGAGTTTTCTCCCTGGGTCTATTGGAATGATGCTCTGAGAGAAGTCGGGTGTCATGTGATAAGTTCGAGTACTCTGAGTATGCTATGCTGTGAGGAAGCTCAGCTGGCCACGTAGGAGTATCATGTAGAGAGAGAGATCCTGTCTGCCCAGGCTGTTCCAGCCATCTCAGACAAGATGCCAGGCATGTGAGTGACGGAGCCATTTGGGGGGCCTCGACCGGTTGAGCTTTTAAATGGCTCCAACCCCAGTTGCAACCTGCCACCACATGAGACCTCAAATGAACCCCCCCTTCCCCAGGGAGCCCAGCCAACCCACAGAACCTTGAGAGAATATACCCTATTGTTATTTTAAGCCACTAAGAATTGGTGTGTTTGTTACACAATAACTGATTTCTGGAACAATTTCTTTTAAAGTACAGCTCAAATGCCCTCTCTTCACTGTAGAGACTGCTGAGCCCTGGGACAGAATGAATTGCCCTCTCCCGTGTGCTCCCATCCCTTCGTGACCACCAGGGAGGTAGTGCAGTCTGACACACAACTGAGGAGGGACAAAGACTTTGCTCACTCATCTACCTGGGGCTGGTGCCAATCCCTGTTCATGGCTTGGGGTAGATGCTCAAACGGTGCTTGCTGAATTGATCTGATTTCCTTTCTCTCCTCCAGCCGCTTGAGGCAGGAGGCCACGAGATGACCGAGACCCAGAGTACCAGGGAAACCCCAGAGCTCACGGCATTGACTAGGGAAGTTGAACGTGCCAAATCAGTCTTGGCAAAGCTTTCCAAACCAGAAGGAAGGAAGACTTTGGAGACAATTTCAAAAAACGGAACCAAAGAGAGATGGAAGTGCCAGAGGTGGCCGTCATTCCTTGTTCACTGACAAGAGACAAACATTTGAGGATCGGAGTCTTCTGTGCCCGGAGCCCACTTCCCCAGCAGCCTGGAAGGCTCCTGCCGGTCCCGGTTCAGGAGGGTGGTCCAGGGTGTCCACCATGGGCCCAGCCGAGATGGCTCTTATGCATACTTAGTTCACTGGACAATGCCAACCAGGTCTTGCAACTGTTGTGGATCCTCAGAACCAGAAAGCCATCAAAGTCCTCTTGTGGGTGGGGAATAAATCCTGTAGGTCACCACCCACCCCTCTGAACCCTTTGAAACCACACTCCCAGACCTCCCTCCATCATCTTCATTCCCTTCCCATCAGACAACCCTCCCGTCATTCTTAGCCATATTATGCCAAACAATTTTAAATATGTCTTATTCAAATTGCAGCTGTCACACTGTGCAGATGACAAAGTCTCAACTCTGTTAGAGGACAGGATTCTAATTAATCTGCCCTTATCCTCTATGTGATATGGGTGAGGATTTTTCTAAGGATTTGCCTGTTACACCGGGGGTTGTCCATCCTGGCCGCATGTTAAGATCCTGGAAAGTTTTTGAAAAAGAGACTCATGCCTAGGTCCTATCCCATTCTAGCAGGACATAAAACCCTGGTCATGCCTGGGGGTCCAGGCAAACCCAGGCAGTTTCTTGCCAGGTCCCATTTCTCATTTTGGCGATAGATTCTTTCTTGTAAAATTGGTCTGTCCTTCTAGGACAGGAAGGACACCAGACAGACACTAACAGGTCACCAAGGAAGTCATAACTCAAAACAGTCAAATTGCCTGTGTTCATTTCTGTGTCCTGGAAATTTGATTTACTGTCCAACTACAGTGTGTGGTTTTTTTGTGACAACTGTGAAGACTGCAACATGAGGAAAAATGACTCCATTAAACGAAAAAGCAGAATTTTCTCTCCTCTGTGATTGCAACTACATAAAAAAAAACAAAACACATATTTTTAAAAGCCTGAAAATGAAAGCACGAAATGATCGTAATTAGGGTATTGGATGATTTTTTTTTCCTTTCAAAACTTCTTTTGTGTTGATCATCATACTTTTAAAACTCTTTAAAAGAGCAAAATGAGGTCTGAATGCTTGGATGTATTTCTAGAGACTGCTATAAGCATTGACCAGGATGAAGAGAGGTTACTGAGCAACTTGGACAAGCCTCTCTCCATCTTTAGGCCACGGTTTCCTGTCTGCAGATTGCAGCAAAGGGGCTGCATGGCCTCCTTAGGGCACCACACTCTGATTCAGGCTCCCGTGACGCTGTTTCTAGGAGACCGGGGAAGCAAATGTTACCCGGCGTGCTTCCTTGGCAAGGAGCTGGGCCAGGCTGGCTTTGCTGCTGAGCTGTCTCACCTCCTCACCTCTGTGTGCGTCCTGCCCACAGCCCACAGCACTGCCTTCGCCTCCGCCCACACCATGCCACCCCGCTTGCCAACTTCCCCTGCGGCCCCCTTCGCCCACTCACAACTGTGGGCCTCCTTCCAGGCCGCCCCTACAGGATGAGCAGTTTGCCAGTTAATATACATCAAGCTGCCACCTTCAAACAGCTCTGAGAGCCCCATCTGTTCGGTGGGAGCATTCCAACTAGAAGGACCACCCACCACCCACTGCTGTCCCCCGAGAGCTGGGCAGGAGGGTCCCTTCTGAGCCCAGCAGGCTTGGTTCTGGGGAGGAAGAGGCAGGACCATCAGTCACTGGCTGGACTAAGGCCCCCCCCACTGCACCTAATAAGGACCTCCTTCTCACTGTTGGAGAACTCTAAGGGTCAAGGTCCATCCCGAGCCACCCTGGAGAGATGGGAGGGCTGAAGACCACA
This sequence comes from Panthera onca, assembly GCF_046562875.1. Taxonomy (NCBI): domain Eukaryota; kingdom Metazoa; phylum Chordata; class Mammalia; order Carnivora; family Felidae; genus Panthera; species Panthera onca. Next base: position 81,115,007 of record NC_138347.1, on the reverse strand, counting down.
CAGCCCTGGATGTCAGCACAGAGTTGGAAGCCACTTCATTCAGTGTGGGTCTGGCATGCTTGTCCTTTATAATAATCATAACTGCTACCACCCGTGGCTTCCTGTGTGCTTGGCTGCTCCAGACTCCTTTTCCCAACTACTGTTCTCAACAACCTGAATGGTAGGTACCATTATCATACCCATGTTTATAGGGAAGGAAATTAAAGCTTAGACAAGTTAAATAATTTCTCCCCAAAACACAGCTAAGTGGTAAGACCGTGTGAAGTGTTGGTTCTAAATTCCAACTGTTTGGATTTGAATTCTGACTCTACCGCTGGCAAAGTATGTGACTTCGGGTGAATTCTTCATCTTTCTAGAAAAACCTCTTCCTCTTCTATTAAATGGGGGTAATAATTCTATTTGTCAGGATGGATGGATGAGAATTAAATGACCTCATCCATGAAAATGCTTAGCCTAGAGTCTGGGCTCCATAAATGTGAGTTGTCCTTTTTTAGTTGGATCTGAACCCAGATCCCTCTTCCAGGTGCTCACAAATGCCTTTCTACAAGTGTCGAGTTTATCTGCTTTGCCCCTTCACATGGGCCTCTGGGGTGCTGTGTGCACACACTGAGCACATTTCATTTTAAAGCCCACCAGCTTCACACAGTCTTCTGCTTCCAGATGTATCCCCTCCTCTCTGCTCCAGAAATGTGGGTGTCCCATGCAAAGGGGTGAGTGAGTGGAATATTTAGAAGAAATGAAATAAGACCACCCATCCAAGGACAAACCCTAAAGGAGAGTGGGACAGTTTCAGAGCCTCTTGAAATGGGTGGTCTTCCATCCCACCTGCTTCTGCCCCATGCCACCCAATCCTTGCTCCGGTCAAATAGAGGTGGGAAACGTTTTTGTAAAGAAATGTGTATAGATAAGATAACATGTGAACACCCAGTTGGCCCCTCTGCCTTTGAGACCGGAATAATCTAGAAGGTGGATGAACATGTGTCCTGCTCCAATATTCAGGTAGGACGAGGTAGCAGCAGCGGCCACTGGGAGCATTCCTAACTTCATGAACGTGTGGCTTTGCTCTGCCCAAGTGTGGAAAATCATCCAAGAAGGGTATTTGCTTTATTCAGTTGGTGCTATTAGAAATGACTTTATCTCGATACCTCCCACGCTAAGCACCTAGAAAAAAAACTGAGGAACAACCCACATGGGAATGCAAGCCTGTGGGAGGTGTCCAATAGACTGGGGATTTTCCAGGGTGGCTCAAACAGCTTTAGAGGGTGATCACTCATGCTTCATTCATCCAACTCCTGCTGAGGACCTATAGGTACCAGGTACAAAATAGCAGGGGAGGCTGAGATGTGAGTAAGACCAAGTCCCAATTCATAAAGCACACATAGCCTGGAGGAGAAGAGGTGTTTGTGAGGAGAAAATACAATACCTTGTGGTGTGTGTGTGTGTGTGTGTGTGTGTGAGATGTTAGCAGTGTTAGCGACTTAGAATCCAGGCCACAAGTAAACCAGTTGAGGTGTGGGGGACATCCCAAGAAGGGACCTCAGAGGTGTACCTTCCCATCGTATCCTTCTCCAAGCCACTGGTTTAGTGAATCCAGAGAAAAGTTCACTTATTTGTCACTAAACATTGCTGTGCACAGTTTTCTGCCCTTTGGGAGCTGGGACCAGAATTGGCAAGAGCTGCTACGTGGGCAGCTCTTGGGACTGCTGGGGAAACTCTTCCCATTAATCTTTGACCCCAGAACCCATGGGGCCTGGGCTTCCGGGAAAACAGGCTCCATGGGTGTAAAACTCCTGCTGAAAGGACTTTTTTTTTTTTTTTTCTTGGCAGGGGGGTTGGGCTTCACTCTGAGCAAGACTCACTGGCCTGTGACAAGTGGGTGCTCTGTAGAAGGATGCACACCTCTTGTTCCTTTGGTCCCTCTGGTGCAAGGTCCTCCTTCTTCCCTCAGCTCTCTGGGACACTTCTGCCAGGCATCCCCTCCAGTGGGAATCCTCCCCCACTTTTGAGGTCAGGCATGTGTCCTCCCTGCTCCTTTGGAAAGAACTAGCCCTCCCTTGGCCATGACAGACCGCAGTGTGTGGCCAGTTGGCTTCATTCTGCTTCCTGGGAAGGCTGATATGGCCTGGCTTCCATGAAGTCCAGTCCCCATGTAGGATCTCAGCTCGGAATTCCGTTGGCCTTGGTCTGGCTCTCCATTCTGTTGTCTCCTTCAGTATTGCCTCCACACCTTCCCCCCCCCTGCCCCCCCACCACATCACGTTCCTGCATGAATGAGGACAGAGGAGTAAAGAAAGCTGGTTGTGGGGAGGGGGTGGTTGGAGAGAGAGACCGAAGTAAAGATGAGAAGTGGAGAGGGAAGACTGCTGGGTGGGTTGCCCTTCATTCTCCAGGTTCTAATTCTGGGATTTCCAGGATTCAGGTGTAGTTGGGTGGTTTATTTTACTTGAGTTATCTAAATTTGCTTTCTGTTTATAGTCCTCCAAAGAGTCCTAATCAAATATTCATGCCAACCCACCTTACCTCTCTAGGACTCTGCCTATGCACACACACACCCCCCACCCCCGCTGAAGTCTTCTCCTCCCACAGCACTTTTGCACACAAGTTCTGCACACGACCCATGTGTGGTGTGGCACCAAGGAGCCATTTGCCCATTTCCTCTTTCTACCCCTTTGAGGCAGGGACTGGGTCCCTTTCCAGGCCAGAAACCAGGTGTCCTTGATTCAGCAAGGTGTCTCCAGAAGCCTAGAACAGTGCATGACATGTGGTAAGTGCTTAATAATGTTGGATAATGAAAGAATAAATTGTTAAGGCAGCAAATGCAAGCGAGCATGTAAAGCTTTCTGAAATAGCTCTGAAGATTTTCGTTCTGACTTAAGAGATACCTGAGAGATAACAGATCCTCTTTCTTGTTTAAGCCAGTTTGAGTTGGGCTTCTGATACTGAGAGTATAAAGAACCCCGATGAATTCCACATTAAACCGCCTGCAGGAATCTGGACTTGGTTACCAAATCTATCCCAAAAGACAGCTTCGGAAAGCTAGCCCTTCCTTCTCCCCTCTGTCTGGTCAGGATTCATTTGTGTACTCTACCTTCCTCTGGCCGAGGCTGTGTCTGGGGCCCAGGTGATTCAAACAAAAAAGCCTCTGAGCTAGGTTTAAATGTAGCCTCTATTAACCTCCTAGGTACGGTATTAAGAGAAAAAAGCAAGGCACAGAGAAGTGTGTATAATAAATAGTGATTGACACAGCAGAGCAGAGGTAGACAAGCTTGAGAATATACGAAAGGTAAAAATGGAAGTACCATTTGAATGATAGCTCTTTGAGGGCAGGAATTTTCTTTGTTATCACGGCTCTATTCCTAAAGCCTAGAATAGGCAGGCACTCAATAAGTATTTTTTTTAAATTTTTTTTAACGTTTATTTATTTTTGAGACAGAGAGAGACAGAGCATGAACAGGGGAGGAGCAGAGAGAGAGGGAGACACAGAATCCGAAACAGGCTCCAGGCTCCGAGCTGTCAGCACAGAGCCTGACGCGGGGCTCGAACTCACGGACCGTGAGATCATGACCTGAGCCGAAGTCGGACGCTTAACCGACAAAGCCACCCAGGCGCCCCAATAAGTATTTTTTTTAAGTTATTTATTTATTTATTTTGAGCGAGACAGCACGAGTTGGGGAGGGGCAGAGAGAGAGGGAGACCGAGAATTGCAAGCAGGCTCCCCACTGTCAGTGCAGAGCCTGACAAGAGGCTCCAACCCATGAAACTATGAGATCACGACCTGAGCTAAAACCAAGTGCTGGACGCTTAACCGACTGAGTCACCCAGGCGCCCCTCAATAAGTATTTATTGAGTAAGTGAACAGAAGGAAAAGAATATCCCTGAAGTGTTACACGGGAGTGTGACATTGCTGGCTGCCTGCTGGTGGGGCCGGGGAGGGCGTCAAGGTTGGAGAGGGACAAAGAGACTGAAACCCACTCCACTGAGTGTGGGTTTTGCACAGGTGTACTACCTTTTTTTTTTTAATTTTTTTTGAATGTTTATTTTTGAGAGAGGGTGAGACAGAGCACGAGTGGGGGACGAGCAGAGAGAGAGGGAGAGACAGAATCCGAAATAGGCTCCAGGCTCCGAGCCATCAGCACAGAGCCCGACGCGGGGCTCGAACTCACGAACCATGAGATCACGACCTAAGCCGAAGTTGGACACTCAGCCGACTGAGCCACAGTACAGGTTTACCTGTACTACCTTTAAAAAGAAACGAGAAAAGCATAAGAATAGGAAAGCAGGACACCTTGGGTCTAAAAACAGGTTGAAAAAAATGTAAGATCTGGTCAAGAGTCTCATACTGATACTGTACTCCGTTGTAGTGGAGGAGAAAAGGGTGAAGAGGGGGATTAGCAGTCCCTGCTCCCCCTTTGCATGGCATCCCTGTGGGGCCAGTCCTTCCTGGTGGTAAACATGGCCAAGTGTGAGTGTTTCCTCACATAAACAAATAAGGCTCCCATAAATAGCACAGCCCACTTGCATTGAACACTGAAGCCACAGGCTGTCATTCTGCCAGCCAGCCCGTGACATTTTGTCAACCTCATGGGAAGTCATTTCTGCCTGTTCTCCACTAAGCTGTTTTCAGTGACACCTTGGGAAATGGTAGGCACCCTTAGAAACCCTACGTGTTTGATCTGAACCAATTCCTCTTACAACAAACATTCTTCCAGTTCTGGCAATATTTCCAAATGTCCAGTTTCAGCGATCCCTTCAAAAGGTGGCCAGCGGGGCGCCTGGGTGGCTCAGTCGGTTGAGCGTCTGACTTCAGCTCAGGGCATGATCTCACGGTTCGTGGGTTCGAGCCCCGCGTCGGGCTCTGGGCTGACAGCTCGAAGCCTGGAGCCCGCTTTGGATTCTGTGTCTCCCTCTCCGACCCTCCCCCATTCGTGCTCTGTCTCTGTCTCAAAAATAAATAAACGTTAAAAAAAAATTAAAAAAAAAAAAAAAAGGTGGCCAGCATAGGAAAGACAGAGAATTTAGTGTTCAGTGTTTTGACAGAGAATCAGAATTTTACATTAAAAAATGGTTAGAGAGGGAGCCAAAACATGAGACTCCTAAAAACTGAGAACAAACTGAGGGTTTATGGGGGGTGGGAGGGAGGGGTGGGTGGGTGATGGGTATTGAGGGCACCTGTTGGGATGAGCACTGGGTGTTGTATGGAAAACAATTTGACAATAAATTTCATAATAATAAAAAATCTCATGTAAGTTCCATAATAACTTTATTTTTTTATGTTTATTTTTGAGAGAGAGACTGCATGCAAGTGAGATAGGGGCAGAGAGAGGCAGACAGGATCCAAAGCGGCCCCGTGGGGCTCAGACCTATGAACCTGCAGATCATGACCAGAGCTGAAGTCCGACGCTCAACCGACTGAGCCATCCAGGCGCCCCTCCATAATAACTTTAGGCAGGAGATGGGATCGCCCTGATGAGGGAAATAAAGGCAAGAGAAATGTAGCTTGAATTAAATCTCCTTACAGCTTGCAGCCCCCTGATAGACACCTGAAACATGCTGGGTGTGACCTTTCTCAAGCAACTCATGGCTGCCTTACTTCCTTCCTATTTTTGTCTTATTAAAGACCAAAAGTAACCTTAACAATAGCCCCTCAAGGTCCTGAAGGCCTTGCTTCTGAATTAGAAACTTTATCCCTCTCCCTCTCCCTCCACAAACCTAAAAAATATGTAATCAATCACTCTTCACAACCCCAGCGCGGCTCTTTCTGCCCATGGGTCCCGTCCCTGTGCTTTAATAAAATCGCCTTTTTGCACCAAAGCCATCTCAAGCATTCTTTCTTAGCCATTTGCTCAAGAGCTCCATCAATCCCATTTTGTAGAGATGTAGGGGCTTAGATAAGCAGGTGGCAGCAAGGACTCCCCCCAGGCCTATCTCTAAAACACATGCTCTTTCCACCCTACTGTGCTGCCTTCCCTGAAGCTTGCAAAGCAACTCACATGAACTCCCCGCTTCCGTCCTCACCACCCTGAAATCTAGGAATCCTTTTTCATTCCCATTCACAGTAGGCTGAATGTTTATGTTCCCTCCCCGCCCCCTCCTCCCCCTAAATTCATATGTTGAAGCCTAATCTTCAGTGTGATGGCATTGTGGTGGGAGGGACTTTGGGAATTGACTGGGTCCTGAGGGTGGAGCCCTCCTGGGTAGGATTAGAGACTTCCTCTCCTCTGTTCTCTGCAGCAGGAAGGTAACAGGTAGATGGCCATCTGCATACCAGAGGTGGGTTCTCACCAGAAACCTGGATCTTGAACGTCCAACCCTCAGAACAGAAATAAATGCTGTTCAAGTCACCCAGACTGTAATCATTTGTTAGAGCTGCCTGCGTGGCTAAGACACAATTTTAGGGGGGGAAACTGAGGCTCGAAGATGGGCACACAGAAGCAGCATGGTATGAGAGAGCGAGCACCAGTCTGGGAGCAGAGAGACCCGGCTCCTATCCTGGCTTTGCCCCTGATGACCTTTGTGGTCTTGGGCAAGTCATGTATCCTTTCTGGCCAATAGTTTTCCCATCTGAGATGGGGCAGTGGACTACTAGATGGTCCCACGTCCCCAGGAGCTCAAATAGTCTGTGATCCTAGGAAACTTCTAGGTGTTCCTGGTAATGAGATTAGAACTTCAGTTGCAAAGGGCAGCGAACAGAAACTTGGGTACACAACTAGCTCTGGCGAGATATTTGCATTCGTTCCTGTGTTGAAGTTCACGTGTCCAAGTTCCTACAGTTACAATGTCTTAATCATAATAACACTGCTTCTAGAGTGCCATTAACGTTCCCATCGGAAATGGAAATGCCAAATTGCTAGTAACACCCTGGGGACATTGCACCTCCTGCTGCCATCGCCTTAGATGATTTTTTTTAAATACTATTTAAGTTTATTAACATATCGGCCTTTTTGTTTAGAAACAGAGAAGTCTATGCCAGTGTTTCTACAGGAGGAAAACGAACCGGCATCCACCAGAAATAAGCCCACACGTGTCCCAACTCCACGACCTGATGGAAACATTTGAGGAGACCTGCTCAGCCTGGCTGCCCTTGGGGACCTCCCTTGGGTGGCGAGGACTTTGCCGGAGTGGTGGTGGGTTAGTGCCCAGTCAAAGCAGCAGGAACAGTGGAGGGTGGAGGTCCAGGGCCCCAGGCTGTGGCGGCACAGAACTGGAGAGGGGAGCCTGGATGTCTTGCGTGTGTGAAGGAAGCGAGTGAAGCTGAAAGAGACCAGGCAGGCCAGGTTTGAATCTGGGCTCTGTCACTTGTGGCCCTGTGACTGTGGGCCAGTTACCTCGCCTCTCTTCAGCTTCATTTTCCTCACCCATAACTTCCCAGTATGTCTGGCTGAGGATTGTTTCGAGGATGGGATGAGCTTGAGGTGTGGAGAAAATGGCACTGGATGGGTAAGCAGTTTCACTGCTCCCGTTTAGCAAATGAGCAAATTGAGGCACAGAAAGATGAAGTACATTGCCAGAATTTGAACCTGTGTCCTCTAGCCCCAGAGCCTGCATTGGTCACCCAGCCCAGAAGCCTGCCTGTCTTTAAATAAATAATAAATAAATTTAAATCTCATTAGTAGCTACATAGTTACAGTGACATGTCCTCTCCTGGGGCTGCTGACTGTGACCCCAGATTTTCACAGAGTATCTTTCCTTGCTTTGGTAAGGTTGTCCCAGACTAGGATCTAGTCTTTAGACTTGCAAGCCCAGAGCCTGGCGTCTGTGCACACAGTGAAGACGGGCCCATCCAGGTCAGTAATTGACAGTGCTGACCCCAGAAACCACACCCTTGAGCCATCATGGCCAATGGCAGTCACGTTATTTAGAAGCCAAGTCAGAATCAGAAGTTTATCTGGGGCGCCCGGGTGACTCAGTTGGTTAAGCGTCTGACTTCTGCTCAGCTCACGATCTCACAGTTTGTGGGTTTGAGCCCCACGTGGGGCTCTGTGCTGACAGCTCAGAGCCTGGAACCTGCTTCGGATTCTGCATCTCCCTCTCTCTCTGTTCCTCCCCGCTTCTCTGCGCAAGCTCTGTCTCTCTCTCTCAAAAATAAACTTTTTAAAAAATGTTTATTTATCTGAAAAACCTGGACTCAGTCTGCCGGCTGAGGAATCCACCCACCTACCTGCTTCTTTCACCTTGAGATGGTGACATCTGAACATACTGTCCACGCTTCCTGTTCTGGGGACAGCGTTTGGGCATATTTACCTTCTCACCCAACATTTGTCCCTGGGACTTGACTCTTCTTGGATTCCGTGGTTGAGCAATCCACTCCTGTTTATTAACTCATTTCTTAACATAAGAGCCTTTGTGCTTTTGATCAAGGTACAGCAAAACAGGATGGGAGACTGAGGTGACTTTGAAGATCTCTGCTGTGATTCTTAAGTTATACTCCAACTTAGATCTTCAAGAGAACTCTTTCTCACATGTCCTAGCCCACCAATACTGGCAACAGACTCAAAGCCCCCACACATAGTTGGTGCGTGATAAATGCCCATGTAACCACAGACACCTACCCTAGAGACAAATGGACGAGATACAGTCCTTGACCTCGAGGATTCAGTCTAGAGAGGAAGGCAAACATGGGTGGGTAACTATGACCCAGGATGCTAGGGCTGAGGGGCAAGAGGGTGGAGGGTTACAGGAACACGGAAGAGTGCCACGTCCCCATACTGAAGGGGGAGATGCCAGAGAAGACTCCCCTGAGGGGACATCGCGCCTGTAAAGGATGAGAAGACTCCTAGGCGAAGAGACAGGGAGTGTTATTCCCGACAGGCCACACAGTATGGCACCTTTGAAGAAATACCAGCAATTCACCAGGAATGTAATATATTAAGGGGGGGGAGGGGTATATAGGAGGAGGGATCTGGGGGAGAAGAGATAAGGCTTTGTGCCAATTGAAAAGAAGTTACCCCTTTTTCCAGCTGCACCGGAGCCCCTCCCATCGGCTGGATGACTGCACACACCGCACAACGTGCACTGAGGCCGTTGGCACATTATACTCTATCACCAGGGACATGTGTCATGGTCCTAGAGAACACCCGGAACCTGAAAGATTAATTAGAAGGGTTTAAATCGAGGAGGCGACACAATCACAAGTGTGGTTTTAGAATACACTGGGAGCAGCGGTGCTGATGGGTGAGAGGTGGAAGAGAAGGCTGAGGGTCCCAGGGAAGGATCCCTCAAGGACTCGGGCAGAGGCACGAGCAGGCAGGTGGAAGGAAGTCTTTGAGCAATGTCTGGAGGGTAGATTGGCTACCAAATCCAAGCGGATATGCGAGAAGAGGGGGTGAGGACAGGACGGTAGCTTGGTTCTCGGGCTTAGGGGGCATGAATGGGAGAATCCGAGAGAAGAAATTGTATCCATCCGAGAAATGGAAGAGAAGAGGACCCAGCCCAAGGTGTCAGGGAACCCTGATATTTCTGAGACAGAAAGTGTGCTGGGAGCAGGGTGGAAGCTGAGTACACGCTGGCCCTCTGGTCCTTCTAGTCCCCACTCAGTCTCAGGTGGAGGTTTCTGTAGAGACCAGGGCGTTGAGTGGAGGGGGCGGGGGGAGTAGGGAGTTGAGGGGACTAAGACAGAAACAGCTGCCATGGGGGTGGGTGGGTGAGGTTGTAGACTGGGGACACTGAGAAGGACTGCCAAGCACAGATTGTTTTCTCCTGGCCTGACAGCTGCTGTCACTCAGGGAACCAGATGGAATAATGAGGTAAGATTCTCCCAGCACAGAAGCTACCCTCTGGGAGCAAAGCAGGTGCTTTTAGCTACAGAGCCACTAGAGGGCCACTGGTTGCAATGCAGTCATTTGCTTATAGGAGTGCAGGAAGAAGCTCCCAGTGCCCACCCCAGTTACAACCAGGAGTCTGCCTTTGACAACCTTTGTTAGGCCTGGAGGAAGGTACAAAAATGGAGGCATATACGCCAGATATCTAAACACTTAGAAACTATAAATTAAATTATTCCCGTAGCCGGCCTGCATTCCCAGCCAGCTCCTTGAAACCTCTTCCCAAGCATCACCCCTGCGTCCCAGAGGCTAAAGGAGGTGAGCCCTCCCCTGGGTCAGCCCACCAGCGGTGAGCCTCAGACCTGCTGGCTCAGGCCACGGCTGGATACCAGCTGGACTAGACCCTCTGAACTCCGGAGAGGCACTGACACAATCAAGGTCCCCAGGAAGCCTAGGCAGGCGTGAGCCCCTCCCTGAGTGTCCTTTTGCCGACTCAGGATTTCTAGGCAGTTCTAAACACCTCCCCAAACTGCATCACCTGAACAGGGAGAGGGGAAAGAACATAGTTATCCTGTGGAAATTTCTCTGGCTAGATACCCACCTTCCATAATTTGAAGCAATTATGAACAAAGCAGGCCTTCTGGAAACAACCCAGTCGCTTTCCACTGGTAAATGGTAAAACAAAGTGTGCTATATCCAGACAATAGAATACTACTCAGTCATGAGACTAAACCATGAATATACGCAACAAGGTGTAAGAAGCCGTTCCTAAAGCATCAAAAGCATTATGTTCGGTGAGAGAAGCCAGACACCAGAAGGCTGCAGGCTGCAGGCTGCGTGATTCCACACGGATGACCTTCTGGAAAATGCAGGCTACAGGCAGAGAAGGCAGATCAATGGTTGCCAGAGTGGGACAGTGCAAGGGGGTTACCTACAAAGGGACAGAAGGGAATTTGGGTGATGAAAATGTTCTCTGTGCTGGTTGTCTTGGTGGTTACAGAACTGGATACATTTGTCAAAACTCCTCAAACCACACGCTTAAAAAACGGGGAGTTTTATACTTTGTAAATTATACCTGAAAGTTAACCCCCCAAATAAGTAAGTAAGTAAATCATTCAGACCATCTTTCCTTGGTTTCCCAGGGCAGAGGCTATGATTTTCTCCCTCTTCCCTGGTCTGCAGGGTTCATTTCAACCCATGTGATCCTCTCCTGTAATTACCCTTCACTCAACTGGTTACCAAACCAGAGACAGACGGAGACAGATTTCAGCAGAAAGCATTTTTGTATTTTTGAGTCTGTGAGATGTAGGATTCTCCTAAGTGCAGGCCCAAGGCAAGGAAAGGATCATCCTTCCAGGACCAAGAACAGTATGAGAATGTCACAGGCTGAGAGTGTCTCCTTTGATGAGTCTGGGCATGCCTCAACTTCTACTACCCAATAAATCCTCTCCCACTTAACACACAACTCTTTCTTTTTTAAGTTTGTTTGTTTGGTTGTTTAGTAATCTCTACACCCAACGTGGGGCTTGAACTCATGACCCTAAGATCAAGAGTCACATGCTCTTCCCACTGAGCCAGCCAGGCGCCCCCCACACAACTCTTTAATAGTAAACCTTCTATGAATGTTGAGTTTTTGTTGAAATTTTAAACGTGTGTTTTTAGAGTACCTATGGAACTCTATGGACTACCATAGGTAGTCATTTTTTAATAAATACTTTTAAATAAATATTTCCCCCCAATTTACTCATTCTGCAAATCTGAAATTTTTCATGGATTGCATTTGCTTATAAGGGAGTATACCTGAAGGATATGCCATCACACCTCCATTTTGTTTGGCAGATTTGCCGTAAGTGTATTTTCACTATGGCGGGGTCTAACTGAAAACCAGAAAAACGGAGGGCAGAAGGGTAAAAGATAGTATAGAAAACATATAAACACAATGCCTTTCCTTCATTTTTCCAATGTGGACTCACAGATGTCCCCAGTCTGGTATTTCACTAAACTGCATGAAATCATAGGAGCCACTTCCTTGGAAAGTATTCCTTGTACTTGTGATACAAATGAGAGAAATGGCTTTTTAAAAATTGTCATGCCATGGGGATGACTTTTGGCATGAGCGTCTGTTACACCAAAGGGCCGTTCTTGGCTGTGGAAGGTCTAGGAAGCCTGTAATCCCCATTGAAGTCACGTGGCCTTTCAGTGACTCTGTTTACTCCTATGCAAAATGGAAAAACAGTAATCTTCCTTGTCTCACCTAAGCATGGTGAGGATCAAATGAAGTATGTTGAAGAGTTTTGTAAACTCTGAAACAGGATGTGCCAATGTGAGCTGCTACTGAGTGGCTAAGTCCCAGGCAGCCTGGTGTGACGATGTGACTCACAATGGCAAGGACCCCTGGCCTTTGGAGGAGGTCCCCAAAGCTTACTTCTGGTTGGGATATTTTTACTTCTGGTTTATAATCAACCTACATACAGGCAGCCTCCTTTTCCCTCTTCCTGCTTGCAGGAACAGTCTAGAGATTCCTCGTTCGGTCCTGAGTACCCGACCCTGGATGACTGGCCTAGTCAGAATCACCCAGGTTACCGTGGGCTCAGGGACACCACCAGCGTGTTCTGAGAAACTGTGGGGGTCAGCACTACAGCCAGGCCCGCCATTGTCTGGCCCCACGGTTCAGTGATCAGGCTAATGTGGCCTGTTCAGGGAGGTGGGGCGTGAACAATGGGAACAAATCTCTGCCCGCTATGCTCCCAAGAGGCAAAGCGCTGGCAGGATTTCCCCCAGAGCTAATCAATTCCAGAACCACTCAACCAGGGTGCTGAGCCCCTACGGTCGCTGACTCACAAAGGGCCACACTGGTGCCGGGGAAATGAGAAACCATTTCACCAAAGGGAAAGGAAATGAGATCGGTTAGCAGAGATAAGAGAAGACCGGCGGGGGGACAGCACAAGGCCTGGCAGAAATGAAGGGCGGGAGATGAACTTCCCTTTTCTGTGCGCGTAGCTGCTGCCCTCAGAGGCACGGAGCATTCTGCTTGCCCCTGACTCCTACCGCTGTCACTGCCCACTCTCTCACCTCTCCTCTACCTGCTGGCCCAACAGGACCTCAGACTAACCCACAGGCACCTAAGTCATTGATCACTAAAGCAGGGAGGGGCTGGAGATACCACCAGCCCACTGGTTCCCCCAACTTTGTACCACCAACTCTTCTTAAGAAGAAGAATCGAAGAATCCCTCCTTCTACAGGGATTCCATCTCTGGGAGATTTTTAAATAGCTGCCTTTGTTAAGTACCTGCTCCTGTAGGTTGTTCACAGGGCTAAGAATTCGAATTACCTCATCCAATGCCAACAAAACCACTGGAAAGTGGGTCTAATCATGTCTCTATTTTACATATGAAAAGGTTCAGACTAAGAGAGGTGTGCTTGCCTGAAATACCAGAACCAGAAAATCGGAGAATCAGAATTGAAACTAGGTCTGTGTCGCTTCAAGGCCCCACATGCTGCTGGCACTTAAGAAGAAATAGCTCATGCTCCCAGAAATTGTACTCCTAGGTATATATGTATATACTCAAGAAAAAGGAACATATATGTCCACATTCAAACTTGTACATAAATGTTTATAGCAATATTATTTGTAATAGTCAAAAAGTAAAAACAACTCAAATGTCCATCAACTGACTAACGGGTAAACAAAATGTGAAATATCCATACAATGGACGATTATTTGGCCATAAGGAATGCTACTCCATGGATGATCCTTGAAAACATTTTGCTAAATGAAAGAAGCCAGTCACAAAAGACCACATAATATATGATTTCATTTATGTGAAATGCCTAAAATAAGTGTATATATATATGTGTGTGTGTATGTATATATATACACAAATACTGATATATAAGTAATATATAGATATAAGTGACTTATATAAGTGAATTATTACATAATAAGTAAATACATGGATACAGAAAGTAGATTAGTGATTGGTGGAAAATGGGGAGATGAGGTCATCCCTAAAGGTATGGGGTTTCTTTCTGAGGTGATGGTTGCACGTATCTGTGAATGTACTAAAACCCATAGGGCTGTACATTTAAACAGGTGAATAGTATGGCATGGGGATTCTATCTCCATAAAGCCATTTAAGGGAAAATAGCCCAGCATGCCATGCCTGGCAAGGTACCGTGGTTCGGTCTCATGAATACTGAGCAGCAGAGGCCACACGGTGTCGTGGAAAGAGCCAGAGCTCTGGAACCAGTGACCTTGGACCACTTGTTTAGCCTCGCTGAGCCCTGGTTCCCAGTCTGTAAACTGGGGTGAGTAAGCCCCACCTTACCAAGTTGTTGCCTATAGGAAAGCCCCCAGCCCCTCCAGTTCTTAGAGTCCCTGGTTTTGAAGTGTGAGGCCTGAGTGAGGAGGTAGAGGTGGGTGGTGTCTATCTGGACAGAGAGGTTTGCCTTGCATTGAAGCCACACCCACAAGAGATGCGTCTCTCCTGTGTGGACCACAGGCTGGTCAGCCAGAGGGCTGGAAGGAGAGCTTGACGATTCACTGTCCCCTGTCACCTGAGAGACTCCAAATAAGGGAGACTAGGTTAAAGTTAGAAAAGAGGGGGATTTGCGTGAATTCTAGGGACAACCCTGCTGCCCTTGGAAACCGGTGAGAACTAGAACCAGGAGAGAGGCCCATGAGGGAGCGAAGGGGAGGCCAGCCTCCTCTGGAAATGTAGCTCTTTTTCAAGGTGGTAGGATGGGTTGGATAATGCTGATATGTCTTCCCAACCATGAAGCATCTGCCAAAAATACAGAGATGCTTTTCGGAAAACAACTGGGGGATGGAAGGAGGCATAAAAAAGCTAAACAAACAAACAAAAAGCAAAACCCAAACAGTTTGATAACAGAGGTACTTAAATGCTAGGAAAATGGTACTAACATGTCAACCATAGTGATAAAGTACAAGTTCCGTATTTATGAGTTTGCCCACTCCCTAAGATTGACTTGTGATTCCAAAATCACTACTTACGGTGCATTTGAGGTCATTCAAGGACATGAGCCGAGCAGCAAAAAATTTGAGTCGCCCAATGCTCACGTTCCCAGCTGAGGTCAAAAGAATGCTCTGCCTTCTGATTTCAGCTCTTATACTGTAAACAAGAGTTTGGTCTGGTTCGGTTGCACTCTATTTGTGCTGTGTTTTGGGCATCGTTTTGCTTTTGATTAGTGATTTGGCTACATAAAACGACCCCAAATGTAGTGCTGAAGTGCTGTTTAGTGTTCCCAAGAAAGCTTTCCTAAGAAAGTTGTAATATGCCTTACAGAGAAAATATGTTAATCACTATTCAGGCCTGGCCTGGTAGTGAGTTCAATGTCAATGAGTCAACAATATACGTTAAATAAGGTGTCTTTAAACTGAAACACACATTTTAAAAAGTTATGTATTGATCAGCTGACAAAAATGTTGTGACCAGAAGTTCACACGCACCTAACCCTGTATTTCCTCCAGGAACGATAGTCCAAGTATCTGCTATCCAGTGTTCAAGTCTTTATAGACCACAACTATTGCAAACATGAGAAATGGCCATGCATGCTATGTGTTTTTAACACATTATCTTGTTTTAATGCTCGCACAGCAGGTATTACCTTTGTGCTACAGAAAAGAAAGTTGAGGGGGGCCTGGGTAAGCTCAGTTGGTTAAGCGTCTGTTGATTTCAGCTCAGGTCATGATCTCATGGTTGTGAGATCTCATGGAGCCTGCTTAGGATTCTCTCTTGCTCGTTCGCTCTCTCTCTCCCCCCTCCCCATCCTCCTCCTCCTCCTCCCTCTTCTCCTCCCCCCTACATGTGTTCTCTCTCCCTCCCTCAAAATAAAGGATGTTGAGGTTATATATTGGATAATGTGACTTAGAGCTTATGTGTGGAAGTGGTAGGATTTGAATCCATTTCTCTCTAACTCTTCAGGGAGGAAGGGAACTCTCTAGCACTTCAGCTGGAAGTTCTTAGAAAAGTGTGGCCTGGCCCATATTGGGGCCAGTGGGAGAGCACAAGGAGAGCTGAGTGTGATCAAGAACAGGGCATATGTGAGGAAGGAGGGTGAGAGAACTGCGCACAGTCCTCCAGATGTGGTCCAGTCAGGTTACGGCTGGACAGCAGGGAAAAGATAATCTGCAACCAGCACAGAAGAGAAGCACCAGAATGAAGAGTCTGGGGCCCAGCCACACCAAGAGAGAAGCAATGGAAGGAACAGGAGATATTCTGCCTAGAAATGAGAGTGTGGAGACAGACAGGAGGGATCTTTAAATACCTAAAGGGCTATCTTGGGAATGGAGAACTAGACGGAAAGCAGAACTGGGATCACAGGTTCAGAGTTATAGGAAGCAGATTTTGACTCTATGTAAGCAACGTTTTCTGATATTCGGAGCTTTCCAACAAGCCAAGATCAGGTACTGGTGGTCCATAGGCTAAATCTGGCTGCAGACACATTTTGTCGGTTCACAGTGTCTTCTGAAAAATTGTACTTAAATGCCCTGCCATGGGACACATGTCTGCAATTACCAGAACCTGAGCCCTGTGCTCTTTGTCCCATGTCACTCAGGTGTAACTTGCCCTTCAAGTATTGGGTTGACTGATCTAGCAAAGACAAATACAGGATGCACATTTAAATTTGAATTTTAGACCAATGACAGATACTTTTTTAGTATAACTACGTCCCATGCAATACTTGGGATATATTTATGCTGTATTTATAGTTAGTTGTACCCCAATACTTGCGATTTACTAACACCATCCCATGTTCAATCTGGAAGCCTTACCCTGGAGTCCTAAAATAGGAGCCCCTGATGCTACATTTTGAGGAAGTGGGTTCTATCTTTGGGAGATATTCAAAGACTTAGAGGAATGCTAGGGATGGAAACAGCCCTAAAATGGTCTAAATACGCCCTTGCCCTATTTTCTTGAGATCCCCTGTTTCACAGAGACAAAACAATAAAAGCTAGAGGGAGATAATAATTCTAAATAACAACCTGGGTGCTACTCTGGGTGTGCTTGACAGGTGGGACTCTGGCTTGTGCTGTAACAGCAGAATGTTCTAGCAGAACTGGGATGGATTGATAGATAAAGACATAAAGTGTTTTTGACCTCAAATATCAACTGCTAGTCAAATTCTTAAGTGCAAGCTGATTGATGTGTGTGCAGCTGGGGAGAATGGTGGCAATCCCTTTCTGGATCAGGGCATGAGCCAAGAGGCGTCTAACATTCCCAAACAATAATTCTGTTTTCTCTGTCAAAAGCCATCTTCTATTTCTCTGAGACTGGGGTAAGTCATCCTGACACTTGTTTTCCTATCCTGCTGCCAGAACTGCTTTCCTGGTTGTTTTGAACAGACCGTGACCGACTCACCAGGGACTGGAACATGGCAGTGGTTGACATGAAAGCAGAAGCTGGCCCTCATGCACTGTTACCACAGCCTCAGTTTCCTCCGCAGAAAAGGAGGGGCAAGATCTCAGAGGTCATTTCCAGAAACTGGGCCGCTGAAAGTAAGAGTCGGTGGTCTTTGGTCATCAGCTAGCCTTTCTGCATCCTCCTCCTGATCTCTAAAGAATCAGGATGTTTATGTTCAGTGGGACTTGAGCGAGCATTTGGTCCAACTCCCTCATTTTGGAAATAGAGCAAGTTCGCTTCATGGTGGGTGACCGGGTCCAGAGCTCTTTGTGCCTCAGTGGGTGGCCTCCCCTTCACCCTCTATGGTTCATCTTGTCTCCCTCCCTTACTGAAACTTCTCAAAGTCCCTCACTTGAAACTGAGAAAGTGACCAAAGCCACGGGAGGTTAACAAAATGAATAAAAATCTTTGGGGGAACACTATGCGGTACCCACTAGTGTATAGACTGAAGTGCACACAAAGGCAGCATCGTCAGCACTTCTAACTTGGCCTTTTCTGGGAAGGCTCCCAGGAGACATGGGCCCCTACCCTCCCTTTTAAAGTTAGGCACGTCCAGAGCCTCCCCAGGTTCACTCAGATGCTCATGAAGTATCCCTAGTGACGCTGGGTTTCCTTAAACATTCTCTTCCTCAAGATTAAACAGATACAATCTCAGGGGTTACTCTAAGTGAGTAAAACTCAATAAAACTCCATTTCAACTATTGTAGTTGGGACAAATTATATTTCTTTTTACAGAAAGACTGAACTTGAAGTTGAGAAGTAGCTGATCCAGGAACCCCTGAATCTGAAGCAAGAGCCTTCAGGTGACTCATGACTCCACCATTTTCTAGTGATGGCTGTTTTCATTGTCGGTTCTCTTTTTTTTTTTTTCTTAATATTTATTTTTGAGAGAGAGAGGGACAGAGGATTCTAACTGGGCTCCATGCTGATAGCAGTGAGCCCATTGTGGGGCTTGAACCCATGAACTATAAGATCATGACCTGAGCCAAAGTCAGATGCTCAGCTGACTTAGCCACCTAGCACCCCTCAATGTCCATTCTTGATAGGTATTCTGTCTCCTCCATAAGACCTTCAGGGGACCCTGCCCTTTCCACCTCTTAGATTCCTCAAGGTCTTGTACTTCCATTATGCATACAGACCCCAGGCCAGCATGTGTTGAATGAATGAGTTGGAAATGAAGGGAAAGACTAGGAGCCGTGGAAACATCAATATCCTGGACCAAACTCTGATTTGGTCACCAGCTGGTGAACTTGGGCAAGCTTCTAGTTTCTCTAAGCCTCTCCATTCTTATTTGTAAAATGCAAATAAACCACCTCTCCTACAGGGCTGTTGTAAAAGAGAAAATGGAATAATGAAGGCACCCAAAAAGTAGTAGCTATGATTACTGTACCTGTTGAATCAACATAAAACTTAAGGAGAACCACCACGTGGCAGTCTGATTTTCTAACTTCTAATGCAATCCCATTTTGTCTGGCACAACGTCCCAGATTGGCAATCTGAAGGATGAGTTGCTTTGTGTCGCTGCCCTCTGTGGTGGGCACTATTTTGCAGGTCCCTGAGAGTGTCTAAGAAGAGGCATTACAATCAACAGTGGAATGCATGCCAATTGTTTTTATTAAGGATGCCTATTTGGATGACAAGGCCAGCCAGCAGGTGGCCCCCAGGAAGCAGCTTGTGGCCCCATCCCTGTCATTACTCCACAATGCGGCGGAAAGACTGCACAGCTGGGGAAGCTGCGCCCCAATCGATGGGCTTCCGGTACTCCTTCTTGTCCAGGAGGTACTGCCTGCCACGATAGTTGGGTAGCTCATAGAAAATCCAGGCACCCTCCAGCACCTTACTGGAGTGGACCTCCCGCATGTGAAACTGTTCCATAATGGAAGGGCAATCTTCAGTGGTTTCATACATCTGACCATTAAAATCTCCTTTCTCGAAGATCTGAATCTTATACTGGCCTCCACCAGACTGAAAAAAAACGACACAGGAGGAAATAACAACAGTTATGGAAATCACTGATGGGTCAAGAACTCAGAGAACAGTTTGGTTCAGAACCCCCAATCGTGGAAGTTAGATGATCTGATCTCCTCTCCTTTTTTGGGTACTGTGAAAACAGCTGATGTTCAGTAAGAAAAACTTAAGGCCTTAACGTGCTCAGGAGGCAGAGAGAGTGCTCTGGAAATAATGAGCGGATTCAGTCTTGTGACAGACTGACCTAAGGTTTTATGTGAGCCTCAGCAGCCAACAAGAGAAAACACCCCATTAAGGGGTAGGAAAACTGTAAGAAAATGTGTAAAAAAAAAAAAAAAAAAAAAAAAAAAAAAAAGGTGGGGGGGTTAGGGAAAGAGAGATGGAGAGAGCCAGAGCAGGCCAGCAAGCGAGAGAGAGTGCAAGGGGGCCCAGGCTCACCAGATGAACAGCCCTGCAGGAGCTGAGGCGGTCGTTGAGGCCCATCCAGTGCTGGTATTCAGGGTACTCGCCCCGGGGTAAGATATACATGTACCCGGCGAAGTTGGGCCTCTCGTACACAGCCCAAGTGCCTCCTTCCACTCTGATGGAGTTGCAGCGACTCAGGTACATGTGGAAATCTGCGCAGTCGCAGTCACAGTCATAGTGGCGGCCTTGGAAATTTTTGTCTTCATAGAAAGTAATCTGAAGGATGGAGCGAACAAAGAGAAGAACTGAGGAGCTGGGGGCTTTACTTGTAAAAAAAATAAAATAAAATAAAAATCAAGAACACATTGCCCGCTGTAGAAATCCCTTTGTCTTCAATTTTGAGGGGTAAAAGTATAGTTCTATCTCACCTCACAACATTTACCTTCTGGCAGACAATTGTAGTTGTCAACTGTAGGAATGAGAACTTTCTGAAGGCTTAAAATGAAGCAAAACAAGAGTGCTCTAAGAGAAGCCAGTAGTTTCAGACCCAAGTTCACAGCTTCCTCCTTTTTGTTCCCATAACTCACTGTACTTACCACATTAGAAGCTAAATTACCCACTTATACATCTCTCTCCCATCAGACTCCTACCAGACTTCTTCCAGGGGCAAAGTCCAAACCTTATTTAAGCTATGGACCCCTGGACCCAGCGCTTGACAAACCTTCAATAAATGTTTGAGGAAGACGAGTGAGTTCCAAATGCAGAAATTCATTAGGTGCCATGGAAGATAAAGAGAGAAAAATAAAACATAGACCTTAGCTTTACAGCGTTTACTTTACATGAATATAGAGCATACACCTGACAATATTTTGTGTTCCGCACTATTATTTTTTTGCCAACAGGGTAGTTCCAAAGTAACACGATAGCAAGTCACGAATGTGGTTTGCTTCAAAGTCTTACCAAGTCTCTACCACAATCTTTGGGGTAAGCCTGAGACCTTGGACGGCCTGGCGGCACGCAGCCCTGACAAACCAGAAATGATAAACCTGGCCTCTAGAGCTGCATCTCTCCAGTCGGCCTTATGACTTCAGGCAAGCTAGCTCTCTGGGCTCCAGCTTCACACTTGTCAGAGCTGAGGACCAGACTAGATGGAAAGCCCTGGCTGTGCAGTAAAACTTTTCTGTTTGCAACAGGAGAGAAGAGTCCCCAGCCACTCCTGGGGCTTCATGAAGCAGGTTCTGAAAACCACTAGACCAAATGGACTACAGAGTTTGTCCCCTCTTGTTCTATAATTCCACACTCCAAGATGAATGTAAGTTCAGAAGGTAAAGCGAAAGAAATCACAGGTGTCATGGAGTCAGCACTTAATTTCCTAGAGTTACGCTGCCACCTCGTGGCTAATTTGCTCTATCGGCTTCAAAGGAGAAAATGTCAACCATTTCATATGAAAGGAGTGGAGAGCCAGGTAGCCTTGAGAGGATTTTTGAGGTGAAGATTGAAAGATAAGTAGAGGGTTTCCGGGGGCAAAGAAGAAACGATGGCCTGTTCAAAGGAATAAAGGAATATGGCCCATTATAGGGACAAGTGGTTCATCAAGCTCGGTGCATATGGACTATGTGGTGAAGTATTAATAGGAAATAAAGCCAGAAGACACAGACGGCATGCTGGAATCTCTTTGGTGATTATGTGCGAGATGTAAGGTAGTGGTTCGTGCGTGGAAACAGGTGGTTGCCGCGGGTGTGTGAGAGAGATGGGGCAGGCCAGCCAAAAGGCAACTGCCCTATAAAGGACATTGAGGAAACAGTCAAAAGAAACGTAGAATTTGGTGACTAATCAGGTGTAATGAATGAGGGAGAGGCAGACACCAAGAATGATTCGTAAAAGGGCATAAAACCTCATTGTTTTCTACCCCAGGTGAGCCTTCTAGATGTAGCCTACTGATGGATACTACCTTCCACCCTAATCCATGCTACTCTCTCCACTCTTCCACTCTTGTATTTCTCTCCACTCCTGTATTTCCTGTTCCCTGCAAGCTTCCCGAGCCCTTCCCACCCCTAAATCATCTGCTTCATCTCCTTTCTTCCCCTTCCAAATTTCTCTTCCAGCTCCATTTCCCATTTTAGCATAGCACAGAGCTGGAGACACATGGTACCCCAGTTTATAGATGAAAACAAAACTGCAGCACTAGCTACTAGCTCAGTGACCTTGGATAGGCCATTGAACATCGCTCTAAAGCTCAGACTCTTCATTTGTAAAACTGGATCACAGTATCCTCTGCGGAGGGTTGTCCTGAGGTTCCATGGGAAAATGCCTATGAAGCACTTAGTGTAATCTGGCTCATAAATTGCCAATAAACTTTTGCTACTGTTGGTACAGATGAAGAAGTTAAATGCCTTGCCTAAGGCCAATAGCTAGGTACAAGTTAGGTGCAGGCAAGGGAGTGGTTGGCAGTGCAAAGCTCCCGGTTAGTTACGTGTGATTCATTTTATCTTATCTCCCTTTGCGGTCTCCTGCCTGCACAGCTAGTTCTGTGCAACGTACAGCACTTACTCTTTTAATAAGGGAACAAGACTGATCCTGAGGCTGAGATGCTTTTCCCAAAGCCTGTGGAAAAATCTTTAGGAAAATCAAGGTAACTTCTCTAAAAAATAAAATAGATTCTATATTCCTTAATTCAGCCTTAATTCAATTTACCTTTGGTTTTTTGGTCAACTGTTTACCATAAAAGAGCCTTTGCAAGGGCTATGCTGTAGGAAATAAAGTTAATATCACTTTTTCTTAGTTCAATGTTTCCCACACTTAGTGCCCACTGCACATTTTCCTGGCTAACATCTATATTGAAGGTGGAAAATATACAATGTTCTAGAAGGCAATCTTGCTGTCTACCCTCTAGCAGACTAGCCAACCATCCCAAGGCTGAAACAAAGTACAGTGTTGCCATGGAGCCTTTACTGAGCTCCAGAACCAAACTCTCCTTTCAGCGGGGGACCTTCCAAATCTCAGAGCCCAGAGAATGTTGTACCTCTACTCAATTTCCATTTGTATAAGGACCATGACATCTACTGTATAGTCAGCTGAGATTCTTGGGCAAAAAAAATTATAGAAAGGCTAAGAAATAGTGCAGGAGATTTCCCTAGAAATCATTACAAAATTCCTCTCCTTCCCGCTTAGTTCTTGAAAAGTAGTCTACTAATCCAATACAATAGAAAGAAAAATGCCACGTATTCCAAAGGTAACAAAACCAAACTTAGTACCGTGCATTGTTTTTGCCAATCCCATAACTCTCTGATTAAACTTCTAGTAAGATGGAGGGAAAGGAAAATGCAATAGACAAAGGGTAAGAGATCACTTGCTCTTTTGGCCTAGCAAGCAAATTAGTTAACCATGTGAACAGCCCAGCTACAAGAAATACAAGAGAGCACACTATTACTACTCTGGAAATCTTTGAAAACGGGGGATATATTCATCTAAGGGGGTCCAGTTGTAATGGTCTTACATCAAGGCACACGGATTTCTCTAAGGACTTCAAATTCTTTTCAATGGGATTTGCATGACATACTTCCAAGAACCTCAGAGCACTAAAGACACGGTCTCATTTTTTCTCCCCAAATCTTTTAGATAACAAGTATGATTATTCTATTTTCCAAGTGGAAAAAAATCAGGCACTAACCAATTATGGAACGAGTTAACAGGTGCCTCCTGACATGACGTATGGGAAATATTTGCTGTTGCCTATGTAACTTTCTGGCCAAAGATGGTTAGTCTGAATCTAAACAAGAGGAAACAATCAGGTAAATCCAGATCTCAGGACTTTGTACTAGACAACTGGTCTGGACTTAGAAAAATGTCAGTGTCTCAAACACCAACAAAAAGTAGGGTGACTGTTTCATACAAAAGAGGCTAAAGGAAAAAGTTTAAAGAAACATGGCAACCAAATGCAATGCATGGTCCTTGATTACATCCTGTATCTGGGGAAAAGCCAGCCATGAAGCACATTTGGGAAAGCGACTGGGGGAAATGTGAATATAGTCTGAATATTTGGTATTTATGACAAGTTTGGGAGACAAGATGGTATTATGTTTATACAGGAGAATACCCTTGTTTTTGGAGAAACGTGACTAAGTACTTAGGGCAAAAGAATTAAGCCTGCTATTTATTGTCAAATGGTTTAGTACAAAGAGACAGAGAGACCAAATCTAGCAAAATGCTAACAACTGGAGAATATAAGTAAGGGATATAGAAGTATTCATTCAACATTTCTTTCTTATTCTTTCAAGATTCATTGGGTTTGAAACTTTTCAAAGTAACAAGTTGAGGGGGGGGTGCTGTGGAAATCAGGCACTGATGGCTTTGCCTTAGATTCACTGGTGAGCAGAAGAGCTAAAATAATAGAATGAAGGTAGATACCCTCATTTCTAAAGCCCTGCCTAAAAGATCGATTTCTGGTCCAACAACTGTGAATCAAGTATTTTAGAGGCAATTTTCCTAATGTAAGTAAGCACTTTATTTCAGGAAAGGGATAAAAATAACTGCTTGAATGAAAGGGATATATAGGATTTAATTCACTTGATTAGTCTTTTAGGACATCACTGATGGAGCCTAAATTTCACAGAGCGGACTTTTAACTGAACACTAAAAGTTTTCTACTCCGTGTACTCCTCTTATCAGTATGTCCTATTCCTGTGGAAATTCATAGAATATGAGTTGCTGGAAGGCAGAAATCATGATGATATTAACACGTTATATACCTGTACAATACTGAACATGGTAACACACATAGAGATAAACCCTTAATAAACTGTTGGGTAATTTTGCTACAGTAGAAAATATAATAAGCATTTCTTAACCTTCTCTCCTATTCTCAACCTTTAAAACACTATCATACTTACCTTCAGGCATAGAAGCAAAAGTTTTCTCCACATTTCTTTCGATGTATCATTAGGTACATTGGAAAAGAGGAAACATTCCAAAAGAAAGGAAACATAAAAGAAAGTGGTAGGCTAAAAATCAGCATGACCGTTGACTTACCTTGGTTCCAGATTTAGACATTTTGGTGCATAGATTGGTTTCCCCAGTGCTGAAATCCGGAATAGCTACAGAGTTAGAGGCACAGAGACATTTATACTGGGCTGGTTTCAAATCAAACATTTGCTTAGTCATGAGAATAGGATCCAAAAATTGAGTCAGTCATTTAGAGGCTATTGATGGTTTCTAGAAAAACAATTGGGATTATGAAATAAAGGAAAGCTTCAGTACCCCTTCTAATGCTTACCAAGCCTTGCTGCATTATAGACTTTGCTGAGTCAAGGCACCAAAACCCAGCCAAAGTTTTCAAAATTAAAAACAAAAAAGTCCCTCTTACCTGGGCAATTTGGGGATTTCAAGGTGGCTGCTTGCTAGAAAATCAATGTCTTTTTTTTTTCCTCCAACAAAGCTTGCAGGAGAAAAGTCAAAAGGCCACCCTCTAATTCTGAATAGAAGTAACACGTTCCAAAGCAATGAAATTTGATGACTACTAAAGGCAATGCATGATCTTGTGTTTGAAACTGTCACTACAATGGACATTTTTGGGATGATTAGCAAAAATTTTAATACAGACTATATATTGTGCCACTGTAAAATTTCCTGATTTCATTCCATTTAAGAATCTGTACTACGACAACATGGGAGAATGTCTCTTTTTAGGACATGCATGCTAATGTCTTCAGGAGTAAAGGTTTGAGATGTCTGCAACCTACTCTCAAATTGTTGAGCAAAAATACTACTGCTCTCTAGAGTGGCAAAGTGAATGTAGTAACACGTTATCATCAAGTGGCAAATCTGGACAAGGGGTATGTGGGGAATCAGACTCGTGCAATTGTTCTTTAAGTTTGAAAATTTGTCGAGGCACGCACACAAGCTCCACTCCATAAGAAAGGGCTCTACGGTATACAGCCTGAGAGACAGAAAGCTACTGTGGAAATTATGATTCTGCAAAGGTTTAGCTAAGCCAAACCTGCCACCTGATAGGTGGAATTTTTCTGCCATGATATCATATGGACACCTGTTTAGAGAACATTTCTGGGCAACTATTACACCTCTGACTTTTAGAATGAGATTACCTTTTATGTAAATTCAAAGAAACAACAAATCAATTCTTCTCCATTTTCATTTTCCTGGTCAAGTATATTCTTCTCAAAAGCCCATCTTCCTCCTGTTTCTACTAATAAAGCTCACCAACAAATGGGATGCCCCAAGACATTATGGTCAATTCCAAAAATAGCAAATGTACCTTGACATGAAGATTATTGAGAAACAAATTATCAAGTTATGTGCTCAGCTTTCTGAATTTGATAAACTGGAAAGAAAGTATCTAATATCATGAATTTCACTAACCAATAATTTGCGAAACACACGTCCAAAACTCCAGTGTTTCTTTATTGAATTCTCTCTTGAATTCCATCTTAAAATAAAAACCATGAACCTCAATTAGAATTAACACACATTCTGAGGGTTAATTTCCACTTTAGAAAGAAAAGATCAAGCCCTTTTTTAATACAATTACTAGTTTAATGACCAGTGAGCATACGAAACAATGTTTATCAGCAGATTCACGTAATAATTTAATAATTATTTAATAATTTAATAATTATTTTCCTTTATCTTAAAGAATATAGCCTTCCCAATCAAATGTAAACTTTATTTTGCTATCATATCAAAGAATGACATTGGGAATTGCAAGGGAGCAGAATGCATGACCCCAAAATGTGCTACTTTAGCATGTAGATTATTTGGAGCTGAAGGCAAACAAGACCCTGCAGATTCAAGAAAAACTTTTCCTCTCCCTTAACTATCTAAAATAATTGAGACAGGGGGCCTGGCCCAGAATGGGAGCTACTACCAGAGAGAACTTTTAATCTAAATGACTCATCTGTAGGACAAGACAAACATCTAACCACCACACATCTGCTCTTTTTATCCTGAGAAGTCCCCCCCTCAGGCCCACATCCCACCCAGTCCTTAGCTCAGGGTGGCAAGTAGCCATAACCGCCTGACTTATTCCTGGGGCTCCTGTCCTTAGGAGGCTCCCATAGATATGTAATTAAAATTGTTTTCCTCCTGTTAATATGTCTGATGTCAATTTAATTAGTCAACTAGCCAAAAGAACCTAGAAGGATGGAGGAAAAACTCCTTCCTCCCCCATAAAACCTTTTCTAAAATTGAAAGTAAAGCTCTATCTTTTTCTCAAAAGGAGAAAATTACTTTTTAGAGTTTGCTTATTGAAACTTGGAAGCACAAAATGAAAAATAGGGGTTTTACACAATTTCATTGCTTCATACTTTTAAGGACTAAAATATCTTTGTATAAAACTATCTCTGCTATACTTATACACCAACAAACTATACTTTCATTCCAATCATTTTTTAAAAGGAGTAGCAATTTCCTTTCAAATAGTTACACAGAACTATAAAACTCTTATTTAACTCTAGAAAGGATGAGACCCTTTCGTCATACAAATTAAAATGTGAAGTTTACTTGCAAATCTACACTCCATCACTTTAATATTAATGTAAATACGATGAAACTGCCTTCATCAACTCCTTCATTTTGGCAACACAAAGATGAGCTTCCTGATGTTCTATAAACAATGTTTATATGATGGAAGTTCATCTAAAATTCAACATAAGCAATAGCATATGAGTGTGGAATGGAAATCAAGGAATGGTCTTAAATAGGAAGGAAAAAGCCCCAATATCTCTTAAGCAGCAAGAGCATCTTCCCAGTTTAGTTTCAAGACATGTACCATCGTCCATTCATCCTCCTGTTTCCAGAGCCCTGAAGATAACAAAAGAAAAATATTAATAACTTAATTTTCTGTTGCCTTTGTGCACATAAGAAAAAACTTGCATTTATAAAATCCTATAAATCAAGGTCAGATGACAGTTTAGAGTGATAAGATACATAAGGTTTAAGGTTAATTATATTCTTCTGAGGGTCATATTAGTTCCTAATAGAAAAGACAATCATATACAAACATGAAAAAGTGGCTGTCTATAGGGATTAGTCTAAACTAAGATTTACCTTCTTCTTTCCAAAGGAAATGGGAATTTTATCAGATTTCCAATTCTTAATCTCAGCATTTATTAAATACTATAAAATTCTTTTTTTATAAAAAGTAATACTTCAAAATGCAAACAACATATAGACAATAAAGAGTAAGTTTTTGCAGTTTTGGAAAACAGTTCAGCAGCTCCTAAAAAGGTTAACCTATGACCTTGCAATTCTACTCCTAGGTATGTACCAGAGAACCGAAAACACACATGCACAAAAACACTTGTGCACAAAAGGAACATAGCACCATTCACAATAAACTTGAAAACAATTGAGAAGGGAAATGCCTCAAATCTCAGATCGAATGATGAACAGACAGACCTCACTGTGTTTATCTAGACACTGGAATATTATCCAGCCACAAAAAGGAATGACCTACTGACACATCCTACAACACAGATGACCCTAAGATCACGATGTTAAGTGAGAGATGCCAGGCACAGAGGTCACACGTTGTAGGATTCCATTTACAGGAAATGTCCAGAGTTGACAAATCAAGAGACAAAAAGTAGCTTACTGGTTGACAGGGACTGGAGAAGAGAGAAGATACTGGAGGTGGAGGAATAAGGAGTGCCTGTTAACGTGTACGGGGTCTATATTCACGGTGATGAAAATGTTCTGGATGAAAGTTGCACAAACTTGTGACTGTATTAATAAAAGCCACTGAATCCTTTACTTTAAAAAGGTGAATTTCACGGTATGTGAATTCTATATGAAAAAAAAATTAAGAATGTTTTCTTTCACCCTAGACGTCTAGCCTTGTTCCTCAAAGACAACACTTTCAGTAATTTCTTTAAACCCTTTCAGAAGTTTTTAAGGCATGTAATTAGCACATAACCATGTGTGATAATCCCTTTCTTTTTTGAAAACACACAAGGCAATATTTTACTCCTCCTCTTCTGCCTTCACCGCTCCAACCCCCCAGTTTAGAGATGATTCAGTATCAGCACCCACAGATATATCTTATTCTTTTTCTTTTTTTCCTTAAGTGCCATGCCCAGCTTGGAGCTCAATATGGGACTTGAACTCACGACCCTGAGATCAAGACCTGAGCTGAGATCAAGAGTCGGACACTTAACTGACTGAGCCACCCAGGTGCCCTATACCTCATTCTTTTTAAAGATGCATTCTAGAACATGGATGAACCAATTCATTAGGCACCGGCCCTCTACTGGAAAGCATCTGGGTTGTTTTCCAGTCTGCAGCTATTTCAAACAATGCTGTAATGAACTTATTTTTAAAAAAGATCTTTACATAAATGAATGTATCTGTAAGATAAATTCTAATCAGTGAAATTGTTAAATTGGTAAATTCTAAGAAGTGAACTTGCCAAGTCAGAGATTGTGCGCATTTAGAATTTTTATTTTGTCAAACTATCCCCCCAAAAGTTTGCACAAATGTCCACGTTTTCCAGTGGTAAATGAAATGTCTTTCTAGTGTTGTATACCACCTTTGGATCCTTGTCAATCCAATAGAGGAAAAAAGTCTCTTAAATTACTTACAAATAAAAGTGAGTATCTTTGTGTTTGTATTTTTCTGTGCACTATTTATTGACATCTTCCGTCTGTTTTTCTGTTATTAGTCTTTAAAAATACTTCAAAAATAGAGAAAAGCAAACTAATTTCTATTTTAAAAAGAGTATTTTATATTTGGATTAAATTAAGTTCTGGTAAATTTATCTGTATCCACGCTCCTTCAGTATTCAAATCTTCGTTTGGATTAATTCTGGTAATTTATTAATGTTCATAGGTGCCACTAACAAAAATTCGCTGACTTAATTGATTTGTGTGTAGGGTGATGGGAAAGATGAAAGATGTGTTATAAAGGTGAAAGAAAACAAAAGCTATGAATGGGGAAAGTAGTATCTTTGGAAGTACAACCTGTATTGGGCAAGAAGCAAAAAGAGTAAAACTTGCCCATTATATTTGCCCAGTATTCCATAGGCTCCACTTGGAATACTTTGGTTGGTCTTCTCACTGTAAAATGCAGTCAATATGGGTATGTCAAGTCTGTATATGCTGGTGGGAGTGATGGGGGAAAAGTGGCAGTGGCCAGTAACCTAATATTCTGTACAGTTTTTTTGGCATGCTTCTAAGATTTTCCCAAGATAATTTGTTCTAATGCCCACCAGTGTTTCCACGTAGGAGTCTTATCCTGCTGCTTGTTTGGAGCCTGCGGCAGGGGGCACCAGACTGTCCAGCTGTTGGCGATGTCCTGTATTAATCAGCCACTCATAAAACTTGTTCTCCACGAGTACCTGGAACTGCTTCCTCTGATCCCTAAAAGTGCCGTCACGAGCAAAAATAATGTAAGAACACTGGTTCACGTTCATTTTCCTCCAGGTGATTGTAAAACGCTTTAATGGGGTAGACATTAAATTGTGTCTAGTTATCCAAATAACTGCTCTATTGAGTTCTGTACATTGGAGCACTACCACCACCAAAAAAAAAAAAAAAAAAAAAAAAAAAAAAATTATATATATATATATATTATACACATATATATATGTATATTGGTCAGATACAATACAGTATATATAAAAGTATTCTGCACACTCCTCAGCTTCTATCCAAATGGTGCTCATTCTTCCAGATCCAACACAAATTCTTACTTCCTCCATAAATCTTCCCTGACTACCCATGCCACGTTTTTTGAAACTCTGTTAACCATACAGTGTGTCCCTGGCTTCCAGAGTTCAAAGACTAGTACCTTGAAATAAAATTTTGTGGTGAACATAATAAACCATAATCATCTAGTATCACAGCATGTAATTTAAAAATAAGATATTTTAGCGCCCCAAGTTTAGGATGGTTATAATTCCAGAATAAAAGACAACATTTTAAATCGATGAAATTTAGCTTTGTTTTAAAACACTATGCTTATTTTTCACATTTTACGGCAGATTAGGGAAAACTTTGACCAAAACTAGCATCAGTCCTTGGAGCAGCATTAGGAATCCACCCCTAGAGAGTCGGTCTGTGGTGGTTGCCAGGAAATCTGATTTCTAGCAAGCCCCTTGGATGACCTTAACACACAGCCAAGGTTGAGAACCACCGATAGAGTGTAGAGAAGTAAATTAAAAACTAAGCTGATTCATTCAAGTATTGGATTATATGGCATAGTCTATACATGACCTTTCATTTATAGAGTCCTTTATCTGTCAACAAACTTAAGCTTCTGAAAAGAAGTGAGTCTAATTCTTGAGCCTCTAAGTGCTCCCATCTCCCAACCAAACAGCCTGGAATAGGGACCTTAAAAGACACACTCTATCTTTCTGATTACTTTACCACGGCTGTAAACATGTACAGATTAATTTTCCCGTGGAATTTTATATAAGGCAAATTCTTCCTCTAGAAAACACTTACTTTGTCAAACGAGCCTCCTTCACAGTTTTCTGCCAGATTTGTATCTTCTGCTCTCTTTGACGCAGTGCTTTCTGATATGCATATGGAAGCCCCCCAGGTATCTCTGTCGTATCCCCTTCCATTTCAAAGGGGATAATAAATACATAGAATTCACAAGGTGGCAAGAGTCGGAAGACACTTGTGTCGCTGCTCTCTCTGCACACAATCATTGGATTATCCCAATAGTTAGGCACTGTAGCAAGGCCGGTCCTGGCCATGTGATCCTCCAGCATTGGATAATGGGTGTGAAAAGGGGCCAAAGTTACTGTCTGGTTTCCAGAGAGAATAAGTGGGCGTGTAGGCGTCAGAATGTGAAAGACGCAACCTGCCGTGGAAGAGATGGACAAACGGTGGCAGGCAGCAATGACTTTAATGTTGTCACAGCTGTGGAGGTGAAGAGCAGTCTGTACGGGGCCCAAGACAAATGTGCTATTCCTGCACTTCTCAATGGTCACAGATCTGTAATGTGAAAAAAATCAGGTGAATTCCCCAGTGAGAATAAGTGAATATTGTGCTACAAAACTATTCTCTGATAGCACAATCAGAGGACTAGGACGATCAGTCCTAGTCCAAAGAAAACATCAGAATATCAGAACACTATGGAGACTGTGCTTACCGTAAGGGAGACAGCAGATATATAAAAGATTCGTTGCAACGATGAATCTTTACGTGTGCCCCCACCAGAGTATCTGAGCTCTTGGCCAAGGTCTGCTTGTAAACCTGGCTCATCACCACCATGCGGTGCATCCTAGGGGCCACATGACTATTACAAGCAATCTTAGCTCTTTTGGTCGTCCCTTCAACTAGGTAAGAAAAATATAAATGAGATAGTTTCAAATCAAAGAAAACAACCATATGAGGTTACATATGTCTATGTGTGTATACGGGTCTAAAATTAGATACATACAAGGTTTGGGAAAATGTTAGATCTGGGCTTTGGGTAGGGAGGTGTTTGCTATACTGTTCTCTGTGTTTCTCAGTACGTTTGCGATATTTCATAATTTTTTGTCATAAAATTTTTTGAAACCTATAATCCATTCAAGATTGCCTACAGATCTAAGGTTTGTTTCATGTGTAACCATTCAAGTAATACACCTAAGTTCACATGGCCAGAAAGTGACAGAACTGGCCCAACTCAAATAACTCAAATATCTTCTCCAAGTTGACTCGATTTATCATCCCAGTCCTGAAATAATCTCTTTAAATTGCCATAATACTAATTTCAATCCCCTCCTCAGCTACTTACCACAGTATTCCATGAATTCTATTTGGATTCAGGTCTTTAATTCCTAGATCATTAGCGACTGAGAGCATATTTTCCTTCCACACACAGTGCCTCACACACACGGACACTTAAAACATCTGTGCAGGAGTTACCCTCCTAACACAGTCTCTCCATCGTGTGACTGGCTTCTCAGACTGTGCTTCCCTGCAAGCCATCAGGATACCCTTGTAGATAAATGAATACTGGCCAAATAGGAAGAGGTCACAGGAGTATGTGATTCTTCTTTTTTAAAAACAAAACAAAAAAACAACTTACTGCTTCCTTTTATTAAATAAGTAACACATGGTTATTGTAGAAAAATTTTAAATAGTGGCAAAAGAAGATAAAAATTATTTGTGATCTTGTTATCCACCACCATTAACATTTCGGTATAATCCTAAGAGATTAGATATCCTCTTTTTCCTACTAGTGACTACTGTTAACATCTAAACAACTGCTTGAGCCTATATTCTTTTATCAACATCAAAAATTTATGTAGTATGTCCTATATATTTATGGCACCCTTAGACATCTGGAAGTCTTTGACCTCCTCTAGAGCAATAGCTTGGTTAGACACGGAATTCGTGGATCACAATCTTTTCACTCAAGATTCTGTATATGTTGCTCAATCGTTTTGTTTTTTGGCATTATAAAAATTTGATACAAAACTCCTTTTTTTAATTACATGGAGCCTATTTTTTCCTTTATCTTTGAAATTCAGAGATTGTGGGAGTATATTCTAGTTTTGGGGTTTTTTTTCATTAATTTTGCCTGCAATTTGCCTCAGTATAGGCACCTACTTCTTTTTAAACTTCCATCCGAGCCCCCTTCTCTTAAAACTTCTACCTGGGCCAGAAGTCATGCGGCACCCGAACCTATCCTGGACTGTCAGGAATAGGTATTTGATGTGACCAAGGCCAGGATTTTCTTTACTGTAACTTGAGTTTTCCAATTTAGAAAAATCTAATCTGTTTGTGTCTGTGTGCCTAGATAGGACCCCATCTCTACACCAACTGTCTGACGCTGTAACTGTGGAAAGGCCAAATGCTGCTGTGGTGCATGGAAAACAGGAAAGCCTTAAGCAAAGGAGCATGTGAGAGGGCAAGGGAGAAAGAGTCTGAATAAAGAAGAGCAGAGAAAGAGAGGACTGACCCAAGATGGAATTGCTGTTAACTGTAACCACAACGATCCAGGATCACAAATCAACTCTCTGACTCTTGCTGCCTTGACAGGAAAAAGTCATAGACAAAAGAGAAATGTTCCCTTTTCTTCTCTCTTATAGTAGCAATATTTTTCAGGTCTTCTACAAAAGATGTAGGACTATTAATACACCAGAAAACACACACTTCCTTCACTTGTCATCCAATTTTTAATATAGATGAAAATACTGAAAAATACCTTGGTGAGCCCAAGCCAATTTCTTTCCAGACTTGAGGCAGGCAGATGTACCAAATGGATTCCCAGTCAAACAGGTTCTCAGCCAGGCTTCCAGCTTGTAGAAAGAAAAGGTCTTAGAGAGCCTTGAGAAGCCACTTTCTGCATGTAGTGGTTGCCACAGTGCAAGTTCATGAAGTGGATATATCTTCCTGGCTCCACTCACTGTACCTTCAATCAGAAAGCTGAGGGCCACAACAGCTTCTCGAGAGACGAGACTACTATGGGTCGAATGAAATGATGCAGTGAGTTGTTCTGGATCTAAAAGCAGCTCAAGGAGGTCTGACAGATGATCATAGACAAATGCTTGGTGACTGTAATCATTCCAGTTCTAAAAAATATCAAAATAAAGCACACTTAACAAAGAGATTCTACAAGACCTGAAAGTGTTGTATTTTAATTGTTTTGTACTTATATTTTGCCTCATCTCCTAAAAAGCATTTAAGGTAGCAATGTACACCTCATAAAGATTTTTTAAATATATGTGATAGGTATAAACAGATTCTCTGCCTTCTTTGGCTAATTCAAAAGTAATACTAACAGCTAATCCTTAGTGTGTGCCAACCAGTAAGTGTTATACAAACCTTAACATATTTAATCCTAGCAACAATCTTGCAAAAGATGCCATTACCATGCTCACTTTACAAATAAGGAAACGGAGATAGAGAAAGGTTAAGAATCTTAACCAGGGTCACAGAGCTGGTAAATACTCTAGGTTTCAGATCTAACTTTCGATGAAGCACTGGGTTTCCTTTTTTTTATTTATTTTTATTTGTCATTTTGTCTATTTGAGAGAGACAGCAGGGGAAGCGGCAGAGGGAAAGAGGGAAAATCTTAGGCAGAATCTTAACCTTAAGAATCTTAATCTGACTCAGGGCTCAATCCCAGGACCTGAGATAATGACCTGAGCTGAAACCAAAAGTTGGGTGCTCAACCAACCGAGCCACCCAGGGGTCCCATGTTGGGTTTCTCTACTTACCTTCTCATATTACAGGAGGAACTTCAAATTCCACTGGATGAAACAATGCAACTGATCTTACAGTAGCTAGATTTAAGACAAGTTATAACTTTTGGAATAAGCTTGGAGTTGGCAGATGTCTCAGTGACTTGGCTCATTCATTTGACAGATATTTTGTGAATATCTCTCATGTGGTATGAGCAGTGTTAACTGATGAATTATGCAAATTGGCTACGACATAGTCTTGTCCTCAAGGAACTCAGAGTCTATGTAGTGAAAAAACAATATAAGCGAGCAACTATTACACAGTTAGATAAGACCTAGGGCAGAGATCTGTGAAGACATGCTAGGAGCATGAGAGGAACAAGGAACTCCCCTTGGGGAAAAACAATCATTGTGGAGTGCTGTTTGAACAGATTCTTAATTAACGCAAACATATTTTTAAAAAAGGCTTAGGCCTAGGGAACAGCGTATGCAAAGACCCATAGGAATAAAATTACCTGTTGTGTTCAGAAAACTGGAAGTTTCTGGGTGGGATTTAGGAAGCATGCTGGGAAGTGTCAGGTAAAGTTAAAATAGTAGGCAGGGACCAATCAGGAAAGGCCTGTAGGAAACCCTAATAAAACATCTGGGCTTTATTTTGTGTGCCAGGGACTTTAGGGCTATTTTCTAAATAGCTGTACCCTTTTTTCTTTTTAATAAATTCTCATTTGGATACCAAAGAACATGTTAGGGACACTTGGATGGCTCAACTGGCTAGGCATCTGACTCTTGGTTTTGGCTCAGGTCACAACCTCATGGTTTGTGAGTTCAGGCCCTGCATCAAGCTCTGTGCTGACAACACGGAGCCTGCTTGGGATTCTCTCTCTCCCTCTCTCTCTGCCCCTCCCCCACTCGTGCCCATGCGTGTGCTCTCTTTCTCTCAAAATAAGTAAATAAATACTTAAAAAATAAAAAAAAAAACACGTCAAAGCAGAGCTGTCACTCTTCATCTCTCTTATTGCATCCTCCTCACCCATCGTAGGCCCTGAGGTGGCCCCATGGAGCACAAGATGAAAACGCAGTGACAATGATAATTCATTGATGGCAGCTTTGGCAGGAGACAGATCTAATCCTTCTGCATTTAGAAAGTCCAGTGTAGTGGGTGGGGTGCAGATTAAAAGCAGAGTGACCAGGTAGGATCTAATTATGGAAATCAAGGTCCCCCCACCTCCAAAATGTCATTATGGTCTATATAAGAGGAAGAGACAGAGTTTTATTATATATATATATATATATATATATATATATATATATGTGTGTGTGTGTGTGTATATTTTATTTATTTTTTTTTTTAAAGATTTTATTTCTTAAGTAATCTCTATACCCAACGTGGGGCTCGAACTCACAATCCTAACATCAAGAGTTGCATGCTCCACTGACTGAGCTAGCCAGGTCTTCTGAAAAGGGACAGACTTTTAAATTAGAGTTATTTTGGAGGCAGAATCGGGAAGACTTGACAAATAACTAGGTACAGGTGCTGAGAGAGTGAGCATCGGAAGCTGGTGGTAACTTGCACTGGCATAGAGAATATACGTTAATTTAAGTAAAGGGAGATTTTACTGTAGGCACACGTGGTCATCTCCCAAACTGAAGTGTAGGTAGGCCTCATAAGAACTGGAACTGGAAGGCTACCTTAAACCTGGTTCTTTCTCAGAGGCCAATGTCTCTACATGTCTGTTCCATTCTACTCTTTTTCTCTGATTACTTCAGTTTCTAATCCCTCATAACTCCAGGGCACTCATGAACATGGTGGCTATTCTGGTACCAATGTCACCTGAGCCACCAGCTCAAGCACCCCTCACAGACTGGTAACTTCTTCAGTTCCTGGGGCTACTGATGGGGCCAGGTCATCATTTCCAATCAGACCAATTTCACATACATACCTATGAATGGGTTACTCTAGTCAAGGGTCCATCTCTGGTCTAATCAGTTGTAGGGAAAGGTCATGCTATAGCACAAACTAAGTCACCATTTACTGGTGCTTACTATGAAACAAGTCTCATGCTATTATATTAGTGAATTCTCACAGCCATCCAGAAATGTGCAATATCATCCCCACTTACCAAAGAGAAGCCAAGGCCTAGAAAAGTTAACTAACTTGCCTAAAATCATGTGATACCAAGTGGCAGAGCCAATTTGAATACAGACTACAGATGGTTCAAAACACCGTCTCTATACGGTACCCACTCAACAGGAAATACATGTGGAAAGAGCACACAATTATTGGCCTTTCTAATACATCTGGACTTGGGCATTCTGAAATTAAGGTATAGATAGGGTATCTGCGTGAAGAGGGGAATCTAAAATGCAGACAAACTCAGGAGTCATTGAGATACATAGAGTAATGGGAAGAGAAGAATTATGTTTAAAGAATATGTCTAGTGTGAGGGGGGAAAAAAAAAAAAAGAATATGTCTAGTGAGAAGACAAAATGGCCCCAGGCAGAATCCGGGGGGAAAAGCAGCCTGTCGGGGCCAGGCGGGGGAAGCTCATGAAGAAGAGTGAGAAGGAATAATTAAAAGCAGAACCAGGAGGGAATAGCATCATGGAATATAAGGGTGGCCAGATTTACTCGAAAAAGATTATAAAAGTACCAAATATCAGAGAGGTTTTTGTTGTTGTTGTTTGCCTCAGAACAATTTGTGTGTGTGTGTGTGTGTGTGTGTGTGTGTGCGCCTCAGAACATTTTTAAGGAACCTGCACATGGCAGTAATACTGAGGTCTATGTTTTCCTTAAAGTTCTTCAGAATACTTTTACATAAACGGGTAAAACCATTTCAGTTTTCCTTACAAAGACAGAAGAAATAACACAATTTCTAAAACTCACAACATGAGGCAGTTAAATTTAACTTCTAGGTCATCACATCATATAATATTACATAAGCATGCTGAGCTTAAGCATACTGAAGCACATCATTTAAACATATGAGAAGATATTTTTACAGAAGTTTCGTCAGTAGATCTCAACAGACTTTGCAAACACTACATCTTTTCATTTATCCTACCTTAGTCAAATAAGTAGATTCAAATTCATTGACATTTGCAAAACTGAGAATTCTAATGAGAGTACAGTGAATAGTTTGCCCCCAAATCATGCAATTTTTGTGTCACCAAAGGAGCAGAAATCACTTATTTCAACTAAGATTGAAAATATTTATTTTGTTTTATAATAAGGAAAAGAAATGAAAAAAGCAAAACAAAGCAAGCATGCCAGCAAATGACTGGCTTATATAAGTAATCCTAACACAATTTTTAATGAAGACAAATCATCTTCCTCACAAATTCCCTTTCAGAGGAGACCAAAATTTAAACAGTACCTTATTATGGCAACTGGATTTTTCAGCCAAGTCAGGAGACTGAGATCTATTTCTGGGACTAGGCCACTCTTCTCCAATCAAAGATGTCCTCAGGGAAACCTTGTTTAACTGCTGTATATATAAGAAGAGCAGAAACTGTAGGGTGTCCACTGAAAGCTGTCCAAGAAGAAAAGAGATGATGAACACATGTCTTTAAACCACACCAGTCCAGGGACACCTGGATGGCTCATTTGGTTAAGTGTCTCTTTTTTTTTTTTTTAATGTTTATTCATTTTTGAGAGAGAGAGCGCACATGCGCGCATGAGCAGAGGGAGGGGCAGAGAGAGAGGGAGACACAGAATCTGAAGCAGGCTTCAGGCTCTGAACTGTCAGTACAGAGCCTAATGTGGGACTCGAACCCATGAACCAGGAGATCATGACCTGAGTCGAAGTCTGACGCTTAACTGACTGGGCCACCCAGGTGCCCCTAAGTGTCTGACTCTTGATTTTGGCTCAGGTCACGATCTCATGGTTCGTGAGATTGAGCCCCACATGGGGCTCTGCACTGACAGATTCTCTCTTTCTCCCTCTCTTTCTCTCTTTCTCTCTCTCTCTCTCTCTCTCCCTCTCTCTCACAACCCCCCTCAAAATAAAATAAACTTAAAAAAAGAAAATCACATCAGTCCCTATTCTACAACTAAGTAGATATAGTAAAATAAATTCACGACAGTTTGCTGATCTTAAGAACAAAAATGTAGAAACTTGCTAGCATTTGATATGTAGGTCTCTGATACCCAGGAGTTCCTAAAATCAATTAAACTGAAGTCACCTACCTTCTTGGAAAGCTATGTAGCATCTTTGGCTGTAGACATTCTCTCCCAAAATTGATGAAGTGGAAAAGATGGAGCACATACTTTTAAAAAGTATATTATTTCAAAAGTTTACAATTAAAAAAAAGGAAACACTTTAGTCATTTGAATAAATAAATTAATGGAAGAAAGGAAGAAGGAAATTTCACCAAAATTTGGAGGTTGGTCTAACCTAAGACTCACAGACTTATCAACAAAGTTTAGGGTATCAATGCAACACTTGAAACTGTATGTAATTTTTTGGTGTATGTACATTTTATAGGGGAGTAGGACTCAGGTTTTCATCAAGTTCTTCAAAGAGTGTGTGACTTAAAAAAATATCACTGGTCTGATAGAGGTTTATAAATCATTTCGTATTTGAAAAAGGGTCTGGTTTGAAGCTCAGGATTTGAAGTTCATGATTATCCTCAGATATCCATTCCCATGCACATACAGGAGGCACAAAAAAGTAACACATCTGGTACTATAGCTATAGAATAGCTGAAAATCACTCTACCTAAGAACTTAAAAATACAGAATCTCAGGATCACCTAGACCTACTCAGTCAACTGTCAATGGAACCCCATGAATCTACCTATTAAACGTTTACTTTCTTAATCAAGTTTTTTGAGATAACTGTAGATTTGAGATTACATGCAGTTGTAAGGATAGAGAGACCCCGTGTACACTGTATTCAGTTCCCCATCTTGCAAAGCTATAATACAGTAGCACTACCAGGCGACTGACGTTGGTGCAGCCAAGTTACAGAACATTTCCATCAACACAAGGATCTTGCACGTTGCCCTTTTATAGCCACACTCACTCCCTGCTTCCCCCTCCCACACCCACCCCTTCCTTAATCCCTGACAATCACTTATCTGTTCTCTATTTTTGTCATTTCAAGAATGTTATATAAATACAGTATGAAACCTTTTGGGACTGGTGTTTTTATGCTCAGCAAAATTCCTTGATTTTCTACATACTTCCATTAAATAATTATATGTTATCATTATTCTTTCATATACCTTCCTATTCAAGAGACTATAAGATCCTTGTCTTTTTCATTTTTCTATTCCTGGTAATTACCATAGCACATAGCACATAATAAGCACTCAAAAAATGTGGAGCTTCTTGAAGGTTTCATTCATCTCTGTATCCAGCATCCACTACTGTACCTCACACATAGTAGACACTCGATAAATGTTTAATTAACGAATAACTGTACTGTTCTTTATCTCTTGGTTGCTTGCAACACTTTCTTTCAATTTCCAAAACCCTGTTTAGATATTACGACATGTGGCAGAGAGTGACTAGTACTAACTAAATATACCTTTGCTTTTCTTCCTGGGCACACGACTACATAGTATTTCCCAGCCTCTCTTGAAGTTAGACATGGTATAACTGAGTTATAGTCAATGGAATGTGGGTGGATTGACATATACTATTGAGTCTCCCAAAAACTCTCCCAAAAGAAATGGCAGTAAAAGACTCCGAGACCCTAGTGGACATGGCTGGGAAAAATTGTATCATGCCTGCAATTATTCATTTCCACATCCTCCGGGAGGCTTTTGGGTCCGATACATGGCCATAGGAGTTCTTTACCTCCTGTGAGGTAGTTTATCTCCCCAACTTCCTGATTTTAGACATGGACATATGACAAAGCTTTAGCCAATGGAATGAAAGTCATTGCAGTCTATGTCACATCAGAGCCAAAGTTTTAAGAGGCATCCTGAGCTTTCTCCTGCTCTGCTGCTCTTCCCTTCTGTCCTAAGAATAGGCACGACCAACACAGAACATGTTTCTTCGGCCTGGGTCCCCAAATGAGGAGACACAGGGAGTCAAGCCATCACCTGGAAGAGAGGCCTAGCTAAAGTGCAAGCTGCACATAGAATAAGCAAGAAACAAACCTTTGTTACCGTAAACCACTGGAATTTCATTTTTGTTTGTTTTTAACTGCAGCAAAGCTAATATAATTGTGGTTCCAAAAGACAGATGACTAGATCCCTGAGTTATTGCTCGGACAACAGCAGCCTAGAGATCCATCCAACCGGATGCCCTGTGGTATACTGCTGCTTGAAGGAGAAATAAACTGTTAACTGCGCCAAGCCATGGAAATGCCAGGATTGCTTATTACTGTAAGGAGCCTACTCTGATTAATATACTTTCTCTGTGAAGTCTTTCCTGATCACCGGAACTAATAATTCTCTTCCCTATTCTATTTCTGCACTTTACGTTACACTTTTACTATTGTACATTCTACACTATCAAATAGCACTTTTTCACACACCAACCTCCCCTATTACGCTAGGAGCTCCATGAGGGCAGAGATGCTATTCCAATCATCTTTGAATCCCAGCACATAGCAGATGCTTACTTAAAAACAGTCGGGTGCCCTTATGAACCATGTATCAATGGTTCATAAGCACTGACTCACCTTAAAATATTTTTAACTTTCTTTGAGAGAGATAGGGCATGCGTGTGTTCAAGTCAGGGAGGGGCCGAGAGAGAGGGAGGGAGAAAGAATCCCAAGCAGGCTCCACACTGTCAGCGTGAGCCCAGTGCAGGGTCCGATCTCACCAACCATGAGATCATGACCTGAGTGGGAATCAAGAGGTGGATGCTTAACTGACTGAGCCACCCAGGTGCCCCTCACCTTAAAATATTTTTAAAGTCAATGAAAGTATTTGCTTCTTTCATTTGCTGTGTTCTTGTAATGTTTTGGAAGTAGGTGAATAGGGATTGCTAAGTAAGAGCTAATTCATTAAATACCACCCAAATGGAACTGTTTAAAAAAAAAAAAAAAAAGGCACTTTGGGATCACAATGATCATTCACCTAGAACCACACACTGCACAGCTAGTACAAAACTTACAAATAGTTTCTTTCTCAAAACAATGAAACACACATACACATACATATACATCTATACCTGATTTCTTTGCTTTTCGACTTCATCCTCAGACATGCAGTTGGACAGAAGCTCGGACCATTCCAGGCGCTCTTCTGGTGTCTTCACTGCAAGACTATCAAATATTTCAAAGTAAAGCCACGCCAGATCCTTGGCCAACTGCAGCTTCCCACATGCAATGTGCCTCCACGTAGACCAGTACAGGCGTGGGTAAGCCCCCTCTGTGGCCCGGGTTCGCACATAGGTGGATATCTTCCTGAGATAGTGAAGACTGAACTTGGATGGAGGGGGGACTTGCAAGGCACCCACTATAAAGGGTTCTGCTTTCACCCAGAGGAGAACTCCGGACTGAGCCATATTATCTCTAAGGACATCTGTGTGAAAAGACTTCTTGGCATACCTACGAAACAAAAGTTTTTTCACAGACTGATTTGAACAAAACTCATTTATGCATTTTCTTTTGATTTTTTGTTTTGTTTCACTTACACGGTTTCTTTAAGGTGACCCCTCCCTTAACTATTTTAAGATGTACTAGGTCAGTTTAAAAAGCAGATCTAGTTCATCAACCAAGAGCAGAATTCTTGGTCAGATCTCACTCCAACCCATTTGAACAAGAAAAATTTTGTGATGAAACAAAATTATCTTCCTTGAATTGTTTGAAGTGGTTGTTTTAGGAAGAGTGTAAATGTATGAAGTATGAGTTCCTGCTCAGGAAAGGAAGAAATGAGTCACCTCTTCACAGGACATCTTTGCCTGCCCTGAGGGGGAATGGTAGTCAAAATAAGGGGGATAAGACTTCCAAGTCAAATCACTTACACATAGAGGATGGCAGGTTAAAATTCTGGATGTGTTAACTGACATATAGTTCAATATGAAGCACTAACATGAGGCAGATGAATACTCACACGAGCATAGGCTGCAAAAATAGATCATCTTTATTCTCTGTAACAGTGAACCCGTTCTGGCATATTCTTTGTGCTTAGTTCAGGTGCAGTGCTTTTAGATTTTGCTTGTTGGTTCTTGGTTTTAACAATATACAATTTTTATGGGATAGTTCTAGCTAAAAACAGAAGGGGAAGAAATCATCCACTGTTCCACCATCAAAGGGAAACTAGTAAACATACTCTTGTGTTTCCTTTCTATCTCTTTTTCTACACAGACCGGAGGTTAGTTTTTGAATTTTCAAATGTGCGATAATACCATGTATACAATTCTGTCACTCTAAATAAATGTACCCGCATGTATTCACCTGTTCTCCTATTTTCAGACATTAAGTAGGTTTAAAAGTTTTCACAAAAACAAGGCACGCAAAATACTGATCATTGTTGAAGCGGGGTGATGAGCACATGGGGGTTTATTTACCTATTCTACTTTTGTGTATGTTAAAATTTTCCACTATAAAAAAAAAAGCTTAAATGTAGGTGAAGGGTGAAGGGGATTAAGAGGTACAAAATTCCAGTTATAAAATAAGTAAGTCACGAGGATAAAAAGTACAGCATGGGGAATCTAGTCAATAATACTGTACTAACTTTGGTGACAGATGACACCCACCCTTGTGGTATTTTTGTAATGTACATAGTTGTCAAATCACTACGTTGTACAACTGAAACTAATACAATGTGTATCAACTATACGTCAATTAAAATAATGAAGAGTTTAAATGTTATAATTAATGCTATATTACTGTCTTTCTGTGTATTTTCTGCACTATGATTATTTCCGGGAAAATTTTCAGATGTGCATTTGTGAAATGAAGTAAATGGCATTTCTAAAGCTCCTGATACATATTCCCATTGCTTTCCAAGATGACTGTATCAAACTGTATCATCACTTGACCAAGGGGTACCACTTGACCATTGAGCAATCCTCAGCATTAAAAATATCACTTTAAAAAACCTTCCTTATACGACTGATGGAAAACGTTTTATTGCTATAATTGTATTTTGCCTTTCATTCCAAAAAAGGCATGCGTCTTTGGGGAACTATCTGCTCCAAAAATAACTGACATCAGTCGAATGCTTAATACCTGCGAGGTAGCACGCTAAATATTTTTCACTTTCACCTCCTTTCGTTCTCTCAACCACCTGGAGATAATATGATTGTCCCCATTCTCAGATGAGAACACTGAGGCTTAGAGAAGTCAAGGGACTTACTCACACTCTTAAGTTGCCACTGTTCTGGATCAGAATTCAAGTCGGTCTGACTTGAGAACCGTGTTATTTACAAATGTACTTTAGGAACCCAGTTTGGGAAGAATCTCCGAAAACGGGGCTGGATCCAGGAGAGGATTACCAGAATGAGTGGCCTTAGATGTGAGGCCACAAAGGGCCAGGTAAAGGAATGTGGGAGC
This sequence comes from Panthera onca, assembly GCF_046562875.1. Classification (NCBI taxonomy): domain Eukaryota; kingdom Metazoa; phylum Chordata; class Mammalia; order Carnivora; family Felidae; genus Panthera; species Panthera onca. The sequence continues at coordinate 81,070,859 of NC_138347.1, read as the reverse complement.
ATGAACCGGAAAGAAGGGTGTGAGAGGCTAAACGACAGCTGGCTTCATACAAGGGAATGGCTTAGCGTTGTTCTGAGTAAAAGAGATCAGAGTTAACGTGAGAAAGATCTCAGTTCGCCCCAAAACGGAAAGCGACTGCTCTGTGAGATACTGAACTCCTGTTCCTGACGTGTGCGACCAAACGCCAGGGTACGAACTCTCCATTTAACTGCGAGACTCCAGACGGCTAAATTCGTAAACAAGGGCTCTGTGGCTCTCAAGAGCAGCCCCGGGGAGGGCTGGGGTTGGGGTTTTCAGGCGGGGACAGCGGCCTGAGACCACAGAGGTCCTCTGGGGGCTTCGCCGACACCTCCGATGTTGTCCGGGTTCGGGGCCGCACCAGCTCCCCGGCCGGACTCTGGGAACCGGGATGGCCCAGCCGACAGGCCCCGTGGCGGGCCCGAAACCCGGCCATCTCCAGGGCAGCCTCCCCACCCTCCCTCCCTGGCGCCGGCCCGCGCGCAGTTACCTGCGAAGGCACGGCCGCTCCGCCGCACCCTCCGCGTGCCGCCGCGCCCCGCTCACCCGGCCCAGCCCCTCGCCCACCGCCTCCTCCACTGCGCAGGCGCCAGGCCTCGCACCACAGAGAACCGGAGGCCCACGCAGCTAGAGCGGCCGCCAGGTTCTCCCGCGGACTGAGAAAAACTCGGCTGAGGCCGAGAGTCCCCGGTGCTGGGACCTGGAGCCAGGCCTGGCCGCTTTCTGGTGCCGCGTCTCCCCACGCAGGGAAGTAGCAAGTTTTTTATTGCTCCACCCAACCAAGGTCAGCCAGTAGCTGCTGGTAAGGTCAGCACGCTTTGATCAGTAATATAACAATGACAGTTTACGTTTGTAGTGTTTACTAGGGGCCGGCAATGTGTAAAGCACGTTTATGTGCTATTATCTCAGTCTTCCCAAGAGCCCTTCAAGTTAAGTACACTTGACTTACTGAGAAGTAAACTAGAGGTAAAAGAGGTCTATGTAATAGATCCCTAAGGTCACACAGAAAGAGAGCTCCCAGGATAGAAACCCAGGCCGTCTGAAGCAACCCCCCAGGATTAGCTCCTTAACTTTGTTAGCTGTCCTGCCACGTTAGGGCCTTCACGAAGCTTTTTTGGATTCCACCCTACAGAAGACATCACTCCTTCCTCGAAGCCTCCACGTAATGATTTTTAGCCATTTCCTGGTTTCTTAGTTCGTTTATGGCCTCTATAGGTGTGGGAGATACAAAAGTAAATAAGGCGATAAAATGCAATTTAGTTTCTCTTTGATGTGGCCTCCCCTATTAGGCGTTTTCCTGAAAGCAGTAACCTTATCTTGCTCTTCCCTCTATGAGTCAGGAGACAGGGTCTTTGGATTCAAATAGATCTGGGTGAGAATTCAAGCTGCACCACTACCTTGAACAGATTCTGTCACCTCTTATGCCTTTGTTCCAACAGCAATGATTATTGAGCACAACTGTGTGTCTGGCACAGTGCTAGGCACTAGGACCCCAGCAGTGAACAAAATAGATAAGATCCTTTTTTGGAGTGTATATTTTAATAGGAAGAATAGATAATATGTATTAAGGAAAAAATTGGACAATTTCAGATATTAATAAGTGCTATGAATTTGGAGGGGGAGGTAGGGGGGTCAATGCTGAATTTGAGCTGAGGACTGAAGAATAAGCCATCATATGAAAATCGCAGTCGAAGCAACTTTTACTCTGTGGCAGGCTTCATTCTAAGGTGCTGTTCTATTCAGGTGTGAACAGAACAGTCCAGGTTCATGCTGTCTTGAAACTGGCATCCAGTTGTGTGAGTGTGGGGGATAGGGATGGAAAAAAATAGGATGGTGTAAGAGTAAGGGACTCAGTAGGGGCTGTTTTTGATTGGTTGATCAAGGAAGTCTTCTCTGAAGTAGTGACATTCCAACAGATTTGAGTGGAAAAAGGAGTCACCCATGTTAAGAACTAAGGGAAGAGTGCTTCGGGCAGAGAGAAAAGCTAGAACAAAGGCCTTAGGGAGAAATAAGTTTGGTGTATTTAAAAAAGAAAAAAACCAGTTTTGCTGGAACATGGTAAGGAGTATACTCCTTAGGTGCAGGTACAGATCATCTTAAGCTTTAAAATTCTTTTTCCAGCTTTCTTGTGACATATACAGAGTTTTACAAGCTATCATAAAGAGTTGGGGTTTTATTTTAAATGCAGTGAAAAGCCATTCGGGGCTTTTGAGCAGGGTAATGACAGGATCTGATATGTTTGTAAAATATCATGGGGATGGGGGTCAGGAGTGAACACAAGATACTAAAATATTAAGAGTGGAGGCAGGAAAACCACTTAGGAGGCCTTGCCAAGTGAGAGGTGATGTGACTTGGCCCTGAGAGGTAGTGGAGATGTACAGGAGCGGAAAAGATTCAGGATACAGTTTAAAGGCAAAGATTTGGATAGGGGACACAAGGGGAGGAATCAAGGTAGACACCTACAATTTTGTCGTGAACAAGTAGGTGGTGGTGCAATTAATCAGATGAACAAAAGCAGGTGGGGCGAATCAAAGAGTTCTCATAAGTGTGATGATAGTTATTCGTTGCGTGTTTACTGTGCAAGACGCTGTGCTAGACGGTTTACAGCTTTTCTCCCTTTAAAGTTTCACAACATTGCCAGTAAAATGTTTTGCCTCAGGTTTGTAAATAAAGTTTAGGCTAGACTTGGGGGGGGGGGGTATGGGAGGGGGTATGGAGGGGGTATGTTCTCACCGCTAAGAAGTGGTGGAAGCCGAATCCGAACCTAAGTATGTCTGCCTCCATAGCCTCTTCTCCGTGAAACCCAGGCAATTTTCTTCCGGGATTGTTCGAAGAGGGTAAATAAGTTCTCCTAAGCAATTCGTCCGCCCTACGTTTGGCGTAGAGTAATTGTCTCCGCCCATTCCTCCAAAGTCCCTCTGCTCCCGCATCCAGCTCAAAGCTCTACATGAATGAAATTCCGAGACTTGTAACCGAGGTAAACCTTCCCTCCCACAATTGGTCAGTGCTGCAGGAGGAACTTCGTGATTGGTGGAGAGTCCGAGGAGGCGGGCGGGGGGAATTCCTATACTTCGGGTGCCCTCGCTTGGCATCGTTTCGCCCCGACCGCCTTTTTACGTAGATTTCTACGACTCGCCGCTACCGGGCCTGAGCGGATTCCTGCGGCGGCGCGATCCTCTGACGTTTTCTCCTCTAATAGGCCCGGAGCTGCGGCTACAATTCGGAAGCCTAACTGGCCGCCCGCGCCTCCTCGGAGGTGAAGTGTACTGCGCTGATTGGCTGCGAGGAGCCGGCCGCGTGTGATGTCCCGAGCAGCGATTGGCTCTCGCCTGCTAGGGGCTTCTCTCCCGGGGACTCGGGACTCCCGGGAAGTGGACTGGCAGGGGAGGGGGCGAGCTAGCTGTAGCTCCGGACCGAGGAGGAGACCCCGGTGTGAGGCGGCCTCTCAGCGCCGGGTGGGCTGGTGAGCCGACTCGGCGGCGGCGGAGTCTGTAAGGAACGCGTGGGCTAGGGACCGGCACAGAGGCCGGCACAGAGAAACCATGGCCCCGCAGAACCTGGGCACCTTCTGCCTGTTGCTGCTGTACCTCCTCGGGGCCGTGATCGCCGGGTGAGGAACAGGCACCCGCGGGCACGGGGCCCGTGAGTCGGTCAGTCTTGGCTGGGGTAGAGGGAGCATTGCCAGACTGAGGGAGTGGAGAGGGGCGTTGCTGAGGTGAGGCGGTGGGGGCAGAAGAATGGCTGGTGTGGGCCAGGCCAGCGGGCTGGAGAGGAGAGCAGTGGGTGGCTCGAGTGAGAGGAGCTTAGGTCCAGAGGCCCTTAGAGCTAGAGTTGCCCAGAGGAGTGGGATTTGGATGCAGTGCCAGACACAGTGTGGGGGTGGGGGTACTGCTGAGCTGGATGGAAAAGGGGACCATACAGTGTTGAGCCTGCATCGAGCCATTGGAGGGGCTGACATTAAAGTGGGTGGGTTATTTTGCGAGTCTGAGTGAAGACGTGAGAACAGGTAGGAAAGTCATGCTGGGACTAGAGGAAATTGGATTGAGGGAGCAAGGCAGACGCTTTGGAGAGTTCTTGAACTTCCCAGCTTCTTGAGATAATTGAACCTAAGCTGTCATCATGCCTCACTGTCTCTCTCCATGGTACATTCTTGAGAAGCTGAATAATCTTATGAGCGGGAAGAGCATTTCACCAACAGGTAGTGAGCTGGGATTCAAGACCACCCACCTCACTTACGAATTATGTGACTCTGAAGGAACCACCTAAATTCTTATCTGTAACATGAGGGTAATAAGGTTCCTCCTGTAGGAAGGGAATAGGACCACCTGAACTCTTAAGGATCCTTCCATCCGTTTAGATCCATGATCTTACAAGCCTGGTGACCACGGGATATGATCTGCCAGGCTCATATTTTAGAATGTGGGGAAATAGTAAAGTCTTAGCTTCTAACAATTCATAAGTTTCTCTAAATGGAGGAGGTGCTACTTAACAAAGCTTTAAAATTGAAAGTGCTTGTTATTTCTTAAAATTTTTTCCCCCGTGCATGTCTGCTTAAACTTTGTTGTCTTCTTTATCTTGTGAAACATTTGAAATTTCTTAAAAATTAACTTCTTCTAGGTAATGCTTGTTTTTCTTAGTATGTTTTTGTTAGTACTTAATTAAAGCAACACATACCCTAAGATATTTAAACAAATGTCAATATGACTACTGTTAATTCTTTAGCTTTAAACATCAGCCTTTTATAAAGAAGTCTTTTGGGAACTGTAATATTGATGCTAAACTATGCCAGTCATCTTTTCCCTGATTTTTTCTGAGCTGTTACTTAGCCATTTTATATTATTATATTTATACTATTATATTGTTATTACATTACATTATTTTTGTATTATTCTAAGTGAGACTCATTCTTTAAACAGCTCTTTTGTTACTAATTTTAATGAACCTTTTGATTTAGTCCTTGTCTCAAGAGATGTCAGATGTTTGCAGATTTTTGGGAGGAGGCTAACGCATCTAACTTTCATGGAATCCCTTGAGAGTGACCATTTTACAAACTTCTACATGAAATGATTAAATGACTTTCCTAAAGTGGGACTAAGAGCTTATGGAATAATTTTCTCAGTGTGGTGGCTTATATCACCTGGCACCCCAATGCATTTTATCCCCACTACGTTTTAAAATCACCATCGCTGCTACATTAGCGTGTCCATTGTGAACAACTTTCCCATCCCCTTTGTTGAGAAATGCATTTTCAGAATAACTTTCGGTGGCTCAAGTGACTCTGCCAAAAGGAGTAGGTGTTTGTGAGCATGTTTATTCATTTCATTCAGTGTGTGTGTGTGTATGTATGTGTGTATATATATATATATACACACACATACATATACAGGTGTCTTCTATGGGCTACAGTCCCTGCCCTGAAAGTTTATTATACTCTGTTGTATCCATTGGCCCTTCTTGCAAAGATTCCTTTTGTAATTAATTTGGTTCAAGCATAGTCCCGTGCAAGGTGGTCAGTGGTCAGCCCTTATCTCCCACATACATATCATGCCATGTGTGTATTTGTAGCTGCTGAGACTTACAGGCTCCTGTATGTGGGCTTCAGCAGCTGTCTATAATTAAGACTTGACAATGACAAACTAGTATAACTACTAACAATGACTGCAAGATTGATACTTCCGCTTTTAGCAAAAAAACACACAACTCATACATCCAAATAGATGTTATTCTTTCTTCAGGGCTCTTACTGGATTTTGGCTTAACCTCCATGTTAGCCTCTGAACTTAATTTCAGTCACTTCATGTTTAACATTTCAAACAAAGCTACTACTAGAACATTTATGTGATGTAATCTTGTAAAGAAAATCGCCCTTTGAGGTTGTCACTTGACCTTTGGAAACAGCCAGAAGTCATTTAAAGTCACTAATAGAGGGAATGAAAAAGGAGAGTTAATTTGATTATACGGTTATTGGTTGAAAGTAACACATATGACCATAAATAATAGTTTTCTTGCCTGAAGATAGTTTTAAGAGAAGTATACCACAGATGTTTTGAATAATTTCAGCAAAGTTCAAAAAGTACATAGGCTGTCATTGTGATTGCTTCAATGTATAAGAACTCGTTACAAATTCCGAGGTTTCTCTTTGTAGTCATTCTTTTTTTGTGCATCACGTGTATATCTTCATTTTCCTACCTCTTTGCTCATTCACAGACCTAATGTAAAGGAAAAAATTTCACTTTTAAAAATGTAATGTATACTTCTTTAATGAAGTACCCTTTCCCTCTCCCTACTCCCCAGGCGAGATTTCTATAAGATCTTGGGGGTGCCTCGCAGTGCATCTATAAAAGACATTAAAAAGGCCTACAGGAAACTGGCCCTACAGCTTCACCCTGACCGGAACCCCGATGATCCTCGAGCTCAGGAGAAATTCCAGGATCTAGGTGCTGCTTATGAGGTGAGTCAGTAAAAAGGATGAAATAGGAATGAAACCTACAGTTACAGAAAAGACAGTGTAACACAGAGTAGCACTCCTTTCTTTCAGGTCACTTCTTTTTCAGAATAGACAATGGGTAAAAGTAAAGTCAGTGTTTGCTGTTATATTGTACATTAGCGTTAGCATACTGCCATTTTCTGACTTTTTCCCAACAGTATTTGTTTTATTAAGGAGGGTAATGTTGAAAAAGATGAAAGAATGATTGATAGATTCATGAGTAGACTGATCCTCAGTCGATCAGTTTGAGAGCTAGAGCCAGAAATAGAATCAAAGTCTGAATGAAGATTGCAAATCCACATGCCCACATGGACCAGACACACAGCGTGCAGGGCGGTTATAAGATAAAACATGACAGTGGCTTCTCTGCCTCCATATTGGGATTCCCTATTAAGGGAACGATGAGGACTGTGACAAAACTAAAGCCCTCTTGCCCCCTTTCAAGGGAAGCTGTTTTTCAACCCCAGCCAATTTTTGCCATGTACAAATGGAAACATGGTGTTGCCATTTAAAAAAAAAACATAGTGTTTTTATTTTAAATTAAATGAGAAGTCATTTAATTTTTCAGGAGAAGTGCTAATCCAGATTTGTATGTAATTCTTTTGACTGGAACATTTTTGTAACTAATTCGATTTAAAAATTTCTTTTTTGTGCCGATCAAACAAAACACAGCTACAGTTTGCAATTTGCAAACTAATCTGGAGAGGAAGACACTTTCAATATCATCTCATTTAATCTACACTAGGTCACCATAAAATATAGAGCTGGGCATATTCTTATTTCCATTTTCTTTTTTTCATTTTTAATAACACTGAGGAATATTTGTTGAATGCTTAATAAATTATATACTATTTGAAAAATTTATACACAGATTCTTTCAACACTATGGTGAAAAAATCTTATAAATAAGTTCTGATAATCTTTTGTCTATTTAAATTAGGAATTAGCTGTTTTTCTTTTTTTTTTTTTTTTTTTAATGTTTTTATTTATTTTTGAGACAGAGAGAGACAGAGCATGAGCAGGGGAGGGGCAGAGAGAGAGGGAGACACAGAATCCAAAGCAGGCTCCAGGTTCTGAGCTGTCAGCACAGAGCCTGACACACTCTGGGGCTCGAACTCATGGACTGTGAGATCATGACCTGAGCTGAAGTCGGAGGCTTAACTGACTGAGCCACCTAGGTGCCCCAGGAGTTAGCTGTTTTTCATGTACTGCAATTCACCTTTCCTCTAGAAATAGATTAAGAGATCAGGGTAGGGAGGGGTTCCAGGTTTAATGAGGTATAGTTGACAAAACTGTAAGATGTTTAAAGTGTATGTCATGATGATTTGATATATGTATATAGTGTGAAAGGATTCGGCCCATGTAACTAACACGTCTGGCACCTCACTTACTTGTCTCTTTTTATGGTGAGAACATTGAAATTCTGCTGTCTTGGCAGATTTCAGTTATACATTCCAGTGTCGTCATGCTAGTCACCATTGCTATTTTCTAGAAGGACACAGAAAAAAAATAAACTCTGGAAGTTATGGAGCTAAAACTTTTGAATGCAAGTTAAATCCCTGGATAGTGAGAAGGCTGGAAACAAATCCGAAAAATACTTTAGTAAGTCAGAAAAACCCAAAAGGAAGAGATCCCAAGGCCTAAATTAAAGAATCCACTGACCTGAAACAGTGACTTATACCTAGGGGAAACCTAAGCCTAATGGGGTCCCCCTTTTCCTGTTGATACCTTCAGGGATCCTATAGGACCAAAATTCCTAACCTGGAACCCACAAATAAACTTGAGAGTGTTGGTGGACCCTCTTAGGCAGAACATTTTGTTTCTTGCTGATAATATGGATTCCATATTTTGCACTGTATTTCCCATAAATATTCCCATTGTTTGCTAGGAACCCAATAGTCCAAAATATTTTTTAGGGAAGCTGCTGCTAAGAATTTACCATGTTCTTTCAAGTCTACCATATTCTTTAGCTATGACCTAGACAGGCTGTACATAAATCATTCATGAGATTGAAGATTATTTAACTCTAAGAACCTTTCTAGTCACTAGGTCTAATTTTCTTTTTTCTTTATATCATTCATTTGGTTGCCTTTGGTCGGTAGATAAATTAGTGTTCACGAATCAAAATCCCAGTTAAGTTGAAGAGTCTTTTGTGAATAGAAATTTGTCTTCTCTACGGAACTGGGGTTACTGTTGGCATTTTAATTAGTTGAGACTCTAGGTTGGTTGGCCAGTCAACTAAGAACCTTTCTTTCTTTTGAAATTAAAATAGCTTCTAAGACCATGGAATAAAATTGCATTCCTTAGAAGACAACTGAGGAAGAAGTGAATTATAATAGATAACTTTAAGGGTAGTTTTTTGGGAGGGTTATTACAGAGGCCTCTGCTGTCTGTAAAGAGACTGACTTTAAAATAGTTTTTGTTTGGGGATTTTGAAATGGTGTTTCTTTTAGACCCATGTGTGGGATACATTTCTTTGCAAGACCAGACCACAGTAGACTTGAAAGTAAAAATACTGAAACTGCAGATCACATGATGATAAGAGTTTTGAGGTTTTGTGTTGTTGTTTTTAAGTGAATTCTGCCCACTTCTACTTCCCTGAAGTAGCTTTTTTTTTTTTTTTTTTTTTTCCTTTTGAGGATATTTACCAAATATTCCTTTCCATGTGGTCTATCATAATGCTTTTAGTCAAGTACTCTGGTCACTTTTGGACTAACCCATTTGTCTTTCCTTTTAAGAATGCTTTCTCTTGGGGCACCTGGGTAGCTCAGTTGGCTCAGGTCATGATCTCACAGTTCATGAGTTTGAGCCCCGCATCAGGCTGTGTGCTGACAGCTCAGAGCCTGGAGCCTGCTTCAGATTCTGTGTGTGTGTCTCTCTCTCTGCCCTTCCCGTGCTCATGCTCTCTCTCTTTCTCTCTCAAAAATAAACATTAAGGGGCACCTGGATGGCTCAGTCGGTTAAGCAGCCAACTTCGGCTCAGGTCATGATCTCACAGGTCCGTGAGTTCGAGCCCCGCGTCGGGCTCTGTGCTGACAGCTCAGAGCCTGGAGCCTGTTTCAGATTCTGTGTCTCCCTCTCTCTGACCTTCCCCCATTCATGTTCTGTCTCTCTCTGTCTCAAAAATAAATAAATGTTAAAAAAAAAAAAATTAAAAAAATAAACATTAAAAAAAGAAAAAAGAATATTCTCTCTTATATACGCAATTTCTTTTAACATTTAAGATAAATTTAGAAAGATAAAATATTTTAGTGGCTCCTTACACATCTCTCAGCCCTGAGCCAGAAGTGTGTCCTGTTTATATATGCTAGTCAGGTCTTCCCTTTCTTTTGCTGAGTCAGCAAGCCCCATCTACTTCCAACCTTTTCCTGAGCCAGTGCAAGTATGGGTTTGAAATAACCCTTCAATCTGCTGTCTAAACAGAAGTTTTAAAATGACCAAGAAGGTATAAAGTTATTTAACTGTCAAAATTATATGTGTGCAAATACTTCAGATTTCTCTAAATAGATGGGAAGCTTTTTCTATCTGTCTCTCTCTCTTTTTTTGTGGGGCGGGGGAGCATGTTGAAAGCAAATTTTAAAGAGTATGGAAGCTTATTTAGTTTTTATATTCTTCAAATGGGTCCAGTCTTTTCAAGCTGTGAAATTGACCTTGAGCAGTCTTCATAGAGCAGTGTTTTGTTTTGTTTTTTACTTTCTGTAATTCAAACTCAGAAGATTACAAACTTAAACATACACGTCAGACAGCATTCTTCCACAAATGGATATCCAGATACCGCCCAAAATAGAAAAGGGAATTTGAAAATAGAGCAGGATAGACCCTTCTGAAGGGCCATTTGATTCCCTTGACTTGTCAGTCTCCTAATGTGTATAACATGGAGGGGTGTATATGATATGGACATGTAGGTAGGACTGAGCAGATTTTCAAGCTGTACTGATTTACTACTTCTGTCACTAATGGCAATCTGTCATAGTCCCATCCTAATTTATGGTTCAGAGAGCTACTGCCTCATACAGGTTAACTGCACGAGCACAAGAATCACACTGAATGGGAAGTAACCCTGAGGAATTCATCTCCCCTCTTTCCTGTTGCTGCCCTCACCTTCATAGCCACATTGCTTATCTCAGATATGGTTTTTATGTGACTGGGCGAATTTTGATAAATTAAAGACATGAGTTGAGCAATGTAGAAGTTCCCAAATGAACAGTGCATCAAAGAATTTCGTCTGCCAAAGAAAATATAAACATGCCTTAATACATAGTGGAAACTGCATTCCACAAAAATCTTAGACCCAGTATCAGAATTAAAAAAAAAACATGAGTGTACCTTCATCACATCTTGCCAACCCCTGATCTTTTCCTCCACTGGCTTTTGCCCCCCAGGTTCTGTCAGACAGTGAGAAAAGGAAACAATATGATACTTATGGTGAAGAGGGATTAAAAGATGGGCATCAGAGCTCCCATGGAGACATTTTTTCACAGTAAGTAATTTGCCCATCTGCAAAGTATTAGTGTCTGAGAATGGATCATTCGGTCATTGTTAAAGATGTATCCCTGTTGCCTGCTTCAGAAGCTTTTGATGAAGAGTACAGCTCAACTGATTCTTGACCACAAGGTCAATCATCCTCCTCCCTGTGGGAATATACTCTTCTGTTTTCATAAAGCTCTAGAAAATACAGGTTCCTGTCCAGTCCACTGAATCAGTCAAGTCACCCTTGACAATGCTGGGGGCACTGTATGTTGTCCCCTCGCTGTCTTAGAATCTGCAAACCATTAATGAATGAGATTATTTCTTATGAGCAGAGAGAGAGCGAGAGATTTCTATTCCCATACCCAGAACTGCCTCTTTTTCATCCTATCAACAGGAGAGACACCTACAATAATCGGCATTGGTGGAAGGAATTAGAGTAGAGGCTTTTTGTCTCCTGTCGCACGTGGCTTTCCAGGAGTGCTGAGTGGCTGGGATAATAAACACCTTTCCCTCCCACTCTTTGAACCCCTCTTTGTTGAGCATTTGAATTTTCGTGTGCCCTGATGATGCCATATAAGATCTTAATCTGGGGTTTCAAATCAAGGTATAAACAAAAAAGATGTTTGAGGATGCTTTTCTATGGGGAGAGGGTTTATTGCTTTCTTTAGATTCTTAAAGGGTTTTGTGAACCCTTTCCCAAAGAAGGTAAGAATCACTGTTGCACACAATAGTCTCCCCCATCTAGTATTTGGGGGTGACAGTAGATTTTTCAGGACTTGTGAAGATGTGTGGGTAATGTGGTTAGGAAATCCTTCTCTTCCCCAGGATTGATTTGGTTGTTTTAGCCTACTAGGGAAGTGTCCCGTTCCCTTGACAATTAGAAGTGATACCTAGGGATGCCAGAAAGAGAGAAAACGCCATCTGTACCACCGCCACCCCCCCCCTCCTCAATCCTCCCTCTCTGTTTTTGTTGAAGTTTCAGGGAATCTATTCACCAAGATTGGTTGGTGGGTGGGAAGTAGTTATCTAGCTGGCATCACTGTGCCAACATCTGAGGCTTCTTAACATCAAAAATTAACATTAAGATTAGAACACCTGCACATTTGAAGGTCATTGTATTAATTCAAAGTGATGCTTTTGTTACTTATAAGAACTGATTTTGATCTTGTAGAGATCAGAACGTCCTTTTTCTTAAGGTCCAGAATTGTACTAAGTCTGATGCTTTTTTAGTTTATTTAATTATGTACCCAAGAGTTTTGTACAGAACAGTAGCTTCTTTAATTAAAGCTAGTTTCTAAAAATTACACAAAGTGAACATTACAAGTGTTCAAAATTACCATTTGAGTCAGTATTACATGAGTTTATATGTACTATGCCCTTTCTTGATAAGTCCATTATATCTTGATATTCCTTGATATTAAAACAGATTAGTAGGTCATTGATTATGCCCAACTTTGAATTCATGGATGCACTGTATGCACTGCACCATATGTCTGGACAATATGTATTAAAAAGTAAAATTTTTCTGTGGGATATGGCAATATAGTTGTGTATGATGTATGACAAAAAATTGTGTGTGATGTATGACTCCAGTGTATTAAAAATGTCAGTTTTTATACAATATTATGTTGGTAGGACACAATATTGTATCAATGCGAAGAAAATGAAATAATTGCAAGACATGAACTCTGATTTCTTTTCCTGATGATTTTTACACTTATCCACAGCTTCTTTGGAGATTTTGGTTTCATGTTTGGAGGAACCCCTCGTCAGCAAGACAGAAATATTCCAAGAGGAAGTGATATTATTGTAGATTTGGAAGTTACTTTGGAAGAAGTATATGCGGGAAATTTTGTGGAAGTAAGTTCAAACAACACAGCTATTCATATTAATTCCCAGAATTGTTCTTTTGACTAAAAGCAGGAAATCTCTGGGTACCTGCTCTGTCTTTCAGGGGTGGGGAGAGTGACCAGATGCACAGAATTGAGTTCATCATAATCCCAGGTTCATAATCCCATTGTTTCATGAGCTCCTCACCCAGCCCAAGAACTAAATACAGCAAGACCATGTCCGTCTACCTGCACGTACTTCCCTGTTCCATCCCCCTGCCTCCCCTTCAGAGGGAGCTCCTGTCCTGTGTTCTCTTTATTGTTCCCTTGGCACTCCTGTTTGTTTGTTGTATTACATGTACATGAATACCTGAGTAAGATATTGTTGTATTTTTATTGCTTTTGACTTCGTGTATGGTAGGATGCTATTTTTACAGTCTTTGGGACTGGCTTTTTTTACTATAGTGTCATCAAGATTGCTGCCTGTTGTTGCTGTAACATGTAATTCTGCTGAGTAGAATTTTATTGTGACCACATTGTATCAGTAGGCACGTAGGTTATTTCCAGTTTTTTTTTTTCCACTGCCCAATAGTGCTTTTGTGAACATTCTTATACACACATCCAGGTACATGTGAGCAAGAATTTCTCTTGGGTGCATATATGTGAGCGTGGAATTGCTGGGTAATATGAACCAACGTTCATTTGTACAAGATAATTCCGTATTGTTTTCTCAGTTGATTAGTACCAGCACTTCCGCCAGCCAATTATAAGAGATCCTGTAGATCGCCACCTCTCTAAAACCGTGAATTGTTAGGCTTCTCAATATTTGCCTGTCAAATGGGTAAAAATGCTACCCCATTACGCTCTTGATTTGCATGTTCTCAGCTAATTAGGATAAACACTTTCATATGTTTGGTCTTTGTTGGCCATATGTGATAAAAATATAGCCTATCAGTTTGTAACTGGTGTGTTCATTATATCGAAGATTTGTTTAAATGAACAGAGGTAATTGATTTTAGTCTGGCCAAATTTATCAGTCTTTTATGGTGAGTTTTTGTGTCTTGTGTAAGAAATTCTTCTCTGCCCTAAAATCAGAAAACGATTCACATAATATTTTCTACTAAAACTTCGGGATCTTTTAATTTGAGGTTATCTTTTTTTAGTCTTGGAAAATTTATCTCCGTGTTTTTGGATATATAATCCTCTTTGTTGGCATTTCTGCCTCTATCTCCTAATTTTCTTATAAATATATAAGTGTATATATATATATAATATGTACATACATAATAAATATCTGTATATATTTAATTCTGCTTCTTTAGCCTCCCCTGCTTTCTTCTAGAAGAGTGCCTTATTTGGGACTTCCAGCTCATTACTTCAGTCTTTAGCTATATCCATCCTAATAGTATCCCATTGCTGTGTTTTTATTTCAACTCATATTTTTATACATAATATCTCTACTGGATTCTTACATTATTTCTTATTCTATTTCACTTTGCTGATGCCTTCCCTTATCTCCTTAAATATTACCATGCTTATTTTAAATTCTTGGTCTGTCTTCTCTAATACATTTGCTTAAAATATATGTTTTATCCGGTTTGTTGTCTTTTCTGGGGGGTGGGAGGTGGAGGGCATGTAGTCAGACCCCTCAGGTGTCTAGATGGTTTTTTGACCTTTGAGCTCATACTCCCTCCACCATGGGGATCAGCAACTTTCTTGCCCTGGTAGGGCATCTTGGGGCGAGCCCTTGCCTAGTGGTTCTAACTGTGTTTTATTTGTTTTCTGAGAGGGCTTTTTTCGGTCTTGTTTGCTGTCTGGGGTCTGTCTGTTTTGGAGAAGAGGGGGTCACCCAAACTCGTCCCAGGGCCGTTCAGGAGCAAGGCGACAGCAGAAAAGTCAACTGCTTTTCCCTGACACCTTCTCAGTGCCCCCTCTAGCCACCGCTGCCCCAAGATGCAGCCACCACGCTGCACACATACCGGTTCAGTACAGCCTTCTGTCTCTGAAGCTTTCTCACAAATTGTGTGTTATGATTATTGTTTCCTGGAATTGACGTCTTACAGTGTTTCCAGGATTTGGGAGGAGCTAGCTGGTAGCCCACGTATATGTACCAGCTCGACAAGAAGCATTTTCTTTAGTTGTGGCTTCTGCTCTGAAGAGTTGAAAAAAGAGGACTGGACAATTACAGAGGATGCAGCTGTCTCGTCATACTGTTGTTCAGTCTGAAGGGTGAGAGAAAGGGCAGTGAAAGTATTTGGGCCGTCTCTCCTTCAAAAGCAAGATGGATTGTTGGGTTGGGAGAAAAGAGGTGAGCCTGATTAACCCTCATGTTCCCTGCAGACCTGTTGTCTGCAGACATCACCGATATATACTGTGTACATCACTCTTTGCAGTTAGTGTGTCCCGAAACAAAAATCTATGCTGGTGGCCTTGCTATTTAAACGACTCTGTGGAAAATTCTTTTTCCGGGAAAAATTACCTTGAGAGAGAACATAGTAGTTAAAAGCATGGACTCTGGAGCTAGACTGCCTGGTTTCGAACACTAGCTTTGCCATGTATTAGTTATTTGACTTTGGTTGTGTTCCTGAACCTTTCTGTGCTTTCATTCCCTCCCCTGTACAACGGGGACAGTAACACTACCTGCCTCATGAGCTGGTTGTGAGGACTGGTTGAGTTCATACGTGTAAAAGCATTGCTTGCCTTGTAGTATGTGCTATAAAGTATCTGCTCTAATCACTGTTACTGTTGTCATTTATTCTGCTGACCTGGGCTTTCATATATTTGTAGGCTTTAAGGGATTTTTCTCCCAAACATTTGTGTCATCCTGCTGCCTGAGCACATGCCTTGTGATTCGACGTTTGGCTAACTAAACAGGCAAACACAGGAATACGTTTCTTCACGTGTACTGCTTCCCACATACCTTGAGCGATCGGCGTGTTTGATTGCAAGCAACTACAAAGAGATGATTATTGTGTCCCTTACATATTCAGTGTCTGAATTGAGATAACAGTGGGAAACAGCCCTGGATTGAGTTGCCTGAAACAAGGAAGTGTTTTCATTGGGTTTATCGTAGGTAATGGTATGTTGGCAGCTAATATCAGCTTTTGAAGGCTGTGGTTGTTCTTCAGGCTGTGGTTTTGCTTTGCACAGCTCAGATTTCTTCAAGGATAGCAATTCTGTGAACTGCTTTAACTCAGCGGTGTTTTCTTGTGGCTCGGAAATGCCCATATCATACACGTTATTTTCTGGCCCTCTTCTGACTCCCCTCTTTCTTCTCCAGCTTCAGAATTTGAATCACTTAAGCATCCGTTTGCTTCATTCCTGTGGGGGGTCTGATTTGTAAGTCCACAGAGACTTCTGTCACCTCGGGTCTCCCTGAGGGGTAGCTTGCCAGAGAAGAGGAAGTTCTGGCCTGGGCGTGTGTGCAGCCCTGATCAGTTGAGGAAACCAGAGGCTTTTTTACAGAGAGAGAAGCTGACGTTGTTTATGTATTTCTAGGTAGTTAGAAACAAACCTGTGGCAAGGCAGGCTCCTGGCAAACGAAAATGCAACTGCCGGCAGGAGATGCGGACTACCCAGCTGGGCCCTGGGCGCTTCCAAATGACCCAAGAGGTGGTCTGTGATGAATGCCCTAATGTCAAGTAAGTGGAGCGCTTTCTTTGTTCTACCAAGAGACACTCGAATCATGTCATTTGTCTAATGCTAATGGTCTAGATCTAGATTTTCCCCTATCTTTCCATACCCTTCTTTCACACGCTCTCAAGTTCTACCAGAGGATGGAACAAAGACATGTACATTTTTATATTTTCCAAAAGTATTTCTTCTAAATATTGCCTTCTGTGTTTCTGAACTAATAAGCAGTACCCTTTATTTCTGAATATCCTCCTCAAATGTTAATGTTTCATTTTTCCCACTCGGAATATTAGAGCAGTCCTATATGTCTAGCTAACATTTCAGATTAGAGAAAGACTCTTTGCTGATTATGTTAGGAACACAACTATTTAATTAAACAGTATGATATATATATCCTGGGATCCTGGGATCAGGAAAAATATCCGATAGGACAAACTTTGCTGCTGATTCCTGATAAACATGACCATGTGGTTCCAGGTGCCCTTTATGTATGTGTGAGTAGTTTACTCTGTTATTGATCACATGGCTCAAAGTAATCAGTCTACTGCAGGTTTCTTCGGAGGCAAGTTACAAGATTATATAAGGTAGAGTAGCTTTGCCCTAGCTTTTGGCAAATAGAAGATGTAAATGGATCTCAGATGGCTTTGTCAACTAGAGGTACAGAACAGTCTTCCAAGAAACGACTCTGATAGAACAGAAAAAAAATTAATTATGTGTATCTGGGGTTTGGTTTGTATTTTCATTTTTTTTCTTTCTAAATTCTCTTTGTCTCAGACTAGTGAATGAAGAACGAACGCTGGAGGTAGAAATAGAACCTGGGGTGAGAGATGGCATGGAGTATCCCTTTATTGGGGAAGGTGAGATGTTGATATTGATGTTTTACTGTCCTCACTTTCTATTCCCTGGGTGCTTGTGAATGCCTCCCACCCCCACCTCACACCCTATCCTAATGGCCACATAGTAAATGCACGTATCATGTCCCACAGTCTTTTGTCCGGTTTAAACCTTTCAGGACCTTCGTGGTTGTCCACGTTAAACCATAGCATTACAGTGTATCTTTTGAATATAATGGCCAAAAGTTACCACTTAGTAACTTTTTATCTAGTAGCCTAAGTTATATCAAAATTTAAGGTGTCCAGGGGTGCTGGGTGGCTCAGTTGGTTGAGCGTCCCAACTCTTGATTTCAACTCAGATCGTGATCTTAACAGTTTGTGAGACTGAGCCCCCACATCGGGCTTTGCACTGACAGCTTGGAACCTGCTTGGGATTCTCTCTCTCCCTCTCTCTGCCTCCCCTGCTTGTGCTCTCTCTCCCCATATAAATAAATAAACTTTAAAAAATCTGTTTAATAAATAAAGAAATAAATAGAGTGTCCAGACCTTAATGGATTAATTTTAACTCAGCAATGAAAGATGTATAGCTCTACTTGGCATTGATAAGATACTCTCAGACCTCCCCTTGAGGTTAAATTTAAAACTCCAAAAAAAAAAAAAAAGAAGCTTTAAGACTTCAGGTTCAAGAAATCAATGAATCTTTCTTTGTTTAGGAAACAGTTCAAGTTGTTTATTGCTGTGCCTGAGACACAGGTGATCTTTACTAATAATCTGAAACTTGATATAACCAGTTAGAGATACTGCTTTCATGGGTAGATTTGGTAGGCAACACCCAAGGTAATGGATTTAAAAAATTCTCTCAACTGCGGATAGATCTGCAGTGTTCAACTTGTGTGACTTACAACATGCCATCATCTCTTCTGATTAGGTGAGCCTCATGTGGATGGAGAGCCAGGAGACCTGCGGTTCCGAATCAAAGTTGTCAAGTACGTGATCTGATTTTGGAGTCCCTCTCTTTAGCCCCCGCTTTTCAGATGAGTTAGATTAGAGAATCTGGGTAGCCACCAGGACATGGCTAGACTTTTTCCTCTGTTTCATGCACTTAAATGCCTTAATGATCATTTGTAACTCTACAACAATACTAAAAATTAGGGGTTGGGGCCTAGGATTGAGCCATTATATATTTACTCACGACCTACAAATCCAAAAGATGTTGGGAGGAAAGAACTGATAAAACAAGTAAGGAGTTGTAAAAGAGACGCAAATACAAGTGGTATCCAAGGAGACCTGAGATTTCGACTGAGGAAGCATGGCACCATACAAGATTGGAGGACTCTACGTAGAAAGAACCTTCTATTACATGATATGCAGTTTTTCTTCAGCATGAAGTGCCGCTTATACAAGAATTTTGCCTGGGACTCAGGCTTTCTTGTTTATTATTTCTCTCTTGTTACCACTTTGTTTTTGTTTTTTGATGAAGGATTAATATCTTTATTTTTTTTTTAATTTAAATTTTAGTTAACATACAGTGCAATATTGGTTTCAGGAATAGAATACAGTGATTCATCACTTATATACAACACCCAGTGCTCATCCCAGCAAGTGCCCCCCTTAATGCCCATCACCCATGTAGCCCATCTCCCACCCAGCTCCCTCCATCGACCCCCTGTTTGTTCTCTATCATTAAGAATCTCTTGTGGTTTGTTTCCCTGTCTTCTCCTTTTTCCCTCCTTCCCGTATGTTCATCTGTTTTGTTTCTTAAATTCCACACATGAGTGAAGTCATATGGTATTTGTCTTTCTCTGATTAACTACTTCACTTAGCATACTACATTCTGGCTCCATCCACATCATTGCAAATGGCAAGATTTCATTCTTTTTGGTGGCTGAGTAATATTTGATTGTGTGTGTGTGTGTATTGGAAGGCAACTGAGCACACCTGCTGCCAGGACCTACTAAAGGAAAGAAAAACCTGTGTGAAAGTGTGTGACCTGTGAAGTGGTATATTGTCACAGTAGTTTATTTGAACTTGAGACCATTGTAAGCATGACCCCAACCTACCACCCTATTTTTACATACCCAAGTTCTAATAACTCTCATATCCAGGGTTTTATTCAAACTCTGTTGAGGCATTTTACTAACTTCATTCCCTTTTTGGTCTGTGAGACACTTTAGAATTTTCTAACGGAGTTTACTGTTATTTAAAAATTTCAAGTTCTTCTTTTCCACAAATGCCACCAGCAGATTATAATTTTGTCAACAACACTATCTCCTTTTAATGCCACCAGACTTAGATCTGCATCATTCATGGTATAAATTTTACTGTTACAATATAATTACCATCTCTCTCTTAAAATGAGATCAGGTTAGCAAATGATATAACAGCTTTGTTGTTGTTGTTGTTGTTTTTTCAAGACAAAGGCAAACTTCCCTAAGCTTGAATTTATAGTTATTAAAAAAGAAAATAAATTTTAAAAAAAGACACAAAAAAAATAATATCGTGGGCAATAAAAAATTATTTTAAACAAAACAAACAAAAATACACAGACACACATACACACACACACACACACACCCTCTTTATTCATCACTTGATGGACATTTGGGCTCTCTCCATAGTTTGGCTATTGTTGATAGTGCTGCTTTAAACATTGGGAACATGTACCCCTTCGAATCTGTGTTTTTGTATCCTTTGGTTAAATACCTAATAGTGCAATTGCTGAATCTTAGGGTAGTTCTATTTTTAGTTTGTTTTTTTTTAATATGAAATTTGTGGTCAAATTGGTTTCCATACAACACCCAGTGCTCATTCTAACAGGTGCCCTCCTCAATACCCATCACCCACCTCCCCTTCCTCCCACCCCCCCATCAACCCTCAGTTCTCAGTTTTTAAGAGTTTCTTATGGTTTGGCTTCCTCCCTCTCTAACTTTTTTTTTTTTCTTCTTTCCCTCCCCCGTGGTTTCTCAGGATCCACATAAGAGTGAAAACAATGCTATTGCTGGGTCATAGGGTAGATCTATTTTTAATTTTTTGAGGAACCTCCACACTGTTTTCCAGAGCAGCTGCACCAGTTTGCATTCCCACCAACAGTGCAAGAGGGTTCCCATTTCTCCGCATCCTCTCCAGCATCATCTCCTGATTTGTTCATTTTAGCCACTCTGACTGGTGTGAGGTGGTATCTGAGTGTGGTTTTGATTTGCATTTCCCTGATGAGGAGTGACGTTGAGCATCTTTTCATGTGCCTGTTGGCCATCTGGATGTCTTCTTTTTTAACGTTTATTTATTTTTGAGACAGAGAGAGACAGAGCTTTAATGGGGGAGGGTCAGAGAGAGAGGGAGACACAGAATCTGAAACAGGCTCCGGGCTCTGAGCTGTCAGCACAGAGCCCAACGCGGGGCTCAAACTCACGGACCGCAAGATCATGACCTGAGCCTAAGTCGGACACTTAACCGACTGAGCCACCCAGGCACCCCTGGATGTCTTCTTTAGAGAAGTGTCTGTTCATGTTTTCTGCCCATTTCTTCACTGGATTATTTGTTTTTTGGGTGTGGAATTTGGTGAGTTCTTTATAGATTCTGGATACTAGCCCTTTGTCTGATATGTCATTTGCAAATATCTTTTCCCATCCCATTGGTTGCCTTTTAGTTTTGTCGATTGTTTCCTTTGCAGTGCAGAAGCTTTTTATCTTCATGAGGTCCCAATAGTTCATTTTTGCTTTTAATTCCCTTGCCTTTGGAGATGTATCAAGTAAGAAATTGCTGCGGCTGAGGTCAGAGAGGTTTTTTCCTGCTTTCTCCTCTAGAGTTTTGATGGTTTCCTGTCTCACATTCAGGTCCTTTATCCATTTTGAGTTTATTTTTGTGAATGGTGTAAGAAAGTGGTCTAGTTTCATTCTTCTGCATGTTGCTGTCCAGTTCTCCCAGCACCATTTGTTAAAGAGACTGTCTTTTTTCCATTGGATATTCTTTCCTGCTTTGTCAAAGATTAGTTGGCCATCCTTTTTGTGGGTCCAATTCTGGAGTCTCTATTCTATTCCATTGGTCTATGTGTCTGTTTTTGTGCCAATACCATGCTGTCTTGATGATTACAGCTTTGTAGTAGAGGCTAAAGTCTGGGATTGTGATGCCTCCTGCTTTGGTCGTCTTTTTCAATTTTACTTTAGCTATTTGGGGTCTTTTGTGGTTCCATACAAATTTTAGGATTGCTTGTTCTAGCTTCGAGAAGAATGCTGGTGCAATTTTGATTGGGATTGCATTGACTGTGTAGATAGCTTTGGGTAGTATTGACATTTTAACAATATTTATTCTTCCAATCCATGAGCACGGAATGTTTTTCCATTTCTTTATATCTTCTTCAATTTCCTTCATAAGCTTTCTATAGTTTTCAGCCTACAGATCTTTTACATCTTTGGTTAGGTTTATTCCTAGGTATTTTATGATTCTTGGTGCAATTGTGAATAGGATCAGTTTCTTTATTTGTCTTTCTATTGCTTCATTATTAGCGTATAAGAATGCAACTGATTTCTGTACATTGATTTTGTATCCCACGACTTTGCTGAATTCATGTATCAGTTCTAGCAGACTTTTGGTGGAGTCTATCAGGTTTTCCATGTATAATATCATGTCATCTGCAAAGAGTGAAAGCTTGACTTCATCTTTGCCAGTTTTGATGCCTTTGATTTCCTTTTGTTGTCTGATTGCTAATGCTAGAACTTCCAACACTATGTTAAACAACAGCGGTGAGCGTGGACATCCCTGTTGTGTTCCTGATCTCAGGGGGAAATATCTCAGTATTTCCCCATTGAGGATGATATTAGCTGTGGGCTTTTCATAAATGGCTTTTATGATGTTTGAGTATGTTCCTTCTATCCCAACTTTCTTGAGGGTTTTTATTAAGAAAGATGCTGAATTTTATCAAATGCTTTTTCTGCATCGATTGACAGGATCATATGGTTCTTTTCTTTTATTAATGTGATGTATCACATTGATTGATTTGCGAATGTTGAACCAGCCCTGCAGCCCAGGAATGAATTCCACTTGATCATAGTGAATAATTCTTTTCATATGCTGTTGAATTCGATTTGCTAGTATCTTATTGAGAATTTTTACATCCATATTCATCAGGGATATTGGCCTGTAGTTCTGGTTTTTTTTGGTTTTTGTTTGTTTGTTTGTTTGTTTTTGCTGGGTTTCTGTCTGGTTTGGGAATCAAAGTAATGCTGGCTTCATAGAATGAGTCTGGAAGTTTTCCTTCCCTTTCTATGTTTTGGAACAGCTTGAGAAGGATAGGTATTATCTCTGCTTTAAATGTCTGGTAGAATTCCCCAGGAAAGCTGTCTGGTCCTGGACTCTTGTTTGTTGGGAGATTTTTGAAAACTGATTTAATTTATTTGCTGGTTATGGGTCTGTTCAAGTTTTCTATTTCTTCCTGTTTGAGTTTTGGAAGTGTGTGGGTGCTTAGGAATTTGTCCATTTCTTCCAGGTTGTCCAGTTTGTTGGCATATAATTTTTTATAGTATTCCCTGATAATTGCTTGTATTTCTGAGGGATTGGTTGCAATAATTCCATTTTCATTCATGAATGTGGTAATTGCAGGGGATTTTAATACTCCATTTACAGCAGTGGATAGATCATCTAGACACAGAATCAATAAAGAAATAAGGGCCCTGAATGATACATTGGAGCAGATGGACTTGACAGATATATTTAGAACTCTGCATCCCAAAGCAACAGAATATACTTTCTTCTCGAGTACACATGGAACATTTTCCAAGATAGATCACATACTAGGTCACAAAACAGCCCTTCCTAAGTATAAAAGAATTGAGATCATACCTTGCACACTTTCAGACCACAATGCTATAAAACTTGAAATCAACCACAGGAAAAAATCTGGAAAACCTCCAAAAGCATGGAGGTTAAAGAACACCCTACTAAAGAATGAATGGGTCAACCAGGCAATTAGAGAAGAAATTAAAAAATATATGGAAACAAATGAAAATGAAAATACAACAATCCAAACGCTTTGGGATGCAGCAAAGGCAGTCCTGAGAGGAAAATACATTGCAATCCAGGCCTATCTCAAGAAACAAGAAAAATCCCAAATACAAAACCTAACAGTACACCTAAAGGAACTAGAAGCAGAACAGCAAGACACCCCAAACCCAGCAGAAGAAGAGAAATAATAAAGATCAGAGCAGAAATAAACAATATAGAATCTAAAAAAATCTGTAGAGCAGATCAATGAAACCAGGAGTTGGTTTTTTGCAAAAATAAACAAAATTGATAAACCTCTAGCCAGGCTTATTTTTAGTTTCTTGAGGAGCCTCCATACTGTTTTCCAGAGCAGCTGCACCAGTTTTTATTCCCACCAACAATGGAAGAGTTTCTCCGCATCTTCACCAACACCTGTTGTTTCTTGTATTGTTAATTTTAGCCATTCTGACAGGTGTGAGGTGGTATCTCATCGTTGTTTTGATTTGTATTTTCCTGATGATGAGTGATATTGAGCATCTTTTCATGTGTCTGTTAGCCATCTGGATGTCTCCTTTGGAAAAGTGTCTGTTCATGTCTTCTGCCCATTTAATTCACTGGGTTGTTTATGTCTTAAGTGTTGAGTCTGATAGGTTTTGATCTGATAGATCTTCATCAGATAAGTCATTTGCAAATACAGTAAAACCTTGTTCTGGAAACATACTTGTAATCCAGAGCACTTGTATATCAAAGCGAATTTTCTGTAGTCTAATTACTTGTAGTTTTACTTATGTGCTTTGCCTTCTGATGTTTCTAAGCTCCTTAAACATAGGATATAATAAATTTTACATAACCTTATATTTTTCAGTTAATACTATCCACAAAGGAATGTCTAGTAAATGCCTGTTGTTTCAAAGAGTGGTATTCATCCTTTCCCAAGATTTTTCTAAAAACCCTTTGAATGTTTTCCAAAGATGGAAGTTTTTTATTTTTGCCTTGTTCTGTTTTTAGGCACCCAATATTTGAAAGGAGAGGAGATGATTTATATACAAACGTGACAATCTCACTAGTCGAGTCTCTGGTGGGCTTTGATATGGATATTACTCACTTGGATGGCCACAAGGTAAACAGACCAGTTTCCTGCTTCCTCCATGTGGGTGGTTTTGAGATTATGTGTTTGGTTTTTCTTTTTATTTGGAAAACCTATTTCTTTGGCTTTCAATGCCCTGATGACGGTTCCCTGTCCCTTTCTCCTTGCTGCTGTGCTGAGCTGTGACGTGAACTCTGGGCACCAGTGCTCACTAGAAGCCGTGTGTCGTACTTCAAAAGTACCCATCCTACTCCAGCCCATTCCCTTTTGCTTTCTAGGTACATGTTTCCCGGGATAAGATCACCAGACCAGGAGCCAAGCTATGGAAGAAAGGAGAAGGGCTCCCCAACTTTGACAACAACAATATTAAGGGCTCTTTGATAATCACTTTCGATGTAGATTTTCCAAAAGAACAGTTAACAGAGGAAGCAAGAGAAGGTGAGCAGTCTAATGAGAGAGAGAGTACGTGCGTATATGTGGTATATGAGTATGAGAACAGCGGTTAAAAAGGGGCAATAAAAACAAAACCCTCCAGTGACATCACACATCAACCACTAACCCTACTGCAGACAGAACTAGGAATTGGACTTGACTTTCTGTAAAAGACATATTCAAAATTCTTCTGTCACTGTGTTAAAAAAAAAAAAAAAAAGGCTGGGTGTGCTGGGCTTTAAAACTTGGGGTGTCTGGACCAAACTGTAGAGGGAAGGGTGAGGTGTACATTAGAAGGGCTAGGGGCCTTAGGATGGTGTCTGCGATGGCTGATGAGGTAAGGGCCCAGTTGGTGTGTCCTAAATAATAAGAGGAAAGAGAACGGTGGAAGAGGTCAAAACTGAAAAGAAGACAAAGAGGAGGGAATGGAAGACAACTGAAGAGCTTTCTTTCCATTTTGATGGCCTCTTCTCACTTCTCATTTGGTAGGGTTTTGTGGGATTATGTGTGGTATGTGTGCTTGAGCACCAGAAAGTCATGAGGGGCTGTCTTGGACCTACATGTGCATGTGGGGGGTGAAGGGTATCCACATGCAATGAACTTGAACAATTCAGATCCGTTGTTGTCATGTGGCCTTTTGTGAGCCTCTGCGTGAAACATGTTCTTCGAACTCTACAGAAGTGACATTTTTGTTGATGGAATCATTTGTTCCTTCTTTCTTCAGGTATCAAACAGCTACTGAAACAAGGATCAGTGCAGAAGGTATACAATGGACTGCAAGGATATTAAGAGTGAATAAAATTGGACTTTGTTTAACATAAGTGAATCAGCGATATTTATTATCAACAGGGGTTTTTGTGTGTGTGTGTGTATGTTTTTGTTCTTATTTTCAATATGCAAGTTTGGCTTAATTTTTTTCTCCTGATGATTGTCATGAAATGAGCAAGAGGGTTTAAGAATTTGTCCATTTGTATTCAGAAAAGAATGACCAGCAAAAGGTTTAATAATACCTCTCCCTTTGGGGATTAATGTCTGGTGCTGCTGGCTGAGTTTCAAGAATTAAAGCTGCAAGAGGACTCCAGGAGCAAAAGAAACACAATATAAAGGGTTGGAGTTCATTGTTAGCTGTTTCATTCAAAATGCCAACTGGAGAAGTCTGTTTTTAAATACATTTTGTTGCTATTTTTTTCTTGACTCCTGTTTCTTGTTGGTTTAGCTACACTGTTGTCCTTCCATCCCATCTGGTCGCTTTCCCTTGATCTACCCTGTGTCCCCCTGGGCTCCTGCGGGCTAGTCGGCTTGACCTCCCATCAGCCAAGATGGACCCACAAACCTGCAAAAAGGGTGGTAATGATCCAGTCCCCATACCCAATTAAACGCACATAGTATCTTCTAGAAAGGAGCTTGAAGAAACTGAGTAGAGACTGGGGTACAATTGTCCCTGAGAAAATACATTTCCTCTCATTTCATTCGGGAATAATCTGATATGGATACCTTACTGTTTAAAAGTACTTTTCACATACATAATCTCTGTTGACCTCATGATTAAAAAGCCTTTGGTTTGTGTTAGGAACCAGGATTACCATTGGCCCTAAAAAATGCGTGTGACCTGTAGATTACTTTTGCCTCCCCAGGTGGCGTCTGATTCAGTGGCACATGACTTGAGTAGACTTGGTTTTTGAATCTCCTTCACTTTTCTGCAGCCCCATCACACTACTTTTCATATACTTGTGGACTGCACGGTTCCATAGAGTGGGACAATTTCTGTTGTGTGTGCGGAGCTGCCTTCCAGCCATCCGTGTCGTTCCAGAAGCACTCCCTCCTTTGTCTCTTCAGCAGCCAGTGATACTATTTGCTTTTTCGTTGCATTTTGCCCCCAATTTACAAAAATGAGTGGAAAAGGGGAAAAAATGAAAACTTCATCAGCTCAGTACAGCTAACAAGGTGAGAAGCAGCAGCACACTTTGACAGGTACTATTTGGACCTGAGCACAACTGCATGTTCACTTGTGAAGGAAAAGGACAAAGTTAAGAGGCTTATTTGAAATGCTGGAGATCTTAGAATTCAAATGGAACCACATAAATACATATAAAGTTTAGTGGACTTTTTGTACATTTGATGTTCATTATGTACTGGGTTGTCCTAGTTGAGCATTTTTTAGGAATAAACATCAACATTTTACATTTTTAAAAATAACTTTTATTTATATTTTATTATTTTGTTATTAGTTATTTTTAAAAATGTTATTTTGAGACAGTGCAAGCAGAGGAGGGGCAGAGAGAGATGGGGAGAGAGAATCTCAAGCAGGCTCCGCATTGTCAGTGCAGAGCTCGATGCAGGGCTCAAACTCAAGAACTGTGGGATGGTGACCTGAGCTGAAATCAAGAGTCGGACTCAACCAACTGAGCCACTCAGGCACCGCTCCCTTACACTTCTTAGCCCAAGAGAACTCCTGATCGTTATCTGCACTGGCTCATCCTCCTCTTTCTGAG
Source organism: Panthera onca (assembly GCF_046562875.1). Classification (NCBI taxonomy): domain Eukaryota; kingdom Metazoa; phylum Chordata; class Mammalia; order Carnivora; family Felidae; genus Panthera; species Panthera onca. Next base: position 81,043,602 of record NC_138347.1, on the reverse strand, counting down.
ATTTTTGCAAGAGTCGGTCACATGGTAAGAGCTAGAGTTAGTAGTCTTGGCTAGAAAGACCCCATAGAGATTGTGTTCTTGGTACAAATAATGTTAGTGGGGCCTTGTCACACCTGTTAATCCATGGTCCAGACAGCCATGATTTGAGAAGTTAAAAAAGAATATTCTTTTATCATTTGACTCTGAGCTTTAGTTCACTTTGTCTGAAGCACCCTGTAATGTGGAATGATTTGTATCAAAGTTTCACAGATTTTCTTGTTACAAACCGTTGGAGCAGAATGGTGGAGGTAGAGATGTGGGGAGATCTTAAAACCAGGCTCCAAAGCCCGAGCTTTTAGCACTATGGTATAAATTTTTCCCAGACGTTAATGTCCCAAAATGTCCCTGAGACAGCTGGTTCCCTACCAAGTAGATAAGCGTCTATCCAGGAACGTTGCAGGGAGGGTTCTTAGGCTTGGGAGATTGTAGCAATCATATGTGTGCTGCCTTGAAACCAGAAGATTCTATGTATTACAGAGTTTCCAAGTGAAGAACACTGAAAACTGTCTTCTTAGTAAAAAATATTTATCGAGCGCTTGCTATGGGCCAGGTTCTGTTCAAGTACTTTATACAGATGAGCTCATTAATATGAAAGAGAGACTGTGACCTTCAGTGTCCAGGTGAGGAAGCCGAGTTACATCTCACAGCTTAAAAGTGGTGGGGCCAGCATTTGAACCCAAGCAGTCAGCTCCAGCATGCAGAGAACTTGATCAAAGGGGATGCAAACCCAAACTGTCACAAAATACCACACTGAGTTTTTCATTTCTCTGGTGGCCTTTGAAGCACAAACTTTAGGGTCTGAAGTTTCAAGCAGAGACCTTATCACTGTGGCTCACTTTCAGGAGGAACTGGCTTAACAGTAGCCATGGGCTATTAGCCAGGGGCATGTCATCCCTGGGATTTTGGTGCAGCATCTGAATCCAGAGTGATCATGGAATATCAAACTATCCGGCCAAACTCTGGCCAATTCCTAGAGTGCACAGATATCTTTTATTTAACTCTTGTTCTGGAAAGAGTTAAATTAATGACTTAGACTCAGGTCCAGGAAGAAGACACTTTGACTGATATGCCCCCACAGTTGCCCAGAAAGCAGTCTGTGAATCTGCAGTGTTCTAAGCAGTTTGCTCAAGTGCGATCGTGCTTCACCCCAAGTCTGCAGGTGTGAGTCCAAGTGTGGACTGCACAGTGAGACTTTGGATTCCCTGCCAATTAACAGCTCAGCTCTGTGACTCCAGACAAATAGCTTAACCTCTTTGAGCTTCAGTCTCCTCCCCTACCTCATATTACGACCATTAAACAACATGATGTATTTGAAACTTACCAAAGTACATGCTATGTAGCAAGCGCTCTTTAAATAGTAGTTATTGCTATGAGCTGAACGTGTCCTCCCCCCAAAAATCCATCAGTTTTAGACCTAATCCCTAGTATGATGGTATTCAGAGGTGGGGCCCTTGGGAGATAATTAGGTCACGAAGGTGGAGCTCTCATGAATGGAATTAGTGCCCTTATAAGAAGACACGAGAGAGAGAGACGATCCCTCCACCACAAGAGGACACAACGAGAAGACAGCCATCTGCAAATCAGGAAGCACGCCCTCACCAGACACTGGATCTGCCAGCACCTTGATCTTGAACTTCCCAACCTTTAGAACTGTGAGCAATAAATGTTTGTTGTTTAAAGCGTCAGTCTATGGTAATTTGTCATAGCTGCCTAAGCTGACTAAAAGTTTTTATTGCTGTTCTGTAATATATGTGATTGAAGTGTTTTTGAAGCAATTTGCATTTCTGGTAAAACATATATATTTTTTAAGTTTATTTATTTATCTTGAGAAAGAGAAACCCTGCACAAGCAGGGAAGGGGCAGAGAGAGAGAGAGAGAGAAAGAATCCCAAGAAGGCTCCCTGCTGCCAGCACAGAGTCCGACATGGGGCTTGGGCTCACGAACCGTGAGATCATGACCTGGGCCGAAATCAGAGTCAGATGCTTGACTGACTGAGCCACCCAGGTGCCCCAAATATCATATTTTTGGAACGCTAACAGGTTGTCTGTCCCCAGTGTCTAACAGGGTGAAACATTCATTGACCTGCACATGTGTGGATTTCTGGCCTTTGTGACAACCCTCTCCCCCCCCACATACACTCACTTTGGGAAAAAACCAAACAGGGCAACTGCCGAAGGATTTCTGCAGAGACCAAATGGAAACTGTCACTACTTTCTCAGTTGGCTCCAGGCACAGAAAAGACCGGAATGTGCCAGGAGGACATGTACTAAATATGAAAAGGGGGGAAAGGGAAAAGCAAAGCAACCCCAGAAACCCCTTAGTCTCAGATGAACCAGTATGGTCGGTCGCCCTAAGGTCCAGCATTGAAGGGGCATCTTGCACAGAAGCCCCTACGGCCCATGTCATTTATGTCACGGGCCAGTGCAGAGGAGGGCTGAAGGGGCTGGGAGGGCTAGAGCCAGGCTGCATCCTGAGAATGTTCCCTGAAGAAGGAATCCATGAGAAATGTGCATAGAGGCCCAGAGGAGCAGGGCCAAGGTGCAACTATTACATCGTATGCAAGGGCAAGGGCAGACCTTGGGATGCCACTCCCAGGCCTGTTCAAGATGGTCATGCATTTGAAAACAACATTCCACCTTGGATGATTATATAGGGAGACAGGGAGAAAGTTATTTTCTTTGGTAAAAGTTATATATTCACCTGAGCTATGACATTGAAGATAAAGGAATTATTGCATATACCAATGATATGATTAAATTGTAAACTTTGTGAACTTCGCTGTCTTTCATGTCACAGTTTTCCATTTCTTTTAATAAATAACTTTATCCGTTTATGCTAAGAATATAGGCCACTTTTTTTTTTTAAATATTTTTATTTATTTTTGAGACAGAGAGAGACAGAGCATGAGCAGGGGAGGGGCAGAGAGAGAGGGAGACACAGAATCCGAAGCAGGCTCCAGGCTCCGAGCTGTCAGCACAGAGCCCGACGCGGGGCTCGAACCCACGACCTGTAAGATCGTGACCTGAGCTGAAGTCGGATGCCTGACCGACTGAGCCACCCAGGCGCCCCGAATATAGGCCACTTCTATGATGCTGGGCTTACAGTCATCTAAAAATCTCTTTTATATTATTTTTTCTGGTTGTATGTTGGTGCAATTCTCCCCCTTTTGTTTGCTTTCTTCTCTTTTTATTTCTGTTTGGTTTTTGTTTGTTTGTTGTGGGGCTATTTGTTTTGTGGTCTGGAGCCAGGCATCTTCTTAAGACGTATATTAATGGTAATAAAATGCGTTAGCTGTTTCTGTGAATAGTGAGTGGTATTGTGTTTAGAATTGCCGCCTACTTCGTCTACTGACAGCAAGCCACGGCCAGCGAGCTGGTCTCAGAGGCCCAGTCACACCCCGAGTTTGCAGACGCAGATTACAAAAACCCTCCAGAGGGAAAGCCCAGCACCCGCGAGGCTTCTTTATTTCCACGGGAGGGCGCTGTGGCACTTCCTGAGGACTAAGGGGTTGCCTGCGAAAATTTGGACTGATGGCTGCCAGGTTTCCAGTTGGTTCGAGGGTCTTTTTAGCTCTCCGGCCTGGCCCCACCTGAACCCCAGGCAGGGGCCCTGTGTGCTCTTGTGAAGCCTGGGAAAAGCCCACTGGTGTCTGGTGTAGAGAGGGAGTGGGCAAAATTACGTTGAGGGAGAGAAAGAGCTGGATTGTGGAAGACTTCACAGACGTAATTTGGTGTAAAAACAATGAGGGCTAATTGCAGACTTAGTCAAAGGGAAACTGGAGAGGAAAACATTATTGATTACACATTTATTAAGCGGCTACTGTATACATGAACTTTGGAGGCCCTGGGAACCCAGTGATGGCCAGGGGCCAGCCGCTGCAGAAGGAGCCCAGCCAGTGCAGGGTGGGGGTGCAGACTTGTTCCCTCCACAACACCCCCACGGACCCCTCAGCTCAGACTCTTTGCCAATACAGAGCTGCAGGGAGGCTTGCCAATCTAGTAGGGTATGGGCATGCAAGGAAGCACCTTGGGCCACCCCTGGTCCAGCGTTTGTTGAAGACGGTCCCGGTTCATGGGAAGACCCTTCCTAATGACATAATGACGCGCTGGATCCAGCGTGGAGCCATTTCCTCCACTCTTGGAGCATGGCCTCCATCACCTTTCCCCTCCCCATCCACACACCTTCTTTGGAGACGTTATGGTGCGCTTCTCCTGTGTGTGGCACAGAGCCAGACCCTGCCACTGCCTTTCATGGCACAAAAACTACCCCCTTGGCATCATGGCTATTCTCCTCACCCCAGCAGGGAAACTGGCCCCGGGGCGTTAGTGACACCACCAGAGCATTGGAGAGGAGGTAGAACTGAGGCCTGCAGGCACGTGTGGGTTACACTGTCACTCAGGGGCCGTTAGACCCCCTACCCTGCACCCTCCTGCTGTGCCTTAGGGTATCTGGTCAATAACTTTTCCCTGGACTTGTCTTTGAGCTCACGGACAGAGGACATATTGAATAACAAGCTGACTTTAGACCTACATTTTATTACATCAGAAAGTAAATCAACCTTGAACTGTTAGTTTTGGATTTTATACAAAAAGATAATGCTGCCACCCTCTCTCTCTCTCCAATCTCCCAAATTACGTGTGGTCTCTGTTGGTTTATACTTTCTGGGGTAACCGTTTCCTATTCCTTCTTAAATGCGATGCTCCCAAATTGCTTTCGTTGAACGTCACGTTCTCTGTTCTTGTCTCCAAATATACCCTCTATTAGTGATTTACAGTGAGTGGACATTGTTTTCTAACAGTGATCGAACCGGGGCGCGTGGGTGACTCGGTTGGTTAAACATCCAACTCTTGATTTCAGCTCAGGTCACAATCTCACAGTTTGTGAGTTCAAGCCCTGCATCTGGCTCTGAGCTGACAGTGAGGACTCCTTGGGATTCTCTCTCTCTCCCTCTCTCTCTGCCCCTCCCAGCTCTCTCTCTCTCTGTCTCTCTCTCTCTCTCTCTCCAAATAAATAAACATTAAAAGATTAAAAAAAAAAAACAAAACAATGATCAAATGACATAGGTTCAATGAGAGCAGTACCGCCTGCCCCCAGGCACTGCTGGCCCTCGTCCTGGCACCCCTAACTGCTGGACACTGCCCTCTCCCGCCTCAGCCATGGTTGTGGGGCACCTAGGGCCACAGTGACTTCTGTGCAGACAGTGGAGGAAGATCTCTTTGCTCTTCTGTGTTACAGGCTGTCAACAGGCATCAAAACAGAAATGCTTGAACTTCCTGAGGTCTTCTGGGGACAGCCTGTCTTCAGTTCTTTCTCATAATAGGGCTTAGATAATGAGTTCAAAGCAGGGCAAGGCAGGAGACAAATCTAAGTAACAGACAATATTTTATTGTTCCCTTTGACCACGGGGGAGGCTTTAGTACCAGGCAGGCCTTCCAGGCCTGGCTCTATTCCAGGGAGGTGGGTTCTGCCCCCGAAGGCCCCCCACCCCCTCTTGGAGATGGTGTCCTGGTGTCTGTCCAGCAGTCTTCAGACACACAGCAACACCACCTAGGAGGAGGTCGAGGCTCTGGGACCACACAAAACCTCCTAGCCAGCTATGTAGCTCTGTCCCATTTAACTTAAGAGGGGAAGCTCCAACTTTTATTTTTTTCCCAACTTTTAGAAACCACGCGACATTTGTATTGGAAAAGAAAAATCAAAACCATACATACATACACATATGAAAAATTAAAGCATGTTGACCAAGCAGCGAACTTTAGTACTTATGCAAATCAAGTTGCAATACAACAGAATGTATATTGGCATTGTCATTCATGATCCATGTGTCAACAGAAATAAAGTTTCAAATGCAAATTTTAGGACAGTAAGCTCGAGGAAGAGACTGTGAGATGTTCAAAAGAAAATTACGTTTTTCCTTGCATGTTGTCCTTCATCCGTGTCGCCAGGGTATGACTATAGGTAATTTTCTAAGTGCCAACACCTGCTGGACCACTCTAGGCTTCTGGGTGGGGCAACCCACCACTATGGAATGAAATGGGGGGCCCATGGCCACGTGGGGTAGTGGGCAGAGGACAAGATGTAGACCCTGGTGAGAATTCAGCTTCCAACATCTGCCTGCTATGCAAATCCCTACACAGAATTTGCATTTAAAAGACAGAGAGGAGGCACTTAAGGGGATTCCAGATTGAATTTTTTCCTGGTCTATATTTGATCTATTATTTTACTTACTTAAGTATTTTTTTTTTAATGTTTCTTTATTTTGAGAGAAAGAGAGTGTGAGCGGGGGTGGGGAGAGCAGAAAGGGAGGGAGAGAAAGAATCCCAAGCACTGACAGTGCAGAGCCTGATGCAGGGCTTGAGCCCACAAACCGTAGGATCATAACCTGAGCTGAAATCAAGAGTTGGATGCTCAACCAACTGAACCACCCAGACGCCCCTTATTTAAGTATTTTTATTTTTATTTCAATAGCCATACTTCTTAATTAAGAATTTCTATATGATGGGGCACCTGGGCAGCTTAGTCAGTTGAGGTCTGACTCTTGATTTCAGCTCAGTTTATGATTCCAGGGTCGTGGGATCAAGCCCTGCATCTGGCTCTGTGCTGAGCGTGGAGCCTGCTTAAGATTCTCTCTCTCTCTCTCTCTCTCTCTCTCTCTCTCTCTGCCTCTCTCCCCTGCTCAAGTGCACTCTCCCTCTCTCCAAAACAAAAAAATTATACAATTTTTTTTAAATTTTAAAAAGAGCCCCCATTTATTGATAGTTCACCGTGTACCACCCGAGGTGGAGAATTTGCAAATGTTCTCACTAAATCCTTAGCACATATCTACTAGCCAGGTTTTATTGCCCATATTTCACAGATGAAGAAACTAAGGCATAGCAAGATGAAATCTCTAGTTAGGTCACATAGCTAATAAATAGTGGCACCAGGGGTCAGTTCTGACTCCGAGTGTGGGGCTCCTACTCATGCTAAGCTGCTCCCATTCCTTCCTCCCTACCCATCCCGTCCCTCTCCATCTTACTTACCCTTACCTTCCTGCTAATATGCATCCTCACGCTGCCTCAGTCTCCATTAGAATCTGAGTCCTGGAGGCTCAATTGTTGCTTAATGTGCTGAATGATGTGGCTGCCTGTTGCACAATCCCAGCATGGAAAGAGAAAATTGCCCACATTACCTGCCCTGGCCCTGTGATTGGCACCCTCTCTATTTCAAGCTGTCGCCTTCTAATGTTCTAACAAGAACGCCAGAAGCAATGACGTTCCACATCCCTACATGTTTTCTAGAGATCACGTAACAAGTAGTGAAGACATGCTACCAGCTGAGAGCCTTGTTAGATTCAAGACGAATGGAGACTTGGTCCCCTCTTACTGGTCTTCCACTAACTAGCCTCATACATGTTCCCTCTCCACTTTTAAGAAGTCTAATCTATGGAGAAGAATGTTCTCTCTGTTTTTTAGTCTCATTGTAACTCCTTTTGAGAGTCCAGGTAAGTCTTTGGAAACCAGGAGAAATCCTCCTGTCCTATGAGTGGCAAGTGGCCTATGTCACTATCTACTAATTCCTGAATTGCCCTTCACCTGTGCATGTACAAGTTTGCCTCCACTCAGATCCCTGTGACCCCCAGTGACAAGATGATTCATCCTATTTCTAACCACTGGTGCTAGACTTGCCTATTCAATAAGATGATGAGGTGGTCTCAAAACTAAGACACCTGAGAAGTACCTGAAGAAAGAGATAACAGAGGTCAGAGAAGGGTAGCATGATACAACATGGATATCCCTAAATACCTACAGGCCAACATATAGACCAGAGAATTGACTTAGGCTATGTAGATCTTGAGGGGGAGAATCTGGGCCCATTTGTGAGGTTACAAGGTAGGCAGGTCTTGACTCGTGAAGGAAAGAGTGATTTAGCAATAGAATGGACTGCCAGCATGGTGGAGAGATTCCTGTATGTAAATGTCTTCAAGTAAACACCACACACACTGGAGGGGGGCCTCTGAGCTGAGTGGGAAGTTGCCCTAATGCCTCGCAGACAGCAATCGTGCATAGGGGCCCAATCTGCACTGGGCAGGAGGCAGGTCCTAGGGACACAAGATTAAAAATAACATAGACACTGTTGTCCCATGAGACCCTTTCCAATTCGGGGCATTGTGTTCCTGTGGATTTAACGTCAGCTGAGGGCAGGAACCACAGCTTACACTTTTCTTGTGTGTTTATAATAACCAACATAGTGCTGTACAGCCAGACCCAATGTGACCATCTGAGGACAATCTTCCTTCTTGTCTGAAAGTGCCACTCACCTTGTTTTGAAGACATCAAAAGTTGATGACAGAGACCAGCAGGACAGATGGATGTGATTTTCTACATTGACTCTCATGCTCCTGGAAAACATTTAACCAGAAATAATGTAATGACTTACCTTTTATTTACCTTCTAAACCTGAAGTCAAGATAATTTCAACACCCACTGAGTCATCGCTAAAGTCAATAGGTCAAAGTCTCCTCTGCAAAATTGATTTCCAGGTATTTTCCACTGACTGAAATTATGTGAATAAATTAATTTATTTATTCTTTTAATTGTTAACCAAGCTCAATACATTTTTCTATTTTTTCACCTTTCTTCAACTATAGCACACAGCCATGTTTTCTATTATTAAGAATAATGATTTGCTCACTTAAAGGCAATGCACAGCAGTCAACCTTCTCAGCTTTCTTTGGGCCCTCTGGTCTTTTGGTTTGGGGTTAATAGAGAAAAAAATGATTGGGCTAAATCTAGGCTCCATCGCTGTGTGATGTGGTCAAGTTGCAGAACCTCTCTGAGCCTGTAAAGGAGGAAAGATGAGAATAATAAAGCTCCTGTGGAGTTATGAAGAAAACACAGTGATTTCCACAGAATAAGGAGTCGCTAACACGAGCTCTGGTGGTGACATTTTCCTGAGGAGGAGCTATTCCAGCCTCAGAAAGCCTGATCTCCCCATTCTTTCTTTAACCCTATGGTGGTTCTAGCTTTTGCGAGACTGGACGTTTGCGTGGGTGTCAAGGCCACAGGGAATGGTAAGAACGGTAGGAAGTTTTCCCTCAAACAAAAGATAGTTTCTTTTGTGATCATGAAAAGCTAACCCCAAGGATTACTGTGTTCTTGAGGCAGATTTCACACATAGCATCACCAGCCAGAACGATTAAAGAACTTTCCTTGAAAGAGTAGAAAGATTTCTGTCCTGGGTTTAGATAAGGACTCTTCTCCAGGGCTGGGACTAAAGTGTGACACAGGAGAGGCCTAGGGTACAACACGGAAGGAGATGCAACCCTGAGGATGAGCGACTCCTTAAATTTTACACCTTCACCCTGGCCCTTGCCCCGCCCTAGTCCAGGATTACTCTTCCCCCATCGATCCCCTCAAATGCAGTTTCTTTTTGGGGTTTATATCTGCAGATCCAGGTCATGGTTATGGGTGAAGCTTGTGGAACTCTTTCCCCACCCAAAGAAAGGGAGTAATTAATCACCGCTGGTCGCTGTGACTTAATTTTTGCCACACTGAGTTCAGCCCCACATCTCCCAATTTTAGTGTGTTGGCACTGAGTACAAAGGGCTTTTTCCAAATTATTTCCAGGGCAACTGGTGCTAAGTTACCTTCACAGAAAACCCAATTGGTCCTTGGACAAGGGTAGTTTGTATTCCATTGACCGATGTTTTGGATTGGAGAAATAAATTCCAATCTGTCGTCATAAGACAAACATTATGATGATTTTGTATAATAATCTAGAGTTCTTAGCTGATGAGACGTTGCTGGGCCACGTGAGTCAAGGTGAGCTCCTTTACGGCAGATGGTGTCTTCTCATCACTCTACATCCAGGCACCTGACATCACAGATATTGGGTGTTCGATAAACGTTTGTTCCATGCCCATATGAATGAAGAAACACCAGGCTTACCAGAAATTAATACTCGGCCTTCTCTGGGCCGAGGCCCTTTAAGTACCAAAAAAGGGCAGAGCCAGAAATCCAGCCCAGCAATTAAAGCACCAACCCCTGCCACTTCCTCCCTGCGAAAACCAATTGTCCCTCTGCCTGCTGCTGACGTACACTTGTCGTGTTCTGTTGCATGAGAGAACGGGTTGCTAGCTCTCACCTCAGTTCTCAAAGCGTGACTCGGTATTACACCCCCTTCTAGTTCTATCCTTCCCCTCTGAGGCCTGTGTCTGCTGGCAGGGCCCCGACACAGGCAAACCCCGGCAACTCTGACCCCATGATCCTTCTTCTTGTCTTGGCTCTTGATTGGTAACTATGAATGCAATATCTGCCTTGGATTGGTTCAAATGCATCACTGCCCTGGTGGGGAGCCTTACTAACAACTGCAGAGGACCTGGTGCCATTTTCAGCTGCCATCTTGAGAACCCTGCCATCAGCCACACGAGGGCTCCATCCAGCAAGCTCTGCCCAGCGCCCTGCTGCCATGTCTGGCAGGCTGTTGACCCTCTACTGGCCCTTAGGCTCTCGGGCCCGTTCTCCTCAACCAGCTTTTGCAAACCTCTGATAACCTCAGCACACTCAGACATGGCTTAAATGGAAAGAGTATTGTCTTAGTACAGTGATGTGGGCCTTACAGATAAATGCACAGATAAGTAGTTAAAACAATGAGACGAATGACCAGAAAGTGGGGTAAATGCCCATCCCCAATTGGCATGCAAAAAAGTTGGAGCCAGGTGGATGAAACGAACCCAAGATCACTTATAAGTGCATGCACCTGGCATGTGAAAACCTTCCCAAGTTTGAAATTTGTGCCATGAGACACAGTGGATACCTGTAGCCCTCCCTTTGACACCCTTGGCTACAAATTTCTTAGAAAACATACCAAGATATCATCTATTTTCATTTTCATTTTCATTGTCAGTAGGTAAATGGCAACACTTCTATCTAAGGAAATTGAAAAAAAAAATCAGGGACCATTTTATTCGGCTTGACTCTAAAGTATTTCAGTTTGTAAGCATTGGGGCGCCTGGGGGGCTCAGTTGGTTGAGCATCTGACTTTGGCTCAGGTCATGATCTCACGGTTCATGGGTTCGAGCCCCGCATCAAGCTCTGTGCTGACAGCTAGGGGCCTGGAGCCTGTTTCAGATTCTGTGTCTCCCTCGCTCTCTGCCCCTCCCCCACTCGCACTCTGTCTCCCTCTGTCTCAAAAATAAATAAACGTTAAAAAAAAATTTAAAGTATTTCAGTGTGTAAGTATTAGACATATGGAGTAGTTGCAATAAAACCAAAGATACTCATAAAATACGTTTAAAAAGGGTTCTGATGATTTTTCCCATTGCTGAGTTCCTGTAAAAGTCAGCATGGAAACAGTAGCCGAGGAAATGAGACAACACCCGACCTGACCTACCAGTCAAATGGTGGAGATATAAATCGGCATGGTCTTTCTAATAGGCAATTTGGGCAGAAAAACTGAGAGCTTTAAAATTGTCCAAATTATTTAAACCAGTGATTTCACTGGTTAAGAATCCATCCTGCAAAAAGAACTAGAAAGCCAAAGATTCCTAAATAAAAAAGTTCATTGCAGCTTTCTCTGTGATAGTAATCAACTGAGAACAAAGTAAAAAAATACCCAACAATAAGCGAATGGTTACACTGTGATACACACGATGGAATCACAGGCACTCATTATGTTTTCTAAGTGTGTTTAATGACGTGGGAATATATTCAAATTGTAATGTTAAATGAAAAAATTAAGATAAAGTTTCATATGCACTATGATCTATATTATATTATTATATGTAAAATAATTACATATAATTCTTGGCATAGAAAAAAAGAGACAAGATGGAAATGCCCCAAAACATTGCCACTGTTAAAAAAGAAAGAAAGAAAAAGAAACATTGAGCTATGTATCTCTGGATGATGAGATTATGGATGAGTTTTGATAGGATTGATAGGGTGCTAGGTGAGATATTAATTGCTCTTTATTACATGCTTTCTTTTTCTACCATCAGTGAACCAAACCCATCCCTAGTGCTTTAGAAATTGTCACCCATGGAAGATCTAAGAACCAAGATACCAAAAGAGGTGCTCCAAATGCAAGAAAAAATGATCAAACTGAACATTTTTTTTTCTCCCTCCTCCCCACCCTCAGGTTGGGATGAGAGCTGAACCACCCCCGAACAGCGTGGAAATCCCAAATCAGAGACCCTGAACCTCACTTCAGGGGTGGGAGGCAGGGAAGGGGTGCATGGGTAGCACAGAGAGACATCACATCACGGAAGGAGTCCTGCCTAGCAGGATGGCACCAGAGCAGTGGTGGGGACATGACTGCAGTATCTAGATGGATGGGCTTAAAGGCAGCCTTGGGAAGCCCGCTACACCCTGGGTGGCCTCAATAGCCAAATTTTCCAAAGCTTAAAGAAGGGGGTAGTACTTAGCTGAAAAAAGGCCTCTGGTTTAGGAAGGGTCCCAGGGCTGAGACAAAGGGACGCCTGATCACAGGATGCAGGAGGGACATCTTGCTAAGGACGAGATGAGGCCAGCAGGACATTAGCTAGCTCGTGGGTGGACAGGCCAGCTGGCTGTGCCTGAGGACCAGATGAGATGGGTCACCTGGCTGAAGAGGCCAGCGCAGACCCTTACAGCACAGGCAAAGGCGGACACCCCTCTCTGCCCTTAACTAAAGGGTATTGCCTAAGTCTCCCCCTCCCCACTCAGGCTTCCTTCTAACCCCAGGGGGCCAGAAGCAGCATAAGGGGCAAACCTAAATGGGACTGGGCTGCAACTAAGCAGCCGAGAAATAAGGCCACCTATAACTGACCGGGTTAAATTTCACAAAAGGGGGCTCAGACTCAGAAATTCCAGTGTGTGTGTGTGTGGGGGGGGGGGGGGATACATTTAGATTTTATACACTCGAGCTTCTGACATATGAACTACGTACTCACTGCATATATTTTTCTGACTTCCCAGTTTTTAGTGATGGCCACATTTTGTAACTTGAAAGATTATTTAAAAAAAGAAAAGCACTGCGCCCACACAGAGGTGCTCATGAGTCAAAGCCCTGAAGGAAATAGGGCAGAAGGTGGATGAAAGGTCACCCTTGGTCCTGAGGATCAACTTGCCAGATGACCAGAGCTTGTGTTGTGTCTCTAAGAGCCAGGATGCCATTCTCGGAGAGAACGTGGAGTCCCGACCACAGCTTCTGAGTGTTTGTCATGAAGATTCTACAGGATGGTGTGAGCACTTGGGAGGGAGTGTGCCAAAAGTCCTTACGGTTGCCTTTTTGGCCATGTCATATATCCCCCTTACTTACCTCCAAGCTCCCAGAAAATTGATATGGATAAGCTTCCTTGTAGAAGGTCTCCTTCTTTCCCCGCCCCCCCCCCCCAAGAAAATGAAGTGTTGTCCTCTGAAACACTACTCAGACAACTGGGTAAATCTGTCTACCACATAATGGTGACCTCTAAATATGTGAAGAACAGGTAGGTCTTCATGTTAGGGCTTCTTTGCTCCAGGCTAAACCCAGCCAGGTCTCTCTGCGATATTTTCCAAGCCTCTCACTGCCGTGCCCACCCTCCACTGGGATTGGCAAGGGCCACTTACGAGCAGGGCCTGGAACACACACTGTGGCCCTGGGCTCTGGCCATCAGGACCTTAATTCGGCTAAGGCTGCGAAGGGCATCATGGAAGTGTTTGTATTCTTAGCTGCCCCAAAGCAGCTCAGCCTGCAGCGTGGGACTCAAGCCCAGAGCTTGGCCAAGGAAGTTTCTGTTAGACCAGGGCTCCCCTCCTCGCACTTGTGAACTGGCCGAGGCGCCAATGGCATCCAGCTACCCAGGGCCCAGGCCGTGCGTTCTGAAAGGGCAGCCCACCCCGCCCTGCTGCAGGGAACCCTCCTCTCACCCCTGTTCCACACTTCAGGCAGAAATCTTTCCCTTCCTCCCTTCTTTTCTTCAAGGACCTTACCCAAGGTCTCAGCATCTCCCAAAGCTCTCCCTGCTCACTCTAGATCACCTGTATCTTTGCTACATCTGTGGGCCTCGTTCTCCCTCCAGGAGGAGATAAGTCTCTTTCATATTAGACGACTTTATCACTTTGCTGCCGGGCCCTACTTTCCCCTCACGGGCCCCATGCCGTGCTCAGATCTCAGTAGAGGGCACTTCCTCTGCTGAACCCACAGTACTCCAGGGCTGGCTGTGCCGGCCCCTCCTCACCTTGCCTTGGTGCACGCCTCCTCCCCTCTGTGTTCCAAGCTGACTCCGGAGCATCTCCCCACCCCCTTCCACCTGCCCCCAGCAGCATTGACTTTGGCAGATTTCTTGGGGACCAGAGATGTCCTAACCTGTTTGCTTTTCCGGGGCTGATGTTTGCAAGGGTTTACTTGGAACCAGAACAGAAATCATCCCACGTCCTTATGCAATTCCCCCGGCAGGTTCTGACAGATAAATAAAGCCTTTGGCCCTCCATTGGTCTACTTTTCAGAGCAGAGCCCCTGGGTTGGTCCTGAGGCTTCCAGCCATCTGCCCACCTGCTAGGGTCCCTCTGGAGCAGCCATGAAGTCCCTCGCCCTGCTCCTTTGCCTTGCTCAGCTCTGGGGCTGCCATGCTGCCCCGCATATACCAGGTCTGGTTTATAGGGAACTGGACTGTGATGACCCAGAAACAGAGCAAGCAGCCCTGGTGGCCGTGGACTACATAAATAACCACGTTCTTCAGGGCTACAAGCACACCTTGAACCAGATTGACAAAGTGAAGGTGTGGCCTCGGGTAAGTGAGCCTTCTGTGTCTGAGCCGAAAGAACCCATGTGTGGAGCTCAGCTGGGCGTCTCAAAGATCACATCTCCCAACACAATGAAACTGCAGAGGGTCAAACTCTCTGATTTCTTCTCAGGAGTGGGGGAGGGGGCAAGTGGGGGAGCGAGACATTCTGAGCTGTGGTCATGGGTCTCAGAGGGTGCTGGATGGGGGTGAGGAGGTGTGTGGGACAAGAAGGGCTTCGAGGAATATTTTGAACAGCACAGGTAGAAAGTGCGGCTTGCCAGAAAACTCGATGCACAAGATGCAGGATTCTGGCTGATTGGAAATCACTTCTCTTTCTTTGCTTCGGTTTCTCTGGATGAAGACTGAGAATGAATGAAACTAGCATTTGACAGCCATCTACTGTGCGCCAGGCCCCTTCCCATACACGATCTCCTTACTCCCTCCCAGCCCCCAGTCCTGTGTGGTAGGTATTGTCCTTGTCTTACATGAGAGAAACCCGAGCCTCTGACAGTAGGGCATTTTGTTGTTGTTCAGGATCATATAACTTGTAAACATTGGGCTGGGATTTGATTCTGAACCCATGTTCCTTCCTCTACATGAGTTACCTCCCAAAGAGAGGTGCCCACCTCTCAGAAAGAAATCTTGGCATGAATGGCGTTTACCTCTTTACAAGCTAGACAAGTAATCGATGCAGTCTAAAGCCAGTGACAATAAAGATTAAGCTGGAAAATATGGCTTGTGGAACAGTCGAGAGATTTGGGGCAATGGGGAAAAGGTATATGTCTACTGCCTATTTTGAATTAGATTTTATATCTGATGAAGGATGATTCTTGCAGCAAACAATTGAATACAAGCCTTTCACGGGCAAGAACCAGTGTCACGTGCCATGAGAGATATCAAGCTGAACCATAAGAAATTTCTACTTTTGTATATTAAAACCAGTCAAATATTGGCATTTTAATGGTTCAGCCTAACATAAAATGAGAAAGACATAGCGCCTACAAGATATTTACAACCCAAAGGAGGGAATAAAGTAAGTATCTGGATGTCGGGACTAACCTCTGATCTCACGGTGGGACAAATATTTGACATCAGGATGGATTTTAGGAGGGCTGCAACTGTACTGACGCCCAGTGGTGGTTCAGAGGAAACACCCATGAGGTCAGGGGAAATAACACATAACATAAGCATTTGAGGGAAAAGTAAGGAACGGAGGTTGCAATCTTCACTAAAGGCAGAGCTTGACAGGTGCTTTCCTAGAGAAACCCAGGAGTACCTGCTTCTATTCCTGCAGCTGCGAGTGTCTTCAGGACGTTTAATTTGGGCACATCTGCACATCATAAAACACAGCTTCTCCTTGGCAAAGAGATCCCTAGGTTTCAGGTAGTAGCGAGTCAGGCAGAACTAAATGAGAGGCAATCAGAGCTGGGCTAAAAGAAAAAAAACAAACATACTTGTATATTCTGGATTTTCCAGCCTTTGCAGAAAGGATACAGAAACAGATGAACTGGCAAGAATAACCACAAGGAGTTTCAGGGCTCCCCTATCTGCCTTCCTTGCTATTTCTTCTAGACGGTACCACCAACTCACAGCTTCCGCAGTCTCAGAGGGAGGCTCGCGCTTCCCCTTCGTCTCCAGCAGGGGACAGTAGAGGGCAGCAACTAGGCAAGCCCAATGACAAACCGCCAAGGACAATTTTTCCTTTAGGAAGGAAAAGAAAATGGAGAAGGAGGGAAATTAGATGATGAGAGGGAAAGCAGAAAGAAGCAGAGGGAGGGATGGAGCAGATACAGGAGAGACCATTAAGGTAAGATATTATCCTACACCACCTTACTTTGCCACTTGATTGAGAAAAAACGAAAGCTGATTTTTTTCAAAGCGCCGATCGAAGCGTGAAATTTTCAAAGCGAACTATCAGTGCTCACGTTAGCTTCCAAGTAGAGCTCAGGGTGATGACTGTGGTTCCATCAACCCGTCCAAGGCCACGGTCCCTTCTTCCTTGCAAACACCGTCTGAGCTCGCGCAGCCGACAGAAGTAGACCTGAGAAGCCCTGGTCCCTGTCCTGCCCACAGGCCAGGTCAGAGCTCGGTGGAGGTGCAGACTAACAGTAGCAATGACCTGTCCCTCGCCTCTACAATAGGCGTTACTTCCAGCCCGCTGGGTGCTCACGCTCTCGCCCGCGCAACGGGATCAGGCCGCTCACTGCTTCATTCTGTGTCTCCGCAGCGGCCAATGGGGGAGGTGTTTGAGCTCGAATTAGACTTGCTGGAAACCACGTGCTACATACGGGACCCCACCCCCGTGGAAAACTGCACCGTGAGACAACTGATGGAGCATGTGAGTGCCCCGTTTAGAGTGACTGCAGGTGGTGCCCCAGCCAGGTCCCTGGTGGTTCTGCAAAGTGCAGGCCCCGTGTTGCCCAGCTCCCCAGCCTGCCTTCATGGCTAGCCAGCGTGCAGTCGCTAAAATTACCATTGGATGCTGCCTTCCCTGGGGCTGATTTTTACAACAGTTCAGCCCTCTTGTTGTAGCCCTTCCCCCACACCAGTGAACACCGTATGTCAGGGTCACCCGGTCAAGGCGATTTCATGAGGCTCATCTTTGACAACCACATCTGAGGGAGCGCCCCACACCCCAGCCCCGGGATCCCAGTGGAAAATGAAAGGCCAGCCCTCCTTCTGAGGCTTCACTGTGGGTTTATTTCTCCAGGCTGTGGAAGGGGACTGTGATTTCCAGGTGCTGAAACAGGATGGCCAGTTTACCGTGTTGTTTGCAAAATGTGATTCCAGTCCAGGTAGAGATGATGATGATGATGATTGTTCTTATTTTTACCTTGTGGAGTGAGGAAAGGACCTGCGTTGTTTTCAGTGTAACTAGTTTGAGCTTCCTTGTTGGTGAGGAAAAGAAGGGGCCAAATCTCCCGGGATCTGGAATTGTAAAACTGTTTTTTTAAGGAGCTGTTGTCACTGGAGGTGGAAATTGCCCCTTGGCGAGAGGGGCTCCTGCCGAAATGTCAGCATGACAGGAGCCACCTGAAGGTTTAGTAAGAAGCAGAGAAAACACCTGAAGCCATTTGGAGCATGTCCTAGGCCTTGCAAAATAAGCAGAGCTGGGGTGAACGCTTTGGAGAATTACAACCCAGATTCGATTTCTCTCTGGGCGTAGACTCTGCGGAGGACGTGCTCAAGGTGTGCCCACAGTGCCCCCTGCTGGCCCCGCTGAACGACACCAAGGTAGTGCACGCAGTAGAGGTTGCCCTGACCGCGTTCAACACTCAGAGCAATGGCTCCTATTTTCAGCTTGTGGAAGTCTCCCGGGCTCAACTTGTGGTAAGACTGAGGCCCTCGGACAGACGGGGCGGTTTGGTGGCACTTGGGGAATGTAGGTGGTGAAACAGCGGGGAGGGACGGAGCAGGTGCAGAGGCAGTGACAGGAAGGCAAGGTGGGTGGTGAGAAAAAGGAGAGAAAGTATCCTTAGGAGTATGAGCGATATGAGGACACCGGGTGTCCCGAGGACCCAAAGAACCCTCGGTACGTCACCCCTGCTGAGTCACTCTGACAGCCGCTGTCTGCCCTGGCTTCCTCAATACTAGCTAACACCAGGGCTCGCTGTGCAGCGAGTGGGAGTTTCGACATTATCCAGAAGCACTCGCTCTAAATTCCCAGGGTGCCACGTCTTTATCACGCCTGGCCACCCATCAGCCACGGCCCTCTCCTAGCTAAGACTTAGAAAGGTGGGCATGTAGTGGCAGGATCCCACAATGCCTTTTGGATCACGGAAACACACCGAACCGCACAGTGGACCGTTCAGCACACCGGAGCGCCACAGAATTCTGGTATTTGAGAAATGTGGCCTCCCGGCTGCCAGCCGCAGCATCCTTGGCAATACATGACAGGTATAGGTGGGGAGGCTAATTAACCGGAATCTGTGGTTCTCCCAACACCCCCACCCCAGACTACACCAAATAGCGTTATTTTAGCAGTGTGAGCGTCCCACGGTAACCGCCCTGGGTAAGCCACCGGGGCCATGTTTCCCGGCCAGGCGGTGGGGTCCACGCGAATGTTGTTCCCGGGAGTGTGCAACCACACAGCCCTGGCTGCTTCCCTCCGGCCTCTCCTTCCCTGCCTTTTCTGGTTGAGTCACGTGGCCTCACATGCATTTTCATTTGTTCCCATCAGCCTCTTCCGCCTTCCACGTACGTGGAGTTTGCGGTGGCTGCCACTGACTGTGTTGCTGCAGAGGTCACGGATCCAGCTAAGTGCAACCTGCTGGCAGAAAAGGTGAGCAGGCCGGGGGCCCGGGGATGGCCGAACTGGTTGTAGCACAGAGGATCCTGGGAGCAATTGGTGTTGGGGGGCTGGGGAGAAAGAGGTCACAGTGAAGAATACCCGCTCCCTGGGGGGCTGGGTCATGCCAGGCCCTCCTCTGTAACGTGGCCTTCCCCCTCACCAGCTGTCACCAAGTCATCTCACCCACTGGAGGTCCCTGGAGGTAGGAGAAAGGCAGAGGCTGTTTCCTAATGAGGCCGGGTCATGCCCAGCTGCCAGGAGTGTGTTGTAGATTTTCTAGATACACCTCTGATATGAAACCTTTC
Organism: Panthera onca; assembly: GCF_046562875.1. Lineage (NCBI taxonomy): Eukaryota > Metazoa > Chordata > Mammalia > Carnivora > Felidae > Panthera > Panthera onca. The sequence goes on along the minus strand of NC_138347.1, from coordinate 81,024,239 downwards.
AAGTCCACAGTGCGGTAATGTCCACCTCTAGGAATTTATCCTAAAGAGATCACCAGAGATGTTCGCCAGGAATAGACCTAAAAAGATGATTCATCACGGATTCAAAATGACCCCCAAAAGACTCAAATGTCCAACAGGAGGGGATCATGGAACAACATGTAAATAGAAAATTATACAGATCTTAAAAAAATACGTTTTGAAAGAATAATGAATGATAGAAGAAAGTGTTATTATAGTGAGTGAAAAACGGGAGACAAAATGACGTAGTCACAATGATCCCAATTTTTTAAAGTTTATTTATTTATTTTGAGAGAGAAAGAGAGAGAGAGAGTGGAGGAAGGACAGAGAGAGAGAGACGGAGAGAGAATCCCAAGCGTTGACTGTGCAGGGCCTGACACAGGGCTCAATCCCACGAACTGTGAGATCATGCCCTGGGCGGAAATCAAGAGTCAGATGCTTAACCGACCGAGCCGTTCAGGCGCTTCACAATGATCCTAATTTTTAAGTGATTTTTTAATATATCTAAAAATAAGTAGAGAATACATATATGTTAACAGAAGTTCTCCTGGGTCACCACTCCTTCTGGGATTACGGGTGATCTCTTACAATCTCAGAGCATACCTGTATTTCCAACCTTCTGCTTAGAGTTACGTACTGCCTATCTTCTAGAGACAGAAACTAGAGTACTTCAGGGGAAAAAATGTTAAAAGATTAAGCATTTAGTTGTTTCCCCTCTGACTTGGAGTGTCAGTGAAACTTGGGGGGAGAAAATCCGCTTTTTAAGCCAGTTCCAATAGCTTCTCTCTTTCTGTGGGCAGCAATATGGCTTCTGTAAGGCAACACTCACTGAGAAGGTGGGTGGGGAAGATGTTGCAGTGACCTGCACCGTGTTCCAGACACAGGTAAGGGCATCATGGATATACCTGCCCTCATCTTCAGAATACAGTGATGCCTTAACAGTTATGCAGTGTGTTAGTAATTACAGGGCATTTGCTGCCCTGCCCTTCTGAGCCCCACAGTATAAGTAGCTGTGGGGTATATGTAATCATCAACAAATGAAAGCGTGTTTTAGCCACGCCTCCCCCTCCCAGGAGCTAGTGGCTGCAGGGTAGAGCCCATCCTAGGGAGCGGTTGACAAGTGAGCCTTTCTATTTGCAGGGGGTGGGGGTGGTATTCTGAGCCGGACAGAACAGGTGGCCAGATATGCCTGGAAGCTCCCAGTGGCTGCAGGTGTAGATGATAAGGAGGGGGACACCGCTGGGAAAAGCTGTAAGGCAGGATGCTTTTGCTTGTGGGGTGGATGTGTGAGTCCACTGATCCCAAGATAATTGGTGAGAAAGGGGCTGGCTACCAGAGGCCAGTTACCCCTCCCTTGTGGCCCTGATGACAATCCTTTGCCCCTAGGTAGTTGTTTTTTTTTGTTTGTTTGTTTTGTGTTTTTTTTTTTTTTTTTTTTTTTTGCCAGATTCCTTGCAAATGAAAATTATTACTTTGAGAGAATTGGGTGGGATTCCATCCAGAAGCGTGGGGGGCCTTGCTTGGGAGGAGAAAGGTAGCTAACATATAGAAATGGTCCTCTCTCCAGCCTGTGCTCCCGCAACCCCAACCAGATGGCACTGAAGCGTCCCCCGTGGCAGACTCAGCTGTACCTGCACCTCCTCCGGCTGACCCGCCTGCAGCTGCCCTGGTGGTGGGACCTGTGGTGGTGGCAGCCCCCCAGGCACCCCTGCCGGGACACCGGACCCACTACGACTTGCGCCATTCCTTCATGGGTGTGGCCTCAGTGGAGTCAGCCTCAGGAGAAGCATTCCACGTGGGCAAAGTACCCAACGTGGCGCAGCCTAGCGTTCCTGTCACTGCTGGTCCAGTGGTCCGTCCTTGCCCAGGGAGAATCAGACACTTCAAGATCTAGATGTCAGAGATGAAAAGATTTGGCCCAGGAACATAGCCACCATTATTGTCCAAGTCTGGGTATGGGTGGGGCCTCGTTTGCTATCAAAGCAGGTGCTACACTGGTCTAGATGAATATCAAGTCTTCAATCCCAACTCCTCTTCATTTTTCAGAGGATGGAATCAGGGGCGGGGGGAGGGGGTGGTGGCAGTTCTGTGTCATGGAAGGTATAAGGCTGGCAACTTGATCGTCATTGTTTTGATGCTTGGCCACTACCATTGTGTTCTCTGCCTTCTTTGACCTCACAAAAATGATTGAAACTGTGACTTTGAGAGGTGCTCTTGTCAGCCTAATATTAGCTTATAAATAAAAGTGACTGAAGGACCTTCCTTATTAGAGAAGGTTCTAAGCTGAAATGTGGTCATGATTATTGCCTATTCCCTCCAGGCTCACATGTGTGGTCTGTCTTCAAAACAAACAATCATGAATGTCCCTAAGCAAAATCAAAATGAAAACAGAAATAAAATGGAACAAAAATCAGCCATATTACTATGCACAAGAAAAATGATGAGACCAGGATCTGCTCACAGGTCATAGAACATGCTCATTTCCTTATGAGAAAATCATTCTTTTCATTTCATAAGAGTCAGAAAATGTTGCTAAAGGAGGACCCAGGGCCTGAACTTTGTACAAACCAACTATTGGTTTTCCCCAATATCCAGGTAAGGGGTGATCTGCAATTAACACAGGAGCCTCACTTTAAACATATCTCTTCATTATTTTTTTTTTTTTGAGAGAGAGAGAAAAGGAGAAAGCACACACAAGCAGGGGAATGGAAGAAGGAAAGGGAGAGAGAGAATCTTAAGCAGGCTCCATGCTGAGCACAGAGCTTGACATGAGGCTGAAACTCATGACTGAAATCATGACCTGACCCGAAATCAAGAGTCAGACGCTTAACCAACTGAGCCACCCAGGCTCCCCTATCTCTTCATTTATGTTTAAAATAACTGTTGATGGTACTGTATCCACTTCATTCTGTGATAGAGGACTGGTCTTTCGAGCCAATCCATTCTAAGACTTCAAGTTAAAGCTCTGGTTTATAGTATGAATACAGGAGGGATACCTGGACAGGTAAATCCAGTGAATGTTTGTAGATACTATCCAAGTGCTCAGATTGCATAAAGGAATTAACAGTGCATATAATAGAATGGTGTCTAGACAATTTCAACATTTTGTCTACCACCATTAGGTGGTTCTGCACCACCTAAATAATAGGCCCATCCAGACATAATTTTAAAGGGGAGATTATACTTCAATAAAAGGTGCTAAGGACAAAAAAACAAACGGTTGAGTTGCTTCCCTTGAACCAGGAGACTGGATCAAGGGCTGATACCATATTACTCTTGCCTAGAGGTTTTGCCAATATTCCAGTAACCAGAAGGAATGGCCAGGAAGGCAGGAAAACCACTACGTATTTCAGAAGCCTGGGAAGATGAGGAAGGTATGGTCAACTGGGCTGAATGCCGCAGAAAGAGCAACAAGAATGAGGACTGAGAAAAATCCACAGGTTAGTTGATGATTTGGAGGTCATGGTGACCCCTGGCAGATGTGGTTTCATTAGGAGGATGAGTGTCAAAGCCTGCCTGCGGAGGGTTGGCTGGTGGGATATGATCAGGAAATAGAGGGGCACGTGCATTCTCCTCTTTCAAGCAGTTTGATGGTGAAGAGTGGGAGAGATAGGATGTAATCCAAAAATATAACTGGGTCGAGGGAAGATTTCCTTTTCAGGAATGAGGATTTTTAAGCATATTTAGGGCACACTATGGGAAGACAGGGAAGAAGAAAGACAGAGATGATGGGGCAGGGTGCCAGGAGAGAGATTTAGTAGAGAGCTGGGAACAGGAGGGTTTGAACAAGTCTGCCAAGGAGTCTGGTCCTTCCTTAAGGGAGCTTGCAAGAGGATCCTGAAAAGGCACCTTTCACTCAGTACCAAAAGAGACTCATGCACTTTCCGCCCTTGCTACACAGGTACTGCTATGAGGGAGCACATGGAGAACTAGTGTTTTCCAGGGCAGGTGGTTGATACCCAACCCAGCATAAGTGAAAGGGGAATGTTACTGTGCTGGGTGCTAGGAATTCAGATGGATGAGTCCTACCTAAGGCACAGCCGGGTCCAGTGGTTCAAAAGATACCATCTCTCCCCCGCCTCCATGACGCTTTCAGTCATAGCTGGGATGGCTCCTGTCAGCCTCACACCTACAACAGCATCAGTGCCTAAGCCTGAAGAAAGAGAGAGGGCTAAAGGAGGAACTCGTCGGGGGAAGAGTAGGCACAAAGGCCTAGAGGCAGGAAATAGGTCTATGTGGCCCTGGATGAGAAAGGAGACTGGACTGAAGCAGTTAAGAAGAGGAAGAGGGCTTTAGAAGATGAGGGTGAAGAAGTGGATGGGGCCAGATCATGAACAGCTTTGAAGTCCCCAGAAGGAGTTGGAGTGTTGTTGTCAGTGCAATGGGAAACCACTTAAGGTTTGAAGTAGGGCAGTGACATAATCTGATTTATGTTAAAAGACCCCCCAGGCTCTGTGGCCCTCAACCTGGAGCTGGGTGAGGTGGAGCTGAGGGGTGTCACCTTTCCCCCAGAGGGACATTTGGAAGTCAATGGACGCATTCACCTGGGGTTGTACCGGACAGAGGCCAAAGATGCTACACATTCTGAAATGGACAGGTCAGCCCCAATAATGAATCATGTTGTTAGATGCTGTAGGGGAAAATAGATTGTAGCTGGGCCAGAGCAGCCACAGGATAGGGAAGGACTGGAGCTTTCTAGGGCAGAAATAAGTGTGTACCTCAATGTAAGGTGGTGGACAGGAGAGGTGAAACTAGGATATAATTTTCAGGTAGAAATCCTTGGAGCGCCTCATGGATTTGATATGGGGGTAAGAAAGGGGGTGTGTGAAAGATAACTCCTGGATCTGTGGCTTTGCAAACTGGGTAGATGGTGGTGCCATTCACTGAGGCAGAGGGAACTGGTTCATTTCATGTGAGTTACCTCCTCTCTATGCTTTCCTCTCTGTCTTGAAATTGTGCCCTTGATTTTTCTGTGTCAGGCTAATAATGCCTCAATCTCATGGCTCTCAAGGAAGCAGTGAATCTGACAGACCTGAGTGACCTGGGCCAAGCTGCCTTACCTTTCACCCATCATTGTCCTCGTCCTACAACCAGGTGTATACAGCAGCCTGGCAGGGTGATAGGATTCAATGAGATGCTGGAAGTATATGCTTAGAGCCTTCTTGACATGTTCTAGGTTCTCAGTAAGTGTCCTCCCTCTCTGCTTCCTCTTGCCCGTCCTCTGAATTTGGTGGCTTCCGAAGATTATGTTCTTGACCTTCTCTTAAATGTGTACTCTCCCCTTGGCAAGTCTCATGATTTTAAACTCTCAGTCTTGCATAGGTAACATCTCACTTTACAGCTCCAGTATAGGTCTCTTTTTTGAATTCCAACACTGCACTTCCAAATGTCTCCAGGATTTCCTCACTTGAATTTATCAGACAATTTCCTACATGATTTATTTTATCTAACGGATGCATACCTGAAGATTCAGCGTTACTGAAAACGTGCATATTCCAGAAAAAATTTCTTCGCAAAAATAAACATAATTAAGAGAGGATGAGTTATGGAGCTGTTAAGTCTCCTGCCCTGATAGCACATTTCTTGCATTAATGATGCTCTCTATATTCTCTCTTTATATATCATCTTTAATATGTTGCAGAGTGCTCACTTCTAAATTAATAGCACTACATGTGTCTCCCTTCCTTGCCTTCTTGGTGGCTTTTTAATCACATCTAACTCATGTTCCAAGGTTATTGAATTTCAGGTATACTTTTCAGTACTGTGCCACTACCACTAATTGACAATATTTGGCGAGGGTTAGGATGATAGTAAGATTGAGAGCCATAATAATGGCAAACATTAGAATAATTGACTAGCAGTCATCAAAATCTCCCATCAAAATTTTGCTGCTCATGAAAAAAAGGGTGCGTCCCATGATATTGACAAAGGGTGCTAGGTATCTCTTCCATGGGGCAGTCATAGAGCAATGTCATAAACAAGGTTTACCGGTACTTACTTTAAAAATACTCAATCTTTGGCTAATTTTTAAAATTTGAGGAATTCAAGTTGTTTCCAATTTTGTGTATAACGTGAGGCTTTATTGCTAATATCCCACTCTTTAAAATTTGCATGACTTGGGGTGCCTGGGTTACGCATCCAACTTCAGCTCAGGTCATGATCTTGCAGTTCGTGGGTTTGAGCCCCGCGTCAGGCTCTGTGCTGACAGCTCAGAGCCTGGAGCCTCCTTCGGATTCTGTGTCTCCCTCTCTTTCTGCCCCTCCCCTGCTCATGCTCTGTCTCTCTCTCTCAAAAATAAACATTAAAAAAATTTTTTTTATTTGCATGGCTCAAGATCATACAGCATGACTATCATAAAATATAACTATTTTGTATGTGCAAACCTCAACTGGCCTGTTTATCTTCCAAACTGACTCCCATCCCTGAATCTTTCCCTTTTTGGTTCGTAATACCCGGTCACCCAACATTTAAAATTTTATTCATCACAGGGTAAATTCTATTGTTTTAGTCTCTAAGACTCAATGCAAGAATATGTAGCCTATATAATACAGCATTTTTCCATTGTTCCTCAGTTAATTGTTTGCATAAAATATTGCTGGTACCAGCATATACTGCCCTTCCAGCAGTATATTCAGAATATATTTTCAAATGACAAGGTCCTAACTTTGTATGAGCATATTCATACACACACACACACCCAGGCATGAAAACTACACTGCACAGAAAGGAAAATACTAAAATATTGATAGTGATTTATATCTGAGTTGTGAAATAATGAGGAGTTGTTTGTCTTTATTGTATTAATAATTTTCTGTATTTCCTAAACTTTCTATAATGCTCATGTATTAGTTTTATGGAAAAAGATTTTTATTTTGTTTGCTTAGAATGGGGGTTATTAACAAACTTCTTCTATGGTCAGATAGTAAATGTTTTAGGCTTCGTGAGCCCATATGGTGTCTCCCTCACCTCCTTGACTCTGCTGTTGTAGCAAGAAGTAGCCATGGATGATACATAAACACATGGGTAGGACTGTGTCCCAGTAAAGCTTTATTTACACAGTTAACAGTGAGCTGCATCTGGCCTTCAGGTAGTAGTTTGTCAAAGTGTCCTAGAACAGTGGAAATAAGGAGAAATGGAGTTGGGAGGAAAATGGTGGTCATAGAGCAAGGTGGTTCCGTGTGGAGTTGGATACTGGTCTCTGGAGTAAGAGTGGTCAAGTAAGAAAGAAGCTAGAGTGTTGCCATAGGGATGATGCATTTGTCTGAACAACAGCAGAGGGAGGGTGGAGGGCAGATGTGTAAGCCTGGAGCGAAACACTTTACAGCTGAGAGGGAGTGACCAGAAGGTCAGAAGAGGGCAATAACCGGAAGGGGAGACTGATACAACCATGTGTCATGACCCTCAAAGAAACAGGTTTTATGCAAGCATAGAGGCCTAAACTTCTTGGAAATAGCACTGACAAATGGGGAGGGAGCCAGTGTTACTAGGTGTCAGCATCTGGTCAAAAGTTCTTAGGGAGAAGTTGTATCCTGGGGGAAAGCCAAGCTTGACTTGAGCCCAGGAAATGACTAGGTTAATAAGATGGGCAGGTTTATTAACTAGGGAAAGGGGTTTCAGAAGGCACAGTGGAAAGAAAGATTTGGGCAAAAGAGGGATGCTTGGTGGTATATCAGTTTGCAGGCGAGGACAAAGAGAGCACGAAGAAGAGGAAGGACGCTGGTGAGAGAGGACAGAGCAAAAGGGGTTTTGCTGGAAGCACGTGCGGCCTGCAGGGATTTATGTAGGGAATGAGTAGGCAGAAGCCTGGGTGGATTGTAGTTTGGTGATTCAAGGGCAGCCAATGGTGTTAATTCATTCCCAGGCCCTCAATACAGGAAACAACAGTAACCTCTGCAGGATGCGAGGCCTTTTCCTAACTAGGTCTCATCATCCCCCCCCTTCCCCCAGTGTCACCTTACCCAAAGTCATTCAAGATGACATTGCCGTTGACGTTGCGTTGGTCCCCACTTAGAAGAGCCCAGATGTAACTGGACTGGGCAGTAATGTTTTTCTCATCTCTAGCGCATCCTCCATTGTATTCCTTTTTATGTTTTTCACCTCCTCTTGGTGCATTGCCTGGAGGAAGAGTGCAATGAGTAAATAAAAAAAGAATGACTTCCTCCTAACTGATCTCTCCAGCTCTTCTCCTTCCAGCTGCCTCCTACTGGGCTGCCAGATGCACAAGGCCCAGATCATGGTACTATCCTACAAAGGGAGGATTCATACGATCACAGGTCTCCTAAGTAGGGGGTCGAACCCCAGGGAATGCACAAGATAAATCACTGGCTTGTGGGGGAAAGCACCAGAAATCCATTTCTCCAGTTTTTAATATTTTACTATATTTGTTGGCTGCATACATCTGATCATGTGACAATGAGTTTTCCTTTTACAAAATAGCCTTTGGGTACCGGGGTGGCTTACTCAGTTAAGCGTCTGACTTCGGCTCCAGTCACGAGCTCATGGTTCATGGGTTCGAGCCCCATGTCGGGCTTTATGCTGACAGCTCAGAGCCTGGAACCTGCTTCGGATTCTGTGTCTCCCTCTCTCTCTGCCCCACCCCTGCTTGTGCTCTGTCTCTGTCTGTCTCTCAAAAATGAACAAATGTTAAAAAAAATTTTTTTAAATAAATAAATAAATAAATAAATAAATAAAAATAGCCTTTATGTTTTGGAGCAGTTTTAGGGTCACAGCAAGACGGAGCAGGAAGTACAGAAATTTTTCACATACCTCTGTCCTGCTCAGGCACATCCTCCCCCATTATCAGCACCCCTGACTAGAGTGTTATGTTTGCTATCATCAATGAACCTACATCGGCACATTGTTATCACCCCCGTCCACAGTTCATAGTAGGGTTCACTCTTGGTGTCCTACATTCTGTAGGTTTGGACATATGTATAATGACAAGTGTCTACCATTATGGTATCATACAGAGAAGTCCTAAAAGTTCATCTGTGCTCTGACTCTTCATCCCTCTCCCTACTCCATCCCCTGGCAACCACTGATCTTTTTACTATCTCCACAGTTTCGCTTTCTCTAAAATGTCATATTATTGGAATCATACAGTATGTAGCCTTTTCACATGGCCTTTCTTCACTTCAAAATATGCAGGTACACTTCCTCCATGTTTTTTTTAGGCTTGGTGCCTCAGTTTCTTTTGGTGCTGAGTAATATTCCGTTTCTTGATATATCACAGTTTATTTGTCCATTCACCAATGGAAGGACATCTTGGTTGCTTCCAAGTTCTGGAAATTGTGAAGAAAGCTGCTATAAAGATCCATGTGCAGGTTTTTGTGTGGACATAAGTTTTCATTTCATTTGGGTAAATACCAAGGAACACAACTACTGGATTATTTGTATGGTAAGAGGATGTTGAGTTTTGTAAGAAACTGCCAAACTGTCTTCCAAAGTGACTGCCATTTTGCATTCCCACCAGGAATGAATGAACACTCCTTTTGCTCTCCACTCTCACCAGCATTTGGAGTTGTCAATAGTTTGGATTTGGGCCATTCCCAGAGGGGTGTAGTAGTGTCTCATTGTTGGTTTAATTTGCTTTTCCCTGATGACATATGATGTGAAGCACCTTTTTATGTGCTTACTTGACATCTGTATCTCTTCTTTGTTGAGGTTCAGGTCTTTTATCCATTTTTAAATCATGTTGCTTATTTGATTGTTGAGGGTTTTTTTAACTTTATTTATTTATTTTGAGAGAGAGAGAGAGAGTGGGGGAGGGGCAGAGAGAGGGAGGGAGAGAGAGAAACCCAAGCAGGCTCCACGCTGTCAGTGTAGAGCCGACTCGGGGCTCAATCTCATGCACCATGAGATCATGACCTGCGCCGAAACCAAGAGTCAGACACTTAACCCACTGAGCCACCCAGGCGCCCCAAAAAGAAATCTATTTTTATTTTTACTTACAAAGAAAGAAATTAAGCTTTGCTAATATTTAACATATTAATTATTGATGTAAACATATGTACTAAATAGTCATATGCATATTGGGGATGCATATTCAAACCGTTTGTTACTAATAGGGTGCATGATTTAAAAATTAAAAATCCCTACTACATGGAATAAAGTCTAGATTCTTTACCTTAGCATTCAAGTCCTTAGAAAATCGGCTCCCACCCCTTCTAATATCCTGTCTCCTGTACAGACTATGCTCTAACCAAATTCAGCTACTAGATCTCGTCTGAACACGCCCTGGGATTTCTTGTTCATGTGCACCTCACGCTACTCCCTGTCTTCTCCCCAACGCCCCCAAACCATATGTGTAAGTGCTATTCCAAGACCCATCTCAAATACCCTCTTCTTCAAAAAGCCTTCCCTAAGCCCCAGCTGTAAAACCCCGCCCTTTTCTGGACCTGTTTTATGGCACAGAGCCCTTTCTATTCTATTTTGTGGCCATTCGTTTGCATGTCTCAGATTGTCTGGTTCATTTTAATTCACCCTCTTATTCTTGAGCCTGCATAGAACATTGCCTTGTTCTTAGAAAGGCTCAAATAAAATCTTTGTTGAGATGAGACATGGTAAGTGACATCACTTCCCTCCCACATCTTGACCCTCAACAGACTGAGACTCCCAGTTTCCAGATAAAATAAATGTTCCCAAGTGAAAGTTCCCTCCATTTCCCTCTGGTACATCTCCAGAGTTGCCTGTTCTTACCTCCTCTCTTGCTCAAAGTAAATGTCTTTCCCCTCTCTCAAACTCCTCTGCCCACCCAATCCCCAGGTCCCCATCCCTGATTACTGTCCTTCCTGGCATCTTTTCTCTCCCAACATCAGCCTCACCCTTTCCACTGACCACAAATACTCTCAGATAATCCCCATCCTAAAAACCTACTCCCTTCTCTCAAGCCACTTCCCTATCCCTCCCCTTCCCTTTTACCACCAAACCTCCTTTTAACAAATGCTTACTTACATTTTTTTTTTTTTTTTAATGTAGGGGTACCTGGGTGGCTCAGTCGGTTAAGCATCTGGCTTCGGCTCAGGTCATGATCTCGCAGTGTGAGTTCGAGCCCTGCATTGGGCTCTGTGCTGACAGCTCAGAGCCTGGAGCCTGCTTCAGATCCTGTGTCTCCCTCTCTCTCTGCCCCTCTCCCACTCATACTCTGTCTCTCTTTCTCTCAAAAAAAAAAATTTTAAATGTTACACGTTCACTAAAGAAAATTTGGAAAATACTGGGAAACTGAAAGAGTAAAAATAATGTCTCCTGTATATAGTCCTGTATCTCAGATACAGATACTGTTAACATTTTTCTGTACTATGTTCATGCTATCCACCCCACGCAGAGGTGCTTTATAAACACCATGTGATTACCCTGTAGTTGCAGTGGTCTAGCCAGTCTTTGTAATTTAACATTGTAACATAAACATTTTTCTTTGTTACCACGTTTTTCTGTGTTATAGGGTTCACATATGTAATTTGTAATAACTAAATCAGTAGTTCAGCAAATGGATTTACCATAGTTTACTTAATCCTTCTCTCTCCTTGAACACTTAGGTGGTTTCCACCCTTTCACAGTTATAAGCGGCCTGACAATAAACATTAGTATGCATAAAATCTTCCAATATTTATGAATACTTTCTAAGGGTAGAGTTTTAGAAGTAGAATACTCCAAAATATGATTATTTTAAGGTTACTGACATTTATTGCCGAGTTGTTTTCCAAATAAATTTTACCCATCTGCACCCCCAAGACACGAGAGCGCCCACTTACTGAACTTTTGCCATCACTCACCATGATTGCTGTTTCTCCCACAAAGTGCTAACTTATATCTGCCTTAGTAAATAAAAGATAATTTATTATATTCTTATCAAGTCTCAATCCACTATACTTTGACTATACTATTGGTGTGAACCAATAGAATGAAATTACTCTGGAAAAGAAGTTGCCAACAACCTCCTTATTTGCCAAAACCATGGATGCCCTGGTTTGTTTTTCCTTCTTTCACTGTTTAATCTGTGTGTGAGGTTGTCATCTGCCTCCCATTTAGAGTTTGTCTTCTGTCTCCATCTCCTTGAGCCATCTCCAAAGTGTTAGCACCCCGGGACTTTTCTCTCAACTCTTCCTATCTTGTATGCTCTGCCTGGCGAGTTCATCCACAGGGTCAAGTGACTGAGTGGCCTTATTCCAAGGTTTCCCACTTCTGCTCTCTTTCTAACCTCTCCTCTCTAATGGGCCTGCACCATCACAAACATACTCAAATCTTTCCCACTTTTTAAAAAGCTCGTTCTCAATCCTGTATTCCTCTTTCTCATATGTTGCTTCTTTTTTTCTATGTACAGCCAAGCCTTTAAAGACAATGGTCCTGTCTCAACTTCTTGAACTCCCGTCTATTATTTTACTGAAAGGTGGCTTTCACCCCCATCACCCCACTGAAACTGCCATCAACAATGGGTGCGAGGGACCTCCTGGGTGCTGAATCCAGTGGACACATATTTAGCCCTTTATTTGGTTTAAGCTCTTAATGGCATCTGATCCTCTGACCCCCCTTTCTTTTCTGAATTTAATCCTCCCTTATTGATGGAATCCAGCTTTCTCCTCTGTGGCTTCTCAGTCTCAGACTTCTGTGTTATTTTTTTGTTTGTTTTGTTTTGTTTTCAGTTCATCTTCCTCTGCTCCTTCCCTAAATATTAGTATTTCCAGAATTCCAACCCAATTCTTACCTTATTACCTTATCTGCCTTCCCAGAGTGAACTCACCCACTCCCATGGTTTTACCTTCTATGGGGTTCTGATGATGGTACTGTTCATCCCCCACAAGCTGCAGGCATGTATCCAACACCTATTACAAATCTCTCTACTTAGAGACTTGTCAAGCCTTCCCAATTTAGCAGTCCCAAACGCAGGTCTCCAGTCCTCCCTCCCCAACCCCCCCCCCCCCCCATGCAAAATCCCTCCACACAGTCACCTCACCTGAAACCTCTGGGCTCATTCCTGACCCCCTTTCCTCCTCCTCACTGCCATATTTGTTGGGTTGCCAAGTCTTGATTTCCTACGTCTTTAATATAGCTTAGACCCTTCCCTTCTCCTCTGTGTGCACTGTCACTTCTGTCTCTACAGCATTGTCATCTCCAATAGATCTCTTTTTGTTCATGATTGTATCGGTCAGGGTTCAGCCAGAGGAGCAGAGACAGTGGGAGGTATTACAGGGAATTGGTTTGTGCAATTATGTCCCCCCTTCTTGTGGGGGCTGAATAAACAGTCCATGTAAGACTGTGTTCATATCTGCTCCTGGAGCCTGAAGTCCACAGGGCAGGTGTTCAAGAATAGAAGATCAATTGTCAAATGGGGGGATGGAAAGCAGGATGGAACCCACAAGCATGAACCCCATTAGGATGGATGGACATCCAAGTTATTCTTTTGCCTCTGACGGTGACACGGGTATCCTGAAGAAGCTGGATCACTGCTACCTTGAATGATCTTTATGAGAACCAAGTTCTTAAAGCCCTTTTAAATTAGGAAATGCCTTAATCCAGTAATTCCATTTCTAGGCATTTGTACTAAGAAAATAATTAAGGGTGTGAACAAAGATTTACTCACAAGAATGTTAATTGTAGCATGTATATAACAGCAGCAAATTGGAAACAATCTGCATATCCATCAAAGAGAATTGGTTTGAATAATAGAATCAACTGCCAATGTTAAAAATTAAGTTGTGCAAATGGACTTATTTGTACGTTAAAATGTTCATGATCTATTACTGGACTTCAAAAGCAAGCTACAATATAGTAACTCAGTATTATGTTATCTGTCTATAAAATGTGTATTCTATGTATATAGAAGAAAATCTAGAAAGATATCCATCAACTATTAGCATGCAGTAGGATATTGTCATCTTTTTAACTTTTCGCTCTTTTGAATTCCTCTATAGTGCACATGAATTGCTTTGTTCATATTCTTTTGATGAGAAAAGGGTTTAAATAACTTGTGAGTTCTCTAAGCCCTTGACTCAACTCCATTAAAAGGCATAAATGCATTTGAGCCAAAAAAAAAAAAAAAAAAAAAAAGGAAGAGGAGAAGGAAGAGGAGAAGGAGGAGGAGGAGGTGGAGACAAAGGAGAAAGATGCAAAGAAGGAGAGGAAAGAGAAGAAGGAGAAGAAGGAGAAGGAAGAGAAGGAGAAGAAGGAAGAGAAGAACCAAGTATTAAGACTTTAAATTGGCAGAGCATGCATCCACATGCATGATCTCATTTAGTCTTGGAAAATATACATGTTGTCCCCATTTTTAGTGAAGAGAGAACTGAGTATGGGAGAAAACAGATTGTACCTGTGCCCCAAATCATGCAGCTATCATGCAGCTAGTGACAGATTCCATCCAACAGACCTACCCAACTATAAGCCCTGGGCCTTTCTACCATACTGCACAGCAGAGGCCCCACTTGGGAGCACCCATCCCTGAAGCCAGTGACCACACTGAAGGCTGAAAATGAAATTGCTCCAGAGGTCATTGTCCTTTGATAAAAGCCCATCAGAAGCCAGGGGACCTTGTATTAACAGAAGCTGGATTGAAGCTGTGGGGGTGTATATTGGTTTTTCCCTGTAGTTAATGGATTAATATTCTATCTGAGTATTTACTCAACCAGATTCATGATGAAGGAGAACAACAAACACCACCCACTCACTGAGGAAAGCACTGGCTTGGAGGGTTTGGGATTCAATTCCTGGCTGGATACATGATCTTGGGAAAGTCATCTAATTTCTCAGGATTGTGGTACGCCATTGAAAGAGAATGGTGGGTAGCCTGCTCAATATCTGAGAACACTTCAATTCTGTGAGATATATATATATATATATATATATATATATATATATATATATATATAATTATCACACAACATGTAGGAAGGTCATCTTCTTATAGGAAGGGAGACAGGAACAAACATTTCCAGTGTGTCTTAAAGACCCCAGTTTCACCAAACATCACAGAGAGATTTTCCTATTCTTATCTTCAAGAGGAGGAAACTGGTTCTTTAAAAAAAGTTACAGGGACAATTTCTTAAGCTTTTGAGCAGCTTCCTGCATAGAACTTCATACGCTTTCTTCCTCTCCTCACCCTTTCCTTGTTCTTTTTAAGAATCTGTGATTGTGATAGCTTCGAAGTTTTCAAGAAAAGTAGTGAAGGACAAATTAATGCTTTTGCTGCCAGAGTGGCAAAGGGCTAACACATCTTTTTCCTCTGATGGTCCCACCGAGGTCTCTGCCCAGCTCAGCTACACATCCTTAGGCTGGTTGAGGGCATGCAAGACAGAGCCTTGAAAGGGACATACCTCAAGGCTAATTAATTATTTACTTATTTCCCAGAAATAAACTCTGAGTTCTGCAGACTATTGTCTCCTCCCAGGGATCTCTAACATTCTCTATATTCTCTATATGCTTTGAGGACCTGGATCCTGAGAGCTCATCAGTACTGCCACTGGCACTGCTCAGAATCCCCCAAGATTTCTCAGCTGCATTTTGAAAGAGAAGAAAACTTAACCAAGTCTTTGAACACTGCAAAATGGCAAGGTGATGCTCATAATTTAAAAAGAAAGAAAACGACTTCAGAAATGTTGTTCCCCGTTCAGTCCCTAGCTGGAAGATATTGGTGCAGTGGAGAAGGGGTGGGAAATGTAAAAAAGAAAAAAAAAAAAAAAAGTGGACCCGTTCCCTCCAGATTCAGGGTAGAAGTTTTCAGTCTTCCCACCTTCTCTGCTAACCCACCCCTGTATTCTCATCCCTCTTCCCTGCTGTCTTCTCTGCCCCCTCTCTCCCACCCACCCTTACTCTCACAGCACCAACAGGAACTGCTCAGTTGAGCAAGTTCATGGTAATTACCAGCAAGGGGCATAATTGAGGTGTTCCATCCTGGAAGACAGAACCCTCCTCCCTGCCTCCAATGTGGTGCTGAGATAGCTGGCTGCCTGTCCTCCTCTGTGCTCCCATAGCATTGTGTCATCATGTGTGAGAGACAGACAGACACACAGAGACAGACGGAGGGAGTCAGTCTTCATTAGGTGCAGATTCTGGATTTGCGAGTCCACCTACTTGCTAATCCTCATTTGTACCCCCAAATCCATACCCATCCTATTTTCAGGGTCACCCCTCGGCGTGTGCACAGTGATGAACAAGCTGGGTCTCCTGAGGCAGCTGGAGGTCCTGGCTGATGTCAGACAAGGTGACTGCTCCTTGGTGCTGCTCTCGTGCTGTAACTCAGTGTACTTTTCACCGTCTATTTAGTGCCCCGTTTTTCACAATGTTGTGCTTTTTGTTGATTCTGCTGCTTGACACGGCCCCCGAGCATAGTGCCGGTGTGCTCTGTAGTGTTCCTAAGAACAAGAAGGCCGGAAATGCATGTGTTAGGTAAGCGTCATGCAGGCAGGAGTCATTGTGTCCATGAGTGCAATGTTAGTGAACTGAGTGTATATGAAATAAGACGTCTTTAAACAGAAATCTGCGAAAACAAGGTTATATATTATTGATCAGTTGATGAAAATGTTGTGACCAGAGGCTTACTGGCCACACACACACACACACACACAGACACACACACACACAGACACACACACACACACACGAGGTACTGTATTTTCTCCTTACAAATGTCTGTTCTCCTATAGGCTATGTGTGCTTTAGGGATTGCGCCTCTGTCTTATTCACATCTCCCTCTCCCCTGCTATTTAGTACCTGGACTAAACTCCTCAGGAGGAGTTTGATGAATGAAGCACAAATGACCATCTTCTAAAGCTGTTTGAACCACACTGGAAAATCCCCAGTTCACTGGACCCCTCCCACAGGCCTGAATCCCCGTGTGGGTAGTTTCCGTAAGGTGATTCACGCGGGAGGCATTGAGATAAACTCATTTGTAACATAACCAAATGAATAAAGCCAATGCCACCTTCATTGTTTTAATTTTGTGCCCTGTATACTGCCATGGCACAGATTAATTATGGCATGAGAAAGCCTGGGTTCTCTTGGCCTCACTGGCCCTGGGAAAGTAAACACTGTCAACTTATATATACGATGGGATGGCATCGTGTAAAGAATGAGTCCTTCTTACAAAAGAATGAGTCTTTTTCCATAGAAAATTATAGAAATGAAGTAGGACTCTGACATCCAGTCTGTAAAATCCCAACAGAGGTAGTGTGAACATTCTGTCCTTGACTCCTGCCCTAAACTCAGGCCTGGTGGCCTTATCGACCCTTGGGGCTTCTACTACCAACTCCAAGAGGCTATTTTTCAGTGCTCTTGCTCAGTTGGCAAACTCTGAGCAGTTGCCATCTGGCAAATGTCACCTGGATATCCTGCCAGCATATTTAACCCAACATTTATTCCAAAATTCAGCTCCTCATCACTTTCCCATCTTTCCATCGAAGCTATTCTTCCTTCTGGTACATCTTGTCTTTGGCAGTCCTTCCTCATGTTCTCCCCAGATCACACCTCTGCAGCCATTTCTGGCCCTCCTTCGCCCTTGTCTCCATCGGCTGCTGGCTAAGGCCCTTCACACAGCCTGCACGTTGAATGAATGAACAAACTAAGGGAATCAGTGACTCAGTCCTAGGTTTAAACTGTTGAAACCTTTCCTCCTCGGTAGTATCAGGATCTAAAGAGCATGAGGCAGAGATTATAAGAAGCAATGGTAAGGAGGAAGGCTCAGGGCCCAAGGCTGGTCAGCACAAGCAGCATCAGGCTTCTTGACCCAAGGCTCCAGAACTGGCGCAGGGATCCCTTGTGTGGCAAGTGACTTGGTAGAAAAATGCACATAAGCAAGCGTGCAGTGCTGGTGGGAGTGTGACCTGGGCACCTTGGGAATCCACGTGTAATGCTGTTGTTGGGAATGTTGTCTCAAGGTACAAGACTTCAGTCGTCTCATTGGGAGAGCACTCGGGTTTCCTGTTACTTAGTGCTTAGTCAGCTACGGCTGCTCTCACAAATACCAGAGACTGAGTGGCTTAAACAGCAGGAGCTCACTTCTCACAGTTCTGCATGCCAGACGCCCAAGATCAGGGTTCCAGCGCAGTTGGATTCTTGAGGAGGACTCTCCCTGGTTTGTAGACACTCCCCTCCTGGTTGCATCCTCCCATGACTGAGAGAGTGAGAGAACTCTGGTCTCTTAAACCTCTTCGAAGGGCACCAATCCCATCTTGAAGGCTACACCCCATGATGTCATCCAAACCCAATCACCTCCACAGTCCCTACCTCCAAACAATCCTGTTGCTGCTCAAGTTGGGGATTAGGGCCTCAGTATATGGATTGTGAAGGGACACACACCTTCAGTCCACAGCCTCTGGGCATTTATGCTAAGGACAGTAATTTCCTGCTTCCTAGTCATTACTTGGTATTTGTGTAGTTAGCAAATTTTAATCTTTATTGTATTTCTTGCCTTCAAAATTGCAGAAGAATTACAAAGTACCATATGCCCTTTGTCCAGATTTACCAACTGTTGGTATTTCATTATTTTGATTTTTTTTTTTGATGTTTCTCTCTCTCTGCCCCCCACCCCGCCTCAACACAATCTAAAAACTTCAGGTCTGTTTTCTAAGAACAAGCACATTTTCTCACATAATCACAGCATAGTTCTCAAATTCAGAAAACTTAACAGATACAAACGATTATATAACTTACATTCCATATGCAAAAAATTGCTATGTCAGTGGAATTCTTTAGAGCAATCTTTCCTCCTTATCCCGAGATTCAGTCCAAGGTCACATTGGAAGCACACATTGCATTTAGTTCTAACTTTTTAAAATTATTTTTATTATATTTTATTAAATAATCTCTATACCCAACGTGGGGCTCAAACTCACAACCCCTAGATCAAGAGTTGCATGTTCCACTAACTGAGCCAGCCAGGCACACCAGCTATAAATTCTTTTTAATCTCCTTTAGTCTAGAACAGATCTTAAGGCTTTCTTTGTGTTTCCCGAATTGTCATTTTGGAAGAGTACAAGCTAGTTGTTCTGTAGAATGCCCTCCAGGTTTGGGTTTACCTAATCTTTGCTCACAATAGATTTAGTTTATGCTTTCCCCTTCCCCCAGGAATACCAGAGAAGGGATGTTGTGTCCTCAGTGTATCACATCAGAAAACATGTGGTATCTACTGGTCCCATTATTGGGGATGTCAATTCTGATCCCTCGGTTAAGGTGATGTCTTCCACGTTTCCCTGCTGTATAGTTATAATTTCCCCTTATAATTAATAAGTAGCTTATTAATTAATAAGTAGTCTGTAGGGAGATACTTTAAGATTGTATGGATAATCTATTCCATGTAAAAATTTTCACTTGATAGTTTAATATACACTGATGGTTCTCCCCTCAGTTCATTATTGCAACAATGGTTACCATGTTGATTTTCCGACCCCATGGTTTCATCTATTTTTAGTCATTGGCATTTTATTGTAAACAAAAGTTGCACCTTTTTCCTTCTTTAGTTAGTACTAGTATGGGATCTCTATTTCATTCTGTAGATTGTAATTCACTACCCTCATCATTTGTTGTACCGCTCAGGTAGTGCCAGATTTCTTGCAAATGCCTTCTTTTCAGAGGCAGTCTGTCATTCTTGAGGGCTTCCTTACTTTTCCACTTTCCCTGGGATCAACCATTACTTTGAGGAGCTTTGCTTGCTCCTAGTGGGGAATACTACTTAGAAAGCAAGACCCGAGCACTGCATGGGCTGAGTGCTCTCGCTTCCAGGACTTCCCAGTGGATGAAGTTGCAAAGAATAGTCATTTCATCGGGTCCAGCTTGCACTCATGCAGTCTACATAAAATTATGAATCTCGGGCCTCCTGGGTGGCTCAGTCAGTTAAGCGTCCAACTTCCGCTCAGGTCATGATCTTGCAGTTTGTGAGTACAAGCCCCACGTCAAGCTCTGTGCTGACTTGAGCCTGGAGCCTGCTTCCGATTCTGTGTCTCCCTCTCTCTCTGCCCCTCCCCACTTGTGCTCTGTCTCTTTCTCTCTCTCAAAAATAAGTAAACATTAAAAAAAATTAATAAAATTATTTTTTAAAAATAATTTTTTAATTATTTTTTAATTTAATTAAAAAATTAAAAATTTGTACTGCTCCCTCTATCACGGATCCAAACTCAGAATGTTCCTTGTCTTTCCCTATTCTTACTCTTCTCCTGGGGGAGAACCCTTGTTGCCAAACAGCAAAACATTTGCTCAATACTGAAACACACAAAATAGTTTCAGGAACTGCTACATCCATTCCCTTAAGAAAAACCAAACCTACTAAGTAAAGTTCAAGATTTGTCTGTGTTTCTTTTTTCTTTACACTAATGATATGTAATTAAAGAATTGTGTTCAAAAGTTACTTGGATTTCTCCACTTTTCCCCTTTCACTGTGTCTGGTATTCATTTGAAACACAGGCGCATGTGTTTCAATTTGTACTTGTTTTTCGATTTTCGTTTTCTGCCCCCAGCTTTATTGAATTAATTTTATTGTTTGGAATAATTAAAACATTAGCATGATTCAAAAAGTCAAACTCTACAAAAAGGAATATTTAGAAAACGGTACTGGCAATTTTGAGTAATTTATTTTTTGCCTCATTATATTTAAAATTCTCTTTTAATTATTACCAGATATGTCTCTCTTCAGTAGGATTTGGTGAACACCCTGGAACACCCCTCCTTCTTGTTCCACTCAACTTTAGCCACCCTATATCCCCTTTCTTTCCAACTTCATCGAGATATAATTGACATATAACCTTATAGTAACGTAAGGTATACAATCTGATGACTTGGTATTTGTGTATATTTAGAAATGATCACCACAATAAGGTTAGTTAGCACATCCATTGCCTCACATACTTACCTGTGGGTTTTTTTGTTTTTTCCTTTTGGTGGGCGGCATTGGGTTGGTGAGAACATTCAAGATCTACTCTCTTGGGGCGCCTGGGTGGCTCAGACAGTTAAGCGGCCAACTTCGGCTCAGGTCATGATCTCTCGGTCCGTGAGTTCGAGCCCTGTGTCGGGCTCTGTGCTGACAGCTCAGAGCCTGGAGCCTGTTTCAGATTCTGTGTCTCCCTCTCTCTGACCCTCCCCTGTTCATGCTCTGTCTCTCCCTGTCTCAAAAATAAATAAAACGTTAAAAAAATTAAAAAAAAAAAAGATCTACTCTCTTAACTTTAAGCACATAATACGGTATCGTTGACTAGAGTCACCATGCTATACATTAGATCCTCAGAATTTATTCATCTTATAACTGGAAGTTCATACTCTTCGATCACCTTTGCTCGTTTTCTCCACCCTCAAACCCATATCCTTTTATTTCTTCATCAGAATCTCCTTAACCTCAACCATTCAAGCCAAATCCAGAAAACAAACAACTGAATCATAGCTGAGCTTCCACTGAAAGAAAATGTGCCAGAGCGGCCACCCCTCCATGAGAATGTGTCCTGTGGTCAAGTTCTGGTTCTGTTAATCTGGCAGGTGTTACCACACATGGGATATCGGAAAGGGCACATGATTTGGGGTGATACAGTCATCAGATAGGGATAGAAAGATCTTCCAACAGAGTCTGAGGATGGAGTGTAAGACCTGCCCCTCAACAGTGCTGGCATGAACCAAGCACTCAGCAGTATCAATGCCCCTTCCCTTCTTTGGTGAGAGTGTGAGTGGTCCTGGTCAGGGTGGAGTCTGCAATCAAGCCATCCATGGGGAGTGAGACCCATGAGAACCAGCACTTCTGGGTAAAGGAAGCCATCTGCAGAGTGGCCACACCCTCCAAGCTGGCTTGTAAAGGTGTTGGTGAGGTAATTTGGGAAGTCCCAGGTCCGAGCAAGGTGCTGGGCAGCTCCTCAGAGAGAAACTGTGCCTAATTAAAGATGAGCCTTCTGCCCCCAGCTCTAATTCTGGAACCAGGGTGTGTGCTTGGCAGTGGAAGCCAGCTAATGAAGGCTGCGGCTCAGCCAAGTGTATGGTTGCCTAGCATTCTGAAGTGACAATGAAGTCTGTTCACAGGATACAAAAGGGTGATCAGAGGGGAGAAACTTGTCAGTGTTGGTCCAGCCTGCTGGGGAGATGCTGGAAAGGCATCCCTCTCCAGTGTAAATTAACCAGTGGGCTTCTGATTTTTACATAAGCTGCTTGTGCGTAGGGTCAGTGTGGGTCAGCCCCTAGATCTCAGTGACTCTGGATCCTTAGGAAAGCCTGTATGTGTGATCTGCTCTGTTGACATGTGCTTGACATCTCTTCATAAACCAGCACTGCTCCCTCCAACCTCATTCACAACCGTGAGTAGGAGATGCGGGTTTGGAGATCCTACCTGTGTTTCCTGAGGGTGCCTTCTTACCTTTTAGAATCTCCTTGGTGAGGAGTGCCTGGGTGGCTCAGTTGGTTAAGCATCTGACTCTTAATTTCAGCTCAGATCGTGATCTCACACTTCATGAGATGGAACGCCAAGTTGGGCTCTGCAGTGTCAGTACAGAGCCTGCTTGGGACTCTCTCTCTCTTCCTCTCTCTCTGCCCACCCCCGGTCTCTCTAAATACATAAATAAATAAACTTAAAAAAAAATCTCTTTGTGAGGTGTTGAAGGAAAACTGTATGCCAGGCACTTTATTTGTGTGTTGGAACCCACCTGATCCTCTACACCCCTCCTGTGGATTAACTGTGTCCTCAATTTATCAGTGAGGAGGTTGAGATTCAGAGAGGGGGAGGAACCCCTCTTTGGCCACACATCTGATGAATGGTAGAGCTGGGATTCCAACCCAGGCTTGTTTGGGCCCAGATGTCCTCTTGGCTACAACACCATAGGGGTTCTTAGAAGACATCTCACTCATGACACTGTAAGGCAGATTTGCCCTAAGAATATTTTTGATACTGGGAAACGTACCCCAAACATTCTGAATTTTTTTCAAACATTACCTAAATATGATTGATAAAAGTAAGGGAGAGGAAGATGCTCCCGATGTAGGGTTCTTTGGGAGCTGGACTGCTAAAAGGTAGCTCGAGGCTATTGGGTGGGGTGGTGGGGCAAATACCATTCAGTCTATGGAGGAGACGGCTGGAAAGACAAGGAAGACAAACTATGTAACTCACATTTTATTTTTATTTATTTTTTCAATATATGAAGTTTATTGTCAAATTGGTTTCCATACAACACCCAGTGCTCGTCCCAAAAGGTGCCCTCCTCAGTACCCATCACCCACCCTCCCCTCCCTCCCACCCCCCATCAACCCTCAGTTTGTTCTCAGTTTTTAAGAGTCTCTTATGCTTTGGCTGTCTTCCACTCTAACCTCTTTTTTTTTTTTTCCCTTCCCCTCCCCCATGGGTTTCTGTTAAGTTTCTCAGGATCCACATAAGTGTGAAACCATATGGTATCTGTCTTTCTCTGTATGGCTTATTGTGGTTTATATACACAATGGAGTACTACGTGGCAATGTAACTCACATTTTAAAATTTTTACTGATTCCTGCTCCCACTTCCTGGGGCTCCCTTCATGCCTTGTCTATCAGGAGTACTTTTCTTCATTCTTCCCGCCCCAGACAGAATGTTACCTCCTCCGGGAAGCCTTTCTTGACTTCCCCAGCAGAGCTAGTCTCTCCCCCTGTTGCTTTCCTAGTATCCACTCAAGAGGGCTTTCCTTTCTGAAGCCATATTGGCTAGATGCAAACCCTAACCGCAAGGCTTTGGGCAACCCACTACATCTCTCTCTTCCTCAGTTTTCCTTGTCTGAATAATGAGAATAATAATAGCACCTACCGCCCTGGGTTGGTCGTGGACTTTAAGTGACAGAAGGAATGCACACTGTTTAGCACAGGGCTGGGCACATACCGAGAACTCATTAGTGTCATCTGTTATTTATAATGCTGGGCGTTGGCAGGATACGGAATATGCTGGAAGGATATTCCAGGCCCTCTCAAGCCAAGACTTGGTACCTGTCTAACTCCCCAGAGACCCAATCCCATGCACCACGCCTCTCCCAGCTCTGCAGCAAATAATGTCCTGCCTGTCTGACTGCTTCCTGCTCCAGAACAACAATCCTGAATCACACCTGTGTTGGGAGGCGGGCGGATGAGGAGGAGTCCTGGTACCGGCCCCTCCTGGCTCAAGGCAAAACAGCCCTGTTTCCTCTAACCCGACTCACCTGTTTCTCCTACCCTAGCCTACTTGCTGGTGACTCTGTTCAGGTGGATCTGGAAAAGGCGGCCAGCAGAGTCGAGTGGGATCCGCACTGAATGAGACAAGGTGGGGACACAAGGAACTTCATGGCACTGCGAGCAGACGTTGTCCCCTGGCGCCCTATGTGCCAGTGCTTGACAGACACCTTGCTCACACTTCCCTGTCCCTTCCCAGTCCCGTCCTGAGGACAGCCTCAGGAGGTGGATGATCCAGCCGCCTTCCTTTGACAGGGAAGAGCCTGTATGGCCTCATCACGTGGCCACATCGGACCACTGGGCACCTTAAATGAGGTATGCTGCAGTGTGGAACCAAGAGGGAAATTTATCTCCTTGCTCACTGTTGTATTCATTTCAGATTCAAATGATAACGTCTGGACCACATTGGGTGAAGCAAAATATTAACATTAATTTTATCGGTTTCTTTTTACTTTTTAAACATGGCCATTAGAAAATTTAAACTGCCATGTGTGAGTGGGGTTGTGTCTGCGGAGAAGCACTGGATTAGGCGATTGCCCTAAACCAGAGCCGAGATGCAGAGCCAGGCCGAAGGTATGCTCAGCCTTGCCTTTCACTCTTAAGCTGCAACCAAACTTCTCCGCTGACACTAAACTCGTCCCCACACGCGATGGGGACCAAACACAAATATACCTGGGCGGGGGGGGGGGGGGGGGGGGTGCTCCTGGGGACACCAAACACGTTCCCTTCTTTCTCCAAGTGGGTGCAACGTTGTGTGCGCGTGCGCACGTGTGCACTGGGCGTGGGGCTGTTTCGCGGAGAAAGGAACTAAATGCTACGCGCACGCAGTGTCTGCGTGTCCCGGGCCCTCCACCGTGCAAAAGGCAGAGGTGGAACTGAAGCCCAGGTCTGTCTGACTCCAAAGACTGGCCTCTTCCCCGCTGTAAAATCCTAATCTGAAAGCCTCCCTCCAGTCTTGTTTTTTTTTTTCTCTTGCAACAAAGTACCTCTGATATGTGTATGGGTTTTTCTTAACAGAAAGTTTAAGATGATATTTATGTTTTGCAGTTTCGATCAGTAGTAACTTCCTGAACCCCAAGCAGAAGCTGAAAGAAACAAAGCAAGAGTGCTGACCAGGGTATTACTGACTTTCCAGCCCACCTCCCAATCATTAGCTGTGTTTTCTTTATTGTTTTATGCATGTGCACATAAGTTTATTCTTTTAATTCTTTTAAGTTTTTATTTTAATTCCAGTTAAAATACAGTGTAATATTAGTTTCAGGTGTACAATGTAGTAATTCAACACTCCCATACGTCACCTGTGCTGTCCTTAATCCCCATCACCTATTTCACCTCCCCCATTCTGTCTGGTAACCATCTCTGTAATTAACAGTCTGTTTCTCGGTTTGTCTCTATTTTTTTCTCTTTGCATGTTTGTTTCTTAAATTCCATATATGAGTGTAATCATATGGCATTTGTCTTTCTCTGACTTATTTTGCTTAGCATTATATGCTTTAGCTGTATCCATGTTGTTGCAAATGGCAAGATTCCGTGCTTTTTTAAGGCTAATATTTCACATATATGTATCTGTGTGTGTGTGTGTGTGTGTGTGCCCCACAACTTTTTTATACATTCATCAGTTGATGGACACTTGGGCTATTGTATCTTGGCTATTGTAAATAATGCTACTATATACATAGGTAGGGGTACATGTATTCCTTTGAATTAGTGTTCCCGTATTCTTTGGGTAAATACCCAGTAGTGTGATTGCTGAATCACAAGGTAGTTCTATTATTAACTTTTTGAGGAACCTCCATACTGTTTTCCACAGTGGCTGTACCAGTTTGCATTCCCAACAACAGTGCATGAGGGTTTGTTTTTCTCCACATCCTTGCCAACACCTGTTGATTCTTGTGTTGTTGATTTTAGCCATTCTGACAGGTTTGAGGTGATTTTGATTTGCATTACCCTGATGATGGGTGATGTTGAGCATCTTGTCATGTGTCTTGTGGCCACCTGTATATTTTCTTTGGAGAAATGTCTATTCATGTCTTCTGCCCATTTTTTAATTGGATTATTTGTTTTGGGAGTGTTGAGTTTTTTTAAGTTCTTTGTATATTTTGGATACTAAGCCTTTATTGGATATGTCATTTGCAAATATATTCCCCCATTCTGTAAGTTGCCTTTTAGTTTTGTTGATTGTTTCCTTTGCTGTGCAGAAGCTTTTTATTTTGATGAAGTTTCAATAGTTTGTTTTTGCTTTTGTTTCCCTTGCCTCAGGAGACATATCTAAAAAGGAGCTGCTACAGCCGATGTCAAAGAGGTTACTGCCTGTGTTCTCTTCTAGGATTTTTATGGTTTCAAGTCTCACATTTAGTTCTTTAATCCACTTTGAATTTATTTTTGTGTATTGTATAAGACAGTGGCCCAGTTTCATTCTTTTGCAGGTAGCTGTCCAGTTTTCCCAACACCATTTGTTAAAGAGACTGTCCTTTCCCCATTGGTTATTCTTTCCTGCTTTGTTGAAGATTAATTGACCATATAATTGTGAGTTTATTTCTGGGTTTTCCATTCTGTTCCATTGATCTCTGTATATTTTATGCCAGTACCATACTATTTCGATTACTACAGTTTTGTACTATAACTTGAAGTCCAGAATTGTGTTGCCTCCAGCTTTGCTTTTCTTTTTCAAGGTTGTTTTGGCTATGTAGGGTCTTTTGTGGTTCTGTATGAATTTTAGGATTCTTTGTTATAGCTCTGTGAAGAATGCTTTTGGTATTTTCATTGGAATTGCATGAAATGTGTAGATTGCTTTGGGTGCTATAGCCATTTTAACAATATTTGTTCTTCCAACCCCCTGAGCATGAAATGTCTTTCCATTTTTCTGCGTCTTCTTCAGTTTCTTTCATCAATGCTTATAGTTTTCAGAGTATAGGTCTTTCAGCTCTTTGGTTAGGTTTATTCCTAGGTATCTTATTATTTTTGGTGCAACTGTAAATAAGATTGTTTTCTTAATTTCTCTTTCTACTGCTTCATTATTGGTATAGAAATGCAGCAGATTTCTGTACATTGATTTTGTATCCTGCAACTGTACTGAATTTAACAGTTCTAGCAGTTTTTTGGTCTTTTGGGGTTTTCTACATAGAGTATCATGTCATCTGCAAATAGTGAAAGTTTTACCTCTTCCTTACTGATTTGGATTCCTTTTATTTCTTTTTGTTGTCTGATTGCTGTGGCTGGGACTTCCAGTATTATGTTGAATAAAAGTGGTGAGAGTAGACATCCTTGTCTTGTTCCTGACCTTAGGGAAAGAGTTCTTAGTTTTCCCCATTGAGGATGATGTTAGCTGTGGGTTTTGTTGAAGTATGTTCCCTCGAAACTTACTTTCTTAAGGGTTTTTTTTTTTTTTTTTTTTTTTTTTATCATGAATGGATGTTGTACTTTGTCAAATGCTTTTTCTGGATCTATTGAAATGATCATATGGTTCTTCTCCTTTCCCTTATTAATGTGATGTATCATGTTGATTCATTTGGGAATACTGAACCACTTTTGCAACTTGGGGGAAAAAAATCCCATTTGATTGTGATGAATGATTTTTTAAAAATATATTGTTGAATTTAGTTTGCTAACATTTTGTTGAGGATTTTTGCATCTATGTTCATCAGGGATATTGGTTGTAGTTCTCTTTTTTTGTAGTGTCTTTATCTGGTTTTTGGTATCAGGGTAATACTGGCCTCATAGAATGAATTTGGAAGATTTCCTTCCTTTTCTATTTTTTGGAATAGTTTGGGAATGGATTTTAACTCTTCCTTAAATATGTGGTAGAATTTGCCTGTGAAGTTGTCTGGTCCTAGACTTCTGTTTGCTGAGTTTTGGTTGTTGATTCAATTTCTTTGCTACTAATCAGTCTGTTCAAATTTTCTATTTCTTCCTATTTCACTTTTTGTAGATTATATGTTTCTAGGAACTTATCTATTTCTTCAAGGTTGTCAAATTTGTTGGCATACAACTCTTCATAAAATTCTCTTATAATTGTTTGCATTTCTCTGATGTTGGTTGTTTCTTCTCACTCTCATCTGTGATTTTATTTCTTTGGGTCCTTTCTCTTTTCTTTTTTATAAGCCTGGCTGGAGGTTTATCAATTTTATTAATTTCTTTCAAAGAACCAGCTCCCAGTTTCATTGATCTCTTCTATTGTTTTCTGTGGTTTTTTTTTTAAATGTTTATTTTAAAAAAATTTTTAAATGTTTATTTTTAAGAGAGAGAGAGAGAGGAGGAGGACAGAGGATCTGAAGTGGGCTCTGTATTGACAGTAGAGAGCCTGATGTGGGGCTCAAACTCACAAACCATGAGATTAGGACCTGAGATGAAGTCTGATACTTAACCGACTGAGCCACCCAGGCGCCCCGAACTGTTCTATTGTTTTTTTCATTTCCACATCATTTATTTCTGCCCTAATTCTTTATTATATATTCCCTTCCTTCTGCTGTCTTTAGGCTTTATTTGCTGTTCCTTTTCTACATCGTTTAGGTGTAAGTTCAGGTTTTTTATTTGAGATTTTTCTTGCTTCTTGATGTAAGCCTGTATTGCTGTATGCTTCCCTTTTAGGACCACTTTTGCTGCATCACAGAGGTTTTGGACCATTGTTGTTTCATTTGTTTCCATCTACTTTTTATTTCTTCTTTTATTTCCTGGTTGACCCACTCATTGTTTAGCAGCATGTTCTTTAACCTCCATGTATTTGTGGTCTTTCCAGATTTTTTCTTGTGGTCGAATTGAAGTTTTATAGTGTTGTGGTCAGAAAATCCTTCTTGATTGTCTCCTTCTGTTTAGATGATCTGTCCATTGATGTAAGTGGGGTATTAAAGTCTTCTGCTATTATTGCATTGTTATTGATTAGTTACTTTCTATTTGTTGTTAGCTGTTTTATATATTTGGGTGCTCCCACGTTACATGCATAAATATTTACAATTATTATATTTTCTTGTTGGGTTATCCCCTTTATTATTATATAGTGTCCTTCTTTGTCTCTTTGTTTTAAAGTCTTTGTTTTAAAGTCTATTTTGTCTGATGTAAGTATTGCCACTCTGGCCTCCTTTTGACACCCATCTGCATGATAGATGTTTCTCCATCCCCTCACTTCGAATCTGCAGGTGTCTTTAGGTCTAAAATAAGTTTCTTGTAGGCAGCTTACAGATGGGTCTGTTTTGTTTTGTTTTTTTTTTTTATATCCATTCTGTCACCCCATGTCTTTTGATTGGAGCATTTAATCCATTTATGCTCAAAGTTATTATTGATAGATATGTATTTGTTGCCATTTTATTACTTGTTCGGTGGTTGTTTCTCTGATCCTTTCTTGTCTTTTTCTCATGTCTTGCTGATTTTCTCTAGTAATATATTTGGATTTCATTCTCTTTATTCTTTGCATGTTTATTAGTGGTTTTTGGTATACGGTTACCATTATTTTGTACATAACCTCTTCTGCAAATAGCAGTCTATATTCAATTGCTGGTCATTCAAGTTTGAACCCCTTCTCTCCTCCTCACGTCTTAGGCATATGTTGTTATAGTTTATATCCTTTTTCTTGTGTGAGTCTCTTGACTGTTTTTTTTTTTTTTTTTTTTAGGAATGTTCATTTTTACTGCTTCCATGTTTCCTATGTTTATACTGTCATTTTTGGTTTCTCCTTTTTACTCAAAGAGTCCCCTTTAATATTTCTTGCAGGGATGGTTTAATGGTCATGAACTCCTTTAGTTTTAGTTTGGGAAATTCTTTATCTCTCCTTCTATTCTGAATGATTACCTATCTCTTCTTAACCACAGTGTGTAACGAGTTTGCTTCCATACAGATCCATATCCAGAGAGGTGGGCTTGAAATATGATGCAAGAACTATTGATGTACCATTCACTTCTTTTTTTTTTCTTTGCTTAAATGCAGTATTTGTTTTAGAAAACTTAAATAAGTTTAAATAGAACACTTTCTAGCCACATCCCAAATTGCTTTAGGAATGTCACTGGTGCTTCATGTAGGTGATGTGATCTAACAAGAATGGTGAATATGGGAGGTCACGAAGGAAATCTGAACTCACTGAGTACCATTGAGATCAAACCCCGGGTTCCATACCGGGGATAACTATTAGTGTAGCCCAGAACATCAGCTGGAGGGCAGGTGCTAGGGGAGAAGGGGGAAGATGACAGTCCACATATTCTGATTCAGGTGGACCCTGGACACAAACCAGAATTCATTCATGACGTCCTACAAGCCTTGACCCAAGTATTTATTATGGCTTCTTAGGAAAAGGTTAGGAAACAAGTTTGTTTACATGACCCATGACTGTGAGGTTGCTCAGGAGTCCAAGGTTAGAAACATTGGTAAATCCCAGGCAAAGTACTGACTCAGGGAAGTCCACACTTAGAATTCAAGGAGATAAAATGGGACACTGTGTTTCAAATCTGATTACCGGTTCAAAGTGTGGTTACAAAGAGAGCACTATAAACAGCCCCATCCCTGTAGCTCTACCCATACTGGGCCTTGTTCCCCACAGAATGGGTCTGCTCTTACCGGTGGTGCTCTGTGCACTGGCTGCATGCTGCGGGGCTAGATCTCCACCCCTGCCGCCCCTCAGATTCTGGCCTCCCATTGCCCGCAGCTGCAATGATTCAGGTATTCTGGAATTGGCAGGCTTTGCCCTGCAGGACATCAACAGGGACCGAAAGGATGGCTACGTGCTGAGCCTCAACCGAGTGAGCGACGTCCGAGAACACAGACAGGCAAGTGACAGTCCCCTGTCCAGGGCATGTGCTTGCACAAGCTGAGGAGAACAACCAGGGAGGGGGGACCCAGGGACACATATTGCCAGGTACTTTCCGAATTGGAAGCCCTGCTAAAAACGCTCCCCTCTCCTCTGCCAGGGTATGCTCCACACCCCTATTGTTATTGTGCTAATAGTTATCGTACTCTGACCCTTCTCTACTGTCCCACGGGTTGTCAAAAATCTTCACAAACATCACAGACTTTGGCTGTACCATAACAGAGACTCTTTGGCCAGTCTTTAGGGGTTTCTGCTTCACGTGGGACACAATGCATTTCTCAACCCCCTCCAACAGGTTAACAGCCTGGGATCTCTGTTCTATTTCACACTGGACGTGTTAGAGACTGACTGCCATGTACTCAGCAGGAAGGCATGGAAGGACTGTGGGGTGAGGACCCTTCATGAATCGGTAAGTGCTCGTGTCCAGGAGCTCTGGAGAAGCTAGGTGTCCTCTGAGCTGAATGAAGATTGCTCGCTATGTGCCACTCTTTAATGTTCTTCATTATAATCTCTTGGGCACAATGCCCATGTCATTATTCCCGCGCTGTAGATCAAAGAGCATCTAATTGAAGCAGTTTCTGTGAGTCCCAGTGGGAGCCATAGCCCCAGAATTGATGTTGCCATCAAATTGTTTCCTACCTCCAAGACCCTCAGACTAGTCTCTGAGCTAGTGTTCAAATTGTGAGAAAAAAGATCAGAGATACAGTGCTGTGGACGTGGATCTAAGGAAGACTGTAGAAGCAATGGAGGGAGAGCTTCTTTGTTGGTTTTATTTTGCTTTTGTTTCAGTGAACACTGATATGAGACATGGGGCTGGGGAGAGGGAGGGTTTACAGTATGAGAGCTCCCAGAGGTGCCATGGAAGGATTTCCTGGATTCCTAGAACCTAAAGGGCCTCAGAATCCATCCTTTCAAAGGTGACTGTTGAAGAGGCTTGAAAATAACATAGCTTTCTTTTGATTCTCAATTATCCTGAGGTTATTTCCATTAACCGATATGAAACTATATTTTGAGGGCAGGACTGTGTTTGGAAGTAAAGTACTTTTCTAATCATTTAACCAAATTTGTCAAATTGCACCTATCTGATTTTGATGAGCAAAGTGTGTGTTTACCCTGTTATGAATTATATTTGTTAAGGTGACACTAGCTGCTGTAATACATGCCCTAAAATGGGTTACCTGGGTGGCTCAGTCGGTTAAACACCTGACTTCAGCTCAGGTTACAATCTCGCAGTTTGTGGGTTCGAGCCCTGCATTCGGGCTCTGTGCTGACCACTCAGAGCCTGGAGCCTGCTTCTGATTCTGTGTCTCCCTCTCTCTCTGCCCCTCTCCCACTCATGCTCTGTCTCTCTCTCAAAAAAATGAATAAACGTTAAAAAAACTTTTTATAATACATACCCTAAAAAGTATATACCGATTCCAACGTGATAGCGGTTTATTTCTCACTCATGTAAAGTTCAAAATAGAAATTCCTGATGAAGAGGACACCCAAGTTCCTTCCACATTGTGGCTCCAGACTCTGCCACCTTCAACTTGTGGTTTCTGTGACTGCCATGGTCATCTGGATAAGGCTATGGAAAGAGAGCATGGTGGGCAGGCCACGCATGGCAGAGCTTCATGGGCCATGTGGAAATTGTTACAGCCACTTCTCACCTTCCTGTGGTTGCAACTCAATTATACACAGTCACACCTAATCTGGAAGGAGGCTGGGAGATGGGGTCCAGCTGTGTCTCAGAAGAAGGTTAAACTGTTTGTTGATTTGCTGGTGATTTCTCACACTCAAAACTGCCAAAATTGATCTTTGTTTTTCATTATTGAAAAATAAAGCATCCAGTCTAATTTGGGGGCTATGTTTTTATTATTATTTATTTATATATATTTTATTTTACTTTTATCTTCAACTTAGTTAACACAGTGTGGTCTTGACTTCAGGAGTAGAACCCAGTGATTCATCTCTTACATATCACACGCAGTGGTCATCCCAAAAAGTGCCCTCCTTAATGTCTGTCACCCATTTAAGCCACCCTCCCCAAACACCGCCTCCAGCAACCCTCAGTTTGTTCTCTGTGTTTAAGAGTCTCTTACTGTTTGCCTTCCTCTCTGTTTTGATCTTATTTTTCCTTCCCTTCTGGGAAATATTTTTAAAAGTCAGTTTTTTCTACGACGTCATAAAATGTGTTTGTCTGTTCCAGGTTTATGGTCAATGCAAAGCATTATTTTACGTTAACAGGCCAGGAAGAGTTCTCTATGTACTTGCTTACAACTGTACTCTTCGCCCAGGTAAGAGAGCCCTCTGAATTTGTTCATTTTAATAAAATATGGAAAAAGAGCATGAAATAGGGCTATGCCTAGAGTATACAGGGTTCTCCCACCCTTACTTCCTATTCATACAAAGGCCACATTCTTCTATCCAGTATTTGCCTCTCCCGTGAAGTCCAACTTGCACTGCTCCTCTTCCCACGATGAATCTTCTTAAATCACCTGCAATCACTTATTAGTGAGGACTGCATTAAACCCTGAATTTTCAGTCTGATGTAAATGGCATAATCTCTATGCAGGTCCCCAGGCTCCCTCTCTAGCTCTCTCTGCTATTATTTCCCTGACCACAACCACTCTGCACTTCTTGTAGCTGGATCCTTCACTATTTTCTGAACACACATTGCACTCTCCAATCTCCACATCTGCCTGTCCCTCCTCCTCCGCGGAGGATGCCCTTGCCTGATACCTTCTGCCCTTAGAACTTACACCCATTCTTTGCGGACCCCTGCCAATGCCACTTATTCTACCATGTTCTCTATTCAAGAAAAGAAAGCTTCTCTCCTGTTCTCATTCCTATAAAACTTGAGCCTAAGCGCTCCTGGAACACAACATACTGCCTTGATTTGAGTCTCCTATCTTACATCACATAGAACAGGTAATCCTTCTTCCTTCCTGCCAAAGCCCTCCCTGGGTTCCTATCAGGTGTAAGGAGTCCATAGTATTGTTGAATAAATGAACTGAGAATGGGGCTGAAACTAATGACATTTCAAATACGCATATGCATTTATTCTGGATCCTTCTTTGGAAAGCAAGCATCCAAGGTATGGGAAAATAGGATATGGCTACTTGTCAAACCACTATGCGCCTGTGACTCCCCGGGTGGGTCTTGTTCAAATGCAGATTCAGATTCTATAGATCTGGGGTATGGCCTGAAAGTCTGCATTTCTAACAAGCTCTAGGAGATAACAATGTTGCTGGTTCCTTTGGGAGATAAGACAACGGAGCAAATAGTTTCTTAGCCATGGTTTAAGCTTCCTGGTTGTGAAGATGAGTCTTACGTAAATAAGAGAACAGCTAACAAGGCAGATGGGAACTGAAAATGGAAGTCATAGGTGCCAGAGGTATGGGAGGTCAGGAAGTGACACATGGGGGTGGTGCCAGGAGCAACAAACTGAGGAAACTGCCTCACAATATGCCCAGATGCATGCAAATGAACACGCAATTGATCAAAACAATGCGTTTGCTCTACAAAAATAACTCCCAGAAAAGTTCTCTTACCTGACATTCATATGAGTTTTGCCACCTCCAGGTCCTCCCAATCAGAAATTCTGGCTACACCTTTAGCCTGATTATTCTATCCAGTCCACAGTGATTTGACCAATATTTGTTTGTGGCTCATTTGTATTTTTTAAAAATTTTTTAATGTTCTTATTTATTTTTGAGAGAGACAGACAGAGCATGAGTGGGGAAGGGGCAGAGAGAGAGGGAGACACAGAATCCAAAGCAGATCCCAGGCTCTGAGCTGTTAGCACAGACCCCGACATGGGGCTTGAACTCACAGACTGTGAGACCATGACCTGAGCTGAAGCCGGACGCTTAACTGACTGAGCCACCCAGACTTCCCATCACTTGTATTTTCTCATCTGGGAAGGTGTGCTTCTACCTTCCATATGTCATTCACTCATCCGTTCATTCAACAAGCATTTCGTAATAAGCACTTACAATGCAATAGACCTTGTGTTAGGTGTTGGGGACTTAAAGGTGGATTAGACGTGACAGTGATGAAATCCTAACATTTTAAGACACTCAGTCTGCCTGACAGAGGCAACGATGGTGGAAGATACTAAACTAACTGGGAAAAAGGTTTTACATCAAAATAAACACATATATTATGTATTTTTGAGCAAAATTCCTAGGGTAAAAACCTTTGAGGTGAAAAAAAATCTTGCTTTAATTTTTGTGAATAATGAAAGTAATACACACTCATGGCAGAAAACCCACAGTTGACAGCTTTCTTTCCAGATAATGCCTTTTCTAGTCCATCCTTGTCAAAACGATTATCTTTTTTTTTTTTTTTTTTTTTTTCAATCTCTGTCTCTTGCGGTCGTACGATTTGTGGGATTAAAACTCACTAAGAAATTTTATTTTTCAACTTCTCTCTGTGGCGTCAACAGTTTCTCGAAGAAGTATTCACATGACGTGCCCTGACTGCCCCAGCCCCTTTAAGTTGTCAAATCCCAAGGTTCTGGAAACTGCTGCCGAGTCCCTTGCAAAATACAACAAAGAGAGCGCGTCAAAGCAATACTCTCTCTTCCAAGTCACGCGGGCTTCTGGCCAGGTGAGGTTGAAGAGCTGTTATGCCAGCAATGTGTCTCATAACACTTGCTGTCCATGCTTAAGCTGAGACATGGATATCAAGGCACTCCTTTTAGTTCGCACTGGAAAGCCTTTTCTTCATTCTCTACCTCAGTAGGCCTGATGCACAATTCAATCATGTGTCAGTTTCTGAAACTGCCATGGGATTTCCACCAGAGTCGTGGGACTGCATGTCACCTCATTTGCCTTAAGGCTAGAAGGGAAATGGATTCCTAGTCTCCTTGGCAATTCTACGTAGGCTCACTATTGGCTGCTACGTGCGCATATTTGATTGACTGCTACGTGCGCGTATTTGATTGACCACGGACCGTTTAGCAAGTCAGTTTGTGCTGCATCTTAAGGCCCGGAGTGGATTATGAGCTCCACAGAGTAGGGAAAATGGCGGCTCATTTGTATTTGGATCATGTTGAATGAATTATATAGACAAAAAACTAAAAACAAATCTCCAGTGAGGAAAAATAAGCTCACCTAAGGGAAGGTTTTTAGAGCCCTTTCAAATCCTTAAGAAGGGAAGAAAGTATGTTATGTTCTTTAAGGAACAAAATCGCAGTACTTGCTTTGATCTTGATGGGGATACAGGGTCAACAGGAGGCCTGTGTTGACAATGACGCTGAGGATGTACAGTTCCCATAAATAAAATGCTGCCAAACCCAAACTATTTCTCCATGTGGTAAGATTTGATTTTTATTTCCCAACTCTTGTCTCATACCAGTGGGTGTTTGGCTTTGCCTTCTTTGTGGAGTACTTAATCAAAGAGTCACCGTGTACCAAACAGGAGGCCAGCAGCTGTGCACTTCAGCCCCCTGACTCTGTGGTAAGTATTCCTGAACATCTTCAGAAATGATTTAGGATTTGCATTCACAAGTCATCTCTATATGTACTTATTGAGCATAAATTATTGCATGAGGTGTTACAATGCATAAGATGCTT
Source organism: Panthera onca (assembly GCF_046562875.1). Lineage (NCBI taxonomy): Eukaryota > Metazoa > Chordata > Mammalia > Carnivora > Felidae > Panthera > Panthera onca. Next base: position 80,987,756 of record NC_138347.1, on the reverse strand, counting down.
TTCTTCCCCTCAAGGAACAATTGATAATGCTGTTTAATTCTTCTTATATGTTGCTGAATTCAGTTTACCAGTGTTTCTTACAGGATTATCATAATCATAAGAGACATTAATTTATAGTTTTCTTGTATTGTCTCTGCCTGATTTCCTAAGAGTTTAATATTGGCTTCATAGAATGAGTTGGGCAATTTTCCCTCCTCTTTGATTTTATTTTGGAACAGTTTGTGAAGGATTGGTGTTCATTCTTCTTTAAACATTCATTAGAATTCACCAGTGAAGCCATCTGGGCCTGAGCTTTTCTCTGTGAGAACTTCTTGTTTTTGTTTGATTAATAACTCAGTCTCTTTACTTGTTATAGGTCTATTCAGATTTTCTGTTTCTTCTTGAGTAAGTTTTGGTAGTCTGTGTCTTCCTAGGAATTTGTACATTTCCTCTATGTTACTTCCTTTCTCAGCATACAGGACGATGTTCATAGTATTCGCTTCTTATTTCTGAAATATTAGATTTAATATCCCCTATTTAATCCCAATTTTAGTAATTTGAGTCATTTTTTTTCTTGGTCAGTCTAGCTAAAGTTTTGTCAATTTCGTTTATCTTTTCAAAGAATCAACTTTCAGTTTCAGTTTTTGGTTTTTTTTAATCATCTAGTTCATTTATTTCCTTCCTGCTCTTTATTATGGCCTTCTTATTGCTTACTTTGGGATTAGTTCTTTTTTTTTTCTAGTTTCTTAAGATGGAAAGTTATGTAAATGATTTGCTATCAATTTTTTTCTTAAAAAATTTTTTTTTCATGTTTATTCATTTTTGAGAGAGAGAGAGAGAGTGAGAGAGAGAGAGAGAGAGAGAACGAACACGAACAGGGGAGGGGCAGAGAGAGAGGGAGACATAGAATTGGAAGCGGGTTCCAGACCCTGAGCTGTTGGCACAGAGTCCGACATGGGGCTTGAACCCACAAACCATGAGATCATGACCTAAGCAGAAGTCGGATGCATAACTGAACCAACCAGGTGTCCCTCATTTTTTTCTTTTTTAAAAATAACATTTACATCTGCAAATTTTCTTCTACACAATGTTTTAGCTGCATCTAAGTTGCGTATGTTTTGTTTTGGTTTCCATTCATCTTAAACTATTTTCTAATTTTCTTTGTGATCTCTTCTTTGACCAATTGGTTATATAGGATTATGTTGTCTAATATTTGCAAAACTCCTCAGTTTTTTCTGTTATCTACTTCTAATTTTATTCCATTGTATTTTGAGAATATACTTGATTTGATTTCAATTCTTTTAAGCTTATCGAAGTTTGTTTTATAATTTAACATAAGGTATATCCTGGAAAATGTTCCTTGCACACTTGAGGAGAGTGTATACTTTGTGCTTGTTATTAGGTGGAGCATTCTGTAATGGTTGGTTTATAGTGTTTTTCAAGTCTTCTATTTCCTCGTTGATGGTCTGCATAGTTGTTCTATCCATTATTGAAAGTGAGGTTTCCAGCCATTATTGTTGACTTTCTTTATCTCCCTCAAATTCTGTCAGTTTTTGCTTATGTTCTTTGGGGCTTTGTTGTTAGGTACATAAATATTTATAGTTGTTGTGTCTTCCTAATAAATTGAACTTTTTAGCATTATAAAGTGTTTTTCTTTGTCTCTACTAACAATTTTTGTCTTAAAATCAATTTTGTCTGATATTTGTATAGCCATCCCAGCTCTCTTTTGGTTATTGTTCGCATTATTTTTATTTTTTTCCATCTTTTAACTTTCAACCTATGTGTGTCTTTGAATCTAAAGTGTATGTCTCAAAAGCCTCGTGTAATCAGCCAGGTGAATTTTCTCAAGGAATAATTGGGAAAACATCTTCATCCTATTCTGTAGGGTCTGTCTTTCTCACTTGTCAATAACATCTGGGGCAGATCGCATAATTTTCTGTTCATTTTCTGTAATAAGAACACTTTCACTTAGGTAATTGAGATTCACTCTGGGGTATGAATAAAATCTGTTCAATCAGTTCTGAACTAAAACTTCTATCTTCTACCCAATGCAAAGCTTTTTTTCTCTCTCTGTAGCTTCAGCCTGACTTAGAGCTTAGGACCTGATGTGAGAAAGGGGTCAGGTCTATTCTCTCAACTTTTCTTCCCCTTTCATAATCTTTTGTTTAATTCTGGCTCATCCAACTTCCAAGAAGAATGAGAGACAATAAGAGAACAAAGTACAAAGTCTTTTTTATATAGCTGAAGTTGTAGTTTTCTCTTGATCTCCATAAAGCAAGTTCCAGACCTGCTTCTCTCAGGCGATACAGGTGTGGGTTTGTACAGAGGTCCTTTCTTGGCAGGATGATGTATTCTCTAGCTGACCCCTTGGAACCACCCCTTCTCAGATTCAGCCCCCACAGGTTTTTACTATTAAATGCCCCTTCTCTGGAAGATTGTCCCTTGAGTAGGTACTTTCAAAAGAGCCCTACCTATGACATTTGCTTAGCCCATGGAACCCTCACACATTTTTACTGTTCCAAACAGTGTGAACATCCTTCTCTTTTCTCTCTGTCTCCTTACCCTACCATAGTAGGATCTTGCTTTAGCCAAGATCCTGCCTTCAGAATGCTCTGAGAGAGAAGCAGATACCAATATTCATAGCCCATATGTCCCCAAACTCTAGGGTTCACAGGTTAAGCATGCCCACAAACTCCCTCTTAGTGGTCCACTCTAGTTAGAGCACCAGGTATGACTATGAATTAGAGTAACTCAGCAAATCTTAGAGTGGGAGTGACCAGGCTCTGCTTGGTACAGGTAACTGCAGTCTCTCCAGAAGGTTCTCATAGAGCCCATCCCCTATATGGTTTGGTGATGAATTGGAGAAGGAAGAAGCTGAAGTACCATTCTCCAAGGACTTCCTACATTAATAAATTTTCCCATCTTAAGGAATTTCAAATCTTCTCTTTGCGTATTCTGGAAATGAGTGATAGAGTAATATTCAGGCAAGCCATTTAGACACATTTTAGTAAATTCCATGTGAATATTCTTAAAAGTTCTTTAGAAATCGAGGCAACATTTTATTAAAATATTCTATTTGTGCTCGAATATATGTACACTGTATGACTCTAAAATTCCTCTTCTAGGAATTTACCCAAAGGGAGTAACTAAGAATTTGTTAAGTAATGCAGAGGAATATTAGGTAGCGATTATAAAGAAAATCACAGAAGACTATTCAGTGCCATGAAAGGATTTTCACAATATATTATTAAATGACAAAAGAGAGTTATAAAATAAAATATGTAACATAATCCTGTTTATCTAGAAGAAAATATGTATGCAAAGGAAAAAAGGTCAGAAGAAACCAAATCATTGTAGGAAACAGTTAACTTCCATGCAGTCACAGGTCCTTTAATTTTCTTTTTGTTTATCCATATTCTAAATAACTATTATTACATTTATATTAAGGAAATGAAATTATTTTATTTCTAAATTTTAAAAAAGTCAAAGGAACTAAGAGGAAGTTTGTGTGAGAAGAGAAAACTCGGGTGGAACATACATAAAAGGCTACCGTTACGTGAGAGATGAAAACAGGTTTTCAAAATGACTCAAGGGTAGAAGTAAGGCCAAGAGGTAGATGTTCTATAGACACAGATTTCTGCTCAATACAAAGAATTTTCTAATTGGGTTTGTTCCTCAAGAAATCCTTAGTTTCACATCACTGGAGGCGATTTAGCCTAGTTTGGGTGATTATTTGGTAAAAATGATCTAGTGAGAACTGGCTCAGAGTCTGCCCATAACATGATAAGAACATAAAACTGTTGATTGCCTGTGTGTCTACACAATCAGAAAGCTAATGGATTTCTATTTATAGTCATTGATAATCATAATACTCACAGGACATTGTGTTTTCTCTGTCTTTAGCCTGTTGGTCTTTGCAAAGGTACACTGACTGAAAGAGAATTACAAAAGTTTGTCTCCGTGACTTGTGACTTCTTTGAACCACAGGTATTTTTCAGTCTAATTGTTTGTCTTCCTGTGAAGAGAGCAGATCATCTAAATCCTATGGGCCCCTACCCCACCCTCTCCTTTTCATTTCCTAAAATCTGTGATCACCACTGTATTCAGGCTGCCCCAAGGCCACACCCTGAGGGTGGCTAAAGACCTATCACACTATTTTTTTTAGTCACAAAGAGGTCCTATACAATAAGTAAGACTCCTTCAGAAACAGGAACATCCCAGCTCAGATGGCTCAGGCTTCTGAACACTGAAATCCAGTGGATTTCTGACACTGAAATCCAGTGTCCTGAAGAGCCTTACCCTGAACTGCAGGTAGAAGTTGTTTCACTGGAAATATCCAGTCCCTTTCCAAAAGTATTTATTGAGTGTTTACTATAAGGCAGCCAGCTGTAGTTGAGAGGATGATTGACACAGGACACCTGGTCCCTGTCCTTTCTGCCACCTGCGAGCTGTGTGACCCTGGGCAAGTTCTTACCTGTCTGAGTCTTGGTTGCCTTGTGTGTAGAATGGGGTTGCAACACCCACCTCATTCAGATCCCTATGGGAAACCCTAAGAGGAATTGGAGGAACGGCCCTGTACATGGCCTGGCAATGAATAAGCAATCAATAGGATGGCTGGGGCTGTACTTACTACTGAGAGCAGAGTGGTGGCTCACCAGGGACTTGGAAGAGACCATTTAACCTCCCTGAACCACTGTTCAGCTCTGAATTTGTGAGGCTTGCAGTCAAGCTTCTGTTATCTGGTTTTGCTTTTTAATCCTGAAGTTCATCCCTCTAGCTGGTCTCCCTTTGTTTTTGTTTTTCTTAATTTTTTATTTTATTTTAGAGAGCTGTGGGGAGTAGGTGAGGGAGGGGCCAAGGGAGAGAGAGAGACAGAGACAGAGAAAGAGAATTTCAAGCAGGCTCCACTCTCAGCACAGAGCCCAATGCAGGGCTGATTCCATGACCCTGGGATCATGACCTGAGCTGAAATCAAGAGTTTGACACTCAACCAACTGAGCCACCCAGTACCCCTAGCCAGCATCTCTTTGAAACGTTCCATCAGAAAGTCCCAGAACAGCTTAGTTCCGTACCAGGTATGGCAGGAGGTTTTCCAGGGAATGTTCCCTTATTTGAAAATGTTCTTATTTCAGGTTCCCGCCCCTGGAGGAGAAAACCCTGCAGCTAACCAGGGACCTGCAGACCTCCCCACAGTGGAAGAGTCCCAGCAGAAAATCATAGCCCCTACTAACTCGCCCTCCAAAGCCGTGCCTAAAGGATCTGTCCAGTACCTCCCCGACTTGGATGATGAGAAGAAGCCTGAGGATACTCAGGAAAACAGCCCTGTTGAGGCCTTCCCTGTGCAGTTGGAGCTCACCACAGATCCCCTGGGAGAAAGTCTGGATGTTTCCTTCCTCTTCTTGGGCCCTGAGGAGAAGAAGGTGGTTGTCCTGCCATTCCCCAAGAAGGAACAACGCTCTGCTGAGTGCCCAGGACCAGCCCAGCAGGCCAACCCTCTTGTTCTCCCACCTTGAGAACCACGTAGAGTTCTCATGCCTCAGGTGAAGGCATGGTCCCCTGTAGGAGAAGTCAGATGTACAGAGTGACCCATAAAGTATATCTTTTTGACTCTTCTCGGTTTCATAATGTTATCTGGAAGTGGAAATTATGAGGCTACACTCTACTTGTACACTGGGCTGCATCCCTTCTGAACCATCCAAGGCCTCATATCATGTTCAGATGCCACTGTGCCTCTCATGTCTTCAGCCTCTCCTTCTGCAATCTTACTGACTTTTACCTAAATCTCTGATACAGGGCCTGCTATACTTAGGTATGCCCTCTTCCATCTGGGCAAGAGCACACTGATTCTTTTGATCAAAATGAGATAAAAATTGAAGGGTATCAAGAAACTGGGATTCATCAGAGTTTCATTCTCCCTTTATTCCATAATTATTTCAGCAGCAAGTATTGGTCAGATATTGTCTGCATAGCCTTCGGCCTGAGGGTGGAATCTTGTTTCTTTCTTACCTGTTTGAAGTCTCCACTCCCCAGAACTTGATAGACTCACTTACCTTCACTGTTGGAATACAGAGTCTGTGGCCTATGGCTGAGCCTGGAGGGAAGCAAACACTGCTCCAAAGATGGGAAGCTTTCTGATTCCATTAATAGTTTTGCTCAGAGTGGAAATCAAGAGCCCAACAACATTCATTCTCAATTTTTTTACTTAAGAAATAATACATGTAGGGTAGGGGTGCCTGGGTGGTTCAGTCGGTTAAGCGTCCAACTTTTGACTTCAGCTCAGGTCATGATCTCACAGTTGATGAGATCAAGTCTTGCATCAGTTTCTGCACCGACAGCACCAAGCCTGCTTGGGATTCTCTCTCTCCCTCTCTGTCTGCCCCTCCCCAGCTCATTCTCTCTCTCTCAAAATAAATAAACTTAAAAATATGTATATAAAATATACACATATATGTATATTATGTGTGTATATACGTTTACACAAATATATGTAACACCTGCATATACATATACACACATATCTTTTGAAGTTTGACAGGCGTTAATGGGTTGAATTGTTTCCCCAGCATTCACATACTGAAGTCCTAACCCCCAGTACCTCAGAACGTGATTATATTTGGATATAGATCTTTAAAAAGGTAACTTTGTTAAAATGAAATCATTAGGGCGGGCCCCAGTCCAACATGACAGGTATCCTTGTAGGAAGAGATCAGGACACAGATGAGCATACAAGCAAAACCATGTGGGGACACAGAGAAAATGTGACCAAGGAGAGCTAGGCCTCAGAAGAGACTAACCTTGACCTTGGACTTCTAGGCTCCAGGATTGTGAGAAGATCAATTTCTGTCATTTAAACCACTCAGTTTACGGTACTTTTTTATGGAAGCTCTAGCAAAGCTAACACAACAAAGAATTTGCAGAGTAACAGTTGTCTTCCATCCCGGCAGGTGTTTCTTGGAGAGTCACCTCTGTGCCTTGACAGCATTTGTTTAAGAGCAGTAGACAATATTCACATGCTGTTACTCTTAGCTGCATCCTTTAGGAAGGAAAAACGATTAAATAGAGGCATCATTTGGAGTCTTAGACCCTGTCTCAATCAGGGTCTAGCAAGAAATACAATGTATCACCAGCATTGGATAACTCTTTAAGGTTCAGTGAAGGTGGGGGGAAAGGATGTCCGCTGCTTTCGTGAGCATGCCTTAATCTCAGCAAAACTACTGTAGGAAAAGCTTATCCTCATTGTGGGGGCCTTTCCACGTCCTGCCTTTCCCTCCACTAGCATTTAGCTCCCTGAGGGCACTCCATACTGGGGGTGGCCAGTACAGCAAGAATAGAAGCCTTAATGAAGGAGCTCGGCTCATTGAAACATACGTTTTTGTGTTCATCGATAGACTTCCCCCAGCCCCACCACAGGTTAGAGCCCCTTAGTAACACGTTGGCCAGATTCCAGACTATTTCTGTCATTCTACATTTCATTGAAGAGGTCCTGTTTCGGTATTCAAAAGCTAGGGTCGCTAACATTAAAAGTTCAATGTCAAGCGTAACTCACAACGGGTTTTTAGTATCTTGCTGAACCAACCTGGGACTCTGGGAAGTGAGGCCTTGCTTTTCACATACCCTCTCCCTTCCCTCTCTCTCTCTTTCAACTCTTTCTCTCTATTCAGGATCTGTTTAGAGCCCAGTGGTTCTCAACCATGAATGCACATTGGAATCACCTGGAAGTTTTCAAAGCACCAGTACCTGGGTCCGTTCCAAGAGATCCTGATTTAATTGCTCCGGGGAGAGGCCTGAACACAAGGATTTTTAAAAGCCCCTCAGGTGATTCAAGTATGAGAACTATTACTATGGCCTTTACGGACATTCCCTGCAGAGGGAGCAGAGAGTGGGGAGCTTCTGTTTAAGGGACTAGTCTCAGGAGGGAACCTCAGCTAAGTCCCTCTGGTCCTTTCTGATGTTGGTCAGCTGCTGGTAAGAAGAGTGCATACAGCTACATTGTTTCTCTGGAGGGATGGGGGCGCGATATCAGCTTAAGGCCATTCTGAGTCCCTCCCAGGTATAGCCCACCCAACCCCTTCTCAGAGATGGGCATCCAATTGCTTGACTACTACCCTCACGACCATTCTCTTCCACATGAACCAGTTCTCTTTAGCACGCTTAGGGGGCCACTGAGAACCGTGAATGACAAGTTGGGGCATCCCCAACTTCTTCTCAGACACACCAGTGGTAATAATAACAAGACTACGTAGCATCATGCATTCAGTACCTGAATCTGTGCCAAGACGTGTCGTGGTTCCTTTATCTGTGTTTTCTATTTAAGTATCACACGATCCAGCCAAAAGGGATGAATCCCCATTTTGTAAATGAGAAAATTAAGAATCAGAGAGATTTTATAGCTTACCCAGCATCACACACTAAGAGTAACAGGGCAGGTTTGAACTTCAGATCTGACTCCAAAGTAACAGCTGTTTAATCCTTCCATCTTATTCAGAATTCAGTTCCTCTTATGGTATTAGGAGTTTAACGTGTTACCTCCCTTAAATAATGCAGCTGCATTCTACTGAGGACGTTGGGGACATAATCCGAACAGGGGAGCGATGGGGAGATTTCTGGCGGCGATCGGCAGGCAGAGGAAGGAAACCTGCTTTGCTTCCAATCCCACCCACACACCAAGGTAAACAGTGCCTATGCACCAAAACACACTCTGCCTCCATTACTACTAGAAAAATCCAGATTTTGTGCAGATCACAAGTCCACCCGCCCACCAGTGGCGTGTCTCGACTTTCTGTCCCCAGGACCCACTAATCATTTACAGCCTGTTGGCAGGTATTTTAACCAGGGGTCAAGGTGACTCTCCCCGGTTACACAACAGAAATACATAAACACTTTGTTTAATCAATTGTGTGTGCATGTGTGTGTATCTTCAGAAAGTCTGTATAAAATTCTCTGCTGGGACATACTGTAGCAAGGGATGGTTTCCACGTTTTAACAAGATGAGAGCCTTCACCGCAGCCCTGCTTCTCATCCCCTTCTTCACGCTGCAGAATTCCTGCGCTCTGCGTCCCACAGACTGCGACGCTACTGAGCCCTTGGCCAGGAAAGTGCTAGACCTGATCAATAAAGGACGGTGGAAAGGCTACCTTTTCCAGTTGCTGCGGGTCACTGATGCGCATTTGGACAAAGTGGTGAGGAACTGCCTGTGGTAGAGCTGAGTTGGGAGACCAGGCCCCAGGGGCAAATGTGGTGTCGGGCCCCACGCTTACTGCCTTGCACAATGAAATGGCTCTGGGTAGGGTTTCTGGTTTCGTTTCTGCTGCTCCTCCACACTGTTGGGGTTTTTTTTGGGGGGGGAGGGGGGGTGCCTTCAAACTAACATTTGCTATTAATATCTCCTTAATTATGAATCAGTCTGTAAGTACTTATAAGCATGTATGCTGAGCCAACTCAAACAGTAAGTACCAGGAGAGAAGAATTAGAATAAGGTGTCGGCAGGACCCTCAAGGAAATAATCATCAGCTCACGTACACACACAGGCAAACTGCGTTAAGACGGGACACATTCTAGCAATCAAGTGGTATACACGCAGAAGTAACCTAATGGAAGGAGAGCTTTTAAAATTGATTGGGAGAAGGATGTAGACAGGGAATCAGGAAGGAGAGTGTCAGGGAATAATTGAATGCAGCGGGAATGGAGTGTTCTGGAAGTTTTTTGTGGGCTTTGGAGCAGTTAGCAGGTCGGAAGACTGACTGTAGGCTTATGGTGAAGCAAAGAGAGCCTACTGTTTTCACTTAATAAGATTATATGCTTGTTTGGAGTGGATCTGAGGCCTTGAAAGAGATTAACGGAAGAAGGGCTCTCTCCCCACCCCACCCCACCCCCAAAAAACCTACCCTTTGGTGAAACCACTGAAATCTAGGAGGACAGACTATGGGGCCCCACAGAAGCAGAGAAATTTCCACTTGTTGCTGGTATGAGAGGCACCACAGGTTGCAGAGAACAAGAGGGGTTTCAGGAATTTAGGGTCCAACCGGCAATTTAGTGACCAGAGTCCCGTTCCAGGCTCTCTGTGACACATGCAGGCACAGGACAAATTGGCACAGTGCTGCCTCTGAGTGACAGCAGGAGGGTGCGTGGGTGGGTGAGGAAGGGGGGGCGGTGTGCCTGGGGAGATGGACACAGGAGACATGAACTAGGAAGCCATTTGTGCTCAGGAAAGAGGCAATGAGGACCAGCCCCAGGCAATGGAAATCAGAGCAGGGAGAATGAAGAAAAGACATGAGACATTTCAAAGAAAGGCCTTTGAACACCTGGCTCCTGGAAAGTAAAAGCAAAGGAAAGAAATCAAGGTCACCCTCACATTTCTAAGCCAGAGACTACGGCAATAAGTCATTAATGATGCCTCGGACAACAGGCAGGGGAAGTTGAGAGAGAGAGACAGCTTGTAGGAGAAGACAGTGTGTTTAAGCTTTGGGCAGGTTGAAATCAAGGCAAAACAATCCAAGTTCAGGAATAGAGCTGGGCAAGAGGACACAACTGCACATACAGATCGGAGGCTGTCATCACTTATAATTCTGGGCCTGCACCTTCAACACCTCCACCCAAACCCACACTGCTGCTCAGTGGTTGCTTTTTAAAGCTCGTGGGCAGAAGCAACATCATGACCAGTGAAAAAGAACATTTGGAAGTAACTCTTTGAAGCTATTTATTCAAAAGAAGTAGATCAAATGACACAAAGGTAGGACATCTGTGATGATTTGGAGAGAAACAGGAATTCTCTTTAAGAAATAAAGAGATTGCGGGTCGCCTGGGTGGCTCAGTCGGTTGAGCGTCCGACTTCAGCTCAGGTCATGATCTCGCGGTTCGTGAGTTCGAGCCCCGCGTCGGGCTCTGTGCTGACAGCTCAGAGCCTGGAACCTGCTTCGGATTCTGTGTCTCCCTCTCTCTCTGCCCCTTCCCCACTCATGCTCTGTCTCTGTCTCTCAAAGATGAATAAATGTTAAAAAATAAAAAGAAATAAAGAGATTGCTTTTATTGAAAAAGCAGTAGGCTCCCACATGCTACTCACATGTTGTTCTTCTGGTATTCCTCAGGAATCTGCAGCTGTCTATTATTTAGTCTTAGATGTGAAAGAATCAGACTGCCCAGTCCTATCCAGGAAACACTGGGATGACTGTGACCCAGCTCTTTCTAAGCGTTTATCTGAGATTGTAAGTAAACAGGGTACTTTGAACTTGTATCATTCTAGACTTCTGTCTATTTTGTTTACTCAGGGCAGCAGCATGCCTGCGCTAACAGAGTGAACAAGGAAGGGCAGATCCTGCCTCTTGACTCGTGAAGACTATGTTGACCTTGAGTAAAGTCTCTTGGGAGTCATTCCTGGGATTCCCAGTTCAGGCTGAGTCACTGGGGATTGTGGTGCCTTGGGATAACAGGCCCAGCTGTTGGACCTTGGGAAAATCACCTCAAGTGTCTAGACTTTTGCCTCCTCAGCTGTAAAATAACAGGAGGGGTTTGGGGTACCTGGACTTTAAGGGTTCAGGCCCTGAGAGTCCGTGTGTCTGAGAACATATGAACCTGTGACTGTGCCCTATGAAGACTGGCCTCGTTGGCAGGAATAGCCATGGGGAGTAAGTGTAGTTGCCTTGAGGAACAGGGTCTTGTTCTCCATATTGCACGTGGGTACTCAGATGCCAGGTTCTCCGCCACAGGAAGAGAGCAAGAAGACGAATAAGCACGTATATCAAATTTCAGTTCTAGAAAATAAGACGTTTACCTACCAAGGAGTTTTAGCACTGTTTTCCCTTGAAAATGTTTGGGATATGGCCATGATCTGTTTAAACAGTTTCTCCCTGGCTCTCGTGAGGGTTTTAGATGTATATAGCACCCAGCCCACAGAAACAGACTAAGAAAATACAGGTTTTGAGAGAGGACTTGGTGAGAGAAAACTAAGGTGGATTCTCAGTGGATAGTAGGAGTATGTGACATCACTTTTTGTCCCCTCACATTCAACCCGACAAAGGCAGTGTGCGATGACATAATTCCCTCTTTCTTACAGGTGATCGGACAGTGTAAGGTAATAGCTACATATTTGAATGAATCTCAGGATCTTAGACTGAATGATTTTAACTGCACCACAAGTTCTGGTATGGTCATATGTTCAAATGCTAATTAATTCTAAATTAATGTAGAATTCAATCATACTGTGGTATTCACCATATAATACTAAGATGCACATATCAGTAATGGCCCCCGCCCTCAGAAAATCAATTATTATTTGCTCTCTGTGGAAGGAAAAGCAGAGGGTTTTCTTCTGTTATTGGTATACCTTCCTTTAAAGAAATTCAATATATAAGATTTTCAATATGATTCAATATACAAAAATTCAACAGTCAAGCAACCCCATTAAGAGGTCACCTTGAAGAAAGGGTGATCTGTATCTTCTCTCTCTGGGCAAAAACTATGTTAATGATGCCTCTCCCTCCTGGGTGAGACAGGAGGAGTTTAGTGAAATATGAACACTTTGTGAGTGATGGGAGAGGTGTCTGAATGGAGTCACAACAGAGACATAAGCATCAGAAGGATCTGGTTTTAAGTTCAGCCCTGCTGTTGATGGGCTGATTTGATCTTGAGCAAATTACTTTGCTTCTCCAACCCTCAATGTACCCATCTGTAAAACGGAAGCTATTGTTTTTCTTGCCAACGTGCTTATACATATGAAGTCCCAGTATTGACATTGCTATTTCCGACCCTCTGGTAATGGAAGGTTGCCATCTTCTTTCTCCAGTCTCTTCGGCACTGGCCAATACCAAAGACAGCCCTGTACTCTTTGACTTCTTTGAGGACACTCAGTCTTATAGAGACCAAGCCAACAAAGCCTTTGAGAAGTACAAAAGAGAGAATGGAGATTTTGCCTTTTTCAGAGTGGACCGAGTGGAGAGAGTTGCCAGAGCGGTGAGTGTCCCCTCACGTCAGCTGGCGTCTGAGGGCCCAGCTCCGGCCTGGCAGGCGCAGACCCAGGGGCCCTGGCCCTCTCCACTGGCCTCACGTGTCGCGCTACTTTCAAACTGAGGTCTCTGTTGCAGCTTTCCTGCGATTTTTTTAATTTTTGGAGTTGTGGGGAGTATGAATAGCTACTGAATGGAATGGAAGGAATGGAAGGAATATAGCACAATTACTAAAGGGAATGTCTTGGATCCGTATGCATCGGGAAGAGTTTCTAAGGGGAAAAGCAAGTTAGAGACAACACTTAGACTCTGAGCCCATTTATGTTAATTAGATATATGGGTACATGGGTGACATATTTAGGAAAAGGCTACGAGAAACCCATCAAACAGGTGGTAGTGGTACCTTTGGGAAGAAGAGATCGGGTACAGGAAAGGTGATTTTTAACTATGCTTGATTGTGTCTATATTATTTGCCCTTTTCAATGAAACAGTATTTTTTGAGAGAGAGAGAGAGAGAGAGAGAGAGAGACTGAGAGAAAGAGAGAGAGAGAGAGAGAAAGCAAACCCATGCTTGCTCACACTTTAGCAGGGAAGGGGCAGGCTCCACACCCAGCTTGGCGCTCAATCTCATGAGATCATGACCTGAGCCTGAAATCAAGAGTTGGACGCCCAACCAACTGAGCCACCCAGGCACCCCTTTAAAAATATATTTTATTGGGGCGCCTGGGTGGCTCAGTCGGTTAAGTGTCCGACTTCGTCTCAGGTCATGATCTCACAGTTTGTGAGTTCGAGCCCCGCGTCGGGCTCTGTGCTGACAGCTCAGAGCCTGGAGCCTGCTTCACATTCTGTGTCTCCCTCTCTCTCTGCCCCTTCCCTGCTCATGCTGTGTCTCTCTCTGTCTCAAAAATAAATAAACATTAAAAAAAATTTTTTTTAATAAAAATATATTTTATTTCTGATAAATTTTTTTAAAGGCAGTGGTCATAAGAAAAATAGCACATGTTGGTGATTTTGAATCCCCACGGTGCTTTATAGCATATTGGAGAGCAGGTATCTACTGCTTTTTTTTTCTTTTTTAATTTTTATGTTCCTGAAACTGCTTTGATCCAATTTGTTCTAGAGAGGAGGGGAAAGAACCAATTATTACGTGGACTTCTCTGTGAGGAACTGCTCCAGTAGCCACCATTTTCCCAGGCACTATAATGTGAGTATAATACATGTCTGTGAAATACTAGGTAACATTTAGAGACCACCTACTATGTGCCAGGAACCTGTCCAAGTGCTTTACACATACGTTATTAACCCCCCAACCACTCAATAAGGTAGATCTTATTTTTATCTCTGACTTAGAGATGGAGAAACTGAGGCACAGAGGAGTTGAGTGAATCATGAGACTGTGATTTTACAATATACACCACACTTAAACTTAACACTGAGGTCTTTTCTAACCCGTTAGGATTAAAGACTTAGCTAAAACTAATAACTGGCTTATATTAAGAGCCTACACATCAGTGGGTGCCTGTGTTCTCTTCATCTCATTTATTCCTCACAGTGGCCCCATGTGACAAATGTGGAGGTAACTGAGGATCAGCAAAGTGTCTTTCCCAGTGTTCATAACCAAGCTGAGATTAGAATCCAGTTCTCCTAAGGCTCAATGCAGTGGGCTTTTTTCTCCTGATCACTTATAAATGGATACTCCTGTATCTGCTGAAATATCTTATTAATAATACTCAGCATTTGTGTGTAGTTTACATGCATACTATTGCTTCATTGGATCCCTGTAACAACCCTGCTGAGGAGAAGCAAATGCCTGCCTCCATTTCCCTGGGACAGAACAGCCTAGAAGTTTAACCACTTTTTTTTAAATTTTTTTAAAGTTTTTATTTATTTTTGACAGAGAGAGACAGACAGAGTATGAGTGGGGGAGGGGCAGAGAGAGAGGGAGACACAGAATCCAAAGCAGGCTCCAGGCTCCGAGCTGTCAGCACAGAGCCTGATGTGGGGCTCGAACTCACGAACCGTGAGATCATGACTTGAGCCGAAGTCGGACGCTCAATGGACTGAGCCACCCAGGCACCCCTAGAAGGTTAACCACTTAACCTCAGGGCACTTAGCTAGAAAATGTTAGGACACAGAATTTTAACAATGGCCTTCTGATTTCAAGGCCAGGATAATCCTGAGGTTTAACAACAGGCTCTCTAGGGTCAAAAGCAAGGAAGCATTCATTCATTAGTTCCTTTTCTGGCTGTTCAACATTCCTGCCTGAAGCAGTTCTAGAATCTTGCTTAGTGGCCACCAGAAAAGACACCTCCCTCTCCCACTCCCTTCTTAACAAATTCTTAACAATCTTGTTGTGGGTGATGCCATGCAGAAACATGGCAGCTGGAAAAGGGGGGTCTCAATGTTAAGTGTTTTGCAGCATAATCTCATTTAATGAAGCCCTCCCACATCCTGAAGATAGTATTGTGCCCATTTTACAAAGACTGGATTTTAGAAATTTTAAGTAATTTGCCTAAACTCACACAACTAATAAATGGTGAAGCCAGAATTAACATAGGTCTGTCTGACTGCAAAACTATTCTCAGACCTCAGTGATTATCTGTCTCTTCTAGAAAAGCATTTCTTCTTGTCCTAGTCTACCTTTGACAGCTGGGTTTAGGAGACTCTAGGGCATAGGGGTGCAAGCCAGCGGTAGCCTCTGTACTCCCAGTAAGGCCAGCGGATGGTTACTTTGACAGGGTCCCGCAAGCCATTTTCATACTGGTTCCTTCCTTTCCAATACTTTCCTTCAAGGGGCTGGATAAAGTTGTACACAAATCCCTCTTCTACACCACTCTTAATTCTCTCTAGGCACAGGCAATTTGGGTCTTCGGTGCAGAAGGGTTGGCCTAAGGCAGGGCATCAATGATGTGGTTTCCTCACTGACCCCCGTGGGAAAGCTCAGCACTGGTCACCACTCAGGGAAGAAAACCACAGCAACTTGAAGTGAGACACTTTGGAACCTGCACTTTCTTCTAGGAAAGATTATTAAATAATTAGTGGAGAAATTTGATAATAGTACCCTGATTATTCTAAAGCTCTTTTTCTTTCCCAAATGTCTGAAAGTTTACAACTATAGCTGGGAACCTTCATACCAGCTGCACAGAAATAGACACTCACACGAATACACACATACACACCCTAACAGGCTTCTCTCTTCTTTATAGGCCTTTGGATTCTGCAGAGCAGATTTGTCCTATGATGTAGGAGTCTCAGACTTGGAAACCCCAAATGACATTGCCATAAACTGTGAAGTCTTCAACTTGGAGGTGGGTTGCCTAAGGAGTCCTTATCAGAAGCAGGCCAGACTAAGAAATATTTTCAGACACAGAGTGTATTTTGTTGTTATAGCTCTGGGGGTGGAGGGGAGAAAGAGAAAGAGAGAAGCAGAGAGGTGAGAGGTGGCTGAAAAGAAATACAGAGAGAATAGGTCCCTGGGGAAGGGGTACTATTGCTGGTATGACACAAAAAGCATAAAAAAATTCCAAGAACTGGGGAGAGGTAAGATTCGTAAAGTAAAAATTATAACCAATTCAGTCACCCTTTAATGAATATGAAAATGGCCCTTATGGTTAAGGCACCAGTGCTGAGACTTAATAATTTCTTGGGGCGCCTGGGTGGCTCAGTCGGTTAAGCGGCTGACTTCGGCTCAGGTCATGATCTCGCGGTCCATGAGTTCGAGCCCCGCGTCGGGCTCTGTGCTGACAGCTTGGAGCCTGGAGCCAGTTTCAGATTCTGTGTCTCCTTCTCTCTGACCCTCCCCCATTCATGCTCTGTCTCTCTCTGTCTCAAAAATAAATAAATGTCAAAAAAAAAAAAAACTTAAAAAAATAAATAAATAAAAATAATTTCTAACTTTTATTATTAAGCATAGAGCCTAAGGAGACTGAATTAGCCTCAAACATATTATATAAAGATACATAAACTGAGGCACAAAGCAATATTTCACATCTGTCCCAGAAGGCTTTGTTCTATACCAAGGCATTCATTACAGTGCTTTTCACATCAGCAAAAAACCTGAAAATAATCCAAATATCCATATGCCAGACCAAAAAACAAAATGGGGGAGGGGCGTGACAGTTTTGTCACCATGAACATGGGTCCACAGCTTTAAAACAATTTTTTTTTAATGTTTATTCTTTGAGAGAAAGAGCACGAGCAGGGGAGGGGAAGAGAGAGGGAGACACAGAATCTGAAGCAGGCTCCAGGCTCCGAGCTGTCAGCACAGAGCCTGACGTGGGGCTCGACCTCATGAACTGTGAGATCATGACCTGAGCTGAAGTCAGATGCTTAACTGACTGAGCCATCCAGGCATCGCATCCACAGATTTTTTTTAAATTAAAATCTGAAGAAGGAGGAGAGGGAAGAGGTGAAGTACTCATCCTTTAAGACTAAGAGATGCTTATACCATAAAGCCTCAGAACTCTGTTGAGGATATTAAGTATAAGGCACTAGTTTTCCAGATGTTGATCTACAGATGAATACCATCTAGAATATAATTTCACCATTTTATGCTGAAATGAGAAAAATGGGGATAATAAATACTGTTTCCTAATACAGCATTTATTCCATCTGAAGAACCACTCTTTACTCTGAGATTATCTTTCTGACTCTTGTGTTATCAAAATATTACTATTGTGAAATAATGATGACGGTAGATGATAGTCTTTGTATTTCAAGTGTCAACTTGGGGGGATAAAAGCTTGAGAATACTGTTTTGCTATCCTATTTTTAAAAGTGGATTTGTGGAATACAAAAGTCTGCAGGGGTGCCTGGGTGGCTCGGTCGGTTGAGTGTCCAACTTCGGCTCAGGTCATGATCTCACAGTCCGTGAGTTCGAGCCCCGCGTCTGGCTCTGTGCTGACAGCTCAGAGCCTGGAGCCTGTTTCAGATTCTGTGTCTCCCTCTCTCTGTGACCCTCCCCCGTTCATGCTCTGTCTCTCTCTGTCTCAAAAATAAATAAAAACGTTAAAAAAAAAAAACAACAAAAGTCTGCAGGCCCTAGACCTAAATCAAGTTGTGCATCTAACTTCTTTTGTGTTCTGTAATAATATTCACTTTTCTGTATCCTTTAATAGGATGGTAGAAACATCAGTGGCATACAACAGCATTTCGGCCATCCCCTCCACTCTGGGGGGCATGAGCATTCTCTTGCTGGCAAGCCTCCATTTAAGCCTGATGAATTTAGAGATCACGACCATCCCCACAAGCCACATGAACTTGGATGTCTTCCTCCTCTAGAAGACAAAAATCAATCAGACAGACCACCATTTCAGGCAGAAGCCCCCCAAGTTTTGCCCGTTCCAGAGTTAAAATGTCATCATCCCCATTTTGGCACCAATAGGACCCACGGACACCCTCATAATCATAGTTCCAGTAAGCACCATCCCCATGGACCCCCTCCTCATGGACATCACCCCCATGGACACCATCCTCATGGACCCCCTCCTCATGGGCATCACCCCCATGGACACCATCCCCATGGACCCCCTCCTCATGGGCATCACCCCCATGGACACCATCCTCATGGACCTCCTCCTCATGGGCATCACCCCCATAGACATCACCCCCATGGACACCATCCCCATGGACACCATCCCCATGGCCATGATTTCCTTGACCATGGACCTTGTGACCCACCACCGCATAGTGAGGATCCCCAAGATCACCATCACCACCATCATGGCCCACCATCTAGGCACTCAGAAAAAAGAAGTCCAGGTAAGAGACACTTTCCCTTCCACTGGAGACAAATTGGATATATTTACCGACTGTCTCCACTAAAGAAAGGTGAAGTTCTTCCTCTTCCAGAAGCCAATTTTCCTAGCTTCTCATTGCCAGACCACAGCAATGCTCTAAACCCAAAGATTCAGCCCTTCCCTCAGTCAGCCTCTGAATCATGCCCAGGGATATTCCAGAGTGAGTTTTCACACATCTTGAAGTTTTTTGCATATACTCTTCCAAAGTCTGATTTCCTCGACGGGGAAAAATTAATGTTCTGAATTAGAACCATAAATAAAAAAAATATGACCAACAATGAATGTGAAATTCAAGTTATTTTAATCTCACTTTCATACTCAGGGTGGGGCAAAATGTGGGTAGGGGAGGAGATAGCATGAGAAGAGAGAGACAAATGGAAAGGAAAGATCTCAGTGCTATAAGTCACTGGCTCCCAAATCCTTGTAACAAATCTCCGATCCTCTTTCTTCCCTGGACTTAATTCTTTCAATTCTAGAGTCTTTCCTCTATGAGTACTTATGCTATAGCTGGCGTTACCATAAATTCAGGTGCACAAGAAACATCACTTTATTTTCAGAACAAAGTAATTTTCATTTCATGCCACCATCCTAGTAGGCTAATTAGGAAATTTTAAAAAATGTTTATTTACTTTTGAGAGGGATGGGGGGGGGGAGAGAGAGAGAGAGAGAGAGAGAGAGAGAGAGAGAGAGAGAGAACACAGTGGGGGAGGGGGGCAGAGAGAGGGAGATACAGAATTTGAAACAGGCTCCAGGCTCTGAGCTGTCAGTGGAGAGCCTGACACGGGGCTTGAACTCACAAACCATGAGATCATGACCTGAGCCGAAGTCAGATACTTAACCAACAAAGCCACCCAGGCACCCCAAAATATCACCTTATTTTCAGAACAAATTAATTTCCGTTTCAGTCTGCCATCCTAGTAGGCTAATAGGAAACTTAACCTCAGTCCTTCTTGGACTCCCCTGACCCCACTACTCTCCACACAAAGTCGTGCCACAGTTCTCGAATTTCATGTAGTGCCCAGGTGTTTGGGTGGTGGGCACAAGAAGGAGGTCTGATTCTTCATCATTGGTTCACCAGTTCTCTCCTGCTGAGGAATTCCTCCAAGCCTGTTCCCATCCCTCTCTGGGTCTAGTTTATCTCATACTGCTGTATCAAACTGAGGATATAAGGGTCTCTGTAAGACTGCTAATGAACATGACTGCCAAGAGATACTGTATGGCTGTTCTCTCCCTGGAATCTTGCTGCCTTCCAGGTTGCATGCTCAGAAAGCAGGACAGAGGTGTTCTCTGCTTCAGGAATTCCAGGGCCCTCTGTTTTTCTCCTATCTTCTCCCTGGGCTAGGGAGGCTCTTCTCTTTATTCATTTCGGATAACTTCTCTTTATTCATTTTGGTGCCAGAGGACTCTTGTTTTCTGCACTCAAGTCCTCTTTCTTTTCCTTTCTTCCCAACTCAGGGCTCAAGCATTTAGATACAGGCTAGTAAGACTTCAGGCTTGGGGCGCCTGGGTGGCTCAGTTGGTTAAGCGTCCAACGCTTGATTTCAGCTCAGGTCATGATCTCATGGTTCGTGAGATCCAGCCAGCATCTGGCTCTGTGCTGACAGCATGGAGCCTGCTTGGGATTCTCTCTCTCCCTCTCTCTTTGCCACTCTCCCCCTTAAAATAAATAAATAAACATTTAAAAAATAAATAAACATATTTTTTTAAAGGGCTCTCTTCCTGACTTACTGAAGCAGTTTCAGCTGTGTAGTAATGGCAGAAGGTAGATTGGTGTGTGTGTGTTGGGGCAGGACGTGTATAGTAAAAAAACAAACTAAGGCTGAAAGAAACATGGGTAAGTTCTTAGGTTGAGAAGAAGGAGGGGCCCACAAAGATGCTGAGGCTGGGAAAGTGAGGACATTTCTAATGGTGCACAATCCAGGAGTAGTTGGAATCAGAATTTGGAGTTGATCGGAAAGTTTCCTTAGGCTTGATGAGTAGACATCCATATCCACCACATCAGAAACAAGAAGCAAGGTGGCCACCTAGGTGCCTCAGTCAGTTGAGTGACCAACTCTTGATATTGGCTCAGGTCATGATTTCACAGTTTGTGGGATCGAGCCCCATGTTGTCCCCTTATCCAGCTGTGTGTTGGGCTATGCTCTGCCAGTGTGGAGCCTACTTGGGATTCTCTCCCTCCCTCTCTCTGCCCCTTTTCTGCCCATGCACTCGCTCTCTCTCAAATAAACTTTAAAAAAAGAAATAGTGGGGCGTCTGGGTGGCACGGTCCGTTGTGTGTCCTACTTTGTCTCAGTTCATGATCTCGCAGTCCCTGAGTTCGAGCCCCATGTCGGGTTCTGTGCTAAGAGCTCAGAGCCTGGAGCCTGCTTCAGATCCTGTGTCTCCCTCTCTCTCTGCCCCTCCCCTGCTTGCACTCTGTCTCCCTCTCTCTCTCAAAAATAAACATTAAAAATTTTTTAAAAAACAAGCCAGGATAGGGGACACAGGACTTCACTCAATTCATCTCTTCTTGTGCTTCTCTCCTGTCTCCTCCACCCTTGGGAGCATTCTTCTTTCCGAAACCAATGCAACTGAGTGGAGACCTGACCAGAAACCAGATAGGATACACATATTTTATTTTAAGTTTTGCCAGTGTGCTGGTATGAGACTTATCCCCATGTGCATGGGCTCCTCAGACATGCCATGTGATTGGTAACAACATGCTTTTTGGCAGCTAGAAATCTTGCAAAGGAACTATTGAAAGGTATCTGTGCATTGTACTCATTGTTGCACTGTTGTCCTATGTAGTGACCTTCAGAAACAGCTTTGGGAAAGTCATTTGGGGCAGGGAATAACAGATGTGGTTGGTGTTTTCTCCTCCTCCTTCATTGCTTTCTGTTCTGCTTTGGAATACAACATTGTGCAATCACCTGGAAATGTGTTCTGTGCTCCCACGTGCTTCCTGAATGCAAACAAGCGGGCCAATAACCTCAGTGTTGCAATGTTTTAGCCTGAAATCTGCTTGGATAACCAACCCAACAGAGCCATTTGTCCTTTGGAAATAGGGCAGATAGTATAGGAAAGCAGGAGTTCACCAGGACCCAGAGTGCTGAGGCAGAGAGAGGAAAGCACAGGGGAGATAAAGGGTTGAGAATAGCTAAAATCACCATTCAAGTTGGCGCCCGGATCTTGGTGAAACCATCCCTCAGCTCCTGGAGGGAGACTGCTAAATCATGAAATTAATTGCTGTGCTTTTCCTTTGCTCTAGGCTGCTACCAAGCTTAACCGAGGAGTCCTCACAAGATATCGATTGCAATGATGAAGACCTATTCAAGGCTGTGGACACTGCTCTGAAGAAATATAACAGTAGAAACCAAAGTGGCAACCAGTTTGTGTTGTACCGTGTATCCGAGGTCACCAGGACGGTGAGTAAGCTGTGCCTTACCTTGAGATCATTTGAGATTTGTGCTGTCACTTGGAGCCCAGCCCCCTTCCCCCACACCACACACACACACACACACACACACACACCAACAATCGCCAAAGAACTGACAAGCAGAGGTAGAAGCTTACGACTCTTTGGCCCGGGAGTGCAGGGCAGGGTATGACTCATCCTGGGCCACCAAGCTTGGGTTCCTGGGTGATCAGAGAAGCAGCATCCTCAGGTGAAAGGAAACAAAGGTAAATGGAGTCATTTGAAAGAAACTATGCAGACTAGGAGAATCCAGGAACTCAGTCAGATTGCAGCAAAAGAACTTCCTAAATGACTAGCTCTAGATTAAAATATAAAGACCTCCAGGGACACCAGGGTGGCTCAGTCGGTTAAGTGTCCAACTTCAGCTCAGGTCATGATCTCACCATTTGTGGGTTCGAGCCCCGCATTGGGTTCTGTGCCGACGGCTCAGAGCCTGAAGCCTGCTTCAGATTCTGTGTCTCCCCTCTCTGCCTCTCTGCCTCTCACACTCTGTTTCTCTCTCTCTCAAAAAAAAAATAAACATTAAAAAACAACTTTTTTAAAGATTTAAATAAAGACCTCCAGATCTCAGGTGGGGAGGGGGTGCTTAAGGGGAGATGTATAACAAATACCATATGATCTCATTATACGTAGAATCTAAAAAGGTCTAACTGACCAAAGCAGAAAGCAGAAGGGTGGTTACTAGAGGCTGCGAGGTGAGCACAATGGAGGATGCTGGTCAGAGGGTAGAAGTTTTCGGTTATAAGATGAACAAGTCCCGGGGATCTAATGTACATCATGGTGCTTATAGTTAATAATACTGTATTGCATACTTGAAATTTGCTAGAAGACTATATTTTAACTGTTCTCACCATACGTATATACACACAAAAGGTGAACTACATCAGATGATGTATATGTTAATCAGCTTGTTTGTAGCACTTTACAACATGTGTGTATATGTGTGTATGTGTGTGTATATATATATATATATATATATATATATATATATATATAAAATCACATTGCACACTTGAAATATATGTAATTTTTATTTGTCAACTATACCTCAATAAAGCTAGAGGAAAGGGGAGTTATACCTAAGAGGAGGCAGAAATGAGATTAACATGCATTAGACCAAATATCTACCGTGAAGTCTGTATGGCTGAATGCGTCAAGGGTAACAGCAATGTTCTAGGTGTTTTCTAATATTTTTTATAACAAATTGGTGCACTCAGGTTGAAGACGAATCTTGACAGTGTTGTGATTTAAAAAAATACAGATCTTTCAATAATTTGTCTAAATGAATTTCACTATAAAACTCTGTGCCTGTGATAGTTATGTAACTGTTTACTTTGGCAGAGGGGGGAAAGCTAGTCATTTGACATGATCAGGATAAAGAAAAAAGCCCAGTGGACAGAATTTCTTTTTTTTCCTGAAAGTAAATTTGAGCCCTTCTGGTTCACAAACTAGTGTAATGCTGTAGATATGTGGTCCTGGCACTCTCAAGCAGCAGTTGATTAGTGTGATCTTCATTGGCTGACATCCACGGCAAATGTGGGTTTTTTCGTTCTAAAATGTCCATAGAGGGACGCCTGGGTGGCTCATTCACTTGAGACTTCCACTCTTGATTTCAGCTCAGGTCATGATCCCAGGGTGTGACTCAGCCCTGCATTGGGATCTGTGCTGAGTGTGGAGCTTGCTTAAGATTCTTTCTCTCTCCCTCTGCCCTTCCCCCCTTCTCTCTCATAAATAAATAAATAAATAAGCAGCCTATAGAATCCTGCTTTACTTTGCCATGTGAGCACTATCTATATACCACCACAGCCGACATCTTTTTTTTTTAATTTTTGCTTAATGTTTATTTATTTTTGAGAGAGAGAGAGAGTGCAAGCTAGAGAGGCGCAGAGAGAGAGGGAGACACAGAATCTGAAGCAGGCTTCAGGCTCCGAGCTATCAGCACAGAGCCCGACGCGGGGCTCGAACTCACAAACCACAAGATCATGACCTGAGCCTAAGTCTCGGTCACTTAACCAACTGAGCCACCCAGGTGCCCCCCACCTACTTCTTTATCAAAATCTGAGATCTGGAAGGAACTTTGGAGACTATCCTCTTTGACTTAGTCATCCCAGATGCACCTAACACGACTCCAGCAGGCTCTGAGAGTCAGGAGACTTGGGATCTGGGGCTGGCTCTGCCTTTCCAAGGTGTGGGGACTGCTTCGGCCATGCCCATCTACTCAGGGCCTCCTTTCTCTCACCTGCAAAGTGTAGGGTTGGACAAAATCACCTCTCCGGTCCCTTGCCGCCTGAGATGTCAGGACTTTACATCTGGAAAGCTCTCATCTAACTCAACACCTTTGCACTTTTTTCTTTTCTTTTCTCTTCTTTTTTTTCTTTTTTCTTTTCTTTTCTTTTCTTTTCTTTTCTTTTCTTTTCTTTTCTTTTTTTATTGAAGTATAGTTGACACAACATTACACTAGTTTCAGGTATACAATATAGTGATAAGTCTACACATTATGCCGTCCATGTTACACATTATTATGTATGACTACCATCTGTCACCATACAATGCTATGACAATATCATTGACTGTATTCCCTATGCTGTGCCTTTCATCCCTGTGACTTATTCATTCCATAACGGGAAGCCCGTATCTTCCATCCCGTTCACCTGTATTGCACAACCTCCTCAGCTCCTCCCCTATAGTAGCCATTGGTTTGTTCTCTGTATTTATGATCTGTTTCTGCTTTATGTTTGTTTATTTGTCTCAGTTTTTAAATTCCACATTTAAGTGAAATCATATGATATTGTCTTTCCCTATCTGACTTATTTCACTTAGCATATTACCCTCTAGCTCCATCCATGATCTCAATCTTTTGTATGGCTGAGTAATATTCCATTATATATATGCCAAATCTTTATCCAGTCATCTATCAATGGATGCTTGAGTTGTTTCCATACCTTGGCTATTGTAAATAATGCTGTATGAAACATATAGATGTGTGTATCTTTTCACATTAGTGTTTTGGGATTTTTTGGCTAAATACCTGGTAGTGAATTGCTGGATCATATGGTATTTCTATTTTTACTTTTTTAAGGAAACTCCATACTGTTGTCTAGAGTGGTTGCACCAATCGACATTCCCACTGACAGTGCAAGGGATTCCTTTTTCTCTACATTCTCATCAACACTTATGATTTCTTATCTTTTTGATTCTATCTGTTCTGACTGGTGTAAAATAATATATCTCATTGTGGTTTTGACTTGGATTTCCCTGATGATGAGTGATGTTGAGCACCTTTTCATGTGTCCTTTGGCCATCCATTATATTGTCTCCAGAAAAATGTCTATTCAGGTCCTCTGCTCATTTTTTAATTGGGTTATTTCTTTTTTGTTTTTTCTTGTGGTGTTGGGTTGTATCAGTTCTTTATATATTTTGTATACTAACCCTTTATTGGATATGTCGTTTGCAAATATCTTCTCCCATTCAGGAGGTTGCCTTTCCATTTTGATGATGACTTCCTTCACTGTGCAGAAGCTTCTTAGTTTGGTGTATCCCCAGCAGTTTACTTCTGCTTTTGTTGCCCTTGCCTGAGAATGTCAGAGAAAGGGCAATGTCAGAGGAATTACTGCCTATGTTTTCTTCTAGGAGTTTTATGTTTTCAGGCCTCACAGGTCTTTAAAGCACCTTCACTTTAAAGGTTTTATCTATTGTGGTGCCTGGGTGGCTCAGTTGATTAAGCGTCCCACTTGGGCTCATGTCATGTTCTCACGGTCCGTGAGTTCAAGCCCCACGTCAGGCTCTGTGCTGACAGCTCGGAGCCTGGAGCCTGCTTCAGATTCTGTGTCTCCCTCTCTCTCTGACCCTCCCCCATTCATGCTCTGTCTCTCTTTGTCTCAAAAATAAATAAACATTAAAAATAAATAAATAAATAAATAAATAAAGGGTTTATCTATTATCTCATGACATGCCAGAAAAAAAATAAAGCAAATAAAAATACTAAAGTTACCAAAAATTAACGCACCACTCAGAGATAACCATTAACATTTTTTTTGAAAATGAAAAAAAGGCCTCTTGTTTTCTTGGTGTAAAAGAAATATATGTTTACTTTTTAACAAGACAACTCATAAACGTTTGTTTAGAAAACAAAGTGAGACAGGGGTACCTGGGTGGCTCAGTTGGTTAAGCATCCGACTTCAACTCAGGTCATGATCTCCTGGTTTGTGAGTTTGAGCCCCGCATTGGGCTCTGTGCTGACAGCTCAGAGCCTGGAGTCTGCTTCAGATTCTGTGTCTACTCCTCTCTCTGTCCCTCTTATGCTTGTGCTCTGTCTCTCTCTGTCTCTCAATAATAAATAAATGTTTAAAAAAAGTTAAAAAAAAAAAAAACAAAGTGAGACAGCTGTACCTGCACCACTGAAAGACAAGCATTTTAACAGCTTTGCTTTATAACTTTCCAGACTTCTAAAAGTCCTATGTATACCTATAAATTGGTTTCCACAAAAATGGGCTAATACTATGGATAATCTTGTAACTTACAAATACATATTTGTAAATATATTATGAACATTCTTCCAAGTAAATATTTATAACTTTCAGTGTTTTTAATAAATGTTTTGTTCTTGTTAAATCAAGATCGAATATTCATATCTGCATTGGGTCCCACACAAAGTATTTGTTGGAGCATTTGGATGAACCCTATGTGTCTTTGGTTGCTTTTTTTCAGGATGACCCTGAGACATTTTATTCCTTCAAGTACCAAATCAGGGAGGGAGACTGTTCTGTTCAAAGTGACAAAACATGGCAGGATTGTGACTACAAAGAATCTGCACAAGCTGTAAGTAGGTTGGTTGATGGTTCCCGAGCCCCCAGTTTTCTCCACCAAGACTGTCAGATTTTTCTTTTTTTAGAGCTAGAGATGTTAGTATTGTTAGGCCTCTTTGTAAGGAATGCATGTAAACCCTCCAATGTGTACAAAAGTTAGATGCTTGGTGTCTGTGTTCCCGTTCTCTGTATCAGAGCATGGAGACACCAGCAGTTAAACAAAGAGAAAGCCCTCCATGAGAAGGGCACTCTAATGACCAATTAGGACAGCGGGCCAGTCCCCAAAGACACAACAGATCAACATTTGGGCCAAGATCAAGGGCTGGTGAGGGGAGATCACAGGTGCTCTACTTGCATCTGCCTGAGTGTAAATCCTCCTCTGCGTCCAACTAGCTGACCGCTCAGAACTGGTGTGCTGCCTCGTAAAGGGCAGCTAGCATTGCCTGCATCAGGTTGTTGGAGCATGAAATGAGATACAGTATGCAAAGAACCTTCTTTAATAGCCATGGCTATCTTCACCAAATGCCGAAGTGCCTGGCACAGCACGGCTTGATCGCTTGACCTTAATGACGGGGGAGTACGGACAGTGCCCAGAAGCAAGCCATTCTCTCCACAGTCCCAGGATTCACCCCTTCATGTCACAACACTGGCGTCCTGCACATCATTTCAACGCTGAAATTGAAAGGGAAATCAAGAGGAGAGCTTAGGCTGGTTCTAAGGCACTGCATACATTTTGGTGAAAAGGAAACGTACTTCAAAACCTTGCCTTTATCCTGCCTCTCCTCCAACGTCTCGTGATTTCAGTGGCTTGTAAAAATAAATAAATAAATAATCGTTAGGCTACAAAAGCTCTCCTTCTGGTGCCTCAAAACTCGTTAGAAAATTTTTGGGGGCAAGTTTCAAAAAAAAGGGAAAGTCATATTGAGCCATAGTACTAGGTGTACTTCTCCATTTGAAAGATGAAGATAAATGGTCTCTCTCTCTCTCTTTCTTTTTCTTTTCTTTTTAGGCCACAGGAGAATGCTCCGCAACCGTCGGGAAGAGAGGGAATACAAAATTCTCCGTGGCTACGCAGACCTGCCAGATTACTCCAGGTAGCTGGCTCTACCTGGGGGGTGCTAGCCGGGGAGGAAATGAACCCTGTCAGTGTGGTGCCAGGAGCACAGCCTAGAAGAAGCCCCCTCCTGGTGGATGGTGGCAGCCTTGGGGGTGGGGCGGGGCCAGGGAGCTGCAGAGTCCAAGGTCAGGGCCAGGATCAGGCCAGTCATCCCCTCAGCACATCCCGACTCCCCTCCCGACTGCAGCATTGTATCCTCTGTGCGCAAAGGCTCTGAGAAGGGCTGAGAAGGCACAAGGGCTGCCTTCAATTATGGGCAAAGAGGGAGGGAGAAAAACATGGGCTTTGAGGTCAAACTTGGCCAGGAATCTTTCTGAGTTCTTCACCTTCTTGGCTTTCCTCTTCCATATCCAGTTCTTACAAGAAGTTGCTTTCAAAGAAAACCAGTCCAAAAGCAGAAAAGAACATACAAGTAATTAAAATCTTTTTTTGCTTGTTTGTTTGGAGTAGGTTTTGATTACGCAGTTTAAGGACTTTATCTCGGAGCATCTGGTTGGCTCAGTAAGTTGAGCGGCCAATTCTTGATTTTGACTCAGGTCATGATCCCAGGGTTGTGAGATCGAGCCCCCTGTTGGGCTCTGCACTGAGCAGGGAACCTGTTTCAAAATTCTCTATCTCTGTCTCTCGCCCTCCCCTGCTCTTTCTCTCTCTCCCTCTCACTCTCTCAAAAAACAAAAAAAAACCCAAAAAACAAAAAAACACTTTCTCTTGTAAGCAAACTTTATCATCCAGTACACGGCAATTGTATATAGTGAGCGGCAAAGCTTAGCCAAACATTCAGAATGTACTTCTCGGTCCACATCCCTCATCTGAAACCTTTGTAACCAGATGTGTTTCAGAATCAAAAGTCACAATCTTTCTTTTAATTTTAAAAACCTCTCTCTAGAAATGTTGGGGCAGGGTGGAAAATCACTGGGACACAGAAGAGACTCCACCTCTCTCCAGCCCCCCATTAGTCTCCCCTCCCCACCCCCAGTCACAGCTGCCCCAGAGGAGGCCGACCCGCCTCCTCTCTTCTCCATCTCCTTCTGCCTCTTGTTCATTGTTCTTTCTTCTTCCATCACTAGTTCTCTCCCCTTTCCCCTGTATTCCAGTTTTCTAACTTGCCCACCACTGTCACCATAACTGGGGGTCACCATGACTACTCAGCGGGGAAGTCTTTATTGGGACACACACACTTCCAGAGAGACCAAGAAACAGTTGCAGGGACGGTTGTGTCCACCTGCTAACGATGGAGGACGGGCTGTAGAACACCGCCCACCTGGCCTCCTGATTCTGTTCTGATGGCACTCGCTTGGGCAGGGAGAGCCCACTGGGCGAAGGGGCCTAGGACAGCCCCATGGCTCTTCCCCTTTCTACAGTGGGAGCTTCTACTAACCCATGGGTTAGGGCTATCTGTTAGGAACACTACTTTGTAATTTAATACAAAAGTACTTCTTTTTTAACATGTTACATTGGTTTATTACAATCCCCTCAGTGGTTCCCCATTCTCACAGCAGACCATGCTTAACCAAATTTAGAGGGTCTGTGAATACCCTGAAATTACATGGAGAGCATTGTGAGTACGCGCATTTTCCTGCCGAGGGGCCGGGTTTTTCATCAGGCTCATGAGGGAGCCCAGGGGACTGGGCATATGGTTAGTAATCCTTGGCCTCCAAGGTGGGGCTTGGGCCCAGTAGCAGAGGACTCTCCACTGACTGTTCTGACCTCCATAGGCCCCCACTCCCCCGCCCTCCTGCTTTAAGCCCTGGCAAAATGTATATACACCATGTCCCACTCTGCTGTCCCTGACTCAACTTGCTTTCTTGGGAGCTATCCTTCCTTCTCAGGCTTTATTGCTCATGTTGCCTGGTTGATCTTTTTTTTTTTTTTTTTTTTTTTTTAGTTTATTTATTTATTTTGAGAGAGAGAATGTGCACAAGCAGGGAAGAGGCAGAGAGAGAGGGAGAGAAAATCCCAAGGAGGCTCTGCACTGTCAGTGTGGAGGCTGATGTGGGGGCTCAATCCAACAAACCACAAGATCATGACCTGAGCTGAAATCAAGAGTTGGACGCTTAACCGATTGAGCCGCCCAGGTGCCCCTACCTGGTTGACCTTGGCCCCTCTTGGCTCGGGCCTGTTCTCCTCAGGAAAGTTTTACTTGAGCTCAGTCTGGGCTCCTGACTTTCCAAGTTGTTGCCAAATTATATTGACATGGCCCATCTGCAGTTCTGACTCTCTCACTCAACTTTGCCCAACTCTTTCACCGCAGTGACCATTACTAACGAATCAATGTACTCACGGTGCCTAGCTCCGCACCTGGCACTTGACAACAGGTGCAAAACACCTTTTTTGCATTGAGTTGATACAAAATGTATTATATACCCTGAGCCAGGCTTCAAGGAGTTGTAATTAATTCTAAAAAAATAAATAAATAAGATGTATCTGTAATGTTTTACTTTTTATAAGAGTATAAATTCATGTCACTCTTTTATTTTATTATTTTTTTTTTACATTTATGTATTTTTTGAGAGACATAGAGAGACAGAGCACAAGTTGGGGAGGGGCAGAGAGAGAAGGAGACACAGAATCTGAAGCAGGCTCCAGGCTCCGAGCTGTCAGCACAGAACCCGACACAGGGCTCGAACTCACAAACCGTGAGATCATGACCTGAGCTGAAGTCGGACACTTAACCAACTGAGCCACCCAGGCGCCCCTCATGTCACCCTTTTAAAAAATGTTTATTTATTTATTTTTGAGAGAGAGGGAGAGGGAGAGAGAGATGGAGATGGAGATGGAGAGGAGGAGGGGCAGAGAGCAAGGGCGAATCCCAAGCAGGCTCTGCACAAGCAGAAGCCTGATGTGGGGCTCAAACCCACAAACTGAGATCATTATCTGAGCCCTTAACTAAGAGTCAGATGCTCAAATGACTGAGCCATCCAGGCGCCACTAAATTCATGTTACTTCTATGATTTAAAATTACTTTTAAATAGGGGCACCTGGGTGGCTCAGTCGGTTAAACATCCGACTTCGGCTCAGGTCACGATCTCACGGTCCGTGAGTTCGAGCCCCGCGTCGGGCTCTGGGCTGATGGCTCAGAGCCTGGAGCCTGCTTCCGATTCTGTGTCTCCCTCTCTCTCTGTCCCTCCCCCGTTCATGCTTTGTCTCTCTCTGTCTCAAAAATAAATAAAAAACGTTAAAAAAAATTTTTTTTTAAATTACTTTTAAATAAATTTAAAATAAGTGCCCAATAGTATGCATGTAAGATGTTCCTAAGTAAATAATATAGGTTTATCTCTCTGGCTAAAAAGCGGTCTTGTGGGGCGCCTGGGTGGCGCAGTCGGTTAAGCGTCCGACTTCAGCCAGGTCACGATCTCGCGGTCCGTGAGTTCGAGCCCCGCGTCAGGCTCTGGGCTGATGGCTCGGAGCCTGGAGCCTGTTTCCGATTCTGTGTCTCCCTCTCTCTCTGCCCCTCCCCCGTTCATGCTCTCTCTCTGTCCCAAAAATAAATTAAAAAAAAAAATAAAAAAAAAAATAAAAAGCGGTCTTGCATTCTCACTTTTTTTTTTAACATTTATTTATTTATTTTTCTGAGAGACAGAGAGAGGCAGAGCATGAGTGAGGGAGGAACAGAGAGAGACGGAGACACAGAATCTGAAGCAGGCTCTAGGCTCTGAGCTGTCAGCACAGAGCCCGACCCGGGTCTTGAACCCACGAACTGTAAGATCATGACCCGAGCCAAAGTCAGATGCTTAACTGACTGAGCCACCCAGGCGCCCCTCACTTTTCTTTTTAACTTTATTTATTTATTTTGAGAGAGAGAGAGGAAGAGAGAGCAGGGGAAGGGTAGAGAGAAAGAATACCAAACAGGGCCTGTGCTGCCAGCACAGAGCCCAGCGCAAGGCTCAGTCCTACGAAATGTGAGATCGTGACCTGAGCTGAAATCGAAAACCAGTTGCTTCACCAACTAAGCCACCCAGGCGCCCCTTGCCTTCTCTTTCTTTAATGTATACTAGGATTTACTGGAAAGTTTACCAGGGCCTTCTAAGTTATCTTATTTAGGGCAGCATATGTGAACGAAGGTTTCAGTCATTAATGCTGCCCTTTTGCCTGCTCTGTGTCAAGCCGAGGGTCCTGTGGTGACAAGCCAGTATGACTGCCTTGGCTGTGTGCACCCCATATCGACTGCGAGCCTTGACCTGGAGCCCGTTCTCAGACACGCCATTCAACATTTTAACAACCACACCGGTCATTCCCACCTCTTTGCTCTTAGAGAAGTCAAGAGGGCCCACAGACAGGTTTGTTCTTTAATTTTTCATTCCGCACAGTAGTCAGTATTACATGTTCTTTGTAGAGACAGTGCAATGGAAAAGCCATTCTGTCCTTAGGGTCTTAAGAAAACTTTATTAATACGTCACTACCATGAGGCAGACTTGGCTCCAAAAATTAAATTGTATCTAAAAAGATGGCCCAGCTTTCTGGGTACCCTCTAAATCATAGGTTCCGTACCATCAGGAAAAAAAGTAAATACTTGTAACTCTGGTCTTTTCGTTGCCTCCATTCGTTAAGCCTTTAGTGACGGTCGACTGGCTCCCTTGCATTTCAGCCTCTAATTACGAAGGACTCACTTTGGTCGGTAACATTCCCTGCTTTTAATCGACCTTCCAATTTGCTTTCATGCAAGACATGTGTTTTGCTCAGTTATGTCCATAGCCAGCTATCAGGGTGCAACGGGGCCCAGATAAAGCAGGAGAAATCTCATTGCCTGGCAGTCTGGGAACCTGAGGACCTACTGGTCAAAGTCACCCAAGTTCCAGAGTTTTCTTCATCCATCTAGAACAGCATTATGCATATTTCACAAATTCAGTGGAAGACTTTCTTCCTGCCGCCTAGCTGAGGAAATACTGCTAGGTCTTACTTAAGGAAATACAGTACCTCCGCGTGTAGATTGCATTTGGTTGTTTGATGTGTAGGAGTGTGGTGCGTGCGTGTGCATATCTGCGTGCGTGCACGTGGGGAGGGAGTGAGAGTCATAAAGCACTCAATATTTATTCAGAAATGCCTTCTGCCTGGTAATAATCATCGTTCATATTTTTGAGCCAGGCAGAGCCTACACTCGTCATAACACTGTGAGTGATGTTTAAAGTGCCTTTTAAATATTCAGTCCAAAACTGTTTCAGGTGGTGGCTGGATGGAATTATGAAATTACTTACTCAATTGTGCAGACGAATTGCTCCAAGGAACATTTTCTGTTCTTAACTCCAGACTGCAAGTCCCTTTTGAATGGTGTAAGTAGGCAAAAATCTAATTATAAAGTTCTTAGCATTTTGTGTCCAGTATTTCCAAGCGTGGAAAGTCTCAGCTGTGTGGGAAGACTTAGTCACTAAAATGTTAGGTGACATTCACCGGTTCACATTCCCTTGGGGATTCCGAAGCTCTCAGCACTGGTCAGGCTGCCTTACCTACCCAGTCAGAGAATCTGCACATCTAGCAATAGCCCTTACAGATATAAGTGGGGAGTAGGAAGAGCCTGAGACAAAATAATGCCATGATCAAGTTTGTCTTTTCACGCCTTCACTTTCCTATCTTCTTTTCTTCCCCATGTGCTCAATGTCCTGACTCCAAGCTCTACCCAGAACAGTCCTTCATTTTCAACTTGTCTCTGCTTGTTTTCTCACCCTTTCTCCCCTGCTCTGATCTCTAACAAACACATCCCGAGTCTCCATCCCTTACGGACCCTTTCTGAGATGATATCTTTTGGTCTGAACCAAAATTATGTTGAAAGAGAGCATCTCAAGGTAATCGTCATTAGCACATGTTGAGATAGCTAAGTCTGCTTCCGATTCTGTGTCTCCCTCTCTCTCTGCCCCTCCCCCGTTCATGCTCTGTCTCTGTCTCAAAAATAAACGTTAAAAATATATATATATTAAAAAAAAGAGATAGCTAAGGCATGAAGACCTCCCCAAGGATATTGGCATTTTAGCCAAAGACTGCTTTAAGCAATGGATGACTTAAATCCAGTAACTTGACTTTTAGGCTTCTAAACTATGGGAAGAAAATGAGGAATCCAGACAGCAAGGTGTTAATTTCAGCCTTATTATTAATAGAAAAACATTGGAAGTAACATATCTTCAGCAGTAGGGAATGGTTAAGTAAATTATAGTAGTATATCCATATAGTGGAATATGTGTGGACATTAAGATTCTGTTTCAAGTTTTTAGTGACTTAGTGAAATGGCTATAATATGTTAAGTAAAAAAAATAAGGTAAAGAACTATATAGACAGATTCATTCAAACGTGTAAACATAAGTATCAATAGTGATGAGAAACAAATATGCCAAAATATAAAATATCATTAACCTTCAGGTGGGAATATAGGTGTTTTATTCTGATTCTTCATACTTTTTGGAACTCTTCAGTCCTTCTCAATGTTTCTGTTGAAGCATATACTAATTTCATAATTGGAAAATTCCCAGAGTGGGAGAAAAAATTTGCAAATCACTTATCTGATAAGGGGTTAGGATGAAGACTATATTAAAAACCTCTACAATGTAACAACAAAAAGACAACCCAATTTAAAAACAGGCAAAGGGATTAAAAAGATATTACTCGGGGCGCCTGGGTGGCTCAGTCGATTGAGTGTCTGACTTCGGCTCAGGTCACAATTTCATAGTTCGTGGGTTTGAGCCCCACGTCGGGCTCTGTGCTGACAGTTTGGAGACTGGAGCCTGCTTCGGATTCTGTGTCTTCCTCTCTCTCTGCCCCTAACCCACTCGCATTCTGTCTCTGTCTCTGTCTCTCTCAAATATAAATAAACATTAAAAAAAAATTTTTAAGATATTTCTCTAAAAAAAAACTATAAATGGCCAATAAGCACCATCAGAAGAATGTGAATACAAACCACAGTGAGATGCCACTTCAGATCCAGAGGATGGTTATAATTTTTAATCATTGGAAAATAGCAAGTAATGAGGCAGCTGTGGAGAAATTAGAACTTTCGCATATTCCTGCTGGGAATGCAAAATGATGCAGCCACTGTGGAAAACAGTTTAGCAGTCCCTCGAAAAGAAAAACATAGAGTTACCATATGACCCAGCAGCTGCACGCCTAGGCGTATACCCCAAAAGAATTGAAAACGGGGACTCAAACAGTTAGTTGGATGTCAATATTCATTGTAGCATTATTCCCAATAGCCAAAAGGTGGAAATAACCCAAAGGTCCGTCAACAGATGAATGGGTAAACAAAATGTCATCTATGGATAAGACAATGGAAAATGTTTAGCCATAGAAAGGAAAGAAGATCTGATACATGCTACAAGGTGGATGAACCTTGAAATCATGCTAAGTGAAATAAGCTAGACACAAAAGGACAAATGTATGATTCCACTTATATGAAATACCTAGCATAAGCACATTCATAGAGATAAAAAGTAGATTAAAGTTTATCAGAGGCTGGAGGAGGGAGAATGGGGATTTATTGTTTAATAATTGTTTATTGAGGTGATGAAAGTTTTTGGAAACAGTGGTGATGGCAGCACACGACTGAATGCAATTAATGCCACTGAACTGTACATTTAAAAAAAATTTTTTTTAACGTTGATTTATTATTGAGAGACAGAGAGACACGGAGCGTGAGTAGGGGAGGGGCAGAGAGAGTGGGAGACACAGAATCCGAAGCAGGCTCCAGGCTCTGAGCTGTCAGCACAGAGCCCGACGCGAGGCTCGAACGCACAAAACGCAGGATCATGACCTAGGCCGAAGTTGGACGCTCAACTGACTGAGCCACCCAGGTGCCCCTGAATTGTACATTTTTAAATGGTTAAAATAGCAAATTTTACACTGTATCTATTTTACCATAATAAAAAAAAAAACAGTAAAAAGAGAGTAATCTTCTAAAAAGATATGTTCTCACTACTATTTAACTTTGCCAGTTTGATTCAAGTCTGACGTTCAAGCATCCATTAACACCTCCTGCTGTTACATTTAGTTAACGGCTTGAGGTTACATAAGCCTACATCCTTTCTAGCTTTAATCTATTTGTAAGGCCTCAATTTAGTTTTCTATTTGCAACACAGAGAGACACTCTAAGGCCAGTTGGAGCCACAAAGCCAATCAGATTTTTGGTTCAGCCTCTCTGGGCCTCCACTTCCTCATTTATAAAAGCGTGAAGAACACAGTTGGTTAAGCATCCAACTTCGGCTCAGGTCATAATCTCACAGTTTGTGGGTTCAAGCCCCAAGTCAGGTTCTGTGCTGACAGCTCGAGCCTGGAGCCTGATTCAGATTCTGTCACTCTCTCTTTCTCTCACTCTCTCTCTCTGTCTCTGCCCCTCCCTCATTGCACTCTCTTTCTCTCTCAAAAACAAACATTAAAATAAAAATTTTAAAAGAGTGAAGAAAAACACCTGTCTCACAGAGGTGTTAGTATAGCTCAAGGGCATGAAATAGAAATGAAGTGTTCTGCCCACATTGGTATAGTTTAAGGCCTTGCTGTTCAAAGTGTGTTACAATGACCAGCAGCATCAGCATCACCAGGGAAGCTGTTAGAAAAGTAGAATCTCAACCACCCCCATGCCTTCTAAATCAGAATCTGCATATTAACAAGATCCTCAGGTGATTTGTTTGCATACTAAGGCTTGAAAAGCACCACATAAGAGGTTTCATAAGTAGTTCTCAGGCTATGCTGCATATTAGAATCACTCAGCTAGCTTTAAAAAATGCCTATTCCCAGGCCATTCCCCCAGACGTTCTGATGTAATTGGCCTGGGTGTGTCCCTGGAATCAGAATGATCTAAAATCTTCTCATGTAAACTAAATATGCCGATAGAATTGAGAACCTTTGGGCTACTTCCAGCTTCCTCACCCCATCCAAAATTAAGATATCGTAAATGTGGGGGCGCCTGGGTGGCTCAGTCGGTTAAGCGGCCGACTTCAGCTCAGGTCATGATCTCGCGGTCCATGAGTTCAAGCCCCGCGTCCGGCTCTGTGCTGACAGCTCGGAGCCTGGAGCCTGTTTCGGATTCTGTGTCTCCCTCTCTCTGACCCTCCCCCGTTCACGCTCTGTCTCTCTCTGTCTCAAAAATAAATAAACGTTAAAAAAAAAATTAAAAAAAAAAAGATATCGTAAATGTGGTGTTCGCTGTATCTTTAAAAAATATGACATTATATATATGTTCCTTTATTGGAAATATACATATATAAAAAACTTTAAGAAAATGCAGAAACATAGAAAAAAATAACACTGAATCACACATTCCCAAATATCCAAAGATATCTTAGTATATTTCCCTCTTGTCTTTTTTGTAGGGGACATGGACAATTTTTAGTGATTTTTTTTTGTCTGTATATATATCTAGAATATTTCTCACTAATGATAATCCTAGATTCATTTTGTTTTTTGTTGTTGGTTATTGCTATTAGGAATTAAATCCTTATGTTTGTATTTTTTCTCTTTTAAATAAGTTATTATATATACAACTGTATCAATTTTTATTTATTTTTCTTATATCCAGCAACTTCACTGAATTCTTATTAGCTCTAACAGCTTCTCATTGATTCTTTTCATCCAGGCATACAATAATATCTTATGCAAAAAATACCTTTATTTTCTTCTTTCTGATGCTTACTTTTTTGTTCTATATCTCAATGAATTGACCCAAATAGCCAGAGATAATTTTTGAAACAATGGTGATTACACACTGTCATGTTTTAGGCCTGATTTTATTTGGAAAGCCTCTAGAATTTTGTCATTATTTTGCTGTGGGTTCCAGGCAGACATTCTTTGTCATGTTAAGGAAGCATCCTTACATTCCTGTTCTTTAAAGAGTTTTGTTCTGTTTTGGTTTGGTTTTAAATAAGGAATTGGTATTGAATTTAGCTTTAGAATAGATGTTAAAATATGATATTAAATTTTTCTAATTTAATCTGTTATGTTGTTTTGACAGCTTTCCTAACAGCGATCTTTAGATTCTTAAACTGAAC
Source organism: Panthera onca (assembly GCF_046562875.1). NCBI lineage: Eukaryota > Metazoa > Chordata > Mammalia > Carnivora > Felidae > Panthera > Panthera onca. The sequence goes on along the minus strand of NC_138347.1, from coordinate 80,949,706 downwards.
TCACTATGTGTTTAGTGTTAATTATTATTTAAATATGCTTCTGGATCCTATTTCTAGTTTAGAAATTCTACATCTATATCTACAAATGAAAGTGGCTTAACAGTTTCTGGGTGTGTGTTTGTATGTGTGTTCTATTTTTTTAGGTTTTAATATCTTGATTACAGTTTTACATAATGAAAATAGTTTGCCACTGTTTTCTTTTCTTTTTTTTTTTTAAGTTTATTTATGTTATTCTAGTAATCTCTGTGCCCATTGTGGGGCTTGAACCCATGACCCTGAGATCAAAAGTCATCTGCTCCACCAACTGAGCCAGGCAAGCACCTCTGCCACTATTTTCTGTATTCAGAGACAGTTTATATAACATGGGAATATATATACCTTAATTTTTGAAATTATTCATCCATAAAACATCTCTGTTATTTGGAGGTGGAAAGTAGAATGGAAGTTTAGACTAGGAATAGCATTCTCTCCTTCTTCTCCAGTCATTGGTCTATTCAAGTTTTCTTCTTGTTTTTAAGTCAATATTGGTTATTTATAGTTTTTGAGGAAAGTATTTCTTTGGCATTTAAATGATCATATACTTGTTTATAATATTCTCTTCTATTTTTATACTCCTCTGTATACTTTGCTATGTTGCCTTTCATATACATTTGATTTTTTTCCTTACCTCAAGAGTGATATTTTGGATTTTTTTTTTAATGTTTATTTATTTATTTTGAGAGACAGAGGGAAAGAGAGCAAGCAAGTGAGCAGGGAGTGACAGAGAGAGAGAGAGAGGGAGAGAGAGAATCCTAAGCAGCTTCCTAGTTATCAGCAGGGAGCCCTGTGCGGGCTCAGTCTCACAAATCATGAGGTCATGACCTGAGCCAAAATCAAGAGGGATGTTTAACTGACTGAGCCACTTAGGTGCCCTGGATTTATTTTTTAATGCTAGTGCTTTCTGTTTCCTAACTTATCAGTTTTGAAAAGTTTATAATCTGGCTTTATCTTGTTTTCTCCTTCTTATTTTCCTTGAGCCTATTTATTATTGTTTCCTTTTTGAATTTTTTGAGAGAAACACCTACATTTGGAGTTGTTTTGTTTGTTTCTCATCTCCCTTTTTAAATTACAAAAGCATATAAAGCCACAAGGTAATTCTAAATGGTGCTCTGGCAATATGATGTGGAATTCTCATTTTTCTTCTTTCGTCTCTCACTTTTTTCCTTATCCAAGGAACCCTGCCTATTTAGGCAAATGTGTTTATATTTCCAAGTTGTTTATTTGTTTCAATTTACGTCATTAATTTTCAGGGAGTTTTTTTTTTTTTCTTTTTGGTGCTGAGGCCAAAGAACATGGCCTGTATTGTTTTTGATTTGCTAAATTTATTGAGCCGTTTTTGTGACCTAGAATGGAAGCGATTAAAAATTTTGCATCATACTTATGAAAGTGTCACTTTAAATCATGTGTATTGTGTGAAATTATGATTTAAATAAATCTTTATTATGTTACTCAAGTCTTCTGTGACCTTATTTATTTATTTATTCCATTTGGCCTGTCTTAGGTTTATACTTGTACATTAAATTTTCCCACCACAATGATTTTTATCCATTTCTATTCCTATACATTTTCTGCTTTATGTGTCTTGATCCCATGCTTCCAGACTGTATCTTTTACAAAAATAAAATAATCTTTTTTACTACGTTTGTGAGGTTTTTTGTTACCTTGAATTTTACTTTTTCCAATATTAATTATATTTTAGCTCCTTTTTTTGTCATACTTGCCTCCTATAGCTTTGCTCATTCATTATATTTAACCTTTCTTTTTTTATGATCAGAAATTATACTTGAAGATGCAATACATTAATTTTGTTTTTAACTTAATCTAAAAACCTTTGCCTTTCTAAAAGAAAATTTTATCCATTCATTTATATGGTTATTATTTCTATACTAGGTATTCTTATCATCTCAGAAACCCATCATGTTTCTGTGGGTTTGTGTCTACTGTTCATTGTTGATGCTGTTAACTAATTGTTTTTTATTCTCCCTTTGCGATCAGACTGTGTTTTCTTTTGGTTCTCTATGTGATGATTTGTAAAGTCAATATACTATTTTTAGTATACTAGTTGTTTATTTAAAGCTTCTTAAACATGTGTTAACTTTATGTACCTATGTCCTTTTTAAAAACCAGGATATCGGTGAATGTACAGATCACGCACACGTGGATCTGCAGCTAAGAATTGCTTCTTTGTCGCAGAAGTGTGAACTCTATCCAGGTAGGAGCTGATGCGTGCTTGTGCTCTATGCTGCATGTTGGTCCCGGACAACTAGCTAGGTCTTTTCACAGAACTCGTGCTTTGGTGTCTGTCATTTGCCACAAAGTCTATATGACCAGCAGGTTTACTGAGAACAACTTAGCCCATCTCTGCCCAGCAGTATGGCGGTAGGCATAGGGGAGACTGCTCTGGAAGTAGCCGGGAGGGAATGTGGTGGCAAAAGGGGAAATTGCTGGCCTCTGGGTACAACACCAGCCAGTTTCCTTGTACAAGATGTCCCTAAAATCAGGTGCTGTAAATGGGGAAAGCTGCATCTCATTTTTGACCACTCAGAGTAAAAATAAGCCTTTTCAATTAAAGATTTTTTCCCCTACATGTTATAATGGAGGGAAAGGGAAATACTGCAAGATTATGGCCAAGTCCTTATTTCTTATGTCAAGCGTCAGTTTTTCTCATCCTCGGAAGATAGTTGTATACATTTCCTGATGAGAAGCATGACTGAAGCTGCCTGCTCCCCGGAAAAATAGGACTTACATTTTTCCCATAGAGAATCTTTCCTTTAAGTTAAGCATTGCTTTTTGCAGTTTCCATGACAAATGCAAAAACTTAGGAAAAGTACAGCATATCAATTGAGCCACTAGTGTCTCCTGATTGAATGTTTCCCCTAAACACACTTGGCTCTGAGAAGAGGAAAAGAGGAGAGGCAGTAAGGTGAAGGTCAGACAGACAACCTCCACCCACTCACTCCTGGGCCTTGGGCTGTCATGTGATCCTCTGTAAATGACCCTGCAGGTCATGTGCAGGGGAGGTAGTAGGATACACTTCTCCTTCAGTGACACGCTGACTTAAAAGCTGATTTTTTTCAGGAGAGGATTTTATAGAACCGCCTCCCAGTATTTGCCCTGGCTGTCCCAAAGAGATACCTGTCAACAGCCCAGAGCTGGAGGTGGCTCTGAATCATTCCACTGCAAAGCTTAATGCAGAGAATAATGGAACGTTCTATTTCAAGATTGACCACGTGAAAAGTGCAACAGTACAGGTCTGTAAATTATGCTACAAAAATAGTGATCTTATAGCCGATGTGTGAATGGCTTACTAATTTTACCACTGTCCTTGGCTCTGCATTGAGAACCAGTGTCACGGTGAACAGGATTTGGGAGATTTGAATTTCAAGTCCCAACCTCGCTGCATTCTTTGTGAGTGATCTTGGAAGAGTCACTTAGAACATTTTCTCCATTTTCTCTCTGTAAACGATAGGGGTGAAGATCAAATAAGAACATATATGTCAGTCACTTTTCAAACTCTCAATCGCTCTCTAAATACTAGCAACTATTCTATAATTAACAAAATTCAGTGCTAGGAAAAGCAAGAGTCATTCTTTGCCTTTCTGGACTCATCTCTCTCTGTGGCATCACTTTGTGCCTTGGGCTCAGCCCCATCATCTGTCACTGCCCAGGCTGTCTTCACCCTCTCACCTCCAAGTCGTTTCTCCCCTACCTGGGGGACCCTTCCCTCCTACAAATGTACCCTCTGGGGATTCATCTCTCTTTCCATGCCCTGTCAATAAAGGCAAAGGAGTGTCCTGGTCCAGGGGTTAAGAGACCCAGCTTTACCACAGCACCACCAATGTCCTCAGCAACCCCACAGCCAGCCACTCAGACTCACTCAGCCCTTGTGGCCCCATCTGAAAATTGAGTGCCTGGATTAATAGATCCCAAATTCCTTCCACTCCAGCAACCTATGACCAATGTATTCATGAACAGAGTCCTATGGTAGACCTCAAAACTGGCTTCTGTAAATACCAGCTAAAGAAAAGTCATCAAAATAAAACCAAACTGTTACAGCAAGCCAACATGATCTTTATAATCTGGTGAAAGAAATATCACTAAAAACGAGCTCATACTTTTGACTTAATAATTGAATTTCTAGAAATAGAAACTAGAAGTCGTCTTTATGTACAGTGATATTCGCTGCAGCTTTAACAATAAAAGCCAAAAAGAAAAGGTAAACTGTCAAAATGATCAATAATACAGAGGTGATGAAATATGTCTGGCATGCCCTTCAAATGGAGCAAATAAGCAGCAGCTTAAAGTATCTTTCTGAGGCGCTCTTGGCGTGTCGGCAATGACCCGTGTTAAAATATGCAGTGGAAAACAAGAAGCCATAAAACTGAACACACATTCATCTTTGAAAAAGTACAGAAAACAGGGGCGCCTGGGTGGCTCAGTTGATAATGCGTCCGACTTCGGCTCAGGTCATGATCTCACGGTCTGTGAGTTTGAGCCCCGCATCAGGCTCTGGGCTGACAGCTTGGAGCCTGGAGCCTGCTTCGGATTCTGTGTCTCCCTCTCTCTCTGCTCCTCCCCTGCTCATACTCTGTCTCTCTCTCTCTCTCTCTCTCAAAAATAAACATTAAAAAAAATTTTTTTTAAAGTACAGAAAACAATGCTGAAAAGAAACAGGTGCCTCACACTATTCACAGTGGTGGTTTTTAGGTGACAGCCCAATGGGCTATTTATTTCCATCCTTCTAATTTCCTGTTTTAGTTTTTTTTTTATAACCGGAAGAAAACCCCTAAATGAATGGTATTAAAGTGAATCAAACCTGACCCTTTGATCTGTCTCCTACTCAGGCACTTATTCCTGCCCCCCCGCCCCCCGCCCCCATGTCCTTACCCTCTCCCTGGTCTCACTGGCACGTGACCCACACCGAATTCACTTGGGGAAGATATCAATCTGTGCTACTCCTGTTTGTCACCTTTCCTTTGCAATTTACATCTCCGCTTCCCTGTGAATGTCCCTTATTCGTAATGTTGTCGTAGTAGCACCGTCCTCTGCCCTTTATTACATGCCAGAGGTCTGCTGTCAGGGAGAGAACCACTAATTCCCAAGCACGAATATATAGCCGTCTTAGTTGTTACAATTCTCTCTGTAAATTAGCACATCAATGTTCTAGCGTGTATGCGCTAGATGTATGCAAGGATGCCAGGGAACACCACCAGGTAATGCTGTGAATTGAAGGGATCCCACATCCCTTCTTTTGCCAGATCAATTGGGAATGTTGTGAAAATTTCAAACTTAGTTGTAAGAAATTAATCTTTGTTGCTGTTTGCCTTGAAAGAGAAGAATTTGCTCGTAGATCTTCGAGGCACAGCCTTGATGGAAGCAGCCAATTTACTAAAACCCAGTTTATCATTAAGATGACGTTGCTAAGAGCCAACCTCCAAATGACCAACCTGCCAAGTTGCTAGAGATTTATTTTATGGTTTTAGTCTTGCCTTGGCTTTGCATGTTTAGTCCTGTTTGAATGCATGTCCATTTCAAGCTGGTGTCATATTTCAGAAACTGAGAACTTCTTAAATCCTCTATTTTTCACATGTGAATGGCTGTGGTTTCTGTCACATGCTGTTTGTTTTGCCTCACCCCTGCTGCCGCTGCCATCAGTGTTCCTCCCTGCCTCTGCTCAAACGAATATACGTCAAGGATCTGTGTGTGCACATTAAGGAACTTCTCCTTTGACAAAGTCCTAGAAATGTCAAGGGATATGTATATGTCTAAGACGAATCAAATTGCCAAATTACAAAAACATTGGCAATTTTGCCAATTTACATTCGCGTCAACTGGATATTTAGACACTGATTAATGGTCTTGAGTTCTACTCCTACCAGCAGTAATTGAGGCTGCATGTTCCCCACACCTGGCCAACACCAGGCATCATCGCTGGTTTTCATCTTTGCCAACATGGGAGATTAAAAACGATGTTGCATTGCTTTTTTAAGGTGCATATCCTTGGTTACTAATGAAGTAAATGTTTTTTTTCCAGGACAAATGACCATTTTAACTTCTTTTCTGAAATATCTATTCACGTCCTTTGCACATTGGTTTTGGCGCTGGGCTTTATATTGATCCTACATCATATTTTTCCCAGTTTGCCTTGCTACTTTGCTTACTGTGATTTTTGAGAATCAGTTTTCATTTCTGTATAGTCAAATTTAGACAGTTTTTTCCTTCCTTTAGGTTTCCTTCCTCTGCTTTTCACCTAGGAAAGACCTTCCTCATCCTGAGATCTGATGAATATTTACTTATATCTTTCTAGCTTGTTAATTTAATTTTTAAAATGCATATGGAACTTATATTGCTATATAGCGTTCTCCACTTTAAGAGCAAAACTTGGGCAGGACGGATTTAAGCAGGAAGACTTCTGATAAGAATGATACTTGATGATGATGGCAATATGGATGTGACCTTGAGGCCCTCAAACAGAAGGTCCTCCCCTCTGGACCCTGATTAAAGTTGGGTCTACAACTGTGGTTTGCATTATATGTTGTCAGCTTTCTAAGGCAACATCACACTGATCAACCCTAAGGCTAAAAAATTGGATCAAAGTATACTCTGAAATGAGCAAGAAAATTAATGACCACCAAAGCATAGACTCTAACACTCTCTTAGAACCTTCTTCACCACTTACACATACACTTGGGAGTTTTAGAAGTTAAATATTATATTCGTCTTAAGATTTTAACCATGCTTACCCAACAAGACCATGGCAGGAAAGAGGGAGGAGGAGCTTTAGTTCTTCCTACAATTCTGCTTTCCTCACCTGCCTCCCATCATGCTTTCCCCATGTTTTTACAAAGTGTAAGGAGACAGGGAAGCTGTTGACATTTGCTTTTATAAAAATTGGATTCTACTATCACTCCATAACTTCATTTTTTTCACTAAGGGTCATCCCTCCAGGTCAACAGATATGCATGATGTATTTTCTTAATGGCTACATAATCTCTCTCTCTCTCTCTCTCTCTCTCTCTCTCTCTCTCTCTCTCACACACACACACACACACACACACACACACACACACACACACTTAAATACTAGAATTAAATACCAAATACCTTGGTCTAGAAACCACACCAACTTTTCAATACCTAATAAAAACATTTTTATACCGTGTATTTTTCAAGGATAGAATAAGTATAGGATATGACATTTTAAAATGACTTAAAAAGCCACACTTGGGACTTGGTTAAAGTCAGAATGGTTTAAAAACATGATTTTATTTTGTAAATAAATTGTGCTTCTCCTAGACTGAAAAAAAATTGGGGCCATAAATTGCTTAATGGAAGACAGCATTGTGTAATGACTAATGCTGTTGATAGAGATTAAAACAAATTCTTGGGGGTGCCTGGGTGGCCTCAGGCGGTTGAACATCTGTCTCTTGGTTTTGGGTCAGGTCATGTTCTCATGGTTCGTGGGTTCAAGCCCTGCATTGGGCTCAACACTGACAGCGTGGAGCCTGCTTGGGATTCTCTCTCTCTCCCTTTCACTGCCTCTCTCTCAACATAAATAAATAAACAAAAAAAAAACCAAATTCTTAATATCAAAAAGAAAGAGAAGGAAGCTCAAAAATGCAAATAATTTTTCTAACTCCATAATTTCTATGGTGGTACTAACTCAGTATTTCTCAGTATTTTCAAAGAAAATGTTTAAGTTTTTCTTCCTACTTTTCTTAGATTCCATTACAACTTGCACCCTTGAGTCATTCATGAATTTTGCAGTGGTTGAACAATAAAGCTCAGAAAAATATAAAAATAGAAATTACAGTTTGATTCCACCCCCCATTAGAAAAGGAAATGAGACTAGCCATTAGCCAAATATTTTTCACATGCATACAGATTGAAAGTTTTGTTGTCAAACATTTGTACTTTTCTGTGCAACTCTCATTTGGTCAGTATATAATTCAAATGGCAATATTCTTCCCTAAAAGTCCTTAGGGTAAAAACATATGATTTATTAAACAATATTAATCAGGCTCCTCCTTTGTGCTAATCTTCCAGGTGGTGGCTGGAAAGAAATTTTCTATTGAGTTCACAGCCAGGGAAACCACGTGCTCCAAGGAAAGTAATGAAGAGTTGACAGAAAGTTGCAATACCAATAAATTTGGAGTGAGTAGTAACACAACTGTATACTTGTTCCTTGGAAACCTTTTTGATGTGTTATACTTGTTTAAGCATCTCATGAATAACACTGTTCTCTCTTTTGACTTCTGTTTTCATGGATAGAAAATTCTAGACTGTAAAGCTGAAGTTTATGTGATACCTTGGGAGAAGAAAATTTACCCTACTGTCCACTGTCAATCACGGGGAGAGGTATGATTCTCATTACAGTCAGCTTGGGTCAATGTTGCTCATTCTGAAGTCCTATTTGGGGGTTGGAAATAAACCATTATTTAAGTGAATTGGGAAACTATCTTCTTAAATTGGGGAGAACTCTCACATTTCTGTGCTGATCTCTTTATGGCTAGAAATGAGAGCAGCAGCCCTCTTAACTACTTGTCACGCATTGTCAGCATCCCATTGTCAGTGCGTACTCTCTTGGCAAAGTGCACACCCTGCTGGGAGAGTTGACACAAGCTGTGTACCTTCGAGGAGAGCCTGAGACGAGGCACAGCTCTCCAGTGCCCACTGCTAATGTCTAAGGAGCTCTGGAGAAATGCAGATCTCAGCCCCACTCCACATCTACTGACTCAAAATCTGCATTTAACATGATCGCTATAGGATTCATACCCATGTTCAAGTTTGGGAAGCACTGGTTTGCATCGTTTTTTTAATTTGTAAAAGATCCCTGGGAGGTAAGTGAGACTTTCCCCATTGTCAATGTTATGATACTAAATATTACAAAGATGCTGAGGTCCTAAGGTGAATAATAACAGTATGAAGTGCATCTCTGTCCCAGACTCTGTAGTGAGAGCCTCACACATATTTTCCTCCTGACACCTCTATGAGGCAAGTGCTATTATTATCCTATTTACAGATGGGAGAAGTGAAGCCAGCGATGCTTGGATTCAAATCTAGATCAAATAAGAACCCACCCTATTCACTGTCATGCTGATAACTAGTAGGGTCTGACTGGTGTGACGCCCAAAACCATGCTCTTTGCACTGCCAGACATTGCTTCCAACCATCACATTCTCACAGGTAGTGAAATTGTAGGTAGAAATAACCCACAAGTCCGTATCTTCAATGCATTCGGCCTCTTCTCACTCTTTTTCTGACTTAGGTTTTTGCCATGTGTATGTACGTATATAGCCTAACACAAACATTATACAAAGACTGCATTTCAAGCTTGTGAACATGTCCTAATGTGTTTCAGTCCAACAAAGTCATTGTGGATATACACTCCCTAGATATTCAGCTCGTAAAAGCCCACATAGGACCTTTTAGGATAAAGACAGTAATTGTGCTAAAAGAAACAGTATCGACGAATAAATAATGTGTTGTGGCGTATATAATCATAGACTTAGAAGGTACGCTAGAGATCATGTAGTTCAACCACCAACTTTTCCAGATGAAGAAAAAACTCTCCAGCTTAGATTATTAAGAACAATACCCACAAATTATAAAATCAATCAAAAGAGGAAAAAATACTCATTTCATCCTCTTTTCAATATTAATATAGTGTTTAAAGTCTGGTAGACTTGCCCCATTGTAAACCAAGATAGCGTTGCCGAGATTCAGTCCCTTCTGTCTTCATTGATAGTATGGTTTTCACAGTAATGCATTCATCTTAATATTTCCTGTTTAGACCACATTGATGAAAAGGCCTCCAGGTTTTTCACCTTTCCGATCAGTACAAGTGGAGAAAACAAAAGAAGGAACAACTGTAAGTCCACCCCACACTTCCATGGCATCTGTACAAGATGAAGAGCAGGATTCAGGAAAAGAACAAGGACCCACTCGTGGGCATGGCTGGGGTCATGGAAAGCAAATAAAACATGGCTTTGGCCATGGCCATAAACATGAGCATGACCAAGGCCATAGGCACAATAGGGGACGTGGCCTTGGCCATGGACATCAAAAACAACATGGCTTTGCCCATGGACATCAAAAGCAACATGGCTTTGGCCATGGACATCAACAGCAACATGGCCTTGGTCATGGACATCAACAGGAACTTGACTATGATCTTGAACACCAAGGGAGACATGGCCTTGGCCATGGACATCAAAGGGGACGTGGCCTAGCCCATGGACATACCCATGAGCATGGTCATGGCCATGGAAAATATAAAAATAAAAGAAAAGACAATGAAAAGGACAATGGTTGGAGAATAGAGCATTTGGCAAGTTCTTCTGAAGATAGTACTACCTCTTCTGCGCAGACACAAGAGAAGACAGAAGGGCCAACACCCCTCCCTCCCCTAGCCCAGCCAGGTATAGCAGTTACCTTGCCTGACTTTCAGGACTCAGATCTCATTGCAGCTGTGATGTCTAACACACCACCAACTCCCACAGAGATTGATGATGATTGGATCCCTGACATCCAGATAGAAAAAAATAGCCTTTCATTTAACCTGATACCTGACTTTCCAGAAAAAACCTCCCCCAAATGTCCCGGACGCCCCTGGAAGCCAGTTAATGGAATGAATCCAACTGTGGAAATCAAAGAATTTCATGATTTTGATCTCTCTGATGCTTTGTATTAATTTATGCAGCCATGAGTCTTTCTTTAGCATGTCAGCATTCCTTCCCTCCACTGTCTAAATATCTTGATACAATGCACTGAGAGCCATGAAGCTTCAGAACAGCCTAGAAAGAAGGGGTGAGACTCCCAGTGGGGACACCGCCAATCTCTGGATGACATAAAACTGTGTGCAGAACCCTAAATCCTCTCTGGGACTTCCTCAGAAGTTTTCTTAACTAGCACAGAAAATGGACAAACTGATGTGCCTTATGGCCTGTGGCAATTTGCTTTTCTGATGACGAGTGTGTACCTTAAAATGCATGCCATCGATTTTCGTACAAAGATTTGTGACATTCTGAATAAAGTGTGGCATCTGATCCCTGAGCACAAGTGCAAATAAGGGAAGTCAAGAGACTGAATGCTGAATTTCTTAATGGGAAAAAAATAAAAATAATAAAACCTCCAGAGGTTATAAAGAGGGACAAGAAAGAAAGCCAGCGTGGCCAAAGAGAGGATAGGGTGGAAGTAGATGAACTGATTTTCTGTTTCCAAAAGGGCTAGTTACACTACTCCCACATGAAAAAGCTGTCCTGGTAAGTCTCTTTCTGGGTGACAGTGTTTCCTGTAAGCCCATAATCTCCGTTTAGTCATTAAGGAGCCTTTGCAACAAGGCTTTCAAATAGGAGTTTTCTGCCTGTTTATTTGTTGTCCAGACCACATCAAGTAATCCTTAGTTTTTAGCAGCTCTGAGTTTAATGATAAGGATGGAAAGCAGAAGAAGGAATATAGAGGCAGGCTTGCCAAGGAAAACCTTTTTTTAATCATTGACAAGGGAATATCATAAGATGTGATGCAAATTTCATTCAGAAATTTTATGAGGAAATTCCTCTCTGGCCTCCCTTTATGATCAGATCATCTTTTTGCTGTGACATTGAAGGTACTGATTTTTGCAGAGGAGAACAGTATGATCAATGTGATTGTCTCCAAGTGCCTTATACCACGAGGAGGCATTTATTTTCTAAGCCTTGCTATGCTTTTGCCTAGGGAGACAAGATAGGGGTTTAAATGGCTGCGCTTACTGCGGATGAATGTGTCCCTGCTACTTCGATTCATTGGATGCATTTGAACCTCCAAGTTCTTATTTCATTTCAAATATCATCTGTACTTTTAAATAAAGAACCGATGATGTCAGGAAAAAGTTTCGTCTTGTCAACTGGTGGCTTCACCTTTCTTTTACCGAATGATAGCAGATTAACAGAGTTTTACTATACTTACAGAGGCACCTAAGGCCCTGCGAATACATGGGCCGACCTCGGGAGGCAGGGGCCGAGCCAGCAGCTGGGAGTGAGGTCTCTTGACCAGTGGGCAGAACCTTCACGCCTGGCCCAGTAGCCCCAACAACCCCTATCACCAGCCCTGCGTGGAAGGACAAGAAGATGGGATACAATTTACAGAGAAGAATGCCATTTTACTGTTCTGTTGCTGGGTGAAATAAAGTTCAGTCTTGATGCTCTCGTTCCTGGTGGTCTTCTTTTGGCCACACCATCCTCAGCAAAACCCAGTGGGTGGGAGAGCCAGTGCTACGGCTCTGCCATGGAAACTCATAGCCCAACTCTAGAGCGTCCTTGCTAACCAGGGCAGGAATCCTTTAAGTGAGGCTTTGCTAACCAAGACCTCCTGATGGGTGCTCAATACAGGGTTAGCGGGTCAGGTTTCTACCAGCAATCTGAGGGCTCTCTCTCAGCCTTCCCTTCCTCCTCCTCCTGATTCCCAGCCTAAACCTAAAGGTAATTTCATTTTATTATTGGTTTTTATGATCCAGATAATTATCAAAAAAGAAAGAAAAATCTTTTGTTAATATGCTACCAACTTCTTATCAGAAAATACCTAATTTCAAACACCTTTTGAAGAAAGGTAAAATTATCATTTTGGTCTGAGGAAAGGAGAAAATAGGAAGCCAGTAGAATAAAAAGTGATAAAGGGGCACCTGGGTGGCTCAGTCGGTTACGCGTCTGACTCTTGATTTTGGCTCGGGTCACGATCTCATGGTTTGTGGGATCGAGACCTGCATCGGGCTCTGTACTGACATTGAGGAGCCTGCTTGGGATTCCCTCTCTCTCCCCTCCCTTTCCTGCCCCTCCCCCACTCATGTGCGCATGCTCTCTCTCTCTCAAAATAAACATCTTTTTAAAAAGCAATAGAGATTTTAAATTTTCTGTACTGAATGGATCGAATGCCTGTTATAGCCATTTACTGTGCTAGACCATTTCCTTTTGGTGTGTGACTTAATCCTCATGACCACTCTGAGGTCCCCATGATCACCTTTCTTTCACAAGGAGGAAACTGTAGCTCTCAGTGCCCTGCCCAGGGTCACACAGTCAATATGTGATGGAACTGGCATTCAAACTCGGAGCTTTTGAACCGTGCTACACCATGTTATCAGGAGGCCTTATTATCAACATTGTCATTATAAAAAACCACACGAAGATAACTGCTGATTCCAGGATGATCACTATCTCAATTCCAAACCCCTTTTTAACTACTTCACTGTGGCAGGTGCTGTTTGGAGTCAGGTGGCAGGCCTTGGCCATTTTCCACATGTTTATCATGAGGTCCCAAGAAGAGAAGTTTTAAAAGACAAATCCTTTCCCTCAGAGAGCGTACAATCACATTGGGCAGTCAAGACTAATGCACATAGAACAGACATTTAATCCAAGCCACGATAACTTGGGGAGCAAGGCAGGAGCTTGACTAATGTGATAGGAAGCCGTGCGGAGGTGGAGAGGCCAACGTGGACAGAGAAAATGAAGCCCGGGTGGGAGTTTCAGCGAGGTCAGCCATGGAGTGCCTTTTACATCTCTTGAGCTGACATGGGCCGAAGAGTGTTTAAGACCCATTATTGGGAAGATTCTGGAGCGCACAGATGAGAGCGAGACCAGCTGGACTCAAGGCAGTCCCCCAGCCATCTCTAGTCCGCCATGCCGTAATGCAAGAATGACCACTCGGGGCTGTCACGTAACGCCTACAGTTCTCACTTTACTCAGCAACATCAAGTAGGTCCACTTTGGACGTTTTTAAAGATAAAATATTCATGAGTTTCCTGTGACGCAGCACCGACCTTTTATGCTTTTTGAAATTTCTGCGCCTTCCTCCCACTCCTGAGCCAAAGGCACACCCACGTTTTTGACTTCGGCTCTGGAACCACATGCTCTTTGGCGTGGGAACTTCCTCTTGCCCAGTCCACCTTCCGCACGTTGTCTAGGCCTAGCAGCTCAGGCAGGATGCCCTTGTTGGCTTTTTACGCCATCGCCCATTTCCTGCTTCTCAGCCTCGTTCCAAAAGACTTAAGGCTGGCTGGTCTCATCCCGGGATGTCCTGCACACATGCTCCAGCCCCTGTGCTGCTGCTCTGTGCCCTCGCCTCGTGGGGAAGGCCCGACCTCCCCAAGGCCCCTGCGAGGAAACGTGAGAGGATCCAGTAGACATGATACCAACCCACCCTTTGAAAAGTCCCGGTGTCTTTCCCTGGAGTAAGTCCCTCCAAAAGCAAAATAGTATGTCAACACCTTCTGTTAGGTTATTTTCCTTCAGCCTTCATTTTCCAAGAATCTCCATTTGAGCACCATTCTGTCTTTTGCAAAAGTTTAATTGGAGGGATTGCCCAGTGTATTCACATGGGAGACAGTATGCAAAGCGGTTAAGGATCAGAGTCACGCAGTTAGACGGCCTAAGTCCAAAAGCTGCAATGTATTCAATTTCTCAAGACCCCAGTTTCCTTATCTGAAATATGATGTTAATAATACCCTCACATCATAGATGTGTGGTGAGACTTAAAGCAGCTCATTCCTTTAATTGGCATAATGCTCAGCACTTGGCAAGCACTCAATAATGGGCAGCTCTCAGGGGCACCTGGCTGGCTCAGTCGGCAGAGCCCGCTGCTCTTGATCTCAGGGTTGAGAGTTCGAAACCCACATTGGGTACAGAGATTACTATAAAAATAAAGGGTAACTATTATTGCATTACTAGGGCATACACAATATATTATTTTTAGAGCTTCACTATGGGGGAAAATGTTTTGTCAGACAATGAGGGGTGTTGAACACAGCATACATCCCTTTCTACTTTTGGAGCCATAGCCAGGATGCCAAAGTTGTAATCGACTCATATCAGGTGCCTGGTAATATCTAGTCTTTCATGTCAGATTCCCCAGGTTCTGAACCTCGGCTTCATGTTAGAATCACCTGGGGAGCTCTAGACAATATAAGCCCAAATCTCCTGAGTATCACCATTTTTCATAAGTTTTCCATTGATTGTAATGCATCCAACGGTAAGGACAATTGATTTAGGCCCTCTCTGTTCTCTTTTTAATCTTAATTATCCAGTTTTACATTGTTCTACTTTATTAAGTCTTTTAAATCTTTTTGAAAACAGGAGGGTTATGAAACCTACAAGGGATGGATGGATGGATGGATGGGTGGACTGATAGATGACTGTAAGTATTATATACACTAGGATTGTCACAATAAGAACAGACAGTTCAAGATGGGTATAAGTGGCATCTCAAAAACTGACAAACAAATTACTTACTAAGTATGAAGAATGAAGGACAAGAATAACTAAAAATGACAAAAAGTTTTCCAGTCTAGCATGCCTAAGGGGATGGTAATGTCACTGAGGGAAGTAAGGAAATGGGGAACTGGTTTGTGGTTTCCAGTAACTCACAAAGAAATGGGCTGACCCAAAAGGTACATAATTTAAGATATTTCAATCGCTGAATAAAGATATGAAATCAAGGGGTGCCTGGGTGGCTCAGTCAGTTGAGCGTCTGACTTCCGCTCAGGTCATGATCTCACCGTTCGTGAGTTCAAGCCCCGCATCGGGCTCTGTGCGGACAGCTCGGAGCCTGGAGCCTGCTTCGGATTCTGTGTCTCCCTTTCTCTGCCCCTTCCCCACTCATGCTCTGTCTCTATCTGTCTCTCAAAGATGAGTAAATGTTAAAAAAATTTTTTTAATAAAAAATAAAAAGGATATGAAATCAATACTCAAGTGGAATGTAGAACACTACTAAGTCCCACCTCAGATTACCTCATTTACTCTGATATCTGTGGCCCCTGCCATATACACAGGGGAGTATCATTAGCTACTCCTGGACGAAGCTTGTGGAGACTGTAATCACAGGACTCCTTCTAGCAAAAATAAATAAAGAAATTATTCTCTGAAAGCAATCTTAGCTTCTATTTCTACTAGTGAACCGGAAGCCCAAATCTAGCAAAAGCCCTTTGATACAACAGCTTTCCTGTCTTTTATCTGGCATGTGAGGATGGTATCATATTGAGTGTGTGGAAATCACACTATTTTATCATGGCTATTAAAAAATAGATAAGGGACACCTGGGTGGCTCAGTCGGTTGAGCGTCTGACCCTTGATTTCGGCTCAGGTCATGATTTCATGGTTTGTGAAATCCATGATTTCAGCGCTGACCCTGTGGAGCCTGCTTGGGATTCTGTCTCCCTCTCTGCACGCCCCCCGCCCCCCCCCCCCCCCCCCGCTCAAGCGTGTGCACTCTCTCTCTCTTTCAAAATAAATAAACTTCAACAAAATCGATGAAATAGGTACACTTATGATGAACACTAAGGTGTAGAATTGTTGAATCACCTGAAACTAATATAACACTGTATCCTAACTATCCTGGAATTAAAATTTAAAAATTTAATAAAATAAATTGGGGCTCCTGGGTGGCTCAGTCGGTTAAGCGTCCGACTTCGGCTCAGGTCATGATCTCATGGTTTCGTGGGTTCGAGCCCCGTGTCGGGCTCTGTGCTGACAGCTCAGAACCTGGATCCTGCTTCGGATTCTGTGTCTCCCTCTCTCTCAGTCCCTTCTCTGCTCCTGCTCTGTCTCTCTCTGTCTCAAAAATAAATAGTTTTTTAAAAAGCTAAAAAAAAATTTTAAAAGTAAAAATATTAAAGAAATAAAAATTTAATCAAAAAATAAAACTAAACTAAAAAAAAAAAAAACAAGATCCTGCCGCTCCCACACTTAAAACTTTACGCCAGTTTCAGTTTACGAAAAATAATACTAAAACCCCATATCGTTGTCTCCAAGAACCCCTGTAACCACCTCTCATATCTCAAGCCACTCCCTTCTTCATTCACAGTGCTCTAGTGACAAAGGTCTTCCAACAATTCTCAGAATTGAACACACTCTTTCACACGTTAGATCCTTTATACTTCCTAGTCCCTTTTGATTTCATGAGTTTCCCCCGCTCTAAGCAAGGCAGCTGCCTTCCCATGCTTTAAGTCTTAGTTATAATTTCAGAGAGACTTTTCTCTGACAGTCCTATTCACCAGCCCCCACGCTCATTTTGTCTTTAAACACAACACCCCCCCACTATTTTTCCCTTCAGAGCATCTGGGACTATCTGTTAAGATTTTGTGTCTTTATTTCAAATAACTATTTGTTAGTGTTTGATTGATTGATTGATTTTATTGTTCAAAATGTCAAATGCCTGCTATGTTGCTTTGCTCTAGGTCCTAGAACAATAGTGCATGTCCTCATGAGCCTTACTTTCTAGCAGGAGAGATGGCAAATAAGGGAAATGTAGCAGAGTTAGAGAACGTACAGTTGGGAGAAGGTTTGACGGGGTGAGTAGGATGGGGTTTTCTAGAGAAAAGAGACTTAAGTGTAGACTTGAATGACACAAAGGAAAAGTTTGGAAGCCCTGAAGGAAAAGCAGCCCACGCCGTAGATTAAGGGCTTGGGTCCTATATCTGTGATATGCCTATAAACACCAGGCGGAACTATTAGTAAGTAGCTGGGCATACGTGTAATGCCTAATGGGAGATATGGAGAAGGTGTGGCAGTCAAGTGTAGAAGCAGTGTGGTCACTGAAACTGAGTGTAACTTGCCCAAGATAATGTTTCAGGGGTGGGGGGGTGGTTCAGGGAGGGATCTAGCTGAGGGTTTTTGTTTGTTTGTTGCAGAAATATTAGAGACCAAGTGGCCATACAAAAAGTATCAATCGGTAACTGCCTTTGTGTTTTGACTTCAAGTCTCTGACACTTAGGATTCTCACTAAATGGAAGCATACGGTTAACTGGCAAAACTTCCCAGCATAGACAGCGAGGAATTTTTATTCTAGTATTTATGGCTTTGCTCTCCTTCCAGAATGAGTCATACCTTCTTGCTTTCATTCTTACATTTATAAGACTCCTCAACCTCGGACTGTGTTCAGCTTTATGCCCATCATATGGTTTTTCCTTAAGGAACTTGCCAGGCGTTTAGCATGGGCCATCTTTGTCTGAAAGGCACCTATATGAACAGTTTTTAAAAATTGTTATTACTCTAAACAGACGACAACTATTAACTGATATTTGGTAGCTAGGGTAGTGGGGACATGGAGGTGAACAATATTATTAGTAAAGTTGAATGTTTGGGGGGCGGGGGGGGGAATGGATGAAATAGCAGCCCTTGGGGAAAAATGCAAATGCCAGCTTTTTAGGGAGGGACTATTGACGAGCTGGGTGGTTTAGTACCGTGTAAACTCGGCTACGCAGGAATTATGCTGCCGAGAAACCCCTTCCTTATATGGTTCTAGGTTAGAATTGCTCAAAAGAGCAATGGGCGTGTGATGAAGGTGGAGTGAACCACAGCTGTCTGTCTGACGCCATGGGGCAAGATGCATGAGTGAGGACACAGGGGCGCTGTGAGGTCCATCCATCCTCCTCCTCATCGCCCCCCCCCCCCCGCCCTGCTTTGCCTGTAACTCTCTTCCCACCGCTGACCAGGTTGATCTTCAGCCATATCAGGCCAGCAGAGCAACGGCCTTCTCCAGATTTCTTCATGGACTCCCCTTCACAGGCCCTTTGCGGCTGGAGGCGCTCGTCCAGATTTTCCCTAAGAGCTCTGATTTGTCCAACAGCGCAGAGCCTGAGGAAGCCTGATCAGTGACTTTTCTCTCATCCTCCAGCTTCTTTTCCCTGGGTCTTCATTTCCCTAGTCTCTCCCGCTAGGGTGTAAGGTCTAATCCCTGAGATAAAACCCTTGTACCATAATACTCATGGTGGTTCTGTTTCCCTGATCAACCCTTGACAGACAAACCCACCTTTCATCTTCTATCATCGTGCATTGGGGGAACACATTCCATTGCTTCCGAATGCAGACCCAGGCCCAGCAATGTGAATGCTTTTGAGCATGTCCTAAGACAATGCGTACAGGCTGTTCCTGCCCTAAGGGGATCAGGTTAGTGGGGGGGACACAGACATATAGGAATATATATCAATCAGCATAAAAATTACAATGGTAGGTAGAGGTGTGTTTTCAGGAGAGTGAGATCCAGAAGAAAGAGTCAAGTCCGAGACCGTAAGCAAGCCGTAGGGCAAAGTCCCATCTTGTACAGCATCATATTCCCAGGATCAAGGCATCGTGCCTTAACAGAAAATTAGGGCCCCAGAAACATTTCTTGGGGCGCCTGGGTGGCTCAGTTGGTTAAGCGTCCAACTCTCGGTTTTGGCTCAGGTCATGATCTCATGGTTTCATGGGTTTGAGTTCTGGCAGTGTGGAGCCTGCTTGGGATTCTCTCTCTCTCTCTCTCTCTCTCTCTCTCTCTCCCTCTCTCTCTCTCTCTCTCTGCACCTCCTTGCTCACGCTGTCTCTCTTTCAAAACAAATAAACTTTTTAAAAAATTTCAAAAAAAAAAGGAAACATCTCTTGATTTGACTTGAACTAAACGGAACTCAATTTGCATATGGCGCAGCATTAAGCCCGTGAATACAGCACTGAGCAAGACAAACACAGCTCATGCCTTTAGCTCACAATCTAACGCAGTGGTTCACAAATGTAAGCATGCAACTGAATCTCCTGGGAAGCTTGTTAAAACCCAGATCGCTAGGGCCCATTTTCAGAGTTTCTCACCCCACAGGTCTGTGACGGGGACCTGGAGCCGAGTTTCTAACAGGTTCCGGAAGAGTCCAGGGACCACACTTTCAGAGCTGCTGTTCTCAGCCTGGCTACACATTAGAATCACTTGGACAACTTTTAAAAATACCTCGCTACAAGCATCCTCTCAGACCTGTTAAGTCAAGTTTTAAGAGCTCTGCACGTGGGGCTCCTGGGTGGCTCAGTCGGTTGACTCTTGATTTCACCTCAGGTCATGATCTCACGGCTCATGAGGTCGAGCCCTGCATCGGGCTCTGCACTGAGAGCATGGAGACTGCTTGAGATCCTCTTTCTCCCTTTCTCTCTCTGCCTCTCCCCTATTCATGCTCTCTCTCTCAAAATAAATAAATATTAAAAAAAAAAAAGAGCTCTGCAGGTGATTTTAACCTGTAGGTCAGGGTTGAAACCACTGATGTGCCATATGGGAGTAGTTACCATTTATTACCTGCCTGCTACGGGCTAACATCTGAAGATCGCATACACAGGATCACATCAGTGAATCCTATTTTGCAGGTAAGTAAACCAAGTCTCAAAGAGATGAGATGACGCTGGCCAAGGTCACAGATCAAGTGTCAGGAGGGGAGGCAGGACGGAACCCAGGTTTCTCTGACCCCGGAGTCCACGCTCGTAACCACCAATGACCGTGCCACACGAGCCTCACAGAAACAGTGCACCTGGTTTGAATATTGGATGATGAGTAGAAGTTCTGAGGCAGACAAAGGGGGAAGGGCATTTCAGGCAGGAGCACTGAGCTCCACATCTTTGGAGGTGCTGAAGTAGAGGCCAGAAGTCAGAGATATCCGGAAGCATTTCTAGCCGGGCAGGAGGGTGGGACAAGACGACAGCTGTGGCCCATTCTCCCTAAGGGTCTAGAGTTATGTGATGGGGGCGCCTGGGTGGCTAGTTGGTTGAGTGTCCGACTTCGGCCCAGGTCATGATCTCACGGTTCGTGAGTTCGAGCCCCGCATCGGGCTCTGTGCTGACAGCTCAGAGCCTGGAGCCTGCTTCGGATTCTGTGTGCCCCTCTCTCTCTGCCCCTCCCCTGCTCATGCCCTGTCTCTCTCTGTCTCAAAAATAATAAAAATATTTAAAAAAAAAAGAGTTATGTGATGAAGCCATCTAGAACCTGATGGACCAAGAGGAGAAGGAGAAAGATATGGGTGATAATTTGCTCAGAGTTGCCCTAAAAGAATATTTAGCAGATGCCTCTGTCCTGTATTTAGTCTCTCTAGTTTGAACGGCTACTACTGCTCAGTTCTGAAACCATATCCACGCCCAAACAACTTGATGCTCCAAATATGTGCCACATCAATATTAATAAGTAAAAGCCAGGACGTATGACAGGAAAACGTAGGACTAAGATTGAGGCCATTCATATTTAAATATTCATTTAAAGGTTGAAATCCCCGATTAACGTCTCTCTCAGGTATGTGTATTCTTTCTTTTTATGTATCTTGTGGTATATCGTACTTTAATGTTTCACGTGGGAAATTTAGAAAATACAGAATGAAAGGGGCGCCTGGGTGGCTCAGTCGGTTAAGCGTCCGACTCTTGATTTCAGCTCAGGTGATAATCTCACTGTTGGTGGATTTGAGCCTTGTGTCCGGCTCTGCATTGACAGCGCAGAGCCTGCTTGGGATTGTCTCTCTCTCTCTCTCTCTCTCTCTCTCTCTCAAAAATAAATAAATAAACTTAAAAAAAAAGAAAATGCAGAATAATGTAAAGCAGAAAACACAAACTATTGTAATCTCACCAGCCAGATGAAACTGCTGTAGAAATTTCGGTTATAACTCTCTAGAAATGTCTCCAAATGTCTGTAGGTGTGGGTATTCCAAAAACAGAATCATGCTGTAAATGTAGTATATAATCTCTATTTTTTACTCAACATATATCATGACCATTCTTTATGTCATTAGATTTGATTCCCATAAATTCTTTCCTAATTATACTAAAGATATGAATATCTTTCATTTTTATTTTTTATTTAAAAAAATTTTTAATGTTTATTTTATTTTATTTTTTTAATTGTTTTTTAGTGTTTACTTATTTTTGAGACAGAGAGAGATGGAGCATGAACAGGGGAGGGTCAGAGAAAGAGGGAGACACAGAATCCGAAGCGGGCTCCAGGCTCCGAGCTGTCAGCACAGGGCCCGATGAGGGGCTTAAACTCACGGATGGTGAGATCATGACCTGAGCCGAAGTCAGACGCTTAACCAACTGAGCCACCCAGGCTCCCCTTTTAATGTTTATTTTTAAGAGAAAGAGTACAAGTCAGGGAGGGGCACAGAGAGAGGAAGACACAGAATCCGAATCAGGCTTCAGGCTCTGAGCTGTCAGCACAGAGACTGACATGGGGCTTGAACTCATGAATTGGGAGATCGTGACCTGAGTGGAGGTCAGACACTTAATTGACTGGGCCACCCAGGCGCCCCCCACCTCCACATCTTTTAAAGATGTTTTTATTTTTAAGCAATCTCTACACCCACATGGGGCTCAAACTCCCAACCCAGAAATCAAGAGTCACATGTTTCCCCCCCTACACACACCAGCCAGCCAGGCACCCGAAATACATAAATACCTTTTAATGGCGATACACTGCCCAAAACTTGCAGTGGGTTAGAACATCCAGTAAGTATGGTATTTGTTGTTGCTGTTACCATACTGACCTGCGGATAATGGTAAAAAAGATGGACCCGTAAAATGGGTGGAGACCCTTCTGTTAGTCCCTTGACTCAGAAGGAGAACCAACAGTCTTCACTTTTTGTTTTGTTTTTTTTTTTTTAAATTTTTTTTTTTCAACGTTTTTTTTTTTATTTATTTTTGGGACAGAGAGAGACACAGCATGAACGGGGGAGGGGCAGAGAGAGAGGGAGACACAGAATTGGAAACAGGCTCCAGGCTCCGGGCCATCAGCCCAGAGCCCGACGCGGGGCTCGAACTCACGGACCGCGAGATCGTGACCTGGCTGAAGTCGGACGCTTAACCGACTGCGCCACCCAGGCGCCCCAAGTCTTCACTTTTTGAACCCTTGAGAGGTGATTCAGCTTAAAAGGTGATCACTTAAAAGGTGATTCAGCTTTTTCTGGTGAGTGAGGATTCTTTGTGAGATTCCAACCTCGGCAGGAAGCAGGTTTTCCCTCACTAGTGAAATGAGAAGCGGAGTGAAGAAGGGCTACGGCCCAAGCTCTTTTTTCCAAGGTTATGTTTCTTGCTTTACAGGGAACTGCTGCCCCCCAGAGGACAAACACGTGGCTGAAGGTCCTTCTAGGAAACCCCGGGCCGCTGGGGGGCGGCTTTCTCAGTGAGTACATTTCTATCCCCTTTTTCCTTGTTCTTACCGGGTTGCTGTACAATTTCCACTTGCCTGAGAGTTTCCTAATGCCTTTTGTTATCTGGCTATGATCTTCCCCCATGTGAAAGTCCATATGTACCCAGGAGGATGTGGGACTCAGGAAGGGACTCTAGCCTTTTTTTTTTTTTTTTTATGTTTATTTATTTTTGAGAGAGAGCGCAAGTGGGAGAGGGGCAGAGAGAGACACACACACATAATCCGAAGCAGGCTCCAAGCTCTGAGCTCTGAGCGGTCAGCACAGCACCCAACATGGGGCTCGAACCCACCAACTCGGAGATCATGACCTGAGCCAAAGTCGGAAGCTTAACTGGCTGAGCCGCCAAGGCGCCATCAAGGCCTTTCTGAAGCCTGTGGCAGGAAAAGGTATCCGTTCCTGGAGGGCTGGTGTGGATATGCCACAAACACCAGAGAACAAGAGGCTCCATTGGCAGAAGCCTTAGAATTATCTAAGATAACTCAACCATGGAGGAAATTAGAAAATAATTTCCAGTAAAATATCTCTTATTCAACGGGGTGCCTGCAATTGGTCTCAAAAAACTGCTAAGACTTTACACGAATCTAGCAGAAAGGATCCTAAAGTTTCTCAAGAAAAGTGACCCATTAAATCTGAAGGAACAAAATTCTCCTGGCTGGGAGGGAAGGCAAATAAATGCTTTTCTGTGACTCTGTCAGTGCCCGGCAGTAAAATTACACTGTGTGGCTTGTAGAAATGCATCGAGTAAGTTAAAGTTAGTCTTCAGAAGACAGCAAGTTAAAAGGGATTTTTTTTTTTTTCTGGGAGAAGGTGACTTCCAAGTGGATAAGTTTAGGTTTAGATGAGAATTAATATTATATCTGATTAAAATAAAGGTAAAAAACATAAATTATGGTATTAAGATAACTAAAGTATTAATAAAAGTTTAAACAGTATATCAAGTGTTTTCTAATATGAAAATCAAAAACATTTTTAAATGAGAAAAAGGAAAACTTAGCTTTCATTGAATGACCTGGTGTCCCTTTCAATTATAAAATAAAAAATAGAGATAGGCAAATTTACATTGAGCCAACAATTGGTAGTTATGAAAAGGGAATGAAAAAGACAAATTCATTTGTCTTTTCAGGAGACCCATTTCATTTGTAAAATATTAATCATAGACACAGCTTCCAATTGAAAAGACCCTAAGAAATCCTTTTGACTAAGATTTATAGGGTTTTCATTTTACTTTTAAAATATAAGAATAGGGGTGCCTGGGTGGCTCAGTCGGTAAAGCGTCCAACTTCAGCTCAGGTCATGATCTCACGGTTTGTGGGTTCGAGCCCCCCGTTGGGCTCTGTACTGACAGCTCAGAACCTGGAGCCTGCTGCAGATTCTGTGTCTCCCTTTCTCTGCCCCTCCCCTGCTCATGATCTGTCTCTCTCTGTCTCTCAAAATAAACGTTAAAAATTTTTTTAAATAAATGAAGTATAAGAATAAAAAGTAAATATAAGCCAAGTTTATGTAATACTACTCAACTACTTGGATAAATCATGTTTTAAAATATTCATTTATTTTGAGAAAGAGAGCAGGGGCGGGGGGTAGAGAGCGAGAAGGAGGATCCCAAGCAGACTCTGCGCCTGACACAGGGCTTGATCTCACCAACTGCAAAATCATGACCTGAGCAGAAACCGAGAGTCAGATGCTTAACTGACTAAGCCACCCAGGTGCCCCTGTCTTTTTATATATTCTGGATGTGAGTGATAGCTATATATTTTCTCCTGGTTTTGCCATTTGAGAAAGAAAAATTAAAAAACGTAACATGTAATTTCATGCGAAAAGTTTAGCATTTTACAAAATGGCAAATTAAATGCAAGTTTCAAGATTCCAAACACTCAGCTTATAAAATAATGCTTACACTAATATTTTAAAGTGTATAAAGATAAACATGGGCACGCAACTGGGTTTCTCCGTGTTTATTTGAATAACAGGTATAATCAGAAACCAGTCTCATAGACCTCAGACAGCACTTCAATTTATGAGAACTGCAGAGTTCCTCTATTTACCCTTCATGTGTAAACTTAGAAGATGTGACATCTCTGTGATAAAAGTGTAAAAACAGTATTATAGCAAACTTTCCTGCCAACTTAATATTTTTTTCTAATCCACAATTGTCTTTAGAACCTTGAACTACTACACTATTGAGATACTTAGCTAATACTCAACATTTCACCTGGAGACTTTAAAAAATGTTAGAGTTCAGAGCGCCAAGAACGGAGTAATCTCACATTTCACTCCAGTTTCAAGCTAACACGTTAGCCTCCATAGTTCCATGATCCTGACAGAAGGTATAGGACACCTGGATCAGAGACGATATTACACAAAGCCACCCCTGCAGTTCACAGGGTGACACAAAAGGGGTCAGCTGATCGCCGCATTGCACGCACGGTGGATTGCATAGCAGGAGAGGACCCCCAAATTTTAAGAAGACAAATATTTTATAATAAGCAGTAAGCCTGCCTGACCTTTGTGCTGGAAGGAGACATTATCTTTATTATAATGGCCAGTAAATAAAATTGCCCTTTGCTCAGGAAGGAGACACAATCTCTACTCCCAGGGCTGTTCGTTGTACAAACATCCGTGAAAGATATTCCAGACCTAAGTTAGCCATTGCCTCCGCTCTTAAGATGTGCAGAATTATGAGAAACCCAGGGAGGCCTGTCTCTGAACAGAGAGAAATAAAATATAAAATGTATAGTTCCTACATAACACCTAACATGTTTTTTATAGATGTATTCTTATTTATGCATAAATATTTTTTCCTTCAGAATCCCCAATTAAGACAAAATAAACATCAAATTATGTATTTGATAAAGTTGTTTTAAAACCTAGAGTTTTAGGGGCGCCTGGGTGGCTGAGTCTGTTGGGCGTCCAACTTCGGCTCAGGTCATGATCTCGCGGTCCCCCCTGTCTGTGCTGACAGCTCGGAGCCTGGAGCCTGTTTCGGATTCTGTGTCTCCCTCTCTCTCTGACCCTCCCCCATTCATGCTCTGTCTCTCTCTGTCTCAAAAATGAATAAACGTTAAAAAAAAAAAAATTTAAAACCTAGAGTTTTAAAGCTTTAAGTATTGTCATTTACATTGATATGACTATCTAAGTGTATGCATGTGTACATATCAGAGCTATATCAAGGTTAATGAATTTTTAAAAATTATTTACAAAAGAGGAGAGAGGACTTCCAGTTTGGAAAAAGAATTGGTCTCTGGGTATGTCATCTGCTGTCAACATGAAGCAGGTAAAACTTCTTTGCCTGAACGGTGTCCCCACACGGTAGCGAAAGTTGTCACACCTCTGGGTGTATACTCTCACTTCTCACAAGTGTGCCAGTATTTATCCTGATCCCTGCGATGTTTTTCAGTACTTCATGACCATACATGAGTGTGAAAACAGCACAAGTCCCTTGTGCTAAAAGGGTTATATGTCTACTGTTAACCTCCGAGTGGCTGTTATAAAATATCCATTCAAAAATTTCAGTTACCTTTTTTATTATTTTATCAAGTGAGCAGCCCCTTAGGGCTATTTTTTTATATATCATCCATTTCTACAATTTGACCCCAAACTCAGAAGCTCTGGGCACTTACAGGATGTCCCACTGGCCAAGGATCTTGTTAAAAAAAAAAAAAAAAAAAAAAAAAAAAAAAGATTAAAATGGCCAGAAATATCGCCCCATAGCAAAGAGGTAAGTCGCAATGGTTACCTCGGGGGAGGGCAGCTGGAAGGGAATGGAGTATGAGAAAGACTACTTTGTAACCACTCACCCTTTCTTTGGACATTTTGTACAAGGTGTATTATTACTTATCCAAAAGTGCATGTAATAAAGTAACCCTCTTCTAAATGACAATTTCACACACCTGCCCCTTGAGTCCGGCTTCTCAAGGACAGATCTGCACATGCGCAAATGATGATGGTGCGGGGCTGTTCGGGCAGCGTTGTGTGTAACAGCAACAGGTGCGAAATGTGTACGTGTCCGTGGAAGGGGATCAGTGAAATGAACTGTGTGACCATACAGTAGAATGCGGACGGAAGGAAGGATCAAGATTATGTACGCATATGGAAATAGTATCTCCAAATATATTAAGTAATAAAAGAGAGAGAGAGAGATGCAAAAAAGTATCTCTCATGTTCCATAAAATAGATATGCATTTCCTTGCGTGTGTGTTAACAAATATATCTAGAGGATACAGAAGGAATTAACATAATTGGTTGGATTTGAAGAGAATAATTAGGTGGCAGTGAGACAAGAGTGAGAGGGTGACTGACTCTTCACTGTATATACTTGTATATCTTAGACACTGTAAATCTTGGGGCACCTGGGTGGCTCAGTGGGTTGAGCGTGAGGCTCAGGTCATGGTCTCACGGTTCCTGAGTTCCGGCCCCACATCAGCCTTGCTGTGCTGTCAACACAGAGCCGGCTTCAGAAGCTCTGTCCCCTTCTCTCTCTGCCACTCCCCTGCTCACGCTCTCATGAGAATCAACATTAAAAAAAAAAATAAAAAATAAACTGTAAATCGCATAAATATGTTACCTATTCACAAAATAAAAATCAAAATTTTTAGAAGAGGAAGATAATAGTGAAACATTACCAATTTCAAAAAAGCTCAGCAGTGTGCATTTCTACAACTCCACCAAAGTTCAGTTGGTGTCCCAATAAAGTCCATCTACACTGTCTCAGAATGGATCCTGAGATTGTGCCAAGTAGAAAGAATTGAGCTATTCTGTAGCAATAAATGAGGAAACTCAGGTGGTTTTTTATAGATACATACTTCTTTAAATGTGTGAATATCCAGCTATCACAGTGCCCTTCTTCCCATGAGCTTTTCCAAACTTCTAAAATTGTGACATGAGTTTAGACTGACAGAAGAGTTGCAAAAATAACAAGATAGCTCTCGTATACCACCTTTCACCCAGTTTCCCCTAATGTTAGCATCTTACATAGTGCAGTTATCAAAACTAGGAAATTAACACTGTATAGTATAATAAAATAGTAGACATCATACACTATAACACAATATAATACATAGTTATAAGACTACTGACCACACTAACTTTATTCTGATTTCCTGTGAGCTTTTAAATGATGTTTCAAAACCTGCTTGATTCAAAAAGCAAGCCATTAGTAGGAGCATGAACATATTGTTTCTTTCCGTTCACAGCAAAAATTTGTTTTTGTTTTTGTTTTAGGGTTTTTTTTTTTGTTTTGGGTTTTTTTTTTTTTTTTTGTCCTCAGGTCTTTTTGTCACAGATATTTTTGCAAACGTTCAAAATAGCTAGACTGTATTCTGAAGATGTTTAAATTTTCACATGTATGTACTAGAAGGCACATTTGTGTTTGTAATGAGAAAAAGCAGGATGCTACAGAATTGTGGATTCGCCTTAAGGGAGTGCTTAAATTATGGCCGGAGGGAGCTGCTTCTCTGTTTCATTGCTTGATCACATTTCACTAGTCAACAATTCTGTTAATTATCCAGTTAACTGAAAAAATTTCAGTTCCATTCCTGAGTCTACCATCAAAAGCAGTGATTCTCAAAGTGTAGTCCCGAGACCAGAAGGTTGGCACCACCTGGGAACTTGTTAGGAATGCTGATTTCCAGCAATCTGTGTTTTAGAAAGCCCTGAGTGATTCTGACAGTTAAACTTTAAAAGACTCTGATGAAAAGAATTGTTTTGATGACTAAAGGGAGAAGAGGGAGGGAAAGAAGAAACTAAAACAGAAATTCCCACTGGGACATTTAACCTGTCTGTTCGTTCATAGAAAGGTCTTTGTTCAAACTTTTTTTCTAAGAAATTAGATTGTATATACTCTCTCTCTCTCTTTTAAGTCAAATTTTATTTTATTTTAATTTTTTAAGTAATCTCCATGCCCAATGTGGGGTTCAAACTCATGACCCTGAGATCAAGAGTCCCATTGCTCTAACGGACTGAGCCAGCCAAGCGTCCGTGTACTTGGTTTCTCTTAAGTACTGACACACTTCCCCAGGCACCAGGCTTTGACCTTAGCCACCTTTTGACCTGAGTGAACTAATTCCAAAGTAATTAACTTAGAACTTCTGTATCGATAACCTCTTCTGCCAGAAACCGATTCAATCCTATTCTGGACACGAAATGAGTACTGGCAATCATTACTTGGCACAAATTTCAGCAGCAGCAGTTGAGTTAAATTAAGACCAGTCCCTCAACAATACGGTGCAAATTGCAGTTACCATGGTATATTACCTGTGAGTAATTACATAGTACAAATTTCATGGTTCTGCAAACACCAGGGAAATAACAGACGTGCATCGTGATTAGTGGCCAATTTCATAGATTCCTGTTGACTCCGCTGATGGTTCGACACAGCACATCTGTTACTCAGTTCACGCAGTCTGCCAAGGTGTGTGGTTGCTGTAGAGGCTGCTTGTAGGCACCAACTTGAACAATGGAAACCTGAGTAAGGTCGAAGGATGCACAGTGACCCCCAACCCCCGGGCTGAATACAAACAGGCCCATCAGGCGACCGGCCTCAAAATAGCCACAAGCCCTAGCTGACCAATTGGTTACTTACACCCAGATGCAGGTACCAAAAAAGGAAGATTCCATTGGTTTCCATACTTCCTCACCTTCCGCACTTAACCACAGCTCCCCCCAACCTCACGGCAGTCTGTGCTTTGCTGTCCCTGCCCCCTCCTCCCTTCCCGGCCCCCAGCTTCCTTGCGGTGTATTCAGGAAACTTGTATCTCCCTTGTTCTGTCTTGGGTGAATTCTTTCACTGCCCGTGCTGCCTTCTTCCACCGGATTGGATTGCCCCCCATTTGGTGGCCCCCCATCCAACTGGGAGACACCAGAGTTGCCACTGCGTCTCCCAGTGATAAACCCACATGACGTTTTACAAAAATGGATGATGAAAAGAAAGAATTGTCCAACACAGATGAAAGTGCAGCTAAGAAAGGAAAAGTGGTGTCACTAGGAGAAAAATTGGGTGTGATTAGAAGTTACTGATGGGCTGGGGCACCTGGGTGGCTCAGTCGGTTAAGACTCCGACTTCGGCTCAGGTCATGATCTCGCGGTCCGTGGGTTCGAGCCCCGCGTCAGGCTCTGTGCTGACAGCTCAGAGCCTGGAGCCTGTTTCAGATTCTGTGTCTCCCTCTTTCTCTGACCCTCCCTGTTCATGCTATCTCTCTCTCTCTCTCTCTCTCTCTCTAAAATAAATAAACGTTAAAAAAAAATTAAAAAAAAAAAGAAGTTACTGATGGGAGAATGTTGATGAATCTGCCCATCTCCAGACTCCAGGTATACAGCCGGGGGATTTCGTGAAGAGGAACTCACTGGTAGAAACACAAAACTCAATGTGACACGAGGGATGAAGATGTCCCAGTGAAAGTGAGACTTGCAATCCCTTCGCATCAGAGGACCCTCCGGGGTGTTTTATAACACTAAAAGCATGAAGGATAGAATCTTGTAAGCAAAAGTAAGCTGCCAAATTAAATACTCCCCTGAGAGCTGGGACCTGTATAAATGTACTGGCAGACTCAGGGAATTAGGGCTGAAAAACTGTATAATGAGTTGGAAAATGATAGTTCAGAGACTATTGCCATGGCTTGTGTAAGTTACTCTTTTTAATGTTTATTTATTTTTTTGTATTCTGAGGGGGGAAGGGCAGAGAGATTGGGAGAGAGAGAATCCCAAGCAGGCTCCATGCAGAGCTCAATGCGGGGCTTGATCCCAGGACTTCGAGATCACTACCTGAGCCGATATCAAGAACTGGTCACTCAACCGACTGAGCCACCCAGGGGCCCCTAGTATAAGCTACTTATATCCTCTAAAGTTGGATTTCTTCCTGGTTGTTATTCTTAGCAACTTACTAGTCTGGTTGTAATATTTAAATTATTGTCTCTTTTTTTTTCTGAAAGATGTAAATACTTGTGATTTTTGTTTGTTTGTTAAGCTAGAAAAGGATTTTTGGCTCTCCTCCTGCATTTGTGGTGGTTAAAAGAAGGAAGGAAGGGAGGGGGCGAGAAGGGGAGACAAAGAGCAAAGAGGAGCCCTGTTCTCCACCCACCTTCTGAATTGTTCTCCCTTGTCTAGTGTCTCCTTCTCTTCTTAGGGACTCAAGTCATCTATGTATTAATCATTTTACATGTTCTTATTTCACATTTTCTTTCAAATAGCCTTTCCATTATCTGAAGTTCATGACCCTGAATTGCTTGTTTTAAGTACACTCTCGGGTGTGGTACATTGTTTTCATGTGTGTCCATGTTTTGATTATGAGCTCATCTGTAGCAGAGATTGCTTTTTCCCCAGAGAACCCATTGTGCCCCAGGGTGAAAAAGAGTCCTGGCAGATCCATTCTCGGTTGATTCTGCCAAGAGTCTTGTGATGTCACTGCATTTGACGGGTTCTTATGTTCAAGGCTCAATTTGGGGTGTGGGGGACTTCATTGTTGAAAGAAATTCAAACTCCAAACCTCTCTGAGGAGCTCGACTCCGGAGATTTTAACAATGGGGGAATCCAGGCAAGGGGTACAGGCACAGGAACTCTGTGTGCTAGCTCTGAGACTTCTCTGCTGACCTAAAAATTAGCCCAAAATCAAAAGATAATTTTTATTTTTTATTTATTTAAAAAAATTAAAAAAAAATTTTTTTAATGTTTATTTATTTTTGAGACAGAGAGAGACAGAGCATGAATGGGGGAGGGGCAGAGAGAGAGGGAGACACAGAATCGGAAGCAGGCTCCAGGCCCTGAGCCATCAGCCCAGAGCCTGACGAGGGGCTCAAACTCACGGACCGCGAGATCGTGACCTGAGCTCAAGTCAGATGCTTAACCGACTGAGCCACCCAGGCGCCCCTAAAAGTGTTTTTAAAGTCTATTTATTTATTTTGAGAGAGCGAGAGAGACAGAGAGAGACGTGGGAGGGGCAGAGAGAGAGAGGGAGAGAGAGAATCCCAAGCAGGCTCCACACTGTCAGTGCAGAACCTGAGGTGGGGTTTGAACTCACGATCCATGAGGCAATGACCAGAACCGAAACCGAAAGTCAGACACTTAACTGACTGGGGCAGCCGGGTGCCCCTAAAAAGTTAATTTTTAAACAATGAAGCCCCCAGGTAAACACTTAGGTAGCTGTGGAGTCAGCTTGTATGCTTCCTGGTCCCATTTTTACCTCCTTCTTCCTTTTGGGTATCTGCAATATCCTTTTATCCTTCCAAGTTCAGCTATGAATTTATTTTTTTAAGTGTATTTATTTATTTTGAAAGAGAGAGAGAGAGAGAGAGCATGAGCAGGGATGGGGCAGAGAGAAAGGAAAAGAGAATCCCAAGCAGGCTCTGTGTTGTCAACACAGATGACACAGATGTGGGGCTCGAGCCCATGAACCGCGAGATCATGACCTGTGCCAAAATCAAGAGCCAAACACTCGACCAACTGAGCCACCCAGGCGCCCCTCGGCTCTAAACTCAAAATAATCTTTGCTTTCATTGATCTAGCATTTCTGGGAGTTGTCGTAGGTGGATATTGAGACCCTATCAGCTCACTATGTGTGGAATCTTAACTCCCTAGTTTCTCTTTAATCCACACACGTCAAGCTTTTATCCCTACCCCTGAAACTGCTCTGGCCAATCTTACCAGCAGCGTTCCATCTGGCAAACAAGTGGTTGATTCTTAGTCATGAACTCCATCTTCCATCAGCGTTTGAACCGTTGTACGTGACTTCCTTGAAACCCTCTCTTCCCTTGGTTTGTCGCACTCTCTTTTTTTCTCCTCCTTCGCCGGCGGCTCCTCAGACTGCTTGCCGGACTCTGGTTCCTTGGCCAACCTTACGTCTTGAGTGCCTCTGGACTCAGTCTGCCACCCAGTCTCTTATCATTTTACCTCATTCCCTAGGTGATTCTATTCAGTTGAATGATTTTAAATGCCATACATATGCCAGTGACTCTCACATTGAGATCTTCCGACCTGATTTCTTGTGCGCCCACCCCTGGGTCCCCCTGGACTCATGTATACGATACAACTGCCTAGCCAGCATCCCTACTTGAATGTCAGACAGAACTCTGGATTTGGTGCCAACAGTCACAGAATAGGTCATCCACCATATGCCTGTGGTAGGCCTGGGCCAGGCCTAGTCATGTGGCAGCAAAGAGAACTGAAAAATTAACCCCTATGGCACAGCAAAACCCTCTCTGTCAGGTAGTAGGTAGACCTTTGAGTGTGAACGTGGCCCTTCCCCAAGCCTAACAGTGTAAGACCATAAAACCACGGTTCTCTGCATTAACCCCCAAATTTCTAGTGTACCTTCAGGAGGACCCTCAGTTCAGAAACCTACTACTTCATTATATTTGAAGTCAAACCTCTAAATTAGCCAGCATGAAGGAGGGAAAGTTGCCCAACTACGTGGAGTAGGGAAGGAATTCCTGAAATCTGCTTTTTCTTTTTTCCTTTGTCCTCACTCAATGAGTTCTCATTGCATTGGGAAGGGGAAGAGTTGTGAGCACGTAGAATTGTTCTGTTCCATTGTCTTTCAGACAGAACTGGGATCCAGGTTCTAATTTTCTTTTAAGTTCAGGATCTGATCAGAGTCAGAAGAGGCTGACGGCTGTTGGGAGAAAGGCAGGAAACAGGAATGTACTTGACTTTGAAAGTCGCAGGTCCCAGGGCTCCCATTCAGGTTCCTGAGGACCCTCCAGATAGATCACCATGTAGAATATGGATGGCCTGAGCCTAGGGCTGGTCTCGGGAGATGGAAGGTCAACCACATGTGCAAAGGAAGGACCTGAGAAGCCACTGTCCTCTGATCTGTACCCCCAGGATGCTGTGAAGGGCCTTTTCATAAAGAGAGGGCCAGGTTCACTCCTCAGCCTCTGGTTGGTCTCATAAATGGTAGAGAGTAAATCCTGCAAATTTATGAGCATCTGGAGACATTGTTGCCATTTTTCTTTAGGCCCCTGTCCCTGAGACCCTGGCCAAATGCTTTTGACCATATGTGGTTCTTCCTTGCTCGATCACATTCAAGGAGATCTCGTTCTTGTAGGAAACTCTGGATTTCCTAGTCACTCTAAGGTTTAATTAATGGGCCCATGGGAGTTTTTGGTCCTTGGGCTTCTTTTTCCTACTTTACTTCCTAGAAGTTTCTGGTGATTTCAGCCTGATGTGCAACTTGGTCCGTTTTTATTCCTGAGTTTTCTCTGCAGCCACAGGGATCTAATCCAGGGCTGGCAGAGAGCTGGCACTTACTGGGCCCTGCTGCATTTCAGCAGAGTCTGGAGGTGCTCTGGTGCAGAAATGGGCTTGCTCCTCTCTGTTCTGGAGGTTTCTGCCTTTTCAAAGGATTTTCAACTTGTGATCGTGTTTTAGTCTCGCATCCCACGTCCAAAGGAAGCTTCCAATTTCTGAGTCTTTTGGTTGTTCTATGATATAAATGAGTTGTCCATTGGCTTTCCCCACGCCCCATTGAGGACCAAGCTTTCTCTCATCTGCTAACTTTGTCATCATTTCCCCTTTCGCTTTCCAATTTAAGAAGCCTTGTGGGCTGTTGTCTCCACTCCAATTTCCTTGAGTGTTTAATTGTTTTTAGCCAGACTTTTTACCATTATTTTCATTAGCTCTTATCATCTTCCTTGAACCCAAAAGCAAGACTTTAATATATGGAGACAAAAAGTTCTTAAAGGGGAGGATGGGTGACTCAGTCGGTTAAGCATCCACCTTCAGCTCAGGTCATGGTCTCATGGTTTGAGCCCTGCATTGGGCTCTCTGCTGACAGCTCAGAGCCTGCAGCCTGCTTCTGATTCTGTGTCTCCCTCTCTCTCTCTGCCCCTCCCCTTGGCCTCTCTCTCTCTCAAAAATTAACATTAAAATAATTTTTTTTTAAAGTTCCTCTTAAAGGAGGAGGTCAGGATGGAACAAATGTGGGGCTGTTAATGCCCCTGGGGGCCTAAAGAATCTACCTAGATCCACAAACTGAATTATTCAGAGTTCCCTGGGAAGCTTTGAAACCTCACTTCATGCTTGTTAGCCTAAGGGATTGTCCATGGGAATTCTTATCTCTCTCCACTCAATCAAAGCATTCAGATGTGAGCATTTTGAGATAAATCATTTAATCTCTGTACAATCCAACCCCCCTCCACAGTTTTACCTCTAGGAACCAGGGTCCCTGCAAAGAAGGAAGGTCTCTCAAGTTGGAAAAAGAGGCACCCCAAAAGAAAATTTAGTAATTATGCCTCAATCTGTACCCCTCTGAGAGTCTGTCCCTCAGGGACTCCCAATGTCCCACAAGCATCCTTCTGTCTTATCAGACAGCCTTTGATCTGATTAATCTAAACTCATACAGAAAGGCACTCCCTGACTCTACTTAAAAAGAATTTTTTTTAACGTTCATTTATTTTTTAGAGAGATAGACAGAGTGGGAGTGGGGGTAGGGTGAGAGAGAGAGGGAGATACAGAATCTGAAGCAGGCTCCAGTCTTTAAGCTGTCAGCACAGAGCCCCATGCAGGGCTTGAACTCACAAACCCCGAGGTCATGACCTGAGCTGATGTCTGCCGCTCAACCGACTGAACCACCCAGGCACTCTCTACAGAGGATCACTTCCTCTGGATTGTCAGGGAGTTCTGTCTGGAGCGTCTCCTTTGCCTTCTGGAGGCAGTTTGCCGGCTGAGTTTACCGCAGCCCCATCTCCAAGTGCCCAGGTTTTAGGGTGTGTTTAGATGTACGCTTATTAGAATCAACATTTAATTTTACTTGCACAGCCAGCATAAGACAGCTAGACACAGGGGTCTGAGGTTTCCTAATCAACTAACACAAGAGACGTCAGGTTATGTAGAAAGATAGGTCATATTAAATCAAGGCTATCAAAATTCAATGCCAATTTAAGTGAATACATTCCATTTTCTACTGCAAACATATCCTGTAGATTAAAGAAACACGGCAAACTTGTATTTGCTTTGCGATAGTAGGGAGAGGAAATGATGAATGAATGAAGGAAACACATGTGAATAGCAGTGGACATCTCAGGAAAATTTTTAGTATTTTTTATTGACCACAAGAGATAGAGCCTTGTAAATTACAATTAAGTAAGTCCTTTTCTCCTCCTATCTGATCCCCTATTCCTGAGATTACCAGATGGTACATACACTTTAATTTTTTTTTTTTCATGTTTATTTTATTTTCGAGAAAGTACATGTGTGAGCAAGGGAGGGGCAGAGAGAGAGGGAGAGAATCCCAAGTAGGCCCCATGCTGTCAGCACACAGCCTGATGCAGGGCTCGAACCCACAAACTATGAGATCATGACCTGAGCCAAAATTAAGATCTGGATGCTTAATGGACTGAGCCACCCAGTCGCCTCTATACATATTCTTGATCCCTAGTTTCTTAATTTACTGTGGAGGATAATAAGCCTAGTACTTTGAAAATTTCAAGTACTTGACATAATAGGTTGTGGTCATAATAGGTTGCTTGCCTCAAAGCTTATTTTTTTAAAGTTCTTTTATTTATTTAAGTAATCTCTACACCCTATGTGGGGCTCGAACTCACAGCCCTGAGATCAAGAGTTGCACACTCTTCTGACTGAGCCAGCCAGGTGCCCTGCTCCAAAGTTCATTAAATGACATTAGAACCCATATAATTTATTTTTATTGAGATCAAGTGTAAGTGTAAAAATTTAAAGTTACTTTTCAAAAGAATTTTAAAGGAAAATAAAAATAAAAGCCTCCAGCAAGGGGACGCTACCCCTTGACTCTTCTCTCTTCAGGGAAGACTAGAAGACCTTCCTAAGGGGTCCCTGGCTGGCTCAGTTGGTGGAGCACGAGGCTCTTGATCTCAGAGTTGTGAGTTTAAGCCCCATGTTGGGTGTAGAGATTACCTAAAGGAAAAAGGAAACCTTCTTAAACAGAAACAGTCTCAGAGAGCACCAGTAAGTTATGTTTCGCCTCAGCCTTTCAACGGGGGTCAGGAAGATAGCAGAATGGCAGTTCTAGGAGGTTTTGGTTTTGTTTTGCTTTTTTTTTTTGCCCAAGTTCTATTGATAAAATAGAAAATAGTTTTCACCAAAAACAACTGACAATTAATGTTTATCGGGCTAATCACAGACTTCAGCAGGCTTCTCATTCAGGATTCAGCACTGGAAACCAAGATCTAATTGGCCTCTGCCATAGTCTGGCTGGATTTCAGGAGGCCCCCAGTCTGTTCCAGTGTATCCCCAAGGAGTCAGGAATTTTCAGATGGAGTATATTGACATACAGTATTTATTTTGACAGCTATGTCATTACTTTGATCAGCATTAGAAAAATACAACAAATTAAACCTATGATTCACTCAAGTGGAGTAAATACAAGTCAACCTGTAAAAATATCAGGTAAATAATGGTGCTCAGATCGTGCTCAAGCATGGCAACAGTCATGAAGCCTGAAGAATTGAATGGCCGGATTTGTACCAAGGCAACAAGGTCTGTAAACTCCTGCCTCACTTCTATGTCTACTGCACCACGGATTCCAATGTAAAGACTGGATCTAAGGACCACCACCAGCAGCCCGTGCTTCAGATCCAGCCTGCACTTTGGGCAGATTCCCCTTATAGAATTCACAAATAACATTGGCAGAAGTGACAATACCAAAGCAACTAATGGGGCAGCGAACAAGAGGAAATGTTCTGCTGCCCTGAGCTTTGTTTCTTAATGCAGTAGGGTTAGGAAAAACTTCACCTTTTAAATGTCCTTTATTGTTTTTAAGGTATGGCCTGGACTGGAGCGCCTGGGTGGCTCAGTTGGTTAAGCAGCCGACTCGATTT
This sequence comes from Panthera onca, assembly GCF_046562875.1. Taxonomy (NCBI): domain Eukaryota; kingdom Metazoa; phylum Chordata; class Mammalia; order Carnivora; family Felidae; genus Panthera; species Panthera onca. Next base: position 80,911,951 of record NC_138347.1, on the reverse strand, counting down.
CAGCTCAGGTCATGGTCTCACGGTTGGTGAGTTCAAGCCTGGGTCGGTCTCTGCACTGACAGCACAGAGCCTCCTTGGGATTATCTCTCTCTCCCTCTCTCTCTGCCCCCCCCCCATCCAAACAAATAAATAAACTTAAAAAAAAAAAGTATTATCTGTACCATTAAAAAAGTAAGATTAAGAAATTGCAAGTAGAATTACAATTTGTTTCACAGTCCAGACAGTTTTAAATAGCTCCTTGTTGGGGCCCCTGGGTACTCAGCTGGTTAAGTGTTGGACTTTGGCTCAAGTCATGATCTCATGGTTCATGAGTTTGATCTCTGCTTGGGGCTCTGGAGACTGCTTTGGATTCTGTCTCCCTCTCTCTCTGCCCTTCCCTGCTCTCTCTCTCTCTCTCTCTCTCTGTCTCTCAAAAATAAACAAACATTAAAAAAAAACATTTATGTAAATTATCACCACTCCAGGGGATAGAAATTGGCATAGAAGCTGGAGGGAACATGAGGATGTGTCCTTTTTGAATGTGGATAGTTCTCCATACAAGGAGTAATAGACTCTCTAAAAGAAATTAAACAGAATATCAACATTGCAAATCACTGTAGATAAATAGTGTAGAATAGATACTGTTCCTCCGTCTGTGAGTCCTACTATTCATTCTTCTAGTTATTCACTCATTCATTCAAAAAATAGTTGAGTGCTTACAATATGTGTAAGGAATTACTGCCAGCAATGAAAAATTCTTCTCCTAATCAGTTCCTTTGACCTACAAATCAAAGAAGCAAAAAAGTCCTTTTGCCATCTTTGGACCAAAATTCACAACTTCTTAGAAGCTCTTCTGGATCACCTCTATTCTATTCTAATGATTTGTTTACTGTCTCCCCTCAATATTTATTGTAAACACTAGTCAACATGTTGATTGGTCATTGTTATAGGCAAAATAATGCCCACCCCCCCCCCCTGCCCCCGCAAAGATGTCCACATCCTAATCCCCCAAACCAGAGTGATGTGGCCAGAGGCCAAGGAATGTGGGCAGGCTGGAAAAGACAAGAAACAGATTCTTCCCTAGAGTGTCAAGGAGGAGCACAGCTCTGCTGACCTCTTGATTTTAACCTCGTAAGATACATTGCAGTTTTCTGAGCTCTAGAATTAAAGCTGATGCTTTTTGTTGTGTTTTGTTTTAAGCCATTAAGTTTGTGTAATGAGTGACGACAGCAATAGAAACTAATGTAAGCCTCAAAGCATTGGGCTTCATGTTGTGGGAGATGCAAAGATGAAACCCTCCTCTCAAGATGCTTATTTATAGTTTAGAACAGATGAGATGCCTAAGCTAAACTACTAAGCTAGAACATGATGACTATCGTAAAAGAGGTACCACAGAACGGTTATGGGAGTCCAAGGAAGGAAATCGCTTCTTTTTTAGGGTATTTTGGAAGGGCGTGGTGGAAGGAAAGGCTTTTGGGCTGACCCTAAGAGGATGAGTAAATTTTAAGAGATAAAAGGAAAGGGAGCACCTGGGTGGCTCAGTCAGTTAAGCATCCGACCTTGGCTCAGGTCAGGATCTCGTGGTTTGTGGGTTTGAGCCCCGTGGCGGGCTCTGTGCTGACAGCTCAGAGCCTGGATCCTGCTTCAGATTCTGTATCTCCCTCTCTCCCTGTCCCTCCCCCACTCGTGCTCTGTCTCTCTTTCTCTTAAAAATAAAGAAACATTAAAAAAAGAGAGAGAGAGATAAAAAGGATGGAGAAAGTGGCATAACTCTTACAATTAAATCACATAATAAATTGTTGTTTAAATCTATTATTAGTCCTTTGATAAAGGAAACACTGCTGTGTTAAAAAACAAAATCATGCCCTAACACATCTTTTTTTAAAAAGCTGCTTATTGATTCTTGACAGTGAGCATGTGTGAGAGGGGAGGGACAGAGGGTCTGAAACAGGCTGTGGACTCCGTGCTGACGGCAGACAGCCTGACGTGAGGCTCAGACCCACCAACTGCACGATCGTGAGCTGGAATGAAGTTGGACGCTTAACCGACTGAACCACCCAGGCGCCCCATAGGTTACACCAGATGTGGTTGGATCTTTGAACCTGAAGAATGACTTCCATCAGTCTTCTAAGGCTGCCATGACAGGATACCGCAGACAGAATGGCTTCAACAACAGAAATTTATTTTCTCACGGTTCAGGAGGCTGGACGTACAAGATCAAGGTGTCCCCAGGTTCGGTTTTTCTCCTGATACCTCTCGCCTGGCCTTGCAGACAGATACCCTCTCACTGTGTGTGCACGTGGCCTTTCCTGTGCACATGCACACCCTTGGTGTCTTCCGCTTCTTAAAAAGCCACCTACAAAGCCACCCGTTCTTTACCAGTTCTTTTGGATTAGAACCCCCACCTTTATGACCTCACTTAAACCTGATCACCTTTTAAAGGCCCTGTCTCCTAATCTAGTCACACCAGGGGTTTGGGCTCCTTTCTATGAACTTAGGGGAACACAGTTCAGTCTGTATCATACAGAATTATTGTTTTAAAAATTATAGATGTGAGATACACCAATGGTACAAAAAATATAAACCAAACAACAGTATGTCAGGTAGAAAATAAAAAATTTTCTTCTCTCTCATTGCCTCTAGAGGAAGTCAGTTTCCTTCTGGGAAAGTCTGATTGAAATAATTATAGCTAAGACACCGGAGAACTTGCTTCCTCTCTCTTTCTCTGCCCAAATGTACTTAAGAAAGGCCATGTGAAGACACAGTGAGGAGGCTGCCCTCTGCCACCCAAGGAGAGAACTCTCACTAGACACAGACCTTGCTGGCACCTTGATCTTGGCTTCTAGACTCTAGAATGGTGAGAAATAAATTTGTTGTCTAAGCCACCAGGCTATGGTGCTTGGTTATGGCAGCCCAAACAGACTAAGATAGCATCGTTCTCTGCATAAAACTATGCGTATATCTATCCATTTTTTAACACAAATAGGATCTTGCTAAACGTAATGTTCTTCAACAAACTTTTTCCGTTTACAACATATATTGACAATCTTTCCATACCGGTACAGGTCTAGTGACCTCATTGTTGTTATTTTCCACTGTCGTTTTATTATTCCAGTATCCAACCTGGAATACCATGATACCTTTAGTGATTATTCTCTTTATTTTTTAGTTTTAATTTTGTTTTGAGGTAATGGTAGATTCACACATAGTTGCAAGAAATAACACATGTACTCTTTCCTCAGTTTCCTCCGATGGTAAGTAACATCTTGGAAAACTACACAACATTATTACAACCAGGATATTGACAGTGATACAGACAAGGCATGAACACTTCTGTCACCACAAGGATCTCTCTTGTGACTCTCTCATCGCCACACCCACTTCTCTCCTGCCCCTTCCTTAACCCTGGCCACTACTAACTTGCTCTCCCTTTCTATAATTTTGTCTTTTCGAGAATGTGATATACATGGAATCATACAGTAGGTAACCTTTTACGTTGGGTTTTTTTACTCCGTCTAATAGTCTAGAGATTCATCCAGGTTGTGTGTGTATCAATGAATAGTTCTTCCTTTCTACTACTAAGTAGTATTCCATGGCTAGATGTAGTATAGCTTAACTGTTCACCAATTAAAAGATACCTGAATTGTTTCCAGCTTTTGACTATTGTAAATAAAGTTGCTACGATCATTCATGTACAAGTCTTTGTGTGAACATAAGTCTTCATTTCTCTCTGGTAAATGTCTAGGAGTAACATTTGCTGTGTCATATGATAGTTGCTTTTTTAGTTTTGTAGGAAACTGCCAAATTGTTTTCCAGAGTAGCTGTACCATTTTACGTTCCCACCAGCAATGTATGAGAGACGCGGTTTCTCTGCATCCTTGTCAGAATTTGGTGTTGTCACTGTTTTTATTTTAGCCAATTCTATTAGATGTATAGCAATAAGTCATTGTGGTTTCTATTCGCGTTTTTGAAATGGCTAATAATGTTTAACATCTTTGCATGTGCTTATTTGCCATCTATACATCCCCTTCCGTGTAATGGCTTTTTGTGTCTATTTCTCATGTTTCAATAGGATTGTTTGATTTTTTTTGCTATTGAGTTTTTGAGGTTTTTTAAAATGTTTCTTTATTGGGGGGGGAGGTAGGGAGGAACAGAGAGAGAGAGAGGGAGACACAGAATCCGAAGCAGGCTCCAGGCTCTGAGCTGTTAGCACAGAGCCCTATGCGGGACTCGAACCCACGAACCGCAAGATCATGACCTGAATGGAAGTCAGACACTTAACTGACAGAGTCACCTAGGCGCCCTGAGTTTTTGTTTTACTATATCTAGACACTAGTACAGTAGGCCCTTGAACAATGCAGGAGTTAGGGGCACTGATCCCCCATGCAGTCAAAAATCCATACATAACTTTTGACTCCCCCCCAAAACTTAATTACTAGTGTTGACCAGAAGCCTTACCAATATGGACATAGTCAGTTAACTGGGTGGCTCAGTGGGAAGAGCATGTGACTTCTGATCTCAAGGTCATGAGTTTGACCCCCACATTAGGTGTAGAGTTCGCTAAAAAAGAAATAAATTTTTAAAAATAGTCAACACATATTTTGTATGTTATATATATAATATACTGTGCTCTTATAAAGTAGGCTAGAAAAAATGTTATTAAGAAAGTCAAATGGTAGCAAAAATGAACTACTGGGACCTCATCAAAATAAAAAGCTTCTGCGCAGCAAAGGAAACAATCAGCAAAGCTAAAAGGCAACCGACAGAATGGGAGAAGATATTTGCAAATGACATATCAGGTAAAGGGTTAGTATCCAAAATCTACAAAGAACTCATCAAACTCTGCACCTGAAAAACAAATAATCCAGTGAAGAAATGGGCAAAAGACAAGAATAGACACTTCTCCAAAGAAGACATCCAAATGGCCAACCAACACATGAAAAAATGCTCAACATCACTCATCATCAGGGAAATACAAATCAAAACCGCAATGAAATACCACCTCACACCTGTCAGAATGGCTAACATTAACAACTCAGGCAACAGATGTTGACGAGGATGTGGAGAAAAAGGATGTCTTTTGCACTGCTGGTGGGAATGCAAACTGGTACGGACACTCCGGAAAACAGTATGGCGGTTCCTCAAAAAACTAAAAATAGAACTACCCTACGACCCAGCAATTGCACTACTAGGCATTTATCCATGGGATACAGCTATGCTGTTTCGAAGGGACACATGCACCCCCATGTTTATAGCAGCATTCCCAACAGTAGCCAAAGTATGGAAGGAGCCCAAATGTCCATCGATGGATGAATGGATAAAGAAGATGTGGTATATATATATACAATGGAGTATTACTCGGCAATCAAAATGAATGAAATCTTGCCATTTGCAACTACGTGGATGGAACTGGAGGGTATTATGCTAAGTGAAATTAATCAGGGAAAGACAAAAATCATATGACTTCACTCATGTGAAGAAGACTTTAAGAGACGAAACAGATGGACCTAAGGGAAGGGAAACAAAAATAATATAAAAACAGGGAGGGGGACAAAACAGACGAGACTCAAAAATATGGAGAACAAACTGAGGGTTACTGGCAGGGCTGGGGGAGGGGGAGGGGCTAAATGGGGAAGGGGCACTAAGGAATCTACTCCTGAACCTATTGTTGCACTATATGCCAACTAATTTGGATGTACATTTTGAAACCTAAAAAATAAAATTAAAAAAAAAAGAAAGTCAAAATACATTGTATAGAATGGTACTGCATTTATTGAAAAATATCTGTGTGTAAGTGGATCCAGACAGTTCAAACACGTGTTGCTCAAGGGTCAACCGTACTTTGTCACATATGTGGTTTCCAAATATTTTCTCCCATGCTGTAGCTTGTCTTTTCATCCCTTTAACAGAGTATTTCAGGGAGCAAAGGTTTTTTTTCCTTGCATGAGGTCGAGACTGAGCTGCCTGTCTACCAGGCACCGGGGACCAGTAGCTGGGGGGTCGGGCTTCCACCTGGGCCAGGGATGGTCCTTCCTGAACACCTGCCTCCCTGCAGCCCCATCCCGGGTCTGGCTTTCAGTGGGAGCACACGGAGCATGAAATGGAAGAGGTGGGCAGGATGATGGGGCAGAAGACGAAGGAAGAAAAGGAGAAAAGGAAGAAAAAAAGGAGCTGGAGGGGAGAATGTCACCCGAGAAGACCCAGGAACAGATTCTGAAGTTGCCAGAGAAGCTTTGCCCCACCCCCCCACCCCCACCCCCAGGAAGAGAAGCACCAGCTTTTTCTGCAGCTCAAGAAAAAGGAATTTTCCCACGAGGGAGAAACAGGGAGGCCCGGGGAGCAGAGCACCCTGACCACTGCATCAGCTCTGTGTACGAGCAGAGCTGGACGGTCAGGCCAGAGCTCACCTCCTCATCCTGGGAAGACACAGCCAGCCGGGCGCCCTCAGGGCAGACGACCGCCAAACAGGTGTTGGGACCCCAAGTACTTACCAGCCAGAGCCGCGTGGGCTCAGCGGCTGCTTTTGTAGGGACCCCAGAGCCACGGGCAATTCCGCAGCCCGGGCAGTGCCTATGGGAGTGGTCGTCCCGCACCCGACTCAAGGCCCACGCAGCCCACCCACAGTGCTGGCGAGCAGCTCACAGCACGTGAGCAGCACGTCCCCGCGGGGCGAGGCCGGTCTCGATCCCGCCATCGCCTGACGCCACGCACGGCCGCTTTCAGACCACCCAGACATGGGAGGCAAGAGCAAAAACCCAGGGAACTCACATGTCCTTCTCAAGGTTTCCAGCCAGCCTGCCCTCTTGTCCACCTCTCAGCCTTCTTGTGTCTGCTATATCCACAACGTCCGGGGATTTTAGTTGTGCTTTGCGGGAGAAATAGGGAAAAGTGTGTCTACTGCATCTTCTTAGAAGAGAAAAGTGGACCTCATTGGTTTTCAATGGCTAAGTAATGTGCATGGCCTACAACTCATTAACCAGTCTCCTTTTGATAGACATTTAGACCGTTCCTAGGTTTTTTGCTATTAAAATAATGACGAAAGGAATAGATGTTCTCCTTCTTTGCGGCGGGGGGCGGGGGAGAGCGGGAAATGGGGAGAGGGCAGGGCAGATTCTGGGTTCTTGTGCTATTATACACAGAGGCTAAAATTCCCAATGGGAATTGTTGGGTCAAGGGACATGTGCATTTTAATTCACCATATTGTCAAAATATCCTCAAAAAATGTCTCACTAAACTCCCACCAACAGAAGAGTATGTGTTTTTCTATTGAGTATTGTCAAATTTTCTAATCTTTGATCACCTGATTGAGAAATGTTCTCTTAAGCTGTTTTTGTGTGCTTATTTTCCTTTCTTGGTAGGACTCAAAGTGAGAAGGGTGCCTTTTTCATTTTCTTGTTGTCTGCAAGGACCTGGCCCCAGGCTACATACCATAATAGTTATCTGTTAATAGTTTTAGCACTTCCAATAAAGGATTAGAGCTGGTCATACAGAATTCTGGCCAAGTCTCATGACTTCAAATAACACACAAAACTTCAACAGGCTTTACAAGCAGGTGTTTTTCAAAATGTCTGTAGATGAACCTGAATCAGAATCACTTGGGGGTAACGGGAACTCTAACACCACACATCTCCTGTTATGATGGACTCAAGAGGATGCTTTGCCACCTAGATGTAATATTCTTGCCAAAAAATGGTGACACTGAATCTAGTAAGGAGGGAACAATCAGACACATTCAAAGTGTGAGACATTCTAAAACAAAGAAACAAAACCAAACAGGTCTGGAATCTTCAAAAACTGAATGTGCTAGAAGACAGGAAACACAGCCACACTAGATTAATGAGGTCACAAGAAATGCAAGCCAATCCACATACACATATACTATATATATACTATATATATATATATATATAATATATATGTATATTTATATATATAGAATATATATTAGAATTTCTTTTTTTAGGTTTATTTATTTTGAAAGGGAGGCAGTGCGCATTCACGTGTGTGCATGTGCAGGCGTGCAAGAGCGGGGGAGGGGCAGAGAGAGAGAGAGAGAAAGAGAGAGAATACCAGGCTCCATGCTGTCAGCACAGAGCCTGACTTGGGGCTTGAACTCACGAACCGCAAGATCATAACCTGAGCTGAAATTAAGCATCAGATGCTTAACCGACTGAGTCACCCAGGCACCCCTGTGGTAGAATTTCTGATGAGAAAATCCCTTCTCCAAAGGGGGGTACTGTTCTAGATGAAAACAGACTAAAGAGACTGGGTCACTAAATATAATGGTTAACCCTTGATCAAGTCCTAGATTTTATTTTTAAGGCTATAAAGTACATTATGGGGACATTTGAGAAATGATGAATATTGATAGCTTTGTAGGTGTTATTGTAATAGCAAACTTGGGGGATATAATATTTCTGTAGTTTTATAGAAGAAGAATATATTTTTAGGATGTAGTGCTGAAGTATTAGGAGTCAAGTGTCACTGCTATGCCTAAAACTTCAGAAAGTTCAGAAAAAACTCAAAAGACAACAAATATAGTAAACAGTTAACAGTTGGTAAGTGCGAGAAACATTTGGTGTTCATTACTGTAATCTTGCAACTCTTCTTTAGTTTTCAAGATTTTCAAAATAAAAAGCTGGCCTTACCTCAGATCAGATCTGAATCTTGGTGGGAGGGCAGCACCCATTTGTATCTGCATTTCAAGTAGATCTTCCCATTGATTTTTATGTATACTGCAGTTTTAGATGTACTGATTTGAAGTACAATAATGTGTTTTTATTTTAGTCTTTATGAAGGTAGAGCTAAAAAAAAAACAACAACAACAAACAAAAAAACCCAACCCTCCATATCTTGGTTACACAACAGAATTTAAGGATGTTGGGTTAACAGATTTAAACCCAGTCTTTTTCCACATTCCCTTCTGTGGTCCTCTTAATTTTCTCCATCTCCTTCAACTCTCTTAATCTTTACTTATCTTTATGCACAGTGTTTTCAAAGTTATTGTGAAGATTGTGTCAGTGAGTGCTGCCCTCTAAATTGCTGCAGTGGACACCGCCTATATTCAGGTAGAATCTAGCCTCTTATTTCCTCCAGCAACTGAATAATAAAGAGGTAAGTAGCACCACTGTCCCTATCCAGCTCAAGGCAATTCTTCTTAAACACTTAAATGACCAATGTAGGGACAGCACGTATTATGTGGTGTGTTTACCAAATAATAAATGACATTCACAAGTAATAAACTGGTGAAAGATCCAAAGCATGTGCCTTAACAAACTTACGCATATCGATAGCTTGTCAGGACACTGCTTTAAATGCGTAACTATCACCTAAGATCAACAGATGGACTTGAAATAATGTGGGAACCTCAAAAGAATACCTGGTACTTTCTGTAAGGAGCCATCACCATCAACATAAAGCCTACTGTTTTGAAGGTTCTGTTGTTGTACTGACAAATTCGTACTAACTCCTGGATTTCCTCTGGTGAACAGTGGCTTACAATTGCTAGCTGGATTTAGAATGGTCAGTTGAGGCTACTGAAGAGTATACATGGCCTCACATGATCCGGGGTAGCAAAGAAGCAGGTGCAGTTGACTTTGAGAAGGCTATCTAATTTTAGATCTCAGGTAAGTAGAAAGTTTATCATAACCATAAAAGAATATGCTCTCTGTTGGTATACAAACTTTGTTAATATGTATATTTCGGATCTTTAACTCACTTATTACTTAGTGGTATTTGGTAACCACATGCAAATGTTCCGTAAGCACAGCATTTATTAGAAATACATTGTAACGCTGCAGGCACTGTGGCTTTGGCTTTTGACTGTGGATTTTTACTGGATTTTTGATTGGGACGCTTCCCCCCCCCCCCTTTTTTTTTTACCTTGAAACCTCTTTAGCACTTGTGATCTAAACCAGAATCTAACCTTTATTTATTTATTTTTTAAAAAGAGATTCTGGAAATCCTCCACAGCATGTAACAGTAGCGCTAAATCTAAAGTAAACACTCAACAATTAGGTGTTAACTGTTGATTGATTTCACCCTGTGATTCATTGGTTTCACCCTAAGGACTCAAGTGAGACTAAATGGTTGGTCATTTTTCTGATTTAGTATTTCCTTGGGTTTCTTATATCCCCGGAGAGTTTTAGGTTTTAGATGAGACAGTAAGGACCTTTGACCCATTCTCAGAAAATGTCTGGCATTACCTCAAATCTGAATTTGATCATTATTACAGGGGGATGGGTAAGGAGCAGCAGCCCTAAACTGGGGCCCAAGTCTACTTTGTCATCTTGGTATTAGCTTTAGTCACAGTTTCTGGCACGCCAGTAATTTTCAAATAAATTTTTTGGAAAAAAATATATTCAGAATTAACTATCATATACAGATAAAATTAAGAGTCAGTTTTTCTCGTTAGCTGACTTTAGGTGGTTGTCTGAATTAATGAGGAAATGTTTCCCTTGACAATATCTTGCAGTGTGGGTAGCATTTTAAAGTTAAATGACTAAATACATTGATTTTTTTTTTTTTTTTTTCAACAGGCCTGGGTTAGGGCTACGGTTGCAAATCTCTGGGGCTTAAAGAATCAAGCAGTTTATTTAAGCAGCAAGGGTTGTACTGCTCTCACTTTCCATTAATTCAACATGCATTAGGTATTAAACAACTAGAGTTCAAAGCCTTTTGAAAAAACAAAAACAAAAAGACCAACATAGACTAGAATCAAAAAAATCTATCTAGTCCCCAAGGGGCACGGAGCTGTAGCTGCCGGAAGCGTCCATTTACATTCCTGCATCACAGGAAAATTACTCGTTCCTTAGCTGTTAAGCATTTGCAAAAGTTCAGTGATTTTATCGGGCATTCCTCACACGTTAAAATTACTGTTATTTTAAAAAGAGAACGAGAGAAGACCAGAGGCAACATGAGAACAGAGTTGCCTACTCCAGAGACATTTGTAAACGACACTATACAGTTTTTTCCCGCTTGGCACAATGTACTCCGGTGCACCGGGTTTTCTGGGACGAGCTGGGTGGCCGACATCTTCCCTCGCAGGAAGTTTCACACTTTTAAGATCTGAATAGATGTTCAGCGCTCAGCTAGCGACCAGAAGGCTCTTCACGGTCGAGTTGAACAGCGGCGGGAGGCGGCGGAAGAACCCGAACCCCTCCTCCCCACGCCCCAGGTGCAGAGCGGGGCCGTGCCCCAGTCGCGGGCCCCCAGCGCCGGCGGCGGACGGCGAGCTCGGCCCCACTGACCCGCGGGGAAACGCCGGCTGCCCAGCACGCAACCGCCCCAGGCTTCCGCCTCCCGGTCCCGCTCGGCTCCCCCGGCCGTCTCTGCTTCAGGGACGCGGAAACCCCGTAGGAGCGGGGCGGGCCGGGAGCTTGGTTTGGCCACCCCTTGCTGCAATATTCTTCCGCCGCAAGGCAAAGAGTCCCAACCTTCCCCCAAGGTCCTGGGATTTCCAGCGGCCCTGTAAGATCCAGAAATCACTAAATTTGGATTTTCCCACCCACTTGCTTAGGATATTTTCTGAGGTAAGGACCCCAGGATCACAATTTGGTGGATGACCGAAGAGCGACAAGAAAATTCCTCCGCAGAAAACGGGTTCCGGCCGCGAGCCTATAAAAAACGGGTGGCGCGGTACCGCTGTCTTTCCAGTCGGGCGCTGAGTGTTTTTTCGGATCATGTCTGGTGGCTCCGCGGATTATAACAGGTATGGCGCTTTCTCGGTGGTGGTAGTTTGTGGTGAAGGTCATATGACGCGAGCGGACAGTGTAATGGACGGCGTGGGGCAGGGAGCTCTGGGTTCATGGGCGTTTCCTTGGGGTGCAGTACCCCCCTGCCCTTCGAGAAGCTTCCATGATGGGTAGGGCCTGGGTTGTGGGGTGACTAGGGTACAAAAACGGAGTGGTGTTGGAGGGTGTCTTCTCTCCTCCCGAAGACGCTTTGAAACCGCGGCCGGTTTCCCTGCCACGGGGCCACGTTTAAAGGGGTGGCGCAGTCCGCAGTCGGTACACTGTAACGGGCCCGAAAGCTTTATTGGCGGCGGATGGCGCGAGTTGTAGTTCTCGACTTTGGGTGGGGTGGAGGGAAGGGTGACAGCGGCGCCCGCTCGCCACCACCACAAGACGGCTGGGACCGCGCCGGCAACGGGGTCCCTGCGAACCGTTGGCACAGCTCTTGCCAGGCCTCGGCCCGCGTCAATCACCCCGGCTTGCGCAGTGTAAGGGGCGGAGCTCAGCGCGTGGAGCTCTCGCGAGAAGGTCTGCCGCCGAGACGGCAGCGCCCGGCGGTCGGGCCTGGGGGGGGGAAGGGCCGCCGTCCGTGGGGCCTTTCCGGGCGTCCCCTATTCTCGGCCTTCGGACAGGCGCGCACGGGCCCTCTTGTGCTTTAGAGAGTGTACACGTGCAGGGGAGGGTAGCCCGAGGAGGCCGCCTAGAATAGGGCTGTCCCTTGGTGTGCCCCTGAGAAGACGTGGGAAAGGGAAGTTCTCTAACTGCAGTATTCTCGTCGGCAGAGAACATGGAGGCCCAGAGGGAATGGACCCCGATGGTGTCATCGAGGTAAGGAATGTGTGTGGATTTTGAAACGGTGGAAAGGTGAGCCGGTTCATCCCACTTACTCGGTCTTTTTTATATGTAACTTACAGAGCAACTGGAATGAGATTGTTGATAACTTTGACGATATGAATTTAAAGGAGTCTCTTCTTCGGGGCATCTATGCTTACGGTTTTGAGAAGCCTTCAGCTATTCAGCAGAGAGCTATTATTCCTTGTATTAAAGGTAAAAGAACTAGTTAGCACTTGATAGGAATGAATTAACTGTTCTACATAGACCTGGACCATAAAAGGGAAAATAACTTCTGGGGGACTAGCACCTGTTTGTATTCCTTAAAGTGAAATGATGGCAATCATCTTTCGGGACTGACCTGAAATGAAGAGAATGCTCATTGCTGATCACTTGATGATTTGGGCATAATTAATGTTCCAAACGGAATACATGGTGTGAACTAGAAGTGGCGGTTTGATGTGGGATCGGTAAATATGTATCCTACTTTTTTTAGGGTATGATGTGATTGCTCAAGCTCAGTCAGGTACTGGCAAGACAGCCACATTTGCTATTTCCATCCTGCAACAGTTGGAGATTGAGTTCAAGGAGACCCAAGCACTAGTATTGGCCCCCACCAGAGAACTGGCTCAACAGGTATTGATAGTGTAGTTCGAAAAAACTGCTTGCGTGTTGCATAGGTTTCAGGTTTCACAACTGTGAAGAATTTAAAACTTAGTGTAAATCGGTCCTATTAGAGCCCTCCTTTTAATTGTCCATGCATGCAGGGAGTTGTTGAAAGTTCAACATAGGAACTGGGTGTGCAGGTATGGTTTGCAAGGTTGTGTAAGAGGTTTGAGAAACCAAAGTTTTCTTTTCAGGGTGGACTAGGTCTGTTCCCATTTTGAAGTTTGAATGCAGTTGTGCAACATGAAAACTGCAGTGACATGTTCTTTGACTGTCTCAGTAGTTTGTGATGCATCTGTTGCATGCTATGTTTTCAAAGCTCACTGCTATATTGGCTTTGAAGTAAAACCTTGCTAATAAAACTAGGCTTTATTAAGGTCAAAATGACAAATTCCAGTACTTGGGGAAAACTTAAGTATCCACATGTTGTCCTAGATGTAATTGCAGAGATCATTCCACTGTTCCACTATTTACCCCTTCCTACACAATGAAGAGCAATGTAGGAAATGATTGAACTCAGATCTTTTAATTAACATAGCTGGTATCTGGGGCAACAAGATTCCAAGTTTGACAAGGCATAAGGAAGACACCTTAAGGGAATTTTATCAGGAAGCTGTTAGATCAGTCTGCATTTTAAGCTTGGAAGTAGTTAAGTGCTGTGCATGCATAGAAGCTATTTGCAGACCAGATATTTGCCATTGTGCTTTGGAATTTTTAGTCACAGCCTATAATTCTGCTGCATAATAACTAAGGGTATTGGCTTTTAGATCCAAAAGGTAATTCTGGCCCTTGGAGACTATATGGGAGCAACTTGTCATGCCTGCATTGGTGGAACCAATGTTCGGAATGAAATGCAAAAACTGCAGGCTGAAGCACCACACATTGTTGTTGGTACACCAGGAAGAGTGTTTGATATGTTAAACAGAAGATACCTTTGTAAGTATTGTTGATTGAATATAATTTGCTTTTGCTATTACAAATTAAAATTTGCAATCCTATTCTTACCAATCTAGAGCTGATAGTATGTATGGCTTTGTCTTTGTCAGCTCCAAAATGGATCAAGATGTTTGTTTTGGATGAGGCAGATGAAATGTTGAGCCGAGGGTTTAAGGATCAAATCTATGAGATTTTCCAAAAATTAAATACGAGTATTCAGGTGAGCTTTAATTTTACTCCCTCTCCTATAGTAGTTGGGACTTTGGTTAATGCAGGTTGCAGTACAATTGAAATGTTGGTCTTTTCCCTTAAAGCAATTGGTGCAGAACTGTAACACAGTTTCATTGTGAGGCTGGTCTGTTTTTTGAGTATTGTGAAAGTTTGTTATTTGTGCAGTAACATAAACATGGTCTTTTTAAGGTTGTGTTGCTTTCTGCCACAATGCCAACTGATGTGTTGGAAGTGACCAAAAAATTCATGAGAGATCCAATTCGAATTCTGGTGAAAAAGGAAGAATTGACCCTTGAAGGAATCAAACAGTTTTATATTAATGTTGAAAGAGAGGTAATGTATCTAATTACTAGACATTAAGATGTAGTTTTTTTTTTTAACCTTCTTGTATAAGCACTGTGCTAAAATTACAGAACCTAAGATTGTCTTAGTTTCTGTAGTAATGCTAGCAGAGTACACACAAGAAGAAAAATAACTGCACTAGATTGTAAAGACTGGGGTGGACCTCTTTCTTAATGTCCAGTGTCCTTTGTCTTAAGATTTGGTGCTATATGTATTAGGCCTAACAATGAATTTCTCATGGGAGTTGGAAACTAGATTTTAATAACTGTTAACTTTGAAATATTGTAGGAATGGAAGTTGGATACACTTTGTGACTTGTACGAGACCCTGACGATTACTCAGGCTGTTATTTTTCTTAATACAAGGCGCAAGGTGGACTGGCTCACTGAGAAAATGCACGCCAGGGACTTCACAGTTTCTGCTCTGGTAAGAGGTGTTGTAACCTAGCAGTGATAATTACAGTGTTGTATTTTCATTAAAGCAGGATTTAGACTACAATATAGCTGTTAAGTGCTGTGTTGTCGTTCCCCCTGCTCAAAATAAAGTTGTTTCTTAACTATACCTGTCTGCTATACTCCTGTAGCAGCCAGGGACGCTTGGTCTCATACATGTCAATAAAGTTAAATATTGGTTTGACTGGTGATTCTTGAATTAAGGTTTGTTAATTTGCAGCATGGTGACATGGACCAGAAGGAAAGAGATGTTATCATGAGGGAATTTCGATCAGGGTCAAGCCGCGTTCTGATCACTACTGACTTGTTGGTAAGTCTCTTACTGTTCTGTTTAATCTACCAAAAGTTTGTTTTGGGGGGAAGGTTTTTTAATAACCTTTACCAACTTGGGCTCTTTGGGAGAATAAAGAAAAGACCACACTCCACAGTGGGCTATACCACTTAACATAGTTCACTACTATTTTGTGGCCTACATTACATAGCTGTGTGGGTTTTTTTTTCTTAAGTTGAACATTATATTACTGTATTTCAGGCTCGTGGGATTGATGTGCAACAAGTGTCATTGGTTATAAACTATGATCTACCTACCAATCGTGAAAACTATATTCACAGGTGAGTAGGTGGCATCTTGACTGCATTGGGAAAAGGAATTCATGTATGGCTTTTCTACTGACTGATTTATTTGAAAGGTAACTTCAAATCAGGGAAGTAAAAAGACTTAGTAACTTGGTAAGGTGTAACTGAAATTGTACTTGGGAAGATTGGTCATCTTACAGTGGGAAAACAGTTGTAAATGTTGCCCAAATTGTGGACTTAATACATACAAATCTGGTTGTTTAGATCTGTTGGTCTTAGCTTATTTTTGAGTTTTTAGTGAAGTTCCTGTGTCCATGTGCTTTCTCGATGATTCCTCTGTAGTTGGGATTTTCTTGGTGTTGTCTGGTAGCAATTTGAGCAGTCCCTGGTTTAGTTATAGTGGCTTTATCCCTAAGTAAATTGAACTGTACTTTGTTATATGATGTAAAAAAAGACTTTTTAAAAAATACAGGAGTCGATAGCAGCAGTTGATGACGAGATGGCGCTCAGAAACGGCGTTGACGTAATTTAGGACGTGGAATCATAAGCGAAACAGCACACTGTTTGAATAAAGAGCGAGTCGGTATTTATATTTGTTTTTCTTTTGTCATGATTATTTGATATTTTTAAGTTGCTCCAGCCATGGCATTTTGTATGTTAGTCTAGTAGGTGGTTTGTGTTGTCTGGTTTCTATCAGGAAGGTAGAAAGCTGTTTTGGAGGTAAACACGTTTTGAGTAATTTGAGTTACAACGTGTGAAACTGAGCAAAAAAGCAGTGATAAGTTTGGGTTACCATACCAAATGCTTGTTTTCCCACTGGAAAAAGTTGTGAGTTTTAGGCAGTAGTTAACCTTGCAGCATTTGTATTTACAGTTTACAGTTCCAGAGGTGCGTCGAAATGGATTACATAACTGTTCTTTTTGTTTTATCCCTGGTGTTTACATCTGTCCCAGGCTGACATCTGCTCTTGGCTGGCCCACTTTGGTATGGGCTTTAATTTCACTACCCCAAACACAATACTGCCATCTGCTTTAAAAGTAGTGCTCAAGACACCTGATAAAATCTCATTTTGCAGCCAGACAAGCCTTGAATCCTTTTGGCACTAACTGCAAAGGAAGATTTTTTTCTCTAGATATTGATTAGCAGCTAGTGCTCCAATTAGAAGCACGAACTATAACCTTAAGTAAACAGCAGCTGATGGTTAACAAGTGGATCATCATGTTCAGTAGTTCATTTGAATTTGAGAAGAAACATTCTAATTGCTGATTTTTTTTTCTTACACAGAATTGGCAGAGGGGGTCGATTTGGGAGGAAAGGTGTGGCTATAAACTTTGTTACTGAAGAAGACAAGAGGATTCTTCGTGACATTGAGACTTTCTACAATACTACAGTGGAGGAAATGCCAATGAATGTGGCTGACCTTATTTAATTCCTGGGATGAGATAGTTTTGAATGCAGTGCTCGCTGTTGCTGAATAGGCGATCACAACGTGCATTGTGCTTCTTTCTTTGGGAATATTTGAATCTTGTCTCAATGCTCATAACGGATCAGAAATACAGATTTTGATAGCAAAGCGACTTTAGTCGTGAGCTCTTGTGAGGAGAAAGGCATTGGCTTTATCCTCTTTAGAGTTAGACTGTTGGGGTTGGGTATAAAAGATGGGGTCTGTAAAATCTTTCTTTCTTAGAAATTTATTTCCTAGTTCTGTAGAAATGGTTGTATTAGATGTTCTCTATCATTTAATAATATACTTGTGGACTAAAAGATATAAGTGCTGTATAAAATCAGCCAATTATGTTAAACTAGCATATCTGCCTTTATTGTATTTGTCATTAGCCTGAATAGAAAGGCCTTTAAAATTGATTTTTTTTTTTTTTTTTTTTTTAGAAAGCATTTGAATGCATTTTGTTTGGTATTGTATTTATTCAATAAAGTATTTAATTAGTGCTAAGTGTGAACTGGACCCTGTTGCTAAGCCCCAGCAAGCAATCATATCCTAGGTAGGGTTAAACCCCCAGTAATTAAAATTGCCATATTGCACATGTCTTAATGAAGTTTGAATGTTAAATAAATTGTATATTCACTTTAAAGGTGTTTTGGTTATTTTATTTGTGTAAGTTTTAAACATCTTACGAACATTTCAGCAATTCTGAGTTAACTGCTGCATCACAGTAGCACAGAGGCTGATCAGTTGTAGATGTTCATCAGCACCATCCGCTAAGCACTTGTCTACTTCCTACAAGAAAATTAAAGGTTAGTAAAATTTCCCTTGGAGTTCCACATTTTGCTGAAGTGTGCAAACAGGTGCCTACTTACAGCAAGTTTTTCTGTCATGATGGATTTCTGTTTGTCGGAAAGGTTCTCGTTTTCTACAACCACATCATGAAGTTGATTTACAAGCTGAGTGGCTGCATGGCCCTCATCTATTAAATTCTGCAACAGGAAAGTACAGCATTTGGGGTGATTCTTTTAAGTTTTCCCTTCCCCATAGTTATGAGTGAAGTGATGACTTACTTTTACCACACCTTCTAGTTTGTCAAAAGAGCCACTCTGACATGCAGCAAATAGTCCATCGATGGTCTCAGCTGGTATTACCTAAAAAGGTTATAAGGTTTGGTTTCTGGGTCTGAACATGCCTGAACCCACTTTTCTCTCAGGCCTGGGTAGGGTAGTTCATTGTATGCAAAAAGACATCCTGTGGCATGGGATGTAGAGCTGTTAACCTTAACTAAGCCCATGCAGAGCTGGAAAGCCCCTTTATGGCTTCTATCCTGAACTCCAGATACATCCAGACACATGATGATAGGGAGCTGAGTTTTCCATATGGCCCTGGCCTTTTACCCTGTGTTGGACCACCTTAAATTAGTCCAGTCACTATTCTATATCCACGGTGATGCATTTTGCTTTCAAAAATCCCTTAATGTCTGAAGTCTACAAAATTTCCTTTGCTCCTGATAGCTTCAAGTTTGAGCCCATGATGAAACAAGAATAGCTGATCTGGGCAGTGGGTGAACAGCTAAAAATTGTCCCTACTGGCTGCTGTCATACCCCAGTGGCTCAAATGAGCCAAGTAGTTTAAAAAAGACTTTAAAGGAGAGTGCCCCCACCCCTTTCCAAACAAAGATGCTACTAATAAGAGACTGCTCTCAGAAGGCCCAAAGTACCCAGAAAATTAAAGGCAACTAATGCCATCAATTTCATTACGGCACTGAAAAATACCTTTGGGAACTTAAGTTTTGAAAGTAGTAGCAGTAGTAATCCTAGTAGAGATGAACCCTGACAAATGATTTCTGTAAGTAGGATATTGCCCCTCTATATATGTATGACCTTTTGTCCAGAAGAGATTTGTCAGAACAGGGATAGCTGTTAAATCTATTTTAATGCCACATCCCTGAAGTGTTGTGATGCTTCCAGGTTGTTCCCTTATTACACGGTTTCTAGCACAGTACTTGGCACATGCTATAACCTAATAACCCCAAGACTCCTATTAAAAATCCCTATTGTGATGTTAAGAAGGTAGGAGGCTGTTGGGAGGTTGATTAGGTCCTGAGGGTGAAACCCCCATGAATGGGATTAGTGCCCTTATAAAAGATCTTTCTGCCAGGGGAGGATGCAGTGAGTCTAGTCCACAAACTAGAGTCTAGGCACTAAGAAGTTAGTTCTCACCAGATACTCCATACATAATATTTGACCTCAGACTGCCCAGCCTCTAGAATTGTGAAATTCTGTTTATAAGCCACTCAGCCTATGGGATTTTGCTAAAGCTGCCCAAATGGAATAAACCAGCACATATTAAGCATTCTGTATATATTTGATGAAAATTTTCTAAAAGCCACAAAGCCAACTAAAAATTTCAATCTTACCCCAGCAATGTCTGTGATCACCTTCTCTGTGATCTCCTTTCCACCTGTTAATCGAGTAGCACTTTGAAGAAATGTAATAGCTTTTCTTAAGTCTCCTTCTGACACTTTAACAAGATAAGCTATTCCCTAGGAAAAAAAAAAATTTTTTTTTTTTTTTTTTTTTACCAGTGATGGACAGCCAATTATGACTTTTGGCTTTAATAAAGGAAAGTGGAAAAACACTATGTTTTAGCCTAGAGTTAATGGGGAAAAATGTATTTTCATTTTTAGGGGAATATTATCAGTCCTATAAAATGGCAGAATTCATGAAGGACAGCATCAGTCCAATAGAAGGATATAGATCTTTTGCCTCTGAAAGAAATTTGCAGAGACAGAGATGTTCCACACTTCGAACCCTATTTTCTATTTAATACATGAAGCAAAAACGATTCAAATTATGGTTAAATTCTGTTAAAATGAATTAGGCCTATATAGTCTCTTTCTGTACCTGAATTTCATCACCAAATTTGCTCCTGAAGTGAAACATGAGCTAGGACACTAAAATCTTGTCATTATGCAGAGATTTTTTGCAGAATTTGTGTCAGGTGTATGAAATCTGCCCCAGTTCTGGGTCTCTGAAATATAATAAACTTCTCATAGTAACAAGAATGCTGAAGCTATAATTCCTCGACATTCCAACTGTCACTCTTTTAGCTTAACTTTGCCTAAAGGTATCAGAAATTAAAGCAACACATTTGATGCTTTCAGGACCTTTTTACATGAATTCATCAAAGGAATTAGTAATTGCAATAATTAGGAATTACCTCATTGCTAATTTTGACATGTTCTTTATCAGCAATGTCTAGTAATCGCTGCTGTTGAATTTTATCTGACAGTGGTTTGAAGCGGAATTTAGAACATCTAGAGGTCAGAGGTTCAATTATTCTGTAAAATATTGGGGAAAAGAAAGTCAGTGTCTAAAGAATTTCCCCCCAAAGACCTTTTTATCAAGAACAAATCAAGATGTGATAGAGGAGAAATTACTGTAGCCTTGAAACATTTAAAGTTTTTTTCTCCCTAATTGGAGTTATCAAAATAAGGCTGCCTAGCATCTATCTTCAGGGCAATACACATACCGACTGACATAGTTACAGATGAGACAGAATCGGGTGGTTTTAGACTCCTTCTCCATAGTACGTCGTAAAGCTGCCTGAGCAGCCGAGGTCATAGAATCTGCTTCATCCAGAATCACAATCTTAAAAGGTGGACATGGCTTCCCACTGATTCAGAGAAACAGGAGTTATAATTCACATATCACCACCACAATCTACTTTTAGAATATTCTCATAGTCCCCCAAAAAAACCCCATGCCCACTAGGAGTCACTTCTCCCAACTCTCCCAGCCATAGGCAATCATGGATCTCTACTTTCTCTCTCCACAGATGTGCATATTCTAGACATTTCATATAAATGGAATAATATGTTGTCTTTTGTGATTGGCTTCTTTCACTTAGCATGCTTTCAAGGTTCATTCATTTTGTTGCGTCATTACTTCATTCCTTTTTATGGCTAAATAATATGGCAAAGGGATATACCACAGTTTATTCGGTCATTCATAAGTTAATGGATATTTGGATTTTCCCATGTTTTGACTATTGTAAATAATACTGCTATGAACATTTTTGTACATGTTTTGAACAGACCTATTTTTTCATTTCTTGTGGCTATATACCTAGGATTGGAATTGCTGGGTCATCTGGTAAATCTATGTTTAACTTTTAAAGGACCCGCCAAAGTACTTTCAAAATGTTTGTACATTATAGTCATTATAGTCAGCAAAATATAAGGGGTTCCAATTTCTTAACATTCTTACCAATATGAATTATTTTCTTTTTGATAACAACCATCCAAGTATGTGTAAAGTGGTATCTCATCATGGTTTCCATTTGCATTTCTCTGTGGCTAATGATGTTGATGAGCATGTTTTCACATGCTTACTGGCCATTTGTATAGTAGTCCCCCCCCTTATCCACAGGGAGTACATTCCAAGACCCTGCTGGATGCCTGAAGCCCGGGATAGTACACCAAACAGCATATAAAAAAATATATATACCATGTATTTTCCTATTCACACATACCCCCTATATACTTACCTATGAAAAAGTTCAATTTATAAATCAGGCATAGGAAAAGATAAACAATAATGTAATTAATAATGAAATAGAACAATTACAATTATAGTGTAATAAAATTTATGTGAACATGGTCTCAGAATATCTTATGAGACTGTACTAACCCTTCTTGTGATCATGTGAGATGGTAAAATGCCTATGTGATGAGATGAAGTGATGTCAGGCTACTAATGACCTTCTGAGGATTATGTCAGAAGGTAGATCATTTGTTTCTGTACTTCAGCTGAGTGCAGGCAAATGAAACCACAGAAACAATATATAATGGGGGGGCGGGGGGAGAACTACTGTATCTTCTTTGGTGTAAGGTCTATTCAGTTCCTTTGCCTTTTAAACTGGGTTTTCTTTTTATCATTAAAATGTAAGAGTTCTTTATATATTTTTGATCTAAGTCCCTTATCAAATACAGGATTTATATGCATTGTCAGGCCAAGGTAGATATCAAAAATCACTTTCTACAAATTCTTAAATATGCTCAGATACAAATTTAAATATATACCAGCTTCCAAAAATTTTATCTTGGTACTTTGCCATCTAAACAGTATAAGTAGCTGACTAAACATCACTGTTTAACTCAGGGCAGTCCTATTTAAATTATTAATAATACCTCCTCTTTTAGTCTAAAAGTGTCTGAGTTTGGACAAGAACTTATATGGTCACCCTAAGTATGAAATATACACTGAAGCTTAAGATACCTGAAATTTTTTTCAAATAACACAGTAACAAAAAAATGGATTTTTTATTATGAGTGTACCACCAAACTATCAAATTTGATTAATACTCCTTAGACAAAACATCAAGTTAAAAACTCTTGACAGTAAACAATTTAAAATTAGTTATTATAATAGAAAGGTCACTTGGTGGGTTTAAATAATTTAGATAATTGGGCACCTGGCTGGCTCAGTCAGCAGAGAATATAACTCAATCTTGGAGTTGTAAGTTCGAGCCCTACAGGGTGTAGAGATTACTTAAAAAAATAAAATCTTAAAAAAAGATATGATCCAAGGAGTTGGACAAGGGTGCCTGGGTGGCTCAGTCGGTTAAGCTTCCGACTTCAGCTCAGGTCATGATCTCACGGTCCTTGAGTTGGAGCCCCGCATTGGGCTTTGTGCTGACAGCTCAGAGCCTGGAGCCTGCTTCGGATTCTGTGTCTCCTTCTCTCTCTGCCCCTCCCCCACTTGTGCTCTGTCTCTCTCAAAAATAAACATTAAAAAAAATTAAAAAAGAAGGGGCACCTGGGTGGCTCAGTCGGTTAGGCATCCGACTTCAGCTCAGGTCATGATCTCACAGTCCGTGAGTTCCAGCCCCGCGTCGGGCTCTGTGCTGACAGCTCGGAGCCTGGCGCCTACTTCAGATTCTGTGTCTCCCTCTCTCTGACCCTCCCTTTCATGTTCTGTCTCTGTCTCAAAAATAAACATAAGAAAAATTTTAAAAAAAATTAAAAAAGAAAAAGGAGTTGGACATTTGGCAGAGAAGTATTTTACATGCAATGACATGGGATGAAGAAGGGAAAGTGAGCTTACTTACTCTGAACGACTTCCTGACACAGTTAATTGAGCAAAATTCTTCACTTTTTCTCTAACAACCTGTATTCCACGTTCATCAGATGCATTTAATTCAAGAACTCTCAATCGAAACAACTCAGGCCTATGTCAAAATGAAACAAATATGAAACATCATACAGCATATAAATAACCAAGGTTTAAACTACATTTTAAAAATGGCACATTTTGGGGCGCCTGGGTGGCTCAGTCGGTTAAGCGTCCGACTTCAGCTCAGGTCACGATCTCACACTCCGTGAGTTTGAGCCCCGCGTCGGGCTCTGGGCCGATGGCTCAGAGCCCGGAGCCTGCTTCCGATTCTATGTCTCCCTCTCTCTCTGCCCCTCCCCCGTTCATGCTCTGTCTCTCTCTGTCTCAAAAATAAATAAACGTTAAAAAAAAAAATTTTTTTAAAAATGGCACATTTTGAAGTAGTTTAAAATCCACCTAGTAAACACTATAGATAGAAGGCACACAATCACTTTTATATTTTTTCTTTTGCATGGACATAGGTTTTTTTTCCATGCAGTTTAAAAAGCAGATGGGGGAAAAAAAAAGATGGTATCACATAATTTATAACATTTTAAATCAATTTTTCACTTAGGATTATATCATGAACATCTTGCCATATTATCAGAACCACCGTAAATATCATTTAAAAAAAAAGTTTTTAACGTTTATTCATCTTTTGAGACAGAGAATAGAGCACAAGCTGGGGAGGGGCAGAGAGAGAGGGAGATAGAATTCAAAGCAGGCTCCAGGCTCTGAGCTCTCAGCACAGAGCCCAACGTGGGGCTCGAACTAACCGACCGCGAGATCATGACCTGAGGAAGTCGGACGCTTAACTGACTGAGCCACCCAGGCGCCCCATAAATACCATTTTAAAAGCTTTATGATGTTCTATCCTATGACTGTACCATTTGCTTAATTTATTGTTGGACATCTAGATAGTTTTAAATATGTTCAATTTTAAATACTGCTGCAATAGAGCATATTTTCGATTATTTCCATAAGGTGGCTTTCTATCAGGGCTATTACTGAATTAATACATGAAGTTTTTCTTAAGTGAGTTTTTAAAAAAATTCTTAAAGGTAGTTCACCAGGGGTGCCTGGGTGACTTAGTCGGTTAAGTGTCCCAACTTCAGCTCAGGTCATGATCTCATGGTTTGGTTCGTGAGTTTGAGCCCCGCATTGGGCTTCTGCTGTCAGCACAGAAGCGCACTTCAGATCCTCTGTCCCCTGCCCCTCCCCTGCTCACGTGTGCTCTCAAATTCTCTCTCTCGAAAATAAATATTAAAAAAAAAGTAGCTCACCATAGGACCATCTGAGAAATCAGAAGAAAATTAAAAGAACAATTAAAACACCCTGCCACACCAGTGTTTTGAAAATGGGTTCCCCTTTTTCATTATACATATTTTTTAATTAAAAAAGAGTTGGGATTTAGTCTTCTCTTTATTTTTCCTAAACAGCATGAGATCCTAGGCATTTTTCTTTGGGCATAAACACACAAAGCTCTGTGTATATATTTTCTATTTTAAAACTACATATACTATGAAATGTGGAATTCATAATTAAAGTTCTTTTAGTTCTATAAGGACATTATTTTTAAGAGGATATTTTAAAAGTTATATAATTTGGATTGACCTCTCAAAAAACTAACAAAGTACTTAAGTTCATTATGACTACATTGCTAAGGCTGGTTCAGTTTGGACTGGAGTTGTGGAATAATCCAAATAACTTTTATAATTTCCTTGAGAAACAAAAGTTGCTGTCAAATAAATAAAATATTAGGTTCACAGCAGCTTCCCCATTTTTCTTCCTTCACATTTCACATAGTTCCTTCACATTAGTTCACATAGAACTAATTATCTCTACATATTTGGTGCTTTCAGAGGCATCTGATTATTTTTACGTGTAGGATTTCAGATGTACCCTTTGACCTTATGCTTGATACAAAAACTGTGGAGAAATCCAAGGGCTGCTCTAAAATGGTTGGCTAAGCCAAGACAGTCAATCCAGAAAGAAGAATCTAAGAAATTGGCTCACAGATTTCCTGGTGTTCCTGGACTCCTACTGCATCAACTACCACATACTGTGCTCACTCAAGATACTTGAGGGCAAGGAGCTGGCCTAGTTACTCCAGAGGCAACGCTGGAAAGGCCTGAGCCAGAAGAAACTCTGGAAGGGGTGGTGTGGGTCAGTAGCATCAGACACAGCAGATTCTATCACACAAGGACATAGATGCGAACACACCATTAACAGACTGAGGTGAGTACTGGCATGATTGAAGAAAGATAGGATAGGTCCTCTGGGCTCCAAAAATCATAATGAAAAAGTTCAAGTGATGAAAAATCATGACGCTACTGTGTTGTAGTACATTCCAGCATCTGAATAAGGTTCAAAATGAAGATTACAAAAGATGTAGCCGAGCTTATTTATTGGAAGGGAAGAACTTGAAATGGGCCTGCTGAATTAATAAAAAAATACAGAAATAAAAACAAAGCCAATAACCATGCAGAGAAACCAAATATAAATTTTTAGAGAAAGAAAAGCAGAGATTTTTGGTGTCAAGGCCTTTTTAAACAGAGAGATTTGAACTTACCCAAAAAGCTCTCTAGCTGCTGCCAGAATAGTGGATGTTTTTCCAGTTCCAGGTGGCCCATAAAACAAGAGATTAGGGAGCTGTAGAAGTTAAATTTCATTTTTTAAAAACTGTATTCTGGCACAAATAGATGAAAATGATGACTGAAAATGTCTATGGAACAGTGCAATGACTTCCCTAATAGTGCACATATCTGAATACAAATATTTCTTCATATAACCAGTATCACAGTATTAGCAGTTGTAAATCCTGCTTTTTCTTTTTTCAGGTAATACTGTACTTTCTTCCAAAATGTCTAATATCTTAAGCTGAATCCATATTTATGACTGCTCTATTCCCAATATACTTAAGTGAAGCTTTCAAAGCTGGAATTAGGAACTTTTTTTTTTTTTTTAAAGATTACATTTCTTAAGTAATCTCTACACTCAGTGTGGGGCTTAAACTCACAACCAACCCTGAGATCAAGAGTCTCACACTCCACCAACTGAGCCAGCTAGGCACCCCAAAACTGGAATCTCAGGCTTCTTTCAGTGCCCTATCCCACCCCTTTGCTCAGGATTGGGCAAGATTTTATATTTTATAAACATGTCAGTTGCTTCAAAGAGGAAATGGACCAAAGGAGAACCTGGATTTGGCTAATACTGAGGAAAAAGGAATGAAAAAGACTCATCAGGGCTCTCGATAATGTTCCAAGAGTAGGAGAAAAAAAAAAAACAAAAACAAAAAGCATTTATTAAGTGCTAGGTAGTACTCTATACCATGATTATATACTGTGTAGGGATGCCCAATATATCAGGGAGAATTAATTAGAGGAAGAAAGGATTAAACTAAATCACTAGTTATCTTTTTGTATACCTTAAATCCTGTTAGCTTGGCTCATATCAAGCACACAATCTGTGGTACAGACTGATAAATCTACAAAAATCTAATGAGCTGTTACAAAACTGCATTCTTCAGTACATCCTTTCACATACAGAAATCACCGCACATAGGAAACTAGGCAGCACAGTTCATGTGTTTCCACTCTTGTCTAACCCTCAGCCTTCCCATCCATTCTTCACCCAAATCAGATGCCACTCTGCTTGCCACTTAAAAACTATTCACTGACTTCACACTCTACTTAGAAAAACAAAACCAGACAAAAATCAACCTATACCTACAAGGACATCCATGATCTGCTCACCAACTCTCTCACCTTCTAGGCTCCAACTTACAGTGAATTCTAACAACTAAGCACTTTATGGCCTATGCTTCCCCCATGAGCTAGGTAGGGTCTGTTTTTTTCTGCTTAGCCAACTCTTACTGCATTACAAGTCAGAAGCCTTCCCTGACCACCCAGTCTAAAGTGGAACTCTTGTGTTACTCTCTCGTCAGTCTTTGCACTTAACGCACTTTGTAATTATTTATTTATATACAGTAACTTACAATTGTTACTTAGTGATTGGGTTTGATTGTAAAATACCGGTCTACCTCACTAGATGGTAAGCGTAAGAAGGTCAAGAACTTTGTTCTCTTGTATCTGTGTTCTCAGCATCTTGTACTGTACTCAACATGTGTCAAATAAATAAACCGATGTGCAAATGTATAGACTGAAGACTGCTACTGTCACGTTAGTAACATAGCTTAAGACACAAACTATGAGTTTCACTACTTAAAAACAAACACCAAAAACCTTCTAAGCATTTTAACCGGTTTTGGAATCAGGAAAATACTAGCCTCATAGAACAAATTTGGTAGTTTTCCTTCCTCTTCTACTTTTTTGATTAGTTTGAGAAGAATAGATATTACCTCTTCTTTAAATGTTTAGTTGAATTTACCTATGAAGTCATCTGGTCCTGGACTTTTGTCTGCTGGGAGTTTTGGGATTACCAATTCAACTTCATTACTAGTAACTTGTTTATTCAGATTTTCTATTTCTTCCTGATTCAGTTTTGGAAGATTATATGTTTTTAGAATTTATCTATTTCTTCTGGGTTGTCCAATCTGTTGGTATATACTTTTCCATCATGTTCTCTTATAATTCTTTGTATTTCTGTGGTGTCATTTGGTGTCTCTATTCTTTCATTTCTGATTTTGAGTCTGGTCTTTTTCTTGAGGAGTCTGGCTAAAGGTCTATCAATTTTGTTTATCTTTTCAAAGAACCAGCTCTTGGTTTCACTGATCTTTTCTACTGTTTTTGTTTTGTTTAGTCTCTATTTTACTTATTTCCACTCTAATCCTTATTATTGCGTTCCTTCTAGTAGCTCTGGGCTAGTCAACTTGGGTACGTCAATTTTATTAAAAAAATATTCCTGGGCTTCTTCGTCTTTAAGATTATAACTATTTTTTTTTTAAATGTTTGTTTATTTTTGAGAGAGAGTGCATGCGCTCATGCAAGAGAATCTCAAGCAGACTCCGTGCTGTCAGTGCAGAGCCTGACACAAGACTCAATCCTATGAACCATGAGATCATGACCTGAGCAGAAATCAAGAGTTGGATGCTCAACCAACTGAGCCACCCAGGTGCCCCTTTAAGGTCATTACTATTATTTTGATTCATGCATGCTTCAACATTTATAGTAATTCATCCATGTAACTATCACATACAATAACTTAAATTCTTTGAAACATGGCAAACTTATTAAGCCTTACATTACATAACGGTGATATATATGGTGCGATCAAGAACTGTATGTGGAATATTAGGGCTTAAAATTGATTTCTGGAGGTGCCTGGGCGGCATAGTCGGTAAAGCAACTGACTCTTGATTTCGGCTCAGGTCACGATCTCAGAGTTTCTGAGTCTGAGCTTTACATGGGGCTCTGTGCTAACGGTGTGGATCCTGCTTGTGATTATCTCTCTCCCTCTATCTCTCTGCCCCTCTCCTGCGTACTCTCTCTCAAAATAAATACATAAACTGAAAAAAAAAAAAAGTCTGAAAAACATCTATTATAATTCTACTTTAATAACTTTTCATCTAAATGAGGGAATGAGTACTCACTTCAGCAGCACATACACTAAAGTAAATGAAGGTATGGATTGTTTTTCTTTACTCTATAGAATTTAAAAATTATTTCACCTTGGGACACCTGGGTGGTTCAGTGTTAAGTGTCTGGCTTGAGTTCAGGTCATAATCTCATGGTCTGTGAGTTCGAGCCCCACATTGGGCTTGTGCTGATAGCTCAGTCTGGAGACTGCTTCGAATTCTGTATCTCCCTCTCTTTCCCTTCCCACTTGCACTCTCTCTCAAAAATAAACAAACATAAAAGCATTTATTAAAAAAATATTTCATCTTTAAGTTTTCTAAAACTTGGTCTGAAAACAAACATAAAATATTAAACAAAGGTTTAAAAAAGAAACTTCTTAATTCAGCCTTGTAAGATAGATGGTATAAAGTCAACAACTGGATCATAATCCCACTACATATGCCTAAAGAGTTGAGAATACTACCAATTAAAATATATCTTGCCCTGCAGTCTGTGTAGTTATTACTATACAATTAAAATTGTATACACCAGGGACATCTGAGTGGCTTAGTCAGTTCAGCATCCGACTTCAGCTTAGGCCATGATCTCACAGTGTGCAGGTTCAAGCCCAGAGCCTGGGACCTGCTTTGGATTCTGTGTCTCCCTCTCTCTCTGCCCCTCCCCCACTCACTCTCTGTCTCTCAAAAATGAATAAACGTTAAAAAAATTTTTTTTAATTAAAAAGAAACTGTATACACCAAAATTAAAAGGTAAAGACATTTGTGTCAAGATCAAATCAAAACAAAAACTGGCAAAGATTTTAAATAGTTTGAGAAATAGAACTACTTTCAAAATATGTACTACTGTAGTATAATTCCAGGAAGAGAATAATGGCAGCAAAAGCCAAAAGAACCTCTAATCCAAAGTAGCCAGGTAGAGAGGAAGGAAGCAACTCTTCCTTGGGAAAAAAAGTAAAAACCACATCCCACTTTCATCTGCAACTTTTCCCCTTCTTTTACTGAGTTCTTAAAGCACTTCATAATACAACTTTAAACTGCTAATTCTTCTTACAGAGTTATCTTGCCCCTGAATAACCTAAGATGCAAGTCATTCAAAGGTTTTTTGGGGTTTTTTTTGTTTTTTAAGAAAGGCAGACTGCCAATTGCAGCACCTCATTTGGATGTGTCTGGAGTCTTGGAAACTTGACTACCCTATATTCTCCTACAAATGGACCTTGAGAGCTTGTCTGGAGGTTTCGGCAGGGGAGCGCAGCTACTCGTACACCCTTGACCAAAGAACGGTCCTCCTCTATCGGGGAAGGTTGTCCTCTTCAACCGAGCGCCCAGCTTCGGGAGGGACACACATGGAGCGGTGAGGGAGGAAGGGGACACCCGCCTAGGCAGCCAGATCAGCCGAATCAACCCTGGCCATCAATGGGGTGACAGATGTTACAGCCAGATCACCCTCACATCCATAAAGAGTTTTTTTAAATCTCACATACCACAGCAGGAGACACAATGCTATAAGCAGAAATACTCATGTTTTTTATGTTGTAGTTCAAACCAAATCCTAACATTAGGTGAGCAATTAGTTTCAAAGAATCTCTAACTCTTCTTCAGAGCACAATTATCTATAATTCTCTTATTTATTTGGCTTGCAGATTTATTCTCTGTCACTCTCCACCAAAATAAAAGCTCATGAGCCAAAGAACCCAGCGTGTCTCGTTCAATGGTCTCCACTTGAGTATTATATAACAATGCCACAGGACAGAATGGGAGATGCTCAATCAATATTTGAACCAATCATCCACTGTACAGTTATCAAGGACATACTGTATGTACAGCTAGTATTTTAGGGGAGCAGGCAATTATAAAAGGAAGGAAGAGGGTAAGTAAATTAAATCTGCAATCTCCCAATGACGTGACACATCATTTGCTACTCACATCAGCTCCTTCTAAAGACTTTTTCAGTACTGCAACCACTTCTTCCTGGAAAGCGACTTCATCCACACATTTTGGGCGACTGGAAAAAAAACCCAGAGATTATTTAGTATAATAGCTACAGTAATGTCTTAAGTGTTCCTTTTGCTAAAATACCAATGATAATTCTTATATATTGGTGATAAAATGGGAAACTTTCATAATTGGAAGTAGGTGGAAGCCCCATTTGTATTTACCTTAAGCTAATATATACTGAAGGAGTGAAATCACTTTTCCTTTTACATGCATTGCTTGCATCTAGAGTACTTACAACAATTAAGTAAAAATATTTTGCTTTATTACACCACAAATGTCCACTGGTTAAAAATTTAAAGTAAACAGTGGCCTAGAACATAATGTATTTTGATAAGATCATGCACTTAAGCTGAAAAGAGAGACCTACTTAGTAACCCAGAATAAGCAACTATTTTGGTTAATATAGTTAATACACAGTTAACATAGTTAATTGGTTAATACCAATTTCATCCATCACCTAACTGTGCAGAAAATGCATACCTATTCACTTGACTGAGGGCTAACAAAATAACAAGTTTAACAACATGTTAAACTTGAAGTATAACATGAAGTATACATGTATACAAGTATACATGAAGTAAACATGAAGTATAACAACATGTAATTTTCATCTTACATCAGTAGTGATTTTAAGAGAAACTGGAACAAAGTTATACTCCTAACCCTAAGATTAGGTACTGCACTTAGTTAGTTGGCTAAAAGCTCTTCCTTGATTTATACATTTCTAATAAATGAGGTCAATGCTGGGTGGGAATTTTATGTCAGATAATGCTTTCTAGGGAAACCAGTGTATGTTATACACCAGGGTTTCATATGCAAATACCTGCAGGGGCCAGGGAGAAAGCAAGAGTAAAGAAGGCAGAGTGTAAGGCAAGAGAAAACAGAAGGACGATGGTGAATTGAAGAACATATGACCTTGCCAGAACGAGAAGCAGTACTCAGGTCTCATGGTGTCAAGGGAGAATCTGCATCTAGTGCTGTCTAATCCCCTGAGAAGCTGAAAACCTAGGTTCCCCCCCCCCCCCAGTATATTTTTTAAATTAAAAATCTAGATTTGAATGTGAAATCTCCCATTTTAAAAACCATCACTGGTAGCAAATAAAACACAGGAGGATCTTATTTGACCTATAAGTAATCCACAAACTTTTGGTAATAATTGAGGCTATATTATTATAACACCAAGGGTTATAACAACTTGTCATAATATCACTAGCTGATTTAAATTTAAGCGCCACCTCAAAAACTCAACAATGTCCACCTATCAGCAATGAAAGGGGGAACAGATTATTTGGATTTAAATGGAACTCCTGACAAGACCTTATGGTCACCTTCTAGAAACTGTTTTCTTCTGCTGTATCTCAATCCCTAAACCACAGACCTGAGTTATACAGAAGACCTTAGTTCATCTATAAAGTAATTAAACTAGATCATTCTACAGTAGTTTCAGCTGCAAGGCTCTATGACTTACCTAATTGGGTGATTCTTAAGGACATCTAAACAAAGCAAATCATCCCTCTCCCCGTAAGTTAAAAAAAAAAAAAAAAAGTGATCAAAACTGGTTAGATACGTAATATATTAACTATTTCAACAAAACCACAAGCATTCTTACTATTTTTCCACCCACGGAACAGGTTTGGCTTTCTTGTTCTCTCCACTGCTTCCAGCTGTGGCAGCTACTCGATCCTTCAGTGGTGGTTTAGTACTGACAGATGTGCCTTTTAGAAAAGCCTGCATGGTTACTTCACCCTGACCAGGTGCAAGACAGAAAAGGAAAAGCTCTTTTGAAATCATTATGAGGACATATGGCGTGAAAGCACCCTTAACCTTGTGCAAAATATTCCAATAATTACTTACCAAATAAAGGACATCACCTCATGACCTAGCATCTTCTAAATGTACTGTACTGAGAACTAAAGGGACCATAAAACTGGCCGAAGTGCTTAGGACACTTAGAATTTATTTATAATGAGAGAGTTACAGAACAAAGATAAATTTATGAATGAAAAATTTTGAATTCCACACTTTTTGACAAATATGATGTCATTAATGGCCAAACTATGCATGGGCCTCTACAGTCTCTTCCATTTCAGTCAGGGGCCTAGCTTTAGCTCAGACCCAGAGACGGACTTAGCAATGAGGAGTTGGGACCAAAAATGAGAACTTTCATTTCTTTTCTTGGGCCTAGAGCTCTACTCAAAGATCTGTTTTAGTGGCAGAGCCAATGACTACCGCTGACTCTGAAGAGGCTGTTTTGTGGGGAGGGTCGGGTCTGGGAATTTGTTGTTAAAATGGAAACAGTTCTTTTGCTTAATAACATGCTCATCTGAAGAAATCAAAACAAAGTGGGAAAGCATGAATTGTTCTAAAAAGTCATGCAAAAATCTCACCCAGAAGATAACCACTATTAACATTCAGATATACTTTTTTACAGGCAGCAGAAGGCTGTTCTAGGGATAAGAGAGCATTGTTAGCTTGCCCGAAAATTCTGTTTTTTTCACTGCTCTTGCTCAGGGCCTAGAGCAGTAACTAGTACATGATAGATGCTCCATAGTATTTGGTGACTGAATTACCATTTATGAGACTCAGCTTCCCCTTCTGTAAAAGGAGCTAAGGCCTACTCCATAAGGCAGTTAATAAAAGAATAAAAGGTAAATAAAAGAATTGTGCCAGCCCTCATGCCCTGTTGGTGGGAATTATATTGGTGCAGACACTATGAAAACCAGTATGGAGTTTCCTCAAACTATTAGAAAACAGAGGTATCATATGATCCAGCAATTCCACTATTGGGTATTCAAAAAGATCTATGCGCCCCTATGTTCAATGCAGCATTATTTATAACAGCCAAGATATGGAACAATTCGTGTTCATCAGTGGATAAATGGATAAAGATGATGTGATACACACATGATGTTACTCAGCCATAAACAAGAAAAAAAATCTTGCCATTTGTGGCAACACGGACAGACCTTGCAGATGTTCTACTAACCAAAGACAAAAGAAAGCCAAATACTGCATGATTTCACTTACATGAGGAATCTAAACAAAACAAAACAAAACAAAACAAAACAAAACAAAACCCAGACTCAGCGAACAGACTGGTGCTTGTCAGAAGGGAGGGGGCAGAATGAATGAAGGGGATTAAGAAGCACAAACTTCCAGTTACAAAATAAATTGAACCACGGGATGTAACCTACAGCACAGGGAATGTAGTCAATAGTTTCGCAATGTATACAAACGTTTAAGCACTGTGGTACACCTGAAACTAATATCGTATGTCAATTTAATCTTTTTTTTTTAAAGAAATACACAGAAAAAGCATACTTCTGTGTACACATACCTCTATGCTTGGCATATGAGTAAATACTCGGTAAAAAAATGATTAAAACCTGTAAACAGCCTAGCTTTTTAGCGTTACTGGATTATTCCCTCCATCCCTGCCACAGGTTGCAGCAATTACTAAACACTATTACAAGCCAAAGCAGGGCTCTGAAAGATGCTGTACTGAGCTACCATTCTGCGAACGGGAGCGACGGGGGAAGACATCACAGGGGCATCAAGGGCGCAAGAGGTGAGGAGAGCGAAGGCCACCCTTGCAATTTCTCCGGCCGGTCGCCCGTTATCCCTGGCTCGCCTGCTCCTGGGCACTACCTGGGCCTCTCAGCCGCTCGTCTCCGGAGCGAGGATGCCGCAGGGTCGTCCCCGGGGCTCCCGGGGATAGGGAAGGGGCGAGGTGGCCGCGAAATTCTAGCTCCGTTCCCCGATGTGAGACCATCAGGCCTCGGAGGCCTGGAGCCGCCAGACCGGGTGACACTTACAGTAGCCGCCGTCAGGACGGTCGCCCGGGTTCCCGCCACGGAACAGCCGGCGAAGGGCAGGGCGGGAATACGCGGGCACGGAGCGCGTCACTTCCGGCTCGCCGCGCGCGCTCCGCGCCCACGGGGCCTTTAACTTCTACCCCGTTTTATTTGCACAGGTGACACGCTTTGGGGGTCGCACAGACTGGGGCAAGAGTGACAAAGAGGTGTAGATTAAGTTCCACGCCGTCCCCGTGCATTCCTCGGACTGGAGGCTGCAGGGCAAGGGAAACACAGCGACCCAGGCGGGAGGAGCCGCGGGCACGGCGGCCCCGGCATGCTCTGCGAAAGTGGGCGGGGAGGGGTCTGCGACGGCTCCCACGAGGGGCCGGACGGGGCGTGGGCCTGCCCAGAGCCTGCGGTCCGCGGAGGGCCTCGGGAGTCCTGTTTTCCTCTACCGCACCGTGGACTTGATCGGTAGTCCTGGGGCGTCTCACTGACGTTTCTGCCTGGACACAATTTGGCCTGCAACCTACTTCACCCCAAGGAAAGAGGGGGATTGGGGAGGGTGGAGTCGGTCCCTGGCCAGAAGAGGGCACCCTGATTATCCTGCCCTGTAACTCCACCTTGGTGGTTGCCTGGCAAACTTTGTGCTTAAAAGGGAGACAGCGGGACGCCTGGGCGGTCAGTCCGTTAAGCCTCAGGGACTCTCGGTTTCAGCTCAAATCATGATCTCAGTTCGTGAGAACTGTCGAGCCCCACATTGGGCTGCAAGCTGAGTGTGTAGCCTGCTTGGGATTTTCTCTCTCCCCTCTCTCTCTGCTCCTCCCCTATTTGAGCGCTCTCTCTCTCTCTCTCAAAATAAATAAACTTTAAAAAAAATAAAGGGGGAGGGGCGCCTGGGTGGCTCAGTCGGTTAAGCATGTACTTAGATTCAGGTCATGATCTCACCATTCCTGGGTTCGGACCCAGAGTGGGTCTCTATGCTGACAGCCCGGAACCTGGGGCCTGCTTCAGTTTCGGTGTGTCTCTCTCTGCCCCTTCCCCGCTTGCTCTCTCTCTCTCTCTCTCTCTCTCTCTCAAAAATAAACATCAAAAAGAAAAAAAAAAATTGAAATAAAGGGAGAGACATCAGAAGTCTGAAGTCGAGGTCTTTGCCCTTTTGAATGCATGTGGCTCATACCTCTATTAGTAACTGGCTCTTGGTGAGAGGGAGCACTTTTCCATGCAGCTGCTGTGATCATCTTCTAATCCCAGAGCCCTGCCCAGAAATCTGGTGGTGCAGATGCTCAATGAAAATCAGAAGATTGATAATAATGTTTAACCCTACCATGACACATGCCCTATGGGCCCTAGGCAAGTCTTTATCTTTACTCATTTCTTAGTTCTGAATTTTTCCTACATCTTACTGAAATCTGACCCCTTTTAAATGCAACCTTTGCTGTAGGGCTTTCCCCTAACTCATAAGGTTGATCTGGGTCTTCTCTAAATGAATGAGTATAAATTTTGTTTGATACAAGCTCAACATGATATTCATTGTTAATTTTACGCGTTTATTCATTTGTATTTTAACTAGTGCTTACAAAGTGCCTAGACACTTCTAGGTGGTGGGGGTACATCAGGAAACAAGGTAGAAGGTCTTTGCCTTCAAGTAGCTTTACAGCCTAGGAGGGTGACATGTGTTGTGTGTGATGTGTGTTAGGGAGAGGAAGCATGGGGCTCTGAGTACATATATCCCAAGCCTAACCTAATCAAGGGGCTAACCAGATTAAGTATCCTTTATACTACTGTCTAACTCTCACAGGGCCTGGTACACTTCCTGGAGAGTATAAAAAACACACAGGTAACCTCTCCGGTCACTGGTTTACAATGTCAGGACCCATGAAAATGTATACTTAATGTATGTACATTTTATTGTATGTAAATTATACCTCTATAATAAAGTTGCTAAAGATCTGTAAAGGTAGGTGGTATTCAGTTGCTACCTGAACAAACACCACAACCACACAGAGGGAGATATACCCCCATTTTATAGATAAGAAAACCAATGCTTAGACGGATAAGGTTAACAGCAAATAAGCAAGAAAGCCAGAATCCACATCTAGGACTGTCTGACTCCAGAGTTAAGACTTATAATTAGTTACTGGGCAGGGTCAGGGCTGACACAGAGATGCCATTATCATAAGTAGAAAAGAGAGACCTGAATGATAGCATGCTTGGGCAACTGGTTTTAAAAAATGTGCCACATTCCTCTGGTATATTCAGCCCCTTAATGGAGTGAAAAACTTGGTGATTAGAGGCTGGGCCAGATTTCAACCTCACTTGCCTTCTTAGACAACCATTTCATTCCTGAACACAGCTATAGGTAGCATCCTAACCTAGGTATTTCATAATCTTTTTTTTTTTTTTAGACGGATTTTTTCAAGTTTATTTATTTATTTATTTTGAGAGAGAGCATGTTCAGGAGGGGCAGAGAGGGAGGGGGAGAGAGAGAATCCCAAGCAGGCTCTACACTGTCAGTGCAGAGCCCAACGTAGGGCTTGAACCCACCAACTGTGAAATCATGACCTGAGCCAAAACCGAGTCAGACGCTTAACTGACTGAGCCACCCAGGTGTCCCTAGCATTTCATAATTTTATGTGGCCACCATGCACTGTCTCTGTCACCGGAACAAGAAAAGTCTTTATATAATTACATACTACTTTGTTTGTAGTATACCTGGGTGTTCATGTGATTAAACCAGTTAATAAATTTATAATAGCTTTTGCTTTTTTAGCCATTCATTTACCATTATGGTATTATGTGGAGATGTGTGAAGTTTTTAATGTTAAAAGAGGGCTTTTTAAAAAATGTTGTTATGTTTGAGATAGACAGTGCAAACGGGGGAGGGCAGAGAGAGAGAGACACAGAATCCAAAGCAGGCTCCAGGTTCTAAGCTGTCAGCACACAGCCCAACGTGGGGCTCGAACTAATGAGCCATGAGATCATGACCTGAGCCAAAGTCGGAGGCTCAACCGACTGAGCCACTCAGGCTCCCCAAAAGAGGGCTTTTAAAAGTTGAGTACAACTCTACTTAGTGTGTTGCCTTTTGAAACAGACAAGGATTATGTTTTATGGGCCCTCTAGAAAAAGATGACTGGGGTAGAAAATAAAAGAAGATTGCTGTTAAGAATGAGAAGGATTAAATAGTGAATGACAGTGTCAATTTTGAAAACAGGAAATGTAGGTGTAGGGGGTGCTCTGGTGTGCTACCTTTTAGGGCTGAGACCCTCACTTCCCCAGCTGTTGGGACTGTCGAGAGCTGACAGCTCTCAGCTGAGTCCTTTCTAGAACTTGTGCTCAGCCACTGCGGCCAAAATCACATTTCCTTGGGGGTAGCCCACCTTCAAGGACTAGTCTAGGAGGAGGAGAGAAACTTAACCTCTTTGCCTTGGGGTGGCACAGCTCATGGACTGTCTCAGCTCCAGATCTCCCTTCCAAGTACTAACCAGGCCCGACCCTGCTTAGCTTCCGAGATCAGCTCCAGATCTCTATTGCACTTGCACCACAGTATTTTTGCCCAGTCCTGCTTCCCTGAGCCCTCTCAGGTATTTTCCCAAGAGTACCAACCAATAAAAAACCTCCATTCAGATCTCAGAATCTGTTTCCTGTAAATTCAACTTATGATGGCGCGTATAAGAAGTAGTCCTAGAAAAAGACTCTAAGATGTAATTTTGTAGTTGGGTCACTTGCCAGCCTGCTGGTAATGAGAACCCATCCTTGGTGATAATGGAGCACCGATAGCCCCTGGAATGCTATGGCAATTGTTAAAACTTTCACCGGTGGCAAACTGGAATGGGATGCCTTTGGAAACGAGTACACTGACAGATGCAATATCTTAGGGATTTTAGGAAATAGTAATTATATGAATTTTGGAATTGGATGGCCATTTGGGGGAAGGGAGGGCTTATTAATTAAAACAAGACAAAGGCTGAGGGTGATTCATTGCTAGTACCAGACCAGGTGTGAAAGCCAGAGGGTCTAATCGGCAACATATAAAGCGATCACATATCCTACAGCCAGAGGGCAAAAAATAAAATTAAAATCTGTGGCGGGGTATCTGGGTGGCTCACGTGGTTAAGGGGTTAAGTGTCTGAATCTTGATTTCAGCTCAGGCCATGATCTCATGATTTGTGAGGTGGAACCCTGAGTTGGGCTCTATACTTACAACGCAGAGCCTGCTGGGGATTCTCTCTCTCTGCCCCTCCCCCTCACTTGGGCTCTCTCTCTCACACACACACACACACACACACAAGTTCTGTGGGCCAGACCCCAAAACTAAATTATAGGAGTAGGAGTTCCAGAGGAGGTTAAGTTTTCAACTCCATCTAGTCTCCCACATCAAGGTCAAGGTCCTGATTGGGAAAAAATGGGATGCTGAGACTTGAAATGGGGTCATCTGGGTTGATGCATTTGAAAGTCTTAAATTTCCATATTCCCTTGAATGCTGTTGATAACAGAGGTAGCGCATTCTTCAGTTAAAGGCTGAAGCTTGATGACATAGAGGTTTCTGCCTTGTAACACAACACATATCTTCCCTTACCCCTCAATGGTCTACCCCACTCTTCACTCCTGACCACCAGAGCTATAGCCAGGATGAAGAATGCTGGGTCAGCTAATGGTAGAAAAGGACTACCTACTGAAAAAGCTGGCTGGATGGGTGACACAATCCAGCTGAGCAAGCAGGAGAGAATATATGGGGCTGCACTGGATGGAAAAGGGAGAAAAACCTGTGGCATAGTATTTAATAGCTAGGCAAAGAATCCAGGTGACAGCATTTGGTTGTCCCTTGGAAACTTGGAAAAAGCAATCACTCACACTAAGTAGGAATGCTGGCCTGCAGTGGCAAGCAGTGGGGGAAGAAGTCAAGACACTTGATTGGGATATACTATGGAAGGCCAAAAAGCGATTAGCCTCCTCTGTTCTCAGGATAAAGTGTTCTTCAAAGTGACAAGGGATGTGCTGATTGAGGGGGCTTCAGTATTGTTAAGAAGCTTGATGGTGGACTGTCCCCTGTAGGCCAAGATCACTGGTAGGAAATGTGGGGACAGAACAGGGTTTTCTGATAGCAATGGGGACAACAGAATTCCAAAATAGAAGCCAGATGGCAATACTTAACTCTCAAAAGCAAGTTATCATGAGTGACAATGTCAGAGGCAGAGAGGTCTGAGTCACAGAGAGCTGGGGAGGTGGTTAATACAGCATAGCATCCTGAGAGACGTGATAGATGAATAGCAGATGAGAGTACTGCTCAACCTATAGAACCAAAATAAATCCAACGTATGATCAGGAGGTGAACCACAGTCATGACCATCAAAAGTCTTGGTCACTTTCTCTGTTTTCCAACCTGACCAGTTTTCCAACCTAAATCCCACTTACTGACAGCAGCTCACAAAAGAGGACCCTGCAAACACGATGGCAACAATATAATGATTTCCTTAGCCCTTCTCCAAACCCATCTACTCATATACCTACCCTGAAAGAAATAGGAATACAAAGACTTTCAGGTCTACTGGATGCATGGTCTGAGTTGAGAGATCCAGGAACCCAAACCATCCTTGTAATTCCCCTGTTGGAGTAGGGTGCATAAGGGGTAGCGTAATAAATGGAGTTCTTACCCAGGTCTGGTTCATGGTAGGTCCACCCACTCCACACACTCATCTGCTGGTAATTTCCCTGGTTCCCCAAACAATGGAATGACCATGCTTAGGAATTGGCAGAACCCACACTGGCTCCTTGGACTGTGGTGTAAGGGCTATCATAGTGGAGAATGCCAAGTAGAACCCCAGGAAACAAGTGTATCCTTCCCAGCCAAGACAGTAAATCAAAACCCATACCATATGAAGGGATACGGCAAATACTAGTGCTACCCTTAAATACGTGAAGTAGGCAGGAATGGTCCTTATCATAGGCCTTTTCCATTCATGAGTATGTCCCCCACAAACACTGAATGTATCCTGGAGGATAACGGTGGGTTACCATAAACTCAACCAAGTAGTAGCCTCCCATTGCAGCTTTGAGCCAGATAGGGTATCTTTGCTAGATCAGATTTAAATGGCCTTGGATACATAGTAAACAGCCATCAATCTCATACATGTATTCTTTTCAATCCTCATTAAGAAGGATGATCAGAGGAGTTCACATTCACATGGCACAGGACATGGTATAAATTCACAGTGTTGCCTTTGATATATGTTAAGTCTGCCCTCTCGCATAATATAGCCTTAAGGACCTGGACCACCTGGACATTCTGCAAAGACCACATTCATCTATTAATGATCAGATGAGCAAGAAGTGGCCAATATACTGGAGGACTGGGTAAGACCTGTGCAAGCCAGAGGACAGAAAAAAAAGCTAAATGAAGATTCAGGGGGTCACCCCATGGGCGAAGTTCTTAGGGATCCAGCGGTTTGGTGCAAGCTGGGCCATATTCTCCCATCTCCATCAAATTAGGACAAATTAGTATCTCACATCTCATGCAACTAAAAAGAAAGCACAATGCCTGGCAGTCCTCTTGGTTTCTGGAGGCAGCATATTCCATATTTAGAAATAACTGCTCCCATTTACTCAGTGACAAGGAAACTTGCCAGCAGGAAAGGGTTTTGCAGCAGATCCAGGCTGAGGTGCAAGCATCCCTGCCGCCGGGGCAGTACAATCAGTGGGCTATAAGCCACATAGACCCTGTGGTGTCCGAATTATCTGTGGTGAGAAAATATGTCATGTGGAGAAGAACAGAATGACAACGTAAAGCCCCAGGGTCCTGATACAAGCCTGTGCCATCTGCAGCAGAGATCGTTTGGAAAAGAGATTCCCATGTGCTAGTGAGCCCTGGTATAGATTAAGCACCTAACCATGGGACATGAAATGACCAAGTATCCAGATTTATCTATCAGGAGCTGCATTCTGTCAAATTCACCTAGGTTGGGAGGAACCAGCAGCGTTCCATCACAAGCTGGAAGTGGTAAGTCTGGGAACAGCCATGTGCGGCACCAGACAATACAGGAAGCCTGCATGAGCAAGTGACCCAGGCTCCCATGTCACCTACCATTCTGTACCGGTGCCTCTCGGCTCACATTTCCGGCTGTGTATTAGTTTTCTATTGCTGCGTTAACAGTATTACCACAAACTTAGCAGCTTAAGACAATACATATTTATTATTTCACAGTTTTTGTGGGTCAACATTTGGGCCATGACTTACCTGGGTCCTATTATCAGGTTTTCACAAAGCTGCAATCAAGGCATTGTCTGGGGCTGTGATCATTACCTGAGCACCAACTGAGGAGAGATTCGCTTCCAGCCCCGTATGGTTATTGTCAGAGTCCTTGCAGACTGCCACACTCAGGGGTTTAGCTTCTAATTGGCTGTTACCTAGAGGCCCCCTTCAGCTCCCTGTCACATGTTCCTTCCCATGTGGCAGCTCATAACATGACCACTTGCTTCTTCACAGCAAACAAGGCACAGGGAGTGTCCTTGCAAGATGGGTGTTACAACCTTCTATAGTGTATTAAGTACACATGCTCATGTACTTCCCAACATCTTTGCCATATTCCCATTGATTAGAAGCAAGTCGCTGGACTTGCCTACACTGAAGGGAAGGGGATTACCCAAGACAGTGAACACCTGGAGGTCATCTTAGCATCAGCCCTCTACAGACTACCTGGAAGGCTCCTATTTCTAGCTGACAGAGGAGGGAAAAGGCTAAGCTTGGTTCATGGACAGGTCAGTTGGTATGTGGGTGCGAGAGAAAAATGGGCAGCTACTGTAGTGCATCCTCACTTAGGAGAACCTCAGGGACTGCAGTGAAAATCCCCTCCTCACGCTGGTATCAGGCAGTGCATCAAGGCATCTGCTTTGTGAAGGATGCACAGAGGCTTGTGGGTAGTGGTGAATAGCTTGGCCAGTTGGTCAGGGACTTGAAAAGAGAAAACATTGGAAGATTGGGGATGAAGGTGCGTGGGAAAGAGGCATGTGGTTAGTGGACCCAGAGCATGGAGTGGGCATGGAGTGTGAACATCTTCATAACCTACGTTAATGCCCAGCAGAAAGCATCTCCCATAGGACAGGCACGAATAACCAAACAGAATGACTCTTCCAGTTGTCCTCAGCCACCCTCTTCCCTCGGCTAGTCTAGTGTTGGCACAATAAAGTCATGAAAAGAGTAGCCACGGTGGCAGAGATGGCGGCCACAGGGGCTGTTCTAGCTACTGCACTGCTGAAAGTTCAAACTGCCACAGACAGGCCAGTGGTGGGCACTCCTCTCCCTTCGAGGCTCCATCTTTCAAGACGACTTCCCAACCTTCTTCCCACAAAGAAAGAAAACATCACTTGCTGCCACCAAAAAGAAGAAATTTCTACTCTTCGCATTGTCCTAAAAATCCTTACTTCTTAGAGTAATATTTCTCAGAGGCTATAGCTTCAGAATCACTTGAGGGGCTTGTCGCAAGCGCAGATTTCCACCCAACCTAGTGAGTCAGAATCTCTAATTTGGTGCCCAAGTATCCGTATTTGTAGAATATGGCCTTTGACTACACTTCAATATTCTAACTGGCCTTTGACTACACTTCAATATTCTAACTACATTATTCCAGTTATGGGAAGGGGAAAGAAAATATAAACTTAGGGGTGTCCAAAGTGAAACATATATGGAACTGATACAACTCAGCACCCAAAACACAAATAATCCAATAAAAAAAATGGGCAGAAGACATTAACAGACGTTTCTCCACAGAAGACATACAGATGGCCAATGGACATAGGAAAGGATGTCCAACATCACTCATCATTAGGGAAAAGTAAATCAAAACTACAATGAGAGATCACTTCACATCTGTCAGAATGGCTCAAATCAAAAACACAAGAAACAAGTGTTGGCAAGGACGTGGAGAGAAAGGAACCCTTGTGCACTGTTGGTGGGAATGCAAACTGGTGTGGCCACTATATAAAACAGGATGGAAGTTCCTCAAAAAATTAAAAATAGAAGGACCCCACAATCCAGTAATTGCACTGCTGGGTATTTGCCCCCCGAATGCAAAATCGCTAATTCAAAGCGATACGTGCATCCCTACATTTCTTGCAGCATTATTTACAAACAGCCAAACTATGGAAGCAGTCCAAGTGTCCATCAACAGATGAATGGATAAAGAAGAGGTGGTTTATGTGTATACAGTGGAATATTATTCAGCTATAAAAAAGAATGAAATCTAGGGGCATCTGGGTGGCTCAGTCAGTTAAGCATCCGACTTTGGCTCAGGTCACGATCAAGGTTCATGAGTTTGAGCCCCACATCAGGCTCTGTGCTGAAGGCTTGGAGCCTGGAGCCTGCTTCAGATTCTGTATCTCCCTCTCTCTCTGCCCTCCCCCACTCATGCTCTGTCTCTCTCTCTCAAAAATAAATAAACATTTTAAAAAAAAAAGAATGAAATCTTGCCATTTAC
This sequence comes from Panthera onca, assembly GCF_046562875.1. Lineage (NCBI taxonomy): Eukaryota > Metazoa > Chordata > Mammalia > Carnivora > Felidae > Panthera > Panthera onca. The sequence continues at coordinate 80,867,806 of NC_138347.1, read as the reverse complement.
AACAACATGGATAGAGCTAGAGAGTATAATGCTAAGTGAGGCAAGTCAGAAAAAGACAAATACCACATGATCTCACTCATATGTGGAATTTAAGAAATTAAACAAAGAAAAAAGAGAGAGAGAGACAACCAAGAAACAGATTCTTTAACAAACCTATGGTTTACCAGAGGGGAGGCTGGTGGGGGGATGGGTGAAATAGTTGATGGGGATTAAAGACTACAGTTATCATGATGAAAACAATAAATTAAAAATTTTTTAATTAAAAAAAGCACAAAGTGAAAAATCACTTTATCTCATCAGTAGGACAAACCCGTTATTCAGTTACCAACCCAGAAATACATTTATAGGGTGTCTGTGAGCCTGGCACTGTGCTCTAGGTTGTGATGGGGATTAAAAGCATAAAGTTTAGAGAAGGAAAAAGTCTACACACATAAAACATCAGAACCGAAAGACAGGTCCAGAGGTAGTCTGGCCCCTTCTTTTATAGTCTGGCAAACAAGGGGTCAGTTCCACCCAACTCTTTCGCAGCAGAGCCAGATGTCCTGAGTGTGGCTCACCAAACAGGGTCTGATGGAATGCCACTGAGAATGACGCCAACAGTGAGGGCTCTAGGAACTCAGAGGGGCCTCGGTGCACTGTGTGCGGGAGTGGGAGCTGGGCTGTGGGCTGGTCCCTGAGAGGACAGGAGACTCCTGGACAGAACGCAGACTCAGGGGCATCAGGCAATGGGGGAGGGAGAGGGAGGTTTCAGGATCAGGAATACCAGGATCTTATGTCTGCCTAGCACTTTACAAAGCTCTGACACATGCGACATTATCACCCCAGTCCATTCCTGTACCACTGTTACCCCCCCCCCGGGATTGCTGGGCATAACTTTGTACACTCTGGGCAAGGCATACAGGGACACCCAGTGACAAGGACACTGGCAGCCGCTGAGGGATGTGGAGACAGGGCCTCTGGAGACAGCCAGGAGGAAGGCGCCTTGGGCCCAGAGGGAGTTATGGACGCAGATGGGGCTTGGGTGGGGAAGTGCAGTGTAGCCTGATGGGTGTGACACGGCAGCATGACAAATCAAGGAAGGAGGCAGGCACTGTGGTTTGGGACAACTCTTCACTTGTGGCCTGACCACCTACGACTCAGGAGGTCTCAAGAAACTGGAGGAAAGCTTAGGCCCATCAAGGAAGGGCTATGGCAGCAGACAGCTTAGTAGGGGCAGCACGGTGTGCAGGATAGGAGGCAAAGAGCCGGTTCTGGCACAGTCTGAGCATGAGGCCAGGAAGTGAAGGCCACAGGCCCACTGCAGCAGCTGGGTAAATTGTGCCAGCTGCATGGGGAATGAAGAGTGGACCCAGGAACCTCTGAAAATCATTGAGCTACCTCTAAATGAGCAAGTTCAGTGGTGATTTGGAGCCCTGCTTGAAAGATTCATGGATGGAGTGGAAGGACACGAGAAGGAGGTGGGAGGTATCCTCAAATATTAGGCTGAGGACAAAGCATAAGAGACTCTTAAAAACTGAGAACTGAGGGTTGATGGGGGGTGGGAGGGAGGGGAGGGTGGGTGATGGGTATTGAGGAGGGCACCTTTTGGGATGAGCACTGGGTGTTGTATGGAAACCAATTTGACAATAAACTTCATATATTGAAAAAAAAATTAGGCTGAGGAGTTGGGCTTTTCTGCAGGTGCAGGCAGTGGGGAGCCACTGGAGGCCAAGACCTGGTGTTACTCTTGTAGCTGGGACAACACCTGAACGAGACGTGTGTTTCCCCACCAGCTTCTATAGTTTGGGCTCATTTCCATTCTCTTTTGGTGCACACGGGGAAGAATGGAGAATGGTGGGCTCATTGCCATTCCTTACTTCCGTAGGAACAGAGCTAGCTGGGTGGACCCAGAATCAAGGCACACAGGGAACATAGCATGGTAGGTGGATAAGTGGGAGAGGACGCCAGGGCCAAATGAGTCAGAACTACAGAAACATTTTCTGGATATATGAGAGGAAAAAAAAGATGACAACAAACATTTATATACACATAAATAGATACAGTGCTTTATGTGTGTGGTGGCCTTATTCCTTTAATACTTGCTTACTTAAATTTGTGTGTGTGTAAATTAAAATTGGCTTCATTCTGAGTGATTTTTTTTCTTTCAGCGTGAAACAAGCTTTGTCATGAAACATGCAAAAATTGCATGCTCGGGTAAATATTATTTTTTCTTTGAAAGAAATATTAACCATTTTGAGACTTCACACTGATTATTTTCTTAGCTTTTTAGTTTTTATATGAAAGATACCAGTTCTCTCTTGGTGCTTATTAGTAACTCTGATTCCTCTTGGTCTTAGATTGGTTTGGAAGGAAATACACACTTCAGAGATATACTAGTCTAAGTGTGCAAGTTTAAACTCTAGTTCACAGAGAAAAACTTTGCAAAAGGTCCTGATTCAGCCTGACAACCTAGACTAATCCTGAGACGACTCCTTTTTTGAGACCTAGGTGGCTAGTGGGGCAGATGAGGCAGAAATCAGCCCCGTGGTTAAACACCCACCAGGTAACAGCACCAGGCAGGTGGCATAGCAGTGTGGTTAAGCGAAAACATTTGAGGTCCCAGAGTTCCAGGCTCAAACTCAGCTCTGGACAAAGTTACTTACCCTCAATGTGGCTCAAGTTCTTAATGTTGTCTTTTATAACACAGAGGTGACACCTTACAGTCTCTCTGTGAGGAATGAATGAGATGGAACTCCTAGCCCAGTGCCTGGCTTGGGTACTTTCACTCATGTTACCACAACAGTACTATCCAATGTTCCTCCAAAGGAACAGGACAAATCCCCCTGGCTCAGGCCTTCAGGCAAGGAACAAGAAGCTTTTTTAAGGCAGCTCCAGCTCCCCAGTTAAAATAACTCTGTTTGTATGCCACAGAGTGTCCTAAAATGTTCACAAAGTTTATGTTTCTTTCGATTGGGATGAGAGCAAAATATGGAAGGAACAAAACAAAAATAGAGTTTGGCCATTTAAAATCGGTGCAGAAAGAGCTGCCAGGGCATTGGCAGGATCCAGAGTGGTTCCGATCCGCCATCTAGTGGACAAGAAGGGAAAGGAGAAATTTAGAGCAAAATAATTGAACCGAGGATTTTGTCAATGTCTGTACTTAACCAAAAAAGTGTTTTCTGATTAGTATAAACTCTGTACTGAATTTTCTTATTAATAGATGAACTTAACTTTTTTTAAAGTAAAACAACTCAGTATTTTATTTTATTTTATTTATTTTATTTTTTATTATTATTTTTTAAAGTTTTTTAATGTTTATTTATTTTTGAGACAGAGAGAGACAGAGCATGAATGGGGGAGGGGCAGAGAGAGAGGGAGACACAGAATCGGAAGCAGGCCCCAGGCTCTGAGCCATCAGCCCAGAGCCTGACGCGGGGCTCGAACTCACAAACCGTGAGATCGTGACCTGAGCTGAAGTCGGACGCTCAACCGACTGAGCCACCCAGGCGCCCCCAACTCAGTATTTTAAACATTAAACACTAAAACTAAGTTCGCTAAAGCATTTTTATTTACAAACTAAGTTGTGAAGACTGTGGGAGAATGATCTTGAGTTCCTACCACCATGATTTTTTTCTGGTCCATCTTTCCCATTTATATTATCCATTTCTATACAGTACTCTTTGCATTTATTTTGTCACACAGACTAGGAGTAGCTAGAGCCTGTGAGGGTTGTCTTCCCCCCAATACTGACTGAAGTCAGTGGGGAAATAAGTCATTCCATTAATTTTTCAAGAATGTACAGCAACTTAAAGTGCTGATATAGCCAAGCTGAACATCTGTTAAAGTCTACATGCTTAAATTAGTCTTTTGCTAATTTATGCATGCACATATTTCCTCTGGTTTTATTTCTAAGGTCATTTCCTTATGTGTCTATGAGGATTTCCATTTTTATCTAGGATGAAGACATTGGCAGCCAAAATGCCCCAAAACGATAGTGACAGAGCATACCTGAGGTGGCGTTTCTTTACTCTTGTCACTACTAACAATAATAACAGCAGGTGCTGGGGCGCTTGGGTGGCTCAGTTAAGCGCCCTACTCATGGTTGTGAGTTTGAGCCCTGAGTCAGGCTCTGCACTGACAGCTGCAGAGCCTGCTTGGGATTCTCTGTCTTCCTCTTTCTCTGCCCCTCCCCCACTCGCTCTTTCTCTCTCTCTCAAGACGAACATTTAAAAAATAATAATAGCAGGTGCTATTTGAGCTTCCATGATGTACCAGACATGTGTATGTTCCTGATGTACATAGTGCTAATCCTCTAACTCTCCAAAATGGGTATTATCTTCAGTTTACATGACAAACTGATACTTGTGACCCACTGGGCAAATCTTGACTGTGCTATATAATCACTGACTGGCTGACCCTCCAAGGCATTTTCCTCCCCTGGAAATTGGAAAGCTTTGACTACGGCCTGTTTTCTAAGACTGTGCCTCCCTCTGCTGGGAGGTGTGGGGCTTCCAAAGTGAAAAAGATTTTGTCCTTGCCACCAAGTAGGCCGGGGTCTCATGGAAAAGGATGCCCTAAGGGCACGCACAGAGTGGGGTGGTAGTGTATCTTAGAACAGATGCCCTGGAAGGGACATGATGGCAGGCACCTGTGTGACCTCCCACAAAACACCTTTTTGCACTCTGTCCTTGCCTTCTTTCTCTGTTCTACCTTTCCCATGCCCCTACCATTCTCCTTCTGCTTATTCTTTTCTTTCTTCCTCTGCCATGCCCTATAATGGTGCTTTTCTAACTGTGGGTTTTAATCCATTAGTAGGTAAAAATATCCGTTCAGTGGGTGTAGACCAGCCTTAAAAAAAAATGAAATTACACAATTCAAACTATTAAAGGGCATCACTCATGCTGAAGTTAATGTGCTTTTTCATTTAAATTTAATTATTCATTTTTTAATTTTAATGCCAGTGTAGTCGACATACAGTGCTTTATTACTTTAAGGTGTACAATATAGTGATCCAACAGTTCCATACATTATTCAGTGCTCATCAAGACAAGCATACTCCTAATCTGAGGGTAATGTCTGATGTAAAACTTGTTTTAATAGGTGTATCTGTGTTTGTGAATACGCTGTCAAGATGTAAACTTTGTATCTTAAGACATTAGGAAAACACTGCCCTAGACTAGAGTGGGGACCCCATCCCTTACCTGTGGAATTGCCAGCAAGAAGGCCACATGGACAGTCCCCAGCAGGGAGGTGCTACCCGGGTCCTGAAGCGCTGGGAAAATCCTTTCTCCTTCCAGGCTCCGGCAGATCCTTCCTGGAGGCAGGGAATGGCCCAGGTGGCCCTGAAATAATGCAGTCAACATGTGGCCAAGTGTGTGAGAGATCTTCCGGTGCCAGTCTGAGCGTCCCTTCCCCCCCCCCCCCCCCCCCCCCCCCCACGGCCCAGGGCCCCCAGGAGGGAGAGGAAAGCAGGCACCAGTGCCTGGTCATCATTTTACCCCAGGTACCACTTACCTGTGGAGCGGCTGGAACTGGCTGGTCTCCCAGTTCCTGCGTTGTCTTCCAGCCCTGCCAGCCCCAGGCCCTGGGTGCTCCATGGCTGCCGAAGGCCTCAGAGCCCGGCCTCACCCCCGACCTCCCAGAGGGTGGCTCTGGGGTCCCTGGCCACTACCCCTAACCAACTCCCCCAACCCCCCATCACCGCCAGCCCGGCTTTGTCTGGGGCACTGAGGCCACGGCCCCTGGAGACGCAGCCCTTTCGTTCACAGGCGGCAGTGACAACATTTGGGTGTGAAAGAGGAAAGAACAAAGAGCGAATCTGTTAGCCGTTGCTCCTCTGACTTTCTTCTTGGAATTTTAGGCCAACAAACACAACTAAGGAGAGCGCTGCGGTGCCCGCTGCCTTGCTCGGCCCTGCGGGGGACGCGACTAGTTTCCGGGCGAAAGCAGAGCAGGCGAGGGAAGGATGCCTGCGCACCCCCTCCCCCGAGAACTGACACTGGTTCTAGAACACCGCGGCTCCCCCGCTCGGCCGGGCCTCCCCACGCCGCCTCCATTCCGGGCCCGGCCTGCTGCGGACGCCGAGGGCCCGGCCCACCCTCCAGCGGGAAAGCAGCCAAGGGGCCGCCTCGGACCCTGCGGATCTGCCACTGGGGGTGGGGGTGGGGTGAGATAGGACCGCCTTCCAGAAGCCTGAGGAAGGGCCCACGGCCTGCCCGCGGAGGCCACCCTCCCGGCGAGGGCCGCTGAGAACCTGGGAGCTGCTTCACACGCGTCAGCGTTAGCCCTGGGGACTCGGCTCAGACGGCCGCGAACCTCGGGGCTGCTCCACACGCGCCTGCGCGAACGCCTGGACTCCGTGCAGACACCTGCGAACCTCAGGACGGCTCCCCACGCGCCTGCGCGAGCGCCGGGACTCCGTGTAGTAGCCTTCGGGATGTTCAGGCGCCAGCGCGAGCGCCGGGACTCCGCGCAGACGCCCGCGAACCTCGGTGCTGATTCACACGCGCCTGCGCGGGCGCCGGGACTCGCTGCAGACGTCCGCGAATCTCGGGGCTGCTCCACACGCGCGCTTGCGCGAGCGCGGGACTCGGTACTGACGCCGGCGGGGCCCGGCAGGAATCCGAGCCGGCTTCGTGCACCCGCGTGTGCGCGGGGTCTCTACTGGAGTCCGTGCCAGTGTCTGGTGCTGCGCTGGTCCCTGATCGCCGAGGCCGTTTACTTTCAGGGAGGGTTCGGTCCATGTTGACTTACGTGTAGACAGAGATTCACGTGTAGACTTTTTAGTTTTATAATTAATTTTAGAGTTATTTGCTTCTTCGTTTTAGCAGGTATTGTAATTTTCATTTATGTTGAGCTAGTTTTCCAGTTATTTAATTTTGTAGTTTTCAGTTTGTTTTCGAAGCGTGTTTCCAGTTACTTATCTTCAGGTATTTTTGAATTAGCTTTTAGAATTATTTACTTAATATTTAGTTTTAGACTCAGTGTTTAGTTCTTCATAGTTTCTCTTTTCAGTTATTGTAATTGTGAGCTTTTTTAGTTTTTTCAGTGTGACTTTTTTTGGTAGTTTTTAGCTCTATATTTTTACATTTATTTAGCTTTTGAATTAGTTTTTAGTTACTTTTTTTGAATTATTTTCAGACCTATTTAATTTTTAGTTTTTTTCTTTTTTCCTGAAATTTTTGTCATAAAATTTCACCTTATATAGTTTTGAATTATCTTCGGAGCTATCTATTGCCAATTTTTTTCTTTCCTTTTTTAATAAAAAAAGCTTTTCTGTTCCTTATTTTTACTTGTTTAGAGTTTATTTATTTTAAAAATTGCTTGGGGCACCTGGGTGGCTCAGTCGGTTAGGTGTCCGACTTCGGCTCAGGTCATGATCTCGCTCTCCCTGAGTTTGAACCCTGCGTTGGGCTCTGTGCAGACAGCTCAGAGCCTGGAGCCTGTTTCAGATTCTGTGTGTCTCTCTCTCTCTCTCTCTCTCTCTCTCTCTCTCTCTCTGCCCCTCCCCTGCTCATGCTGTCTCTCTCTCTGTCTCAGAAATAAATAAACGTTAAAATAAATAAATAAATAAATAAATAAATAAATAAATAAATATTGATTAGTTTTGGAGGGGCTCCTGGGTGGTTCAGTCTGGTAAGCGGCTGACTCCTGATTTAGACTTAGGTCATGATGTCAGGGTTTGTGGGATTCAGCTGGCCTTGGGTTCTGCACTGACAGTGTGGAGTCTGCTTGGGATTCTCTCCTCTCTCTGTCCCTCCCCTGCTTGCGTGTGTGCATGTGCGCTCGCTCGCTCTCTCTCTCTCTCTCTCCTTCTCTCTCAAAATAAATAAACTTTACAAAATTGTTTAGTCTTAGATCTCTGTCAGGGGCCAATCACTGATGGAGACACCATACGGATTATAATGGAAAGAATTCAACATAAAGAATTGTTACTCAGCTAGCAGAGAACTAAAATAGAAAAAAAAAAATGTGATAATATGAGATCATGGAGATGTTAACCACAAGGAGCAGCTACCAGCCCACTGGCTGAGGGAGCAAAGGGGAGAGGTTGGAGGTGGCCCATGGGACAGGTGTCCCAGGAGGGGGAAGTTGGTTGAGAGCTGGATGCCGAACTCTGAAAGGCAGGCGGGGGTTGGGGGGGGGGTGCGTGATGAGGCTGGTTGTGGAAGTGTTGGGAAAATGGCAAAGGGCAGCTACTGGAACGAGCTGTTGCTCTCAGTGTGAAAAGCAATTGCGGAGGAGGCTGGGAGGAAGTCAGGCACACGGGGGTCCCTCTCCCCTCCCCTCTTCCCATCAGTCTGCCCTATTGGCCAAGCCTCATAGGGAACAGCTGGCAAAGGAGGTGAGTGGCCCCGGGGCCACAAAGCAGAGATTAGAAGGGTGGGCTGAAAGCTGAGAAATCATGGCTAATAACCAGCACATTGAGCTCTGGAGTTACTTAGTTTTAGTTCTGAATTTAGTTAATTTTGGAATTGTTAGGGCTCCTTGGTTTTAACTTTTTACCTGATGAATCTGTCTGAGTCTTCAGTCCTCTGATTTGTTTCTGGAATGGAATGGGTCACCAAACACCTGAGGAGTGTCTCCCATAAAACTAAAGAAAATCGCTTTAGAATCAAGAAAACACAAATGAATGTCTCACTTTGTTCATAAAGAAGCCCTTTGACTGCATGGCCAAAATGGGGCAGAAATTAAGAAAACAGACAGGAAGGGGTCCTTTGGCACAATTGTCCAGCAAATTTTTTCAGAGATTTGTGCTGTTATGGGGCCACATTCTCCCAGCCCCTTCCCTAATGACAACATAGCTCTATTCTTAGATACAGAGTATATTTCAAAATTTTTCAGAAAGTTACTGTCTGTGGTTGCCCTGTGGAGAACAGGATTGAGGTTTCCCCCCACACCCCCTGCAAAAAAAAAAAAAAAAAAAAAAAATGGCTCTGATGTCCAGGCTGCTGCTGATGCCACACATGAAAAGGTTTGTTCCTCAAATGATAAGCCTTCGTGGGCAGAGCAGAGGCAAATATCCAAGCTAATCTGAAATGACTTGAGTGAAGGGACAAAGGAGTGGCTTTAGTTTTATTTACTTATTTAACTTTATTTTTAGAGAGTGTGTGAGCAGGGGAGAGGGGCAGAGGGAGAGAAAGAATCTCAAGCAGGCTCCACTCTCAGTGTGGAGCCTGACATGGGGCTCGATCCCATGATGGGAGCATGACCTGAGCCAAAATCAAGAGTTGGATGTTCAACTGACTGAGCCAGCCAGGTGTCCCACAGCTTTGAATTTTACTGTGATTGGGGTGGGGTGGGGCCAAGAGAAAGGTTACCAGGAACAGGCTGGGTTTTGTGTGGTTTGAACGTCACTTCTGGAACCAAGGGAGAGGATGTACACCCTTTATCAGCTTGCTCAGATGTGGAACAAAATGGAAAGAGAAAGGTGGAGTTTGAAAGTTGTCAGTAGTCAAACATTAAAAATGGAGCCAGACTCTCTCTCTGTTAAGGTTAAGCTATGTTGTGGGGCTACCTTATCCTTGTCCATTCCCTATCCAAATGACAAAATCTCTTTCTTGGGAGACAGAGTATGTTTCAAATTGGTAGACTACAATGATTTTTATCTGCACAACAAAATAAAGATCTTTCCAAATCCACAGGGAGTCTTATTTCCTTCTCCCTGCATTGTCTTCCAACCCACATTGTTCCATATGGACCATAAGAACATTTCTTTATTTATGTATGTATTTGTTCATTTCAATCAACACCTATTTCTTGAGCACCCCTGTCCTCAAGAAGGTGTTGGCATCAGAAGAGACCATGGAGGTGTGAAGGTGAGTGAGAAACTCTCAGTGCAGTTGAGGGAGACAGATGTGGAAACATCATCACAACACAGTGTGACAAATACTATGGGGCACGGAACCCTGCCACTGACTTCCTGATGTAGTCAGGGATGGGCTGACATCTGAGCTGGTCTCCTGGAGCAAGCGTTTTCTCCAAGTGGAGAAGGAGAAGGATATCCTGGTCATGCATAGGCACGGAGGCACGGAGGAGGGATGCATGGCAGAGAGAATGCATTGACAGAGGCCACTGGGCCACAGGGTTCAGAAAGTCCCTGGTGCTTGACAGGTAGGACCTCATTTGGTCCTCACAGCCAGTCTGCAAGAGAGTAGGGAGCGACATCAGGAGTCAGTGCTCTTCCTGATCTTAGGGTTCCAACCACAGCTTACAAGATCCTCTGACTTGTCATTCCTGGAATTCTTCATCTCATTCCTGGCTTTATCCTTGGTCCATTCACTCCTTCCCACTCACTCTTGGAGGTGAGTGCCTCCCTCTTCTACCTTTTGATTCCTGCTTCTTAAACATCCGTGGGGAGGGAGGAGGGTTGAGACTAGCCAGCTGTGAAGCACAGGTGATGCCAGCTGCAGAGGAGGCAGAGCAGAGCAGAGCCCCCGCGGGGTCTCTTAGGGGAGTTCTGCAGACCAGCACCGCGGGAACTGAGCTCTTGTCGAACCAATCGTAGCCTGTAACTGCATTCAGCACCCCTTGAAAGTTTGTGGGGATGCTTTCCCAAAGTGGGGAACCTGCTTCAGATCCAGCCCAAGCTTGTGAATCAATAGAGAGCTTTTAAAGCACACAGAGCCCTTTGCTGTATTAACAGCACTGGACATGTCTACCAGGTCAAAAGAAAGTATAGTCCTTCACGATCTATGATGGCATATTTTCACACTTTTTATAGAACACATTCATTCAGTCAGTCTTGAATACGTTTCTCAGCATACTTCTCTACTTCGGTCTCTCTGGTTGTCTTACCCATCACCATATCCGTTTCTCCGTGAGAACATGTAAGTACTGGGGCTGGACGGAAGAATCTTCTGGATTCTGGCTTTAGAATAGTCAGAAAACGCATCACCTGGATCCTCTTAAACACTTTGACTGTTGATGAGCCCACTGCAGAGACAGCCCAAAGCTCTCCCAATCCTTTGGGCCCCGATCGTTTTCTGTATCTACAAAATCAGCCACCCTCGCTGGTGCTGGCAGAGGTCAAAATGCCCAGACCTCCCAGGCCTCATGTGAGGAGCCTCTCCACAAATCCTGCATCACAGGTGGGCGACAGAGGGGCCATTTCAGCACCAGACATCATTGCTTTTGCTTCTGGAGGGCCTGGCCTTCCAATCTGGACATCACATTTTCTTCTCTGTGGTGGTGCACCCAGTAGTCACTCAGGAAATAGTTGCTGAATGACTTGTGATTGAAGTACATTTTTAAGACCTTTTAAAAGACACAAAAAAAGGACGATTCTTCTCTGGGTAACATTTGTGTCACCTTTCCATTTGTTTAGATGAGAAAGAATACAGCACAATGAGATAAAAACAAGCAAGCAAGCAAACAAACAAACAAAAACCCTCCTGAACCTTTTGGAAGAATTATTCTGGATGGTTTTGTAATATTGCCTGTTGTCCCCTAGAGGTAACATGATCTGACTGAAGTGGGTGTACTAAAGGCAGCCTTGATTCTGTGAAATTTGGTGGTGTTCTGAATGCACACTAAACACTTTGCTGTGCATTATGCAATATTTAGGGCAAATAGAAATCTTCGAAATCAGCATCTTTCGGATGTGTTTTTCAGAACCAGTAAGAGAATACAAGACGTCAGCCATTTTCTCCCTTAAGTTGCAATAGAGGAGCAAAGAAAGCATGTAGCCAGGTTCAGACACTCCCTATAGGAAGGGAACCTGCATACTTTTATTCCCCTTCATTTCCCAAACTATTTGACTGCGGTACTATTGTCTTTATGGAATACCACATGCCACGTGGGTTAGTAAGCGGCTGCAACAGAGCTCCACCAATACAATGAGGCAAACGATGAGTTAATTTCTGTCTCATGGAATAGTTCAGGACAGGTAGGAAGCCTGTTCTGCTCCACAGTCCCTCAGGGTTCCCAGGCTTCTTCCGTGTGAGTTTCCCATCATCCCCTACAACATCATTTTTGTCTGTATGGTCAAAACTGGGTCACAGGCCTACAGTTAATAATAGGTGTTGTATACTTGGAAGTTGCTGAGAATAGATCTTAAGCATTCTCATCAACCCCCATGCCCCCAAGAAGGAAGGAAAGAAAGAAAGAAGGAAAGAAAGACAGAAAGAAAGAAAGAAAGAAAGAAAGAAAGAAAGAAAGAAGTTACCTGTGTCAGGTAATGGATGTATTAATTAATTTGATTTATTTATGTATTATTTATTTATTTATTTACTTATTTATTTATTTAATGTTTATTTATTTTTTAGAGAGAGATTGGGAGGAGCAGAGAAAGAGGGAGGCAGAGAATCCCAGTCAGGCTCTGCACTGTCAACGCAGAGCCCGATGCAGGGCTTGAATTCACCAACCGTGAGATCATGACCTGAGCCGAAATTAAACGTCGGACGCTCAACTGGCTGAGCCACCCGGGTGCCCAACACGCTTTGAATATATACAATTACATTTGTCAGTCACTTCTCAGTAAGCTCGGGATAGAAAGGAAACGTGTAGTTCTGTGACAAAAAACCAATCCTCAAACCCTCCCCTCAAAAAACCGGGTCACAGGCATTGCAGTGCATAAGTAGAGAAGAAATTGAAGCATCACATATGCAACATTTTAAGACTCAGCCTGGAAGTAGGCACACATCACTTTCTCTCCTATTCTCTAGGTGAATATGAGAATATGGTAACTTATGTCATGTGGTAACTCCTAGCTTCAAGGAGGGGTAGGAATTAGAGTTCCTGATGATGAAGACCCTTTCTATGGCTACCAGTCCTTTAATATCTATCATGGTCCCCCAACCAGCCTGCAGGAAAACATGCTTTATGATGTAGGTTTTCTACTCTTGGTCCACACTTCTCGTTGCCAGATCAGCATTTCTGTATGCCAGGCTTCATGTTAGAGTACAGTGGTGGGGAGTTTTATAAAATGGTCTCCTAGGGGCACCTGCGTGGTTCAGTCGGTTAGGCATCCGACTCTTGATATCAGCTCAGGTCATGATCTTGCAGCTGTGAGATTGAGCCTCACCTTGGGCTCTGCAATGGGTGTGGAGCCTGCTTGGGATTCTCTCTCCCCCTTTCTCTCTACCCCTCTCCTTCTTGTGCTGTCTTTCTCTCTCTCTCTCTCTCTCTCTCAAACAAAACAAAACAAAACAAAACCTAAAGAATGAAGCTAAACAGGAAGCAAAAAATTTTTGCGTAACCTATTTTGTAAAGGCAAAAGATAAATATATTTAAAAATATATATAACAAAGGACTCATTTCCTTGGTATACAAACAACGTTTAAAAATTAATAAAAATAACTCAATAGGAAAAATGGACAAAGGAAATAAACACACGAATAGAACACAACACACAGGAAAAGAAATACAAATAACCCATAAATATATAAAAATATATCCTCACACAGAATCAAAGAGATACAAATTAAAACGAGATACTTTAAAAAAACCTATTAGAATGTCAAATATTTACGTGTTTGACAGTATCTGATATCGGTGAGGGTATAAGGAAACAGGTACTCTTATACCATGTTGGGAGTAGAAATCGCTATGGAATTCTTGTAAGTCAATTTACAACAACTTTTAGAAGTTAAGATGTGCATACATCTTGATCCTGAAATTCCACTTATCCTAAGTATTTAGTCACACAAATGAGCAAAGATATACAGGCACAGGGATACTCAAGATTTTATGGACAGGTATTTTGGGGGGATGAATGCACAGGAATGTGACGGCTACTTAATATTTTAAGAAACTGCTAAGTTATTTTCCAGAGTGGCTATCCCATTTTCCATTTCTTTTTTTTTTTTTTTTTTTTTTAATTTTTTTTTTCAACATTTTTTATTTATTTTTGGGACAGAGAGAGACAGAGCATGAACGGGGGAGGGGCAGAGAGAGAGGGAGACACAGAATCGGAAACAGGCTCCAAGCTCCGAGCCATCAGCCCAGAGCCTGACGCGGGGCTCGAACTCACGGATCGGGAGATCGTGACCTGGCTGAAGTCGGACGCTTAACCGACTGCGCCACCCAGGCGCCCCCCATTTTCCATTTCTACTGGCAGATTATGAGTGATCTATTTTCATCATTTCCTTTTCCAAATTTAGTATTCTCACCATTTTACGATCTTTAAAAAAATGTGATCTTTATTTTTCACACCTTAAAATTTTGTTTTTAATTTTTTTAATGTTTATTTATTTTTGACAGACAGAGACAGAGCATGAGTGGGGAGGGGAAGAGAGAGAGGGAGACACAGAATCCGAATCCAGGCTCTGAGCTGTCCGCACAGAGCACCATGTAGGGCTTGAACTCACAAACTGCAAAATCATGACCTGAGCCGAAGTTGAACACTTGACCCAGGTGCTCCTATTTTCCCCACCTTTAAACAAATTATCCACAGTCCATAGTTTATATTAGAGTTCACTCTTTGTGCCATACATTCTATGGGTTTTGACAAATGCATAATATCTACCCTCCATTATAGTATTTCTTACCATTTTAAATTTTAGCCATCCTAGTTGGTGCATAGTGATATCTCATTGGTGGTTTTAATTTGCTTTTCCCTAGTGGCTAATAATGTTGAACATCTTTACATGTGCTTATTTGCCATCCATATATCTTACTTTATGAAATGCTTTTCATGTCTGTTGACCATTTTCTAATTGGATTTTTTTTCTCTTTAATTTTAAGAGTTCTTTATGCAATCTAGATACAAATCTAGATCTTTGTCAGATCTATGGCTTGCAAATATTTTCTCCCAGTCTGTGGCTTGCTTTTTTATCCTCTGAACAGGGTCTTTCACAGAGCAAAATTTTTATTTTACTTATTTTCATTTTTTACTTTCACGTTTTTACATTTTTTACTTTTTAAAGTTTATTTATTTATTTTGAGAGACAGAAGAGAGAGAGAAAGCAAGTGGGGGAGGGGCTGAGAGAAGGAGAGAGAAAGAGAATCCCAAGCAGACCCTGCACTGTCTGCACAGAATCAGATGTAGGGCTTATACCCACAAAACACAAGATCATGATCTGAGCGAAAATCAAGAATCGGATGCTTAACCAACTGAGTCACCCAGGCTCCCTGCAAAAGTTTTAATTTTGCTGGAATCTCAGTTATCATTGTTTCCTTGATGGATCATGCCTTTGGTATTATACATAAAAACTTTCCCTAGCTCTACTTCCCTGTATTAGTTTCCTAGGGTCGCCAAAACAAATCACCACAAACTTGGTGATTTAAAGAAGAGTAAACTATTTTCACCTCCTACTATGGCCGAATATTCACTAATTATTTTTTCTGTATGCCATTTCCTGTCACCTCTCTAAATATAACAATTATTCTTAAGTCCCCTCCCCCACCCTTTTTTGGCTATTAGCTTTGTTTCCTTGGGTGTAAATTCTTCTATTTGTTGAAGTTGTGGCCTATGTCAGATTATGTCTGTTGGTACTCAGCCCTATATCTATTTTTCTATATTCCCTTTCACTCCTGAAGCTGGTCTGAAAGGACATATCCTAGACTCCCTTGCCAGATGAGCTCCTGTTAGGTTCTGCGAAGGAGAGACAGCTGTGTAAGATTGAAAGGAGCAAAACAGAGAAGATTTGTGTTTCTGGTGGTGCCCCGGGTGGTGTCAGTGGCCCTAGCTGCTCTTCACTGCAGTGGGGGAGCCTCTAGGAGTACAGTGAGGGTAGGCTTACAGGCTATGGCCCAGGGGCAGGGGCCGCTTCCTGATCTCTGGGCAACACCCTCTCCTTTCCTTTGCTTCTCCAGCAGTTCCAAAATGATTGTGGAAAATTCTTGGACTCAAACAGTACTTTGGTATCAGGAGGGGCCCCAGGACACAGGTTCTCAAAGCTATGAATCTAGGGTTGCTTATCTGGCCTTCTTGCCAATGGAAGTGCATTACTGTTAGTCCAAAGCATGAGTGGGAAAATAGGTGCTTAAATTAGTATCTGAAGTTGCACTTGGATGAAGTGCAGTTAGAGCCAGACTTTTTCCTTTTATAGCCAAGAATTTTTTCCTTTCTTGCCATTTATAGGTATTTGGGGAAGGAGCAGAAGGCTGCAGGGTATGCTGTCTGCTGCCTTGCTCCAGTGTTCTGGATTATTTTTCAAAACATAGTAATTATGCTTAATTATTTCGATTAAGATTATTTTTTGAAATCACAATTAAGCGAAAAATATATGGCGATATTTAGCCATACTTACAGGAAACTTAGTCATGCAGCCTGCTGTTTTAATATTGCAATTCACAAGCTGACAGGGGATTGAACTGTAGCCATCATCACTACCTAGAGTGAAATGATCACACTAATGTGATCATTTCCTCTAGGGTGTGACAGTTCCGTCCTGGGAAAGAAGACTAGCCTCAGGGCACTCCTGGCTGAATGCTCTTCAGTTACAGTCTCTGAGCCCCTATGCCACAGAATTGCCTCTTTCCACATGGTGACCTTTGTAGTGGATGGCAGATTTCTCTGAGGTCTCAAAATGACAGGCTTTCACAATGTCACTGGCTGACAGCCAGACCCAGTGCAGTCCTGTTGTGCTTTTGGGGCTAAAGTCATTCCACCTTGTGCAACAGTTAAAGCCTGCTGTAAACAGCTGCATTCCCAGAAAGCCAGGAGAAAATGGTTTTTTTTGGGGGGGGCGGGGGCAACCCGAAAGCTACACTAAAGTACAAGAGTAAATCTTAGGGTTTCATAGTCCATCAGGAAAAATGAGGGACATGAGGTATTAGAAAGCATACGAGTCTTGTAGTCAGACTGATCTGGCTCAAATCTTAGATCTGTGCCTTGGCCAAGTCACTTTATCTCAAAGAACTCCAGATGCTTTATTTGTAAAATATGAGACAGCCGGGAAGATTAAATATGATCACTTCCCTATTCATTTATTCAACATTTTTTATTGCCTACCTTGTACCAGATCATATTCTAGGGGCCAGGGGAGACAACACTGAAAAGGCAAAGCTCCTGTTCTCATGAGGTTCCTACTGTAGTGAGGAGAGACAGATAGTAACACAAACCAAAAGTGACGTAATTGAGAGTAGCTACCATTTCTGTTTTCTCTTTGGTCCAACCTACCTGGCAAACTATATTAAACCTTGTTTTCCCTGGCCCCTTATCTAAGCCAGTGGGCCCTTGGAAAGGGACTCATGACTCCAATCTCAATGGCCTAATGTGACTTTTTTTTTAAATGTTTATTTATCTTGAGAGAGACAGAAAGAGAGCACATGTGCTTGCATGCATGAGCTGGGGAGGGGGAGAGAGAGAGAGAGAGAGAGAGAGAGAGAGAGAATCTCAAGCAGGCTCTGTGCTGACAACAAGGAGCCCGACGTGGGGCTTGACCCCATGACTGTGAGATCATGACCTGAGTCAGAATGGAGTCAGATGCTTAACCACCCAGGTGCCTCATCATGTGACTTCTCTAGAAAATTTGCATATCAGCAGGAGGCCTTAGGTCAGACTTTTACTTCACTTTGCTGTGAACTTTTAGGCTCTGTGTGGCCAGCAGAGGTGGTGTTTGGGGACAGGCAGACACTTGCCTACCTCTGCCTGAGAACATTCTGTTTCTGAATGTCTTGTAGAAGTTGCTGCTGGGATCCTGAGTCCTAGCTGGGGTCGTGATTTAATGCCTGAGAATTCATGGCTTGCAGGGGCCAGCTCTGATCCTGCATTTAAAAACAAAACATGGGTTTGCCAAGAAAGAGTCTAACGTGATGAATGTTGCCATTTCAAACCTAAGCCTTCTAGCAACACCTATGTAGGTGGCAACCTCTGGTCTTCCAGGCCAATCCCATCCCAGAGCGGGGTTCACCAATAGGTAGATTAAGCAATATGCCTAAGGCACTGGCAAAATGAGGACTCACATACCCATAAAAAGTTAGTTTTCAAAACGTTATCTGGAATTTTGGAACCAGAAAATCTTGAAAGATATTCTAATATTATATCTTATGTAAGTTCTCTGTTGTGTTGAATTTGAATAGGTTTGGGGGCTCCATAATCTTTTGGAATGCAGGGTCTCTAAAGATCTTAATGTGGCCCTGCCACCCACCGCTTCAGAAACTTCCCTCTACCTCAGTTCTCAGAATGAACACACAAAGTCTTCCCCACATCTGAGGTCCAGGCCAGAGAGTGGAGGATATGTTCTATGTCTTTCTTTATTGCAGCATTCTCCCTTCTGAAGTGGTGTGTCTGAACCACAAAATGTCACACTTCATCATGCATAGTGATGCAGGAGTGTGGTGGTGGTAATCGGGGTCCCTGACTTATTAGGGCAAAGCTATGGGGAGAGGGAGGTCCCCTGGACCACTGGGCAATTCATTTTACAGGAGGAAGTTTCTCCCACAGATGGAGAGATAGCTTGTAGCTTGCTTTCCTTTCTCCAGTCTTGACCCTTGTCCCATCTTCTACTGCTATTGTAGGAAGCCAAAAAAAAAAAAAAAAAAAAAGGAGCCAAGACCTGAGAATGTGAATGTTGTGACTGTGGATCCACTTGGCTTCCCAAGCCCAAGGGGGGTTGCAACAGGTTCCCCAGAGTGGAGACCTGAGGCAGCTGCCAGGGGCAAGGTGCCCTCCCACTGGCCTCTGGCCCTTACAGGGTTAGCCAATGGGAAGAGACAACTGTGGGGTGGGGACCGCCTGCCCCCATGAGTACCAGGCTGCTGAGGCTGGACCATCTCCTCACTTCCATCCTGACTGCAGTCTGTGGGTCTGATTCTACACCTGAGGGTAAGATCAAGTTGATCACGGTTCCAGGCCGGGGGTGGGGATGGCTGCCTTGCAATGGAGCCTCTGGCTGGGGTATGCCCAGGCTCTCTTGTACAGGCAAAACTCTGGTGAGGGCAGCACTGGTGGAGGCAGACAGGCCTTGGGCTTCTTTCTTGATTCTCCCACAGCTCCAAGAGTAAAGGAGCTGTTCCTCTGGTGAAAATCTTGAATTTTGCCCAATTCACTCTGTGGCAAGATGCCTACCCAGAGAAAAGGTTGGGATCCGTGAGGAAAGAGGGATGGTCCAGTGATAGAGTTCAATTAAATAAGAAGAGAAGGAAATAAAGCACTCCTCAGCTTGACCAGGTAGGCAAGGAAAGTAGGCAGCTCGGGGATAGCCTGAGCTCTGACCTCAGGTTGAGTCTGGAACCCAGCTCTGCTACTTGACTCTTCTCAGCAAATATCGATTGAGAAAGTTCTATAGGCCAGACATTGGGTAGACTTGCAAAGATGAGTGAGACATAATCATTGTCTGGATTTGAGGGAATCTGTAAATATGGGGATGTGGGGATATCTCACAGGACGATTGAGACATTCAAATGAAGTCATGCAAGCTTGGCATATACTGAAAACTTAGGAAAATCTTATTTTTAGAAGACATTTTCTGGCCGAAACCAATGGGTCTGCCTGGCCTTTGCCACACCCGATCCTGCTGGCCCCAGCAAGTGCTGTGCCTGAGGCATCTGGTTGTTTTCAGTGTAGGAGGCAGATGTCAGAGCAGGAAGGATTTTAGAGATCAGGCCATCCCTCTTGTGTCAGTGGATGTGGATCCCTGGTCTGGAGAGGTTCTGGTTTTCAGACCAGTCCTCACAGGGAATGCAGCCACCTCACTCCTGGTGACTCCCTCCACTAGGGGTAAGGCCAGCTCCTCCAGACAAGGTAGTGGAGCAGGGGAGCCCTTTATGCGGGTAGAACATGCCCAAAGGAGCATGAAGGTGTCAGCTTTGCTCTTGAAGCAGAGAAATAGAAATGGAGCCCTTCAGCTCGATTGGCAGTCCTTGTTGCCTTCCTCCCTTAACTCTTGAGGAGTTGTAGAGAGAGACACAGGACTTGCTTCTTGTCCTTTCTAAGGTGGCTGCAGGGACAGACTTTCCACCTACTCCTTGTCAAGCCAAGAGATTAGTGGCCCGACTTGGCTGAAGTCAGAAGGTAGAAGCTTTGGAGAGCAGAAATTTTCACTCAGGATTTTTTTCATATGGAGAGCGACTGATTCTAAAAATGCATTGGAGGGATTTTCAGCTTTACTAGTTCTTGAGAGAGTGTGTGTGTGTGTGTGTGTGTGTGTGTGTGTGTTGGGCATAGGAATGCTGACAGCTCTCCTAGGGTTGAGTGAAAGCTTTCAGGTAAGGGGTGCCTTGGTGGCTCAGTCAGCTAAGCATCTGACTTTGGCTCAGGTCATGGTCTCATCGTTTGTGAATTCAGGCTCCTCATTGAGCTGTCTCCTGTCAGCACAGAACTCGCTTCAGATTCTCTGTCCCCCTCTCTGACCCTCCCCTTCTCTCTATCTCTTAGAAATAAATAAAAATTTTTAAAAGGATAAGATTCTCTCTCTCCCCTGCTCATACTCTCTCTCAAATAAAAGAAAAAAAAAAAAAAAAAAGAAAGAAAGCTTTCAGGTAATCCTCCTGGGAGCTAGACCAAACTGAGTTGATTCCTGATTCTGTCATTCATCATTAGGTTGTACCATGTGAAATGGTACTCCCAATACTCTACCACTTTAACCTTAAAAATGGCGAATGCATATAACCCACAAGAGTTGTATGATTTTTTTTCCTCCCCAGCCGCCCTGCCCTGGATACTAAGAATTGCGTGATCTTAAGCCAACATCTTGGTCTCTTCAAGTCTCAGATTCTTCTCTATAGTAGAATCAAGAGCAGGGCCGTGGGGAAGGTTACAAGAAATCAAGTTTGTAAGTGCCTTATGTAATTTCTACTCCAAAGTATCCTTGACCAATTTCAAAGTGTTCTCACGTCCCTCCACTTACCTGATCGCGTTCAGTAGATTCCAAAGCTGAGTCTGAGAGGCTTTTTAGAGGCAGTGTAATGTGATGGGAAGCTTACCGGTTTGGAAGTCAGAACAGGAATCTCTCAGGGGTCATGTCCTTAATGTCTCAGTTTCCCCATCTCTAAAGTTGGGATTATTTTCCTTACTTCATGGAGTTCTTGTAAAAATTAAAATAAGTAATAAATAAAATAATGTGTGAAAGCTGCTAGTGTGGGAGCTGGCCTCTATGAGGATCTAATAAGTGCTTTCTCCTTAACCTCCTGTTTGTAGAAGCAGGGCAGGGGTGAGATGATTTCTGGGGTTCATTTGGCTCTCAGGGACTGAGTGATCTGTGCTTTAATGCCCTTTCCTGCTGCAAGGGTTGGCACAGATTTGCTGACCTTTCCCCCCCGCCATACTGCTCTGTTTCCTGCCAGCCCTAAAGGAGACTCTGTCCTGCATTTCGTAGGATTCTGCTGTTGTTACTGAAATTCCAGCAGGTGAAAGTGGAATTTCCTGTGTATTAAACAATTTTTTTTAACATGTATTCACCTTTAAGAGTGAGAGAGACAGAGTGTGAGCGGGGGAGAGGCAGAGAGAGAGAGGGAGACACAGAATCCGAAGCAGGCTCCAGGCTCTGAGCTGTCAGCACAGAGCCTGATGCAAGGCTTGAACTCACAGATCGTGAGATCATGACCTGAGTTGAAATCAGACACTTAACTGACTGAGTCACCCAGGTGTCCTGGAATTTCTTATAAATTTTAGCATTGAAAATGAGAGATCATAATATGGCCCTTTAGGATCCAGAGAACACCATGGCCATCCCTCATATAATTCTTTTTTTTAAATTTAATTTTATTATTATTATTTTTTGATATTGAATTTATTGTCAAATTGGTTTCCATACAACACCCAGTGCTCATCCCAACAGGTCCCCTCCTCAATGTCCATCACCCACCTTCCCCTCCCTCCCACCCCCCATCAACCCTCAGTTTATTCTCAGTTTTTTTTTATTAATTTTTTTTAACGTTTATTTATTTTTGAGACAGAGAGAGACAGAGCACGAACGGGGAAGGGGCAGAGAGAGAGGGAGACACAGAATCGGAAGCAGGCTCCAGGCTCTGAGCCATCAGCCCAGAGCCGGATGCGGGGCTCGAACCCACGGACCGCGAGATCGTGACCTGAGCTGAAGTTGGACGCTTAACCGACTGAGCCACCCAGGCGCCCCTATTCTCAGTTTTTAAGAGTCTCTTATGGTTTCATATAATTCTAAGAATGAATGGATCCATGCCTATACACGGTGTACCATGAGAGCCAGTGCAGTAGAAAGAACTCGGCCTTTGGATTTTAAAGTGCATCTCCACACTCTTCCTTGTTATGCATGGGCAGAAGTTATTAATCCTCTCTGGTCCTGGGATTTGTCGTGTGGGAACTGAGTCCTACTTCCTGGAGTAGTAGGGCTGAAATAAGATTAAAGGGCAGGTGGATGTACAGTGGTCCATAGCAGGTGGTCCATAAATATTTGTTAGTTTCCCTTCTCTTGACTTATATGTATGGAAGTTTATAAAATGCTTCAGACTTTTAATCAACTGGTTCTCACAATAAGATTGTGAAATAGGTTGCGTAAGGATTAATATCATTAATAATCATTAATAATATCATTAATAATTTGGAGGCAAAGAACATGAGATTTGGGGGTGGGGTGGAGATAAGTAAGTCAGCCAGCGAGTTAATGGTGGAGCCTAGACGAAAAGCCAGAGCACTTGCATCATAACCTGGAGGGCTTTTCATTCTATTTTTTCTTATGTCCCCCATCCCATGGAGTGGAATATGAAAAGGCAGATGTGTAATCCTGATGCATTTTTTTTCCTCTTCTGAACTATGCCTAAGACTCTATTTTTGGGCTTTGGAAGACCAGAATTTGATTTCCAGCTCCTCCTCGTTTAAGAGCTCTAGGCTCTTGGGTGAGTCACTTAACTTTCCTGAATCCGCTTCCCTCATCTCTAAAATGGGTACAGTCATAGCTAACATTTATTAAGCACTGACATGTGCCATGCCCTGTTCTAAGTACGTTATATGGATTACGCCTCTTAATCCTCCAACAAATACATGACTGAAACACATTATAGGTAAGAACAAATTATTCTCACCCGAGCACCAGATCATAGAGCATGTGATGTCCTTCTCTTTCACACCATCTCTCAAAATGGTTGTGAAGATTACATGAGACATTTTAGGCAAGAAGTTTACAAATGGAGTTCTACAGAAACAGAATTACAAGTGTAGCTTGGGAATTAGCTTCATGATCCATATAAGAGTTTTCTCTGCAGACACCATTGAGTCTTAGATTACAGTTTCGTTTAATAGTGTTCTCCGCTGTAGAAATAGAAATCTCTCAAAATCAAAGCGTAACAATTGCCATATCTAAGCAAAGAACACAGATAATTTTGGAATACATTTTTTTTAAGAGACACTTCTGCACTGGCCTTCAATTGTTATCAATTGCCGCTTTTTCCACTCAGAACTAGGTTAGAAGACAACTTTCTTCTGCAACCAGAATCTGTTCTTAGAACAAGAAAATTCCTAGAATCGTGCACCCATCTTCACCCCAACCCCCCTTTTTAATTTTTTTTAATGTTTATTTATTATTGAGAGACAGAACATGAGCATGGGAGGGGCAGAGAGAGGAGGAGATGCAGAATCCAAAGCAGGCTCCAGGCTCTGAGCTGTCAGCACAGAGCCCGACGCGGGGCTCGAACTCACAAACCGCGAGATCATGACCTGAGTTGAAGTCGGAGGCCCAACCAACTGAGCCACCCAGGTGCCCCGCTCCACCCCACCCCTTTTTTCAGTACCTCCTCCACCCCATGCCACTGTCATGGAACCCAGACTGGTTGTCACTGTTAGTGGAAAAATCTGTCCATAACGCCAAAGTGTTGAGGGCTCAAAGCCTTCCCTAAGGCTGGGAGAATAGAATCTTGATTTTTCAAAGAGGAGGAGGAACCAGAGAACCCAGAGACCTTCTTACATCACACTCCCCCCAACAGTTTGGAGACAGCCCCCAATCTCCTTTTATCTTTGGGTCTTTCCATAGCTGCCCCCACCAATTCTCGCATTCTGGATTCTCTCTTCCCATCTCCCTGTGGAAAAGGACACAGCCTCATAGATTCTGCCCTCCTCATTTCTGGAGAAAGCAAGCACAGAACCTCTCAGAGGTCTTCTTGGGACTTGTAATGCTAAGCCCAGAAGGAGAAAGAATGAAGGTGACAAATAGTGAGAAATTTCCAATGCATATGAAGTCTTCAAAGCCTCAGAACAAGCATTCTTCCTAAACACAAAAGGGGCTTGGCTGGCCTCTCCTCCTTGGCTTCTAATCTCACTCACCTCTTTCTTCTTATTGTGGGGCAAACCAAGCCCATGCTGTGTCTCATTTTATTTTCAGGAGCTATGGACTACGCCCTCCTGAGCCCTTGAAATCAGTAGAGGGCGACAACGGTACATGTAGATGGAAAGAGTGAGACTTGGCTAGAGATTCACCACCACTGCGGAGGGGACAGAGTCTGTCCAGTCCTTTCTGCCTCAGCTGCCATGTTTCCTCAGTTTCTACCCCTCCTTCTATCAGTCTACCTCATTCTCAATTCTCATGTTATTTATAAGATCATATTTGTTCTCTGCTAAATGATCTATCAGCTCAATAGAGAGGGAGAAGATGAACTGAAAGTGTCTTTAAACAGCCAGTCTTCAAATAGGGAGAAATCATTTGAGTATTTTAGATCACAGCTTACACCAAAACAAAATATCGAAGATGAATTAAAGAGTGAAATTTAAAATATATCAAACATAGGAGGGTAAAAAAATAGAATATTTACCAAAACATAGAATGGCTGAGAACTGTTTAAAACTTAGAGGCAAAGAAAAATATCAGCAGAGTTGACTCTAAAAACTAAGACTTCTGCCACTTCAAAATCAGGATAAACAGAACAATAATCTACAGAATAATCACTTAAGAAAATAGTCATGGCATATACGATAAAGTGTTGGCGTAAAGAGCTCACACAAATTGATTCAAAAGCACATGGGGCGCCTGGGTAGCTCATTCGGTTGTATGTCCGACTTTGACTCAGGTTATGATCTTACAGTTTGTGAGTTCGAGCCCCGTGTCGGGCTCTGTGCTGACAGCTCGGAGCCTGGAGCCTGCTTCGGATTCTGTGTCTCCCTCTCTGTCTGCCCCTCCTCTGCTCACTCTCTGTCTCTCTCTCTCTCTCTCTCAAAAATAAATAAACATTAAAAAAATTTTTTTAAAAAGCACATTGTGTCCCTAATAAATTAAGTGACAAAAACCACTAACAGATTGTATAATGAATGGGGAAATTAAATTGGGATAGGAAATTAAGTTAGAAAACTGGACTTTGATAAAATGTACAACTCACTAATGATCGAAGTAGCCAGGTACCATTTCTTTTGTTCCCTAAACTAACAACAACAAAAATAGGTTTTTAAAAATTTTGCTGGTGAGAGTAGTTAATAGGCTCTCTTATACACACACTAACACACGACCTAGTAACAGTATAACAAACTGCAATTTGGAAATATGCATCAAGAGCCTTAAAAATGTTCATACCTTTTGGTCCGCTAATATTACTTCTGAGAATATGTCATGACAGAACATGAGTTGTGGATAAGCTCCATGACCAAGGATATTAGTTATGGATTTTAAAATAATACTTTAAAATGAAAGTAAGCTAAAAGTTGAACACAATAGAAATGGTTCCGTATAGTTGGCTATATCCACTTGAGGAAGGAGCACATACACCGTTAAAATGATGATTATGTGAACTAGAAAATAACAAGGCAAAAATTGGGAATGAATTTGTGCACAAAGTACATTTTTCATTATGTTTAAAAATAAACAGAGAACGTCTTGGGACTGGGGATCCTTTTGTTTTCTGTGGTTTCCAAGATGTTTATGTTATTAGTTTTAGTGAATACATGTGTGTGTCTATATCTACACCTACATCCATATCTCTCTCTCTATCTATGAAAAATGAATATATATGAATGAATGATGGGTTGGTTGTATCACATTGAGAGGGCACTATAGACCCCAGGTGATGGGACATAGAAATGGGATTCTAGACGCCATGCACCTCTTTGGGGGTAAAATTGCCAATCAGGGTCTTTCCTGCATCCCTCATGGAGGAACTGTTTCCTGAAACCAAACCCAATTCTGGAGACGTTGCATAACCCTTGAGAGATAAGCATATTGATGAAAAATAGTGAGTGCTCAGAGTAGAAAAATACACACAGGCTGTGTTTAACTTAGAAGCATGTTCTTGGGATTAGGCACCTTTCACACTCCACAGAGGGTTTTAGTAATGACTGTGATCCAGGATCCTTTTTCCTTTCTGTGGTGCTTTCTCTCGACTCCTTGGTGAGAGAAGGTTGAGAAGACCAAGAAGCTGGCTATCAGAGGCAGGGGACTAAGATCACCCTGATATCAGAGGCAGAAACTGGGAAGGGACGAGTATCATCTTCTAGGAGGGGGATATGAAGGAACGGTTCTGGAAAGGTGTCCCCGGCCACCTGTACCACTTGAACTTTTTGCTAGGGCTCCCAGAAGACACATTTAAAATCCACTCCCCTCTCCATCCTTCTTTCCCTCTTCCTACCTCCTTCCCTCCTCTCTCTGGCTCTTTTTCCCTTTCTTTTCTTCCTCAGAAAGTATTTATTTAGTCCCTACTCTGTGCTGGTAGTATGTCAGTCTTCATCCCTGGTACCTGTGGTTTAATGGGAGAAATGAATGAGCAAATCAGCAATTACAGTGTAGTGCAGGAAATGCAATGTTAGAGGTAAGTGAGGGCACTGGGGGGGGGGGGGTGCAAAGGAGGAGCAAACAACCCAGATTGGGGAGGGAGGATTTCCTGAAAAAGAAGACATCCCCACTGTGTCCTGAAAGCTGCATAGGGATCAGGGAGGTAAGGAAGTGCTGCTAAGTGTGACCCAGGCAGAGTCAGTGCATATCCTCATGGGACAGTGTGTCTCTGGTTGTCTGACTCAGGGAAAGGCTGTGTGTGTGTGCCTTGTGTGAGCGTGTGTGCACTCATGTGTATGTATGTGTGTGTGTGTGTGCAATACCCAAATGATCTAGGAAATGGGGAGAGGAAGAAAGAATGAAAGAGAAAGAAGGAAGAACAGACATAGAAATGAAGGAGAGGGAAGTAGAGAAGATAAAAGGAGGCAGAGAGAGAGAGAGAGATTGGTTAGAGTTGAAGGAGAGGATCTGAGCCATCATCCTTGGAAAACTCAAGGGATAGATTCTTGACAAATGGACTCTTGGAATTCGATCTAAGGAGGCTGGTCCTGTGCTCAGACATGAGGTAATTGGAAAAGTGTTGTCCTGCCCTCACTGAACTCACCATCTGTTGAGGAAAGGAGATCATACACAAAGAATAATGCTAAGTATTATAAATTTCAGGGCAGAAAGAGATCAAGGTGGGTGGAAATTTTTAGAACAGTCTTCCGGAAGAAGTGAGTGTTCAGAGAGCAGGTCTCAGAAGTGGGTGCTGCTGAGATGGCCCTGGTCTTGCATAGGTCCTGACGGGGTGTGCTGTGTGGGGTCTGCTCGCAGGGCTGACGGTGCGGATCTGGGTTCCAGGCCTCAGGATGCTGTTGCTACGAGCTGTTCTATTGCTACTGGTCCTGCCCATTCGCGGCCAGGAGTCCGAGACAGAAGGGCCTGGCGTCGTGGTTCCCCTGCCAAAAGGGGCCTGCACAGGTTGGATGGCAGGCATCCCGGGGCATCCCGGCCACAATGGGACCCCAGGCCGGGATGGTAGAGATGGCACCTCGGGTGAAAAGGGTGAGAAAGGAGATCCAGGTAAGAACAAGGTTTTCGGCTTCCATTGTCATAGACTTCTGTGGGGTGGAAGAGGCATTAGCTATTGACTAAGGCCTCGACACAGGGAGGAAGCAAATTTGTTTTCTGTGACCCACAAGCAACCCGAAATGGATTTGGGTTCACCTCTGAGAATAGGTGGTACCTGTAAAATTAGTACGCTCAACTCTGCTCTAGCCACATCACGTTCTCTGTACCTTTTCCCATCCCCACCTCATCCGTCACTATGCCCAATCTGTTCACATTCATGTTACCCTTCATTTCCGCTAACTTTCCATTCCACCCAGGGGCATTCACACATAATGCACACTCTTACAGCTCACGGTCCTGCTCCTGGGGAGCTCTTGGTCTGATTAAGGACATAAGTCTAATGCACAAAGCTGTTAAGGATTACTACGAGAAAGCCTATTCCAAATATGCCAAGTTGAATGTGGACTAATGCCCGAAGTACGGAACCGAGACAAAATGCTCTCAATGCAGATCCGGATTATTAACAATGAAGGCTTTAAGAAGGAGGTGGGACTGGAGCCAGGCCTTAAAGGATGGGTAGACAGAATAGAGAGAGGGCATTCCAGACAGAGGGGATAGAAGTATGGTTGGTTGAGCCAACACGTGAAGGGCTGGCAGGGTGGAGGGTCTATGATGGAGACTTACAGGGAATGAGGTTGGAGATGAATTAACGGGAGCCTGCTGTGGGATGTAGAAGGAGAAGGTATAACTCACCTCTTTGGGAGCCCCCATCTCTGCTCGTCGGGCAAGTTGTGGGTAAGGGAGATAAGGACGGTGTTTTAGGTTAGAACTAACCTAGGCAGGAGTTCTGTTTCTGTGGTCACTGAAGTCTTCTCGTTCTCTAGGTCTTGTTGGTCCTAAGGGTGACACTGGTGAAACTGGAGTAACTGGGGTTGAAGGTCCCCGAGGTTTTCCAGGAATCCCAGGCAGGAAAGGAGAACCTGGAGAAAGTGCCTACGTATACCGCTCAGCGTTCAGTGTGGGATTGGAGAGCCGGGTCACAGTCCCCAATGTTCCCATTCGCTTTACCAAAATCTTCTACAATCAGCAAAACCACTATGATGTTACCACTGGAAAATTCCACTGCAACATTCCCGGGCTATACTACTTCTCCTACCACATCACAGTCTACTTGAAGGACGTTAAGGTCAGTCTCTACAAGAGAGACAAGGCGATGCTCTTCACCTACGACCAGTACCAGGAGAAGAATGTGGACCAGGCCTCTGGCTCTGTGCTCCTCCATCTGGAGATGGGCGATGAAGTCTGGCTCCAGGTGTATGGGGATGGGGACTCTAATGGGCTCTATGCAGATAACGTCAATGACTCCACCTTTACAGGCTTCCTTCTCTACTATGACACCGTTTGATCACAACTAACTTAGAACCTCCACTGGGCCAGACAACCAAAAGTGAAAGAACAGTCTACAGGTTCTCAGTGTAGTTAGGAGATTAATTTTACTACCTAGTTGGAGGGCTCTGAACATTATTCATTCATTTACTCATTCATTCATCAAGTCCTTTAAAAAAAATTATATACTATGTTCCTGAAGAAGACATGGTCCCTGGTCTCAAGGATCTGCTATGTAGTAGCAATGAAAGGTTAATAACATTTCCTGGGGTGCTTTGCACACATGGCAAGATACCTGACTACCATAAAGTATTTCACAGTGTTATTCTGTGTCTATTGTTTTTCCTCACATTAATCCAATCCTGCGAGGTACACAGGAAACATATTATTCTCCTCTTTTCGCACTTGGGTTCTGAGCCTGAGAGTGACTGCCTAAGGTGACACAGGTATTAGGTGGCAGAGTTCGAAATCAAACCCAGGTCTAGAGACCTTCTCCCCTAGACCCTGCCCTTGTTTAGGAGTACACGGCCTCTTGGGAGTGTTGGTAAGGAGTCAATCACCCAGCTCATCTGAGGGCCTCCGAGTTGGCTTTCATGGTGAGTTATGCCTTTCCCCGGTAGAGCTGCATCAGAGAAGGTGATTCTATGGCTATGTCCCATCCCAACTGGACTACTAATGGCCCCTGACTGACTGTACTTTGGCTTCTCTGTGTCTTTCCTCATGCTCTTCTCTCTAGCTCAGAAAGTGACTTCGATCTCCACAGGCTGAAATCCTCCCTGTTCCTCAGAGCCACCTAGTCAGGAAGCTTCTCTGATGGGCTCGCTCTTTCCTGCAAACCTTCCGCACACACTGTGCCCATATGCCCCACTATATGTTATGCTAGATGAGAGTCCTGAATGTGAAAGACATCCTTCCTCCAGGCCAGGGATGACTGATGGGAAAGAACTGAGCTTCCCTCACCACCGAGTCCCTTTGCAGGTCCTTGATAAATGCCTCATGAAGACCAACCTTTGGAATCTCATCCCTATGCAGAATTATCTCCAGTTCAGTCTCTCCATATAACTAAACCTGATCTATGAAAACATTTTCATTTTAGGAACTCCCTGAATTTAAGCACCTAATCCTTGTTCCACTGAATAGTTAGACTCTTTTCTACTGAGGTTTGGGATGACTGTGCTTTCCAGAATACTTAAAGAATTTTCCCTCAAGGAAGTAGCTTCCATCCACAATGCAGAACACACAAAGGAATTTGGAAACCATTCTTTCCTTCAGCACCAACAGGGTCTGGCAAGACCTGGACCTTCTGAATCTATTCTTGTTCTTTAAGTGTTAAACAAAGAAGAAAAGAAGGAAAAAAAAAAAGAAAAAAAAAGAACTATCTGAGGTGATGGGCATGGTAATTAACTTGATTGTGGTGATCATTTCACCATTTTTATCTATAGCAAATCATCACATTATACATCTAAATATACACAATTTTAATTGTCAAAATATTCCAAAAAAAGAAAACAGGTGATTGATCGTGGTACATATCTTCCCAGGAGACAATAGCTTGAATAAAGCTTTTCAGAGTTTTTAGCAAAAGTAGAGTCAATAACAGCGTTCTTCATAAACAGAAAGGGGAAACGGTTTTGTTGCTTACAGTTTTAAATTCTGAATGATTCCCTTTTGCATGTGTATTGCTAATCATGAAGCCATTATTATTTCTACATGCAAAGCCCTGTCTTTTAAAATGTTTGCATACCATCATTGTCTACAAGTAAAGGTACTCTTCAGCATTAAAAGTAGAAGCACTTGAGTCCCACGAAAGAGATGGGGTTTAGAGAGGAAGGAGTAAACTGTGTGTGAGGACTCCATGTTATGAACGACAGAAAACCCAACTGTAACTTGAGAGGAAAAAAAAAAAAAAGATTCCCTTGCACGATGGAAAATACCAGAGCAGCTGCTCTGTCATGAGGCAAGGCTTAAACCAGAGGCTCAAGTGATATCAAAGACCTTTTTCTATCTGTTCTTCTACTCTGCCTTCAGCAGTGTAGGCTTAACACCCAGGCTCTACACCGTATACTTCTAGACTTTTCCTCAGGATATCAAAAGACTGACTGGTAGGGTTGCCTGGGTGGCTCAGTAGGATGAGCGTCTGACTCTTGATTTTGGCTCAGGTCATGATCCCAGGGTCATGGGGTTGAGCCCCGCTTTGGTCTCTGTGCTGAGTGTAGAGCCTGCTTGGGATTCTCTCTCTCCCTCTCCCTCTGCCCTTTCTCTGCGTGCACACGCTCTGTCTCTCACTCTCAAAAGAGAGAGAGAGAGACTTAAAAAAAAACAAAAGACTGACTGGTAGCGTGCCAGCTCTGGCACCCTCCCATCCCACCATCTGGCTAAAGGGATATCCTCTTTTCTGGTGGTTCCCAAGGAGGAGAGTGGAAGTTCTCTTTTCCAGAAGCCCCAGCAACTATGTCTTTGCACGCCATTGGCTCTGGCTACATTGTATGCCCATCTATGACCAATTATTTCGCTCAGGAGGATGGACTATATTTATTGACATAAGTTGATTATGGCTCAAGCTGAAGAAAGGGTATTTTCTCTAAAGCAAAACAGGAGACAGTTACCAGAAGTGGGAGAGTGGATGATGAATTGCAAAAACACCTGCCCACAATAAACTCTCAGTGGCATGTTTGAATTTTCTTAGGTTTCTCAGGGAGATATTGCTGGAAAATTACTATTGGTTTTCCCTAAAATTTCAACAAGTAGCTAATGTCTGGCCATGCTCACAGTCCCACATCTGGGTAAGGTGGCTTCTTCACAGCACTGGACATAGTGCCACACTCACCGTAAGCTCCCTGGAGCAGGGTTAGTTCTTTGTGGAAACAGAGCCAATCTGCCCAATACCTCCTGAGAGAAGTTGTGGCCAATATTTTAGGATTAGTGGTCCTGTGTTATCTTCATGGCCCCATCATATCTTCAAATAATACTTATGGGTTTGTTTATTTCTCTTCAGTTCTGCCGGCTTTTGCTTTATGTATTTTGGAGTTCTCCTATTAAGTACATACTCATTTAATATTATGTCTTCTCGGCGAGTTTACTTTTTATCATTATATAACGCCTTTATTTATCTCCGGTGATTTTCCCTATTCTGAGGTCTATTTTGTCTGGAATTTATATAGGCACTCTAGCTTTCTTTTGATTGCTGTTTGCGTGGCATATCTTCTTCCATCATGTTGCTTTAAATCTATGCGGTTGACTCTTGAACAGTGCGGGGTTTAGGGGTACCAACCCTCCACACAGTAAAAAAAATCTGTGTGTAAACTTGACTCTCCAAAAACTTGTCTACTATTGACCAGAAGCCTTAATGACAACATAAATTGTCGACTAACATGTGTCCTGTATATTATAGGTATGATATGCTGTATTCTTACAATAAAGTGAGCTAGAAAAAAGAACATGTTATTAAGAAAATTATAAGGAAGAGAAAATACATTTACATTATTTTATGTGTATTTATTGAAAAGGAATCTGTGTGTTAGTGGACCCATGCAACTAAAACCCATGTTGTTCTGGGGTGCCTGGGTGGCTCAGTCGGTTAAGCGTCCAACTCTTGTTTTTGGCTCACGTCATGATCTCATGGTTCACAGGTTCAGGTCCTGCGTTGGGCTCTGCCCTGGCAGTGCAGAGCCTGCTTGGGATTCTCTCTCTCTCCTTCTCTCTCTGCCCTTCCCTCCCCCACACCCCCCCCGCCACACTCTCTCTCAAAATAAATAAATGAACTTTAAAAAAGTAAAAATAAAACCCATGTTGTTCAAGGGTCAATTGTATTATTATACTTAAGATGTATTTTCTTATAGACTGCTTGTGATTGGGTCTTGTTTTTTTATCCCATCTGAAAACCTTCTCTTTTAATTGGTGTTTTAGACAATTCATATTGAATACAAGAGTTGTTATGGTTGGATTTAAGGCTACCATTTTGTTTTCTGTTTGCCTCCCATTTTATTCTCTTTCCTGACTTCTTGTGGATTGGTTGAATATTTCATAGTATTTCATCTTAATTTATTTATTGGATTTTTGTCTATGTGTTGGTGGTATTTTTTACTAGTTGTTCTAGGAATACAATGTATATGCCTAACTTTTCACAGTATAGTTAGAATTAATATTTTAGCACTTCAAATAAAATATAGATGCTTATGGGGCGCCTGGGTGGCGCAGTCGGTTAAGCGTCCGACTTCAGCCAGGTCACGATCTCGCGGTCTGTGAGTTCGAGCCCCGCGTCAGGCTCTGGGCTGATGGCTCGGAGCCTGGAGCCTGTTTCCGATTCTGTGTCTCCCTCTCTCTCTGCCCCTCCCCCGTTCATGCTCTGTCTCTCTCTGTCCCAAAAATAAATAAAAAACGTTGAAAAAAAATTTAAATAAAATATAGATGCTTATAATCAAATAGCGTTCTTTGTCCGGATCTCTTTACATTGTGGTCTCTATGTATATTACATCTATATACATTGAAACATTACAATGTTAAAACTTTTGCTATTAAAAGTCCTCCTCCACTAAGGGAGGCTGGAGCCAAGTAAGGTCTTGACTTATCCCAGCCTCTGAATTTTACTGTGCCTGGACTCGTTGTTGAGAATATATTACACCCTGTGCAGAGACTAAAAAAGTCAGCGTGACCCCACCCACAGGGACCAAACTGGAAATAGTAACCTCCAAATTCAGAAATTTTGTTCATCTAGTGTTTTACTCAGGAATTTCTAGAAATATCCAGGTTTTGAAGAATGTTTTGAAAGAATTAGACTTTTTTTCCTTTAACCTTTTAGTTCTCACTCGGGTATTTTATAGTAAGTAAACATGAGTTTGAACAAAATTCACATGTCTGGGGCACCTGGGTGGCTCCGTCAGTTAAGTGTCTGACTCTGGATTTCAGCTCAGGTCAGGATCTCATGGCTCATGAGTTCAAGCCCCATGTCAGGCTCTGTGCTGGCAGCACAGAGCCTGCTTAGGATTCTCCCTTTCCCTCTCTCTCTGCCCCTCCCCTGCTCTCTCTCTCTTTTTGTCTCTCTCTAATAAAGAAAAAAAAAAAGAGAAAAAATTCACATGCCCTTTGAACAAAAACCACATTTTCCCAAAAGGAAGCGAAGTGAGATCTCTTCAGTTTATCAGTTATGTGTGTTTTACAAGGTCAGTGTAAGTGGAGTCCCTGGGCCAAGATGAAGTCTTAGTGGGCAGTTCAGTCCGTGGTTAGAGTCAGGGCTGTGAACAGGCTCAGGGTCAGTGTGTGGTAAGGGCTACGTGTGGTGGACATCTACTGGATGTCCTGCCATTTCTCCCTGGTGCCCCCTCCCCACCACACCCCTCCCCCCACACCTCCCCCACCCCCCCACCCTCCCTACCCCCGGTCCTTCAGTTCAAGCAGTGAAGGTGGTCCATTCTGTGTTCCATTCTGATCTCTTTGTCCTAGAGGCTGTTGAATGAACCAGGGCAGGTGCTTGATCTAAGCCAGGCCAACCCAATTTCCCTCAGGAATATGAATGAGGATATATGCCAAACACGAAGATTCAAGGCTCATGGGTGGCTACCTTCTGCCAGACGGTCTAGAGAGAGAAGAGGCTCATCTTGGTGAAAGAACCAGTCTTAGGAACAGAACTGAAGGGATGCCTGGGTGACACAGTCAGTTAAGCGTCTGACCCTTGCTTTCAGATCAGGTCATGACCTCACGGTTTGTGAGTTTGAGCTCCGCATCAGGCTGTGCGCGGATGACGCGGAGCCTGCTTGAGATTCTCTCTCTCCTTCTCTTTACTCCTCCCCCCCTTATACTCACTTTCTCTCAAAGTAAATAAACCAACTTAAAAAAAAAAAAAGAAAGAAAGAAATAGAACTGAAAGTTGGAGGGAGAGTGAGAGCATTCTAGTTCCCAGAAGCTTTCCCCTTTTTGTTTCCATTCCTTCTTGACACAGCTGTATCGCTGCCCGTGGGTCCCCCGAGAACCAGTTCCTAGATTTTTGTACAATTTCTCCTTTTAACTTAAGCCAGCTTGAGTTGATTTCTGTTACAGTAAAACCTTGGATTGCGAGTAACTTGTTCTATGAGTGTTCTGCAAGACGAGCAAACATTGCTAATAAATTTTAACTTGATAAATGAGCGATGTCTTGCAAGAAGAATAGTACGTGACGCCGAATGTCGCGTGATCACAACTGAGCCAATGGTTCCTCTCTCTCTGTCTCTGTCTCTCTCTCTCTGTGGGATTGTGGGTGATTGTCTCCCATGCTCAGATGCTTAGTCTCAGGCCATGGTGTTTGGCAGAAATCAGTGATTTTTCAGAAGGTTGGAAGGTGCCTACAACTGGCCCTAGTGTATTTTTTGTCATTTCAAAGCGCCTACGGACAGACCTTTGCTTTTCCATACAAAAGTAAGCTTGGGAATGCTTTGCTTCATTCTAGGTCATTAGGTAGGTTTCTTGTTAAAGTTGAACAAAAGAAAAAGATTCCACTGAGCCAATAGATAGCAGTGATTCCGTTAGCGACAGTGAAAGTCGTCCTACACAATAACCCTCCTTTCTCTCATCTTCCTCACACAGGCCACGAAGATTTTCAAAGGTAAGGGCGGTTAATTTGTTTATTTTTCTTTATGTTTTGTATTTTCTTTGTGATTTTGTTTTACAGTATTGTAATCATTTTTATATGAATTTTTTTTGGGTTGTGGAACAAATCATCTGAATTTCCATTTTTTCTTATGGGGAAATTTGCTTTGATATACAGTGCTTTGGATTGCAAGCATGTTTCTGGAAATAATTATGGTTGCAAACTAAGGTTCTACTGTATTTGCATCCAAAGAATACAAGGGGTCAGAAATTAGTTTGTGACTCAGGAACCAGGCTGAGATCTAGTTAGGAAGAATACTTAGTAAAAAGGTAACATGGGGCGCCTGGGTGGCTCAGTCGGTTAGGCGGCTGACTTCGGCTCAGGTCATGATCTCGCAGTCCGTGAGTTTGAGCCCCGCGTCGGGCTCTGTGCTGACAGCTCAGAGCCTGGAGCCTGTTTCAGATTCTGTGTCTCCCTTTCTCTCTGACCTTCCCCCATTCATGCTCTGTCTCTCTCTGTCTCAAAAATGAATAAAGATTAAAAAAAAAAGGTAACAGAATTCCGTCATTAGACTGGAATTTAAAATAATTTTTTTTCAGAAAAAAAAAGAATTAAGTTGCTAAGCCCCATGAAATCAAACCTAGAACTCCAGTTTCATCTAGATTTATTTTATTTGCAATTAATTTCCTAGCTGGTAAATCTCTTGTGGGCTTAGACTTTCTATTTCATCTCTGAATTTTTTATAGAGATCATTTATTCATTCAGTAAATATTTATTGAGTTTCTGTGATGTGCCAGGCACATAATAATTTTTTTTTTTAAATAATAGCATTGAAAATGATATAAAGGGGCACCTGGGTGGCTCAGTCGGTTAAGTGTCTGACTTCGGCTCAGGTCATGATCTCGCAGTTCGTGAGTTCAAGCCCCGCGTCGGGCTCTGTGCTGACCGCTCAGAGCCTGGAGCCTGCTTCAGATTCTGTGTCTCCCTCTCTCTCTCTGACCCTCCCCCGTTCATGCTCTGTCTCTCTCATCTCAAAAATAAATAAACGTTAAAAAAAAATTGAAAATGATATAAAGAACCGTTTTGAGGTACCTGTTTAAAATGCATTATTGTATTTAATTCTTACAACCCCTTGTAAATTATATATCCATAGACCCACCTGTGACGTGAGAACATGGGTGCTCGAAGAAACTAAGTTGTGGTTCAAAATCACGATGGGTAAATTGTAGAGCAAGGATTTGTACTCAGAGCTACCTGGCTCCAAAGCTCATGTGTGTAGAAAAAATAAATCCCAGTCCCTCTAGCCTGTCCTTCTTTCTAGTTTCAAGACATTTGGGGGGACAGGGCATTAATACAACCTGTAGCTCCAATGTCAGCAATCTTGTAAATACTGGTCGTGGAAAAACTTGCCTTTGTAAAATGAGTCATTAAGTTTGCTGTCTGACAGAAAGTC
The DNA here is from genome assembly GCF_046562875.1 of Panthera onca. Classification (NCBI taxonomy): domain Eukaryota; kingdom Metazoa; phylum Chordata; class Mammalia; order Carnivora; family Felidae; genus Panthera; species Panthera onca. Next base: position 80,830,830 of record NC_138347.1, on the reverse strand, counting down.
TGGTTGCTAAATGGAAATACGATGAAATGTCTCGCTCCTCATTCAGGTGGACAAGTTCTGAGGACTGGACTGAAGGTCTTTGTGAGTGTGGTGCGAGGGGAAAACAGGACCTTGCAAAATAACTTGTCTGCGCCAGCTGAAATAGGTTGAGTCAGTGTTCAACCATTTGTTGCTAACACATTATGGATTGGAGATAGAATGCTGAATCCTTCCCATGATAAAGCGTACCAAATTCTAATTTTTCTTAATGTTTATTTATTATTCAGAGTCAGAGAGAGACAGAGCGTGAGCAGGGGAGAGGCAGAGAGAGGAGGAGACACAGAATCCGAAGCAGGCTCCAGGCTCTGAGTTGTCGGCACAGAGCCCGATGTGGGGTTCGAGCTCACCTACTGTGAGATCATGACCTGAGCTGAAGTCGGACGCTTAACTGACCAAGCCACCCAGGTGCCCCAAAGCATAACAAATTCTAAATAGTGACTAGCATTATAATAAATAATGGACACCAAATATGTCCTTATCAAAACTGGGGACAAGACAAGACAACTACTGTTTCCATTCCTACTTAACAATATTCTGGAAGTTCTGTTGCTTTACCCTCTTGTTGTTGGGCTCCCTCTGAACACATTATTTTACTCATGCTTTCATCACAGTCTTCCACAGAACACACACTCTTAGGCGTTTTGGGTTTTTTTTTTTTAATTTTTTTGCTTCGCTTATATATTTTTTCTGCCCACCTGGTTCTTGGTTCCTCTCTGGCACACTGTGCTTGTTTCTCTCCTTGTTCTTCTGTAGTAGATATGATTAATTCTAGCTTGCTGGTGGTGCCTGTGGGCAGCTGTTTCCAGACCCTCACCTCTCCCCGAGACAGTGAGGGTGAGTTCTCTGGGACTTGCATCCCTGACGCTTGCAAGTCTCGCCTCCAGGCTAGAGGGTGGAGCTAAAATCTTGCGTTCTGTCCCCTCATCTGAGACTGAGGGCAGAAAGATTAGGAACAGACCTCTGCTGGGGGCTGTATGCAGCCTTTGTTGAGTACCCCGGGTTTTTGTCTGTCTTCTGAACTGATGTTAAATATCTGGTCCCAAGAATTAAGCTGTCGTGTTGGCCATGCTTCCTGTCCTCATGGTAGAATACCTCTGAGTTCCTGATGGTTTCCTGGGGCTTTTCCTGTGTCCACCAAGATCTGAAGTTGGGGCCTATACTCTGATGAGTGTTTCCTGGGCTGCTTACTTCCTCTGTCTGTGTTCCCCTCGGGTGGTATCAGTGAGAACTCAGGAATTTGTCCAGTGTTCTTCCCTCCTCAGTGCCAACATGGTGGGGCTGTAGCGGGATTAGAAGCCAGGTCTTGTTCTGAAAGAATCTTTTCTTTCTTTCCTCAATAGCCACATTTTGAAGACGATAACTTGTAGCCATGCTCCTTTTCTTATTTTGCTCCTGCTGGTGAATTTTCAGAGGTGTTCGTTTTCTCCTTTTGTGGTCATCACCTGAGAGCAAACAAGTGAGACAATATAACAACAAAATTAAAAAAATAATAATGTACAAGTGGGCATGGCAGCTAGCCTTACCTAGATGTTGAAGCACATTACAAAATCATGGCAATTAAAGCAGAATATTCCTGGTGTAAGAAGAGACAGAATAATGGGAGATCAGATTGCCCAGAATTAGACCTTAAAATATGCAAAAGTTGAATATGTGATCAAAGAAACTTTATGCATTCCATTTGTTTAGAACAAAGGAAAACAAGCTCATATGAGCTTGAAATGGATTGCAGGTTCAGGGCGCCTGGGTCGCTCAATCGATTAAGCATCTGACTTTGGCTCAGGTCATGGTCTCACAGTTTGTGGCTTCCAGCCCTGCGTCGGGCTCTGTGTTGACAGCTCAGAGTCTGGATCTTGCTTCGGGTTCTGTGTCTCCTCCTCTCTCTGCCCCTCCCATGCTCATGCTCTATCTCTCAAAAACAAATACACATTAAAAAAATTAAGAAAAAAAGTCAAATTGATAAAAACACAATGTCCCCAGTAAACACACGGGTAGGGACATGAAGAGACAAGCCACAAAAAGGAAGAAAGGAAACGACTTATAAGTTTATGCAAATACGTTTCTAATAAATACAAATTAAAACAAAGTTATGCCATGTTATTTTCAAGTATATAACTAATGAAATATCGTTTTAAGTAGTAATATTTAATGTAGTCATGAATTTGGTATCTTTAGGCACTTTTGTTGAGGTTATTAACAATACAACAACTCCTTGGGTATAAATTACTAACATTTTACCATGGACATTTAAAATGTTCATATGTTTTGCCCAATAATTAAATTCCTGAGATTATATACGAAGGAAATAACCCTAAAGGCAGGAAAAAAATCTCTGGGTACAAAGATATTTATTGTAGTAGAATTCATAATGGAGAAAAATTGGAGACAAGTTAAGTACCCGATAATGGAGGGGTGGTTATAATCATGGCATGGTTGCATGATGAGATACTAATGAGCAATGATATTTGCAAATAATTCTGAATTACCCAAGAAATGCTTATATAATTATGCTAAGTTCAAAAAATTTTTTTTATGTTTATTATTTTTGACAGAGAGAGAGAGAGAGACAGACAGACAGAGCATGAGCGGGGGAGGGACAGAGAGAGAGAGGGAGACACAGAATCTGAAGCAGGCGCCAGGCTCCGGGCTGTCAGCACAGAGCCCCACACGGGGCTCGAACTCACGGACCGCGAGATCATGACCTGAACCGAAGTCGGACGCTCAACCGACTGAGCCACCCAGGTGCCCCTATACTTATGTTAAGTTTACAAAAAAAAAAAAAAAAAAAAGGATACAGAATTGTGGGTATAGTTAGTAGCACGCATAGAAAATAATTGGAATAAAAACTCACAAAAATACTACAAAAATCCAGGTATCTTTGATGGTGGAATTAATAGTACTTGTTTTTCCCTTTCATACTTTTCTGTTTTATCGTCGACTCTGGGCTACAAGTAGCAGAAACACAACTCCGACCAGTATAAGCAAAAATCAAAATCTATCAGTCAAGTAACCAAAAATCACAGGGATAGAGCATACTTCAGTCTAGATCCAGGGGCTCTAGTGACATGGTGATGAGTCTAACTGTCCTCTCACTTCATCTGGTCTCTGCCTCTGTTAGTGGATCGATAACATTTTTCCTTGATACAGATGGCTTCTTTTGTGAGACCAGAGAAGACGGCGGGAAAAGATGTCTATTTCTGTCATTCTTCTAGCTCCGCATCCCCGAACTGAAGAACTTTTCGCTCTTCTGATGTCTGTACGTCAAACCCTCCTGAGGACAAACTGGCGGTTGCCAGAGAGAAGGGGGCTGGGGGGGGGGGCGGGGGCTGGGCAAAATGAGAAGAAGGGAGTGGGAGGCACAGGCTTCTAGTTATGGAATGAATAAGTCATGGGGATGAAAGACACAGCATAGGGAATATAGTCATGATACTGTAATACTGTTGTAGGGTGACAGATGGTGAGCTCAGCATAGCATACAGAGCTGGGGAATCACTAGGCACACACCTGAAACTAATGTCACATTGTGTACAAGCTTTATTTCACTTAAAACCCAAAACCCCTGCAGTCTGTGATTAACCGTGTTAGGTCACATGGCTGCCTTGATCTAACGGGCACACACCCACTTCTATTACTAGTAATGGAGGAGAGCAGTGGCGGTGGGGGCGGGGAATATGTACAGGGAGTTAGTCCCACCTGAATCACTTTTGATGCGAGATCTGCAGGAAGGAGTGCTTCCAGAATGTGGGGAAAGAGGGGAATACAGCAATCTTCCATACCAAACAAGCATCACATATAAACTGAAAAAAGAAACCTCACCTTTAGAGCAAACTATGACTACTCACCCACCTCTCCCCAACCCTTCACCAAGAAAGGAAAAAACCCAGCATTATTCAGATTTGACTGGTAAGAGCATGTCATTTCTCGCACCTAAGCTCAAGAAACTAAACCAATGAATTAAATAACGAAAAAGAAATAATTCTTACAATTGAAGGTGATACACAGTTATAAAATAGTGGGACTGTCAAGCTTAGCAGTAAAGCGAAAAGCTATTTTGAGGTAAAGCTCATACTACTGGCAAAATATATTAAGTCCTGAGTTATGATATACAAAACCAAACATTTTTTTTTAAATTTCTTTTTCAACATTTTTTATCTATTTTTGGGAAAGAGAGAGACAGAGCATGAACGGGGGGAGGGGCAGAGAGAGAGGGAGACACAGAATCGGAAACAGGCTCCAGGCTCCGAGCCATCAGCCCAGAGCCTGACGCGGGGCTCGAACTCACGGACCGCGAGATCGTGACCTGGCTGAAGTCGGACGCTTAACCGACTGCGCCACCCAGGCACCCCTACAAAAGCAAACATTGAGTTAAAAGCCTGATCCATCCCAGGGCGCCTGGGGGCTCAGTGAGTTAGGCATCAGACTTTGGCTCAGGTCATGATCTCCTGGTTTGTGGGTTCACGCCCCACATCTGTGCTGACAGCTAGGAGCCTGGAGCCTGCTTCAGATTCTGTGTCTCCCTGTCTCTCTGCCTCTCCCCAACTCACGTTCTCTCTCTGTCTCTCAAAACTAAATAAACGTTAAAAAAAAAAAAAAAAAAGGCTGATCCATCGATCAAAAGACCCAAAAAAACAAAACCGAAAAACAAACTCAAGTAAGGACATGAGAAGGGGCTTTCTCTATATCGGCAAAGTGTTAGGGGTTCCAATGAGAATTTGGTGACCATCCCACTCGTAAGGCTTTCCCCAGAACATTTTCTTGCAAAGGGAACTGTTCTGATGGGGATAAGAGCTGAAGGCTTTTAGGTAAATAAGCAGTGCTGAGATTAAGACTCAGGACAGTCTTACCCAATCCAATCATTCACGTTTCTCGATTCAATGGCAGTTTGTTCGTTTTCATTGCTCGGTAATATTCCATCGTATGAATGGAACACAATCAGTTTAGCTATTGATGGGCATTTGGGGCCTTTCTAGTATTTGGCCATTACGAATAAATCTGCTGTGAGCATTTTGGGCAGCTCTTTTTGTGGGCATATGTTGCTACTTTTCTTCAGTAAATACCTAGAAGTAGAATTTATGGGCCAAATGGTAGGGGAAAAATTAACTTAAAAAAAAAGCTGTCAAACTCTTTTCCAAAGTAACTGTACCATTTTATATTTCCACTGGAAGCATATGAGACTTCCAGATGCTTCACATCCTTGCCAACACTTATTATTTTCAGTCTTTCTTCCTTTTAGCTATTTTAGTGCCTGTGAAGTGAGGTTTCATCTTAGTTTTGGTTTATATTTCCCTCATGACAAATGAGGTTAAAATTTTTTTAATGTGCATAATGAGTATTTCTATATATTCCTTTGTGAAGTTCCTGCTCAAATCTTCTGCTCATGAAAAAAAAAAAAATTGAGAGGTCATGGCACTTAAACAGCCTCCCTCATTATCAACATCCCCCACCAGAATGGTACATTTGTTACAAATGATGTTCCTACGTTGACATCATCATTATGTAGAGTTTACGGTTTACATTAGGGCTCACCCTTGGTGTTTCACATTCAGTGGGTTTGGACAAAAGTATAATAATACTCGTATTATTTGGACACTTGGATGGCTCTGTCAGTTAAGCGTCCAACTTCGGCTTGGGTCATGATCTCACTGTTCGTGAGTTCAAGCCCAGCATCAGGCTCTGTGCTGACAGCTCAGAGCCTGGAGCCTGCTTCGGATTCTGTGTCTCCCTCTCTCTCTGTCCCTCCCCCCCACTCTCTCTCTCTCAAAAATAAATAAACATTAAAAAAACTAAAAAATAATACTTGTATTATTGTATAATAATATTATCCTTTTAAAAAACATAATATTTGTCATATATTCTTTATTATATGATTCTACGGAGTATTTTCTCTGCCCCCAAATTCTCTGTGTTCCACCTGTTTAAGCTCTGACTCCAAATCCTGACAATCATGGATTTTTCTACCGCCTCCAGTTTTACCTTTTCCATTAGTTGGAATTATTCCATATAGTTGGAATCATACAGTAGGTAGCCTTCTCACATTGGCTCCTCTCACTGGACAATACACAAACCAGTTTTTTTTTTTTATCTTTTACTATAAAATTGTCTTATGACCAATTAGTTATGTGGTGAAAAATGCTTGCAGCAAAAATGCCTATGGCAAAGATAGTTATGGCAAAAGTACCTACAACCAAATTTTCATTTCAGATATAGTACTTTCCAGTATCTAAATGTTCATTTGTTTTTTTTAATTTTTTAAAATATTTATTTATTTTTGAGAGACAGAGTAAGACAAAGTGAGAGGTGGGGAGGGGCAGAGAGAGAGGGAGACACAGGATCGGAAGCAGGCTCCAGGCTCCGAGCTGTCAGCACAGAACCTGACATGGGGCTCAAACCCACAGACTGTGAGATCATGACCTGAGCCGAAGTCGGACGCTCGACTGACTGAGCCACCCAGGCACCCCTTCATTTGTTTTTTGTATTTGCATTTCTTATCTCATTATGTTGTTTTCCTTTATATCATTGAGAATATGAAGCATATTTATAATAGCTGTCTTCATGTCCTTTCATTTTGTTCCATCATCCCTGGCCTTTCTGCATCTGCTTATGTTGACTAGTTTTCCTTATGGTTATGAGTCACATTTTCCTTCTTCATAGATCTAGTAAGGCTTGGTTGAGCTCTGGACATTGTAAATTTTAGATCACTGAACTTTGGCTTTTGTTGTATGTCTTTAAAGAATGTTAGTTTTTTGTTTGTTTGTTTTGCTATGCAGTTAAATTATTTGTGGATTCATCTTCTAGGAAGAATCTAGAATAGCGTGTATTGTAAAGCTAATTTATCCCCACTGTTTTAGCCTGCATCTCCTGGAGTCTCTACTAAAGGCCTGGTGTATTCCATATGGCCTCTCTGCTCTAATTAGTGGGGATTTGAACAATTCCGGGTGCTCTATAAGCTCTGTGAATTTTTTGGCTGTCTTTCTCTGGAAGTAATTCTTTAAACAAATCGTTCTTTGATGTCATGGGATTTCACTCTATCATGTACGGACTGGTTTTTAGTCAAATATGAAAAGACAATTTTTGTTTAAATTATACTTTAGTTTGTACACTTTATACAAATCCCTATTTCTGGAATTTTTTCTTTGTATTGTTCTCCTTTTTAGGAATTATGCCCTATAAATTTAGTCTCTGCAGCCTTCCTGAGCTCCAATCTTTATTTCCTCAGCTCAGTTTGAGTCCCCCTCTAGTTGTGCCACAATTTGGATATTGCCTCCAGGCGGAAAGGTTGGGCGAGTGTAGGGCGTACCTCATTTGTTTTCCTTCTCCCAGGGATCATAAGCCTGCACTACCTGTTGTCCAATATCTGAACTCTGTGTTTCCTCTGTTTCCTCCAGTTTTCTAGTTGCTTGTGGTGGGAGGGATATTTCCAGACTCCATTGCTCTACCGTGGCTGGAAATGCAACCCCAGAGTTTCATGATACTGGAGAATTATCAGTTGCTTAGCCTATACATTTCTGGCTCTTTTGGCTTTCAGTTCAATGGATAAGCAGACTTTAAAGGGTATTTGGTATTTCTTTGTTATTGAAGTATAAAGGCACTTGGTTTTATGTAAGCTGCTGGTCATTTATCAGTGGCCAAAACATTTAATAATATATATTTTCCTTTTTTTTAAAGTTTATTTATTTTGAGAGAGAGAGAGAGAGAGAGAAAGCACATGCATGAGCAGGGAGAAGGGCAGGGAGAGAGGGAGAGAGAGAATCCCTCAGTCTCACAAACAGTGAGATCATGACCTGAGCCAAAAGCAAGAGTCAGATGCTAAACTGACTGAGCCACCCAGGTGCCCCTAATATATATATTTTTCTGACTACAAAGATAATGAATTTTCATCGCAAAACAATTGGAAAGTGCGAAACAGTTTACAGAAAAACATTCCTAATTCTAGTTCCCAGAGACTGTTAGAATAAACATTTGACTCTATCAGTTCTTTGGTGTATATGTATAAGTTGATAGTGATCTCTTAAGTTCCGGTATTGGAGGACGTGGTAGGGTGTCACAGATAACCCCCAAAGTAGAATTTAAACAAAAATTGTCAGAATATTTTAGAATATAGTTTGGAGGTAAAATAAGTTGGTTTAGAGTATATTTAACATTTAAACAACCCATGCCATCTATCTATCTATCCATGTATCTCTCTATATCAAATCATGTTGTACACCTGAAACTAATATAATGTCACATGTCAGTTACATTTCAACTAAAATAAAACACCGCACTAGACGCATGGATGTTCGTTTTACTCTGGCACAAGGGTTGCTAATCTTTCCTAAGGACCAGATGAGTTTTCCTAGGGGTCACTCACTCAAAAACTGAAGGAACTGTGGGCTTTCTTTGTTCTTAAGAAATTTAACCAAGTGTGTTGAAAGATAGCTGATTCCTTTTATCGTAATCTTCATCCCTATGAATAGAAGGGCAGCATCTCTAATAATAAAAGGAATTCACCTTAAAATGGAAAAAAAACCCCACCCTAGGTTTGGGTTCTCAACATTTTTGAATTTATTGCATGCATTGAATTCTAGGAATTTTGGCAACACCCATGAAGGGCTTGCTAAACAAGTCAGTAATCACCACTATGGTAATAGTGCCTCACGGTGTGATGCAAGTGCCCTTACCTATCGCACTAGTTACTTGGTTACCTTCCACACTGTTTCACAATTTGAGAACTCTGAGTCCCATGACTGTGCTATCATATATAGTTTCCAGTAAATGGATCTGAAGGTGGAATGAATCTCCGCTTAACGTATTTTCTAAACTGCATAATTTTTACAGCAGAGAAAGAGGTGTTTGAAGGAAGGAAGAGCTTTAGGACCGGGGAGTCAGGTCAAGAATGGAGTTATTTTGCAAGGGCTCCCTGTGCTGGGATTAACTTTGGGGACTTTCTTTTGGACTTTGGCAAAAGCCATATTCTGAACATTTCCTTGGGATTGCTTTTCCTACAGTGTTGTAGTCTCCTCAAGTTTCCTGAGCCTGTTATTAAAGTCTTTTGTGGTGGGGTTGGGGACAAGAAAGGAGCAGGACAATCAAATAAGGTGAGGCTTGGCCCACATTAACCTTTAGTGTTCGTGGAGAGGAAACAACGAATTGTGGGGCTAGCTTTCAGGAGAGTGTGGCAGGAAACAGGTGGTCTGTGGCAAAGCTGGGAGAAAGTGCAGAGCGACTCCACCTGGAGTGACCTAAGACAGAACGTTTGCTTTTCCAGTATTTTTCCTGGAAGAAATAGACCTGTTCAAAGAGATAGGAGGAATAGGAAAGTTGGAGTATGCAGCACGTTTGTTAAAAAATTGGGATTGTAGTGAATAGCCAGTGTTCGCCCTTTCTCAGGTAAGTCGAATGTCATAAAATATAGTTTGTAAATGTGATTTTTATATGGATGTATAGTGTTCCATTATATAGATGTTCCTCAGTCAGTCTGGGCTGCTATAAATAGAATACCTTAGGCTGCATGACTAAAACAATAGAAATTTATTTCCTAGTTCTGGAGGTGGGCAAGTTTGAGATCAGGATGCTCTCATGGTTGGCTTCTGGGAGGACCCTTATCCTGGTTTGCAGATGGCCGTCTTCTGGCTGGGTCTTCACTCAGTGGTCAGAGAGCGATCATCTCTCTCATGTCTCTTCTTACAAGGGCACTGATCCCATTCACGAGGGCTCTACCTAATCACCTTCCAATGGCCTCCAGATACCAACACATTAGCGTTTAGGCTTCAATAGTAAATACATTTGGGGAGGGGACACAAATATTTAGTCTACAGCAGGGTGTCACAGTGATTGATTAGGATAATGTTTATACCTAGAAATGAAACATGTTGGCAGATGTGTAGGCAGACGGGGAAAAATGCCTGACTATTGACTATTTTGGGGAATGGTGTCAGAGCCCAGAAAAACTTGGAAATCTTCATTCTGGGCTGGTTGGTGGAGTATTAATTACAACTGGAAAGTGGAGATGAGGGGGAATACCTCATAGACTCACAGATGAATTTGAACGATGGTGTTAACGGAGTAAACTATAAAACCCGGGCTTATGAAAGTGTAACTGTTTTCTATAATTTGAGTTTGTAGAAAACTTCCTTAATATTCCAGTCCTGTGCATGTATAGGTGTTGACTAGCTGAAGTCTAGCAAAGGGTGAGTCAGGGCTCAGATAGGAGGTGAAGTGGCAAACAAAACAAAACAAAACAAAAAAAACGGTTGAAGTAGCAAGTCTTTCTCCAACTCACACATTCCTTTTGACTTATTGGCAGCAAGATATTATCTAGTTTACAGTCTTGTTTACTTGGCAGGCACATTTATTTTAGTAAATATGAGTGCATTACACTGAATCCCAAAGACAAAGATCTTACTGTCTTCCTTACTCATAACAAAATCACAGCCACAAAAAAGGAAGTACGAATTCTGGTATTCAAATGAAAAGTTCTATTGAGTTGCTTTCCCACCCTGGAAAACTTTCTCTCACAGAATAATTTCAGGACGGATAATTCTATGAAGAATGATACAATGTTGTAAATGTCTGCATGCCAAACTGCTTTCAAAGAGTGAGTGTTTTCTCTGGAAACTGGAAATTGTTTCCAGCCCAGCCCAGGCAATTGCATACTCCCTGTCTTCAATAATAAAGAGAAGGAGCCCTGAGTGTAACTCAGGTGTAACAGAGATGTAGGATATTTATAAGTAGTAATCTGATCAAAGAGAAGATAAAGATATGCCATGACTTCCCATATTTAACAAAAGAAGCTATTGTGACACCCCATCTTTCCCTACTATAGAGCAGTCTCATAAAAAAATCTTCATTTATTGAGAGAGAGAGATATTCAAAATGTGTAGGGAATTAGTCTTTGCAGTGAACGTGAGAACTGAGATGTGAGCGTGTGTTTCCTTTGCTGTTCTTGACTTATCTTTCTTGCACATGAGCTAATACCGAGGTTGAGTGTTATCCATTCTATAAAGATAGGTATTTTTCATTCAATATAACTACTGATGGCAACTACTTTGTGTATTCCCAAAATTCTTAAAAAGGATTGTTAAGGGCAATTCTAATAGATTTGACTATTGCCTTAAGCATCGTGACAGATTCTTCTGGAACTCCCTGTTATCTGCATGCTCCTCTGTATTTCCCAGGCTCCCTTGTTGGTCCCATAACTAGGTCCGGCCAATGGAGCGGAGATGGGTATCACTTCCAGGTTGAAGTAATGAAGAGTCTGATGTGCCTTCCCACACACTGTCATCTCCTTCCACAGTGAGAGTGGAGGTCATATGTTAATGATGGATAATGGGCGTCATGGAGTGAAAGGACCCTGTATCCCTGAGGCACCTTTGGAGGAGAGCCTCCTTAGAGAGCTCCTCAACGTACATCAGACAATGGCACATACAAGAAATAAACCTTTATTCTGTTAAGATGGATTGTGTTATGAAATGTCTGGGGTCATTTATTATTGCTTCTAGCATTTCTTATCCTTTAGAAACCAACTTCCCACCTTCACTGTCAGCTGTCAAATAAACTCAGTTCTCCATCCATGTTTTCTCAGGACAGAGCACAGCAAGCTTCTGGATGTAGTTCTGGAAATAAACATTTAATTGTTAAAGAATACATCTGAGGGGCTCCTGGTGGCTCAGTTGGTTAAGCATCTGAGTTTGGTTCAGGTCATCATCTCATGGTTCGTGAGTTCAAGCCCCACATCTCACGGTTCGTGAGGCTCTGTGCTGACAGTGCGGACCCTGCTTGGAATTCTCTCTCTCACTCTCTCTGTGCCCCTCCCCTGCTCACTCTCTCTCTTAAAATAACTAAACATTAACAAACAAAGAAACTTTGTTTAAAGTTTTTCATAAATTGGATGAGAGGATTTATCCTGCTGAAAAGTGATCTTTAAAATACCTCATGTATGATTTTGGGGATATAATATGATAACATTTTCTGACTCTTGAGTTTTATAATTGAATTAAATATATCAATTTCATTGTGTTCTGAAATGAGTACTATGACCTCCAGGCCTCCTAGATACATTTGGGAAACCTTATATTCTTCTCAGGGCTAGAAAGCATGTATAATAACGGGAGGATCTTGAAATGTAAAATATTGATATTGTTTCCATCCATCCATTTAGCCATTCAACAAAAAGGTATTGATCATCTAATATTAGGCAGGATCTGTGCTGGGCACAGAGTAGAACTGTGTTGTCCAATTTTGCAACCACTAAAACATGTGGCTTTTTAAATTTAAATTCAAATTAATGTAAATAAAATAAAATAATTCAGTTCTTCAGTCACACTAACCACACGTCGAGTACCCGATAGTTATATACAGTTAGTAACTACTTTATTGGACAAGCACAGAAGACCATTGCCATCATCCAGAAAGTTCCACTGGACAGCACTTATCTAGAGGGAAGAGAGACATATAAACTCATAATTTCCCTTTGTCTTAATAATTGTTTCCATATGAATTAATAAAATGTGGTTAGAAGTTAAGAGAGGATCAGAAAGTGCACTGGGAAAACAATTTGAGCTAGGTCTTAAAAAAAGGAGAAGAAATTTACTAAACTGAGGAGCAAAGGAAGACATTCCAAAAAGAGTGAAGAGTGAAAGTCAAAAAAGCATAAATGGGCTGATAAGGAAGGTGAGAAATTCAATGTGACTGGAAAGAAACATAGTAAGAGAAAAGACCAGAGATGACCTTCCATGTGGCAAGCTCAGGGAAAGAGACTGGTGGGGTAAAGTGTTTGGACTTCATCTTTGGTGATAGGAAGCCAACAAAAATCTAAGCAGGAGCATAATATGATCAGACTGGTATCGTATGAAGGTCACTTGCTGACATTATTACTGTTGAAAGACCAGATTAGAAGCTATTTGTTAGGAATCCCAGCAAGAGAAGACAAACGCAGTAGTGATTGAGTTGGGAGGAAAGACTCAATTCTAGAGATATTTCTACATTAGAATGATAAATTTAGGATATAACCATAGCCTACCTTTTGCTGTTCAATTCAGTTGGAGTGTTTGTATGAGTCAGGTAAAAGAAGTATGAGTGTGAGTTACCCGGATGTCTCAGCCTCTACTCACAGAATAAATATAAACAGATACAGGGTTTACACACGACTCTATCCTACCACACGAAGGCTGTGTTCTTGAGAAAGTGGTGGGTGTATCAGTCCAAAAGGGAAAATCGTTTGTGACCTTCTTACCATTTGGACACCCGAAGCTATCAGAAGCCCACTTTCTCCTATGGTATCTGTTTCATGCAAGGCACTCTTGGGATGTTATTTCTGTATTGAGAATTATTGCCTTTTAATGAATTTGTTTTGTCATCTTACATTTCCATAATGTACTCTGAGGTATTTTAATACCGGGCTACTGATATATTGAGGGATGATGTTATGGATAGCAGGGGTGAGGTATTCGGAGTTTATGGACGTATGAGCCTTATGAAAATGTATTCTAAGGCGGATGGGTGTCTGTTTGTGATAGAGCTTCTAGGAGCTGATCACAGTTGATAGGAGCCTGCTTCTTCAATTATGGTGACTTTCCGATTACCTTTTTTGACCCATCCAAGTACATTTTCAGGCCACTTACAGTTTTGCAGAAAGTAGCAGGAAGTGTTTATGGTAGTCAGTTGTCCAGATTAAACCAGAGGCACCACTTCCTTTCGTCAGTTTGTCACTGAGCCTGGTTTCCTTCTCTTTTGGGTAAACATCCTTTTTAGATCCCTGTTTTCCCTCGAAGTCAGCACTTGCTTAATGATTTCCTGTTTCTGAGCAAGATCTTCCTGAGATCAAACATGAAATCAAGAGGGAGAAATGGGTAAGGCTGCTGTGGCCAGAGAATCTGAAGTCCTAGAACTTGTCTGGGTTATGGCAAGTTCAGGAATTAGAAGGTGGAGAGTCCGGGGTCCTCAGCCTGCTATCCATTCCCTTCCCGCAGGACTTCATAGAAGGCACTGAGGTACCCAAAGCTTCCTGGAAGTTTCTTTATACAGTTCTGTGGAAAAACAGCATTTAAGCCCCTCTTCTTAAGTGGAAAAAAGGATTAAGTGAGAAATAAATGTTTTTCATTGAAGAATGGCGGGCAGCTTCTAATTAATGTAATGCTTATCTCTAAGATTGAAGGCTACAAATGCTTGGAAGGAACACATTTGTTGCCTCCTTTATGCTGTGGTAATTTTTCCTGAGCCACTAACAATTTTATAAGGTAAGAACCTTCTCCGAAGTGATCATACACTTGATAGCTTATTTTTCTGATATGCAAAATAAATCTTTTTTGTTTTGAATGCTTCTGTTACATTGCTTATATTATTGTCACCAATCAGTGTCTAGTAGGAAAACTGATGATGAAATCACACTATATTCATGGGAGTAAAATGCTACCTAATAAGATTACTAATTCTTTTTTTTAAATGTGTATTTATTTTTGGGAAACAGAGAGAGACAGAGAGCAAGTGGGGGATGGGCAGAGAGAGAGAGAGAGAGAGAGAGGGAGACACAGAATCCGAAGCAGGCTCCAGGCTCTGAGCTGTCAGCACAGAGCCCGACGCAGGACTTGAACCCACCAGCTGTGAGATCATGATCTGAGCCGAAGTCGGACGCTCAACCAACTGAGCCATCTAGGCGCCCCACTTTACTAACTCTTTCTTAAACTTGCCTTGTATTAAAACTTATAAAAATTCAACTTGCCATGGGGTTCAAGCCAAGTAACTATACTTAGTTACCTTCTTCTAACAGTAGAAATAAAAGTGATTCCAGTAGTTCTCTGGAATATTAAACACAAGGAAAACCTTTGCTTTGTTTACATTGGTTTTGACAGCCCCCAAATCATCCTTTCCTCAATTCATCCTGAACACACCGTGACTGAACTGGTTATGCTTGCCAAGCCAGGTTGTGCTACACAGGTAATGCACAGAGGCTGGCTGGGGGTAGGCAAGATAAGTGCTGTGTTGCAAGAAACTTCTGTGGGCATCATCTGGAAGCCCTTACCCTTTCTCCATGCTCTCTATCTGTTCTCCAAGCTAGTATACCCTTTTTCAGGACTCCTGGATGTATTTCACTGCAAACAAGACTACCCGCTAACAATGTAGTGGTGAAGATGTCCCAGAGATTTTAGGTAGATTTACCCCCACTCTTCAATAATCAATCCATTCAGGGGTGCCTGGGTGACTCAGTTGGTTATGCGTCCAACTTCAGCTCAGGTCATGATCTCACAGGTGGTGAGTTTGAGCCCCTCTGTGCTGAGAGCACTGAGCCTGCTTTGTATCCTCTGTCTCCTTCACTCTGCCTCTGCCTCTGCCTCTCCCTCTCCCTCTCCCTCTCTCTCTCCCTCTCCCTGTCTTTCTCTCTCAAAAATAAATAAACATTAAAAAAAATAATCAATACATTCAACAAAATATGTTGAGTTTCTCCTCTGGGCCTGACATTGGGTAGCTTGATGGAAATCAAAAGATGAGATTGAAAATAAGACATGGTTCATGCATGGAAAGACAGTATTATAAAAAAGATAATAATTTAAGAATTTATAAGAAAATCTCAAATTGATCTATAGAGTCAATGCTATTCCAGTCAAATTCCAATAAGGTTTTCATGGAACTTGACAGGCTGATTCTAACATTTCTATTGAAGAGCAAAGAGCTGAGAAGAGACAAGATTCCCTGAAAAAGGAACATGGTTGGAGATTTTTGTCCTACCGCATAATGGGACTTATTATGAAGCTATAGCAATGAAGACAGTGTGGCTTAATTCAGGAACAGACAAAGAAATAGAATCAGATATGAACCCATGCATATATGAAAATTGTATTCATAATGAAGGCTGTTTCTCAGATCAGTGGGAAAATAATGGATAATTCAATAAATGATGCTGGGATAAGTGGTTATATAGATTTTAAAAACCATGAAATTGAATCTCTTCCTTGGATCATGCACATAAGTTTATTGTAACTAAGTTAAAGACTTAAATATGAAAGAGAAAACTTTAAATTTTTAGAAAAAATATAAAGATAAGAAAGAATTTTATAAATAAGACTCAAAGGGCATAAATAATAAAGCAAAAGATTTTTAAATCTTATTATGGTACTATTAAAGTCTACTATTAATTGGAAAATACCCCCAAAGAAAGTGAAAGGGACAAACCACAAAATGGAAGAAAATATTTGCACCACATATCCCTGGTGGCAAACAATTAGCATTCAGAAGATATAAAGAACGAAAAAATAGTCCTATAAAAATTGAACAAAAGTATGGAAGAATATATAATTTGTTACTATATGGAAAAAAATTATTCTTATTAGTAATCTAGGAAATTAAAACTAAAACCACAGTGAGATGCCATTTTAAAAATACAATTTGTAATAACATCAAACTATTTAAAGCCTCTATGTTTAAAATTACAGAACATGTTGACAAAGTTAAAAAATAAGTAAGTAAATGGAGAGATATAATATGCTCACGGATTGGGAGTTGCAATATACTTAAGGTAGCAATCCTCCCCAAACTGATCTATAGATTCAATTCAACCCCCACCAAAATATCACTGGGCCTTTTTGTAGAATTTGACAAGCATTGGAGATTTATACTACCTGATTTCAAGATGTATTATTTGGCTATAGAAATCAAGACAGGGTGGTATTGGTGGAAGGATAGTCATATAGATCAATAGATCAGAATAGACTATCCAGAATCAGACGTAGATATTAGAACCCTAACAATTCAATAATAAGACAAACACTCCAATTTGTTTAATAGGGTAAAACTATAAACAGATACTTCACAAAGACATATGAATGTTCACTAAGCTCATGAAAATATACTCATTAACATCAGGGGAATATAAACTAAAATCATGAAGAATGGCATTTCATAAGGACCAGAATGGCTAAAATTAAACAGTCTGACAATGCCAACTGTTCTGAGAATATACAGCAATGGGAACACTCCTACTTTGTTGCTGGGAATGTAAAATGATATGACCACTGCAGAAAAGCAGTTCAGGAGTCTCTTATAAAGTAAACATACACTTACCATACCACCCAGAGAAGAGAAAACATCTGCTACCAAAAGAGCTGTATATGAATATTGTCATGTAAGTCTCTGACATTAAGCTTTTTAATTTTAGTTTATGTGCCTGACATTAAGCTTTTGATTGCCATGGCATCCATTTCAAAATCATCCATCTTGAATAAACATCACCAGCTGTATGTCACAAGTGCTAGCAAAACAACCAGATAAGAAATTGGGCTGCCCTCACCCATGAAGTTCTTTCTTTCAGAAAGCCCTGGGTAACCTAAATAACGGCCCATTTGTGTGAACCCTCTTCTCCCTTTCTATACCCCAGTCCCCATCCTTGGCTTCAAATTAGCCACTAAAGAGTAAGTCTTTGGAATTCTAGATATCCCAACTCTGGGACCCTAATAAAGGCAGAGCCCCAGGTCTCTCTCTCTCTCTCTCTCTCTCTCTCTCAATCTCTCCCCACCCACCAACTCATGCCCTTGCTGTGTGGGTGGACCTTGGGTGTTCCGTGTACTCTCCAAGACCTGTGGGGAATAAGTTTTGTTGCTCAAAGTCCCCTGGTGGTTTCTGCTAAAGTGCGTCCTGCATTTATAATAAGAACCACAGGGGCTGATCCAGCCACAACATTGACTCTAGCTGGGGAAGTATCTGTGGGGGCCTGCTACAAGTAATATGGGCCCAGGAGAGGACTTCAGGTATCCTAGCTAAGAGCATCACTAGCCATAGGCTGAGGCCAACACAACAAATGTTCGTCTCTGGTTTATCCGTAATTCATAATAGCCAAGCTGAAAATAACCCAAATCTTCAGCTACAGATAAATGGATAAACACATTGTTGTATAGGCTGAGCGGACTACCACTCGGCAATTAAAAGGAACAAACTTCTGATACTTCCAACAGCATAGCTTGATCTAAGAAATGTTATGTTGAGTGAGCATTATGTTGACCCAGAATTGTCAATACTATATGATTCCAGTTACATAGAGGTGTAGATCAGAGAGAACCACTACATAATGATAGACATCACATCAGCGATTGCTGCAGGGAAATCACGCCATGGCAGAAGCTACCTTTGGTTCCTTGTAGTTGAGAACCGGCTCTTAGGAGATTTGCTGAAACGATTGACACTTTGAGAAGGGTGGCCATATATGAAAGCTGGAGGATCAGAATTTTTGAGAATCTGATGGTGTGAGAATCAAAATTCCATACCCTTTGGCAATTTATCATTTCTTCCTAAGCTCTCTTTCCTGAAATCTTTGTAGGGCTGTCAATGGCTATAGTATGAGGTATGGTAACATCAATATAAACATCCACTGTCATGCTGACTCCCCACAGGACGGTGGCCACTTCCAGTCAGGCATTGACATTGCTGGATTCCTTTCTGGAACTGCTAAGACTTCTCTTTGCTCATTCACTGTATACGGATGTGAATTGTAGCCCAATCCAGGTGGGGAGGTCCACTGAGTTGGGGGAAGGGTGAAAAGAGACAGACATTTCAGATATGCACAGGGTGATCTGAGGACAGGCTACTGAAGAGAAGAGTCTGGGGAACCTGAAACCTTGCAGATGTAACCAGAGACAGGATTCAGGGTAAAATTTCTTCCTTGTAAATAGGCTGAGGCTTCCCTTCCCTTGCCACCTCTGACCTCTTCAATATTTACCTCCTTAAAGCTCCTTTCTACTGTGCCTATTGTCATAACTACTCAAGATGTCCTCGGAACACTCCTGTCACTGTGGTCCTGCGCTGTTGTTGAGGTAATAAAATCATAAGAAGATTGCCGTTGAGTAATATGTTCATTCATTCCTTTGGCTTAGTCTGTTCATCACTCTAGCCTTAAGAGCAGTAAGGACTCCAGAGGTCCTCTTGCACAGCCTTCTTAGTTTACAAATGAGGAAGTTGAGGCTCAAATTGGTGGAGTGATTTATAGTGACTTACAGTAGGATCTACAGGGGCAGTTCTTGGTACTGAGCAAAACGTAATTACTAATGACATTGAGTAGACTCAGTATCCTTCACGACTAGATGAAACATTCAGTGCGATTTTTTCCAAAGACCAGAATCTACAGAGCAGCAGAATAATGTCATATACACAGCACAGTCTGTTATGTGGAGTAGCAGGTGAAAGGGGCTATTTGATAATGTACACCAAACCTAGAGAGAAGCCTTAAGGCTTTGGGGGGCTCAAGATGAAATGTCTACATTTCAAAGAAAGAGCACAGGGGGAACCTTTCAGATTCTAACTTCACAAAAACTCAGAGAGGGAAGAAAATGTTACCAATGATCATCTCAGCAATATCTCTATTTTTACCTACTGAGAGGGAGGTGCTGTCCAGCCCGCACAAGACAGACCTGGGAGGTTTGGGGAGGAGAATGATAGGAGGAATACGTTTCTTAAATTGAAAATTGTGCCAGGAAGGAGGGAGGCAAACGAGTTTAAGGCAATGACTAGAAATTGTCCTTTTTCGGGAAGACCTGGTTAGCTTGAGGTCAGTTCAACAGCCAACTGATCAAAAAAACATCATTACACCAAAAATACAATAATCTTGATGTGCATAAATATACAAGCCTGTTCAATATAGCAATGTTTGTATAAGAGCCTAAATGTCCACAAAAGAGAATTAGTCAATGAATTCTGGTAGCTCTAATAGAATAAAATATTATGTAGGGAGTAATTAGGATAATGCAGTGCTCTATTCACTGGCATGGAAAATTTCTATAATCATTTAGTGAAAAATATTATATAATTTACACGAAATATATATTTAACATCGTGTGTGTGTGTGTGTGTGTGTGTGTGTGTGTGTGTTTAGGGAGACCTCTACAAAGATTTCCAGCAAAACTTCTGGGAGTTAGTATTTTTGTTCTTTAAATTTTTTTCATAGTGTTCTATATACCTTCAGTTGCCTGCATGAGGTTTTCTACTCTAATTGGAAAAAAATGATACAGGTATTTAAAAAAATTTTTTTTGGTTTCTAACTCTTTTTGAGAGCTGGTTGGTTGGAGCGAGGAAACCCAGGAGAGGAATTGGAATAGGATGGAGTAGAATTAGAGGCACCTGTGGATGCCAGAAAGCCACCTCAGCTATAAACCACAGCGAGTGTGAGTGTCCCCATTTACAAACCTGTACGAGGAAGGGGAGGCTGTCCAACCACAGTCTTTCCTGCATTGTGTTAGATGTCCTACCAGACTACTTGATGTTCCAAGCATGCAGTGTTTTAAATTTTAGGCCTTTTTATCTGTGTAGAATGGCTTCTGACTTGGCCGAATCCTGTAAGTACCTCGAGTATCACCTCCACTTTGAAATCGTACTGGATTCCTCCAGGTAGTTTTGGAATTGTAAATATTTGTTTATATGTCATCTGACTGAGCTAAACTGTGGGTGTCTAGAGACAATTATGGTGATGGTGCTCATCCTTTGTGATGCCCCCTGTGGCATAAACAATGGCATATACTATAGGAAAACAGGATTTGAAATACCACAGGGTGACAAACTCCTGGGGCCAGATTAGTGGTTATGGTGCCCAGACTTCCATGCAGGATGGGAGGAGAAAAGAGCTGAAAATTTCAATTCTTAAGTTAAATAAAATACTGAAAATTGTAAAAAAAGTCACTTAACTTTATCTATGATAAGTACAACATACTATTTTTCACCAGTATATTGGCAACAATCAAACAGTTTTATGATACCACATATTGGTGATGTTATGGGGAAACAGAAAGTTTTGCTGATTGGAGGG
Organism: Panthera onca; assembly: GCF_046562875.1. NCBI lineage: Eukaryota > Metazoa > Chordata > Mammalia > Carnivora > Felidae > Panthera > Panthera onca. The sequence goes on along the minus strand of NC_138347.1, from coordinate 80,810,036 downwards.
TACGTTGGTAATTTTGGAAGGTAATTTGGCAATATCTGCCAAAAATTTAAATCCATTTATTTTCAGGGGTACCTGGGTGTCTCAGTCGGTTCAGCATCCAACTTCAGCTCAGGTCACGATCTCACCATCCGTGGGTTCGAGCCCCACATCAGGCTCTGTGCCGACAGCTCAGAGCCTGGAGCCTGCTTCAGATTCTGTGTCTCCCTCTCTCTCTGCCCCTCTCCTGCTCTTGCTCTGTCTCTCTCTTTCTCAAAAATAAAATAAAAACATAAAAAAATTTGAAAAAATTTATTTTCAGAGAAGTGGTTCTACTTCTAAGAATCTCGCCTACTTACATCAAACACATGTATGAAATGACCGTGTATACAAAGTTATTCCTTGTGACATGTTTTGGGTAATAGCAAAAGTTTTGGAACAATTGAAAACTCATTAATAAAGGGTTAAATAATTTAATTACTAAATATCCATGCTGGGGCACCTGGCTGGTTCAGTTGGTAGAGCATGCAACTCTTGCTCTCAGGGTTGTGAGTTCGAACCCCACATTGGGCATAGAGCCTACTGAAATTCATGTTGTGGAAAACTCTGCAATCTTTAAAAAGAATAAAGCAACTCCATGTATACTGGCCTGGAGTGATCTCTAAGATGCAGTTTTAAATGAAAAAAGCAAAGTGCATAATAGTATATATAATCTGTTGAAATTGTGGAAAAAACCGCACAGTTTAATCAATTCGGGCTGCTATAACAAAGCACCATAGATGGGGTGGCTTGTAAGAAACAGAAATGTATTCCTCACAGTTCTGGAGGCTGGCAGTCAGATCAGGGAGTCAGCATGGTCAGAATCTGCCAAGAACCCTGTTCCAGGCTGCAGACTGCTGACCTCTCATTGTGTCTGAAGAGTGAGCTAGCTCTCTCGTCTCTTATAAGGACACTAATCCCATTCATGAGGGCTCCAACCTCATTTTTGACCTAATCACCTCCCAAAGGCCCTACCTCCTAATACCATCATCTTGGGGGTTAGATTTCCACATATGGATTTTGGGGAGAAACAAGATTCAGTTCACTATATATATATATATATATATATATATATACACACACACACACACACATACACAGTGTGTGTATATATATTTATACACATATACAGTGTGTATATATATACACACATATACAGTGTGTATATATATATATACACACGCAGTATATGTATATATATATATATATATATATATATATATATATATACATACTGCTCCCTAAGGTATACAGAAGTGTATCAGTTTGCTAGGACCATGGTTACAAAGTACTACAGACTGCCTTAAACAACAGAGAGTTATTTCCTTCATTTTTCACAGTTCTGGGGGCTGGAGGTTTGAGATCAGGATGCCACAGGGTCGGTTTCTCCTGAGGCCTCTCTCCTTGGTTTGCTGATGGCCATCTTCCCCCTGTGTCTTTTCCTGGTCTCTCCTCATGTCTGTGTCCTGATCTTGTGTTCTTATAAGGACACCAGTTATATTGGATTAGGGCCCATGCCAATGACCTCATTTAACCTTAATTACCTCTTAAAGATCCTATCTCCAAATACAATCATGTTCTGAATACTGGGGGTTGGGACTTTGACATATGAACTTGGGGGACGGGATGACACAATTCAGTCCCTAACAATAAGGTACACATTTACTTTTGTATGTGGCCCTCGGAGGCTACACAGCCAATGGTGACCAGGTTTGCTTCCATGGAAGGGAAGCGTTGCATAGGCAACAGATAAAGGAAAAGACACCCTTCCACCCTTTGTAACTTTGAAGTATCCTATGCAGGTAATACCTATTTAAAATCCTAATTGGGTAAAAATAAAGGACAAAGTTTGTCTCTCAATCTTTCTTTTTTTTGTCTGTGTGTTAAACATGTCTTCTTTTCTTTGCTGAAGATGGGTGGTTTATGCATTAAAATAAGCCTGAAAAGTCTGGATCTGCATCCTTTTGCATTTCTCTCACCTAAGAAAGCATTTGCTTTGTGCAATCCCAGCCACTACCTGCTGGGACTTGTCCCATATAAGCTAAGTGATCTATCTGGGAACCGATTCCTTTGAATCAACCATTATAGAACAGTGGTAGAAGTTCCTCTTATGGGTCTCCCGTCACAGCCAGTATAACCCCTTTAAAGTCAGATACTGTCACTCCTCTGTTCTGAATCCTGCAAAGGTTCCTGTTTCACTCAGAGCAAAAGCAAAGTCAGAGCGGCTACAAAGCCCGTGCCATCTGTCTGTCATCCTTCAAAGTGGCTCCTCTGTGCTCTCTGCCCCTTGCTCAGTGGCCCCGCCACCCTGGCTCCCCTGCTGTCCCCAGAGAGCCTGTTCTGGAAGGCTCCCGCCTCCATGCTCTGCTGTAGCTTTGGGGCTGCTCTCCCCACGATTCCCACTGGTCCTCACCTGTACAATTTTGCTCTGGCTCACTTCCTCAAGCACCCCACCTACCTTGCTAATGTATTTACCTTCACAGCCTCCTTCCCTCTGTTCCACTTCACTCCTTCAGTCCTGATTTCCCTTCATGCTCTCCTTTTGGGTTTCTTTTTTTGTCTGCAGCCAGCAGCCCTCCTCTCCTCATCACTGCATGCTTTTATTGTCTGCTTTCTCCTCTAGAACGGAAGCTCCCTGAGGGCAAGACTCTTCGCCTGTCTTGTTCACAAATGAATCCCAAGCACCTGGAGTCAGTCTGGCACACAGCAGCCACTCAGTGAATATCTTGAATGAATGACTGCACAAATAAATGACTGGTAAACACGTACCTTTGTTTTCTGCCTGAGGAAAGGACCTCTCTGTTCCGGATTTCGTTGCCTCTTCTCTCCTGCCATTCTTCCCCTGTGGTGAAACACGGCCCTCTGTTCCTATGAACAACTCTAGTCACCCCACCTCAAGTGTCATGCTGGCTAAGCACTTTACCTACTATCTCGATCCTTATAGAGCGCCTCGTAATTTATGTGATAAGAATATGCTCAGTTTGCACACTTACAAATGATAAGTAGCTAACTCAGGGTTATCGACAATGAAACAAGAGCCCGAGAGCTTTTACGCAAGCCTTTCTGTCATATATGGGGATGAGAAGCTATCTTTCTGGAAATGCCTCCGCTCGTCTCTCGCCCTCTCCTAGTCACTGCCTGCCTATCCATCTTCCTAAAAATAAAATCCACTTTCCCTTTAACAGGAACTTAATGAGTGAGGGCAGAGTGGTTAACTGAGAGTTGTGCTCATCCCAGATACATTTCGTGATAGGACCAGATTCGCGAAGAAGTTTCCTTCCACAAACATTTTTGGGGTCCTTGGCAATGTGCCAGTCTCTGGATTCTTAAAATGACCCTCAAAGAGACTTGCAGGTAATCATACAAATTATTCCTCAAACCCTACCTCTCGTCCAATTCACGTTTTCCTGGGCAAGGGCCCAGCCAGTCAGTGTTAGCCCCAAATCCAGATGGGCAAGGGCGTGTCCAAGGTTTAAGAAGCCCCCGTGTTCTTGATGGTCAGCACTCCTGATTTTAGATGATTTCAAGTGGGGGTGGGAGTCAGTTAAGACTTAGCACAGCAGAAAAATCCCCAAAATGTCTCTTACCAGGGAATTGCTGTGCAATTTCTTTAGAAGTAAATTTGCCTTTCTAATTATGGGTGCTCGGGGCTACAATTACAGATAAAGAGCATTTCCAAAATTTACACTTCTTCCTGCTTCCTTCTCCAAAGACTTGCTGGCAAACTTCCTGGGCTCTCAGATTCTGTAGAGGTGGGAGAGGCAGGCAAGCCTCAAAGCCGGAGGGGAGTGTGGGGTGGCTGTCACAGAGATGGGCTGTCTAGACTCCCTCCAAGGGAACCCTTGCTGACCAGCTGCAGGGACTGGTCAGCAGGCAGGCGTCAGTGGACAGCCCTGTCAGACTCGGCCACAGTTACACAGTGGCCTCCTGGGTGGTCACACCCTTCCTGGGGAGCCCGTGACTAGTGACCGAGTGAAGTGCGGGTACAAAGCCCTGGACCTCTGTGCCCCATCGGAGGCACGACAGACGTCCTCACTGCAGAGCCACCCACCAGGTTCTTGGAGCTTTTGCGTCAGGGTTCACCTTGTTCCGGGCCGGATCCGACCTCCTCAGTCTTCCTTTCATAGGTATCGATCCCTAATAAGGTTGGGGCAGGTTGCTGGGTGTGAGCACTGGGGGGTAGAGGAGTGGGGCAAGCTCCCACCTGGGGTCCCTCACCAGAGGGTGACTCAGCTCTTGGACACCTGCCACACAGAGGACAAGCGGGCCCGGCCAGCGTTAGCCAGAGAGGCAGCTGCCTCCACGGAGAGGGGTAGGACAAGGCGGGGTTAGGGAGCTCGACTTTTGCTCTTCCCCCTCTCCCTCCTGCCCGCCCCTCAACTGGAAGTGTTGTCCATCATCGGAATCCCAGCTCCAGCCGGGGGAGGGGGGGGGGGTGAGTTTGAAATTTTAACCTGCCTTTTTATAAACCAGAAAGGAGGATTTGAGAGTGTGGTTGAAGACAGTAGTCGAAAAAGAGAACAATTTTGTTTACGTCCCACTGAGTCGTATTTTAGAATCATGCCACCTTCCTTAAACTCGGACTAGACCACCTGCTTCCTCCTAAGTACTCCAGAAAAGAGTAGGGATATCAGGCAGGAGCCATCTCTGCTCGTCTCTCCCACCTACCGACTTTGACGACAGACGGTGGACACCACCATTTTCCCTTCCTTTCCATCTTAGCAGTGACAGCAATTGGTCACGTATGTTCCAACTGGCAGGCAGAATTTTAAATTCTTGATGCGTGTTAACGCATGCGGCCTTTATGAAACCCCTTGAAGGTGTATACTATCGCTCTCTCTGTTCCTAGCAGGGGAAATTAAGGCGCAGAGAGCTTAGGTAGCTTGTCAATCCCTTATTTAGTGTCTCAGCTCCCGCTGCTAGAACAAAATGCCATACGCTGGGTGGCCGAAACAACAATATTTATTCCTCCTAGTTCCAAGGCTAGGAGGTCCAGGATGAAGGTGTTGGAAGATTTGGTATCTGGTGAGAACCTGCTTCTTGGTGTGCAGAGAACTGTCTTCTCGTTGTATCTTCACATGGTGGAAGGGGGGACAGGGATAAGGAGAGACAGAAGCAAACTTCCCGGTCTCTTTTTTCAAAGGCAGGGGCGCCTGGCTGGCTCAGTCAGTTAAGCTTCCAACTCTTGATTTCAGCTCAGGTCATGATCTCGCAATTCGTTAATTTGAGCCCAGCATTGGGCTCCAGGCTGGCAGCGCAGAGCCTGCTGGGTATCCTCTCTGTCTCCCTCTCTCTCTGCCCTCCCCTGCTCATGCTCTCTCTCTCTCTCAAAATAAATAAACTTAAAAAAAAAAAAAGGCACTAATCCCATTCAAGAGGGCTCACTCTTGATCTGACCTAATTATCTCCCAAAGTCTCATCCCTAAATACCATCACTCTGGGGATTTGGAGGAGGTTGGAGTTTCCAGGTACGACTTTTGGGAGGACATAAATATTCAGTCCCTAGCACTTAAAGCAAATGGCACCAGCAAGACTTGAATCACATAGTTGGGTTCAAAAGCCCTTCAGGGCTTGCCTTCTATGCCCCACGGTCTTCTGAGCTCTAGAAAATCCTATCCTCTGGGCTTCTTGGGGAACCTGGTGCTGTTGTTTATGCTTCCCTTTTCTGAATTTTGAATTTCTGCTTCTCCTCTGGCCTTGTTCTCACCCACCATTAAACACCACTCTTCTCACTTCTGCCTGACCTCCAGCTAGTTACTTAAGAGCAGAGCAGACCAGCTGCCTCTTTGACTTCTCCTCCTCTAGAACTGCTGCTAGCTGGTCAGTAATGACCCCGTTGAATATCTTTAGAGTTTTTGCTTCTATTGAACACTTCCCTTCATGAGAATTCTACCTTGCTTGGTTTCTGTGACATTCTTTCCTGCAAAGTTTCTCCCCCCAACCCCCATAATCTTTTTCTGATTCATAGACTGGTTTCTAACCTGCTCTCCCAGTGAAACATCATCTCTCCTTGAAAGCCTGTTCTTGACATAATCCCCATCAGGAGAGAAGAATAAGAACTGCTCTCTCTCTCTCTCCATCTCCACCAAACATTTGCCAAATCTTATTGTTTTTACCTTGTAACCTAGTAAAATTTTGGGTCTCTGGATTCTTTTAGGCTTAAAAATCATCAAGGATCCCCCCAAAGCTCCTATATACATGAGCCATATTTATTTATTTATTTATTTATTTAATATATGAAGTTTATTGTCAAATTGGTTTCCGTACAATACCCAATGCTCATCCCAAAAGGTGCCCTCCTCAATACCCATCACCCACCCTCCCCTCCCTCCCACCCCCCATCAACCCTCAGTTTGTTCTCAGTTTTTAAGAGTCTCTTATGCTTTGGCAATGAGCCATATTTAAAGATGTTTATCGTACTAGAGGGGCGCCTGAGTGGCTCAGTTGCTTGAGCATCTGACTTCGGCTCAGGTCATGATCTCACGGTTTGTGGGTTCGAGCCCCGCATCGGGCTCTGTGCTGACAGCTCAGAGCCTGGAGCCTGCTCTGGATCCTGTGTCTCCCTCTCTCTCTGCTCCTCCCTTGCTCACACTCTGTCTCTCTCCCTCTCTCAAAAATAAACACTAAAAAAAATTTAAAAAAAGATGTTGATTGTATTAGAAATTAAATGAGAAATTTTGAGATAGTGATTTAAAATAATAATAGACCCATCACACATTAACATGAGTAACTCCATTCATGAAAGTAACTCCATTTTCAAAGCAAAAAAAAAAAAAAATTCTTGGGAAGAGTTGCATCGTTTTACATCTTTTTGCAAATCTCTTTAATGGCTAGGTTAATAGAAGACAGATGGGTTATCATATCTGCTTCTGCATTCAATCTGTTGCAATACATTATTTGGGTTGAAATATACGGAGAAAACCCAGCCTTAGACTGATAAATAGTTGGACAAGGGAAGGGGGTTTTAGCAGCCTTTTCAGCTAATTGTGGATAGTTTCCTTTGATCAAAGGATGAGTGATAGTTTCTTAAAGGTTATAGCTGCAATGTGAATTCTGAAACCTTACAGAGAACTTTTTGTACCCTGTTATACTGCAATGTATCAGGCCATTTTACACTTTGAATGGCTCCTTTACGTGCATGATTTTGTGACATCATACACTGGGTTTTTGGAAATACCAGTTCAATGAGTCATGCACATCTTTCACATGCCACACTTCACACTATCAAATAGTCACATTTGGTGTTATCATCCTTGTATTCTTTTCCTAGGGCTGGTGTAACAAAGTACCACACACTGGGTGGCTTAAAATGACAGAAACTTTTTCCCTCACATCTCTGGAGGGTAGGAGTCTGAAGTTAAGGTGTTGGCAGCGTTGGATTTTTCTCAAGGCACCGAGGGAGAATCTGTTTCACGTCCATCTCCCAGCTTTGATCATTGCTGGAAATCCTTAACATTTCTTGGCTTGATTTGACCTTGACCTCAGTCTCTACCTCATCTTTACACAGCCTCATTGCCTGTGTGTGCTTGTGTTTATGTTTACAAATCTCTTTTTACTTATAGGGCCACCCTGATCCCGTATGGTCTCTTTTAAAATTGATTACATTTGCAAAGAGCCTATTTTCAAATAAGGTCACATTTATAGATACGGGGAGTCAGGACATAAATATGTCTTTTGGGGAGCTACAATTCAACCCACAGCTACCACCTCATCTGGAAAATCTTTAAGAACTGGTAAACACAGGGGCACCTGGCTTGCTCAGTCAGTAGGGCATATGACTCTTGATCTCAGGGCTGTAAATTCAAGTCCCATATTGGGGAGCTTAAAAAAAAAAAGAATTGGTAAGTACATTGGTGAGCAAAATTTTTCCAAAAGTCTAATTTTTTTGAAAGCTTTTATTTTTTTATTATTATATATTTTTTAGTGTTTATTTATTTTTGAGAGAGAGAGAAAGAGCGTGAGTAGGGGAAGAGCAGAGAGACAGGGAGACAGAATCGAAAGCAGGCTCCAGGCTCTGAGCTGTCAGCACAGAGCCGGATGTGGGACTTGAACTCACGGACTGTGAGATCATGACCTGAGCCGAAGTCGGACGCTTAACCGACTGAGCCACCCAGGCATCCCTAAACCTCTCTTAGAGCAGGACCCTCACCTGGGCCCAGCAGGCTGTGTACTGACCCACGTGGATGCCGTGCTTGGATACACACAGTTTATTTAGACAAACAGAAGCTGAATGTCTCACTTTGGCCACTTCACATGCTCACTGAGCAATAAGTACATGGACTGGGGAGTCAGATTATCGGGGTTTCAATTCTGATTCCATGACTTGTTAGCTGTGGGTTGGTTAGTTAACTTCTCTGTGTTTTATTTCCTCTTTTGTAAAATGAGGCTAGTAATAGACTATACTTTATGGGGTTATGGATGGGATTAAATAAATTAATCCGTAAAGAGTCTAGAGCAGTAAGCATATGGTAAACATCTATAAATGTTTGCAACTATTCCTTGGTATCTGCCTCCTGTGCTAAGATTAAGGGGGGAAAAAGGCTGATAAAAACCATGAAAAGTTGGACCATCACATCTTAAGTTTAAATACCAGCAACTGATGGCCTGCTAGAAGATATGAGACTAATGCCATGCACTTCTCTCTGCCTCTTTCTCCCCTCTTACCAGTCTTTGATGGTCAGTGTCATTTCTTAGTAAAGGTTATGACCATTCTGTTCCGTTCCATTCCATGCCGTCACTTTTCTATTATTTAACTTTGCTTTTATATTTAAATGGGTTGGATGCTCACCACCAGGGTTTTGGCCAGCGTTTTTGTTTCTGACTTGCTTTATTCTGATTTAACTCTTGAGCAAGTAGAGTTTGTGTTTTCAAGACGGGCTAGTGCATGCATGCTATGGTCCTTGAGTTCTTGCATATTTGAGAATGTCTGCCTTTGAATGACATTTTGATGGGATGTAATATTTTGAGGTCACTTCTTTCTCTCCCTTGGAACTTTGCAGATATTACTCTACTGTCCTCTTCCATTGATCATTGCAGTGGAAAATCTGATTTCTCATCCTTATAGATGATTGGATTTTTTTCCTGGATAGCCAAAGAACTCTATTTTTTTTAATTCTTCCATGTAAGTTAGCAAAGCATAAATCGAAATATCTTTTTCTATCAATGTTATTGGAAAACAGTACATCTTTTTGATTAAAAGGTTGAATTCTCACACTTTGGAGAAGTTTTTCTCTATCATATTTTCCTGTATTACAGTTTCTTTCCTTAATTATTGCAACTTTTCACTCCTAGGACATCAATAATTTTCGTGTTAGATTGTCTTCATCATCTATTCTTTAATTGCTTTAAATTTAATGTTCTTTCCTTCAATATTCATTATGACTATATAAAGTTTTGCATCCATTAAAGTAATTTGATGTTTAGCCACATCTGTTATGTTACATGTTTATTTTTGAAAGTGATTTGCTAGATCTGAATGAAGATTTTGCCTGACACTTTGTCTTTAACATTTTAATCTCCCTTTTAATCTCATGCTGTAATTTAGTACTTTTGTCTTTGTGTTTTTATTTTATTAAAGTCACATTCTTTTTTAAACATATTTATTTGAGAGAGAGAGAGATCATGACCTGAGCTGAGAGCAAGAGTTGGATGCTCAACCAACTGAGCCACCCAGGCGCCCCATAAAGTCATATTCTTTATTAGAATATATATGTCTGAAAAGTGATGAATTCACACAGTGTACCTCTGTTGCTTGGTTTGGGCTAGGTGTTCTTCCAGACTGGATTGATTTTTTTTTTTTCTCTATGTGGAATGTTTTCAGAGTTTCTGTCCTATTTCTTTTTTATTTAGCCTGCGACTAACATGGATTATTTGGCTTGATATAAAATATGGGTGACTTCTTTTTGAAAACCTTTGTATGTTATTTAAAACTCAGTTACCTTCCCATCAGAACCATAGCTGGAGGGCTGCGGTGGGGTGCCTGCAGTCTACTTCTCCATAGTTTTAGGACATGGGAGAGGGGTGGGTGGGACTGTGTGCAACTGAGCTTTTTCTGAGAACCATGAAAACATCCAGTTTCAGTACCCATGCCACCCAGCTGGGTGTGTATACCACTCCCGTGGGCGTGCCCCCAACCTAGCACAGTGATGTGGAAACTGTCAAGTGCTGGTGCCCTTCTTCACTCCGTCATGGTCATGTTCATGGTCAAGGTCAAGGTCATGGTCAAGGTCATGGTCATGGTCATGGTTCTGCGGTGGTGTATAGGGGCTTCTGCTCCCAAGTGTTTTTTTTGTGACTTTTCTCCAAGATGCCTTTTCATTTACTCGGTCATATTCTCTCCAAATGGGAATGGGGTGGGCCAGCTCCTGAATGTTATCAGGATTTTGCCATTTCACCCGGTTTCCTCCATACCACTTCTAGGGAAGGAATGATGAGATTACTTATGATGCTCTGGCACTGTCTCAGAATTCTTTGCTCCTGTCTTCCTTTGTTTTTTTTTTTTTCAACGTTCCTGGCATAAAGTTGAACTTCTTTCCTTGTTACTGCTGGTGGATTTTTAAAGATGTTTTTACTTTGTCCTCCTTTTGAAAGGATAATTTCAAGGAATATAGAATTCTTGGTTGCTAAGGGCCTCTTCTACCCTTCCCCTAGATGTTCCACTGTCTTCTGGTGCCCATTATTTCTAATAAGAATTCAGCAGTGACTCATAAGACTCTCCCACTATGTGATGTATCTTCCCCAACACCCCCCCCCCCCCCCCCGCATCCGGATGCTTTCAAAAGCTTCTCCTTACTTTTGTTTCCAGCAGTTTGACCGGGTTTGCCCATGTGTGTCTTTGTTTACACTTAATGCTGCTTGGGATTCACTGAACTTCTTGAATCTATAAATGTATGTCTTTCTATAAATTGGGAAATGTTGAAGCCATTATTTCTTCAAATATGTTTTTCTGGACCCATTCTCTCTTTCTTCCACTTTTAGAAATCAAATTACACATATGCAGACATTTTTTACATTATTCTACAGGTCCTTGGCACTCTGTTCATATTTTCCCATGTTTTTTCTTTCCGTTCTTCAGATTAGAAAGTTTCTATTGATCTAGCTTCAGCTTCTTCAACTCTTTTCGTTAAGTTCTTCCAGAAATTTATGATTTCACATATTGTGTTTTTCAGTTCTAGAATTTTCATGGGTTCTTTTAAGGTATAGTTTCTTTTTCTCATCGGTGATTTCCTGCCTTTCATCCATTGAAAGTATATTTTCCTTGACTTCACGGAGCAGAATTATAATAGCTGCTTGACAATCCTTTTCTAATCCTAACATCTGGATTATATTGGGGTTGGTGTCAGTTGATTGTCTTTTCTTTTAAGCCTGAAATTATATTCTCAGGTTCTTTGTATATTGACTCATTTTGCATTATATCATAGGCATATGAATTTCACATTATGGAGATTCTAGATCCTGTTGGAGTGCTCTGAGAATGTTGAGATTTTTGGTTTAGGAAGGAAATTAACTTAGGCAGATCCAAACTGCAAAACTGCCCTTTGGGGAGCGACCGAACTCAGCTAATTTCCCCTGTCTTTGGCTTGGTTACTTGGAGTCTGCTTTATCCTCAAGTGGTTTGGGATCTGGTCAGAGTTTACACACAGAATTTGGGGCTTTCTCTCTTTGGACCATTCCTTCCCAATATTTCCCCTTTCTCCTTGTTCTCCAGCATATTCTGTCCTCTGGTTCTTTAGGCCAGAAAGACTCTGGATTTTTTTTGAAATTAAAGCTTGAGGCACCCCTCATGGCGACGACTTCAGCCTGTTCACAGGCTGAAAACTACAAGCATAGGTAACTCCTTCCATGTCTTTCTAGCAAGATTTGACTCCCCTCCAGGTTCTGTTTGCTTCTGTTTAGTCTCTTGTGCCTTCAGATTGTTGCTAATTGTATTTGATTCTGAGTGTATAGCCATTATCTGTGGGAAAAGCATGGTCTGGTAGGTGCTTGTTAGAATTTACTGGTAATTTCTTTCACTGTTCTGTGGTTTTCACTTTTGCTGTTCATTGTGTTAAATGTGGGAAGAGAGATGTTCTAAGCTCGAGTTATTTTACCATCTTTACCCAGAAGTTCTTCTGCACAAATGTCTTATCTTTCCTGAGCCTCAGGTCTTTATCTGTAAAATGGGGGAACAGTCCCTTCTTTGTGAAGTTGTTGTAAGGGTGAAATGGGGTAGGGCAGATAAAGCTTTGCAGCCCAGTGCTTGGCAGTGTATAAGATTATTGCCATTATCAGGGCGCCTGAGTGGTTCAGTCGGTTACGCATCCGACTTTGGCTCAGGTCATGATCTCACAGTTTGTGGGTTTGAGCCCCGCATTGGGCTCTGTGATGATGGCTCAGAGCCCGGAGCCTGCTTCAGATTCTGTGTCTCCCTCTCCCTCTGCCCCTCGTCTGCTCGCACTCTGTCTCTCTCAAAAATAAATAAACACTAAAAAGAATTAAAAGAAAAAGATTATTGCCATTATCTTAGGTGTCAGTATCTCATCCCTAACTTAGTCCCTGGCATATGAAAGGGGTAAATAATGATTGCTGAGTAAATGAATGAGACTCATGAAAATGGAAGAGAATGGATATAAGACATGGTGGAATTAGAGGGAAACTGAGGATAAGCCCCAAGACGGGCATTTTCTCCTTGAATGTGGGCATGTAGCAGACATACAGACCTGTGGCCAGGTAGCTCTTCCCTCTGGCCAGGCTTCTATTTCACAAGGTGTTCTCTCTAACTCTGTGGTGATTCACTGTACAAGCCGCAGCACGAGGCCAAGCCTTCAGAAGTAGGTGAAGAGTCTCAGTATCCCCACTTTTTGTACTTTCCAGGAGGCACAAGGGACTTTTTTGGGATTCTGGAGCCTGAGGGAATCCCCTGCCCTCCCCCGGTTTGTGAGCATTGGAAGAAATGGCTGAATGTTGCATTTGTGTGGAGCAATATCAGAGACAAAATGAAGAGGCCTGGGGACGGGGGAGGCCGCTCGTTGTCCAGACATGACAAGCGTGTTAACACCCTGACTTTAGGGAGGAGTGATTCTCCACACTGGAGGGCCGAAGTGCCAGCCCTCAGCAGGCAGGAACATGCTCCAAAATCATAATGGTGCTTCCCAGGGCAAAGGGGTCGGTCGGGGTGTTCGGGCACGGGCAGCGGCCATGCTTCCCCTCAGCTTCTGTGGGACCATCATAACAGGACAGCAGTGTGAACAAGGCCCCGGGCCTGGGCACCTTGTTCACCTGAGAAATATACAAGACTTAAAAAATAATACTATTAGTTGTACTGGGCACGTAAACACGGTTCATAAAAGGGTTCTATTCAAAGCCCCTTCCCCAGCCAAGCTTACAGACAAAACTCACAGGTGTCTGTACTTGGCCCTAACTCTTTGTTTTTCTAGGTCATGGTGCCACTCATTCTCAGAAAATAAGCTACCACTCCAGAACATATTCTTCTCTGGCCCGACCACAACTCACATCCTGGATGAGCCCCAGACAGACTCACCGCCAGCCCCCTCCTGCCCCAATAACTTGTCACCTCCTTCTCCATCTGACCAAGTGTCAACCCCCTTCCCACACAGCCTCCCCCAAGACCACAGCTACAACCCTCCCACATCCTACAAACCACTTAAGAGGCCCAGCCTAACAGAGACTGGGAGCCAACATCTCTCTTGATGTCTGGTCCCTCTCCTTCCTTCGAGAGTGAATAAACTCTGTCACACTTGTTACTCTACTCTGTGCAGTTCTTTGCTGTCCGCATCACCGGCCACCCTAACAGTTAAAATGGCAAATTTTATATTTTACCATAACTAAAAACAAACACAATTATTAAAATAATGCATACCCACTGTAGACAATTTGAAAAGCTAAGAAAGATTTAAAGGAACATAAGTATCCACATTCCTTCCTTCCAACATTTTGGTAATTTCCTTTCTTTTTATATGCAAATGGATTTTTACTCAGCTGAGATTGTACTGTGTATAAGAGATTGGACTCTTATACATTTTTTTTAACATTGCTTTATTTTTGATAGAGAGAGACAGAGCACAAGTGGGGGAGGGGCAGAGAGAGGGGGAGACACAGAATCTGAAGCAGGCTCCAGGCTCTGAGCTGTCAGCCCAGAGCCCAACACGGGGCTCGAACTCACAAACCTGAGCCGAAGTCAGACGCTTAACCGTCTGAGCCACCCAGGTGTTCCTGGACTCTTATAATCTGAGCATATTTGTTATTCACTTTTGTTTGAAAATACTTTAATGGATTACAAGTAATTTATTTTATAGATTTATCAAATTGTGTTTGACTGTCTCACTGGCCGTTTGGGCTTTTTTCAATATTTTAAAGAAAAAAGAACCGCTTCAATAAACATCTTTAGATATTAAGTCTTTGTCGAAGAGAGCTTCTGAAAGTGTAAATATTTTTCTTCTCTTCCGGTTTCATCCTGCGTAGATCTCACACTTCCTCCCCCCCCCGCCTTTTTTTTTTTTTAATGTTTATTTATTTATTTTGAGAGAGAGACAGTGCAAGCAGCGGAGGAGCAGAGAGAGAGAGGGGAAAGAGAGAATCTCAAGCAGCCTCCGTGCTACTAGCTGTGGACCCTGACTCGGGGCTCTAACCCATGAACTGTGAGATCATGACCTGGGCTGAAACCAAGAATCAGACGTTTAACTGACTGACCCACCCTGGTGGCCCCTATGTCACACTTCCTTACATGCCTGGCTCAGGTCTGGCCCCTGCTAGGACACCTTCCCTGAGCACTTCAGCCTGCCAAAATCCCTTCCTTCTCTGATTCCAACTGCATTCATTCAATTTCGTTCCATCATTCATTCATTTATTCATTTAATATCATTTGATGGCATATTAAGGATATATATATATATATATATATACACACACACATATACACACACATATACACACACACACTCATCAAATACTAATTTCTTCTCTAATAATGTGGTTGCTAAGAATAATAGCTATGGTCATGTCCTTTGAGTATTTACCCTGTGCTGGCACTTCTTAAAGTACATTACATGGATTAGCTCATTTCCTCTGTATAGTACTATCCATCTTTTACTATGGGAAAGTTGAGGCACAGAGAAATTAGGTCACTTGCCCAAGATTGCTCAGCTATTCCTTGAGTGACCTGGGATTCAATCCCAGCCCCTTTGGCTCCAGAGTCCATGAACTGCATTCACAGTGATAGGCGTTGCCTTAGTTGAACTCTTCTAGGGACCGGAGATGGAACAATGAATGAAGCAAGTATACTTCCTGTATGGTGGGGGCTGCCTAGGCCTGGGTGCCCCACTTAGCTCTGGATCATGAAAGTCTTGAGCTGTTCCCACATGGCTGTGCCTCCTGTAAGGCATGGCTTCTCCATCCTGTGAAGTCCTGCAGGGCTGGGGCCCTCGCCCCCCTGCCTTACACCCCTGAGAGCCAGTGTGCTGGGAGTACTCGGTAATGCTTCTAAACTGATGGTTGGAAGGGTGAAAGAAATCTGAGCACCGAGAGACCAGATTCTGCTTTGGGCGCTGTCACTGTGCACCACAGGGGAGGTTTCTCTACCACTGTGTTTCCTCATGAGGGAAATGAGATAACCTTTGACATTCCGTGAATGTGGTAAAATCTCCCAGTAATACCTTACGTTTCTCTCACATGGTGATGAGCAACCCCTCGTACAAGACCTTCCCGTTGCCTCTAGCCTTCTGATTCAGTCCAAGGCTGAAGAAAGTTTTCTCTCTGTTGCTTCTTCTTCGGTATGTCAGGTATGAGCAGGAATCTTTCGAAAACTAAGGAGCAGTGCTACTTTTCTCATGGACATGAGTTTATTTCATAAAGTAGTTGTCTTAATCTGTTCAGGCCACTATAACTAAAATACCATAGTCTGGGTGGCTTGTAAGGAACAGAAATTTATTTGTCACAGTTCTGGAGGCTGAGACGTCCACACTCAAAGCACCAGCAGATTCAGTATCTAGCAAGGGCCAGCTTCCTGGTTGATAGATGGTCCTCTTTTTTGCTGTGTCCTCGTGAGGCAGAAGGGGCATGGAGCTTTCTCAGGGAGCTTTTATAAGGACACAAATCCCATTCATGACAGCTTCAGTCTCACAACCTAATCACCTCCCAAAGGCCCACCTCCACTGGAATACCATCACCTCGGTCATTAGGTTTTCAACATGTGAATTTTGAAGGGACACTAACAGTAGGTAATTGCAGTTACAATGTTGAATTTTTACAAGGGATTAGAAGAAGAGAGAAGAAGGAGGCATTTTAAGTAAGACCAAAAGCGTTTCATGTTCTTTTCTGAATTTTTAATAAGACCAAAAGCGTTTCATGTTCTTTTCTGAATTGACCCTAGGGAAGTTAGTTGTTTACCTCCTTTTGATTGGGGTCAGGTCTAATAAACGTAATAGCTACCGTATTTTGAGTAGCTATTTGGTGCACATAACAGCATTATTGCTGATCCTTCCTGCAATCTTTCACACGCTATACTTCATAGGCTCGGAGGGGTTAAGGGTCTTTCTTGAAGCCACCTGGCTAGTAAGAAGCACTGTAGAGATCATTCTCCATTTTGCTTGGTCCCAAAGCCTGCTGAAGAGCCACTGCCACATGGTCTGTTTCCTGTTTCCTGTTTCCTGTTTCCATAGATAAAGCCAGGAGGGACCCCCACTTCCATACCCCTGTGATTCTCGGTCCACGTTTGGGGAATGGCGGAGAAAGAAGATCCTGAACTGAATCAATTCACACCTCTGAATCTGTTAAAGGATGATGTGTCCTGATTTGTGGATTTGTTGATATAAAACAGTGTTTCTATGAGATATCAAATGTTTATTTATTTGAAAGCATATTAATAAAAAACAAATTTTGGGGCACCTGGGTGGCTCAGTCGGTCAAGTCTGACTCTCAGTTTTAGCTCAGGGCATGATCTCAAAGGTTCATGAGTTCCAGCCCTGCAGTGGGCTCTGTGCTGACAGTGTAGGGCCTGCTTGGGATTCTCTCTCTCCCTCTCTCTCTGCCCCTCCACTACTCACACTGTCTCTGTCTCTCTCAAAATAAATAAATAAACTTAAAAAAAGAAAAACAAATCTCGGGGTGCCTGGGTGGCTCAGTCGATTAAACATCCAACACTCAGTTTCAGCTCAGGTCATGATCTCATGGTTCGGGTCCTGTGTCGAGCTTTGCGCTAACAGTGTGGGGCCTGCTTGGAATTCTCTCTCCCTCTCTGTCTGCCCCTCTCCCAGTCTCTTTCTCAAAATAAATAAATAGACTTAAAAACGACCTCATATAGTTGTATATTTAATGAACAACAACAACAAAAAACCACAGTCCTGGGAAATTCTACAAGTGTTTCTAAGACTTTAGAGAAGAAAGAGATGGTTTGGGACTCAAGCCTTCCTGCAGAAGCTCAGGCTGGAGTTAGACCTTAGGGGAGGGGTCGTGTTCACTCAGGCAGAGCGAGATGAAGAGGACATTTCAGAGAAACGAAAAAGTATAAACAAGTCAGAGATAATGGAGAGATGAGTCAGACCAACCTCACATCACTCCACTTCCAAGGAAAAACTGATGTGCACAGTGGTTAAAGAGTGGCTTTGAAGTCATGTACGTGTTGGTTCAGTCCCCAGCTCTGCCACTTACAAGATATGTGGCCTTTGGCCAATTATTCAAACTCCTTAAGCCTCAGTTATCTCGTTGCCAAATGCTGCTAATGACGTGCATGCACAGGGTCTTTGTGCGGATTAGCTGTGGCAGAGCTCGGTTCCCCGTTCTGTGGTTTGAGGAGGTCGTTATTATCTCTCAGATCATCTGGGAATATCCAGATCCTAATCTTAACATGTTCCATTTCACCTCAGTAATCAATAACTGAGAGCTATCATTTCTTTTAGCTCATGAGATCTCGGAAGCAGTAATGCCTCCTTACCCTCTGTGCCAAAAACGCTGAAGTGAAGGAAATGTATCGTCAGGGGTCTATGGTCACACAAAGCTACCTCAGATGAGTGACTTCCTTCTTCCCAGCAGAAACAAGAACATTCCACGAGGCTTCTGGCCATTCTTTACCACCTCCATTTATCACCTGATATGTTTTTCTTAGCCCTTTGAAGAGACAAGCTGAAAACCCAGCCTAATGATCCCTGACCACTATGAAAAGTCGGAAAATAATGAGCAAGGCCTGATTTCTCTCAGGCGCCTCATTATGGGAGGCTGGACCATAGAAGTTTCTGCTTTTTAAGTCTTTGGTTCTCTCTCTATTTTCTGGGCTGCCTGTGGCCTCTTATTAGCATCTATAACAGAGGCAGAAGATGTCAGCGCTAGTCCAAACTTTGCCACTTATTAGCTGGCTCATTTTTGGCAGGCCATTTGAGTCTCTAAGCCTCAGTTGATTTATCTGTAAATTAGACCTCAACTGAAAGGTGTATAGGAAAGTGCCTTGGGAGTCCTCTATGTGAGGAACACATTTTAAAGGGAGTAGATTAAAATCAAGCAGGTACACTGTGCCCCTTTCTTCTTAACCCAACCATGAGTCCCAGATTCTACAAATAAAAATCTCTCCTGTGTAGTTCACTCTGAATGTGAACTTAGGAACTTTGTGTCTATTTTGGGCAAGGAAATGAGTTTCCTAACTATCCATCCTTCCTGTGAGTTCAAGAAAGGCCTCACAGAGGAATTGGCCAAAGAGGTATGATAGAAGGTATCTCGTGCTCCCTGCAATTACAGCTTGTTTGAAAGGACCCCAAGCCAATGTGATACAACACTTTAAACACAATGGTATATATTTAGTACAAGTGTCTGTACCTCACCTCCTCCAAACTCTAGAAACACACACACATTTTCCACGTAAGCGGGCCTACCCTGGTGTCCCTGCCTCCTGGATGGAGTCATTCTAAGGCCTTCAAGTCATGACTTTGTGGTGCTCTGAGCCATTTAGGTTGAGAGGTACAGACTGTAATTATCATTATAGACCACCTACTTGCTAATTGAACTTGACAGTTGAGTGCTTTATGATGTCATTGAAGAAGGACTGTAATGGATAATGTGACATTGTTCAGAGGCTACTTCCTGCACCGAACCTCATCGGTGCTTCCTCAAATGCCTATCTGATTGTCCACACATTTAGCCCTTAGCAGGGCTGGTTATGGATTAATTCAAATCACCAATCCCCACACCCTCTCCTGGCAGGGTAAGGTTGCAACTGTATACCCAGGTTTCTCATGGTATAAAAGGTTTTGCGTTGTACCCTATACAAAGAGGGGCTGGAAAGTTGATGCAGCTTTGCAGGAGACATTTGAACTTTAGGAACTATCTCAGTGATGGGAAATGTGGCCTTTCCCAAAAGGTTATTGTCCAGCTGTTTGTAGCCCATTAACTATAGGTGATGAGAGTCAGCAAGAATGTGGCTGAGGCTGCAGCCCTGTCTGAGCCATCTGAACCTCACAATTGCTTGGCAAAGAGTCCCTCACTCAGGACAATATCGGGAGAGAGGGCTCCCCTGGCCATGCAGCACTGCTATACTTAGGCATGGTTGGTGGCTTTTTAAAAATTTTTTTTAAGTTTATTTATTTTTGACAGAGACAGAGTGCGAGCAGGAGCTGGGGAGGGGCAGAGAGAGAGAGGGAGACACAGAATCTGAAGCAGGCTTCAGGCTCTGAGCTGTCAGCACAGAGCCCGACACTGGGCTCGAACTTACAAACTGTGAGATCATGACCTGAGCTGAAGTTGGACACTCAACCGACTGAGCCACCCAGACGCCCCTCTTCTGTGAAATAGGAGTTCTTGATCAAGTCCTCTCCATAAGGGCGTGAAGGAAGACTGGCTGTCTCTGTATTTCCTACTGCATTGGTCCTTTGAAATCAGGCGTTTTGTAATCCCTGTCCACCTAAGTGAACCATAGAGATATGTCATGGTGAAAATTCACTCCTGGACATAACAAATGTGATATTTTTGTAACTGAATAAAGCTCCTTGAGATTCAGTCTTGTCTCTTGTTTGTCTTGGTGTCCCCTTTTCGTCTCTGTGTTCCCTGATCTAGCCAAGACCCTTTCCTGGTGCACAGAGCTCAACAAATGTTTGCCATAGAATTAAATGTCATCTCTTCAAGGTGACTGGATACCTCCTTCTAAGGAGAGTTTTTCTCCTGGGTCATTTATCCTGAATTTCTCAATACCTTATCTTGGCATTTGAATTTTTCCACAGCAGAGTTTCAATCTGCCTTTCCTCCACTAATGCATGCAGTAAATGGTTTATAGGACTATCTATAATAGTGGAAAAATTGAAAACAATCTTACTGTCCAGCTGCAAGAGAATAGCTGAATAATTTATGATGTGACCACATATACCATAGATTGCTAATAGCTACTACTTAGCGCTTACCATGCCATTTATTATTCTAAGCACTTTTCATGTAATTAACTCATTTAATCTTTAGAACTACTCTGTGAGGCAGATACTACGATCCTCATTTTATATGTAGGGAAATGGAGCCAGAGGGGTAAATTAACTTGCCCAAGGTCATGTAACCAGGAGGTGGCAGAGTCAGGATTCAAACCCAGGCAGCCCGACTCCAGAGTCAGTGAGTCAGTTTAGCCCCTAAACTGTCTCTCATACAGCCAACAAATAGTGCAAAAAACCACTAACAACTTGCCTAAGAATGTCTGCCTTGCATCTAATAAGGGCTAAAGGGAATGAATACATGTATTATTATATACATACAGGAAATGTTTGTTATGCTTTAAGTGGGGGACAAAAGCTGGATATCATTTTTATATATCATGATCTCAACTATGAAAAGTTGTAGAAAAATGCATGGCAAATAACTGGAAGAAAATAGGCCAAAAGGTTAATTCTGCCTGTGGCTGATGGGCTGACAATATCTTCCTCCCCCTTGCTTCTTTGTACTTGTCTGAATTTTCTAAATTTCCTAAAGCAAATTTGATCTATACAATTAGAAAAAAAAAACAAAAACAAAACAGAGACAGGTTTGGGAGAAATCACCAACAGGCATGGGATAGTTTCTTTTTCCCCTCAAAACATTTGTTAATTTCAAAAACATTTCCTTGACCCACACACTCTCTTGCAAGAAGCCTGACCATTATTTGTGGGTTATTCAGAAGGTCATCCTCAGGTAATAAATACACAGGACTTTGCACCTTGGTTTTGATAGAAGTCACTTGAGAGAAGCCAATTTCCTGGATCTTTTTGAAGGCATTTATTACAAGTATCTTTGATTTCTGAGTCCTTTCGTCTCTGTACTTCCTTCCATTGCTGGTGACTCGGTCTCCTGGGCATGGCTTGAGTCTTGCCCTGGGGCACCAGGGCGACAGTTCTGGCAGCTGTAGCTGGGGAAGTGTTATTGACAGTTTGATGGGCTTGTCCAGGCATTTGCAGCCCTGGGCCAGATGTAGTCTGAAGGAAAGAGGCCTAGGTTTCAAGGTGCAGCTCAACACTCACTAGTGGACTTTAAGCAACTCACTTTATCTCTGAGTCTCAGTTTTCTCAGGTTATTCTGAGTCTGAAAAGGGCTCAGGTGGGATAATGTATATGCAAGCCATTTGTAAACGTAAAGATCTATATTCATGGGCATTGCCTTTTTTTTTTTTTTTTTTTTTTTGCAGCTTCCTACTCTTTTCCTCACATCTTTTGGGGTCACTGAGAGATGGCTAGTTAAAATTAAGGGAGACCCCTAGAGGGAAGGACTTGGGAAGTGGGGGTGGGGGGAGCTGGAGGAGTATCATAGGAGGGAGAGAGATGCTGAGGAGGCCTCTGTAGAAATGTGTGAAGGTGATGTCTGGAGTGGAATTCAGAAAAAGGGATGTTGTAAGTGGATACCTAGGAAGCCTTGCATCTTGATGTTTGTTGTGACACCACTTTGTCTCCTTAAGAAACCTGCAGGAAAGACCTCTCTTGCTTTTTAATGTTCCTAGCGTGAGATTTATAACCATACCCTTGCCTCCTATACATTAATTTCATGCTAGGATTGGCCTTCAGGCGACAACAGGAAGAGTAGCCTAAGAAGACTTAGGTACACCAGGGTTCTAGAATGATACCCCTTCCCCAGGTGAGGATTAAGTGAGAACATGCACATAGGCTGCCTTGCACCCAGTAGATGTTCAATCCATAGCAATTTGTGTTAATTATTTGGACCAAAAGATATTTTGCTAAAACACAAGTAATTTGAGAATTGGGACTTGGTTTCTCCTCATATCTCCTGGGACAAGGCTGGACACTGAAGCTGACTGGGTGAAGTGCAGTCCAATGAAAGCTTGTCCACCATGACATGCCCATTTCCAAGGCCACACCTGCTTACCCAATGCCCATATCTAATGCTGAGGTCTTGAGGCTGCAAGGCCACTGCCTGCTGTACGAGGCACGGTCGGCCCAGCCATTTCCCTGTCTTGTGGCTGTAGTCCTTCCAAGGGGCCCATCTCTAGTGTCCAGCCTCTGTCCCTAGTGTTGTTCTCCCAGAGATGCTGTTCCTCTATTTCTGTTTTGTGACTTGGGTTCCTTAGACTTCGCTGAGCATAGGTATCTTTATCCTTGAAGCTGAGAGCACTGAAGTCTAAGGTAGGGGGCGCAGGTAGACCACACGGCAGTTCCTTTAGCCCTCAGTCCGCCCTTTTACTGGACTGTGGGTGTTGAAAGCGTGCAGAGAACTGTGGACGCCATCGAAGGTTCGACATGAGCATCTGGAGAGAGATGAGGCAGAAGGGTTTGGGAAGATATTTTCAGCCTCCGGTGCTTTCCTTATTCCTTATAAGACTGTGCAATACCACCATCTCCAATTTAAGAGTGCTAGAAACAGCATGTCTGTGAGCGGCTCACTGTAAGTGAACATTATAAAGTAGGGCATTATTTGTATTAGCCAGTAAACCGCCTAAAGTGATGACTAAGAAAGGCATTACTTAAAATATTATCCATGGGCAAAGACTGAGGTCATGGGGGTGGGGAGCTGAGGTAGTGTCCAGAGGGAAATTAGGTATTTATATTTCTAAGAAAAATAACCTGTCAAGTCAGGGGCCCTAGAGACAATACATGAGGAAGGCTCATAGGCTGGAGAGGACAGGTCCATCCCTCTCCTGCCTCTCATCTATAGGTCAGAAGACCCCAACTGCAACCTTGGGGGAGGGGCCCCCAAAGGGAATAACTCCACAGCTGCTCCTTCCCTGGACATCTTCCAGGGAGATCTTCCCTACCCGTCCACACATCTGCCTCACAGCCCCGGAAACTTCTTGGGGGCACCTGGGTGGCTCAGTTGGTTAAGGGTCTGACTCTTGGTTTTAGTTCAGGTCATGGTCTCATGGTTCCTGAGATGGAGCCCCGTGTTGGGCTCTGTGATGACAGCTCAGAGCCTGCTTGAGATTCACTCTCTCCCTCTCTCTCTGACCCTCCCCTGCTTGTGCTCTCTCTGTCTCCCAAAATAAATAAAGTAAAAAAAAAAAAAAAAAAAAAAAAAAAAAAGAAACTTCTTGGGCTTTTCATGTCATCTGTGGTCACTTTGGCCCTGTAAGCCAAGAATACAGAGTGAGCCTCTTGCTTTGTTTTCTCTGTAATCTGGCTGTAGTTCTTCTTATAAAGAGTCATATGGAGTGGGAAGGGAGCTAAAAAAGTCTCTCCTCTGTTTCTTGTTCTTCATTCTTCTCTCTCTTTTTTTTTTTTAATGTTTTATTTATTTTTGAGACAGGGAGAGACAGAGCATGAACGGGGGAGGGTCAGAGAGAGAGGGAGACACAGAATCTGAAACAGGCTCCAGGCTCTGAGCTGTCAGCACAGAGCCCGACGCGGGGCTCGAACTCACCCGTGAGAGTGAACTCACGGGACCGTGAGATCATGACCTGAGCCGAAGTCGGCCACTTAACCGACTGAGCCACCCAGGCGCCCCATTCTTCTCTTTTCTTAAAGTTTGTTTGTTTTTTATTTATTTACTTACTTATTTACTTATTTATTTATTCATAGTAATCTCTCTACTCTATACTTGTGGGGCTCGAACTTAGCACCTCCAGATCAAGAGTGGCATGCTCTTCTGATGGAGCCAGCCCCGCGTCTCCTTGTTCTTGAGTCTTAAGCAGTGTTGACATAAAAGTGATACTGAGGAAGGAAATGATTAAGGCTCTCCACGCATGTGGAAAAGGGTTCAAATTCCAGCTCTTTCATTTCCTCGGTGACTTCAATTTTCTTATTCATACGATAGGGTAAGGCCCCCACATATGGTATGAAAAGGAGAGGCAATATAATAAGCAAATTGCTTTTGCTCCCCAAATGGTAGGTATTATTTGCGTGTCCTCTTTTTTCATTCCTGCTGTCATTGCCCCAGCTCCTATTATTTAAAAAAAAATTTTTTTTTTAATGTTTATTTATTTTTGAGACAGAGAGAGACAGAGCATGGATGGGGGAGGGTCAGAGAGAGAGAGAGGGACAGAATCCGAAACAGGCTCCAGGCTCTGAGCTGTCAGCACAGAGCCCAACACGGGGCTCGAACCCACGGACCGTGAGATCATGACCTGAGATCATGACCTGAGCCGAAGTCGGAAGCTTAACGGACTGAGCCAGCCAGGTGCCCCATCCCCCCCCCCCCCCCACCCCAGCTCCTATTATATCTCCACTGATGGCAGTTTGCAAACTGGTCTCTGTGCCCCATGCTCACAGTCTCTGCTCCTGCCATCCACTTTCCAGGAAGCTGGCAGAAAAATCAGTGTAAAACACAAGGATGCATGCCATGCCCCTGGATGAAATCTTTTAAGAGCTTCCAATTTTCTCGGAATAAAGTCTGAAATCTCCAATATGGCATCCTCCCAGAAGTAGTCTCATGAGTTTGTCTACTTTCACTCACTCACGTTACGGTTACCGTTAGGAGCACCTTTCAAATGCCAGATACTAAGCCAAAGGCTTCATACAGGTCATTTCACATAATCTTGAAGACAACACCATCATTAATATCTCCATGATACAGAAGAGGAAAGAGGCTCAAAAGAGGCTCGGAGAGGAGCGCCTGGGTGGCTCAGTTGGTTAAGCGTCAGACTTTGGCTCAGGTTATCATCTCACTGTTCCTGTGTTCCAACCGAGCATGGCATGGCACTCTGCAATGACGGTGGGGAGCCTGCTTTGGACCCTCTGTCCCCTTCTCTCTCTGCCCCTCCCCTACTCTCTCAAAAATAAATAAACATTAAAAAAAAGAGGCTCAGAGAGGCTGAGGGACCCAAACCAATACTCAGCTAGCTGGTGGTAGACATCTGAATTCACTCTGCGGCACCTCCTGGAACTGGAGCTCCGTACACCCAGCAGCGACACTTCCTCAGCAGCCGGCCAGCCAGCAGCCTAGCAGGAGGGGAAGGGAGGTAGCAATACCTGGAAGAAGGGTGTTGAGGGATGAGAGGAGGATGTGACCTCCCCTTCCCCAAGTTGAGTTGGTGGTGGGGAGTGGTCACCTCAATTTGGAGACAGAGTTCTGTGTCAGGGCTTCAGGCGCTGGGAGTGTTCCCCACACTGTGTGTTCCCAGAGGGCCCAAATGACTTCCACTCCCCCTTTCCCTCCAAGTACGTAGATAGCCTCGTGCCAAGTGGGTGCTCAAAACTCAGTTGGGTGATGATTGTTGCCACCGGTAGTTCCATTCTCTCTATGGGAACTGGAGCGGTGGCCCAAGGCTGCTTCTGGCCCTCCTGTGGGGCGGTTTTCTGTCTCAGCCCCCCCCCCCCCCCCCCCCCCCCCGGGCACCGGGGATGGTCAGTATACAGCGGTGACACCTGCTCCACAGGCGGTGCACGCCTTCCCCTAGCAGCCCCAGTTCAGCCCCAGTGAAAGGAAGGAACTTCGCTCCCTTCAACACCGCACCTGAGGCCTCCCGTCCCCCCAGCCTGCAGGCAGCTTGGGGCCCACACTCCTCTTGTATCTGCAGTGTTTGTGAGCACCTAGCACATGCTACGCCCGGTGTTGGGCAGGATCGGGTCAAACCCCGTGAAAGAGATTTTGCCGTTTTATATCCTACCTAAGAAGAGTTCGGAGACGTTAAGTGACTTGCTCAGTCACACAGGCAGTCGGTAGCGGAGCCAGGATTAACAGTTCCCGCTTGTGAGGACGGAAAGCCTGTGAGTGTAGCATTCAACCCTCCGGGACCTGGGGCGTGGTGGGGAGAGCCGGCATTTGGGGATCCCGGCCCTCCGCGTCGCCCCTCCCCTTGTTCCTCCTTCCGCCTTCCTCGGTGGCGGTGGCGGTGGGGGGTGGTGGAAGCGGGGTCCCCGCATCACGAGGTGCCCTAACCCGGCACCCCTAACCCGGAGGCCCGCCCGCGGGCGACCCCCGGAGGGCCAGGCCAGGGTGTCTGGGGCGCCGTGCGACCGGGGACCCACCCCGTCGGCCCGACTATTTGCATAACGGAGACCTTCGCTTCCCCCGCCCCTCCGCCGCGCTCTTCTTCCCTCCCTCGCCGTCCCCTCCACCCCTCAGCCCCAGTCCCCCGCTCCTCCCCAGCAGACCCTCCTGCCGGGACCTGGCGCCGGGCTCCCAGCTGCCGGGCTCCCCTGTGGCCGCGGCGCGCGGAGACGGGCGGCACCTGGGGGAGGGGAGTGCGGGGCCGGGCCGGGCCGGGGAAGACATCTGGGGCACTGCCGGGCGCTAACAAAGGGAGCGGCTGCGGGCCGGCGAGGGCGCGGAGCGGGCGGAGGGGCCGCAGCCCCGGCGGCCGAGCGCGCAGCGAGTGAGTAGGGGTGCGCAGGGCGGCGGCGCGGCCCGGGGCCCGGGCGGAGGCGTGTGCGAAGGGGCACGGGAGGGGAGCGGGGCGGAGGGGCGCGCGGAGCCGGTGCCCAGCGCCGCCTCGGCAGTCTCGCCGGCCGGCTGGCCACCGTGGGGCCGGGGTGTCTCTGGCTTTCTCCCGGCCCGGGGACCGCCTTGGCTTTCCCCCGGGGCTCCGCGAGTCTGCGGACCCACAACAAACCCACGTGCGCTCGGCCCCCGGGAGCCCCGCTTCCCGCACCGCGCCACGGGTCAGGTGCGGGACGCCCCGCGCGTTCCGGGTTCCTGCGCATTCCCGCTGCTAGATTTAAGGACCGGGAAACTGAGGCCTGCGTTGGGGGTGGGGGCTCAGGCACCATAACAAACGCACGTGCGCTCTGCGCGGGGATCCCGGCGCCCGGCTGGCCCTGGAACTGCCGCCTTGCGGAACCGGGCCATTGTCTCAAGCCGCGGGGGAGGGAGAGGCGCTAGGGGCGCCGCTGGCCAGAGGAGGACGACAGACACATTGAAAAGGTACCACTTGGCCCTCAGGCCAAACTGCCAGTCTGCCAAAAGGGGAAAACAAAACACGAAAGCAGCTACAAAAAGCTTTGCCCCAGGCCGAGAGCCTGTCCCGACCGTGGTGCATTACTGGATGGGACCAGGGCAGCCCCTCACT
This sequence comes from Panthera onca, assembly GCF_046562875.1. Lineage (NCBI taxonomy): Eukaryota > Metazoa > Chordata > Mammalia > Carnivora > Felidae > Panthera > Panthera onca. The sequence continues at coordinate 80,782,642 of NC_138347.1, read as the reverse complement.
TCCAGCGCACCGGGGTTGAATTAAGGGCCCATGGGTCCCTCTCCAAAAAAAGACCGTGCCTAGTGCACCATTGTCCCTGCACTCAGGCGACTGCCCCTGCTGGGAGATGGCGAGCGCCTCCCCAGCCTGCAGAAACAATAGTCCAATTTAAACAGCGCCCAGCGCGGTCTTGGTCTTCTCGACCCTTTGCTTGAGCTTTGCCTTGTAGGTCCTTGCGTCTGGCACTGGCCTCTTTTGGCTTGAGACTCGCTTTGCGTTTTTAGTTTTTACAGGCGAGGCCAGCCGCGGCCTCTGGTTCTGGGTAGGGACGCTCTTATCTTCAGTGAGATCAGTTTGAGAGAAATTCCGAGGTCCAGATAAGAGGGCTCTTGTTTGTTTTGTTTTTGCTTTGCTTACATGTGCTCTGCTCACCTTGGCAGGTTTTGGTTCATCAGACCTGCTCGGGCAGCCGGGAAGTGGGTGGGTGGGTGCATTGGCTTGTTAGGGAATGGTGCTGGTGCAGAAGTAAGACCCTAAGGTTGTGGGAGTGGGGGGGTGGGGGGTGGGGTGTGCAGGCACGGAGGCACCGCTGCTAGAGTGCAATTGCTGAGCTCACTGGCCGCCAGTCCCTCTGGAGCTTAAACCTGTCCCTGGGGAGAACCGGAGGGCCTTCAGCTCCAAACCACTGTTACTGAGGATCTAAAGGGGATCTAGGGAACCCTCTTATTTTACAAGCGGGTAATGTTGGCCTGGAAAATGCCTTGCGGGAGTTTAAACCAGTGAAATGGGAAAGAGAATTTGAGTATGGGTCTCCCAATTCCCACACTGCCCCTGGCCTTGACAGCCCCCAAAGGCACAACCAGGTTAGTCTAAAAATCAGTGGCCTTAGAACAGAGTTAAACAAAGAAAGTAATTCAGATTGAAAGCTGCACCCTTCCATTATCTCTTTTAAGAGTTCTTATTCATTTGGGAAAAGATAGCTTTAGTAATTCTTTACTCTTCTGCTAGCCTTTCATAAACTTTGGTATTTTTCTCTTCTCACTGTCCCTTTCCCCTCAATTTGGAATAGGGCCAGATATGGGGACTTAGATATTTGCCTCTCATCTCTATGCCAGGAAGCCTTTGTTTGGGCCTAAGCATTAGGCTGTTGACATCAGACCCACAGGGAAGAAAGTGTCTCTTAGCAAGCTACTCCTGAGCCACTTGTGGGAGAACAAGGCATTGTTTTCATTGATTTTATTTAATTAAATTCTTTTTGAGAGTTCCCCGGAAGTAGCTGCCTATTTTTGTATTTGGCAGAGGAAAAGTTGGAAAAAAAAAAACAAAAAAAAAAAAAACCAACAACAAAAAAAACAAACCAAAAAACCAAAACAAACAAAAAACCAAAAAAATAAAAATTTAAAAACCCAACAACAGATACTTGGAGTCTGGGTTTCCCCAAAACTAATGTGCTGTTTTGTCCTGTCCCTGTTATCTCCTAGCTACACTTGTTTCTTTTCTTAGGGTTTCTAGAGTGTTTCATTTTTGTGGTAATTCCACTGGGCACTTGAGTATAGCTTTCTTATCGGGATGCTTGCCTTATAAGGAACCTTGGGAATCATCCCGCCAGACCCTTTTATTTTCCAAATGGGAAAACTGAGGCCCAGAGAGGAGAAATCACTTGCCTAAGGACATGCAGCAAGGTGTCTGCTTTTAATTTCTCTTTGTGCGTAAAAGGAAAACCGTTGCATCAAATGAGTTGTTGTTGGTACCCCAGAGTAAAGTCAAAGTTATGATGGTTGTTATAACAACACTCTTTAAGTCTGAGAATGAATTCCTGAAGGAATTAAATAGGTGTTGGTTATGGTACAGAGCCATGGATCCCTATGGTAGATATGGTGAGGAGTATTGCAGTTATCATTGGGGATCACTTTTCTGTAGTGTTTACTAAGTGGTTCACTCCACCCTTGCCCTGGCCTCCTACATGTTCTCCTGCTATTGCTTGCTTCCCCAGTGGGGACCTGCTTTGAACATAATCGTAAAGCAAAAGGCAGCAAGAAGCCAGAAGCCAGAGACCCCACTTAGCTTTCTGTGCTATTAACCTTCCTGGGCTCCAGTTCCTCACTTCCTTGGACAGTGAAAGTCCTTCCTGCCCAGTCTCTGCACAGGCTGTTCCAGGGGAGTGGAAGATGCTTAGGCCTTAGGATCAGAGGAGTTTGGGTCAGCTCTTCTGTGTCCTGTGTTCCTTGAGAATATGATTGTTTAATGTGAAGGGAAGGATGGGTATGTATATCCTGGCGTTGTTGTGGGTATCCAGCGATGTGACACGTGCTTATGCCTGCTCAGACCTCTTGGCAGGCTCCGGTGCTCACCAGCTTTTTAAGTGGCAGAGGATGTTGGTGGGAGAATAACCCCATAGAGTAAGCCCTCTACTCAAATTAGGAGACCCTACCTAGTTAACAAAGAGGGGTGAATGCCTGCCACATTGTAAAGGGGGCCTTTGGAGAGTTGTAAAGTTTGTGTGATTCTAAGGTAATTAAACCTAGTAAGAAACAAATAAAAACCAAAGCTGTGCAGTCTAAAGTGATGGCATTCATTCATTCTGTGTTACTGACAAACAGGCAGGCTAAGGCTGGGGTTTGGTGTTGACCTGGAGTTACAGAGAAGCCCTCCCACCCTTTTTTTTTAAATGGATGCAGAACACATTTGGATCTCCCCTCAGAAACTGTCTTCAGAGGGGCACCTGGGTGGCTCAGTCGGTTAAGCGTCTGACTCTTGATTTCGGCTCAGGTCATGATCTCAGGGTTCCTGGGATCAAGCCCTGTGTTGTGCTCTGTGTGCTGACAGTGCTGAGCCTGCTTGGGATTCTCTCTCTCCTTCTCTCTCTCCCCCTTCCCTGGTCATGCTCCCAGGTACACGCTCTCGTTCTCTCTTTCTCTCAAAAATAAATAAATACACTTAAAAAAAATCACTGCAATAAGAAATTGTCCTCAGGAACCCACAGAAAGTAGATCTAATTTATCTCAATATTGACTGGGGAGGGGGCATGGAGAGGGGTGTTCCCTTTTTCTCCGGGAATCAAACCAATGATGGTAAACGAGTGAGTGGAAGAGGAAGGCTTCAAAGAGAATGTAGCTCTCTAAAGTTGTGAGGATGTGGTTGCATTAAAAAAATGGCAGGCGGGGCGCCTGGGTGGCTCAGTCAGTTAAGCATCCAACTTTGGCTCAGGTCATGATCTTGCAGTTTGTGGTTCGAGCCCCGTGTTGGGCTCTGTGCTGACAGCTCAGAGCCTGGAGCCTGCTTCAGATTCTGTCTCTCTCTCTCTCTGCCCCTCCCTGCTCCTGCTCTGTGTCTCTAGCTCTCAAAAATAAATAAACATTAAAAAATGACAGGAATAGTTCATTAATGAAATTCACAATACCTTATGGAACATTAGAATACTGAGAATTTGCTCAGACCTGGTATCAGTGATTTATTCACTAAAAACTGAATTGGGGAAAAATACATTTTCTTGCTTGTGTGCGTGTGTACTCAAACTACCTGATGGCATTCTGATTCCAGTAGATGTACTTTTTATAGTCTTATCTGTAACAGTAACATAGTAAGCAATGCAGTTTCACCGCATTAAAACACTGGAGAGGTTTTCGAAATCATTACTAGCCTTCAGAATCAGTTTCGTGATTTAAATTTTATTTATTGTTCTGATTATAAAAATCAAGTATGCCCATTGGGAACAATTTGGAAAGTATAAAAAAGTATAGAGACACAGACAAAGATTACGTTATTCAAAGGTAACCACTATTAACATTTGGCAGTTTTCCCTCTGGTCTTTTTTTTTTTTTTTTTTTTCCCAAATGGATGTATTTTCTTTAAATGGTTGAGAACATCCTGTATGTGCAGTCATCTCTTGCCTTTCTTGCTTAACCTTCTCAGATGTACTTGACATAGTTTAAGTCCACATTAAAGCTGCGTCTTTCATTCATCACCCATATCAGCTGCTCAGCACCTCCAAGGTCACATGGCCCATGGGATCTGGTCACTTCAGTGGAATTTCAATGAGGGCCTATAGAGGAAGGCACCTCCAGCTTCCTCCCCCTCTCCCACCCTGCCTCAAGCATTCAAACTCCAGTCATTTTTGTTACTTTTTATTGTAGAAAAAGTTTAAAGTCTAAGGTGGAGGGGGAAGGGCACTGCATGTGACCTTGGGTTCTGGTACTATCCTTTGTCCTCCAGCAGCTTAAGCAGTTTCTGTAGATGTTAAATCCTCAACTCCATGGTCATTTACTAATTCAGTCCTCACGTATTCGAGTGCCCACTCTAAACCAAAGATGTGTGAGAAGAGCTTAGCTTTAAAGAAGCTTATGATCCGGTGGAGGGGACCAGGAAACAAGAGACTGGTACAGGGTGCTGTGGGACCACAGAGGAGGGGCAAGCACCCGAGACTGGAGCATCCATGAGTAAGGCTTCTGGGATGAAGGCCACTGTGGGATAGCCCAGGTACTTCTCATTTGCCCTGTGGTGATTGACACTGTGAATAATGTGTTTGTGAATTAATCCCTGTCTACATTCCAAGATAGTTTGCATCGTGTAGAATCCTAAGGTTAAAATGACTGGGTTACACTGTGAAGGATATGATCATTTGAAAAATTTCATAGATTTAGTCCCAATTACATAGAAAGTCCTAACGTACCAAAGTATTACATATTGTGGGAGCAGTAGAAGTTAAAAGCACATGTAATTCAGTATTTGATTTTTTTTTTTTTTTTTACTGAGGTATAATTGACATGCAACATTGCATTAGTTTTAGGTGTAGAACTTAGTGATTTGATATTTGTATATACTGTGGAATGATCACCACGATAGATCTAGTTAAAATCCATCACCACGTGTAGTTACAGACTTTTTTTTCTTATGATGAAGGATTTGAATTCTTGCTCATCATTCATCACAGGTGGAGACCTGGACAAGCTAGTTAAGCTCTCTGAACTTCAATTTCCTTCTCTATAAAATGGGCTTAACAGCTCCACCTTTACCGGGCCATTGTGAGGATTAAATGAAATCATAGCTAAACGGTCCACTGCAGTGACAGGTAAACAGGAAGCACTCAGTAAGCGATGGCTATTATTGCTATAATTGGGATTTTCACACCCTGCAGAAACTTTGGCCCTGATATTTTTTCTTAACATGACAGCAGGCCATTGTGTGGCTTTGTGTGCCGAGGGAAGCAGCAAGTTGATCACAATGGAACCACCTACCAGGTGACAAATTGATCACTTGCATGATGCAGTATAAAAAAGTCTGATCTTGGGCAATTTCAAATGTACAAAAGTAGAAAGAATGGTGTAATGAACCCCTGTAAACAATCACTTATCTTCAACAATTATCACAACTCATAGCTGACGTATATCCCCACAGGCCACCCCAGATGACTTTGAAGCACATCCCAGACATCTTATCAGCATGATGCATATCTGAGTCGTGCTGCTCCTGGAGCCTGTCTCTGCTGTCACTGTTAGGGGATTGTGTGTGTGTGTGTGTGTGTGTGTGTGTGAGAGAGAGAGAGAGAGAGAGAGAGAGAGAGAGAGAGAGAGAGAGACAGGGGTTGGTGGGGAGCCAACCCAAGAACTTAAGTTTTATCGCTCAAGTGAGGAGGCCCCACTGCATGCCAAACTGGCAGGATAGAAGGAGCACTGAATGTAGAGTCAGGAGACCTAATTTTGCAGAAGGTCCCCACCCTTTCCCAGTTGTATGGTTTTGGCAAGTGACTTCTGAATTTCTTTGAGCGCATTTGAAAGTTTGGCGAATATCGAATGAGGTAATCCATGCAGCAGCCCAAGCAGCTTGGTGCTGGGGTGGGGGTGGGGAGCTGAGTCAGACTTGAACCCAGCCTTCCCCTCCTGAGAGGCAGGGCTTCCATATGGAATTAAGGTCACGGACTGCCGGCGCCTCGGCCCAGGATGCACTCAGGGAGTGCTCCTGCCAGTCTCATTCTGAGGATGCGGAGGTCGCTCAGACGAACACCTGGCACCCACGGCACTCCGTGCCCGCCAATCTGTCTTGTCCCTTGTCCCCTGTCACTTAGCCCGTCCCTCTGATTTATGGATGAGGGCCAGGAAGCCCAGAGAAGGTAGGGCCTGCCAGCCATGCCTGAGTGATAGGTCCTGCCTGAGACCCGTTTCCCTCCAGGTTTGATGACCTTGGTCTCTTCCATCTGGCTGTTCACCAAAGTAGGTATTTCTGACTCAACTGAAAGAATAAAGTTGGTTTGATTTAGTAATTAAGTCAAAGCCTTCTTTTTAATCCTCTGGGGGTTCCACGATGTCAGGGCCTGTACTATGACTTGTGGTCTCTGGCTTTTGCTAGCTGGCTGTGTGACCTTAGGCAAAAGGCATGCCACCATGGGTACCCTACCTCAAGGACCTGTGTCTTAGTCCCCAGGGCCCCTTCCAGCTCTGAGATGATCGATGACAATGGGGGAAAGGTACACCTAAGGCCAGGTGGCTTCTTCATACAAGTAGTAAGTGAAATCTGTTTCCTTTTATGATATTCAGAGTAAAAAATTACCCCCCTCACCTTTTGCCATTTTCCCCAATCCCACTTCTCTCCAAAGTGACTACTGTTTGCACTTTTGTGGGTCTTTCTGCCCCTTTTGTATACATTGACTTGTGTATTCATGGTTCTACACAGATATGTTAAAAATTTTTTTTTTAAAGTTCATTTATTTTTGAGACACAGCATGAGCAGGGGAGGAGCAGAGAGAGAGGGAGACACAGAATCCGAAGCAGACTCCAGGCTCCGAGCTGTCAGCTCAGAGCCTGATGTGGGGCTTGAACCACAGACTGTGAGGTCATGACCTAAGCTGAAGTCGGACACATAACCGACTGAGCCACCCAGGTGCCCCTTCACAGATACATTTTTAAAGCTCAGTAAATGGATCCCATAATAACTGCCACTTTACAAGACTGCCTTTTCCACCTGACTATATGTGTTAGAGATCTTTCCCTCTCCGTGCATGCAGATGCTTTTTTTGTGGTTGCATTACAGTCTATATTATGATGTTTGCTTAACTGTAAAAATTTTCCATAAAAATATATTTCTAAGTATATTTAGACCTTGGACATAAGGAACAATGGCTGTAAATGTCAGTGGTTAAATGGAGCCAGTCCATTAGGCTCTGGAAAGGGTGGCGAGGGACCAGGCACAGGGACGCTGAGGACCGCACCCTGGAAAGCTGGAACGAAGGGCTCCTGGGGAATTACTAAGAGGCTGACTGTTTGGACAGGGTTATTTTTGGAGATAGCCTGCCGGCTTGGGTGCCCTTGGCTGCAAGTGCAAGGCACTGAGCTGCGTCATCACCTTCTCCTCCTCCTCGCACGTTCCCTGGCACTGTCAGGTTTGTTTCTGTTCCCAGGACCTGAGAGGACCCAGTGGGAGGCCTGGAACAGGGACGGAAGGGAGAGAGGGAAGAAGAGGAGTATTTGATCTCAGGCTTGGAGGAGAGAGTGCACCCGTGCCACTCTGCTCTGTCTGGTTGATCAGACCCATCTGGAGTGTTTTGTTTCCCTGGCTCTGATACAGATCATGGGAAAAGGAAGCGAATCCAGAGATGGGCTCCTTGGAAGACAGAAGTTTAGGACACCGTGTTGGAGGTGGGATAAGTGTGGGCATTGGACTTTCCAGCCTGCAGGGGATCGTAAGTGGCACCTGCTTCATGTGGAAGAAGGATGGGAGGAGCACTGAGTGGCTGCTGTGGAGGGGAGAACCAGCATAGGTTGGAAGAAAAGCACAGGAGGATGGGAGATAAGGAAGAACTTATTCGGCAGAACTTCCCGACTGTGGAACAAACTGTGTCACAGGGCCGCAAACTCCCTGGGGGGAGTATTCAAGCCGACGTTGCGTGTGAACTTTGCAGTTTGGTTGTGGAGTGGTTGACCGAAGTGCCTGCTAAGGCCCCTTCCGGCCTTGGGAGCCTATGGGACAAGAGCCTGTGGGACCAGAAGCAGAAAGAGGCAAACTAGGACTGCAGGGTCAGGACAGGTTAGGGAGGGCGTAACTGGAGCTTTGTAAAGGTGGAATAAAATGTAAGCCTTCAAAGGAGGCTGAAACATTGTTTCCCCTGGATCTTGGCAACCTTCCTCCTGTTCTGTCCTTGGCTTCAGCTCTACTTGACTTTTTATTCATAAATTATTTCCATAGTAATAAATATATCACATACACTTTAGATGACCAGGAAATCTGGCAACCAGAAAAGAACTACGTGTCCCAGGAGGATGATTCTAAATTTTTTTTTTGATTACGGTCTTTCTAAATTTGCATCCATCTCCTGGTTTCCCTAGCCCAGTGCTGAGATGTCAGTCAACTTTAATTTTAGCAACACTGTACCCTTTGCAACCTCTTGAATGTCCTCCGATAGCACCCGCCATACTTAATGCTTGTGCCTTTCTTTTCTGTGGTTTAAGAGGAGCCTCTTGGACCTAAGGGTTAGTTGCGTCTTGGTGCGGGCAGCACGGCAAGCTTACCAGGTTCTGGGCTTTTGCTGTGCCCCTGGCCCTGATGAAGCACTATGTATGTTCTCTCGTTCAGTCCTCATAGTGACACTGTGTCTTGGGGTCATTAGCTCCGTTTTGCAGATGAGAAAACTGAGCTTCAGAGAGGGGTAGAGACTCCCCCGAAGATTCACTGCTGCTGACTACTGAAGCTGGCCTGGGGCAAAGCTCTTTCTCTATGTTATGTTATAGGTTTATCCACTGCTAATAATTCCAAGTCCTTTGAGTCTGAGAAGGGCTTCGTCCTGAGTTTCACAGGGGGCTTGGCTCAATTTCTCCGTACAGGGGATGATGGAAATTTTCTGTCATTCCCCTGAGAACATATGAAAGGAAGAATTCATGGGACATTCATGTGTGGATAGCATTATCTGTCATTCGTTTTGGTTACGAGTTGTTTGCGTCAAGCCTGGTTTGCGTTTTTTTGTTTTTGTTTTTTGCTTGCCCTTTAACGCTAGGATATCCACCTGACTCATTATCTGGTTATGACTAGGAACACACATACCGGTGGTGAGTATGGCCACAGTATGGCCACAGATTAGTGGGTACCACTGCTTGGCTACCTTAAATGCCTTTGGCTTGTAAATAGAACTCAGTATAGGCATTGTTATGGGCTTATCTTGCACCTGTGGTTTTAGGCTCTTAAACAGTTTCTTCTCTTGTAAAGTTTATTCAACGTTAATTGATTCATCAAGTATTTATTGAGGACCTATTATGTGCTAGTCATTGCGCTAGGCATTGGGAATATTTACACATGTTGTAGGTAATATATACACATATTCAGTGTAACTAGTAAGGCCTTGGGAGTTAGTGGCAGACAGACTTCTTGTGTCACCCTCTTCTTCTCAGAGTCCTTGCTTTGTTCATTCATTCAACAAACATCGAATGCCCGTTATAGCCGATGCACAGCGTGCATTTTAGAATAGACACCCAGATACTCCCACAGTTTTGTTCTTAGTTGGAGGTAGACACTTAGATGTTAATTACGATCTTGTGTGATAAACCTTATGAAGCCGGGAAGAAGGTGTAGCGAGTTTGGGAAAGCTTTCTGGAGCAGGTGATGCCTAAGCTGGGTTTTGGAGGGCAGTAGCTGTTAGCCTCCAGGGAAAGGGCATTTGCAGGAGAAGGGGCTGCAGGAGGAAAGGTGTGGGGTGAAGAATGGCCCGTTTGCATGTGCAGGAGAGCCCCTAGGAGATTGGTGTTCCTGCAGAGGAGCACGACAAGGCAGGAGTGGGGATGAGGCTGGAGCCGTCGCATGCATTATCTATAATTTTCACAACTTCCCTCTGTGGCATATTCTGTTATCTCTGTTTAGTAGGTGAGGAAACAGAGGCTGAAGAAGGTTGGGTGACATGCTCACAGTCAGCCAGAGAGTGACTTAAGGTGCTTTTGTACTTGAATGTAGGCCTAATCAGGTGCCTGCAGGGGCAGGTTGGGAAGGCCAGGCTTGCTGGCTAAGAGGCTTGTTCCTTCTCCATTGATCTTTCAAGGGTAATACCCTGTTGAATCTTCTTCCTTCTACATGCATCATGTAGGTCTGTGTTGAAGGCCTCTTGTAAGGGTTGTTCTGGTTTTTGCCCTCCTTTTCATTCAGAGACTCAGTAGTCCAGAAATCTTCAAAGGAAACCTTTATGTGCCGAACTTTGTGGCAAGGGAGGTGAAGAACCTTCATGCCCCTTCTCACAAGTTCCAGGTTCACTTAGCAGCCTAAGCATTACCTGTGAATGTTTAGTCTGGAGAAACCCTTGGGTACGGGAGAGGGAGCAAAATCAATCTGGGCTGGAAGAATCTGGAACAGGTGGGTCTTGAGCTGTTCCTTTAAGAATGAGTATGATCAGGAAGGTGGATGACTCATAGATGACCTCTAAGATTATTCTGTCTCTCCCCATGAAGAAAGGGACACCTTTGTCCTATTCTTCCCGTCTCCCAAGCTAATTAGTTTCTGGCTTGGGCTTGGCTCTTGGGTCGAAGGCAGTATCCATTCAAGCATTCAAATAAAGTTTATTGAAAAGTAATCAACGAAGAGCTCAGAGACAAGAATGAATTAGAAGGGGGCAGTTCCAGAGCTAAGGAAACACGAGGATGCAGACATCATCGTGGAAAAGTTAATAAAGGAACAAAGTAGTATACACGGAAAACTGAATTGTTAGAGAGGGAAGGCTGAAGGAGGATCACAGTGCATGCTGAGAAAAACGATAAGGAAATTAATCAGACAAAAGTCAGAGCTCTAAAGGTCACACAGAGGCGATCCCTCAGAATGGTGACTGAGGCATCTGAGAGATACATGTCACTTCTGTTCACGTTCCATTGACCAAAACGTGGCAACCATGCCTGGCTGCAAAGGAGGCTGGAAGAATGTCTCCAGCGGGGGAGCTGGGCACCCTCTTAAAACTCAGGTCGGGGGCGGGGTGCTTGGCTGGCTCAGTCGGTAGAGCATGTGACTCTTGATCTCAGGGCTGTGTTCAAGCCCCATGTTGGACGTAGAGCCTACTTAAAAAAAAAAAAAAAAAAGAAAAAGAAAAAAACCCAAAAACTGAGGAAGAGGAGGAAAATGGATATTGGGAGCAATTCGCCTATGCCACAGAGCAAAAGTCCTGTTGGCCTCAGGCTCGATCAGCAGCAGCAGAAGAGAACATGGAGAAGAAGAAATATTTACAGGGTTCTGAGGGAAAGGCAGCATGACTGAAGACTTTTGCACTGACGTACATCACTCTACAAGGATAAGGCAGGTAGCCATTTTCATGCATGCAAGAACAAAGGGAATAGGGCCTACGTGAGCTCTTCTCGGGAAAACCTACCTGATCATGAGAAGGATGAATCAAAAGTGGGCTTAGGAAGGCATGGTTAAGGGTCATTTGGTGAGCTCTTAACCTACTCAAATAGAAGCTAAGCAAGAATGTGAGAAGTAACAAGAATGTAAGTGAAGAGGAAAGTGTATGTGCTAGCTTTCCCGCTCTCATACTGTCTAAAGAGAAAAAGTTATGGGTGGGAAGCCTGGATGGCTTAGCCGGTTGAGCGGCTGACTCTTGATTTTGGCTCAGGTCATGATCCCAGGGTTGTGGGATTGAGCCCCTTGTCAGGCTCCAGGCTGAGAAGGTTGCAATTCTCCTGCCCCTACCTCTCTCCCTCTCTGCCCCTCCCCACTCTCTCTCTCTCTCTCTCTCTCTCTCAAATAATAATAAAAAAGTCATGACTCTAACCAGTCAACTCATTGTTTTCTTAAACTTGGAGGGATCTTTTTTTTGTTTATTTATTTATTCTGAGAGAGAGAGAGAGAGAGAGAAGGGAGAGAAAGCGAGTGAGGGAGGCCACTTTGTGAGGGTGATGGAGAGAGAATCCCAAGCAGCCTTCTTGCTGTCAGCACAGAGCCGGACACAGTACTCCAACCCCTGACCCTGAGATCGTGACCTGAGCTGAAATCAAGGGTCAGACACGCAACCGACGGAGCCACCCAGGCGCCCCAAACTTGGTGGAATCTTTGGGGAAATAATATCTATTTGGGGGGGAGAAACATTTATTAAAAGTCTGGCATTTAGGAAATTTTACTTTTCCGTGGAATGGGAAGAAAAGAAAAGAAAAATAAAAAACAGCTGCTTTATTAAGTAGTTCCACCCATCCTTGTTTCATCCATGCCTTCTTTCATCCTCCACACGTCCATCTACATGTAAAGGTAGAGACAGGTGAAGAATGATATTAATCTTTTTTTTTTTTTTCTGGATGGAGGGATCTTGGGTGGCTTTTAGCTCTTTATAATTTTGTGTTAGGCTATTAAAAGGTATTTTTTTTAAGTTTCTTAAATTTTTTTTTTTAATGTTTATTTTTAAGAGAGAGAGAGAGACAGAGTGAGAGCAGGGTAGGGACAGAGAGAGAGGGAGACACAGAATCCGAGGCAGGCTTCAGGCTCTGAGCTGTCAGCTGTCAGATCATGACCTGAGCCAAAGTCGGACACTTAACCAGTTGAGCCACCCAGGCGCCCCTTAAGTTTGTTTATTTATTTTTGTCAGTGCAGAGCCAGGTGCAGGGCTCTATGTCATGAACCATGAGATCATGACCTGAGCCGAAATTGAGAGTCAGATGTCTAACCAACTAAGCCACCCAGGTACCCCCTAAAAAAGGTATTGTTAGATGCTGATGCTCAGGGTGTGGAGAGCAGGTGGGAGACACAATAGGTGAATCAGACATTGTCTTTTCATGGGGAAGCTGGTGAGTCAGTTGCATGAATGCTGAACTCTGAGCAGAATGAGACACTGTAAACCGGATGACCCACGGGGCGGTGGGGCCCAGAGGACGAAGGGGAAGGTTTCACGAAGGAGACGGAGTTTGAACTGGACGGTGGAAGAATGACAAGAGTTCTGATAGGTCAAGGATGGGCAAAGGGCATGCCTAGCAGGGGCGGGGGCACAGGCTTGGAGGAGTGAAGGCAGGCCATGTCTGGGTAGCTGTGAGGCATTTGTGGTGGTTCGGGAACAAAGGATGGACGGAAGAGTAGCCACTGTTCATGAAGCGTGCACGGTGTGCCATGTGTGACACACAGCATCTCCCAGTTTCCCAGCAATCCTATAGGATGGTTATAATTACCCCTACCGTACGGATGAGGAAACTGAGGTTAAGAGATTTATTGGCCGAAAGTTGCACAGTGCGAGACGGTGGCTTGGACCCCCGTGCTGCCTGGGCTCCAGAGCCCACGATTTTTCCACTGTGCTGGGATTTGTAGTGCACAGAAGACCCGAGCGGCCACCATTGTGAGACAGAAATTATAAAAAGACAAGCAAATGGAAACAATATTTTGATAGGTCAAGACTCGCCAGGTAACTATACTTCATGTATTTGCATACATCTAGACTTATGAAATACAAATCTATCTCACAGGTAAAACAGGTGAAGAAAAAAGCCTAAACTGTGGTCCAGACTCTGCCATCTGGCAGCTGTGTAGCCTCAGGCTACCTAATCCATAAAAGGGGATAATCATTGTGGGGCTGCCTATCCCCAGATTGGTCTTTATGTTCAGATTAGATCATAGATGTGAAAAGATGGCAAAGTGTGAAAGAGCCACACAGAAGGGTTTGTTACTGCTGGCACACCCCTTGCCCCTGTGAGAACGTACAGACGTCTGTTAGGGCACCCACAGGTGTTCATAAAAACTCCCCCAGTCGTGGCCGTGCTCCCTGCAGACTTGCAACAACTTGGTCAACAGGCGAGAAGCTGTGCTCTCCTGACTCAGACTACCGGCTGGGGACTCTGATGGGAGGTAGTGGAGAGGGGGGCAGGCCGGTCCTCTGGGTCTCTCTCACTGCCGGGTGAGGGGAGGCTCCTGCCTGCCTTCCTGGTTGCTGGCAAAGTCTGGGCCAGAGTTGAGTCGGGACAGCTGTGAACAGCTTGGTGAGTTACACAGGGCCCAGGAGGGTGTTCCAGACGCGCCAGGCTACCGGAAGGAATGTTGGAGTGGCCAGGCGAGCAGGCCCCTGCCATGTCCGTCTGGTAGAGGCTTGTGGTCTGGAAAATGGACCGGAGGGACAGAGACATCAGGGACCTCTGGGGGGAGCAGTCTTTACTTTTCGGGAGTGCTGATGAGGACAAGGCCTTGGGGAAATTGGTCTCTCACACTACCCACGAGGAAGTGCCTGAGCACCGACCTAAGGTGGCCTGAGGTGACTTACATCTGCCCCAGGAAGTGTTGCGGTTGTTCCGGGGTCTGGGGTGGAGCCTGGCTTGCCACTCACCAGGCATCCGAAAGCCCCGTCTTGTGTGTTGTGTGTGGGGGTGATGGGTGGTTTTAGAGGGAACTAAGCTGCTCCTTACTGCTAAAGAAACCAGTTCCTTCCTTTTCCTACTGGTCTCTCTGCTGAGCCGAGACAGGCCTTTGAGTCCAGCATTAGCTCAGGACGGGCCCCTCAGACTGCTGGCACCCACAGGAAAGAGAAGACCTTTCATCTCGTATGCTGTCCTGTGTTCTGTGGAGTTAGCTGGGTTAGACAGTGGACCCCTGGATGGCAGCAGGCTGACTGGCTTCGTGGCACAGCCCCGGGCCCAGCCCAGCACCCAGCCCCTCCCCACGCTCACCGTCTGCCCTCCGAGACCAGGATACAGATGCGCTCAGCCACCAGTGAGCGTGAGCAGGTGCCCCCTAGGTCAGGTCACAGTGTGGAGCACAGTGGGAGATTCAGGAGCCCGGGGTGGGGAGCACTCCGGGCTCTGGTGGACCCTTCTGCTCCACTGGATGGTCCCCACTCACTTCTGGCCTTAGACGTGAGACACAAGCCCCCTCACTTCTGGCCTTAGACGTGAGACACAAGCCACAAGATGAAACAGGGAATGTTCTCTGGGCTGACCTGTGGGAGCTGAGCCCTGATGGTGGGGAGGGGGAGTCAGGTTTAGGACCTCGCTCTTCTCTTATCCCATGGAGAACCAGGGTCCCGGGAGTTTGTCCCAGGTGAGAGGGAGAGCAGGCAGTGAGGGAGCTCTGACAAAAGCAGCTGGGCTGGACCTCCATTTATCCAAACAGACTGTCCGCACAGCCTTTGTCAACGGGAGGATGCTGGCCCCGGGCCTGAGCTGGGGGTGGTTAATGACAGCGTTGGGAATAAATCCCCAGAAGATGCTTCCTGCCAGAGGGCTTGTGGCGGTTCCTTTTTTGCTCTAGACAATGAACATTTTATTCTGGCTTATAAATCAAGAGGAGAGGAAAGATGAGGTAGGCAGGAGACAGATGAAAGGCACCTCCCAGGGACATGCTTCTGCACTTGGGAGAGTCCTACCCTTGTCTCCCAGACAGTCCAGGTAATGCCCCGGGGTGGGGGGATGGGGGCGTGCTGGAAGGCAACTCACTGGCTTCCCCATTACTATCTGCAGTGTCACCTTTCTCAGAAAGCCCTTATCATACTGTGGGGAGAAAAAAAAAACCCGCATGTTTTGCAGGCAGATGGACGCGGGTTTAATTCCAGATGTGCCACATCTTCGTTGCGCAAACTTGAGAACTCAACTTCTCTGACCCTCAGTTTTGTTTTGTTTTGTTTTTAAATTAAAAAAAATTTTTTTTTGTTTTGAGAGAGAGAGTGAGAGAGAGAGACAGTGCAAGCAGGAGAGGGGCAGAGAGAGAGGGAGACACAGAATCCGAAGCAGGCTCCAGGCTCCGAGCTGTCAGCACGGAATCCGATGTGGGGCTCGAACTCACAGACCGCGAGATCATGACCTGAGTTTAACCGACTGAGCCACCCAGGTGCCCCTCTGACCCTCAGTTTCTCATCTGCAGTGGGTATTTAAAAAAATTTTTTTTTAATGTTTATTTATTTTTGAGAGAGAGAGAGAGAGACAGAGACAGAGAGAGACAGAGAGAGAGAGAGAGAGCACGCACGAGCGGGGGAGGAGCAGAGAGACACAATTCAAAACAGGTTCCAGGCTCTGAGCTGTCAGCACAGAGCCTGATGCGGGGCTTGAACTCACAAACCACAAGATCATGACCTGAGCCAAAGCCAGGCACTCAACCGGCTGAGCCACCCAGGCACCCCTTATCTGCAGTGGGTATTAATCAGTGCTACCTCGTAGCATGGGTGCGAGTCCTGTGTAGTGCTTAACCTAGCGCTGGCATACGATTAGTGATAAAAAATTGGTAGCTATTTAATGTGATAGTTATTTTCAGTTATTGGCCACCCGACAGGCCTGACACTCTGCTAGGCACTGTGGATATGAGGCTACGTGTGTTCCAGCCTCTCCCTGGAGGAGCTTCTGTCTAGGAGAAGAGGCGGGCATGTGGATTCAGGGCACAGATGAACGGGAGCAAGAGACAGGGAGGGGCGGGGTCAGAGAAGAAGAGGTGAGACCCCCGGGGAGCGGTTTGCCTGGGCACTTAGGGTGGAGTAGAAGGAAGTTCACAACCAAGAATTGGCATGGTATCCATTGATAAGGGAGGTCAGGAGCTGATAGTAAGGGACACTGGGGGATGAGCAGGGGAGCTCACAGGGCTTCTGCCTTCCGCTGGCATTCAAGTGCACACAGTTGAGGCTCAGGATGAAGTCTGCAGTCTTTTTCCAGCAGTTGGTGGACACGGACGGGGACCTAGCCAGGCTTGGCTCAGGGAGGGAGTGTTGAGATGGCACTTATCGCTACAGAGATCTCTCCAGACTCAGGGCCAGGATCAAGGGGGGACCTTCCCAGAGGGAGAAGGACGGATCACCAGACGGGAATTGCAAATATGGAACCCCTAACATGTAGGCTCTGAGGGGGTGTGGACTGGAGGGGGCTTCACAAAACTTTGGCAGAGAACTGTTATCAAATCGGAACCCAGGGAGGTTGGGTGGGAGAGGTGACCTGTGAATTCCAGTGATCCCACGTGTAGTGCTAAATGTGACAAAAAAAGAACCACAGGACACCTCCTTAATATTTAAGGATTCACGTTTGTGATTTTAGTTTTTTTGCAAATGACTTGAAAACGCTGTGACACATACAAATTGGGTGAATCATAGGATGACATAAAAGGAAAATTATATTTGCTACAAGGATAGTATATGCCACCTAGCTGGTGATAAAAATAAACACAGCAGCTTTCATTCACTGGACTCTTCCCACGTGTACTTTTACAGGTATGTGATACTTAACAGGAACCCTTGTTAACTCCAGCTCATTCTCCCCAGCATGCCTGAGCCCCCCACCTCCCCCCCCAGCTGAATGTGACACTGGAGAAGCAGATCACTTCCTGACTGGTCCCTCTCTCATTCGTGACCATGATCCTTCAGTGGACTTGGGCGTTGTCAGGTCATCTTTCTCCGTTCCCTTCGTCCAGTGATTCTCAACTCTGGCTTCCGTTAGCGTTACCTGGGGGAGATCATAAAAGGTATTGCTTTTATTTTCTTGGGTAATTCCACCCAGAAAGAATGAAATCCAAGTCTTTATGGAGATGACCTGGGCATCAGTATCCTTTTTAAAAGCTCTGTGGTTGGGGTCCCTGGGTGGCTCAGTTGGTTCAGCGACCGACTTCGGCTCAGGTCATGATCTCACAGTGTGTGAGTTCGAGCCCTGTGTTGGGCTCTGTGCTGACAGCTCAGAGCCTGGAATCTGTTTCGGATTCTGTGTCTCCCTCTCTTTCTCTGCCCCTTCCCCACTCGTGCTCTGTCTCAGAAATAAATAAACATTAAAAAATTTTTTAAAAGCTCTGTTGTTGATTCCAATGGGCAGCCTTGGCTGAGAACCACTGCGATTCTCTAGGTGACTGTTCACAGCTTTTTCTCTGTCTTCAAACCTTTAACACCTCTTCTCCCATCCTTACTCTTAGTCAGAACTTTGGTTTCCACTTACCTGAGAAACTAATGGCAATCAGAGAACTTTCACACCTTCCCACCACCAAATTCCTCTTTCTGCCCGTTACCTTGGAGAATGACTTGTTTCTGCTCCTACATAAGACCAACCCCTCCACTTGTGTGCTGCATCCTGTTCCCTTTACTTAATTAAGGACATGACTCCAGCAATATTCCCTTCTCTTCCCAATGTTTCTCTCTTTCTGCTGGACCATTCCCATCTGCCCGCCCCATCTGTCTATCCCTGGCTGTTGTTCCTCCCACTGAAACCCACTCACGTGCATATTGCACACGTGCTTCTTCCCTTAACCTCATCTACTCCTCCCGCTGCTGTCTCCTTTTTTGTTCCTTGAAGGAATCATCTGCGCTTGCTCCCTGTAGTTCCTCTGCTCTCGTGATGTAAGCCCAGTCAAATCCATGTTTTGCCTCCATCACTCCACAAAAACCACACCTGTCAGGTTCACCAGTGACCTCCACATTGTCCATCCCAGTGGTCAAGTCTCAGCCCTTACCTTGATTTATCAGCAGCATTTGGTATGGTTGGTTATTCCATTTCCCTTAAAAAAGTACTTTCTCTGGGCTTCTGGAACACCACACCCTTTGGTTCCCCTCTTCTGTCACTGGCTTCTGCTCAGTCTCTTTTGTTGGCTCATCTTCACTTGTTCGCTTTGGAACGTGTCAGGGAGCAGCCCTTGGACTTGACTTCTTCTCTGTCTCCTTACTCCCTGGTGCTCTCCTACCATCCATATGTCAACGACCCTCTTTGTAGCTCCATCTCAGACCTTGACCCCCAAACACTGTACTCCTGTCTTCAGTCACCTATTCACCACATTTCCTGGGATGTCTAATAGACATCTCAATGATGACAAGTTCAAGACTGAACTTTTCCCTCCAAAGCAGCCATCCCCACTTCAGGGGGTGACAGCTTCATCTTCCAGTTGCTAGGGTTTCAAACTGTGGAGTCACTCTTGATTCTGATTTTCTCATGCTGGATCCAGGCTATCAGCAAACCACATCAGCTGCCCTTGCAAAGTAAATCAAGAAACCAACTCCTTGCTTGATCTACTAAATTCACCCTGGTCCGAGACCGATCAATCTCTAATTTAAAAAAAAAAAAATTTTTTTTTTTTTACATTTTATTTATTTTTGAGAAACAGTGAGACAAAGCGTGAGCGGGGGAGGGGCAGAGAGAGAAGGAGACACAGAATCTGAAGCAGGCTCCAGGCTCTGAGCAAGCAGACAGCACAGAGCCCGACGCGGGGCTTGAACCCACAAACTGTGAGATCATGACCTGAGCCGAAGTCGGACGCTCCACCAACTGAGCCACCCAGGCGCCCCATCAACCTCTAATTATTAAAAGAGCTTCCCAACTGGGCCTCCTTCTTACATTTTTGCTCCTGTGGTCTCCTCCAAACGTCAACTAGAGTGATGATGTTAAAAGGCATCATGTCATTTTCTGCTCAGAAACCAACAAGGGCTTCTCGTTTCACTCAGAGCCGGAGTTCTTAGAAGGGTCAACAGGGTTCTGCATGATCTGGTCCTCAGGTCCTCACAGACTTCAGCTCCTATAATTTTCTGCCCCTCCATTCTGTCTTGCTTCATGTCCCTTAAACAGAAAGCCCCTTTTTTCCTCAGAGCCTTTGCACTGCTCTTCTGCTCAGTTGGAACACCCTTCCTTCATACGCTGAAGTTCATTGAGTTCCCCTTCTTTTCCTTCAGGTTTCTAATTAGATGTCACCTTATTTGAAAGGCCACTCTGACCACCGTATATAAATTAATCTGATACCAGCCTCCTCTCTCCTCCCCCCTGGTTCCCTCCCCTTTATCCTGCCTTGCTGTTCTTTAGTGGCACATATGGCCATCTGATTTATTTACCGTGTCTCTTCTCACTAGGAAGTTGTTTCTACGAGGGCAGGGACTTTGTCTCTTTTGTCCATAATTATTTTTCTAGGACCCAGAGCAATGCCTCAGGAATAATGGGCACAATATGTAGGTGTTAGGTGAATTTAACTTCATCTTCACAACACCACTTCAAAATTAGTTGGAATAACCCACAATTTATAGATGAGGACATTGAGGCTCAGAGCGGTTAAGTAACATTTTCAAAGTAACAGAGCTTGCTAGCACAGAACTGGGACTCACACTTTCTAAGTGACTGTGCCCTTAGATGCTCTCCCTGTTGAACCTGGCCTCCCCCCACCCCACATTCCACCTTGCCTCATTTTTTTCATATCTCATTGCAAGAGGGCAGCCCCACAGCCTGACAAAATCCCTGTGAAAATGCCCCATGTGTGACTGGAGGTGTGGGAGGCGCATAGGAAATGCACGTACAGTCTCTTATCTGCAATTTCCAAATCCAAACGTCTGGGAAAACCAAGTTTAACCCATTTGGTGGTGAAACCTGTCTGGACTAATGTGAGGCTATTCATAAATCTTTATTTAACCTACTTAGAATAAGCATTCATTTGTTTTGCTGCAGAAACATGAATCCGCATTATTATGAGGAGCTGCCCTGCCCTTGCTGTGGGTGTTACGCAGTATATAGTTTAGGGAATGCAGCACTTTTCCAAAATATGAAGCATTCTGAATTCCAACACTTATCTGGCCTCCAAAGATTCCTGATAAGTGATTGTGAACCATAGTTAATGCTTTCCTAAATGTCTGGCCTTGGAAACTCTGTGGAAAACAAGTTTGTTGTTGTTTTTTTCTTTCTTTCCCTGGTAACTAAGATTTCTTTTAAGGATCTTTCCAAGGACAAGCTCAGTTTTAAGACCTAATTAAGATCAGGCACAGCAGGCCAAGCTGAGTCGGGCATGCGTGAGATGCCTTCCTGAAACAGAGGGAATGAATAAAAGTCTACCTACTGAAGAGTGAGACCACCCCTCCCCAACATTTTTGTTGTTGCTGGTTCTCACAGTGCTGGCAAGCTAGGAGTAGACCTCCTTTTCCTTGGTCACAAGACCTCTCTGCATAAACTTAACAGCCCAAGAGAAAAGACCTATAGATAATGATATTTAGCGTTCTTACTCTCAGCCCTCCGGTGGTAAGAGTTCTGTCTATGTAAGTGAAGCTTCCGGTCCCTTTAGTGTCTCACTTGTAAATTTAAAAAGACCACTGAGGATCACCAGACATTGAGAAAAGCTCAAAACCTAAATCACAGAAACCAAAAGAGACGAACAACGACCACATAAAAAGAAACTCGCAAGACATAGAGACAGAGCAGGAAGAGAAGCCGATTTTACCAAAACCGTTAAGTACTGGTGTCCGTGAAGATAGCACAGTGATAACATAAAGACAGGTGTGCAACAAAAGGAATATTCAGAGACTAACAAAGAACTCTTGGAAATTAAAAGTATGACAGAAATCAATGAGTCAGTAGACTATTTGGAATACAAAGTTGAAGAGATCTTGGAGAAAGGCTAGAAACAAAAAAAAAAAAAAAAAAAAAAAAAAAAATTAAAAAGGGCTATGGAATGAAAAGTAAGAAAGGATCATTCGGAGAAGTTCAACATCTGAATAGGAGGACATAAAAAGGAGAATAGAGACAACAGAGAGAAAGAGTTATGGAAGAAATAATACAAGGAAAACTCTGAGACCTGAGGAACATAGGCTTCTAGATGAAAAAACTCGCTTGAGAGCCTAGTGCTGTGAATGAAAAAAGACATGCATCAAAGCACGTCATTGTGGAAAAAAAAACCCCACATAAACCAGAAGCAAAGCTTGAAGACACAAGCAAAAAAAAAAATCCCAAAGTAATTACATATAAGAATAGAAATCTTACAAATAAGAATAAGAAATAGAATAAAAATAAGAATAAGAATACATATAAGAAATAGATTCTACGGCAACACTAGAAGCTGGAAGGCAATGAATGGAGCTGTACCTTTAAGGTTCTGAGAGGGATTTATATCCTACTGAGCATTTATAGTCAGGCAAATTATTAATCAAATGTGAGGGAGGAATAATGGCATTTCAGATGTGAGAAAACTCAATTCTTTTACCTCCCATACATCCTTTCTGAGGAAGCTACTCTAGATGTGTTCCTTCAAGATTAGGAGGTATTTAAGACAGGAGAAATGGAGTCTTCCTTTAAGCTCAGAGAGCAACCAGTTCAAGTTGGAGTAGGAGGACAGAAGATTCCAGAAGGGAGAGCATCAAGAAAAAAAAAAACAAAGAAGTTGGAAAGTTGAGGACTGAATTAGTGATAGGTACACAGAAGATTAAACAAATAAACAGACAATAATGGCCTCCAGAAATGACAGCTGAGGAATGTACACGAAAGAAATGAATCATAACACACCACAGAGCCTGGCTGTGAACAGTCATTTATCTGGCCATGATAATATATCTCCTAGTGTCGACTTAATAAAAAATGGTATAACTGTATTAGAAGAGGTAGACGAGGTACATGGGATGGTGGTAAAAGCAAGCTAAATTCTCATTTTTTGTAGTCGGAAGTAATGAATAATATCTAGCATTGACAGAAAATGCCATATAAGCATGCTATTTAGATATATACTGAGCTCACTCTAGAATTAGGTAAAAGAGCTGAAAGTCATAGTGTTTGGGTGGCAAAGATTACGGGGCTGGGGGGCTGGGGGAGGGCCTGAAATCATGTATGGGTATCGCTCTGACACTAAAATAGGCTCAAGCGTCTCCATGTATATCCACACCGGCAGCTCAAATAGGCACGGTCAGAACTGAGGGATTGTTTGCTGTCGGCGTGTTAACAACAAGAATGAATGGGTGTTTTGCACATGGCAGTGGCAGAGGACCTTCCTTTTTCTGATTCTTTGAAAAGGAATTCTTTACGCATTTTCTTTTCTTGTCAGAACCCGTGTATTCAGTGCTCAACTCAGTTTAATTTCAGCTTTTGATGAGAGAGCTTGGGGAGGCAGGCCGGCGTGTGGAATTCTGTCTTGGTCACTTACCAGCTTTGGGCCCGGCCTAGTTCCTTCAGCCCTTTTCCTCCTCTGAAAATGGAGAAAACGGGCATCTCGGGCACTCCGTCAGTTGAGCATCCGACTTCAGTTCAGGTCATGATTTTGTGGCTCACGGGTTCAAGCCCCCGCGTCGGGCTCTGTGCTGACAGCTCGGAGCCTGGAGCCTGCTTCGGTTTCTCTGTCTCCCTCTCTCTCTGCCCCTCCCCCACTTACCCTCTGTCTCTCTTTCTCTCTCTCCAAAATAAATAAGGCCATTAAAAAAAAAAATAAAATGGAGAAAACACTCCTTGCCTCAGGGTTGTGTGAGGAATAAATGAATAAATTAGTATATTAAGTGCTTGGCACGTAGCAGTTGCTAAAAACATTTAAATAAAAAAAAAAAAATAGAGGACTATTGTGGTTAACCCTTGGTCTAGTACAGGAGCCCTATAATGTCGGGTCCGGGCCCCACAGATGAACCATCCAGAAGAAACAAGAGCTCGGGAGGGAAGGAGAAGGCAGAAATACACCAGGAAGTCTTCTGATTTTAGCAGAAAGTCTTCTTGCGTTTTGGGTGCCGTGTCTTCTGATCTGACCGCAGAACTCAGCAAATGGGTTGAGACCCAGATCCTGGAAAGTTTTATGTGTGTGGATCAATCAAAGCTCTTAGCTAATTTAGCTTCCATATCCAAACAATTGGAACGGTCGCTCGGTCGCTCGCTTTCCAGATAATGTGGAATAATGGATGGAGGGTTCACAGGGTTATCTTTTACTCCAGGGCTCCTGTGTGCCTTATGATGATCATGCATTTAAGCCAGGGACTTGGGCCCGGCCTACCCCTGGGACAGGCTGACCCATTCTCTGACTCAGAACCAAGCCCATTAGTAACGATCCTTGCCTGGAGGATGCTGGGCCATGAAATTCTTAAGATGTATGTTCTTGGCTCATTTTATGAACTTCTTTGGTTCTCGGTGGGCTCTCTAAATCCTGGTTTATGGCCTGTGGTCAGCGGCCACACGTACGTCTGAAAGGAAACACCTGCATGCGGCATAAGGGAGTCAGCGAGGCCAAGGCAGCGTCTCATTTCTCTGCTTTCTTCCTTAGAATCATCTTCTGAGGCTTCCGGGCTGACCGAGGGCATTGGCTGAGGAGCTGCCAGGGGCTGTAAGGTCGGGGAACAGCGCAAGCGGGAGTGAGGGCAGGGAGCGATAGAGCAGAGAAGAGGCCTCTAGCACGAGGAAGTTTTGGAGGCAAACTTTGGCTGGTTAGGCCGAGGGACAAAAGCAGTGAAACCAAATCTAGATATTAAGCCAGTGATTCATGTGGGATTTGAGCAGGGAGCAGGGAGCGGAAGACACACAGATTACAGTGGGGCATGAATTCAATGTATTAACACTGTGAGGAAGCACAGGCGTATACAGGTGGCTCGAGGGACATGGGGACTCTGGCCAGCTGAATGGATCACACTGGTAGGGTGATAGGAGTTAGTATGAGCCACTTAATAGAAAAGGCTTCAAATAGAAAAAGCTCTTGTTATTACTGTTGTAATTGTTTATTTCTCATGTTTCTGCTAAGAACAAGTTGTACTTGCAGTCTAAGACTGGCCCATCTAGTTGCCTCATCTATCAGAAACCTAGTCGTAAACTTGGGAAGGAAGTTGGGGAAAAAAAGGCTTTGAGTAGCCACAATGGATGGCCAAAGCCCGACTACAAAGCCATGCACTGGGTGATGCTGGGAGAGCCCCTCTGCTCTCAGTCATGGCCCTGAAAGACTTCAGTGAGCCGGAGTCAGCTGGGACCCCAGAGCCTATCTAAACCTAGCTCTTCAGGGGTTTATGGAGGGGATTCGGGGGATGCTTATAGGAAGAAAAAGTAGGAAGTATAGATGAGCTTTGCAGTCTCTTGAACGTCACCAAGCGTCTGCTCTCTCTGGACCTGTACAGTTTCTTGTCTGCCTCTCTCTGGGCCTCTGCCCTGCTCTCTTTGTGGGCCAGCTTCCTCTCCTTCTGCAGGGCCCCACAGCCCCATCACTTGGTCTTGTGCATGGCATTCACTTCTTCTAGCCCTACGATCCACCATGAGCTGACTGTAGTCTTTGGTCATCGTTGCAACTTTGAAAGTACTGATTGGTCCAGCACCCTTATGGGTGAGTTGCTTTTGAGTCAAAGTTCTACCCTGTGTCCATCCGGAGACTGCCCAGGTGTGAGTGTGGGTTGGGTAGCAGGAAGACCTGGCAGAATGACTTGAGCATTTGAATAGTACTGGAGGTCTGCAAGCCATCTGACAAAAGATTTCAGTAGCATTAGTGGAGCCCCACATTCCCTCATCAGTCGGCAGATTGCCGTGACTGGGGTGCAGGTGCATGGGGTGGAGAGGCAGGGGGTGCTGATCAGCTGGGAAGGGGCACGAGACTAGGCTTCTCAGGGTCTTTGCCTAGGTCACAGGGCCACAGAAATCCAGGAAGTCTGTTTGGATAGATGATGGGGTGAACTATCCCTGTCTCGGTGAAGGTTTGGCCTGGAGCAAAAGGCGGGGTAAGGGAGTCTAGCTAGAGATGGGGAGGGGGGCCTCCCTCCTGGGAAGAGGGCAGGTGAGTCAGCAGCCCCAGAGTCCACCAGCCCTGGGAGCACCTTGCTTTTGTTCCCTGGGGAAGGCTCATTACCAGCAGGCTCCCAGGTGGCCACCAGCTCAGCTGCGGTTTGCAGGTAGAGATCTCGTCCCAGCCTGACCCAGTCTCCCCACGGAGACTTTGGCTCCTGCTGTTTTGTCAGCATTAATTACAGACAGCAGCAAAGTGCCCAACTGCTGCAAGTGACTTTTTCTTTTTCCATGTCAGCTGATGCCTTTGTCCTTTGCTCTGCTCTGCCCTGAACCTTTGTGGGACCTTGACATTTCCACCCCCTCAATGGCTCATTTCATCTTCACTTTCATCTGATGATGAAACTTCCTATCAGTGTCTGAAGTCTCATGGGGATGACTGTTGTTTCTCATGGCATCTCAGGGTCTCTTCCCCCTGGACACCATGCTTGTGTGTTACCACTCGTCTCTGTCCCTCAGGGGGTTTCCCACCTTTTGCTCCTTACCGTTCTCACTCAGGTACCCCCTCCCCAGGCTTGATTAGGGGAGTGCATTTAATCAGTAGGTCTTATCTTCTATTTGGGCTAAGCTGAATGTGAACATGAAAAGTGAGAATCCACACGGCTGGCACTCCACTCTCATTTCCACTGCCAGTGTTACCCGTGGTGAGCCAGGATGTGGGTGAGGGAGGGGCCAGGCGGCCCTGGGGAAGGAGCAGCAGAGGAATGGGCACCCTTCTCCATGGCTGAGAGCGGCTTATATGGCACAGAAGTCCTGGAGGCAGCATTCCAAGATGAGACATTTGGAAACTCTTTGACCGGGCCTTTAAGGAAATAACCTTGGATTTCCCCAAAGATTTACTTTTAAGCACTCTTTGTAATTACCATAAAAACATTGGAGATGGCCAGCCTTTGGGGGTGGGGTAACATTTATAGCCACATAGGTGCAAGTTATATCACTGTTATAATGGGGCTGCAGGAGAACGCTGATGACACAGAACCAAGTCATGCCTAGCTTTATTGCAGCTTTGTGAAAGATCTGGATAACCAAATAAAACCAGGAAGAGTGTGTTATCTGTAGTTATCTTGGGTGGAGAGGAATAGGTAATTTTTTTCCTTCTGTTGACTTAATTATATTTTCTGAAGTTTCTAGATTAAACATAACTTTCTTTGATCCTGGGAAAAAAAACAATTACTTTAAAAACATGCTGTTCACCCAGACAGCTACAATAATATATGGACTGAAAATTTAGTTTCCGTTAAAAATGCTCTCAAAATAAATCGGGAATTGAATTCACATTCGTAACATTCCAAACAACATACTGTGGGTCAAAGGGAGACTGTGAGCAAGTTGGATGTGTTCGTTGATTGAAATCAGGTATCCATAAGCCTTATCTAAACATGAGACTTGGGGCCAGAACTGTACTTTTCTTTTTCTTGCTTTTCTTACTAATAATAGCAAGTAGCACAGGATTAAGTGACTGTGGTAGAATTTGCTTTGCTTCATCTAGAGCTCAGTGAAATTGCACAGCCCCCGAAGGGGTAGGTCTGGGTGAATAGATGGGGAGTTTGGGTCCTGGAAAGGTGCCTGGCTGTTTCAGGTGGGGCTGTAGTTCTGGAAGGGGCTCTGAGGTGTCACGAGTGACCAGGGCCAGGAGTGGGAGGAGGAAGGGGGCTAGCCCTCCTGCATGTGTTAACATATGCGCTTCTGGTGCTTTGTCGGCAACTTTTCTGTGTGTGCGTGTGTGCGTGTGTGTGTGTGTGTGTGTGTGTGTGTGTGTGTGTGTGTTTCCTCTGTAGGTGAGGGAGAGCCAATTGTGCAGAGCTCTGCGGCCAGCAGCCCACAGAGAAGCAGTGAGCCCCAGCTGAAATGAATTGGCCTCCTTGAGCGTGCCCACGCCCTGGTGCCCAGCCTCTGTCGCAGCAGTGAGGTAAGACCCCTTGAATCCCAGCTTGGGGACAGAGAGGGCAGAACGAGGTCTCCTCTTTGGAGGTGCTGGAAACCTCTCCCTCTAAAGCTCAAGGGAGAAGGAGCAGTTGTTTCTAGTATAAACCACCTGCTTCTACCTTAGCCCGTTGTGGGGCAAGGTCACTTGGTGGCTATAGAGGCTTTGATTTTTCCGAGGAGGGCTTTTGGAATCTTAACGGGGAGTTGTGTTTTTCTCAGTTGCTGGTGAAATTTGAACTCCAGAGGGGATGAATTTATCCTCCAGGTAAGACTGCATGGGATTCACGTGAATGATTTAACTTAGGGGGCACATGCTCTGTTCTGCGAGGGAGCTTGAGCTCTTAGGATACTTTCTTTCTGTCTCACACCCAAGGGAGACAGAATGACCAAAATGATGTGAGGAGGTTATTACAAAGCATTCCACTAAGCTCACTAAAAAATGACTAATTACCTAGATATTTTCTGATTGTAAAGGTAATATGTGCTCATAGGACATCTGGAGAAATACTGACATGGAAGAGAATAAGACAGGCCTGAAATCCTATCCCTGCTGACAGTCCTTCAGATAATTTTCATTAAGGTTACTCCTTCAGTCCTTCAGCCCCCACGGCATGTTGCCGCCCCCTGCACGGAAGTAGAGAGGTGAGGCCGAAAGAACCCTTAATTAGGAGCCCGGAGAATTTGCTGCTAGTTTGGGCACTCTCAGAGAGCCGATTTTTAAATATTCAGGAGTTTTGCAAACTGCTTGTTAAAAACTGTTGACAGCTAGAGATTGGCCATGGTGGGGAAGTTTACACTGCCGAAGTTAGCCAGTTTTATAAACCAGGGCTTTTTGGTTTTGGAGATTCAGGTTACTTGCTCGTTCTACCCCCGCAGGCTGGGAGGCATGAAGCAAGTCACTGTCCTGTGCATCTTCCTTGTCCTTCCTCTCCTGCGGAGAGTACTGCTCAATGAGCATTAGCAGAATGGATGAACGGATGAGATTTCTGTTCTAATCATCCCATGAGGCGGTCGTGAGGCTCCCTGCCCGTGGGAGGGGGCTTAGGTGATTGGTAAACCTTTGGTTTCTCAGTGGAGAGAAGTCTGCTGGCCTTTCCCCACGCCTTGGCTCTCGCTTCTGGGAAATCTGTGAATTACTGACACCCTTTTGTAAGGGCAGATAAAAACTCTCCATTTACTCATGGACATCTGGGGCATATTTCCTTCCTGGAAAAATCAAGGAGTCGGTCAAAGAAGTGTGAAAAGGAAGGCCCAGCACGGCTACATGTGAGAGCCAGGACTGAAATTAGAGCTTTTGACTCTTAAATTCTACAGGAGGGTATGAGGGGGGAGGAGGAGGAGGAGGAGCACTTCCTGCCAAATGTAAAATTGAAACAAAAGCCTCTTTCTTCAAGGCCCTGCTGTGGGCAGATTAGAGCTAATTAAATTAGCATAATGGAGCCCCAGCCTCTGCCCTTCTCCCTCTACTTTCCTGGAACCTTTGGGCTCCCTGACTCCCTGCCCGCACCCTGTGTATTCTGGGGAAGGGGATAGGGAGAAGGTGGGGCATCAATTAGGCACCAGTTCACTTTGTAGAATCGTAGTTCAGAGAATTAGAAAGGTGGGAAGGACTGGAGAGGCCATTTGGTCCGAAGCCCTCAGTTTAAGAAGCCAGGTCGCACAGCTGGTGACTGGCGGTGGGTGGCCAATGGGAAGGTACATGCTCCTCCTGGGGAGGCGGGGAACCAGGCTGGTGGGATGGGGCACGGCTCTGGAGGCCTCCTGATCACTGAGCCCTTGTGTGCCATGGCTAAGGGGACGTGGTGGATGGTCTCAGGGGCCGTCCCTGCCTCCACCTTTCTCAGACCCCTTCCCGTGCGTCTGCTGCCATAGCCTTCGTGCATGTGGGGCTTCTCTGGTGTGCTTGGAGTTAAGTCCCCTTCCTCATCAGGGTTTGGTTTTCCACTGAAACCACCTGGGCAGATGCTAGTCTGGGGGCTTACCCGTGTGTACGAGGGAGGGCAGGAAAGGGTCCGTGACGGCTCTAGGCACTGTGCTTGTACTCTTGTCTGCGGAATCTCATTTAGTTCTGCAGTGGCCTAACAGGATAATAGGTTTTTCCATTCCCACGAGGCAGACGTGGAAATGGAGTCTCTCGTGGAGATAAAGAGACTTGCCCAAGATTTCACAGCCCACAGGCAACAGAGATGTAAACTCAGCCTGCTTTGACTCCACAGCTCTAGCGGATGCTTTTCACAGCAAGTGCTCGCCTCCAGGAGAGGGCGTTTCTGGACGATGCTGATGAGGTTCCAACAGGCAGGGTCCCTTCCCTCGGGGTACATCATTCCATCTCTGAGGCTATGTGAGCAGCTGCAGCTGCGTGCTTGGGGCTTGACAAAAGGCCACACTGTTCCTTTCAGATACCAAGGACTCTTCATTCTACAGCAAGATAGCATCAGAGCTGGGAGCATCCATAGAATTCTTTAGCCTCGTCCCCTCACTCATGTGGTGGCCCCAGGTCTCTGAGTCATTTGGAAGCAGAGGCCCTCTCAGCCTCTGGGCTCCATGCCCTTTTGCCAGGCGAACATACTGAGGTGGATGTGCTCGGTTTTCCTCCATGTTTGGGTAAGTGATTATTCCTCTGGCAAGAGGGATTTACTTCAGTGTCATAGGTAGTTACCTAAAGCCGATTGGGTGCCTAGCCACATCTTATGGCCCGTTCGGTCGGGAGATCCTGGCTGGGCCTTGAGCGCACTGGTATGGCAAGGCACCAGGGGAGGAGCCCTCCTACATCGACACGGTACCCGACGTCTGTTAGCCCACAGCCATACACCATTTCCAAGAATTCTAAAGGGAGAAATTGTCTCAAGGGTCTGCGTGTCCCAGGGCTCCCAGACCCCCCCAAAATTGAGTCTTCGGTTCTCCCCCTGCTAACTGCGGAGCAAAGCAGCAAATGGTGGGCCAGAGTCTTGGGAAGATTCCTGCAGAAGGGTAGCGCTGAGAGGAGGAGGCAGAGTGGCCAGAGGGGGAGATCTGGGAAGGCACTGCTGAGTGGGACAGGCGTCTTTGTGGGGCTGGGGTTGAGGGAGGCGTGGCGTGTATAGTTCTGTAGATAATCAAGAATCTTTTTCCTTTGTGGCACCTGATCAGTTCCAGAGGCAGGAAAAACTCACTTCAGCAGGGCGCTCAGAACACGAGTCAGGGCTGAAAGAGGTCCTTGGAAAGCTGGTCGGTGGGCCTTCACATCTTCCATTTGAGGAAACGGAGGCCCAGAAAGGGGAAGAGCCTTGTCGGTGACACAGGTGGAGCTGGAGTCTGTGCTGAATGTCTGGCCAGGGTCTCTCACACCAAACCACTCTGGCTGCACGGAGAAGAATGTTCCCAGAGGCAGGTACAGCCCATTTCCTGCCTTGGCTTGTCTGGCCCCAAACCTGTGATGGGCGGGGTTTGGCTAGTGGAGGAATTTGTGGCAGTGGCCACCCAGAAGGCAGAGGGTGTCCTCTCAATGATGTCAAAGATCCCCTGGCATCTCTGTGATGCCAGCTCTTCATCCTCCTCTGTTGTCAACCTTCCTAGAGGTCTTGTTGAGGCCGAGGTGTATCATTTCTGGCTTCTTGCTGGAAGCTCCCCCACTGTCGGAACACCTCACCATACAGAGAAAAGTGCCCCAGCTTTGAGGCCATTTGAACTGGGTGTAAACCTCGCTTGACCATAGCTGCACGACTACCTGGCCTTTCTGACTCAGTTTCCTCATCTGTAAAACGAGTGAAGATTAATAATTATTTATGTCCTGCTCTTCTCACAAAGCAGATGCCTGTTAAATGGTACCTGTGATTTTCTCCCTGCAGCTCTATTGAATCCTAACAACAACGTGCACTTATTTAAACTGCACAACTTGGGGGCGCCTGGGTGGCTCAGTCGGTTGGGCGACCGACTTCGGCTCAGGTCATGATCTCGCAGTCCGTGAGTTCGAGCCCTGCATCGGGCTCTGTGCTGACAGCTCAGAGCCTGGAGCCTGTTTCAGATTCTGTGTCTCCCTCTCTCTCTGACCCTCCCCCGTTCATGCTCTGTGTCTCTCTCAAAAATAAATAAAACATAAAAAAAAAAAATTAAAAAAAAAATAAACTGCACAACTTGATGAGTTTTGACACATGTTTACACTCATGAAATTCTCTGCACAGTCAAGTTAATGAGCATAATCATTAGCACTCAAAGTTTCCTCCTTCACCTTATCCTTCCCTTTTCCCCCTCTCTCTGTCCTGCCTCCCAGCCCCACGCAGCCCCTAATCTGCATTCTATCACTGCAGATTCGCCTGCGTTTTCTAGAACTTTAAGTAAATAGCATCATACAGCATGTGTTCTTCTTACACTCAGCATGATCGCTTTTAAGTTTTAATTTGTTTTAAGTTTTTATCTCAACTCCAGTTAGTAAACATACAGTGTAATGTTAGTTTCAGGTGTAGAATATAGTGATTCCTGACCTCCATACGCCACCCGGTGCTCATCACAGTCAGTGCCCTCCTTAATCATTTTGACATTCGTCCGCGTCGTGTGCGGAAGTGGTTCATGCCTTTATTGCCGAATAGTGTCCTGCTGTACGGAAAGACCACTGTCTGTTTATCCTTTTATCCATTAACAGACATTTGGGTTGTTGCCAATTTGGGGCCATTAAAATAAAGCCCCTGTAAGCATTTGTGAAAAAATGTCGTGGGGACCTCTGGATTCTTTTTCTTGCATCAGTACCTAAGAGTGCGATGGCTGGGCCACATGGCGGGTGTATGTTGAACCTTTTAAGAAGCTGCCAAATTGTTTCCTAGAGTGGCAGTGCCATTTTACATTGCCCCCCCCCCCCCCCCCCAGCACTACCTGAGAATACCTGGAATAAACTAAATGAAGGAGGCACTGGACCCTCGCTGTACTATCTTCGGCAAGGTGCTCCATTTCCTTGCCAACACTTGGTATGGGCAGCCTTTTTAATTTTAGCTATCCTGCTAGGTTTGCGGTGATATCTTGTCATTTTATTCGCATTTCCTTAAAGATCAATGGTGCTGATCATCTTTTCGTGTGCTTATTTGCCATCTGCCTGTTTCCTTTGGTGCAATGTCTGTGCAGAATCTTTTGTTCACTTAAAAAAAAATAGAATTTGTTTCTTTGTCTTCTTACGATTGAATCGAGCCCTTTGTCCGCTCTACAAACAAATCCTTTATTGGTGATGTTTGGAAATGTCTTTTCCAATTCCCAAGCTTGCATGTCGTGAGAGACTATGACATGTAAACTAATAATTACAATTCAGTTGAGTCCGTACAGGGAAGTGCAAAGGAAGATGAGCAATCTTAGGACAGGAAGTCAGGGAAGCTTCTAGAAGGTGAATGTATGTGAATTGGTTTGTAAAGGAAATTAAAAGTTAGCTAGGTGGAGGGAGGGCAGTCTGGGTGGAAGTTTGTACATGCAAAGGCATGGCCGTATTGAATGTCATGCTGCATGCAAAATTGTAAGTAATTTGATTGGACGACTGGGATTTTGGAGAAGGATGTGGGCTAGACTCCCAGTTGCCGGGGCTTATGGCCTGCGCGCTTCTATTTTTTTTTTTTTTTTTTTAATGTTTTGTTTTGAAACAATTGTAGATTCACTAGGAGTTGCAAAGATAGTACAGAGAGGTCCAGTGCATCCTTCATTTAGTTTATTCCAGTGGCTTCATCTTACATGATTATAGCACGATATCAAAACCAGGAATGTGAGATTGGGACAATGTGTGTCATTTTCTCGCATGGGTGGATTAGCAGAGCCGCTCTTTCGATCAAGAGATGGGCTGTTCTCTCACCAGAAAGATCTCCCTCATGCCACCCTTTCACTGTCCCACTGCCTTGGCCCCCTCCCCTCTGTGCTTCCTCTCTATAATTTTGTCATTCTGAGAATGTTCTGTAAACAGAGATGGACAGTATGCAAACTTCTGAGACTGGCTTGTTTTCAGTCATCATAATACATTTCAGGCCCATCCAGGTAGTTGAATGTATCAGTAATTTGCTCTTTTTTTTTTTTTTTTTTTTCTGACTGGTATTCCATGGTATGGATGTACCAGTTTCACTATCGACCTTTGGAAGGACATTTTGGTTGTTTCCAGTTTTTGACTATTACAAATAAAGCTGCTGTGAACAATTTTGTGTAGGTTTTCGTGTAGGCATAAATTTTTGTTTTTCTGGGATAAGTGCCCAGCAGTGCAATTGCTGAGTTGTATGGTAAGTGTATTTTATTTATTTATTTATTTAAGAAACTGCCAAACTGTGACTGTACCATTTAACATTCCCACCAGCAGTGTGGGAGAGATCCACTTTCTCCACCTCCTTGTTGGTGTTTGGTAGGGTCATATTTTTATTTTAGCTCTTCTGATAGATAGGGGACGGTGTCTCCTTATGGTCTTAATTTGCATTTCTCTGATGGCTAGTTGTATGTCTCTTACCCTTTCTGCTCCTTAGGTCTGGCTGTGTGAATTTAGACCCCAGGCTATACTTTTTAAATGTAGGAAGGAGGGGCGCCTGGGTGGCTCAGTCGGTTAAGCTTGGGACTCTTGATTTCCACCTAGGTCATGATCTCATGGTTCATGAGATCGAGCCCTTACTGGGCTTTGTGCTGACAGCATGGTGCCTGCTTGGGATTCTCTCTCTCTCTCTCTCTCTCTCTCTCTCTCTCTCTGTCTCTCTCTCTCTGCCACTCCCTTCAAAATAAATAAATAAACTTTAATTGTGAGAAGCAAGAGGACCTAGTGCTGACAAGCCCCCTCCCACATTTCTGGAGTTGCCCCGAAGCCTGACTTCTTTGTCCTTTGACCTAGTTAGCCAGTTATCGGAGATCCTTCTTCATTATTCTGGGTGGCTCCAGGAAAGTGGTATTTTCTAGAGCTGCATATTTTTCCAGGGAGGTTCCCCCCGCCCCCTTCCGCAGATGAGCAAACAGCCTGTAAGTGTTGATTTTTTTACTGTGCTGTGGGGTAAGCTCTCTCTCTCCACCCTGTCCCTCCCTGGTGCCGGTATGCCAACATCTGTACTTACTGGCAGCTGAGATAAAGAAGCGTCTGGAGTTAGGCCAGGATGGCTATTTTCTCAGTGTTTGGAGGTCTGAAATGCCAAGGGAATCTTGCATGGCCTCAGGCCTTCCCTGTGCTCAGCATCTCCTGATGTTGTTCTTTCACTTCTAGACGGACAGGCAGCGTTACTATGCTGGGAAAAATAATAATGGTAGCTAACAATCCTATAGCATTTATTATGTACCAGGTACTAAGTGCTTTCTATGCATTACCTCATTCATCCCAACAACCCTAAGAGTTTGGTGCTGTTAATACCGCATTTGACACATGAGGAAACGAAGGCATGGGAGGTCTCATAGCTAGTAAGTGGTGACTCAGTTGGGACTTGAACCCAGATGGCCTGACACCCAAGTCTTCTTGTTTTCAAATGTTTATTTCAGTTATAGTTCGTGAACGTACAGTGCACAAGTCCGTCCTTCTAGTCTTCGCGCTCTGCTATCTGGGAGTAAGGGTGGGCGGCACCTTGTGTGATGCACACCTTACTGTGTGAAACTGTGGGCCTCAGGCCGTGCCTTTGGGAGCATTTGGGAGGTGGGGGGCATGCTGTGGGTGTTTCTGGGGCGTCAGCACTTTGTGATGCTGCGGTGGGAAATGGAATAGCGGGGGAAGTGCTTTCCTAGGCCGAAAGGAGAGTTTCTTGGAGGCCTGCACTGGCCATAGGCTGCTGTCCAGGTGTGAGTGAGGCTCAGGCTTGGAGCCACAGTCTTGTGGAGACATGATTCTGTTCTACGAGCCTGCTGTGCGCTCAGGACTGGCTCACACACACTGTGGGCAGACGCTGGCGGGGGAGGATGTGGGAGGCCCTGACCCTGGGGAAAGCACCCGTCCTCACTGGTCCTCAGACTCTCAACCACCTGCCTGTGCAGTCATAACCTTGAGCTTGCCTGCCCCCACTCCCTCCTCAGAGATGACTGGGAAAGAGCTGGGGCTTTCTGGCCTGACAGATCTGGGTTTTGATTGCAAAACCCCAGTTTTTGCTATCAATAGGGCATTGACGATATCTAGTATCTAGATCGTTGTGAGGCTCAGTGGGGGCAGGTGTAGTGAATTGCCCTAGAGCACGTTGGTTCTCTCTCCTCTTTGTGGGGCCCTTTCCAACCATCCAGCTGAATGGCAGGGCTGTGCTGAAAGAAAATGGGTGTGTGTGTGTGTGGGCGTGTGTGTACCTTGTCCTGATTCCATCAGTGAAGAGTGTCCATTCACTTACTTAGCACTCAAGCAACTTTTTAATGACCCTCTACCATGTGCCTGCTTCTGTAATAGGCCCTGTGAGCACAAGAGCCACATCCTTGACCTCACGTAGCATAGGGTCTACAGAGAGAGACAGATATTAATTAGATAATAACACAACTGAGCGTGACATCGTAGATTGTGGAATTGCTCTGGAGGAAGTTCAGTGGTGCCGTGTAAGTGAGCCACGGTCTGAGGCCAGAGGACACTTCCTCAGGGCGCTGCTTCTGACCTGGGTCTGATTCTTTAGCCTTGATCCACCGAAGAGGCCCATGTGGAATGTTCTGTAGGATCAGTTCACTTGTCCTGACTGTAGGCTGACCTGATGCCTGGCCGCCCTGGTGTTCTCCCCACCCCAACCAGCCACACTGTCCTGGGAGGTTCCCCGGACCCAACCACTGACAGCTGCTGCTGGCCCATGGGGGCCAAGGCTGAGCTCAGAGCCACACCTTACAGGGAGGGCCTGGTTATGTTTTTGTTGTTGTTTGTTTTTAAGTGTGCTCATTACTCAGCTTATTACTTATCTGAACGCAGTGGTTTTGATCATCACACAGATATTTTAAAAACACTTTTACTGAGGTGTAATTTATGTTCCATGAAATTAACTTCCTTTAAGTGTAAATTCGATGACTTCTAGTAAATGTACCGAGTTGTGCAACCATCCAGTTTTAGAACATGTTCATCATTGGAGGGGTCATTCATCTTTACATGGAAAAGGCAAGAAAATTATTATTATTTTTAATGTGTATTTATTTTTGAGAGACAGAGCACAAGTGGGGCAGGGGCAGAGAGAGAGCGAGGGAGACCCAGAATGCGAAGCAGGCTCCAGGCTCTGAGCTGTCAGCACAGAGCCCGATGCAGGGCTCGAACCCGTGTGCCATGAGAATATGACCTGAGCCGAAGTCGGATGCCCAACTGACTGAGCCACCCAGGCGCCCCAAGAAAATTATTTTTTTAAATGTTTTTTTAATCTTTATTTATTTTTGAGAGAGAGACAGAGTGTGAACAGGGGAGGAGCAGAGAGAGAGGGAGACAGAATCCGGAGCAGGCTCCAGGCTCTGAGCTGTCAGCACAGAGCCCGATGTGAGGCTTGAACTCACAAACTGTGAGATCATGACCTGAGCCGAAGTCAGACATTCAACCGACTGAGCCACGCAGGCGCCCCAAGAAAATTATTTTTTATGGAAATGTTCCATAATCATTCTGGGGCTAGTTCCGTTCTCCCAGCAGGAGGATCTAATTAATGAATTCAATTAGCATTTATGGAGTGCCCGCTGGAGCCACAGCTGGGCTAGGTGCAAAGGGGAATAAAGAGAGAAACTGTGGAGAGGGCAGTTTCTCTGTGGCTCACAATGTTCCCACTGAAGCTTCACTGTTCAGTGTCTCCTGTCTGCAGGTGTGGGTCTCATGGCGGTTACAGGGCAAGGTGCTTGCTTTCACCCTGTAGCTCTTTGCTGAGGACAAGGCAAGGGCCTTGCTTGTGCAATAGTGACGTACTGAAAATACTGGCCGAGCAGAGAGAGGGAAGCGTACTCTCCAACATCTGCATATGGCTCTAGACTTTGACAGGCCTGGATGCAGGATCTGGGAAGAGAGGAGAGTGGGTGTGCTGTTCACAGTGCAAAGATTCCATAGGTGGGATCAGGGTGCGCGGTGAGGATGCGCTGGGGGAAGAACGCAGGAGCAGTCAGAGCAGGGGGCTTGGAGGAATTCAGGGAGTAGTGGTGCCTTAGGTCACCTACAGCTTAGGGGCACATTTGCATGTGGTGGGGTGTGGCTCGGAGGCTTGCGGGTGAGGTGGGGGTGAGGAATTTGGACCTAGTGGAGCAAACTTGGAAGACGCCATTTTGTCTCTAAGGAGGGGCGTAATTGTCCAGAGCCGGATGTGGAGCACAGTCTTGTACGTGGAGAGAGGTGGGAGGCAGGCATGGTTTGGGAGGCTACTGCGAGGGCCCTGATATTAGGTGATGTGGACCTGACTTTAGCTGCGCCAGTAGGGTGAGGCAGGAAGAAGTGGATGCGAGAGAAGATTCTCTCAAGTGCGGGGAGAAAATCTCCCTGTTCCAGCTTCTTCTCCTGGGGTCCAGACCTGCCTCATGCACTTCGGCCAATCCCTCACGCTCCGCGTGTTCAATACCAGCTTCACCGGCCCCTCCCCACAGCGTGCCCTCCCCTCGCCTGCCATGCTCTCCTCCCCTCCAGTTCTCTATTCCACTCTTCTTGCCCAGGAGGAAGGAGGGGAGCCAGAAAGCAAAACGCTACCACGGAAGGCAGTGCCATGGAAGGTAGTGGTGAGAGATTTCCAGAGTGGGAAATGCCCAATGCCGAACAGGGGAGCTGAAGAAGGGCTGGGGACTTAGGTCTGGTAGTAGCCAGGCAAGCCAGATGCTTCAGGTGCAAGATTTAAAGAGGCACTCATGCTCAGATGCCAACCCCGGACTCACATGCCCCTGAGATTTTGCACTCCAGGTGCCTTCCTCGCCTTCCTCTAGTGCTGGACTAGGTTCCTGGAGAGAACTGGTCTTTGGGAGGACCCTGGTGACTTTGGACAAAGCACTGACTTTTAATTTTTTTTTTTTAAGTTCACTTAGAGAGAGAGAGAGAGTTGGGGGAGGGTGGGCAGGGGCAGAGAGAGAGAGACTCTCAAGCAGGCTCCACACTGCCAGCACAGAGCCAGAAGAGGGGCCCCGATCCCACGAATTGTGAGATCATGACCTGAGCCAACGCCAAGAGCTGGACGCTTAACCAACTGAGCCACCCAGGAACCCCCAAAGCACTGACTTTTAAAGGACTCAGGGCAGACTGTGGAAGTTTCTTCAGAAGGAAGCCTTCAGTGGGGAGCTTCCTGAAGCTGTGTTAGGGCCCACTGTCTCCCACCTCCTTACCCCAAGACAGCCCCTCAGGGTCTCCACGGACTCTGTGGTTCCTGGAGCATGGTTTGAAGAATACCGATCAACCCCAATCCCCATCTAACCATAGGGAGTCCTGAGACCCACGGAAAATTTGACTTACCAAGGCCACCCAGGCAGCGTGACCTTAGAGGTCTCCCTGTACTTCCCTTTGATTCATCATCTTCTGTTGTTTTATATTCTTTTTATTATCTCTTCTAATCTCCCCCCGCCCCCCCCCCCCCCCCCCCCCAAGGATTGGAAACAGCTGATACTGCAGGTCTCCAAGTATTTGAAGACTGCGGTCTAATTCTGAGAAGTCCGTTTATTGAGTGCCTGCTACCTACCAGGCATCATTTTAGGGGCTTTTACATTCATTATTTTAATTCTTATAGGCATCTTTCCAAGCGCATTATCCCATTTACCCGATGAGGAGACCGAGGCTCAGAGAGAACAAGTGGCTTGCTTAAATTTTCAGTTACTGACGGTGCTCCTGTGCCCAAAGCCCGTGTTCTTTGTCCACACCACGCCTTTCTTCAGTCATTCATACGGAGTGCGCTGATGCCAGGCCCTGTTTTTGGTGCTGATACAGCATAAAGGAGACAAAATCCTGCTGAACGCTACCCCACTAGTCCCTCTGCTCACGAAGGGCGGTTGGCCCGCTCTTCATAAGGCCTCCTGTTGCAGTCGTCTCTGGGCTGCCTGTGGTGGTCGCAGTGATTTTTGGCTGTTGCTGAGATGAAATCCATGGCCCAGTTCACTCCCCAGCCAACAAGTCACACGGGTTCCTTTCTGGGTGCCCCTGGGTTTCTGCAACATTCCATGGACAGGCACTCACGCAATACAGGCATTTTGTTCTCTGCAAGGACCTTGCCTGCTGCTCCCTCCTCCACCGTTCCCCCTACGTTTCTTGGCACTTATCACCAGCAGCTTCCTCCGGCTGCCACCCCAGCCCAGCAGAGCTCTGATTCACTTGGTGATTTAGCCCTGATAAAGGCGAGTTATTTTGGCCTCTGCTGCCCTCAGCCCCAGTGAGAATTTGGACACAATGTTTTCACTTGTCAAGTTAGACTGTTTGCCAGAGTTTGCGGAAAAAGGCCTGTATTATTGATGCCCTTGCCAGGAACAGCTGCGCCCTGCCAGCCTGTCATGTGAGCCCTCTGAGACTCCCGGCTGCAAGGCCCACAGCTCTCCTGGGCCCCCTGGCTCAGGTGGGAAATGTGATCCGATCTGACAGAAACTGCAAACAGCCCAGCAGGGCAGAAAGCAACTTGGAAGGGACTGATCAGATTCCTCTCCTAAGAATCGACCACAGCCCAGCATGTGTCTCGGGGGGGCTGATTCCATCCTGTGCTTTAGTGGAGCCCATTGTATTTGACAATTTTATTTTCTTTGCTTTAGAGACAGAGAGTGCACACGAGTGGGGAAGGGGAGCGGAGGTGGAAAGGGAGAGAAAGAATCTTAAGCAGGCTCCACGCTCTGTGTGGAACCCGACTCAGGGCTTCATCCCACAACCCTGGGATCATGGCCTGAGCCGAAATCAAGAGTCGGACGCTCAACCAACGGAGCCACCCATGTGCCCCAGGGGCCCCATTATATTTGAGGTCTTTTAGTCTGATGTCTCCCTCCTCCACAAGATTAAACAAATGGACCCTTAGCCACTAGAAACAAACAGACCCTTAGAATGAGTTTTTGATGTGGGGTTTATCTCCATTTAATGGATGAGAAAGTAGCCTTGGAGAGAACAGCGAAGTACCCGAGGTCTGTCCTCCTCCTTTCGGGATGCCGTGAGCCACCAGACACAAAAGGACATTTTCCCGACTCGCCTGTAGGTTACCTCTGCAGCTGGTGCCAGCTGTGGCTCTCACCTTCCTCTCTTGCCATCACTCTGTGAACACGGATATCCCATTTCTGGAGCTTCTTATTCCGGTGGGGACTTGACTCAAGTTGAGGATCTGCCAGGTTGGTGGTTGGTGGGGCTGCAGGTCAGACCAGGGGTGAGGAAAGGTAGTCTCTGGCACCTTCTCCTCTATCAACTGAAATGGCTTCTCTTCACCTCTCCTGCCCCATCAGAGCCCCTTTTTGGTGTCAGGAACTCAACACTGAGCTTAGAGAAAATAATAATGTCACTTGCTTGCTTAGAAAACCTCTGCCAGTCCCAGTTTCTTGGGTAAATTGGGACGAGAAACACTTCTGTCTGGAGCAGATAATTCTGAACCCCATTTCCATCACTGCAGCTCTCATACCCTCACCCCTCATAGCTTCTCACCATTCTGTGACTACTATGGGCCTTCTTTCATAGCTAAGCCTTTGGACCACCATTCTCTCTGGATATGCCTTTTTCTGCCTGGTAAACTCCTATTCATCCTTCAGAGCCCAGGAGGAACATTACCATTCCTGACTTCCTCTAGTGGAGTTGGTGGCACCCCAGCCTTTAGTTCTGAATGCCTTACATGCGCTTACACCCATCATCTTATGGGTCTTTCTCTTCCTCCGAGGCCTCAGGGGCAGGGGCTGGACCCTGTTTATTTCTGTATCACCTGTACTTGAACAAAATGAATGGGGGCTCATGAATGAATTATTTGCTAATGTGTGAGTCATAGGTGGACTCCACTTTAATTAAGTACAAGGTCCAAGGACCTTGAGAGGTGATAGGCCGAGTCTGTGGTGCTATTGATTAATTGAGCCAGGTACTGTGCCAAGGACATTACTGCAGGCGAGCCCTGCAGCCGAGAGGGGGAGGCACAGGGGTGAAGTAACGATGCAAAAGCTTCAAAATTGTAGAGTGAGGCACAGCGTGCCCTGGTGCCCAGGCCAGCCTCTCAAACTCTCCACCCAGCCTGCCTCCCAAGAGGGGAGCTCCTTAAGGCTGGGTGCAGACCTGGAGAAAGAGTGCAGATTCTGGGTGGTCCCAAAAGGAAGGGGACGGGGTGGTACTCAGAAGAGGAGTAGAAGCCGGGGCAGCAGGAAGTACGAGGCAAACTTTTCTTTCCTTACTGTGATACTGGGGGCATCTTGCTGGCCAGAGCTCCTGCCGGCCGGCCGCTGCTGAGGCTGAAATATGAGCTGGGGCCAGGCAAGAATTTGGAGCCAGACCTGGATATGCAGGTCCTTTTGTGCCCCTGCCTGTTTAATTCCGCCTCCCCCTACTGCTGGGTGTAGGCACGTAGGCTTTAAAGACAGTAAGATCTGAGTTCAGATCCTGGTCCCTCAGACACTTGAACTGCGACTTGTGTAGCACTGAGTAAAACTACTAGGGTGGCTATTTTTATGTATTTATTTAATTTTTTATTTTTCCCTTTTTAAAAATTTTACTTTTGGTATCGTTAACAGTGTTATATTAGTTTCGTGTGTACAATATAGTGAATTAACAATTCCGTACGTTACCTGGTGCTCATCATGACAAGTGTACTCTTAATCCCCTTCAGTGTTTATTATTTTTGAGAGGGAGAGAGAGAGAGAGCAATCAGGGGAGGGGCAGAGAGAGAGGGAGACACAGAATCACAAGCAGGCTCCAGGTTCTGTCAGCACAGAGCCCGACGCGGGGCTCGAACCCACAGACCGTGAGATCATGACCTGAGCTGAAGTCGGCTGCTTAACTGACTGAGACACCCAGGTGCCCCCTCTAAATCCCCTTCACCTATTTCTTTTTTTTTTAAATTTTTTTTAATGTTTATTTATTTTTGAGGCAGAGAGAGACAAAACATGAACAGGGAAGGGTCAGAGAGAGAGGGAGACACAGAATCTGAAACAGGCTCCGGGCTCCGAGCTGTCAGCACAGAGCCCGATGCGGGGCTCGAACCCACGGACCGCGAGATGATGACCTGGGCCGAAGTCGGACGCTCAACTGACTGAGCCACCCAGGCGCTCCCCCCTTCACCTATTTCACCCAGTCCCCCCACCCACTCCCTCTGGTAACCATCAGTTCTCTACAGTAAAGAGCCCGTTTCTTGGTTTGTCTCTTTTTCCCTCGTTCATTTGTTTTGTTTCATGTGCATATGGGTGAAGTCGTATGGTATTTGTCTTTCTCTGACCGACTTCTTTCACTTAGCGTAATGCACTCAAGCTCCATTAGGGTTGCAATTTCATAGGGTCATTAGGACCAGGAATGGCATCACTGCTGAGAGGCTGTGGGCTGAGACATCTAGTTTATTCCTCGGAATATGCTACAGGCACGTGCTGTTATCATTCTGAAATCACAGATCCTTAACTGGGGTTCAGAGAGGTTCTACAAGCTGCCCAAGCTCCCGTAGTGAGTCAACGATAGTGGTGGCACAGCTGGGTCCACTAGGTCACCGGTCTCCAATCTGCGTGATCCTAAGAACCACCTGGGGCTCTTGGTGAAGGAGCAGTTCCCAGGCTCTGTGTCAGCTGTTGATTCGGCTTGCTTAGCGTGGGGCTCCGGGAGCAGAGGATGAAACAGGTACCCAGGATGATATTAGGATCTGGCAAGTTTAGGAAACGGTGTTGTGCTCTCCTGCCTGTTAGGTGTGGCTCACGGTTGGCCCCCTACAAATGGTGGCTGTGAGTATTGTGACATGAACTGATTCAGAGGATAGCTTGCCGTGAAAAGGTTTTCATCTTTTAAAAGCTCCTTAGTCCTACAGCTAGCTCTTGAAGACAGAAGTTAAGGGAAGTAGATTCTGGATCAGTGAGTCTACATTCTAAAACTCTAGGCTCGGAGAACGATCTGCACACGGAACGAGCTGCCTTCAGAGGTCCTGTTGTTTGTGATCGAGCGGTCGGTGGTGACACCATGTGTCGGGTGGGCTGGTCAGTTCCTCGAGGACCCGGTGGCCGCTCAGCATCTGCCCTGGGCATGCATGCACCAGGAGTCCTTCATGCTAATATACCAGCGGAGGTGGAGTGGAGCAGCTGTGCAAAAGTCAGGAAGGATCCCAACTCTGGGAGGGAACGCAGGAAGGAAGGGATGGCAGAGGCCGAAGTGAGAAGCTGTCTCTGGGCCATCACTCCCTGCTTTGGGCCCTGGGAAACTTCTGCAGTTTCCTCTGTAGCTGAGTCTCCAGACTCTCGGTCCTACCATGAGGGCACAGAATACTTCATTTTCCTTGGGGACTGATGGTGGGCAAATGTCTGTCTCTTCTCTATATGTCTGGGTCGTGCCTTTGTTTTGAAGTTCTTAAGGCCCATCTTGGGGGCATATAAATCATAGACCATAGGGAACGTTGTCTCATCAGAGCCTGGAGGAAAGCTTGACCCCTGTCCTGTTTTTAACCGCAGCATTGATGACAAAACTCAGCACCGGCTTTCCTAGAGACCAAGAGCATCTCTAAGACCCTGCTAAAACTGATGGAAGCCTACCGAATAACTGCCTTGGACACTTTGATTTCTAAGATCCATGATAATAGCTGCCACTCTGAACACCGATTGTGTGTTGGTGCTTTATGTATCTTTTCTCATTTAATCCTTTCAGCAGCCGTGTGATATAGGGAACACTATCCTTGTTTTACAGATGAATAAACTGAGGCTCAGGGAATTCAGCTAAGTTGCCCTTGGTGACAGAGCTAGTAAGCAACGGACTTGGACTTCAGACCTGTGTCTGTGTGAATCACACATTAGAACTTATTATGCCTACGCTACTGTGTCTCATTGGGATAATATGAAGTTTTGCTTCTCTCGATGAGGAGGAAAGTTAGGGATTGGTTACCCTGACTGGTGACAAAGCGTAAAGCTTTGTTCAGAGTGCTTCAAAGGGATGGCTGATCCCTGTATTCATGTTTGAAGTCATCCCTAACGTTTATGAATGTGGATAACCATGACCTTCCTCAAGTCATGTC
Organism: Panthera onca; assembly: GCF_046562875.1. Taxonomy (NCBI): domain Eukaryota; kingdom Metazoa; phylum Chordata; class Mammalia; order Carnivora; family Felidae; genus Panthera; species Panthera onca. The sequence continues at coordinate 80,738,433 of NC_138347.1, read as the reverse complement.
TTGGTGATTGCAGCAGAGAGAGATTTCCTGTCACTCATGACTCTCGGGGAGGCTCTATTCTGGCTAAGAATGTTGAAAGATGTGTGCACACTGCTGGGCTCTGGGGCAAGGATGTTGAGGTCCAGGAATCTGACTGCCCTTGAGTGATGACAGCTGGGAAGATGAAATGAGAAGAAGGGAGCATGAGCTGTGTGTCATTTCATCAACCTGGGGCTTGGGACCACGGGATACCTGTGTGTATTCAGTTGGATAAGGAGACCGTCTGAGCCCCCACCTCTGTGTGCCAAACACAAGGAGATCGCATCTTCTAGTAGATAGATCTGCCGTGTTAGAGAAATAAAAATCCCCCAGGAGAGGTGAAGGAATCTGAGGGCTTTCTCCAGCTCAAGCCCTGTTTTCCTTGAACAGATTTTACTTTTTGGCTCTACGTTATGCGCACACTCATGGTAAGATGGAGGGTCCTCTGTCACACTCCCCTTTTTGACTACCTATCAGCCATCTTTCCCTGCAGCAGCTTTTTTGGCCTCCGTCTAGAAGTGGGCGCTCTCCACTTTATTGTCCTGTCTCTCCCTGACCACTGGCGAAGGCCCCAGTGGCCTGTCTCACTTCCCCACCTTCTATTTGAAAGCCCTGCTCCCATCTTTCTGTCCTGAAGGCTTCTGGTTATAGCCAGCCGTTCCAATAATAGTCTCAGTCTTCATTTCTTTTTTCTTTGTTTCCTTTTTGAGAGACAGAGACAGGGTGTGAGCGAGGGAGGGGTGGAGAGAGAGGAAGACACAGAATCTGAAGCAGGCTCTCAGGCTCGGAGCTGTCAGCACAGAGCCGGATGGGGGGCTCGAACCCACAAACTGTGAGATCGTGACCTGAGCCGAAGTTGGACGCTCACCCGACTGAGCCACCCAGGCGGCCCATCTGTCTTCATTTCTAATCTAGCCCAGATGGTATCTTTTTCTTGGCGTTCCTTATGTAAATCAAGTCAATATTATACAGCTTGCCCTTTCATTATAATGGTCTCATTACATTTATTCAGCTGGTTTATTTTCTGCCTCGGGTGTACTTAGTTTGTTTCTCAAAACTCCTGAAAGGCAGGGACTGTAGTTTATGTGGAGGTAGTGGTGATTGTGTCTTAATTTCAGTGTCTAGCGGGTAACAGTAGCCAATAACATTGTTTTTCTTTTGGTCAACATGTTGATTGGATACCTATTATGGTCTGGGCACTGAACATAAGGCTCCAGGGCTATGGAGCTAATTATTACTTAGTGGTTGAAATTCCTGCGGTTTTAAGGGAAGAGGGACATGCAAGCAAATTAAAATTGTATTAAATAAATAAAATTAAAATACAATTTTAATTTGCTTTGAGCAGTCATTGAGGTTGAGGGTTCGTAACATTTATTGGGAGCTCAGAGGAGAAATAATGAGAAAAGAGAGATGGCGACAGATTTAAGACATGTTTTGAGAGTAGAAATGGAACTTTGTTTCCTATTTAGTTTGATTGGCTTGTCGTGGGGATAGTGAGGTACCAGGACGAACAAGTGATCCAGGAGCACTTGGGGAGTGGAATGCGTTGAATTTGGGGTAAGAAAGAAGGGAAAGTCAAAGATACCAGGCTTAGCAAGATAGTAAGAAAGGCAGAGAGGGAGGGAGAGGGTTACAATTGCTAACATACACTGAAGGCTGATTTCTGCGTGCAGGGTAGTTAACGTGAATTGCCTCTTCTCCAACCCCCCTCCTCGCCCCATGAACCCCAAAGCGGTAGGTACTTTGGTTTTCTCCACTGTACAGGTGAGGAGGCACGCTCAGAGCAGTTGGGTAGCTTGTTTGAGATCACGCAGCTGAACAGTGCCAGAGGCCGGCTTAAACCCAGGAACTCTTGCTGGCGAGCAAACACCCATGCAGCTGCACTAGAACAACTCGACCACAGGATCCAGAACCTCCCATTTATACCTCCAGCCTGGACCTTTCTCCTGACCTCTGGTCTCCCGTCTTCCAGCTGCTTGGGCCCCAAGCCTTGGAATCGCCCTTGACCTTTCTCTCACACCCAAATCAAATCCATCAAACTTGAGTTTCAAAGCACCCTGAAATACATTCCTTCTCACCACCTCCACTGCAGCCTCCTGCTCTCACACTCGGATCTCTCCAGTGGTCTGCTTGCTTTTACCCTTGACCCCTCTCCCCACACACTGCAGCCTGAGCTATCCTGGCAACACTGAGTCAGGTCAAAGTTGCTCTTTTTTGCCAAACCCTTGGAGTGGCTCTCACTTTTAGTTAGAACGACAGCCAGAGTCCTCACCATGACCTGTAAGGTGCTACCTGATCTCTTCCACCTCCCACCTGGCTGTCTCTGTTCCTCTGGGATCCCCTCCCTCTGTCCCCTTCCCTTTGTGCCTTGCATCTGGGCCAGTGCTCACCTGTGTACTCCTGCCCGCGCTCTTCCTGAGATATCGCTGGGGCTCACTCTTCACTACCTGTACTTCTTTGCTCGAATGTTCCCTTCCCAATAAGCCCTTCTCTGACCTTTTTAAAATGGAAACTTGGCTCACCCCGGCACTTCTGATCCTTCCCTTTCCACATTCCGCTCCGCTCTGTTTCCCATAGCACTTAGTATCCTCTAAGATCCTACATAATTTATTACATTTGTGGGGCTTTTGTGTTTCACTCTGCCCTTTTTAAGGGCAGTGATCTTCATCTGGTTTATTCCCTGTTGCATCCTAAGCACGAAGATTCTTGTCGAGCACGTGGTGGCTCATGCACTTAAGAAAACGAGTAAATGTGGAGTGCAAAGTTTCTGTACAGATGTTGAGTTTAAAAATGTTTCTTAAAAGATGTGGTGTAGAGTCTGAGGGAGATGCCAGAGGTGGCTGGCCACACGGAGGCAGGCGTTGTCTGTGTGTTAACAGAGGTCCTGCTGAGGCTGGACCCCTGGGGACGTGGGCATTTCTGGGCTGCTCTGGAAGCTGGTCCCCAGAGGAGGCTAAAATGGGGAGGGAGGAGGGAAACCCCAAAGTATGCCTGTCAGACTTTAGAAGGAGGGAGTTTGAAGACGGAGACCTGGGGAGGACTCACAAAGAAAGTACTGGAGAGGGCTCTTCAGATTTTGCAATTAGAAATGCAATTTCAGTGGAATGATGGGGGCTGACTTCAATTATTTGAGGAACAAGTGGAAAGTGGGGAAGTGACTCGAGAAGCTCTGCTATGAGGAAGGAGAGATCAGGCGGTGGCTTGAGGAAGTGATTTGTTTGAAGGATTTGTTTTTAGCTATTAAAAAACCGTCTTTTGGGTGTGGGTGGGTGAGTGAGTGGGGAAGTGACTGACAGTAAGGTAATAACATCCAGATTGACAGACGGAACCTAGTGCAAATTACATCTTGTCCTTGCCCGGTCCAGCCCCCTAGCACCATGCCTGGCACATAGTGGGTCCACAGTTAGTATTTACTGAATCCAATAAAATCCTGTGGACCTTAGTGATCAGTCATTGTATCAGCAGCAACAACAAGACGACAAGAATGTCTAATGTAGAGAGATTGCTCTTTGACCCACTGACTGTTGGTTAGTGGCATTTCTCTCCCCTAAGCTATATATTCTTTAGCACTTTGAGCAGCTGTATGTGGTTATACTTTGGTTTTCTTTACTGCACAGTGGTTATGTGTTTAAGAGGTATATCTTCAGATGACTCATTTCAGTGACAAGTTAGTAAACAGTTCCACATGGATGTAAAGGATGTGATTGGTGTCTTCGTCCATTCAGGCTGCTATAACAAAAGACCAGATCGGGTGGCTTAAACAGGAGAAATTATTTTTCACGGTTCTGGGGGCTGGAAGTCTGAAATCAGACCTTGTTTTCTGGTTCATAGCTGGTGCCTTCTCACTGTACCCTCATAGAGCTGAACGGGCAGTGGGGCCTCTTTTCTAAGAGCACGAATCCCATTCATGAAGGTTCCACCCTCATGACCTAATCATGTCCCAATACTTTCACCTCCGGGGGTTAGGATTTCAACATATGAATTTGAGTGCCCGGGGGGAGGCGGACACAAACTTCCAGACCCAAGCTGATGATAAGTCCCAGGAAACCAGAGGAAGAAAAGAGTTGGCCAAGGGTGGCAGACAGATCTCTGAACTGTTGGTCAGAGCCTGGCATTGAACCAGCTTCATCTCACCCCGACTCTCTGGGAGTTGGATTTCAATGATCTCAGTTTGCTTTCTTTGGATTTTATAAAAAGAATAGTGTTGGGAAAGGAAAAATATAAAAAGAACCATGATTTGAAATATATCTTTTTTTCCCCCCCCTTTTTAAAAATGTGATATGCAGGGGCGCCTGGGTGTCTCGGTAGGTTGAGTGTCTGACTTCGGCTCAGGTCATGAACTCACGGTTCATGGGTTTGAGCCCCGCATCGGGCTCTGTGCTGACAGCTCAGAGCCTGGACCCTGATTTGGATTCTGTCTCCCTCTCTCTCTGCCCCTCCCCCACTTGCATTCTCTCTCTCTCTCTCTCTCTCTCTCTCTCTCTCTCTCTCAAGTAAATACACATTAAAAACATTTTTTTTTAAATGTGATATGCAGAGCAGGCAGGCTTAATTCCCTGGTGGTGGCAAATGACATAAAGTTCAGAGATGTCCTGGGAGAGAACAGAATCATTGGACTCCTTTTTTACTCCCATCTTCTCTGAAAAGACACAGATTGGCTGGCTGCATAGGAAAGAATGAAAGAAAGAAAAATCCCTAATATTTATTAAGTATCCTATGTGCCTGGAGATAAGCTAGCTCCCACGTGCATGTTACATCCGTCCTCTTTAGGTGAAGGGCATTGTATCAGTATTTTCCATAACCTACCTGAGGGCTCACAGCCGACAAAGGGGAGAGAGCCTAGAACAAGCCCCGGGGAAAGAAAATTGAAGACTGTGGCTAAAGAGAGATCAATGTAAGAAATGTAGCTGCCTGGGAGCACCTGGACGGCTCAGTTGGTTAAGCATCCAACTTCAGCTTAGGTCATGATTTCATGGCTTGTGAGTTCGAGCCCTGTGTCGAGCTCTGTGCTGACAGCTCGGAGCCTGCTTCCGATTCTGTGTCTCCCTCTCTCTCTGCTTCTCTCCTGCTCACGCTCTGTCTCTGTCTCTGTCTCTCTCTCTAAAATAAATAAACATAAAAAAAAGAAATATCCGTAGTGCCCAGCCCAGTGTCTTATTCTCAGGAAAATCTTGAGAAATACTTACGAAAGAGGTGGTTAGTTGGCCAAATGAATTGCCAGGGTCTGGAGAAAACTTGTAAATATTTTTGTTGAAATGCTGTTGGGAGGTCTTCATTGTCTTCTAGAGAATGGGAAAACCCAAGGGAGGGAGAAATATAATTTAAATTTTCAAGGGGCATAATTACAAACCATGAGTATGAGGCAATAACTGAAATGTCCTGTGTAAAATGCATAGCATGTGGCAATACTTAGTAAGTGATAACTATGATACTAAGGGAACTATTTATTATATATATTATATAAGTCCATCCTATTGCTTCTCCTCACCCTGGGACATGAGGCATAGAATTCCATGACTTGAGACTTTTCAATTTGGGGCTCATATGGGAAAGCACCATAGCCTCTCTCTATCCATAATATTTTTTTACGAAAGATAATCTCTCTCCGAGTTGGCGGTCCAGCCCAGCCCCTTGTACCCTAGTTGAGTTGCTCTTTGTGGTGTCTGCACCGTGAGACTTGTGTATGGTCCCATAACCTATATTTTAAAGACCATCCCAGGTGTTCCCTCGAGGGCAGACATGTGATGTCGCATCAAAATACATGTCGGTTATGATGATAGAGTAACTTAAAACTCTTGTGTCAGACACTGAGCATCTTTGTCTCAATAACTGGGGGTTTCTATTCTCGGGAACACTGTGGAAAATGTGGCCTGGATGGTGTTTCCATTGGCTCACACGTACTGTTTCTGTGGCTGTCACCAAAGAATGCTTTTGTGTTGGGAGGCTAGTGCCCGTCCGTGATTTAGAGGAATACATCGGGAGGACTTGCTGATTTATGGATGATGCACAGCTATCATTTGTCCTAGCAAATGTGGTATGTGCCAGCGTCAAGGTTCGGTATAAGCTTCACAGGCTAGGAGAGGGGCTAAGTGTAGAAAGAAAGAATGCACCGGGCTAAGTGGAGGATGAAATGTGAGGTCCGAATACTAGTGGCATAAGTAAGGCAGGCCACCTGGGGATGGGACTAGATAGAGGAGGACTTGGAAAAAAGGCTAATGAACTCTACTTCAGTGGTCGCTCAACTGAGAGAGTCACTCACACGAGACTGCTAAAAACTACCCAGAAACTCTTTATATTTGCATTGTAGAGGTGTAGTCAGTTTCCTGTTGCATACTAGTTGGGCCACATCTGGAAACTGTTTAGTTCTATTCAGGGTGATGTGGACAAATGAGAGCGGGCCCAGAGTTGAGTGAGGAGAACTGTTAGGGGTTCAGAGGCCATGCCATTGAAGGAATGGTTCAAAGAAGGAGAATCTTTAGCCTGAAGAAGAGAAGGTTCAGGGGAGTGTAATAGTCCTGAAGGATTGCCCTCTGGGCAAAAGAAGAGACATGTGTTTTCCTCTAGAGAGTAGAATTAGAACCAGCAGGTGGATGGTAAGAGGTGTGGGGAGGAGATGAATAAAAAATTAGAATCCTAAAGTGCCCATCAGGTAGCATTTACTCTTTGAAAAATGGTATAACTGCAAGGCACTTGAATTTGAGTGTCTTCTGTCAGGATCCCAGGGACCATCAGGACCTCCTGGATATCTTTCTAGCACTGTCCACATCCTACACATCCTTCCAGCTCTGACCTTATTTCTTCACAGGAAGCCTTCCCTTCCCTGCCCTTACTCGTAGGGGTAGTCTTTCCTCTGTGTGCTGTAAACATGGGCTTTGGAGTTGGCTTTGAATTCTAGCCTTGTTCTACCTGCACGCGTGACCTTGGGCAAGGGGCTTAGCTCTTCCCGTAAAGATGCTCATCTATAAAATGCAGGTGACGTGCATTTACCTTGCAGGGTCATTATGATAACTGGAGAGAGAGAAACTGCCTAGCACAGCACCTGATACATACATAGTTCATGTTCAGTCAGGGGTATTGACATTTAAGATGATGTATTAATAGGCATCAGGATTGACCACTGTATTTAACTACCCTGTGAGTGGCTACCTGGAATGAAGAACCAAGTCCCTCTCTCTTAAACCATTGCTGTCCTTTCCCACGGCTTGGTCTTTCTTGATTTCCTGTAAAAATTCCAATTAAGAATACAAACCAGGTCCTGGCTTTATCTGGAACCAGCTGGCTCATGTACTTGACGCAGTGAGTTCTCCATCACTACCTGTCATGGTTGCCTGACTTCCCACCTTTTCCGCCCCTGCTTTTAGGTCATCTACAAAGAGCTGGTCAGGGTTGCACAGTGTTGGCATGAACCTCCACCCCAGGCTTCTACCCTGTGCACCTGTTGGTAACTGACTAATTCTCTTTTTTTCTCAGGCGACTTTAGACCTTTCCATTGAAACTTACAGTTTATAATATGGGAGACGCAGGTAGGATCTAGTCAGTTGCCCTCTCCTGGACTTGCTTTGATTTGGCTTTTCAATTGGGCCAGGCCTTTATTTTCTCTTGGGTAGAGTGTGGAATGTGGAATAGTACCTCATTCACGGTGCGTGCATTTGGGGTATGCAGGAGTCATTGCCTAGGATCTGGTCTGGACCTAGTGGTGTGGTAGGTGCCTGGGCCTCAGAAAGGTCTCGAATGGTTCCTGTGTTCTGGAAGGTCACACCCTAGCAGAGGAGGTGGACACGGAAACTCTAAGAGGGGTGCTGTGGGACAGAAGGGGAGGACTCCTAACTCAGACTTGGGGTCAGAGAGACTTTGGTTCCTGTACTAAATCGCCTCATACTCAATATGTTCTTTACATCAGACGCACTGGTTTTTCCCACACATTAAGTCAAAGAACACTTGTGACCCCTCCCTGGGTGGCCTGCTAGAGACCGAGGATTACCTCCTCTGGCCTCCCCAGGTCTCACCTCTGAAGACGTGTGTTCTTGTGACCTGGGTCCTTTGGAACCATGGGTTACTTGCCTGAATGCCTCATCCCTACTGGGAAGGTGTATGAGCTGCCCTGGTGCCTTCTGAGATGACCCATATTCATCTTGCTGCCTTTGCTTCCATGATTCCACTGCTTCCACGGTTGGGGGGCATTGAGCTTATGGGCAGAAATGAATTCTCCCGAGTCACCGAGTTTGGCCACTGCTCACAACAGAAGCCAGAGGGGGCTTCCATTCCCGGCCACCTCCCCTCCTTTCTGAGGACAGAGGGTAGTCTGCCCATGATCTTTTAGGATATCAGTGGTTCCCAGCCTTTGAGAGGCCTTGTGGGTATCATTCTGTCATCTCCCTCATCTCCAGTCAATCCCTGATATGGCCAAATCGATTCTGAGGGCAGACACCTAGTTCCTCAAGCTGAGCCCTTCAGATTTCTGTTGTGGCACCTGAGAACAGTTTCAGTATTCAAAGGCAAATTAGACATGGTCCTTGTCCACAACATGCAGTCCACTATTTTTCTCTGTCAGATGGTTCCACTGCTGGTCAGCACTTGTGAGACAAATCCTTTACTAATCCCTCCAAAACTGTCCATCTCCTCTAATCTCCTGGAGATGGCAAAGGATAGTTTCCTGTGACAGCAGATGGCTGTTTTACCCCACACCCACTCCCCATGATGCCTGGAGCTACCTATGGGCTGAGACTCTGACTTCACTTTTACCCCACAATCCGTAGCCTGGGATGGGCACCTCCCTTTGCAGGCACTCGATAATCCCCTGCATGAGGAATTGCAGTAGCAAGTTCATAAAGGGATCTATTTCAGGGTCAAACTTCCTGTGGGGTGCCCAAGTCACTGCTTGGCTGGCCTTTGGACAGAGCGTGTCCTTTGTCAGTTCACTTTCATAAATGGCCACTCTGACTCAATTATTAAGTTGCCATGACAACCCAATGGATTTGAAGTTTAAAGAAAAAAATGTTGTAAGGGACCTCTTTTTTGGGGTCGGGGTATCCTGGGATCATCTGAGTTTCTATCATTCCAAACCAAAGAATCATTTCTTGTTCTCTTAAGTGTGTCAGATGGATGTTAAGGGCAGACATAATGGCGGCCAAAGAAACTGGAAGTGAGACTAAACAGGGCCATAAACATGTAGAAGTCCTCCCATGGATCACAGAGTGGGGTTTTCTCTGCTTTTCAGTTGACAACTCAATAGGGTTTTGTTTTTGTTTTTGTTCTTTTAGAAGTGTTTTAGAATGTTTTAGAAAATAAAGGGGTCTGGTTAAGTAACTGTGCTCAGGCCTCATGTGCGTGCAGGGTAGCACTGTGCTAGAAAGGGCTAGGCTTGGGAGCAGGACTTGAATCTTGGTTATGTCCCCCTCTAACTGTATGGCCTTTGGGAAATCACTCACTTACTCTGATCTTCAGTTTCCTCACCTGTAAAATAATCAACCCACAGAGTTATTCGGAAGATTTAAGATAAAATAGGAAGCATCTAGCACAGAATAAGGCTTCAGTGATACTTACAATGATGATATTGACACGAGAATGATAATAATTGAACGCTAGGTCCTGTGCTTGCCGTGTTGCTGCAATATGGGAAAACACGGCGATGCTTCCTTACCAAGGATTATCTTTGTCACCTGAACACTGCATGCTCCTTATTGTCCATAAATTTCTACGGGTTCAGATGTGGTTATCTTTTTTCTTAAATAGCAACTCTAACACTAGAAGCAACATGAGCATACAGACTGGCATGTCAATGTAACCGTATCCACTCAGCACATTTTTAAAAGGGGAGAGATTCAAAAAGGAAGAATAATTGAGATAGTGTCCACTGTTCTGATAGCCACTCAGCCAAATTAATCAAAGGCCTGCACAAGAGCAGGTTGGGAGCAATGAATCTGAGTTTCCCTCACTCTCTTTCTGTTTTTTTTGTAGGATGTAGGATGAACATTTTTGTGCAGGGTGTGATCCCAATGTTTGTCTTTTTCGTGCTACGTGGAACTAAGCTCAATATAATTAATTACTTCTTCTGTTACCCAGAGAAAAAAGTTGTAATTTGCTCCAGGGTAGGATGATAACCCAGCTGTGTTAGGTTCACTGGATGAACTTCTGTGCGAGCATTCAGGGTTGTATAAACAGACTGTGTGTTCTATTTTATGGGTGATTTAAGGTAGGAAGACTTTTCATTTAGCTTTCGTTTACTGCACGTGAATATCCATACAAAATAAGATCTTATTTTAACTGACTTCTAATTCAGCTCTTTATTTTTTCATTTTGTCTGTATAAATAAATATTTTGGTATATGTTTAAAAGACAGGGACTGTTTAGGGGTACCTGGCTAGCTTAGTCAGTAGAGCATGTGACTCTTAATCTTGGGTGGTGAGTTCAAGCCGCACATTGCATGCAGAGATTACTTAAAAAACTAAAATCTTTATTTCTTTATTTCTTTATTTTTATAGTTTAATGTGTTTTAATAGCAAATTTACAGGAACAGCACAGAAGACAGACAACATTAAAAATGTACTTGCATGTAGGACAACTCAGAAACGTATAGTGAATGGATGGAATCTACTGTATAATTAAAATGCTACAAACACCATTGTTGCGGTCAATAAGAAGTTTACTTGTTTTAAAAAAATCCAAATGCTGGCATTGTCCAGAAAAATTTAACAAATTTATTTATAATTGTTATAAAGGTGAACTGCTGAAACGTGTTCACTGAAACATTTTGACTTGCATTAATGCTTTATGTCCCCGCATTTATATTAAACATTCACACACAAATGAAAATGGAAAAACTGCCAATACCTGATTTCTGTCCCCGATTTTTCCGTTTGCAATCATATACTTCGGTACCTTTTGACCCCCCTGGGAAAAAAATATGTGACGTTCAGAACTACCAATAACAGAAAGAAGAGAAAAAAAAAATTTTTGTTTTTTAATAGAATGAAATGTTTTCCATCAGAGCGGATTCTGAAGCACATTCTCCACGTATGCAGCACTCTAGCTGGACGTCTTTTGGCATAATTGTTACACGTTTGGCATGGATAGCACATAGGTTGGTGTTTCCAATGAGGCCCACCAGGTAGGCCTCGCTTGCTTCCTGCCAAGCACCGATAGCTACGCTCTGGAAGCGCAGGTCTGTTTTGAAGTCCTGAGCAATTTCTCACACCAGACGCTGGAAAGGAAGTTTGCGGATCGGAAGTTTGTCTAATTTCGCGCAGTGCCGCGGTACCAGGCCTGTAACGATGAGGTTTCTTCACCCCTCCAGTAGAGGGCGCACTCTCGCGAGCTGCTTTTGGTAGCCAGTTGCTTCCTCGGTGCTTTACCCCGCCCCGCGCCGTCGATTCGCGGGCAGCCTGCTTTGTACGAGCCATGGTACTGAGGCCTCCTCACTTAGCCCCCTTCTCCTTCGGCCGAGCTTAGCGAGCTAGAGGCCGTGCGGCAGTGGCCGCCAACACAATTATAAAATCCTTAAAAAAATAAAAGACGGGGACCCTTTATTTTAATTAATTAATTTATTTTTTTTAACATTTATTTATTTTTGAGACAGAGAGAGACAGAGCATGAACAGGGGAGGGGCAGAGAGAGAGGGAGACACAGAATCTGAAACAGGCTCCAGGCTCTGAGCTGTCAGCACAGAGCCCGACGCCGGGCTCGAACTCACGGACCTCGAGATCGTGACCTGAGCCGAAGTCAGCCGCTTAACCGACTGAGCCACCCAGGCGCCCCAAGATGGGGACCCTTTAAAAATAAAACCACAATATACCACTATGTTTAAATAATGAACAGTTCCTTCATACCATCAGATAGGGAGTTAATAGTCAAATATCACCAATTGTTATATGTGCATGTGGCTATGTGTGTATGTAATTTTAAAAGCAGTTTGTTTGGGGCTCCTGGCTGGCCCGGTTAGTGGAACATGCGACTCTTGATCTCAGGATCACGAGTTTGAGCCCCATGTCGGGAGTAAAGCTTACTTAGTAAGTGCTTAAAGCATTTTTAACATTCAAATCAGGATCTAAATACAGTCCTTACATTGCAATAGGTTGATAGGACTTAACATTCTTAAAATGCTTGTAATCAGTAGTTTCCCCAAAGAGGGGGATTTGGGGTCCAGGCACTGATTTTGTATCTGGCCATCGGTAAGGTGTGGCTCATGGTCCCACTGTCCACAGGGATGGATACTGATGCCACCGAGGACACCTCCGCATGATGCTTATCTACTTTTATTGCTCAACTGTCCCTCTTAGAATCGCCCACTTCCTGATCTTTTGTCTTTTTGTTCTTAAATGAAAATACGATCTTTTGAGATTCTTTACTCCTTTAAGTATTTGAACACCAGTCTGAAGGACAAGTTCAGCTTCAGAAATTTCAGCCCCGGATCTTCAACCCGGAAACTTTAGGTATTTGCTTTAACATTGTGGTTTTGGTAGAGGTTGCAGCTCAGCTGTACTAGAAATAATCTGGGTCTTATTCAGGAACTAGGAAGAAACATTATGACGTGGCGAAGCCCACCCTGCCACCCACGTAGTGGTGTAGGTTTGTGCTTTGCACGCCTGTTGGCCTTGGGAGGCGGTAGAGTGTAGATGGTAAGGAGATATATGCTGGCTAAAAATAGGAACAGGATGTTTTGAGACAGGGGCTTTTGCTTTCATAAGGCTCTGTGCACAAAGCTGAAGTTGATGCTGTCGCCACAGGTGTTACTTCAGCTCCTAACAGTGTATTGCACACATCCCTGAGTGGACCGCGAAGAAGCCAAGGCAGAAAGGCAGTATTGCTCCGTCCGCAGGAAGGACCTCTTAATCAGGGGCCTCTCATGATAAGATACATATTTATTGTTAGGCGGCCCATTGGGCATCATAATGCCGATGTTTACTTTCGATGGACTGGTATAGCATTTCTTGCTCATTCATGCTTTTATACCCTTCTGTTCTGCACATATCAAAACGAGTCCTTCCCGTTGGCCATTTCCTACATTTCCCCACCACCACGCTTCTCTGCTTCTCCCAGGTGAGGAGCACCTTACTCTTGGTCCCTGGCACGCTTACACTCACTTGATTCCTCCCTTACAACCGTGTTCTATGCTGTGTTGCCAGGTTTCCTGCAAAGCCATCCCCATCACCGAGCCTAATGCCTGGGGCACAGGACACACTGCGTTTGTGTGGTGGTTTGAGGGGGTCTGCCTGTAGCATTCTGCTTTCGTTGGGGGCTTGTGAGAGGGAGGAGGCGTGTTCTCGGGGACACTTGGTTTTAGAGACACGAGACGTGGAAAATAGTTGTAACGGTACAAAATGGAAGGCAGAGTGTCTCAGAGGAGGCAGGCAAGAGTGCCCCACCTCCTCGCCGTGCAAATTATACTACTTAATCCTGACCTCTGCAGTCCTTGACAGTTTACCAAGCACCTTCACCTGCCTTCTCTCACGCCATGGACATGATATCATTAACCCTGTTTTGTAAGTGACAAAACCGTGGCTCAGGGGAGTGAAATGGCATGCTAAGGGGCTACTTGATTAGTAATGGTAGAGCCAGGACGGCAGCTCGGTTTCCTGATTCTAAGAAGCTAGTTTCCTTTCTACTTTTTGTCACCTGGCTCAGGTTGGTAACCTGAGGCCTGGGACGGAGAAAGGGCGCACCTGGAAGGAACCACAGATGCGATTAAAGACTTCAGACAATACTGAGCATGAGCTTCTATGCGGCCAGCGAATGGGGAGGGCAAAACAGAGAAAGGACGAACGTCGAACGGTGACCGTGTTCAGTGGAAATAGAAAGCAAGCCGCAAATGTGGGCCACGTATGGAATTTTAAATTTTATAATAGTCACATTAAACAAGTAAAAATAAAAGATGAAATTAACTTTAATATATTTAATTTAGCCCAACACATGTAAATAGTGTGTACTTTATCACGTCATCAGCATAAAAGTTATGAATCCAACATTCTTACATTCTTTTCTTCCATATGAAATTTTCCAACTCCAGTGTATATTTTCCATTTGCCACACAATCTCCATATGGATTAGCCACACTGCTAAGGCTCCATAGCCACATGTGGCTAATGACTCCTGTATTGGGCGAAGGTGTGTTTTACGTATTTCATGTATTGCCACAGTCACATGAAGCATTTATTACAGTACCGCCTAATAGCTGAGGAAACGGAGCCCTGGGGGGTCATATAACTTGCCGGGGGTCGTGAAGCTGGAAAGTTAGAGCTGGGTTGTGACTCAGGTCTGTCCTTCCTCTTCCCGGGGCTTGATCTGGGCCTGGAAGGATGGTGGAATTGAATAGGTGGAAAGGAGCAGTGGCCCTGATGTGGTGGTATTACCTCTGAGGGTTTGATTTGCTGCTGGTGTTGACAGTGTTGTGTGCAGTGGGCAAGGGGGGCCGGGGGCAGAGTAGGTGTAGGTAATTTCCAAACCATTGTTAGACCTGCTTCTAATAAGGAGGTGGCCGAGGGGTCACAGTCTAGTAAAGGGGAACCGTTGTCTTCAAATGCAAGAGTGGAAGTTAAGGGAGCCCTTTCACTATGGGGTGAGCCTGTCTCACACGGACAATACTTTCCTTTTAGAAGTTGTGTGAAGATTCAGGTTCTAACATGCAGAGAGCGCTTGGCCAAGGCCAGCTTGTGAAGCGCCAAGTTAGATGTGTTTGACCTCCCTGTGCTAAGGCTGGAGGTCCTGTGTTTCATCTGAGTTTTATCCCTTTCCTGGAAGACGAAGATATCCTGATGGAGGGGAAACGGGATTAGGAGGGCCATGTGCCTGCCTGTGGGCAACCGAGCGAGTTCTAAGTCTGTTTCATTCACAAACATTGCAGTAGTAGGAAAGATACGCTTTTTAACTCCTGGCGTTCCGACACATTAGTGTTCATCGTACAGTGTTCTCGTACAATCATCATCCATTTGCGGGGAAAAAAAAAAGGTTTTTACTATAATTATAATTTTAGTGTGGATGGAGTTTGTTTCTTCCTGTACCATAAACATTTTTCTATCTTTATAGTGCATGTGGTATGTTAATGGCCTCAGAGGATAACACTGAATCCTCTATATAACTTGCTTGTTTCTATGGCTGGGTATTTAGATTGTTTCAAAATTGACATATTTAATGCTCCAGCCTGTAGCCTCATGCGTACGTCTCTTTTCTATCTTTTATAATTAGATGATAAAATTAGACCACTGAGATTTATACATATATAAGTTAATTATGTTTAAGCATAATTTAATTACATTTAAATGTAATATAATTAAATATAATTGTATTTATAAATAATATATAATTATAAATTTAAAGCTATTTCTTTATAATAAACACCCCAGCCTTTGAATTCTAGGCCAGAAGGCGACAAACATTTTAAAATGTGTTGGTGGTTTGAGATTATTGCTTCTGTTTTCTCGAGGTGTTGCTTCTGGGTTTTCTTTCTCTGCCAGTTTTACCGAGATAGAATTGACATAACAGCCTGGTGTAAGTTTAAGATGGACAGCATACGATTCTAGTCTCCCAGTAACAAGTGATTATGTAAGTTCACCATTCTTGCCCCTAAATCACCAGATTTAGGTGTGATACTGGGTGTGATAGTCAGAGTTTTGCTAAATTAACAAAGGTAAAAATATGCCAAGTGTTTGTTTGTACTTCGCTTTTAGAACACCACTGATGTCACTGAGGGACAGGCGAGGCCACCATCAGTGTTGGGACGCCTTCCTCGAGGCGGGTTGGTTAAACAGTTTCCTTTGCAGACTGATGGTGAGGGCCAAGCCCAAATACCCACAGCCTCCAAGTCTGGACATGGCACTCCCCGACATTCAGCCTCCGTTCCCCACAGCAGCACAAAAGCACAATGGAGCTTCCTCCAGAACTGGCTGTGGCCTGAGGAAGAGGAATGACCTTCCTGTTTCCTTCCACACCTACTATTGCACATGGATCTGTCACAGGCTTTGGAGTCTGAGAGATGTGTGGTGTTGGGCATGTTATTTAATCTCTTGTTGACTTGTTTTTCATCTAAAATGGGGACAGTGGCATTATCCCTATAAGGTTGCCAGGAGGGTGTAGTGTATTAACTCTTGCAAAGTACTAAGCGGGGCCTGGCATGTAATTAGGACTCAACGAAGCTTGTAAATGTGGGTTTGAGTCTAGATGCCTTCTTTGGACAATTCACTTAACCCTTCTGTTCTTGAGTCTCCTCATCTGTAAAGTGGGAATATGGCACCTGCCTCACAGAAGTGTTAGGGGGTGTTAGTGAGGTGATATATAGCACAGAGCCTCACACATCAAAGCCCCTGCATAAATGGAGCCAAAAGAAAAGCACTGTGTTTTAATTTTTATTCTGTACCCTGCAGAAGGGAGAGCTTAGCCCTCTTGCATTGGTCTAACTTCTGTTGTAATGACTCCCAGATTTTGACCGTATTTGTTGTTACGGTGCATTTTTATGTCTACGTTGTAGGTTTGGGGCCATCCTGAAACAAAGGGGGAGCAAAGCGACATTCTCGTGTCCCTGAAGCTTTGAACGGGTTTTAACGAAATCTTGGTTTTAAGGTTAGCAAGTGTATAATTTCGCAGAGAGAGGGTGATACTTCATATGCTCATTAATTTAACGGCTTTCCCCCTACAGTTGGTGTCACAAGGAATGGAAGGTATCGAGTGTTTGATGGTGCTCAGTGACACAGATGAAATTTGTCTGAATGGAAAGGTATAAGGCACATTCCTTAGGAAATGCAAAGAAATGATTGGAGACACAGTTGAACACAGCCCGCCCATCCCCTACTTCTATCTGTCCAACTCCTTCTCATCTTCCTATTTGAGATGTCTCCTCCAGCTCGCCTCCCTGAACCATCCAGACTGGTTGACTGGACCCTCCTCATGGTGGCATACTGGGCGGCTGTGATTCTCTCTTACCTGTCTTCCTCCCGAGGCAGAGACCTGCCTTAGGCACCCCTGTATCCTTATTACCTACCACTGGGCCTGGACAGCACAGCCAAGGATTTCAGGTGAGGAGAGTTCTGTGGTGTGTTCACGTCCAACTTGCGAGCCTTCCTGTTTCTTGGGCAAAATCTGAACTCTGGGCACATCACGGAAAGGATGGGTGTTTCCTTCTTCAATCCTCATGCCTTGTGAGTTAGGGAAGAGCCACAGTGAACTTCTGTGGCTTTCCTTGAGTGGTAGTAGCTGGTAGAATGGGGCGCCGGACAGGTGTAGGAATAATCCTGGTGTGGCATGAGCTTTGCCATAGAAATGCTGGCGTTGGGGCCTTCTGCTTTGTCACTGCTCATCTGGGAAGTCCAATCTAGCATAACCGTCATGTTCTCTGCCAAACACCTGTTGTATGCTGGACAGTATACTGGGAACCTCACAAGTATTGTCTCAAATATGTTTAAGGACCAACGCGAATCCCCTACATCTTCTGTAAAGTCAGCAGCATGACAGGGTTGGAAGGAAAATTTGACAGGGAGCCAAGAAATCAGGATTCCAGTCTGGCTCTGTCGCAAACCAGTGACGTGGCCTTCTCTATGCCAGTGGGCCTGTTTTCTCATCTATACAAATGGGATGGGGGAGGGGGGATACACTTCGATGCTTTCTCACTTCCCTTCTGTTTCATATCCTCAATGTGTTCACTCCAACCCAACCTGCTCTCTTCTTTGCCTGAGTTATTTTGGACCGCAGGTCAGAATTACATAATTTAGTAGCACTGTAAGTTCTGAGTGAGTCTTATCTCCCAGCAATTCTCTGATCTTCCAGTGACAAAGACCTTATCTTGTTCTCTTAAACGCTTCTTAACTCCGGGCCTACACGTTGGTGAAATATGAGGCAGTTACCCTGGTGTGGGGCCCTGAAACATCTTGGGTACAAGTTGTCCTGAGATGGTTGTTTCTGGGCCTTGATCTTCAGTCTTGCTCACATTAAGAACTGAGATTATCAGGGCCACTTTCGCATAAATCGGACTTGAAATGGGATGAACTTCTCCTTAAACCATTTTTTTTCCCTTTTGTGATTAGTACCTTTTGTGTCCTAAGACATCTTTGTCTGCTCCAAGTTCACGAGGAAACTCTTCTGTATTTACTTCCAGAAGTGTTATTGTTTCAACTTTCACATACAGCTCTAAGATCCGTCTGAAATTAATTGTATGGATAAAGTGAAGTAGAGGTCAAAAGTCGTATTTCTTTCCGGCATGGATCTCTAGCTATTTCAAAATAATTCACTAAGAAGACTTTCCTTTCTCCGTTGAATTTCATTGGTACCACTGTAAAGAATTGTTACTGTGTATGTCTGGGCCTCTTTAGGGATTTTGGTTTCCCCCCCGCCCCGTTCTAGTTGTCTGTCCTAACTAACACCAACAACAAATTGTCTTCATTACTGAGGTTTTATAGCACATTTGTGAATGCAAGTCCTTTAACTTTGTTCTTTTAAGGTTGCTTTTGCTATTCTAGGTCCTTTGTATTTCCTTATAAATTTTAGAGTTAGCTTGTCAATGTCTACAGCATAACACTGGGGATTTTGGCTAAGAATGCATCCATGTGTTAGAGTTCTCCAGAGAAACATAACTTATTTTCTCTTTCCCTCTCTCCCTTCCTTTCCCCTCCCTCACACAGAGTTTATTCTGTTTTTATTTATTTTTATTTTTATTAAAAAACATTTTTTTTTTTAACGTTGATGTATTTTTGAGACAGAGAGAGACAGAGCATGAACAGGGGAGGAGCAGAGAGAGAGGGAGACACAGAATCTGAAACAGGCTCCAGGCTCTGAGCTGTCAGCACAGAGCCCGACGCGGGGCTCGAACTCACGGACCGTGAGATCATGACCTGAGCCGAAGTCGGACGCTTAACCGACCAAGCCACCTAGGCGCCCCAAGTTTATTCTGTTTTTAAAAAGCTGGTAGTGTTGCTCTGCATTGATTTGGAGACCAGCTAACATAAGACACATATTTTGAAAAACACCGGTGCGGTGAAGGAGAGAGGAACCTGTAAAATAAGTGATTACCATCTACCAGAAAGTGCTACCAGGTTGTCTACTGCAGAGAGCTCTGGGAACAAGGGAGGGAGTGAGGGCCAAACCAAATGGGTCCCGGGGAGTCTGGGAAAGCCTCTCGGAAGTCCTTGAAGAGTTGGCGTAGGAGAGGAGGCATTTACACATTTGACAGGAGGGCAGGGAGGGGTATTTGAGCTCAAGGACGAGGGCAGTGGTGCTCTTGGGAAATGATGAGGTGGGATGGGTGAACTTTAGTTAGCTCCGTCCAGCTGGAATGTGAGGGCTGTGAGGGAGTGGCAGAAGATGAGGTTACAGATAGCAATGACAGCAGGAAAAAAAATCACAAGAACTCTGATGTAATAGCCTAAAAAAATTTGGATTTTATTATGTGTGTATCAGGAAGGCATTGGAGGGTAAACTGAGAAAGGGCCCAATTCCGTTTGCTTTCCACAGAGGTTCACTCTGTGAGCAATGTGCAGGTAGACCAGTCTACCCTGTAAAGTCATGATTTAGAACAGGAAAGCCAGACGCAGAGGAGACCCAGTTGTGGAAGGCAGATCTAACCCACCTTATACCATTAGCCTTCCATCTGCCACGTGGCTTCTCAGAGGGTCCCCACAGACACCCAAATTGTACTCTTTTAAGTATTTGTCAAAATAAATATTATAGTCCCTTTTAGGGCTTAGTAAAAGGCGGAGATAGAGTTCATTCTGTCTGTTGTTTCTTCTTCCCTCTGTAGGGTTTCCTCATCTGCAGAGCAAAGTTGAGGTAACCTGTGAGAAATGGTGAATCTCTTAACACCAACAACATGGCATTATTCTAGGCGCTTTATAACTATTAACTCGTTTCATCTTCACAATTGTCTGTAGTATTATTATTTCCATTTTATAGATGAGGAAACTGAGGTACATGGATGTAAGCAGCTCACCTAAAGTCACACATCCAGCAATTAGCAAAGCTGGGGTTTAGGCAAAATCTGTTCTCCTAACCACCGTCATGCTTCTTGGTTGCATTTGATTTCATTCCAGCCATGTCCTTGAACCTAGATCTTTGAACAAAGGTAATCATGAAAAGATTTGACTTTGACTCTCGGTATTGCCAAATCTGAATCTTCCCTAATACAGAGGAAGAAGAAAGTTTTTCTAGCTGGGAGAAGAAGGATGGCTTCTTGGAAGGAAGTGCCTTTTTTTTTTTTTTTTAAGAGAGATAGAGTGCGTGAGAGAGAGAGAGAGAGAGAGAGAGAGAGAGAGAGACAGGGAGAGAATGTGTGTGCACACAGGAGGGACAGAAGGAGAGAGAGAATCGTAAACAGACTCCCTGCTCAGTGTGGAGCCTGACACAGGGCTTGATCTTATGACCACGAGATCATGAACTGACCTGAAATCAGGTAGTCAGACACTTAACCAACTGAGCAACCTAGGTGTCCCAGGAAGTGGTATTTTAATGGAGCTTTGAGATATGAGTGGAATTTTAAGAAGTGAAAATTGCTGAGAAGAAAAGGCAGCCAAGATGAAGGAATCCAACTATAACCTCCCTGTGTTTACAACTAAAAAACTGGACAGAATGCAAAAACAACATGGGAGCCCTGAGAGGCAGGTGTAGGATACTGGACCCGAAACTTGGATGATGACCATCATGGCCTTTGTCACATGGAATTGCATGACGGTGTGGGAAGCTACCACTCTGGGATAGCCCAGAGGATCCCAGCAATGGAGCCACCAGAGGGTGTGAGGAAATCCCTGAGAGGAGAGAACTGGAAAAAGGGCCCCCACTCACTCTGCGCATGGACTGATCTAAGTCACGGGCATGCTGCAAGGTGTGTGGGCATGGAATAGACCCAAAGAGGCACAGCAAAGGTTTTGAGAGCTTAACTATAACAGTAACACCAACCAGGTCCCAGATAAACCCAGAGTTGCCTACGTGACAGGCAGACCCAATTAGCCCAGTGAAGGCTTTGAAAACCAAACTGGCATTGAAGCGATCAGTCGCAAGAGATGAGACAGAACTTTCAATCTGAACCTAAGTGGGTTAGTTGTCTGTTAAATAAATAAAGAAAAATATCAACGTTTTTTTCCCCAGAGAATTTTAGCAGGATTCAGCGTCTCATAATATATTATTCAAAAGTCCAGGATACACTCCAAATTTACTCAATATAAAAAGGGACAGGGAGTGCCCGGGTGGCTCAGTTGGTTGAGCGTCCAACTCTTGATTTTGGCTCAGGTCACGGTCTCACGGTTCACGGGATTGAACCCTGCGTTGGGCTCCGCACTGAGTGTGGAACCTGCTTGGGATTTTCTCTCCCTCTCTCTCTGCCCCTCCCCTGCTTGTGCCCATGCATGTGCATGCTCTCTCTCTCTCTCAAAATAAATATTTTTTTTAAAAGAGGGCTGTGGCTCTAAATAACCTGTTTGTTCACAGACCAAGAGAGAACCCAAAGTATTTTTTCTCTTTTTACTGCTTTTGATTGGTGGGAGGTGGGGGTGGTGAGTACCCTTGAGGTTATTTCAACACCAAGCAAGAAGGCCAGAAAACCCTACAACATGCAGCTCAGAGCACAGGTGCAGTTGACTGAGCAAAGAAATCAACATTGGGTTCCCGGACCTCAGAGCTCTCTGCCTACCCTGTTTTTTTGTCCTGGGACCACTTCACTGACTTCCTGTTTTCTTCTCAGGTCACGTAGTAGCGGCAAGAGACCTAAGGGTGAGGCTGGGAAGGGGAGTGAGTTTGGACTATTCTCTAAATTGAGGGAAAATCCAGAGAAAAGGCAGTAGTAGGCTTTCTTGTGAGAATTTGGGTGTACCGGCCTTTCCTGTGCAGGCTGTGAGCCCTCCCTCCGCTCCTTGGAGGTGAGAAGAGAGCCCTCCCCTGCCCCTGCGTCTGCAGGGGCTCTGGGGGTACCAGCTCTTGAGGGAATTGAACAGGTTTATGCTTTCATGCTGATAATCACAGAGACATGATTCTTCTAACACAAGTCACCTCAATTCATAAGAATGACCCTTGAATAGAAGAAATCTTCAGTGTCTTAAGTAGGTGTTCCTTCAACAGTGTTTCTTTTTTTCTCTCTGAAATGGGAAGGTCCTCTACCCACGAGCTGTACTTCCATGGCGTTGCAGAGGTGATGAAGTTACACCACTGTCTTGGAGAAATTGAAAATGACAATAGTGTCACTTTTCTTGTGAGGAAACAGAGGCTCCAGGGGATAAGTGACTTTCAAGGACACACGGTGATTTGGGTGGACAGCTAGGGACCTCTCGACTGGGACCTGGTTTCAGACTTTTCCAGGAGTCCAGCCTTCCCTCTACCATCCCCTGGGCTCTCATTTCATCAAGGGTCCCAAATTCTGATTCTCTTGACTGGGGAGCAGTGTCTGAAAGGGTTAACACCGAAAGCAGCAGACATCAGTTTTGTTGAGATGAACATCAAGGTCCTGTACGTAGCCAAAGAGAAATATTGACTCATGACACTCCCAGAAAATTCATCTCCTCTCAGAAATGAGGACTTCCCCCACCCATAGCAGCTAAGCCAGGTCCAAGTTTACCAGTCACTGTGTCGTAAGCACCTGCCCCATGCCAGGCACTGCAGGCTCCTTACTTCTAACCCTCACAGCAGTCCCGTCACGTAGGTGGTTCTGCACACATTTTGCAAAGGAGGAAACTGAGACCCTGAGTACTCGTATCTCATTTGCCTGGGATCACAGGGATGAGTAATGAAGCGGGGATCCAAGTCTGGATTCGTCTGGCTGCAAAGCTGGGTTCCCGTGAAGTTTCGCACCACCCTCGCAGACTGGGCCTAGTCTGAACGTCTTCCTCGCCTCAGGCTTGCTCCTCGTTCTGCCCCACGCAGGAAGCTGCACCCAGGGTTTTCCTGGCCTCTGGGCCTTGAGTCAAATCTGCGTTGAGATCCTGGCTGTGCCTCTTAACAGTAGGTTGATTGCAGGCAAGTCCTGTAACCTCTCTGAGTCTCAGTTCATGGGTTCAGCAATTACTTGCCTGATGGTGGGGTTATGGTGAAGATTCGGCAGCTGCTTGGCCCCACACGTGGCATGAAGTAGATGGTGGAGGAGCAGCTGCTGGTACTCGTTTGTTGGCTGCTTACCTTCAGGGAGTGGAGGGGGTGTTGTGAGCCATGGCACCCACCCCGCCACCCCCCCATTCCTGCTGACCTTGCACAGTTCCCGCTGGCTCTTTGCTTTCCTCTGAAGCTTTTTATCTGCTCTCCACTACGTGTCCGATCATCGCCAGACCCAGGCTACTCATGGTGCCACGGGGTGAGGCCCGAGACTCCCTTTCAGTGTCACCTCCCGCTGCTCAGCTTTGGGCCCCTGCTTGGGCTGACCTGAACCTCTCTCTGTGCCCTGGTGCCCTGCCCTTTGCCCACCTCCGTGCTGTTTCTCTCCTGTCCTCCAGGTCTTCCCCGTCCATGAAGGCTTTGATCCCGGGCTGGATGTGGGCTCCTACTCCTGGGCTAAGATTCTTGAACACCTTGTTTGCAAGAAGAAAACGCTCACTTATTTGGCACATGAAGCCGAGCCACAGGCCCTGACCTTGTCTCTGGGAGCATCGAGGTAACTCACTGGTTCAGGCGCTCACGTTCTGGGCTGGGGAGGGGTGTGGAAACAGACAGAGTAAATAGTGCATTAGGTATTTGGGCGCTTGTCTGATTTCTCACGGTACTTGAGACTGTGGGCATCTTGAGAGCAGCGGCATGGCCGTTACCTCTGGGCCTACTGTTATCGGGCCTGAGCCCAGAGTTACCTCCATCTTGGTTGAACTGATTGATCCGAATGGATGTGGTCACAAGGTAAGTTCACAGCCATTCCTAGGCCAGCACTGGTTGGGGGCGGGAGGGACTGTGGCGGCCCGGGGGGCAGCTGTCTTCCTTCCATGGTGCTGCTTTTTTTTCCATCCTCTTCTTTTTTTTTTTTTTTTTTTTTTTTTTTTAAATTTTTTTTTAACGTTTATTTATTTTTGAGACAGAGAGAGACACAGCATGAACGGGGGAGGGGCAGAGAGAGAGGGAGACACAGAATCAGAAGCAAGCTCCAGCCTCTGAGCCATCAGCCCAGAGCCCGACGCGGGGCTCGAACTTGCGGACCGCGAGATCGTGACCTGAGCTGAAGTCGGACGCTCAACCGACTGAGCCACCCAGGCGCCCCTTTTCCATCCTCTTAAGTCACATTCCTTGGTTGGGTCAGCATGCAGGATTTGACAACCTTTTGCTGACTTGCTATTGGGCTTTAGGGGGGAAAGCTCACTGGCTTCAGGGCCAGACTTTCCCAGGCAGGTTACAGGACTTCCCCAAGCCTCATGTTCCTCGTCTATAAAAAGTTGGATCAGGAGGCTCAACATTCATGAGAGTGTTCTCTTGAGACCTTTGAGAATTCTTTTTTTTTTTTTTTTTAATATTTATTTATTTTTAAGGGAGAGAGAGAGACAGTGTCTGAGCAGGGGAGGAGCAGAGAGAGAGGGAGACACTGAATCTGAAGTAGGCTCCAGGCTCTGAGCTGTCAGCACAGAGCCCGACGCGGGGCTTGAACTCACGAACTGCGAAATCATGACCTGAGTTGAAGTTGGACGCTTAACTGACTGAGCCACCCAGGTACCCTTGATCTTTGAGAATTTTAAGATAAGGACTCGTGCACGTGCTACCAGGGCACAGAGGCTCCCCCGTACATGCGGCCGTGCATAACTGAACCATTTAAGTGATTTTTGTCTCTGATTGATTTCGTGAATATAGAGCTGTGGGCATTTATAAATCTGTTAGCAGAAATTCATCATCGAGTATAAACTTTGCTTAACACGGACTAGCAATCTTATTTCTGTGGGATCTGTAGTTCACAGGCAGTTATCTGTATCACTTCCTAGTGCATGGAGGGCAGAGAGCCCCCTGTGCACTGGGTCATGGCCCGGGGATGAGCCCTTTCACATACTAAGGGACTGGCCCCTGCCAACTTTCTGTTGCACATACTTCATATTCATTCATGAGCAAAATCAGCCTATTTTATGTCTAGGACCATGGGGTTGTTCTCTAATAGTCAAAATTTCAAATGTTGACCCTGTAAATGCCAAAGGTCAACTGTGAGAACAGCAGCCATCCAGGGCTGCTGAAAGATCCAGTTCGACATATAAAGTGTGTAGCATCCTAAGCGTGCCCTGGGCTTAGAACTCAATACTGCTGGTTTCCTTATTAACTGAAACCATTTGCTTCTGGGGTTAGGCGGGCACGGCTGTGGCTGAGAGAATCACAGGTCCAAGGAGATGGTCACTGGCGAAGAGGTACTGAGAGCACGGCCTTTGCATTCAGACAGTCCTGGATTGTCGTTTTGGCAGTGCCATTTATCAGTCAAAGCCTTCCCGCTTCTTGAAAAATCAGCTTCCCTCTCTGCGAAATGGAAAAGATAACCGCGCCAACCTCGGAGGGTGGCCGTTGGGGCTGAATGAACGGTTCTGCGTGCAGGTTTAGCACAGTGCCTGGCACATAGGGAGCCACCAACAGCAGTCATGGTGACTTCTCTGTCTTCCTCTCTCTCTGTATAGGGATGCACGCCCAGTAGTTGCTTCGTGTTCACTGGTGATTTTGGTTCAAGTCTGAAATCATTTTCTTATGTAAAAATTAACCACCTTCCACCCTCAACACAACACATTTACAAGCCCGGGCGGTGAGCCCTGGTCCTGATACTGAGTACTGTTTGTACGCCTTGTGCTTAGCGGTACCGAAGCAGCAGAATCCCCATAGAGCCCTATCTCTGATTGGAAGGAGAATAAGATTAGCAGCTCCCCCCCACCCACCCCTTACTCCCAGCACCTGGAATGCCTGTAAGAGAGCATTCACCTAGGTCGGGAGTGTGGTAGGAGTCTACACGGCGAGGGCTCCAGCCTGGAGAGTCTGGGAAGCTTCCTCTATGGAGATGGGCTGGTTATGGGCATGCCCTTGGATCCCGGAAACGAAGGGCGGGAATGACCAAGTAGGGAGGTTTGGGGGTGAGATTAATTAGGGCTGAGATTTGTGGATCTGGCCCTGAAAGAAAAATATCCAAACTGTCCACCGTCTGCTTGCTCCATTAAGCACCAAATAGGTGCAGCTATAAACTGGTCTCTGTGTATGTGTGGTGGGGAGGGAAGTGAATGTAGAAAACTCCAGAATACCAGCCCTTCCCCTCTAGGAGAAAATGACCATTCGCGAGGAGTAGAAGTTGAGTGTGAGCCCTTGTCTGTGATTGCCCAGAATGGAGCACACTCCTTTGCCCGTTAGATTATACTTTAGCTACATTGCTACCTGTGTGATCTGGTGACCTAAGTCAGGTTCACAGCTGGGAGGAGAGAAGGTGAAAGAAACACACACCTTGATGCCAGGGCAATTAGCACTCTCTCTGGTAGTCGTGACTCCCCGCCTCTGACCTCAGGACAGACCTGAATTGTTCATATTTCCCGTTGGGGCGGGGAGCCCAGAATTGACAACAGATTGGCCTGAGATTCCTAAAACCCTGGACTGAAGCCCCGCCCCCTTCTCAGTAACTCCAGGCCACAAAGGGACAGCAGACTCCTCGGGTTGTGGAGGAGCCTCTGCTAAGCAGGGACTGCACACGCTTGAGGCCATGGTTTTGGCTCATCCCCCGACTTCACGCTTAGCCTAAACTAGCATGGCTTCCTCCCACTCTGCCTGAGACCACCCTCCTGTGAACGTTCATATTTTCCAGGCCTCTTTTGGTCTAGACCAATTAGATCAGAATCTACTGAGGACAGTATTGGACATCTGTATTTTTATTAATTTTTTTGTTTATTTATTTTTGAGAGGGAGCGAGCATGCGCCCGCGCATGCGCAAGGGCGTGAGCGGGGAAGGGGCAGGGAGGGAGGGAGACACTGAATCCAAAGCAGGCTCCAGGCTCTGTGTGTGTGTCAGCACAGACCCTGATGTGGGGCTCAAACTCAGAGCCATGAGATCATGACCTGAGCTGAAGTTGGATGCTCAACCGACTGAGCCACCCAGGCACCCCTGCCATCCATATTTTTAGATGCATCCTAGGTGATGTTAATTCCCAGGTGATTTGGAAAAGTAGTACCTGAGTGGTTCCTTTCACCTACACTGACTCTTATGGCTGTGGGACTAGGGGTAGGGTATACCCTGAGGACAGACTTGATCAAATCCTCATTCCTCTACATTCTCTTCCCTTTTCTCTTTGTATGGTGGCCCAGTTGGCCTTGGGCTGGTCCTAGGAAAGAGATCAATTTGCCAAGGTGAGAGAGGTAAACATTTCATCACCTTGGTGGCCGCCTCTAAGAACAGCAGCTCCCTTCAGTGACTCTGGGCTCCGGGGAATGTCAGCAACTCTGGCCCTGCCATTCTCCTGTCTGGTTGGGTAAAGCCAAAATGGAAGGGAAGAATAAACAGCCCCTGGCACGATCTCCAGCCGAGGAGTTCCTGGTGACCATCATGTTTAAGACAACATTAGCAGACATCGTTGTTCTCACTAAAGACAGTTAAACTGGGGCTCGAAGAGACAGATGTGGGTCATCAGACCCTCGGTATCAGGATTTAAGAGAAAATTCTTCATCTTTGGTCTTTCAGTAGAACTCTTTCCCTCATGTGTTGTTGCCATCTGGTTCCCCTTTGCTCTTCAGTGAGAATTCTGGGCCACCTAGTTACTGTGCTCAGCTGTGACAGTTCTGTTCTGTCCCAGAGCAGGGTGTCTTTCTGATGTAATGGCTGCCTGCCTTCAGCTGCTGAGCACTGAGATGATGGGTGAGAGACCTGTATCTGTTTGATCTGGCAGTCAATAAAAATCTGGTTTTATATTGCTGGGCTCTTGACTTTTAAGCACTTGGGGGCCAGATTCTTCCAGATAAGCATAGAATGACTTAATTCTGCCTAGTTGAGGGCAGTTGTGGGTAGTTTTTTTTAAGTACCCTACATATCTAGCCAACCAATAAAACCTGTTTTTCAGGAGGCCAGCTGGGATCAGAAAGTCATGAGTTTATTGGGGTAAGTTTCAGGCCACACAAACCAGCATTCCTCGCCCACGAGACTCTTGGAGGATTTCAAAAAGCCAGATGGCAGAAGCACATTTATTCAAAACAAAACAAAACAAACCTGTCCAGGGCAAAGAAATCGTCCATTTCTTTGTATCATGCTGGAATTTTACCAACCGATTGTGATAACAATGGCAATCTCATGCTGAACAGAACCTCTTACCGGCAGCAATATCTTTGTTCATTTGACAAGTAAGAGCCCACATTCTTAATTAAATGTGGCTGATAGCATCTTTTAAAACCTGGGGATTGATGTGATTTGATGACTGGGAGTGGACGGTCAAGAAAGAAATCTTGAGACGTTTTTTTTGGTGCAAGAAAGGTGGTTTAATTAAAGCATGGGGATAGGACCCTTGGGCAGAAAGAGCTGCAGTGGGATTTTGAGGAGCAAGTGATTATATACTTTTAAGTTGGGGGCCAGTAGAAACCAAGGAAGTTTCCAGAAGGATTTTCCTATGTTACAGAAGACTTACAGGATCCTGGGGGCCTAGCTACTGTCAAGCTAAGGTTGTTTTTTGCCTCTACGAGAGCATTAACATTAAAACAGTTGGGAGTTCCTGGAGGAAAGCATCCTCTGCCTGCCTCAAGTAGTTGTCAGTGGGCTGCAGGTTATAAGGAAATTTAATTGTGTCTGCATTTCTTTTGCCTTTGTCCTTCACATCAGGGAATCACAGCAGGGGGAAACAAATCGGAAAGGTACTTGGTATGGAGGACTCAGGAACCTCTGGCTTTTAATATATTAAGGAGAGCTTCTGTTAATCCACTGTGCTCGGGGAAGTCCTGGGATGATGGAAGAATCTACTGCAGAGAACTCTGCTGATGCTCCCAGAGGAGTAGGAATAAGGATGCGGGAGGTCTCTACCAAGAAGCTCGGTTAGGGTGATGCTAGCTACACTTCCTAGTCATCTTGGCCTAGCAGAGGCACCTGTTATTTTGGATCCCATTTCGTAGGCCACCTGTCCCACCTCGGGACAGAGTGTGTATGAGTGTGCGTGTGCGCTTGCTGGAAAATGGAACCCCTGGGTGGGCCGCCACTTTCAACAACTCTGAATGGCAGCAGGATCCGGATGTTGGTGGGGCAGCCAGCCATCCCTGACATGAGAAACAGGGAGAGGAGTCATTACAGGATTAAGTGGCAGCACAGTTGGCACAAAGCAAGAAAGGGGAGCCCTCGGGGCGCCTGGGTGGCTCAGTTGGTTGAACGTCCGACTCCGGCTCAGGTCATGAACTCATGGTTGTGAGTTTGAGCCCCGCATCGGGCTCTCTGCCCTCAGCACGGAGCCTGCTTCTCTGCTGTCAGCACGGAGCTTGCTTTGGATCCCCTTTCTCCCACTCTCTCTGCCCCTCCCCAACTCGTTCTCTCTCTCTCTCTCTCTCTCTCTCACACACACACACACACAAAAGTGGTGTGGGGGCGCCCATTGTGGTGAAAGTTTCTGGAAGCCGGGACACATGGACTGCTTCTTGGAGGTATTGTGGCTGGCTGAAGTACCCTCTGGGGGTTCAAGGTCTCTAGGGACAGGAAGTTCAGGTTCTAAGGTACAGATGAGGGTGAGGTTTGCACACTGAGGGGTTAAGGAGTGGAGATCAGGGCAGAGTAAAGAGGTGTCACCAGAGGTCCCAGGATGGTGACAGCACCAGTAGTTGACCTGGTAAAGCAGCCAGGCTCTTAGGAGCTCTTTAAAGGGTCCTGAGAGACATCTGTTGGACAGCAGAGCAGTTTGGGCAGTTAGAATAATCTAGTTTGACCACTGACAATGGCATCTTGAGCAAATGGCTTAAACTCTCTCAGAACTTCCTTCTTGTTTCTAAAAGAGGATCACATTTGGTTATATCTCTAAATTGCTAGCACCCAGTAAAGAGTAAGTGGTTCATGGGCTGTTTGCACCTGGGTTGTTACAATGGACTCTTGAAAAGTCTTCTTCTTCTTCTTCTTCTTTTTTTTTTTTTTTTTTAACCTCCTTCAGACTGCTGCCTACCACATTTGCTTCTCAGTTCAGCAGCCCAAATGATCCCTTGCAAACATAGGTCGGCCAGGTCTTACTCAGAATGTAAGCTGGAATCCTACACCTGTCTAAGGCCCTAGGTGATCTGGCTCCTACGCTCCCGACCTCATCTTCTGCTCCCCTTCTCGCTCTGCTCTGTTTCTGGCCTCCGTGTTGTTCTTGAAACAGGTCAGGCCTGCCCCTGCCCAGGGATTTTTGCTGTTCCGTCCACCTGAAATCCCCTTCCTTCAGAAATCTGCATGACCCACTCCTTTCACCTCCCTCCAGTCTGTCTGCACCAGCGCCGTGTTCTCAGTGAGGCTTTCTCACCATCCAGTTGAACACTGGACCATCCAGTTGAACACTGAACTCCATCCTTCTCCCATACACCCTGGGGTCCCTATCCGTCTCCCCTGCGTTAACTTTCTGCACAGTGGTTATCCACTTCCAAAACATGACATACGTATTTGTTTTGTTTTACTCTTCACTTATCCCCTCACTGGAAGGCACATTCTGGGGAGTGTGGGGTTTCTGGCTGGTGTCTGCATTGCCGTGTCGCTGGCTGGATCACAGTATAGACTGTAAACACTTATGTATGATGTTCTCACTAACTCTGGAACTTCTGCAAAGTGGGGGAGCTCAGGCCTCTCCCCGTGTCCCTCACCCTGCACTCTCCCAGGCAACCAGGACTTAGGCCCTCCTACATATAAACAACTTGGGAGAACCATTCAACTTGAAACCACTGAATCCCAACAGGCCTTGAAATCCAACACTCCATTTACAGGAAGGAAACACAGAACAAAGAGGAGTAAGTTAAACAATACCGCAAGGAGGTCCTCCGCAGGATTCCGTTCTAGGCACATTCCTGGGACAAATGACTTAGTTTCTTCCACAAATATATGTCCTGAAAAGGAAAAATCCGGGAGTGGGGAGCGATTTCACATTAAAAGGAGTTGAGAGTGGTAGATCATCTAAACAAAATGTGCCCACCTCGTTTGGATCCTCGTTTAAGGAATTTAGTGTCAAAGACACTTTTGAGAGAACTGGGAAACATTTGAAAGTGGATTGGATATTAAGTGATAATGGTATCGGGGTTTTATATATATATCCTCACATATCCTCTCACAGACCCAGTGCGTGTGTGTGCGTGGATGTGTGTGTGTGTGTGTGTGTGTGAGTGTGAGTTATATTATAGAGAATTAAGCTCCATGGAAAATTATTCGAGGGCCTATGGTCCCACTTCTCCCAAGGATGGCACATAGCTGATACCATTCTGGATGCCAGGGAGGTAAGTTAACTCATTACGTAAATGGATGTCATACGTAGGACATCAGGGCTTAATTTTCTTATGGAACCCCAATGGAGAAGATAGGGGAGCTGGCATTCGCTTTAAATTTCTCCAGAGAAAAAAAAGGGGGAAAGAGATAACACGAAGTTGGCAAAATGTTGGTAATCCTTGGAGCTGGGTTCTGAAAACAGGTTCATTGTGTTACTCCCTATACCTTTTTGTAGATGTAGAGACTTCTGTGATATAAACTTACTTTTTTTTTTAACTATTAAGGGGA
The DNA here is from genome assembly GCF_046562875.1 of Panthera onca. Classification (NCBI taxonomy): domain Eukaryota; kingdom Metazoa; phylum Chordata; class Mammalia; order Carnivora; family Felidae; genus Panthera; species Panthera onca. Next base: position 80,706,863 of record NC_138347.1, on the reverse strand, counting down.
GATGAAACAGTTCCATTTCCTGAGGAGGAGGTAGGCCCATTTTCTTTTCTCTCTGCTTCTCTGTTGGGTGTGGGTTGAAGTGTGGAGGAAAAAGGGGTGGACCTGTTGCTTGGGAGGCGTGCAGTATTTATTTAACCCTCCTTATAGGCCCTTTTGCTCCTTCCTTGGCTCAGCTCGGATGGAGTGGAGTGCACGGTGGTTCTCAGTGTGGTAAGATGGGGCAAGATGCCTGCTGGGGCTGGGGCTTTGATTGCTTGTCCTGGGCAGTGGGCATCATAGGGAGAGGGAGCTGAAGGGGTGTGATGTGCCCCCTTTCAGCCTGGCACCTGTCAAATAGAAAGGCAAACATTTCTACAAATATACATCCACCGTTGAAAGGCGCAAGGTTGAAGACAGTAGCAAAAGGCCGGTGATTTCCCTTTGCCGTGGCTCCATGAATCCTGAGTTCAGAGCTCTCCTTACCCGTTCAGGGTGACTGGCTCTGGTCAGAAACCACAGGGCAACCTGTCTGTGGTGGGGACTCGATACCCACCCACAAAGCTCTGTTCTCATGCTTTTGGAAAAACCTCAGGGAAATGTACTCAGGTGTTCCTTCTCCGTTAGTGCCTGCCTGGCTGGGAAAAGATCTTATCTCCATGAAGAGACACTTTTTGCAGCCTGGGTCTGGAACATTTGGGGCAAGCAGGAGTGAAAGCCCCTTTATCTCTGGGGCTTTGATCCGGGCAGGATTTCCCCCTCCCCACCACGAGCTCCTCCACAGCTGCTCTGGCCCTCAGGTAAACACTTGCAAAAGCACAGCTACTCAGACCCCCCTGTGAATCTTTCTGGAGGCTTCCTTTCACTCGCTTCGCAGATTTACTAACTGCAAGTTGGTTTCCTGTGGCTTAACATGTTTCTAGCTTGAGCAGATTTGTGACTTGTCAGAAATATTTTGACACAACTATTAAGTTTTTGACCTCTGCTGGCTCCCATGAATAGAGCTTGGTGGCCAGGGGCTGGGAATGAGTCAGCAGCCTGGACCACCTCTCTGGGGACTGTGGAAGCTGCTGAGAGCGGTACCTGCCTCAGGGACTGTTCTTCAGGAATTAAATGAGCTTGCTGGATTACAGGAGCTTGGCCCTTGTGTAGAGTACTCAGCACGTGGTGAAAAAGCTCAACAATTATTAGCTGGAACAAAACGATGAAGTCTATCATTAAGTTGTCGCTATAACCCTGCAGGGGTGAATTTTTAAAGTATTATTATCCATCCTCTACAGATGAAGACACAGGCTTATTAGAAGCTGATGGACTGGTCTAACCTCATATAACTGACAGGTAGAAAGGTCAGGATTTGAATCTGGGCTTTTGAGATGACAGAGCGTGAACCCTTTCTCCCAAGCCAGGGCTTCTCGCACCATCTGTGAAGAATCCTTTTCTTTCCCGCCAACCTCTCCCACATCAATAGCTTCTAAAATGCAATGAAGAGGAATTATTGGAATACTCTTAAAGTTATTGTGAGAATCAATAGGCATAAAATTACTTCTTCGAATTAGTATAAAAGTTGATTACATTAGATTCCTATCCTAGAATCCATCCCGGATCTTGCGAAAGCGTTCTCAGACTAGCCTTAACTGCGGATCTCACTTTGAGTCATGGTGCCCTCAGCTGCCCTTTTCTCAGAGCATGATGTGTGGGTGGGACCACTTGTGTCAGAATCACACGGGTGCTTGCTAAATGCCCATCTCTGAGCCCCATCCCAGACCACTTGGATCAGAATGACTGAGGGAGAATTCAGGAATCTGCATTTCAATAAGTAATTTGATAGTTCTTTTTTTTTTTTTAAATGTTTATTCATTTTTGAGTGACAGAGAAACAGAGAGACAGAGATAGAGTGTGAGCAGGGAAGGGGCAGAGAAAGAGGGAGACACAGAATCCGAAGCAGGCTCCAGGCTCTGCGCTGTCAGCACAGAGCCCGATGTGGGGCTCGAACTCACGGGGCGTGAGATCATGACCTGAGCTGAAGTGGGGTGCTTAACCGACTGAGCCACCCAGGCACCCCAGTTATTGATAATTGTGATATGCTCGAAGTCTGACCATCAGTGCTCTGGGCAGTGCTGCCTCCCCTCACTGGTAATAGGTGATAGGGAAATGGTCAAGTGAGTATAATATTTTATTCTACACCCCCATCCTGACCCTGCTGTTTTGTTGGTGTTTTTTCAATTCTTAAGGACTTCCTTTTCACAGAAACTCACTGACATAACCTGTTTTCTGATCTCATTCTGGTGCATGTCAGCAAGCATGGATTGAGTGCAAAATGGGTAGAGGAGGGATAGACCCGACCACAAGGTGCTCACAACAAGCAGACAACGAGTGTTGCCAAAGCCAAGTGCAGAACACAGGGGCACTTCCGTGTGCAGAGATGGGGGAGATGAGGAGGAACTAGCAATGGAGATTTACGGAGGAATGACCAGTAAGGTGGAGAAAAACCAGGAGAGCGTGTAGGTTTTGGAAGCCAGAAGCAGGAAATGACCAACTTTGCAAAATACTCCTGAGGAGCCAAACAGTGCAAACTGAGCACTGACCATTTACTTAGCAGCATGGAGGTCACGGAGGTCTTTGGTGACGTAGACAAGAGCCGTTTCCTGGAGATGGCGGAGGCCTGCTGGGGTGGGTTCAAGTGAGGATGGGAAGAGGAAAATTAGAAACCGTGACTGTACAACGTTCTTTCAAGGAGTTTTACTGCGAAGGAAAGAGGGCAGCAGCTGGAAGGTGAAATGAGGTCAAGAAGTTACGCAGGAGGGACAGGGAAATGGCGATTATAATGTAGAACGTACGCCACGGCGAAATGTGTGACCGTTGGAAAGTCATGTGTCTTTTTCAGCGAATTCCTTCAGCAAAACAGAAAAAATTGTCTCCCGTGCTTTTTTTTGTTCGAGCTTAAACTCTGCCCACTCCCACCCAACGATATTGTCCAAGAAGAGTCTGCAAGTCTCTCTTATTTCTGACCTAGCCTAGTTTGAACACACTTGAAAAAATGACATTACGTGTTTTTCATATTTGCTTCATCTGTTTTGTGGCTGAAGTTTTGTAGATTTCATCTCTACTTCACATGCATAGGACTGACTGTTTTAAAAAAAACACATATATAATCATACCTAACAGAATTAACAATGATTTCTTTTTTAAAAAAAATTTTTTTAATTTATTTTTGAGAGAGACAGTGTAAGAGTATGAGGGGGGAAGGGACAGAGAGAGAGGGAGACAGAAGATCTGAGGTGGACTCTGCACGGACAGCAGGGAGCCCGATGCAGGGTGCAGACTCATGAACCGAACCATGAGATCACGACCTGAGCTGAAGTCAGACTCTTAACTGGCTCAGCCACCCAGGCACCCCAACAATGATTTCTTAATATCATTTAATACCAGATCTATATTCAGATATCCCCATTTGATAATGGGACCCCATTTGTCCCTGGTGGTATTTTGTTCAAATCAAAATTCAAGCAAAGTCTGCATATTGCATATGACATTTTTGCCTTTTAAGGCGTTTGTTTTTCATGCCCATTGACCTGTTGATGAAACTAGTTCAGTTCTGTAGAATGCCCTGCTTTCTGGCTTCTGTCTGTGGTGTCATTTAACTTGTTCTTTCGCCCGTGTTTTCTCAAAACTGGAATGACATGTAAGGGCTTGATTATATAACAGGTGAAACATTTTGGATGAGAGTTTTTCATAGGTGGTGCTGTGTGTTTCATGTTGCCTCACATCAACCAAGAGGGGTTTGTATGTTTGTTTAAGATAGGAGAAACAATAGCATGTCTATGTGCTGATAAGCATCGTCTTTGAGAGAGGGATACATATGACGCAGAAGAAAAAGGGGAGATTTTATAGAAGAATATCCTTAAGCAGAGAAGAGTATGTAAGTTCTAGTGGCACATTGGGGCGCCTGGGTGGCTCAGTTGGTTAAGTGTCTGACTTTGGCTCAGGTCATGATCTCGTGGTTCGTGGGTTCGAGCCCCGCATCGGGCTCTATGCTGATGGCTCAGAGCCCGGAGCCTGCTTTGGATTCTGTGTCACCCTCTCTCTCTGCTCTCACCACTCCCCCACCCCTTGCACTCTGTCTCTGTCTCTCAAAAATGAATCAACGTTAAAAAATATTTTAAAAAATAAATATGAGTTCTAGTGGAGCAAATGTTGGGTACAGCAAGTGTTGGGTGCAGCCAGTTCATCCATAGTAACGAGACATCATTTGGACATAAATGCAGGTAAGGTGAATAGCTGTGGTACAGAGGTGCACATGTGGTGATTCGATTCTGGTAGCTTCCTTTCTCTCTATGAGTAAGTAGCACGTTCACCAAGGAAAGGGGAAGATGAGGGGACTTTTCATGGGGATGAAGTCACATAGTCCTCTAGGTGAGTGGCAGGTGAATTGACTAGAAAAGTAGCATGTGATTACTAGGAAGCATAAAGGAGGCAGTTTATGATCATGAACTTGAGGCAAACTCCACTAAGTATCGTTTTTTGATTTTCTTTACATATGCAGCTGTATGCTCGCAGGTGTGGAGGGGCACAGAGAGTTGGCTTTAACCAGGATTGGGGTTTATCCAATATTGTGTGATGGGGGAGCTCAATTTAATGAGTGACTGTGGAGTTTAATCTGGGAAGGAAGGGAAGTGAGGCTGTGAAGGAAGTGCGAGACCATGAGAAGGTCGTAGGAGGAACCACAGAAGACAGTTGGAGGTCAGAACTAGTTGGACAAAGCTACAAAGATAGGAATGGTGTGTGGGGGTGGTGGTCCTGAAAATCAAGACTGTGGAGTCTTTTATGAAAATGATAAGATCGGAGATATGACCTTGGGGGTGAGTGGCTAAAGGCACGATCACTGGAGTAGAAGAGATTCACTGAGAGACCAGGGACTAGAACCGTTCTATAGGTGGATGTTGATATCACCACGAGTCAGGACAGAAACAGCGTGGGGAGAATTACAGTGAGCCAGCTGCAAAAATATTCAAGGGGTGAAGAAGAGTGTCCCGGTGGAGGCGAAATGACTTCACCGATGCTGGTAGCAGGTGGTGAGGTCTGCATGGGGTTGTGTGAGGATGAAATGAGCTGGTGCACGTGAAGTTCTCAGCACTGAGCACAGGCGCCACATGTCATCGTGGTTCTCATTCTGAATCTATGTGGTTCCAAAAAGCAGAGCTTAACCCCCTAGTTTATTTTTATGGGGGAGCTGATTTCTCTTCATTTTAAGACCTTCTAAGGGGCAGAGCTGTTCACAAAGCTATATGCACCCCCCAGGAGGTGGTAAATTCCCTCTCACTCTGTGTATCCAACAGACAAAATAAGCTTCTGCAGTGACAGTGCTGCAAAGGGGATTCTCACAACTGAAGGTGACGGGCGGGTGCGAGGATGAGTTTGGATCTGATCCTTGAAGGGCATGGGGAATGGGGAAGGGTGGTGTCAGAGCTAGCTTCGCTGTTTCATTCAGACACAACTGAGCACGTCCCACTTATGGTTCCGAACCTGGCTAGATGTGGGGTGGCCCGAAATACACCTTAAAGGAATGCTCCGTCTGGGTGGGACAGACCTGCAAACAGCTAAATGTCACGTAGTCTGATGAGAGCCAGAACAGGCACAGTGGAGTTGTATGGATCTCTGTGGGGGGAGTCAAGAAAGTCTTCAGAGTCCAGGGACACATAAACTGGTGCAGGGGATGGTGGGGGACTGAGTGGGTGTGGCCCCGTGTGAACAGGGGAGGAAAAGACATTTCATCAGAAGGAAATTTACTTGCAGGGCAACAAAGGGTGCAAGAGCACAGGGCATTTGGAATGCCACAATTGAGTTACTCTGAGAAATTACTCCTCTTCCCTATTTCAGCTTACCCATGTGTAATCTGGGACAGTCATGGGGTGCACCGGAGGGGATGGTGAGGAGTAAATGAAGTGATGCCTATGGTCTTTGTCACAAGCCTATCGTAATCGCTATGGGCGTATCACCTTACTTGATTACTTAAACAATCCTATGAGATAGGGTCTTTTATTATTACTCCCATTTTACAGATAAAGAAGCTGAGTCTTAGAGGGTTGAGTAGCTTGCCAGAGGTCACGTAACTGGTGAGAGAGTTTGGACTCTTGCCCCCAATCTGTGTAATCCCAGAGCTCTTAACCTCAACCCCTGCATGCTGAGCACACGGCTAGTACCAAATAAATGGTAGCTGATGGCCAAAGTTTCTCACCCAGAGAATTGAGGATTCTAATTCCTGCAGCTGGTTGAGGTTCACCACCACTGCAGCCTTACGAGCAGCAGTGACTACTTCTGGAAGACTCTCCTCACCTATGGTAGATGGACATCAACAATTGGGCCACTTTTGTTTCAGCTACTTGGTTTTTGGAAATCGGGCAGGGAGTGGTTCTTACATCCTAGGAGGGTGAGTTGTTCTGAACAGGTGCAATCGATAGGGACAGGAAGATTTGCATTAACTATTTGTGCCCTGAATTCAAACAAGTCACATGGTCTAGCAGCTTGGGGGGGGGGGGGTTGGCAGCGAATCAGCACTCATAGGCAAGAGGCGTCACCTAGAGGGCAGGGGGCTACCCTCAGTGTTCCTCATGAGGGTGCCAAGAAAGAAGAGAAAGAACCTTTCCATCAGTGTGGCCTGAGGGAAGCATAGACCTCTGAAGGCCTGGTAATCTTTCACTCATTCAACAAATAATTATCGAGTGCTTCCCAGGTGCCAGACACTCATCCAGGCACTGAAGATGGTAGTGAAGAAGTCTGAGAAGGCTCCTACTTAAGGAGTTTACATTGTTAGCAGAGGAGGCAGCTGGTAATCAGATAATCATACGAACGCATGCGTAATTACGAAGTCTTATGCCACAAAGGAAACATACATGACATGAAAAGAGGAAGAGGTCTCAGAGCTATTTTAGGACTTGACCAGGAGTGCCTGGGCGCCAGTTCTTTGATCTGATAAGGAGCCCCCTGAGTTTTTGACAAGGAACACCACAAGGCACCTCTCGCTTTTGCCCTGTGTGACATACCCAGGGCCCGCCCACAGCTGTCCTCCTGCCGGTATGAACACCAGGCAAGCAAGGCGGGCGGGTGTCTCCTCCTGGGTCAAGGGAGGGAGGGAGTTGTGGCCACTCTGGCTTCCTCTGAGTTCTGTTAACGCTGCATCTTCCAGGACAGGCTTCAAGGCCAGCCCAATAGTGTGCGTGGGGTTGATACACAAGGTTGAAATGTACTTTCAGTGTTGTCCCTAACAGTTTTGCCAGTAGCATAAGAAGCGTAATGAAGTCAGACTGAAAGATGAGAACTTCTCTCTGCTCACCAGTTGCTCATCAGGTCTCAGTCAGGTACATTTTTTTCCTAGATATTTGGACGTGAGTAACTTTTAGTCACAACGATGGATGCACAGATAACATTCTCTGTTTCACTTTTTTTTTGTTACAGTGTTTGAAGAATTTTCCCCCGGTTGCTACATAAATTCATACACAATTATCTATACATTTTGTATATTATTACGTATTACCTTGTATATTTTAAGTTAATTAATATTGTGTTATATATGTATATTTCCTTTCTTTTTTTTTTTAAAGTTTATATATTTATTTTGAGAGAGAGAGAGAGAGAGTGAGCGAGGAAGGGGCAGAGGGGAGAGGGAGAGAGAATCCCAAGCAGGCTCTGCACGGTCAGCACAGAACCTGACATGGGGCTGCAGGGCTCAAAAACTCATGAGCCGTGAGATCATGACCTGAGCTGAAGTCAAGAGTCAGACGCTCGAATATCGAATTCTGTTTGTAGCTTTTTAAAATTTTATTTATTTTTGTAATAGTGTTCCAACTCTAAGAGTAATGCATATACGTTTTAGAAATTTTGGAACATACAAAAAATTGTAAAAGCTGAAAACATTATTCTACCATCCAGTGTTGTTTTGTTTTTTTCTAGTCCTTTCACATGTACATTAAAATTTTTATTTTTTGGATTTGACTAGAATATTATATATAGTTTTACAACCTATTTTTTCCAGTTAGCATTATACTGATAGAAATTTCACATATCACTAAGTGTTCTTTGATAAGAAATAACTTAAAAATATATTTTTTAATGTTTTTATTTATTTTGAGACAGAGAGAGACAGGGCATGAGCAGGGGAGGGGCAGAGAGAGAGGGAGACACAGAATCTGAAGCAGGCTCCAGGGTCCGAATTGTTAGCACAGAACCTGATGTGGGGTTCGAACTCATAGACTGTAAGATCATGACCGGAGCTGAAGTCTGACACTTAACCGAATGAGCCACCCAGGTGCCCCGATAAGAAATAACTTTGAAAAATCTGTCTAGAGTGTATTTAGGGATGAGCTGAATCTTCTCTCCCCAAATTGCTACTTACCCCTACACCAGTGACTAAACAATCCTTTTCTTTCCCAGGTTGCTCTGTGGTGCCTGCTTTATCCTTCTAGCATGTTCTTATCTAATATAGGTCTGTTTCCAGGACTTCTCTGCTATTCCCAACCCTGAGCTCAGCACCTGTAATGGGCTCTTGTCTCTTTGTGTTTCTTTTTTTGAGCCCTCCGGGCTTCCTGGATTGAGTCAAAAGACTCTCAGAGGTGCTTGACCACCTTGTTAATCTTTAACCCTGCCCCTCCTGGAAACCAGCTCTTAACGTCCTCTTTTTTTTTTTTTTTTTTTTTTTTTTTTTGCTTCTTTTTCTTTTTTGGCCTTTGCAGATGTGTTTTGATCATCCTGAGAAAAATGAGCCTTGGCCTCCAGACCCCATAAAGCCAACCTTCCTCCTATGGAGAATAGTGCTGGTTCCTGAGGACCTGCCGGGCCTGCAGCCCCAGGGGGATTAGCCGGGAGCAGGTAAGGAGACCTGGAAGCTTGGACTATGGAGCAGCAAAGGGGTACATTCCTAATTAAGAAATGGGGTGGTAGAATATGGGGCCAGGAGTCACAGGGTCTCGATGTCTCACTGCGGCTTCGCTGTTTTCCTCATGTATTATGTGTTCCGATTCGGTGAGTGGTGGGAATAGGTGGTTTGCCTGTTTTTATAAATGGGAAGTGGGAGACTTGAAGTTATTCTGTGATTCAGCCCACCTTTTTTGAGCACCTACTTTGTGCCAAGTCCTTCCTTTGGTACCGGGCATGTAGTGATGAGCAAACCAGGGCAGGAACCTTACTTTGACCGGGGTTTTCTTACTGTTGGTTTAGTGTTGGCTTGTTCTTTTTATTTATTATTGAAAAATAATTTTTAATGTTTTATTTATTTATGTGTGTGTGTGTGTGTGTGTGTGTGTGTGTGTGTGTGTGTGTAAAGAGGGAGGGAGGGAGGGAGAGAGAGAGAGAGAGAGAGAGAGAGAGAGAGAGAACGAGTAGAGGAGAGGCAGAGAGAGGTAGACACAGAATCCGAAACAGGCTCCAGGTTCTGAGCTGTAAGCACAGAGCCCAATGCGGGGCTCGAACTCATGAACCACGAGATCATGACCTGAGCAGAAGTCGGCTGCTTAACTAACTGAGCCACCCAGAGGCCCCTGGCTTGTTCTTTGTAGGTGATAATGTGGGTTGTTCCTGTTCTTCTAGAAGCCTGGTGGGGGTAGCAAAGATTTATTGACTTAGTCCCATCAGTTCAGTAAGCCTTTATTGAGTACCCAGTCAGTTTCAGGTCCTGTGCGGGACACTGGGGTTTCAGAAATGAGCCAGGAGGGGTTCCCCTCTAGCAGGGGGTCAGCAGGAAAAGTGAGCATTGCTTAGCACCTGATATAAACCCGATGGGGTTCCATGGGAGGGCAGAAGCAGAAAGGTAACTCTGTCTGGTTGACAGGCAAGTGGACAAGCGAGAGACTATGGCAGTGCAAAGGCCCAGGGGCTAAGACGTCTGGAAAATCCAAAGCTTGGTGTGTTTCCCCAGAGAAACAGGGGAGAAAATTTTACTACTCCTTTCCTTCAGTTTGGGCTGCTTAGATGGAACTGCTTTAGTCCCTGTCTCTTCAGAACAGCAGGAGAGAGGAAAAAGGGTCTTGAAATACTCTGTGTTCATGACCAGAAACTCCAGCCAGTTTTTGGACTTGGAGCCTGAACAGAGGGTGGTGTTAGGAGACCTGGGGAGCCCTGAGGTAAGCTTTCCGATGAGTGCACTGGGGCCATGACCCTAAAGGCTGAGGCTGTCTTAAAGTGGCAGGACTGTTGTGCCGGGCTTTTTGGAGGAGGTCTTCTTTTTTGAGACCCTCAACCTTGGGACAGTAGGTGATGGCCAGAAGGTGACCACCAGCTCCTTCCAAGCCTCAGCTTCTAGATAGTGAATCAGGTCCTACCTCCCTACCTCCTGTTTCATTTCACTCATACATAGAAGAGTTAAGTCCCAACTTACTGCACTGCTTTCTAGTCACACATGCAACTTTGGAAATTCTTCCTTCCCTCCCCTCTCCTCCCCTTCCCCTCCCTTCTTCCTTCCTTCCTTCCTTCCTTCCTTCCTTCCTTCCTTCCTTCCTTCTTCCTTCCTTCCTTCCTTCCCCTTTCCCTTCCCATTCCCTCCCTCCCTCCCTGCTTCCTTCCTTCCTTCCTTCCTCCTTCCCTTCCCTTCCCTTCCCCTTTCCCTTCCCCTTCCCCTTCTCCTTTCCCCTTCGCCTTCCCTTTCCCTTCTTCCTTCCTTCCTTCCTTCCTTCCTTCCTTCCTTCCTTCCTTCTTCCTTCCTTCCTCCTTCCCTTCCCTTCCCTTCTCTTCTCTCCCCTTCCCCTTCCCCTTTACCTTCCCCTTCCCTTTTCCTCCCTCCCCTTTCCCTCCCTCCCTCCCTTCTTCCTTCCTTCCTTCCTTCCTTCCTTCCTTCCTTCCTTCCTTCTTCCCTTCCCCTTCCCTTTCCCTTTCCCTTTCGCTTTCCTTCCCTTTCCCTCCCTCCCCTCCCTCCCTCCCTTCCTTCCTATAACATCAGTTCTTTCAATTATAAATGGAGCTAATATGATTTCCTGTGCTTACCTGACAGGGTTATTGTGGATCTTATAAGCCTAATTTTTGTGAAGGGGCTGCCTGAGGGTAAAACAGTGCACACTGGTCAGGGCTGGGACATTGCAGATGGCAAAGGTGTTTTTTTCCTATGATTGTCTGTGGGTTAAGTTGTCCCTCTAGGGACCCTGATTTCTGAGTTCTGATTTCTGAGACCCTGATTTCTGAGTTTGGTCAACACTGACATTTCATTGTTTTTCAACACAGATGTCTTTTAGTGCAAAGACAATAAACTTTTAGAGTCAGATAGACCTAGGTTGGAATCCTGGTTCAGGCACTGACTACTGGTTGACTTTGGAGAAGCCCCGTAACTTTGCTAAGCATCAGTGTTTTCATTTTCTCAAATGGGGCTGTGAATATCTATCTCATGGTGTTATAGTAAAGATAAAATTAGACATTGCAGGGGTGCCTGGGTGGCTCCATCAGTTAAGTGTCTGACTTTGGCTCAGGTAATGATCTTAAGGTTCTTGAGTTTGAGCCCCGCATTGGGCTCACTGCTGTCAGTGCAGGACCCATGTCGGATCCTCTGTCCCCCTCTCTCTCTGCCCCTCCCCCGCTTTCTCTCTCTCTCTCTCTCTCTCTCTCTCTCTCTCTCTTTCTCTCTCTCTCAAAAATAAATAAACATTAAAAGAAATAAATTAGTCATTGCAGCTAAAGAGCCTACCATACCATACTGGAGGCACTTTTTAAATGCTCCTTTCCCTTCTTCTGAGTTCTTTAGCTATTGTAGTCACGCAATTAGCTGGGCTGAGTGTCTGAGGAAATTGAATTCCTTAATTTTCTGACATGTAACAAGGCCCCTCCCCGATTTCATGATCATAGGTTTGCATTTTTCTCCCTTTGTACATTTCGTCACTTCCAAAACTTCTGCAGCCCAAGGCGAGAGCCCATTCTCCCCAGAGCCACTGGTTCCTATGGTACTTCCCATGGGTTCCAGGAACGGTCTGGAAGCCACTTACATTGAAAAGTCTCAGATGAGGACCTGAAAGTCAAGTGTTCCACTCTGCCATTTCTCCCTGTCGCACATGGCGTCCACATGGCCCTGAGCCAAGGGGCTGCTCTCTGGTCTGTTCAGAACACTTGCTACGCCTTTACAATGACTTGGTTCAAACACCATTTTTTTCTGGTCCTCCTAGTAGTCTGTGCATGAGAGAGGGATTACTGTACGTAAACCTAGGTGCCGACAGGTTTAGTGACTTGCCCAAAGTCATCAAGAACAGAGAGAGAAGCCAGGTTTTGTGAATACCTAGTCCAGTACTCCTATGTCTTGGGCCAGATATCCTTAGCTGTGGGTTCCATGGGAAGGAACTATGGGTCTCTAGTGGGTTAGCAGAACCCCAGAGGTGATTGCTTAGACTCATTATGGTAAATAAACCCAGTTATTTAGGAGAGAATTTAATGTTTTCCAAAAGATACAGATCATTGTTTGAGTTCAAAGTGCTTCCATTTGCCATCTAGTTACACAATTAATTCCGGGAAAGCCAAGTAGGTCTTTACCCAGATGTAAGGGGGCATATTAGGCTCTATGTGTGTCATAAAATCCACATTCCAGAACTTGCAACAGTTTAGTGCAGGTTTATAGTGAAAGAGACATGGATTATGGACCCCGGTGCACTTGGATTTGAACTTCGATGCTACCATTTACTCAGCTTTGTGACCCTAGGCACTTCTCTTAACCTCTCAGAGCTTTGGGTTGCTAACCTATGAATATGGAGACTCTAACACCTTCATGGCTAATGATGGTCAGGGCGTCTCTGCACGGCTCAGGAGATGCCCTTCCCTTTAGACACTTGTGCACGTGGTACTGGCTAGGGTTGTGCATCACAGGGGCCCTGGTTTATGGTGAAATTAGATGAAATGCCATCGTAGGTGCTTCCTGCGTCTTTGTTTTTATCTCCTGAGTTGGTCACGTGTGTGCTGTCTTACCAAGATTTCCTCTGCTTTACCATGAGGGGGGTCAGCATCCTGCCACCGGATAGTACTCTTGCGGGGCACGCCACGAAACTGGATGTCATGTTGTGAGCTAACCGTCGGTGGTCTTCTCATGTAGGAGTCCAACACCCAAGCCCTTAGAGAGGTGCGCCACACCCAGGTCTGTCTGTCACAGCCCCTGTCTGTGGACCGAGGTCTCTTTCTGGCAATTGGTTTTTAAAGTTTATTTATTTATTTTGAGAGAGAGAGAGGCAGAGGGAGAAAGAGAAAGAGAGGGAGAATCCCAAGCAGGCTCCGCACCATCAGTGCAGAGCCCGACCTGGGGCTCGAACTCACAAACTGTGAGATCATGACCTAAGCCCGAATGAGGAGTCAGACACTTCACTGACTGAGCCACCCAGGCGCCCCTCTTTCTGGCAATCTTAAAAAGGATGCTGGGCCCCTTAGGATTTCAGGGAGTTCGGACTCTTGTGATGTAGACCAGTTATCCTGCTCTTCCTTCTTTCTGCTAGTTTTTCAAGCATGCGTGCCTCCACCTGACAGACCACGCAAGGCCCTAGGGACCCAACGATGTGTAAGATATGGTTCCTGACCTCACCTAGCTCGAGAGTATAGTCAGGGAGCTAGGCCAAGATAATGCAAGACCAAGACTTAGGGCGTACGAAGGAGTCGTCAGAGAATACAGGACATGTTTATGGTTCAGAGAAGAACAAGGGGTGTCTGAGGACTGCTTGTCTACATTCAGAGCCCAAACCGAGGCCGAATGCAGACTTCAAGCTGCTGTGGGCCGCGGGCCTGGTGGGAAGTGGACCAAGGTTGGAAGTGAGTCTCCTCACCCTGAATCCGCTGCCTGGCTCATCGTCCCACCTCTTGCCTGTCACTACTTTTAGGTTTCGTTTACCTAAACAAAGGTTTGTGTACCTAAACAAAATTTTTGCCTCGTCTTACCTCTTTTAGGCCTGTTTCCTGCTCAGAACAGAGTGGCTACCTTGAGCACGTCTTTCATTATGATTCACGCCAACTTGAAGAAAAAGTTCAGCTGCTGTGTGCTGGCCTTTCTGCTGTTTGCAATCATCTGTGTGTGGAAGGAGAAGAAGAAAGGGACTTACTATGATTCCCTTAAGTTGCAAAGCAAGGATTTCCAGGTGTTGAGAGGTCTGGAGAAACAGGCTGAGACTTCAAGCAGCGCCCAGGACCCCCACAGGGGCAGCCAGGCCCTCAGCAGCCCCCGGGGCCCAGCCAAGGCCAAGCCGGAGGCCTCCTTCCAGGTGTGGAACAAGGACAGCTCTTCCAAAAACCTCATCCCCAGGCTGCAGAAGATCTGGAGGAATTACCTGAATATGAACAAGTATAAAGTGTCCTATAAGGGGCCAGGGCCGGGGGTCAAGTTGAGTGCCGAGGCCCTGCACTGCCACCTCCGGGAACGTGTGAACGTCTCCATGGTAGAGGTCACAGATTTTCCCTTCAACACCTCCGAGTGGGAAGGCTTCCTGCCCAAGGAGAACATTAGGACCAAGGCTGGGCCGTGGGGCACGTGTGCTGTGGTCTCATCGGCAGGATCTCTGAAGTCCTCCCAGCTCGGCCGAGAAATAGGTGGGTTCTGGGGTGTTAAGGTGAGCTGAGCAGCCAGTGCCCCCGTGGAGCTGGGCATGTGGGTGGGACTGGAGAGGAAGGGCCCACGTGCGGCTCCGTGGACTGGCAGAGTGGGCCCACGACAGTGTTTTTAGGCCTTCGTGTAGGAGTCAGAGGTACCATAGGGCAGCTGAAAGGGTGGGGATCCAGGCTGCCAGCATCTTTATCAACGAGAGCAGCTTTGCTTGTCTCTTTTTTACTAATTAATGGATTAATTTCACTTTAGAGAGAGAGCATGAGCAGGGGGAGGGAGGGGCTGAGGGAAAGAGAGAAAATCTTAAGCAGTCTCCGCGCTCAGTGCTGAGCCCAACACAGGGCTCGATCCCACAACCCTGGGATCATGACCTGAGCCGAACACTCAACCTACTGAGGCACCCAGGTGCCCCTGCCAAATTTTATTGTAAAGCTATGACCACTATAGGTGCAAGAGCAGAGAGGATGAGTGTCCAGGCCTTTGAGTCAAAGGACCCGGTTTGTAGTGACAGTGCATTGTTTATCAGTTGTGTAATCTCTGAGCCCCAATACTTAGCTCATCAGTTGAATGGGAACAGTAATTGTCCCGACGTCACGGGATTACTGGGAGGATTAAAAAGCAAGGCACGCTGGGCACACAGCAGGTGCACAGTAAGCGTTATCCCTGTTGGTTATAATGTTTTAGAAGTATGCTATTGTTTCAAATGAAAATGCAAACAAATCTAAGAGACCTTACATATACGTGTATCAAAAATATTTGAAAATTACTGTGCCCACCATTGGCTGGTTTGAGGCTGGAGACACGGCACATTATCACAATCCCTCGGGCAAACAGTTTTACAAGGGACACAAAAGGAGCCATGAAACTAACCTTACTTTGTTTGGTCTTCTGGACCCACTGCGGTGGATATTTCCCCTCTAGTCACTTAAGTTATCCGCCCCAAACCCCTGTTAGTGGTGCAGTGTGTAAGAGCAAACCATTTGAAACCATCCAATATGTTCAATAGTGGAGACATAGCTGGACAGGTTCCAGGTAGAGTGGGAAGGCTATGGGAGAGGCATGCTGCCTGATGCTCCCAGGCCTTCAGCAAAAGGCCTACCCCCTCTCTTTCCCCTCTGTATTCTAAGCTCCTGCTCTGTGTTGTTGATAGATCCGTGAAGGAATAAAAGAATGAATGAGGGATGCCCGGGTGGCTCAGTCAAGCGTCTGACTCTTGATTTCGGCTCAGGTCATGATCTCACAGTTCTTGAGATCGAGCCCCACATCGGGGTCGGTGCTGACAGTGCTGAGCCTGCCTGGGATTCTCTCTCTCTCCCTCTCAGCCTTCCTGCTCTCTCTCTCAAGATAAAAAAATAAACTTAAAAAAAAAGTTTATAAAGAATGAATGAATTCCTTGAAACATTTGTTAGGCTAAATGCCCAGAGGAGATGCCCTATTAAAAAGCAGAACATTTGAAGTCCAACGTGCAATTTTTGTTACGTCTCAAGATCAAAGTTTTTCCAGGGAAATACACAGTTGAAACTATAACTCTAGTCTATAGAAAAAGGTTATTCTAACGTTTATGCAAATCACTCCAAACTTGTATGCGGTGCATAAAAATACAGATGGCGGTTCCAGTTCATAGAAGTATCGGGCTGTCCCTGAAACCGCAACGCAATTCTGCCCCGGTAGACAGTGATGATTTCACGTGAAAAAGAGCATCAGCTAGCACCTGGGATATTCTAAGCATGACCACTACAGAGCAAAAATCAGGAAGAAAGAAAGGATGGAGGAAAGGATCCATTCGGATGAACAAAAAACCTCCACACTGAGTTTTTAGAAAACACAGCCCCAAAGAAACCAGAAAGGCAAAAGCAGAAGTGGGGGTGGGGCCAGTCACCTTGGCAGCTTTTATTAGGAAGTACTGACTATTTGGGGAAGCACAAAATGTGATCTCACCACTTCTTTCTGCTGCAGAGAATCCCATTTGGGTCTACTTTTCTTCCTTTGAGAGCCTTTCAGACCATTTTTCCTGGCAGTTATGTGCAGGGAATAAAAAAGGAGACATATGACCTCACCTGCTCCAGGACCTTCCAGAGCCTGACAGAAGAGGAAGGCTTCCTGTGCTTTGCTTTCTTTAGCCTGATTCATTTCACAAGGATGGAAAACACATTCTCTCACAATAAGGGAACTAAGGAGCCTAAAGCAACTGCATTTCTTTGTGTTGCACACATGTTTATAAATATGGACAGGCTTTCCATCTTTATTAACTGTGAAGGATTTCTTAAAAAAGCAAATTGATAGATTCTGACTTTTAACCTTGTGGGGTCACAGAGACCTCTAAGAATAATTGGCTGGAAGCTGTGGACTTTCTCTCTGGAAAAACGCGTAGACTGATTTAATACACACACACACACACACACACACACACACACACACACACTTTATACACACCTAACCCACAGGTATTTTGCACATGATTTTAGGGATTCATGAATCCCATGAAGTTGGTCCACAGTCCCCAGGTTAAGAATGCCTACTCCCGTAATCGTTTTCAAACAGAAAGGCTGAAAATTATTCAGGTAGGTGAGGCCAAAAGAGACAATTAGTCCTCATGTAATCAGTAAAATTACAGAATCTCAGGACCTGAAGATACAGTAGGAATCAGTGCTTCTATTATTTTTAAATATCCATTATAGTGTTGTGCTTATTGGTAGTGACAGAGCTCACTTTTCTAACAAGATCTTCTGCAGAACAGCAATATTTTAAACAGAGACAGCGGGGTGCCTGGATAGCTCAGTCGGTTGAGTGTCCAACTCTCAGGTTCCAGGGTCGTGGGATTGAGCCCCACATCGGGCTCCATGCTCAACATGGAACCTGCTTGAGATTCTCTCTCTCTGCCCCTCTCCCGCTCACTCACTCACTCTCTCTCTCTCTCTCAAATAAAACATAAAATAAAAATTTTGATGTGATGAATCCCTTATCAGCTTAAAAAAAAATCCCTTCATATTCTCACTTACTTGCTCTCCCATAGGAGAAGGGCATTCTAGTTGAGAACTTCCGGGGGAGAAGTGCCAGGATTGTCTGAGCAGTGATCGTGGTGGTGGGTCTGATTTGAGAAGAGGCAGAAACTGGTGTCTAACTAGAAATGACCTTGAGTGATCAGCAGGTGCCAGAGTTTCTAGCCTGGGAGTGGGCTGTCTCCTATCACAGGGGAGCCTGCTTCTAGAGGAAGACAGGTGCTGTCTTGGAAATGCTGAGTCTGATGTGTTTGTCAATTTCCTGGGTAGATATCTATGCGATTGGGTATTTGATTCCGGGGCAGGGTCAGGGTGGGAGATCAGATTGAGGAGTCCTTTGTGCTGAGGTGATAGTTTAGTCCAGGAGAGGGCTGAGGAGAAAACCTAGAGAAAGTATACATTCAAGAGATGGAGAGGGGCACCTGGGTGGCTCAGTCGGTTGAGCGTCCGACTTCAGCTCAGGTCATGATCTCGTGGTTTGTGAGTTCGAGCCCTGCGTCGGGCTCTGTGCTGACAGCTCAGAGCCTGGAGCCTGTTTCAGATTCTGTGTCTCCCTCTCTCTCTGCCCGTCCCCTGCTCACATTCTGTCTCTCTCGCTTGCTCACACTCTGTCTCTCTCGCTGTCAAAAATAAATAAACATTAAGAGGTGGAGAAAGAACAGGGAAGGCGGAGACATTCAGAAGGCCAGTGAGAAGGAACAGGGAGAACTGGGTGTGTGTCATATGCAAGGCAAGGGGAGTGGAGTTTGGGCAGATTCTGGGCAGATGGAGTTCTTGTGCAGAATGAGGACTGAGAAGACATCCCTGGATTGTGTAGCTCAGAAGGTATGATTGTTTGTATCAGGGATCGGCAGACATTTCCCATGAAGGGCTGGGCAGCAAATATTTTTGGTTTTGAGGCCATAGAGTGTCTCTCACAGCTACTCAACTCTGCGGTTGTAGTGGAAAAGCAAACTAGACAGTAGTAAATGAATGAACCTCATTATGTTCCAATAAAACTTTATTTGCAAAACAGAGAATGGGCCAGTTTTGGCCTTCAGGCCATAATTTCCTCGCCCTGATGTGTATTATATCTAGTTTTCCTGACCAGAACCAGAATTCAGCTTTCCAAATATGCTTACATGATTTATTAAGCTCATTTGAAAATACACAAAGAGGTTGGTCTAAACTATGATAAAATTTCTTTCATTATTATTTCCAGCTATTTAGAGTTACTATACCTGGAGGCGGTAGATTTTGGTGTATTGATGAATTTACTAATGAGCTGATTCTGTTGAATATTCTTGGCATGCAGTTATATCCTGAGCATATGGTGGTGCATTTATTTCTTCATTTTCTAATTTGTGTCCCTCTCTCTCATTCTAAGTTAAACAGAAGTGGTGGCCCCTGTTTTCTGCAGCCTTCCCCTTGCAGGGCTCATTTGCTGGGCTCCCAGTAGCTGTGGATTTTTCCTGGCGACTTCCCGGAGGCCTATTTGATTTCAGAACTTCTTTGCCTTCACTAGCAAAGCACTGTTTTGGCAAACGAGGATGCTGTCCTCTTTCTTTATGAGCCCAATTTAGTGGCCTGTTTTAAAGTTTTCTTCTTTGATTGATTTTTTTTTTTCTTCCTTAGAATAAAATCCAGACTTCATACCTGTGGCCTCCACAGCCTGTGTGGCCGGGTTCCTGCCAGCTTCTTTAACGCATCTTTTCTTTCTCTCACCTCACTCGTCTCCTTACTCTCCTTAGGGTCCCCACAGTACTGCACCCTCTGGCTGAAATATACTTCCCTAAACCCTTCTTGTGCCTGGCCTCCCTTTGGATGGCAGCAGCACGTCCCAAATCATCACTCCATACAAAGGAGATCCCTTCAGGGCCCCTGTTACACAGCTCACTTTATCTGTGCCATAGTATTAATCACAGTCTGTAATTATCTTGAGTAGAGGTTGCTGGGCTCATTTATTGGTTTCCTCCTTGCAGTAGATTACAAGATCTAAGGTCTAAGGGCAAGGACCTTATTATCTTTCTTGCTCATGGCCATTGTCTCTACCACCTAGAACTGTGCCCGACAGAAATAGGTGCTTAATCAGTATTTGTTGAATGAACAAAAACATGTTTCCTGATGGTCAATACCAAGGATATATCCTAAGCCTCTGGTGCTGGGTGTTCTCCATTTAGCCCTCCAGACCCACTCTCTTCCTTTTCCTGTCTGACTCTGTGCCCTGGGAATTTACATTTGGGACCGTGTCAGCTGGCTTCCTTCTCCTCTGGCTTTTATTTGGGACTGGACAATATAAGTGCTGCTGTAAAACTGAGAAGGGAGAGAGTGAAGTCGGAGTGCCTGTCCCCCCCGCCTCCTGCCCCCAGCTCTTTCCGTGCAGAATAACCACAGGGTGCTTCTCTCCCCGACTAAAAGTTCAGCTCCTTTCAAGCAGCCCTCTCTGTCTCTGAGCCCTGCTCTCTCTCTTTACCCTCAGGCCGAGAAATCAGAGGCAAGGAGGAGAGAGAGGTTGAGGAATCGATTCCCTTCTCACTGCCTAGACATTAGCAGTAGCTGTATTCCCCTAACAGCCACCAGTCCCGACAGGTGGCCTTCTTCAGTTCAGGGCCTCTGCTCTGCTTGCCACGTTAGGTGCAAGGGTAGGAATGGCTCCCACTGTGGCCATCCCAGGGGTTTCACCCATTCCTTGTTGATTTCTTTAACTTCTACCTGCCGGGTGCCTGGGTGGCTCAGTCAGTTAAGCATCTGACTCTTGGTTTGGGCTCCGGTCATGATCTCATGGGTTGGTGAGTTCGAGCCCCCTGTCGGACTCTGTGCGGACAGCACGGAGCCTGCTCAGAATTCTCAGTCTCCCTCTCTTTCTCTGCTCCTCTCCCACTCGTGCTGTCTCTGTCTCTCTCAAAAATAAATAACGAAACTTAAAAAAAAAAAAAAGTAAATTCTACCTACAACTTTGGAAATAGTCCTTTTATTCAATTCTCAGTTACTCCATCTGAGTTTGTCATTTTTTTGGTACTGGGGTGCTCAGATTAGTCGTTTGCTCGCCTGTGAAATGGGGGAGCTGACTAAGTCAAGTTCCTGATGCATCTACGTTTCTGGTGTGATTACCGCCGGTCACTTTTGAAGCCAGTGACCATTTCTGCCAAATGTGTTGCAATCTGAGTTGTGTAAAGATACGCCTTCTGCCCTATTTGCAGTTCAGTATGCCTGCCCTGTAAGCTGATAAAGTGCGGACTATGGACACGTCATGTAACTTCCGAGCCCATTTTGATAAAATTTGTCCTAGGATTAAGATCAGGTTGTTTTTGTGGCTGAGATGTCTAGACTCCTGAGGCTTAAGACCTAGATTAGAATTGAAATAAAGAGGGAGGATTTCATCCCTTAACTCTATGGGTATTCTTTTTTCGGATCGTCTTGTATTGTCCCGCCCCCCTCCACCTTTTGATGCCACCTCTGTGGATGACGAACCACCCCAAATAAATTTCCCACAAGGAGGGAAATACAACAGCAGAGAATTGGGCTGACCTCCAAACCCTGTGCAGATTTTACGGGTGAACCCCAAACTTGCTTGATCAAGTAAAATGGGATGAGCTCATAGGAGGTTGGCTCAGGGTTGGGATAGATCTTAAACGTCGTTAGTTCTCTCCTCCATGAGATTGGTCAGTGCCACGTAGAGAAACTTCTCCAGGTCTTTCAAGCTCTGCTGAAACAGCTACAAGGACGGGGAACTAGAGACAGGGAGTGAATGGATTTTTAAAAACATGGCCTGTTTGATCTTGCCTGGATTTAAGACATTGCTTCTGACAAAGAGGCTTTTTTTTTTTTCATTTATTTTAGTATTTTTAAAGTTTATTTGTTTATTTTGAGAGAGAGAGAGACAGCAAGTGCATGTGCGAGCATGGGGGAGGGGCAGAGAGAGGGAGAGAGAGAATCCCAAACAGGTTCTGTGCTGTGAGCACAGAGCCCGATGACACAGAGCTCGATCTCAGACACGAGGCTCGCTCTCATGAACCGTGAGATCATGACCTGAGTCGAAACTAAGGGTTGGATGCTCAACCGACTGAGCCACCCAGGTACCCCAAGAGGTTTTCTTTTTAAGTAGAAAATGTGGGGTTCAGTTTAGATCTACGACCTGCTGTTCCGTCTCTGCCACCACCCGGGTTTGTGACCCTTCTTTGGGCCTCAGGTTCCTAATGGAACACTTAGGGAGGTGTCTTGGGTGCCATAATAAATGCTTCCAATTCCCTGAGCACTGCAAGCTTTTCAGAGTGCTACGGGGACTTTGCACTCGTGGGTTACCCTGAGCCTACGGTAGAGTCTTTGTTTTTCTGACAGGGATTGAGAAGTATGACCTACTGGTAATACCAAAAGATTATTTGGTTTGCTCCTTTGGTAGCTGGAACAGTGATTGCACTTTCGGTAGCACACTGGCCCCGTTCACTTTTCTGTTGCGCCTGGGCACACTGGAACCATTGAGTGGATTTCAGGGATGCCACAGTATGAGCCTCCTTAGCTTTCTCCGTGGCCGGGCGGACAGGTGGTCCTCTCTGTCTGCAAACAGTACCTGATTGCCCCGTACGCATGTGACACTTTCCCCCTGTGTGTCCTGATGGGATAAAGATTGGGAAGTGTTATTCTCTCACCCCTCCCCTTCCTCCTGCCCTCTCTCCCTCCAGACCATTCTCTGTTTCTTCATGTTGCTGGTGCTCATCACCTCTTTTCTGTTTCCTTGTGGTTTATAGATGATCATGACGCAGTCCTGAGATTTAATGGGGCGCCCACAGCCAATTTCCAACAAGATGTGGGCACGAAAACCACTATTCGCCTGATGAATTCTCAGGTAAAATTTCTTCTGTGCAGCTCTGGAGTGAGGGAAGGACCACAGGATGGGCTCTAACGTAGAACCCATCTGCTAGGAGCACATCCAAGATGCCAAATGAATTAAGTCCCATGACCTTCCTGAGTCCTGGATTCCTCACTGGAGAAGGAGAAGACAGTGATCCCAAGATCCAACCTGGTGATGTGTTCATGAAAAAGCTCCCGGGGCATTAGCTTGTATTAACGGAGTTGTCCAGTGCCCGGAGAAAACAGAGTTATGCAGTCCCCGTAGCTGCCAGGTTATATCCGGAGTATTGCATGAGGGACAACGTAGCAGAGAATATCAGACAGTGAGGGCTGCTGTGAAAAGTAAGTGAAGCAAGAATGTGGACATGCTTCATAAGCTGTAAAATAGTCTGCAAATATTGAAAGACACCATCACCACATGATTATGTGTTATATGGCGTTAGAATTCATGTATTACCTCATGAATTCCCCTAGATAATTGGCTTCCTGAAGTATTTCCAGGTAGCATATGCTGATTTCTCAAAACGAATAGAAACTGGAGCATACTCTTGCCACAGAGTTCTGTTAATAGATTTTAATTAGTGGTTTCAAAAAAACCCCAAAAACTGGAAGACATGAGTATCAAAACTAGCATGAGACGTCTGGACACCCATTCACCTCACTCATGACCGTCAGTGTTGTCTGTTCTCTGAGTAAACACACAGACTTTGGCTGTTTTACGTCAGTGTTTAGACTCTGTCCGTTGCCTGGGACTCCGTGGGCATGGAATGCATTCTGGGGTGATCATCATGCCCTTTCTGCAGTGTTGCAGGAGGCCTGCATTTCTCCACTCCTCTGCCAGGGCTCCACTTCTGTTTTTCTCAGACAGTGATCTCTTCACTGCCTGCCCTTGAGGAACTCCCCAGTGGGCAGAAGCTGCCTCCTACATGGCCCACTTTCCATTTGAGGCCCACACTCCTAGGAACCTTTTCATGAGGGAACTAGGATTGATGAACTGAACTCCTTTGCAAGTGGGTGCCATCTTGTTTTCCATTCTTACTCAAATCCCTTGATGATGATGTCACTTTCTGTCACTGTTCTATCCTCAGTAGACTCTAAGTGCTTTCAGTTCCTATTTATTATTTAACCGTATACTTTGGGTTCGAGTCTACTTTTGTTATAAACTATAAGAGGGCAGATTAAAAAAAAAGATAGAATGGTCAGCAAGGGGCTTCCTGAAGCACGTGGCATCAGAGCTAGACTTTGAAAGATGGGCAGGATTTGGAGAAATAGTGATAGGGAGGCATTCTAAAAAGTGGTATTGGCAGGACAGAGATGCCGATAGGAAATGAAGGAGACATTCAGACAGATCTGGCTATTGTGGGGGTGGGGTATGGATTTGTGTTGCCCTGTAGAGGCAGATGAGGCTAGAACTTCCTGGCTGCTTGGACCCTGCCAAATCTAGGAAATCAGGCAGAGGAGTTGGGATGAGATTTTCCTTCTTTCTCCTTTTCCTTCTTGTAACCCAGTCCAAGAAATCCTGGAGCTGGAGGGCACCTCAGGAAGTGCTAAGGCTTAACCTGTACTTCTATGTAAGATGGTTCCTGAATATCCAGGAGAGATGTTTATTCTGCTTCCTTCTCTCCCTCCCATCATCCCCTTTCACAACTATGGGCAGTACTGAGTGGAAGGTAGGAGGTGGTATGTAGAGCCACCTAGGGTTGAAACCCGCTCTGCTTCGTAGTGGCTAAATGATCTTGTCGGAAGTTACTTAAGCCTCCTCCGTCTGTTCCTCTGTGGAGAGGGGAGGATAATAGTACCTTCCTCACAGCACAAGGTCGTTATGGAGAATAAGCCAGAACACCATGCCGAGCACCTCGTACCCGGCACATACATCGATGGATGATGGCCACTCTTACGTTTACGTGGGCAGACACTGAGATGGGCTTGGGGGATACAGTGGGCCCTTTCATGTGCTGCCTACAGATACAATCATCATGCAGGGACATAGAAAGTTGCAACAGAGAACTGCAGAGGACAGGATCAAAGTGCTACCAGGGCCCACAGAGGGAAATTTTCCCTGATCAGGGATATCAGGAGTTGCGAGGGGGTGACACAGCTGTGTAGGCATAGAGGATGAGAAGGGCTGGGGCCTCTCACGAAGAGGCAACAGCCTGGGTAAGGCCATGTGTGGAAGGGGACAGGGGAAGGCGAGGGCCCGGGGAGGGAGTAATGCGCATGGGGGTGTGGTGAGCGCTGAGGCTGAACAAACGTAAGGGTGCTCCGAGCCAAGGCGCTGTGGTCAGGAGTATCCTCGGCGGCATGACCAGACTTGCGCTTGGCAAACATCGCCGGCATCCGTCTGAGCAGAGGCCCTGCAGCGCGTGGAGAGAGGCACAGTTAGGAGGCACAGTTCGCCACAGTTAATGAAATGCCGGTAGTTGCCGCAGAGTAGAAATGAGGGGGAGGGTGGGAAGAGAACAGGTTCAAGAGCTATTTGGCATCTGTGGTCCACAGGTGTTAGTGAGGGGTGAAGGGAGAGGGGCAGCAGGTGGTACCGGGCTTGTGTGGCTGGCCGGCCGGAAGTCACAGGGATTGTAAGTAACTTGAAGACGTTTTGGGTTGTGAGGGCTAGGGTCAGAGAGGAGGGTAGGATAGAAACCATGGCTCTGGATAGGGTTGATCGGAGCTGCCTGGTAGATACCTGTGAAGAGATGTCAAGCAGGCAGCTGTACAGAGGGGGCTGGAGTTCAGTGGAGGGCTCTGGGCCGGACGTGGGAATTTGCGAGTCATCTTTATCTGTGAGGCGATGAAACAGCGGGGCCGGATGAGAGCATGAGGGACAGGGTGTAGGCAGAAGTTCTACGCAGGGCTTTGGGTAACAAAAATAGAAAGAGGAGGTCATCAGCACTGTCTCTGCTGAGGCCAACAGAGGTAAAGATTGAAAAACACTCTTCTCTCGTTGGCAAAAGCGAGGCCACCCAGCACCTTCAACAGCAGCTGTCGGGGAGAGTGGTGAAGCCAGAAACCACATTGGAGCATAGGGTCAAGGGTGAGTGGGAAAGGCAAATGTGGACAGTTCTTTCACGAAGGCTGGCTCTGAAGGGCAGAAGCGAAGTAGGACGATAGCTGTAGAGGGTCGAAGGCTCCAGGACCAGTTTCTGTTCTTCTCATTCTTTAGATTGGAGAGAATGGAGTACGTTTAAAAGACAGTGGGAAGGGAGTCACAAGAGGGCACATGCTACGTGGTTACACTTACATGAGGTTCCTAGAGGAGTCAAATTCATAGAGACAGGAAGTAGAATGGTGGTTTCTGGATCCTGGGGTGGGGAGGAGGAATTATTGTTTAATGGGTGTAGAGTTTCAGTTTGGGAAGATGAGGAAGTTGTGTAGATGGAGGGTGGCAACGGTTGTGTAACAGCATGAATTGACTTCATGTCACTGTGCTGTACGCTTAAAAATGGTTAAAATGGATCATTTTATGTTGTATTTTACCACAATAAAAAAAAAGTTTTTAAGTCAGTGAGGAGAAACCAGTTAATAGAGGGAGGAAGTGAATATAGTAAAAAGAGGCGATAATAAGTAAATCATGGGGAGGAGGGAGTTGATCCAAAGCCCAGTTGAGGATCAAGCCCCATGGGACGGAGTCAGAAGGGAAGAAGCCTAGGAAAAGTGTAGCTGGAGGTGGTTTATAGTGGAAGGATGAAAGGGCTTCTTTTTTCTCTGCAAAGGAGGATGTAAAGAAAAGGAGGCTTTTTGTAGGGAGGCTGAGGGGAAGAGGGATTTCTGTAGAGGAAGTTTAAGCAAAGAAAGCAAAGAGGAGAGCAGAGGAAGGGGCCAGCTAGAGGAACAGAGCAGGATTTCCAGGCCATGCTGGGCACTTTGGGGCTGGAGAGTATGACCTCGGAGAGAATAGGTATGATCTCCAGACTGGTAGGCGGCAGCGATCGAGAAGAGAGAGCATGG
Organism: Panthera onca; assembly: GCF_046562875.1. Lineage (NCBI taxonomy): Eukaryota > Metazoa > Chordata > Mammalia > Carnivora > Felidae > Panthera > Panthera onca. The sequence continues at coordinate 80,680,583 of NC_138347.1, read as the reverse complement.
AGGAGCCCTGCAAAGTCTCTTGGATCTGGGAGGCTGCCCTCTTCTTAGGCACCTCTTCCAGATGATTAGTGAAGACGTAAACCCCCATCCTGTAAATATTTTAGTTTAAGGCTATGGTAGGTTTGCCTACGAAGTTCTTCCAGGCTGGGGAGAGAAAGCCTACATCGCGTGCATGGCCAGAATGTGTGCTGATTGGATTTCAACTGGGACGTTCTCTGATCACATACAGGGGCTTATCCTGAGACCATAGCCTGTGCCAGTTGTTCAATACTTGTTTCAGGCCCAGGTTGGTATGAGCACCATTTCAGTGAGGCCATTTCAGTGGGGACACCAAGGCTCGAAGAGTCTCAGTGAGTTGCTCAGGGGAGAGCAGAAAGGAAACGTTAGAGGTGGGATTTGGATCGAGGTTCATTTGCCAATTTTCTGGAAGAGTTTGTGTAGAACTAGTATTCTTCTTTTTCTTTTTTTTTTTTTTTCTTCTTGAATTTTGGTAGGTTTTGCCAATAAAGCCATCTGGACCTATAATTTACCATGTGGGAAGTTTTTTTTAGCTACAAATTCAATTTCTTTAATAGACTTAGGGCTAATCGTGTTACTTGTTCCTTCTTGACTGAGCTTTGGTAGTTTGTGTCTTTCAAGGCATTTGTTCGTTTCTTCTGAGTTATTGAATTTATTGGCCTAAAGTTGTTCATAATATTCCCTCATTATCCTTTTAATGTCTACAGAATCCGGTGTGATGTCTGATGTGATAGGACATCCTTTGTATTGGAATTCACAGGGCGTAAAAGGACTTTGGAGATCAACTAGCCACGAATTCATGCCACAAATTCTCATTGATTACCTGCTCCGTGCCAGCCTCTGTGAAGGGAGCTGGAATTCAGCAGCCCGCAACAGCAGTAAAACAGAGACAGACATGTTCCCTGTGCTTGTGGAGCCCACGATCTTGTGGGGTCATTTCATTTTCCAAACAGGATGACCGAGGCCCAGGAAGAAAAGGTGGTCCGCACAACCCACATAGGGTAATGGCAGACCCGTGCAGGATGAACGAAGGCCTCGTCACAGCTGGGTCAGGCTCTTCCCTGGCTCCCTGCTGGTGCCTTCCCAGTCCACGCCTATCTCTACCATCATCCTGGTTATCCATCTCATTTATTGCCTGGCTCTCCCACCATGGCATATGGGCTCCAAGAGGAGGCGCGTTTGTCTGTTTGGTTCACTCTTAAACCCAAATGCCTGGACCAGTGCCCATTATGTAGTCGGTGTGCAATAAATATTTGTTGAGTATAGTCCAGAGAACCTTCTGCTCCTTCAGTGGACTGCCTCCAAACTTCTCCAAATTCTTTAAAAAAATTTTTTTGAGCTTTGTATTTGCAAATACTTGAAACTTTCAGCAAAGTTGCAATAATATGACCAAAACCAAGATTGCCTGTATAGCCTTTATCCGGACCCTATTACTTTTTCATTTTACCCCATTGCTATATCATCTGCTCTTTTCATTCTTCAGAATAGGTTTTCATTTGAGAGTAAGTTGTATATATTGTAGACATTAATTCCTGAGGACAGAAAGTTTATACCCCTCCCCCCCACTATATCAACTCATTTGTTGAAGCTCTAACCTTCAATGTGATTGTGTTTGGGATGGGGTCCTTCAGAGATAAATATATTTCGATGAGGTCTTGAGTGTGGGTCCCCGTGATATATCTGCCATGTGAGGAAGGTGGCTGTCTACAAGCCAGGATGGGCAGCTCTACCAGGAACCAAATCTGCTGGCGCCTTGACCTTGGACTTCCCCAGCCTCTAGAACCATGAGAAGTAAATGCCTGTCGCTTAAGCCATCCAGTCTATGGTATTGTGTCATAGCAGCCTGAGCTAAGATTTGTTGGTACTGAGAAGTGGGGTGCAGCTATAAGAAAACCTAACAATGTGTAGTGGCTTTAGAACTGGGCAATTGACAGAAGCTGGAGGAGATTTGGAGGGCATGCTTGAACTAAAGATGCTAAGGGACATTCTGGTGAGGACTCGAAAAGAGGAGAGCCAGGGTGCCTGGGTGGCTCAGTTGGTTGAGCATCTGATTGTGGCTCAGGTTCTGATCTCATGGTTCCTGAGTTTGAGACTCACATGAGGCTCACTGCCGTCAGTGAAGAGCCTGCTTCAGATCCTCTGTCTCCTTCGCTCTCTGCCCCTCCCCTGCTTGTGCACATGTGCGCGCGCTCTCTCTCTCTCTCTCTCAAAAATAAACATTAAAAGTTAAAAAAAGATGGGAGCTGGAGAGATAGCTTCTATCTTTCTAGAGAATATGGAAATAATCGTGAACAGAATGCTGGCAGGTTATATGGATGATTAAAGGCCATTCTGGTGAGATCTCAGGTGGAAATGAGGAACATGTTATTGAACACTGGAGAAAAAGTGATCCTTATTATAAAGTGGCAGAGATTTTGACTGAGTACTAATGTTTTGTGGAAGGTAGAACTTTTGAGCAAAGAAGTTGGATATTTATCTAAGGTGATTTCTAAGCAAAATGTTGAAGGAGTAGCTTGGTTTCTCCTGACTGCTTTCAGTGAGATAGGAGTAGACAAAAATGAATTTAAAAAGGAATTGTTTAGCAAAAAGGAAACAGAGCTTAAAGATTTGAAAATTCTTGGCTTATCTATACTGCAAAAAAATGAGAAAGCTTGTTCTGAAGAGGTGGCCTAAGGGGTGGCCCAAGACCACTTGATAAAGAGATCAGCAAGGGTGTGAACCACAGAGCTAATCAGCCACCTCAGCAGAAACACTGCCAGCTTGAGCTGAAGGAAACGGATACAGGACGAAGTGGAGGAAGGCTCCTGGGCTTCTTAGATACTACAGGACCAGACCACAGAGCTCTTTGGCTGCAAACTGTCATTGTGCCTTACAGCAGGAAAAGCATGATCCCAAATGTGATTCAGAAATCATCAGGGCTGCGTCCTTGGTTTCAAAGGTGGGAGGGGGGCATTGCTGTGGTTTTATTAGGCCAGATGACAGCTACTCAGAGCCTTGGGGGTATGACTCCTGACTGGCCCCAGTGGGTCCATGAGGCATGACATTGAACCAAAGAGGATTTTTTAAAATGTTTATTTAATTATTTTTGAGAGAGAGAGCAGGGAGGGGCAGAGAGAGTGGGGGAGACAGAATCCCAAGCAGGCTCTGCACTGTGAGCACAGAGCCCAATGCGGGACTCAAACCCATGAACTGTGAGATCATGACCTGAGCTGAAACCAAGATTCGGACACTTAACCCACTGAACCACCCAGGCCCAGCCCCAAAGATGATTCTTCTCAAACCTCTGCATCTAGTGGTATTTACTTTGCTAGGTTTTGGCCTTCCTTGGGACCTGTTACCTCTTTCTTCCTTCCTTCGGATTTCCCCCTTTGGGAATGGGAATGTCCATCCTATGCCGTCCCACCATTGTATTTTGGAAGGACATAACTTTTCTGGTTTCATGGGTTCACAGCTGGAAAAGAGTTTTGCTTCAGGATGAACTACCTCACCCTTACGTGATTTAGATATTTACATGAGACGTAGGACTTTAGACTTTAGAGTTGATGTTGGAGTGAGTTGAGGCATCTGGTGATGTTGGGTGGAATTAATGTATTTTGCATGTTGGAAGGATGTGATTTTGGAGGATCCAGGGACAGAATGTTATGAACTGAATGTGTCTCTCCTGAATTCATATGTCGAAGCCCTGACTTCCAGTGCAATGGTGTTTGGCAGTGGGGCTTTTGGGAGATGACTGGATGTAGATGAAGTCTTGAGGGTAGGGTCTCTATGATGGGATTAGTGGCCTTATAAGAACAAAGAGAGGGAGGGAGGGAGGGAGAGAGAGAGAGAGAGAGAGAGAGAGAGAGAGAGAGACAGACCAGAGCTCATTTTCATTCCACCAGGTGAGGACACGGAGAAAAGCAGCCATTTGCAAGCCACAAGGTGGGTTCTCACTGCGAAACCAAATGTGCTGGTACCTCAGTCTTGGGCTACCCATCCTCCAGAACTGTGAGAAATAAATGTCTGCTGTTCAAGGCATCCAGTTTCTGGTATTTTGTTATAGTAGCCTGAGCAGACTAAGTTAATACACACTTCAGTCTATATTTCCTAAGAATGAGAATATTGTCTTACTCAACCAAAGTACAGTTATGAACTTCATACATTTACACTGGTAACATACTTTAATCTGTCTGCATTCCAGACAGATCTGTTTCCTAATTGACCTAATAATGTCTTTTATGGCATTTTTTTTTTCTTTTAGTACAAGAGCCAGTCCAGGATCGGGATACACATACACATAACATTTATTCTTTTTCCTTTATGGTCTGTGGATGAACACTTGAATATTGTGCCACTGTCTCGCTCCTCATCAAAATTTCCTCCTATATTTCGCATTCATGACTCACTTTTGCCTGAACCAGTCTTTACTGTGATGGTTGCAAAATGGTACTTTCTAACTATAGCTCTCCCTGCCCCGCATCACTGGGTTGGCACTCAGAATTCTACTGTAAGTGTAACCCTCACTTCTCCTCCTCCCATTTATTTCCTCCCTCCCGCCTCTCCTTTCTTTCTCTATGTTTTATTGGTAAGAACTCATGGATTCCATATTTTTTTTTCAATGGTTTGTAATTCATCGGTGTTCCGAATTACTTTGGCATTCACATGGTTTCAGATTTGGCCAGTGGGAGTTCCTTCAAGCTAGCTCTTGTTTCCCCATGACATACATGCTCTTATCATTTTTCTTATCACTCTGTATCTTCTGGCATAACAAGATATTCCAGTTCATTCTAGACTTATCTGTTGCATTTTAAATGTTTGATCATTATTCGTTTTATCCTGAATATATGCATACACGGTGTTCTGGATTAGAGACAGATTTCTTATTTAAATACTTCATAGTACATAATGAATGCATTGATCCATCTTTGCCCAAGCTCCTACTTTTGGGGCAGTGCAGCGAGAGCCAGATCAATTTTCTTGCGTGACTGGCCAGATACCCCATAGGCAAAGGACAAAAAATAAATGATCCCCTCATACCCCACTTATAAAAGGCAGGAAGTGGTTGTCATCTACCCTTCCAGAAAGGGGCTTTTTTTTTTCCTTAGAGACAGAGCGAGCAGGGAAGAGGGACAGAGGGAGAGAGAGAGACTCTTACGCAGGCTCCACGCCCAATGCAGAGCCCGACTTGAAGCTCAGTCTCATGACCCTGAGATCATGACCTGAGCTGAAATCAAGATTTGGCCACTTAACTGACTGAGCCACCCAGGCGCCCCATACTTATGGTTCTTTTGATGACTTCCTGGGATGCCTGGTAGAATTCAGGCCCCTCTGACTTGGTGGCTTTCCATTTGAGGTGCCCTGGGCACCTCCTGTCCAGGTCCAGTTTACCATGGTCAAGACTTCATTTCTCATATCTACTCAAGACGCTGACCACCCTTTGTTTGTCTCCCTGTAGCACTAACCCCCTTTGTGACTCTGGCAAATTCGCATATCAGCTAGAACACACTCTTTCTTTTGTTATCCCTTATTATTTTGAATGAAGGTTGTCTAGTGCAGTGGGAAAAGATCAGACAGGCCTTGATTTGCATCCAAGCTCCATCCGTTCCTGGCTGTGTGATCTTGGGCTAGTTATGGAACCTAAGAGCTTCCTTTTCATACTCTGTTTGGGGCTGGGAAATACTGTGAGGGATAAATAAGAAGACATTGACTTTAATTGCTGTGTGAGTTTAACAAAACGACTAAGTCTAGACTCTGTAGTTAAGATATCAGTATCCACACACACACACACACACACACACACACACACACAGAGTATATTAGTTTCCTAGGCCTGCCATAACAAAGTACCAGGTAACAAGCCACCAGGTAGGGTGGCTTAAACTACGGAGATTTGTTTTTTCACAATTCTGGAGGCCAGAGCTACAAGATCAAGGTGCCATCAAGGTTGGTTTCTGATAAAGGCTCTCTTCCTGGTCTGTGGATGGCCACCGTCTCTCTATGTCTTCATGTGGTCTTTCCCCTATGTGCATGTGGAGAGAAAGAGATCTTTGGCATCTTTTCCTTTTCTTGTAAGAATATCAATCTTCTCAGATTAGGGATCTATCCTTGTGACCTCATTTAACCTTAATTACTGCCCTGAAGGCCCTATCTCCAATATAGTCCAGTTGGGGGTCAGGGTTTCAACATACAAAGTTCAGTCCATAACTGAGGGAAGAAAGATTTGGGAAGAATAAAAACCATTCAGGTAAGATCTGCAGAATGCAATGATTGGGGTTATTATTTTATTCTTCCATATATAGATATATGTGTATATTCTTGTCTTTTCTAACTTTCCGCAGTGACCATTTCTTACTCTGTGACTGGAGAGAGTATTTTAAACAGGTTTCCATCTCCCTGGTGTAACCTTTTCCTGGCAGGTGTTCCTTGGGGCTCCGTTGCTATGGCAGTGACTTATTTTCCTCATCATGAGGCTCCTGGGATCCCTTGAACTCAGGTCAGACTCTGCACGAGGTTAAGTACAGGAGCATTTGGAAACACTTTGATTCTCTCCCGTGTGCCTTCTGCTGCAAATGAAAACATGACAGATTGAGATGCTGTCCAGGCATGGCTGGTCATGCAGGGCCTTACAGGGTGATAATGTCCTATAAATAAGCTACCTTAGCCTGGAGAGGGGCAGCTGCCCTCCTAAGACCACAGAGTGGGTTAGACATGAAGCATTGCCCCACTTGCCCAAGCAGTTTTGAGGCTCTCTTGTCTTTGAGGACATCTTTAAATCTCACAGCAGAATTAATGTGGTAAGTACAGAGCCCGGTCCATGTAAGGTTGAGGAGTGCTTTGCTAGTTTCTTTCCTCTCCCCACACAGGTCCTGGCTGTGTTCACTTTCTGTTCCTCCTCTGGATAAACTAGCACTTACTGTCCTGCTTTGTCATTTGCCTCATCAAGTGGCTTGGGTGAATGGCCATTTCCCCACCATGTGTGGTGAGAACTGAGGGTGGCCCGGCCCCTGTTGGTGTGCTCACTTATTTAAGGGCCTCGTGGTTTATGAATATAGCCTTGTGGGGGGAAAAACAGACACTCAGGGAGGAGCCAGCCTCTAGACTCTGGTTCTGGCTCTGTCCCAAGCTCACTTGGTAGCCTTGGACAAGTCTCTTTTCTCTACGGAACTCAGTTTACTCCTCTGAAAATGACAGATTTGGATCTCGTCCCTCGAGGATCTTCCCGCTGTGACTTGCTACAACTCACACAAGAAGCAACGTTCCCATTGACATGTCTATGTCCCTCATCAAATGCTTTCTTTGACATCTCCTCCCAAGACCCATGGGTGACCCACCCCTGCCCTCTTTGTGGGAGGCAGTGCAGTATGTAGGTCAGAAGTATGGGCTCTGGAGCCAGACAAAAGGGCTCTAGTTCAGACCCCTTGCTTACTAGCAAGATGGCTTGGGTGAGTTTCTTAGCATCTCTGTGTCTATTTCCTTATTTATAAAATGAGCATATTAATAATTACCTCCTGGGGTTCTTGCGAAGATGAACTGAGATACTGTATGGAAAGTACCTGGCTTGTAGTAAACATCATTAAAGGGCATCTGCTGCTATCGTTGTTGTTCTCCTTTATCGTAAAGGAGAAGACTTTTGAGCAGCTCGCTTGGGATTTCTGAGGACAGTGAAGCCACAGATGGTGGCAAAGTCTTAGGGTGCCAGAACTTGGCTCCACCTGCATCCTGCTTTGTGTACTAAGAAGATTACTGGAGAGGGGCTGGAGACATCTTAAAAATTCCAGTTCTCTCTAATCCTCCTGAGTACCCATACATCACCTGGTGTCAGTACTCTGCATAGAAAGAAGCATGGCTCAGGAAAAGACTTATGCTCTCAATATACCTGCTGCTTTGAGGTGGAGAAGGATGGGAATAGGGAGTGAAGCAGTAGAATTCTGAAGACAAGTATAAAACAGCGGGAGGTTGGCCGCTGCTCCCTGGGCCTTCCTGCCACCAGCTTGTTGGGACACCTGCTCTGCCTTTGGACCACAGCACTGAATATCTGTGCCGGGACTTAACAATGTTCCTCACAGACCGAGGACCGCCCTTAAGTCAGAAGATGTGGGTTCGGTTCCTAGTTCCTGTGGTCCTCAGCTGTGGAACTCAAGGCCAGTTGTCTCATCCTTGAACTTCACATCCCTGCCTCGCCCCCAGTGGCACATGCCCATTGCTTTTCTTTCCATGTTACCATTTTAGGAAATGACCCGAGGTCTGGAAGTCACCCTTAGCCCCCTTTCCTTCACTTTCAACATCCAACGAGTCTGCAGGTCTATAGCTGACAGTTGTAACTCTTTGTCGTCATTCCTTCTCCATCATTTCTTAGGCCTCAGCAGCAGCTTCTGCCTGGTCTCCTTTCTCTGAAACTCTAGAGACTCCAGGACACTAGTCTGTTGAGATCCTTCTCACTTAAAAGACTTCACGGGTCCCATAATCTACTGAAGAAACCCTAAGTTCCCTGGCATGGTCCCTGCTTACGTTTTTCTAGTACCTTCCAGCTCTCCCTTTGTATCCTAGCTGCACTGGACAACCTGCAATTCCCAGACAAGCTCCTCACTGTACTAAGTAGAACTAAGTTTGTTTATAAGTGCCAGGAACACTCTTCCCACCCCTCAACACTAGGTTAACAAGATAAAAATGTATTTCTGTCTCATGTAAAAGAAGTCCAAGGGTAGACATTTCAGGGCTGTTATGATGTTCCAGTGTGTCAGGAACCCAGGCTCCTGCTACCTTGTGTATTTGCCCTTCAGTCCTGGGGCTTCAACTCCACAGTCCAAGATGACTGCTGAAGCTCCAGCCATCACATCTACTTTGGGCCAGCAGGAAAGAGGAATGAACAAGGAAAGGCATGACTTTGCCTCTAAGGACACTTCTGCAAGTCACACTTGCTCCCACACCCTCGGCCAGAATTTTATCACGTGGCCATGCTTAGCTGTAAGAGAAGCTGGGACATTTTTATTTCAGGTAGTCTTTATTTTAGATAGCCCTGTATTGAGGCAAGCAGAAATGTTTGTTTCCAAGGAAGAAAGAAGGGATGAATATTGGGTGATGCCCAGCAGTCTCTTTCACATAATCTCACATTTGGGGATTTGCACACATTGCTTTTTCTGTCTGGGACACCTTCCCTCTCCCTACACCCCCCTTCCCTGGCTTGGCCTGCTATTATTTGTCCCTTAACCACTCACTCACCTCATGGCCATACTCACCCTGGCCCCCTGTGACTGTCTGGGGACTCCTTGACACCCAGTGCAACTACATAATCCCCACCACTAATATTTCTTGTCTCAAAGATATGCTGAGGAAGTGGGGTTATATTCTTCAGGCTTCCAGGGCCTTCCTACCTTTGGGGGAGGTTTGGGGGCGACGAGATGGCTGAATGACCTCCGAGGCCAATGACAAGTTGGTGTTCCCTGGGTTGTACACAGACCACCCACCTTCACATAGTTGCTCTTGAGACATTGCAGTGACACTGATTAGGTCTCCCCCTCGTGATGGTGAGTGGTCGAGGTGGGGAGGGATTATTGTGATTCTGGCTTTTATTGTCAAACAATTCTTGATTTGATTTCCGCCATTTGTTCGTCTCAGTTTCCACCTGGGCAACATGTGCCTTTTAGGGCGAGTGTTGACAGCTGATCTCATATGGCATTGAAATTTAAGTGCTGCACCGAAACTTAGAAGCCTCACGGGCCCTGGGGCCTCAGGTGGTACTTGTGACCTGTCAGTTACTACCACAAGCAGAATGTTTACATGTTGACATCCAGGTGACAGTTTGCTGCTTCTTCTTGCAGTTGGTCACCACTGAAGGGCGCTTCCTCAAAGACAGTTTGTACAACGAGGGAATCCTAATTGTGTGGGACCCATCTGTTTACCATTCAGATATCCCAAAGGTAAGTGGGTATCCATGGGAGGTAGGGATGAGTCTTCTGTTTGCCTGTAGATGTCCCTGAGTTCCTGGGTTTGAGAGTCATCTGGGCCATCCCTGAGGACTGGCTCTTTCAGTTTGAGGACAACACACTTCATCCGGAATAGCAGCGCGGAAGTATTCCCGTCCTATACCAGTGCCCTCCACGCCCTGCCCCATGGTGCTGTGTTTTCATCTCTTAATTATGGTATGGATCAGGAGTAACAGGGCCCGAATTTCTCACTGGAGTGGGGTTGTGTTCATCTAATTCAAAAAATTTTTAATTTTTTTAATGTTTTTTATTTATTTTTGAGACAGAGAGAGACAGAGCATGAGCAGGGGAGGGGCAGAGAGAGAGGGAGACACAGAATCCGAAGCAGGCAGGCTCTGAGCTGAGCCGAAGTCGGATGCCCAACTGACTGAGCCACCCAGGCGCCCCTAATTCAGTTATTTCTGACGCAGATCAGCAGGAATAGACAATGGTTACTCTTACTCCTATGACAGAATCACCATGCTTGACCTACTTCCGGTCTCCAGAATTCTTCCATTTCACTCTCGTAACAACACAGGGAAGTAGGTAGAAGCGTGGTTATTTCCCTTTTGCAGGTGAGGAGACTGGACTGTGGAGAGGGGAAGTCGCCTGTCCCAGGGCTTGGTTTACTAAGCAGGGGGCACTCTTTCAGAAAGGCGACAGAAGTCTCGGGCCTGCCGGCTCCTCAGCCTCTCCAGATTGGCGCTCTCGCTGTTTGTCCTGCACGTCGGTTGGCCTCTCCCTGATGTGGCTTCAGTGCCACAGGAGAATGGCTTTAGGGCGGAAGGACGGGGTGCTTGGGGACCCTCTGGGGACACTTGATTCTGGAGTCAGACCCGGCAGTAGCCGACAGGCTCTGGTGACCCCTGGTACCCTCACCACCTCAGCCCCCGCAGTTTGGCACTGATCTCTCTGAAAACAGAAGTTGGCCAGGGTCAGGACAGGGACTTTGAACCCCCAGATGTGGCAAGCTGTGCCCCAGTTTTCGCCCCCTTAGAGGTGGGGTTAGACGGTGCCAAGGGCCCCTTTGAGCTCTGGAAGCTTTCCCAGAGATTATGATCCTGAAGTCTGAGGCTGTTCCAGGGTCACCAGGCTCAGAATCCCCTGTGAGCATAGGCTATGTGCTGGGTCCCCTGTGCTATCAAGTGAGTGCTGTGATGTGGAGGAGTCTGGAATCTGCTCCGAGCCGAGGCACATCCCTCTCCTTGAGAAGACCATTTCCTTCTCTTTCAGTGGTACCAGAGCCCTGACTACAGCTTCTTTGAGAACTACAAGAGTTATCGCAAGCTTCATCCCGATCAGCCCTTTTACATCCTCAGGCCCCAGATGCCTTGGGAGCTGTGGGACATCATTCAAGAAGTCTCTCCAGAGGAGATTCAGCCCAACCCCCCGTCCTCTGGGATGCTTGGTGAGTCCGCATCTGGGGAAGGACCTCTCGTGTTTGTTTCTAGAAGCGGTTAGCGCTCTTCTGGGACCTCATTCGTTCATTCGTTTCTTTGCTCACCAAACAACTGCTAGGTTTTTGTTGTGTTTGTATACTGTGCCAAGTTCTAGCTAAGATCCAGAGATCGGAAGATAGAATCCTTCTCCATTAGGGTCTTTGGTGGTGGAGTTCAGTCAGGCGTCCAAGGCCAGGAGGGAGCAGCTGCCCGGTTGTGCCAGGAGGGAGCTTTGTGGAGGGGTGGCGTCAGCCCAGGCCTGGGCAAGGGGCAGATTTGGTGGTGGGGGCTGGGCAGGAAAGCAGAAGAGCAGGGCTGGGATTTGGAAGATGAGGCGAGGAAGACACTTGCCTCAGGTGTACAGTTTAAGGGAGCACCAAAAAATTTCAGTAACAAATAACATCAATACAGACTCTCTTCAAAACCACAACGAATGCAAGATTTGGTGCTGAGTGAAATATCAAACATTTTAAATAAAAACAGGATCACTAATAATGTTCTGCTGAGCCATATTGGCATCCGAGGAAAAATCAAGACTCAGTAATACTTTATTCTGGATTTCAAAAATTTGTTTAATCCAGTGAGTGCCCCAGTTATGTTCCTGATAGAGGAATGAGCTGTGCAGCTTTATTGGTTTAGGGGTCATGAATGGAGCTGAGGGAGCTGGTGAGGGTGGGCTGAGGTCTGAGTCCAGACGGTCCTGAATGCTGGCTTCATACTTTCTTCTCGGATGCATGGAAGGGAAACTCTCCTCTGAGCCCCCGCAGGGGACCCCTTTCCCTGGGGATGGATGGACAGAAAGATGGATGGATGGTTGGATGGCTGGCCCCTGCCACCCCCATTGCATGATTTGCCTGCTCTCCTTCTGGAATGCAAACCACCTTAGGGTGGGGACTGAGTTTGATGCATTCTTCTGGGTCTGGCATAGCATAGCCCTGTGGAAACTGTACCCTAAGTTAATGAACAAGTCAGTGTTGAATGTCAGAGGCACTCCTTATAGAAAGGGATGGGGGCCATTTCAGTATCACACCTTCTTCATACTTTTTTCTTCAACATTTAGATGTGTGCATTTGGGGCTCTTCCAGGAGCCCTTTGGAACAGGAATGGTTGGAAAAGCACTTTCCCATCACCACTGCCCTGCCTTTGCCCACGCGGTCCCCTGTACCACCAATCCCCCTTCGTGCCCATCCCTAGTGGCCCCTGCCGGGCCCCACACCTGTGCTTCCAGGAAGTTTGTGGAAGACCTCTCCCATAGGAAGTGCTTCCTCCCGTAATTTCTAGAAGCACTTCCGTTGTGCCTTCATCAGTTCGTTGCAGAGCTGTCTTTTTTCCCCGCATTAGACCAGAGGTAGCGAGAGAGGGCTTTCCCCATAGCTGATTCCTCTGGAACAAAGTTGCTGCTAAGCAGTTTACAGTTTTGCTATCAGTGAGAACTGCTTCATCGCAAACGCTCCCCATACTTATGGCTGACAGAGGGGTCTGAGAGCCACCAACTTATTGTATCCTAGCAACAGCCTGTGTGGTAGGAGGAGTGGGCGGATCACCCCTTGGGGCAGATGGTGAGGGACGTGTCCTGCAGGCGATGCCTGAGCCAGGTGGGGACAGGAGGGTGGTAGCAGGAGTCTCCAGCCTCTTGTTGGCACAGTGTTCTGGGAGCACCGGCCTGGCCACACCGCTTTGGCTGCATCTCCTGCCCAAAGGAGCAGAGCCCAGCGATACAGACCGTGTGTGCTCCTGTTCCCACTGCCCTCCTCCCGGCCTGGGGGAAGGTCCGTCTCCCTAAGCACTGTAAGAAGCAACTTCTCCCAATCAGCACCATCCACCAGGCTCCTGTGGGATGTAAAAGTGCTAGAAAGTACTATCTACGTGTGATGGTCCCGTCACCTCAGTCCTCTTGTCCTCTCTCTGCATATAGCTCATTCGCCCCGATAAGTTCGGTGACCGGTGGAGCGCTTCAGTCCTCTAGTGCTTGGGGGGGGACCTGTCACGTACCAGCCTCTGACCTAGGTGCCAGGGATACAAAGGCACACAGGACACAACATCCCGAGGAACAGCTTGCGGGATTGGCCTACTGGCAGAGCTCAGGTTGGGAATCACAGCAATAAACAGAAACCCCGGATAGACATCTCCCCAGATTTGGGTCCCTGAGCTGCCCGGCTCATGGCGCACGAGCTCAGGATGCTGGGGTGGGTCGCTGGGCAGGACTTACCTCCGCTCCCCTTTGCAGGCATCATCATCATGATGACGCTGTGTGACCAGGTGGATATTTATGAGTTCCTCCCGTCCAAGCGCAAGACTGACGTGTGTTACTACTACCAGAAGTTCTTTGACAGCGCCTGCACGATGGGCGCCTACCACCCCCTACTCTTTGAGAAGAATCTGGTGAAACACCTCAACCAGGGCACAGATGAGGACATTTACCTGCTTGGGAAAGCTACGCTGCCTGGCTTCCGGAGAATTCGCTGCTGAGCGTGGGCTTCCTGGTCAGGTCCCCTCACCCTTCTCCACCGAGCGTGGGTGGATCACATTCCCGAACAATCACAGCCTGCACCGTGGGCCTTCTGTCAGCAAGAGCCTCGGGCTGCAGGAGTCCCAAGAGCAAGCATCCAGGTCCAGCCTGCCCCGTAGCTGTAGAGGTGTGTGTGTGACCCCCAAAGACTCCTGCCACACACATGTGCACACACACCTAGCATTCTTCCCACACACAGGCAAATGCGGGATCCACCTTTCTCCCCAGGGCTGCCAAAGCTGGGCTGTTTTCCCCACGGGAGTGGCGTTATTCTCACAAACCAGCACTCTCTGTTGCTTGAAATCTGCTCCTAGATACTGATTTCGTGTTTTAAAGAAATTCTCCTAAATGATGATTTGCCCCGGTATAAATAAGGTGGCTCTGGGGACCAGTAGGTGGTAGGGAGTGTAGGACACATCCTCGATTCCTCTAGAACAAAGCTGCTGCCAAGCTCCATGCCCTCGGGAGAGGTGGCATTCCTGTCGCTCTAGCTGGTTTGGCGGGTCCTTAACCTGGGTGCTTGTGGGCAAAGGGTCTTGCCGAACGCACATCCTCTCCACAGGGCGATGAGAGGCACAGAAGGGCACAGGCTCCATCCTCCAGCTGCTTGCGAGCTCGGGAGGGGTCACACACTTGCTCTGTCTGCTGGTCGGAGAGGGCTTCTCTGAGCTGGGCTGTGGAGATTTTAGAGGAAGAGGAGAAACAGGCCAAGCAGACGCTTGACTCATTTGAGTTGCGTTTTCCTTTCTGCCTTTATTGCCCACATTTATTCTCTAAGGTCTGCCTGAACTTAGGGGCTCAGATGATTTTTTTGAGGAACCCCCTCCCCCCAACCTGTCTGAGGCAGGGAGTGCAGCCCCCTGGCAGACACCGGGCAAGCCAGATGCCAAAAACCTGATTTGTCCATGCTCAGCCTGGCCTGACCCTACCCTGCAGTGGGATTTGCACACCGCGCGCCCACTGCTGACTGCCCTCTTGTTTTCCCCTTTAAAGCAGTGGGGTTTTTTTTTTCTCTCTCTCTCTCAAATTATTTTTCAACATTTTCTGCTTTACAACAGTATCCCGATCTGATGATTTCTTTGACCTTCCCGGGCCTTTTGCGGGACGTCTCTCAGGGAGTGGGGATGTGGTTCCCTAGCATTTAAAGTTGCTCTCGGAAGTCAGAACCTTAGAGATCACAACCGATTCTCACAAGGTATATCAGACGGCCATGCCCTCTGGCCCTCCAGCAACGGTGCAGCATCAGAGTCTCCAGACAGAGGCCCTCACACCCTGGCCTGCCAACAGGCTTCCTGGGTAGTTGTGCTACCCCGTTCCCTGGTGGAGAAGCATACTGGGCTAGGCCAGCCCTGCCCTGTGGAGAAGGCAGAGTGCTCGCTCAGGGTTACAAAGTAATGCTATAGAGCCAGGGTTCCTAGACCCAGGCGTTTGGACTCCTGGCCTTATGTGCTCAACGGCCCCTCAAGCTTGAGCTCTAGAACAGCTGTCTGGGAGCTGGAGCTGGCTCACTTGCTGCCAAACCCTTGGTTTATAGAAGAGTAGAAGGAACCCAGAGGAAGAAGCCCCGGGTTTTCAAATTGATGCTCCCCCCGTCCCGTTTACCAGCCATGCCACCATTGGTGAATTCTCTCCGAGACTCTTTTTCCACGTCTCTAAAATGGGGGGGTGATGAGCCTACCTCACAGGGCTGTTATAAGGGTTACATGAAACACCTATCCTGGTTCTGTCCTAGCAGGTTCCCTGCGCATGGTGGCTTCCATCCTCCCTCCCTCCCTCCCTTCCTTCCTTCCTTCCTTTTCTAAGGACCTGCTGTGTGCTCACACCTGGGCAAGACCTTGCTTTGAGGGAGGCCGGAGAGGGGGTCCTATCATCAGGGAATTAACTCTCCTATTGGGACACCTGCCTGGAGTGCCCAGGAAACCATCTGAGGCAGTGGAACGTGCAGAGGGTGTCCACCCCATCCCCCTCCCCCGCCTCCTTCTCCTCCTCCCCCTCCTCCTCCTCTTCCTCCCTGCTTGCAGTTCTGACCTCTCTGCTTGGGGATAGGCAGCGCACTTGGGCCGCTTCTTGCTGTGTGGGGAGTCTTTCCCCTCTCCGGGCCCCCAGGCCCCGGGCCCATAAAACATTGCTTTATGTTCTGATTTGACGTGCTTGCTGCAATCTCTGAATCACAAACAGTGAGAGGCAGGTGGCATTCCATCAGCAGGAGGTTGGTGTTGGTGTGGACAATGAGACTACACTGGGTAGATGCTAGCTTTAATTGTTATTATTCATCTAAGGGATCAAATTAATTTAATTCTGTGTTGTCTATGGAAACTAGTAAACTGCAGATAAGATAGGGGTATTATTGTTGGTCTGGTGAGATGTTTAATGTTTGCGACAGATAATTTAGAAATGGTGACTGCACGCTGCGTTTGGAAAGTCCCCGTCTTGAGGGGGTCGTGTCTTCGTCAGTAGCCATCGCTCCATCCTATATCATGAGGTCCCCTGGCTCTTCAGTCGCAGAAACTGTTCACGTTGGTCTGGAGACCTCGATCTCAGAAGTGTCTGCACCGTGCCTGATCCGATCATGAATTATCCAAAGATGATGTAAAATTTTAAAATAAACGTGTTTTTCAAAAAGTTTATCCCTCTCTCCTTACTTGCTAAGGGAAAGAACTGCTGGTGGTCAACTTTTATCTCCAAGGAGGACACAGCTGGAGTCCCGGAGCCCTGAATCCTTTCCCACTAGCTCCTCTCCACTCCCCCGGGAAGAAGGATGCTCACCTACGTAGCAAACAGCATCTTTGAGATATTGACCGATTGTTGTTGTTGTTGTTGTTTTCCTTTTGCTCTTGCTTGGGTTCATGTGACTAAGTTGTTTGTCCAGCACCTCAGGGAAAGGATGCTGTAGGACAAGGAAGCAGGATGGAAGGAAGGTCTTTACCTTGATTTCCAAAATCCTAAAACCCTTAAGGGACTGAGGTCCCAAGAGGATAGCCAAAATGTTTGGACAGAAAATCTCAGAAGCAGGAATAAGGAGAGAGGAGAATTCCTTTTCTCTGTGAACTGTGCCCCTCCCGTTAGGGATTGGATATGTCCCCCTAAACCACACGACACTATACTGTAGTCTATTAAGGGTGCAGCAGCACTGTGTCTGCAAAAACTGTTTGATCAAAAAATATTTTATTGTGGGACACCTGGGTGGCTCAGTCAGTTGAGCGTACCACTTT
Source organism: Panthera onca (assembly GCF_046562875.1). NCBI lineage: Eukaryota > Metazoa > Chordata > Mammalia > Carnivora > Felidae > Panthera > Panthera onca. The sequence goes on along the minus strand of NC_138347.1, from coordinate 80,663,464 downwards.
GGCTCAGCTCATGATCTCTAGGTTCCTGAGTTCGAGCCCCATATTAGGCTCCCTGCTGTCAGCGCAGAGCCCCCATTGGACCCTCTGTCTCCCTTCCTCTGCCACCGCCCCCCCCCCCCCACTGCTTGCACTCTATCAAAAATAAATATTAAAAAATATATGTTATTGTTAAAAAATGCGAGGCATCCTCTGACCTTTCAGGGAGTCCTAAGTGGAGGGTCTTGCCTAAGTGTTGCTGGCTTCTGCCTGCTCGGGGTGCTGGTGGCTAAAGGCTGGGGTGGCTGTGCCTGTTTCTGAAAATACGACAGCTGCGAAGTTTGCCACACCGATCGACTCTTCCTTTCACAGACGATTCCTCTGTAGCACGCGATCCTGTTTGACACCTTTTACCCACAGTAGAACTTCTTTCAAATTTGGGGTCTGCTGCTTTATCACCGAAGCGTATGAGGTTGTCAATCCTTTGTTGTCATTTCGACAGTCTTCACAGCGTCTTCACCGGGAGTAGAGTCCATCTCAAGAAACCACTTTCTTTGCTCGTGCATGAGAAGCAACTCTTCATCCATTCAAGTGTTATCATGAGATTGCAGCAGTTCAAATGTAATAATAGTGAACAAGTTTGAAATATTGCGAGAATTGCCAAAATGTGACGCAGAAACAGGAATTGAGCAAATGCTGTTGGAAAAATAGCACCAACAGACTTGCTTGACGCAGGGTTGCCACAGACCTTCAAAAAAAAAAATTGTTTTTTAATGCAGTATCCACGCAGTGCAGTAAAGCAAAGAACAACAAAACAAGCGATGCCCGTATGTACTTCGGACCCCAGCACCCAATGCCTTCGTGTTGTACGTTCCCTGGAACTCCGATGTAATGCCATATCAACAAAGATTGGGTTTCTGTCTGGATCCCAGTAGAAAGGGAGCTCAAAATAGAAGTGACAGAAAAATAGATTTCAGTCAGTTTGGGAATGGAGATTTGTGCTTGCCGCATTTTACAGTGGCCCTCATTCTCTGTAAGGTCCTCTTAGCTGGTGAGCTGGGAGGGTGGGGACCCGCTATCTGGGCCTGGAAGGGAACTTCTGCAATACCTCAGGCTGCCTCCCCCATCCCCCACACCTATTCCTAGCTCCCAGGCCTCCTGTGTGGCCTTGGTTTCCTCTTCTCTTGTGACCCTCGGGGCAGCCTTCCTGGCTGTGATGTGATGTGACAGGGAGTGCACTAATGCTCCAGGGTCACTTTCCACTTTTTCAACCCATAAAATTCATCCCTGTGAGCTGGGATCATGGCATCAGCTGCAAGAGAGAGGAAAAGACCTTCCTGGCGCCTACAAAATCCCACCACCTCATGCATTTATGCCACCATCCAGTCCCTCCTCAGGATTGACTAGGAAACAAGCTGATAATGGGAAGAGGAATTCTGTTCAGCCCAGTGAGTCCCCAGGAAACACCTACTGTGAGTGGCACTGGGAGACAGTGATGAATAGTCACAGCGCCTGTCCTCCAAGAATTTGGGGCCTGGGAGAATGGGCCGGCCCCGCCTGTGAGCAGTGTCATGGTCACGTGAGAGACGAGTGGTGCCATTTCCTGGAGAACTAAAGCTAGGTAGTACACTTATGTTGTTCTGCACGCATTTGTAACGGCATAGAAGGAAAACACCATGCAAACGCCAAGTATGGGGAAGTAGGATCATACAAGGAAAAGTACAATAATGGAGTTATGAAAAATAAGATTGATTTTGACAGGAATTGGGGTAGTCTTTATTTCTAAAAAAGTGTTAAAGTTTATTTATTTTGAGAGAGGTGGGGGGATGGACAGAGAGAGAGAGAGAGAGAGAGAGAGAGAATCCCAAACAGGCTCTGTGCTATCAGCACAGAACCTGATTCAAGGCTTGAACTCACGAACTGTGAGATCATGACCCAAGCCAAAACCAAGAGTTGGACGTTTAACCAGCTAAGCCACCCAGGCATCCCGGATTTAGGTAGTCTTAATGGGTGACAGTCTTAAGGGATGGACAAGATTCTCTTTTTACTTTAAATGCTTTTTCTGAGTATAAAAGTAGTACAGGGGTGCCTGGGTGGCTTAGTCAGTTAAGCGTCTGAATCTTGATTTTGGCTCAGGTCATGATCTCGCAGTTCGTGGGTTCGAGCCCCACGTCGGGCTCTGTGCTGACAGTTCAGAGTCTGGAGCCTGCTTCGGATTCTGTGTCTCCCTCTCTCTGTGCCCCTCCCCGCTCATACTCTGTATCTCTCTCTCTCTCTCTCTCTCTCTCAAAAATAAATAATAAAGATTAAAAATTAAAAAAAAAATAAATAAAAGTACATATTTCCTGTCAAAAGCACAAAACCATAAAGGGAAAAAGTCATCTGCATTCTTTCATCCAAAGATAATCCCTGCTAGTAGTTCCCTGTTGTGTTTTAAAATACTATATATAGGGGCGCCTGGGTGGCTCAGTCAGTTAAGCGTCTGACTTCAGCTCAGGTCACGATCTCGCGGTCCGCGAGTTCGAGCCCCGCGTTGGGCTCTGGGCTGATGGCTCAGAGCCTGGAGCTTGCTTCCGATTCTGTGTCTCCCTCTCTCTCTGCCCCTCCCTCGTTCATCCTGTCTCTCTCTGTCTCAAAAATAAATAAACGTTAAAAAAAAAATTAAAAAAAATACTATATATACACACATACAAAATACCACACACACACACACACCCCCCTCACTTTTTTTTTTAATTTAAAAAGACATCATAAAAGTGTCTCCAAATCAGTAAGGATCCCTTTGTAATTATGCCTTGTAATGGTTGCATGATATGCTATTATAAAAATGTGTTATAATTTATACAATTTTCTTTAGAATTGGACATGTAGTTTCTTTGCACTTGTTTCCCCCCTGAATACCTGCACATATAAGCATATGTCATCATCTCTGACTGCATTTGGAGGTGGCAGGTGGGTAGGATAGGTAGTCTTTTCCTCTCAGGAACTGTGGCTGGAAGAATCTTAGAGGAAAGTGCTGGAATAGTCTTAGAAAATCAGAAAAGGGAACAAACCAAAGGAAGCACTCTAAGATTGCTAGAAACTTTGTGACATTTTCTGGTTTATTATTTTGTTATTCCTTTTTGTCTTCTCCATAGAAATTAGTGAAAGCCTGGAAACGGAAGAGTGCGTATTAGTTACATTAGTTTACCTAACAAATGGCCAGCCGCTCAAACCACAGTAAACGTATTCACACAGTGTCTGTGAGTCAGTTGGGGAGTGGGTTAGCTAGGTGCTTCTGGCTTGGGATCTCTCACAGATTGTGGTTAAGATGGCAGCCGGGGCTGCAGCCATCTGAGGGCTTAACTGGGAGCTGGTTGGTCTCCTCCCAAGACGGTTCTCTTACATGGCTCTGAGGTCCGGGGTGGTGCCACTGGCTGGGCTCTGTGGTCAGAGGGAGCCTCTAGCTGGGCTCTGCAATCACTTCTGGTTGGGTAAGGTCTCAGGCTGTGTTCCCCGGCGGGCTGGTGTCACTGGACTCTGTGATTGGGCAGGGCTGTAGGCTGGACTCCACAATCTCTCCTGGTTGGTTGCCATATCAGGCTGTGCTCTCAGACGGTTCCGGAAGCTGGCCTTACTCTGTGTTCAGGAAGACTCTGGAGAGGACCTCAGGTTGTGCTTTGTGATCAGTCAGGGCTGTAGGCTGATTTTTGTGCTCTGGCAGGCTGCTGGCTGTGCTCCACTGGTACTGTGAAGGGATGAAATATGGCTGATGGGGAGCAAGAAGGATTTGGAAGCTTTGAGTGTATTTTGCATGTGGTAGGGTTAAGGTCAGTAAGGCAGACTGTAGTAGCCAGGCTTCAAAATGACCCCCAATGACCCTCACTTCCTGGTATTCATGTTCTTAGGTAAGGACATTCCTTCCCCCACTGAATAGTGCCAATCTGTGTTACCAATAGGATACTGAGGAAATGACAGTGTATTGCCTCTGGGGTTAGGGCACAAAGACATTGCAGCTTCCACCTTGCTCTTATTTGGATCACTTGCTCTAGGTGAAGCCAACCACCAAATCATGAGGACACCCCGGCAGTCCTGTGGAAAAGTCCTGAGAACTGAGGCTTCTTGTCAACAGCCAACAGAAACTTGCCAGTGGTGTAGAAGCAAAGTTTCTGGCCAGGTTCTATGGTCGGAAGAGGCCTCCAGCTGTATTCTGCAGTTGGGTGGAGCTAGAGGCTGTTCTGCGGTCAGGCAGAGCTCCTATCTGGGTTCCTTCATCAGGTTGGGCTGCAGGCTATGCTCTGTGACTGAGTCCAGTCACCCTCTGGGCTTCCTGCCTGCGCCAGGCCACAGGTTGTGCTCAGCAGTCAGGCAGGGCCACAGGCTGGGGTCTTCTGCTGGGCGTGGTTATAGGCTGGGCTCCACGGTTTGGCAGGACCACAAGCTGAGTTCTGAGCCTGACTAGGGTCACTGTTCAGGCTCCCTGGTTATGCAGAGTCAGAAGCTATGCTTAACCGTTGGACAGGGTGGCTGGCTCTGCTCCCGGCCCAATCAGGGTTGAAGGATGAGCTCCACAGTTGCCCTAGTTTGTTGGCAAGGTCTCCTGGACAGGTGGGACTGGAGCCTGTGCTCAGCAGGTGGGTGGGGCTGCACATTTGTTTCCCTGCCCCAGCAAAGCAGAACAGGCTCCCCAGTCTACATGGCCCCTTGACTGGGACTCAAATTGGGCAGAAGTGCCAACGGAGCTCCCTGGCCAAACAGGGCCACCAGCTCGGTTCTGCAGATAGATGGGCAGAGCCACCGGCTGGAATCTCTGTTTGAGTGCTGCTGCATGCAGAAATGAGATCCACCAAGATCTGAGCACTGGTTGTGGTAGGCTCTGTCCCCTTCTTCAGCCCAGCAGATTCCCCCAGTGATCCCCTTGAAGTGAAACCCAAATGCCCCTCCTCCCCCCACCCAGGAAGGATCCCACAGTGCTGGGGGAGCTGGATATCCACCTTGGGCTCTCTTTTCCCACTGGAGAAACCAGAGTCTCAGGGGCACCAACTCTGTAGCACTGTCTAAGTGGGGGAAAGGGCAATGCATTTACAGTGAAGGGTAAGGCTCTTCTTGTGGTCCTTTTTGGTCTCTGTGGCCCCAGGGAGTGCTTCAGCCTCCCCTCTCGTTTGTGGGATTTTCACAATAGTGTTTTGTCTACGGATAGTTGCTAGTTCGTCTTCCTGTGAGGGGAGCTGAAGTAAGGAATGACCTGTGCCCCCATTTTGGTGACATCACCCCATGGATCTTTTCAAGTATTTACCAGATATTTGTATATCTTTTTGGAGAAATACCTATTCAGATCTTTTGCTCATTAAAAAAAAATGGGTTAATTTGTCTTTTAATTTTTTTAGAGTTTTTCAATGTTTATTTATTTATTTTGAGAAAGAGAGAGAGCACATGTGCCCGCACAAATGAGCAGGGGAGAGGCAGAGAGAGGGAGAGAGAGAGAGAATCCCAAGCAGGCTCCGAACTGTCAGCACAGAGCCCAGCGCAGGGCTCCATCTCATGAACCATGAGATTATGACCTGAACTGAAATCCACGATCAGACTCCTAACTCTTAACCTGGGTGACTGGGCCACCCGGGCACCCCATAATTTGTCTTTTTATATTTGGATTTTTTTAGAGTTCTTTATAAGTCAGTTGTCAGATATATGATTTGCCAGTATTTCTCCCATTCTGTGGGCTACCTTTCACTTTCTTAATGGTATCATTTAAAGCATTTAAAGCATTAAAGCATGTTTCTATGAAGTTTATTTTTCTTTTGTTGCTTGTGTTTTTGGCATTGTATCTAATAAAACTTTGCCTAACCTAAGGTCATTAAGATTTATTTCTGTTTTCTTCTAAGAGTTTTATGCCTTTAGCTCTCATATTTAGGTCTATTATCTATTTTGAATTAGTTTTGGGCTAGGTATAAGGCAAGGAGTCCAACTTCATCTTTTTTTTTTTTTTTTTTTTTTTGGTATGTAGATATTCAGTTACCCCAGTGCTGTTTGTTAAAAAGATCTGATATACTCACGACCATCCTTTTGCTTATAAGCTTTTTTGGGGTCTCATTTGATTTTAGGTGTGTTTCTTAAAAACAACATATTACTAGATTTTGTTTTCCAACTCAGAATGTTAGCCTTTTAACAGGAATATTTTAACTTAATTTAAATTCATTTTAATGAACCATCATAATTGTTATCTTTTTATTTTTATTTTATTTTTATTTTTATTGAGAGAGAGTGTAAGCAGGGGAGAAGGGTAGAGGGAGAAAGACAGAGAGTCTTTGCAGCTCAGTCCCACGACCCTGGGATCATGACCTGAGCCAAAACCAAGAGTCGACTGAGCCACCCAGGCACCCCCATAATTGTTATCTTTAACTGTCACGTTCTTTCATTCTGTTTTTATACTTCCTTACTCACTGTTTCTTTTATCTTCTCCTTTTATTATATGGGCTTCTCATTTTATCATTTTCAGAGCTTTGTATAATATACACTCTATATAGTGTACTATATATCTTATATTTCATTCTAACTTAAAGTTCTACCAAAGCACTTTAATTCATATTTCACTCCTTGTCAGAGTCAGAAATGAAATGATATCTTATATTTCTGTATGAACAAGATAAGATTATTCTCTATTCCTTATCCTTAATCTTTGTTAATATTAAGATTTTAGATTCAGAATATGACTGTGGTTTGGAGAATTATTTTTGATGATATCATTCAGTTTTATAACCAGAGTTACAGTGTATTTCAAGGAAGATTTCTATTTTAAATTGCTTACTCAGCAACAATCATTTTATATGCTGTAACATCCCCAATTTTTTTTTTAATGTTTATTTTTGAGACAGAGAGAGACAGAGCATGAGCAGGGGAGGGGCAGAGAGAGAGGGACACACAGACTCTGGAGCAGGCTCCAGGCTCCAAGCTGTCAGCACACAGCCTGACACGGGGCTCAAACTCACAAGCCATGAGATCATGACCTGAGCTGAAGTCGGACGCTCAACTGACTGAGCCACCTAGGCTCCCCTGTAACATCCCCAATCTTAATGCTCTTAATTTGTTCCATTTATCATTCTGGTGTACATCTTCAAAAAATTGGATACACATGTACTCACATATCTGAAAATTTCTTTCTGTTTTCATGAGAAACAATTTGCCTGGGTATAAAATCCTAGGAATAAAAATGTTTTCTTTCAAAAACTGCACAATGGAATCATATTCCTATCTGGTTGTAAGGTTCCAAAAGTTAGTATAAAAGGCAAAAAAGTAAAAAAGTTAGTATAAAAGTTCAAAAGTTAGTTCAAAAGGCTAGTCTTCCTCTGACTAGCATGCATAATAGCATTTATAGTAAAAATACCCCTATATGGACTCCACCTCTGATTACCAAAAGCACACGTCGAAGCTCCCATTGCTGGCTCAATAGTACTTGCTGCCATACTATTAAAACTAGGGGGATATGGAATGATACACATCATAATTCTACTCAACCCCGCGACAAACCAAATAGCATACCCCTTCATAATGTTATCCCTATGAGGAATAGTTATAACAAGTTCTATTTGTTTACGCCAGACAGACCTAAAATCCTTAATCGCGTACTCGTCCGTAAGTCACATAGCCCTAGTAATTGTAGCAGTACTAATCCAAACACCCTGAAGCTATATAGGAGCTACAGCTCTTATAATTGCCCACGGATTAACCTCATCAATACTATTCTGCCTCGCAAACTCAAACTATGAGCGAGTACATAGCCGAACGATAATCCTAGCCTGAGGCCTACAAACCATCCTCCCCCTGATGGCTGCCTGATGACTACTAGCCAGCCTCGCAAACCTAGCCCTACCCCCTACAATTAATCTAATCGGAGAACTATTCGTAGTAATAGCTTCCTTCTCATGATCTAACATAACTATTATCCTTATAGGTACAGACATTATCATCACAGCCCTATACACCCTCTACATGCTTATCACAACCCAGCGAGGCAAGTACACACACCACATATTCAAAGACACATAGTCAAAATTTCTCCCGAAAAATTCCTTAAAAGTGCCCTAACCCCAGATCTGGACCCTCGGAAACTCAAAAGCCCAAGATGATCTTCTAGATGTTTCTCCTCTCCCTAAAGCAGTGAAAGCCCAACATCTGCTAGCCCAACATAATTTTGAAAGTGGACTCTTGCTAGGCAGATCATGAATTATTTTATATAGTTAAACAGATTGCTCCCAAAAGCCCAGTCCTGGGGTGGGGGGTGGGTGGGGGTGGGTGGGGGAGGAGTCTCTCTTTCTAGGCTCATCAAGCTTGGCTCAGGTTCAAGGGGTCACAACAGGAGGGGAAGGGGACACTGATTGTCCCATAGCTCTGTTGTGGAATTAGGAAGAGAGGACTGTGGTGAAAGCAGGCAAAAACTCTAGAAGTTCAGATTCCCTGAAATATCTGGGAAACTGAAAACTCAGTGTGGTGCGAGCAGTCTGTAGCTCCAACAACACGGAGTATAGTAGTGAGGAGAGGTGGCAAGAATGGCTGGTGCCTGGCACCCGTGTTCATAGAAGAAAAAAGAAGGGAGGAAAGTGATGGCTGTCGTGAAGACAGGTCCACTATTTGGGTTGAGATTTGAAGGGGCTGTAGCTTCAATGAAAGGGCCAAGGTCAAAGCATGAAGCAAGATTTGGGGAAGCAAGAATGACCTCTGACAGAGAAGTCCCTTATGGAGGGAGTGCATGTACGCACCTCGGTCAGCCAGGAAGTGGGGGCAGGGGCAGCGAGAGAGTGGAAGCTACAGACTAGTGTGGTTGCTTTGAGCAACTGAATTTTTTGCCTTTAGCTATGAAAGTGACCCACTCTTCCCAGTGGGAAGACCAGTGAGATCTGGTCTGTCCTTCTGTGGTAATGAGGTCTGTGTTTGTCTCTAATGACATCTCTGCTCTGGGGCAACCTACAGGTGGGCCTGTCTAGCTGGGCCAGCCCAGCCAGGACTGCTGCCTCAGATCCTGGCATCACCCAGAGCTCTCCCTGGGCTTCCTCAGATATTTATTTTTACCTCTTTCCAAAGAAAGATTGAGCAGGACACTCTAAAACCCACCCGCCAAAAGTCTATTGGAGGCGTGATTAGATGAAGGGAAAGAACCAGTCTTAGGCCCAGACGTGAAAATGGCTGAAAGTCTTAAACTCTGCAGCTTAGGTTGAGACAAAGGCTGTGAGCCTTTGTGAGTCTCTATGGAAAGAGATCAAAAGAGAAATATCTGATAGGTCTTTACACGAATACCTCTTTTCCAAACAGCAAACCTCCCGTTCTCGGAACATATTGCACAGGGGAAGTGTGTGGCCCTGGGTACTGAGTAATAAAGTAGTATTCAACGGAGAGTTCTAGATGAAAGTGAAAACACAGAGAAACCCTGAGTAGCCACTTTTATAATAAAATAATGCAACCGCAGTTGATTCTAATGCTCCAGGCTGTGCTTACTTACCAAAAGAAGGGAGTTAGTGGTTTGGCCGGTGGGGACCATGCTGATCTCACTGTCTGCTATATACTTGGCCAGCAGTTAGTAATCTCAGCTTTTTCCCCTTCAGTTTCACTCATGGGAGTTATTTCCTATCAGGCCCTGGTAAATTCCATCAGAAGCCACGTTGCAGTATTCCCCGTTTACCAGCTGGGAGGACCCCAACACTGCCAGCCCACTACTCGAGCATGGGAACACTTTCTAAGTTTAATTTTACACCGGAGTTTCTACTGTTTCCCAACTCAGCAATGTTCACTTAAGACAGACTCTCTAGTTCAGACCCAAAGTTCACTTAAAACTCTTTTGAGTCTAGTGCCCACTAATCCTGCCGGCTATCTCTTTGCACCCTCTTATTTTAGAACTTCTAAAACCTATAAAATTTGTTTGTCCATCCACCCACCCATCCACCTATTTATCCAACTGATCAATGCTGATGTATATAAATTATGCCCTGCAATGGTGCCATGAGATGAAGTTACAAAGACTGTAATGACAATGATAATGACCACCAAAACGGTGGCATAGAAGACCCCAGCCGCTGTCCCCACATACAGATCAATCATTAGACAGCTAGCTGTGAACAAAAACCGCTCTGGGATCCACCTAAGAAGTTTTAGCAACACAGTGGAAAAACAGAACCCGAGCATAACCACACGAGAAGAAGGACGGCTGCATTTTGCCTGAATCACCCCACCTCGCAAACTGGCGTTGCCCAGTGTCAAGCAGGGATTTCCCAGCTAGAAAGAGCTCCCCTTGTCAGGAAAGGAGAAACAGGCTGAGCAACCAGCTTCTCCAGCTTTTCATGGCATCACAGAAAAGGTCTGCTTCAGTCTCACCCAACCCAGACAGGCAAACCCGAGATGTAATACAGATGGCGAGGAACGAAAAGGAAAGCAGGGCCTACCAATAGCAGCCATGCAGCAGGAACAGTTGTGGTTCAGTGGCCTGCTTCACAGATAAACCCAGAAGCTTTCACTCCTGAAGAAAGAACAGTGGCCAGCACAGCTCCCAGATCCCTGCATATTTTACCAGCTTCCACCCTACAGGTATTTATGTTCACTGATGCCAGCCACTTGAGTCCCTCCTGCTCCATCACCACCCCCTCCCTATCCCCGCCAGAGCCTGGGAATCACACTGGCAGCCAACTCAGGCCTCTGTGGCTGCATCAGAGCAAACTACCGGCCTAGATCTTCACGGCTGACCCCGCTGCCATGTGTGCACTCAGGGCGAGACCCGCCAGCTGCTCCCTTGCATGCTGTTGACCTGACGTCCATCACCAGCCTTTACTGCAGTGCACGCACCCAGCGATACTACCGTGCAGCTGGGGGAAGGCATGATGCCAGCCAGGGTGCCCGACAGCTGCTTGTGGGCCCAGATCAGGCCCTGTCTTCTGTCACTGGCCTGCACCACTGTACTAAACTGTAGCCAGCCCCTCCATTTGTGTAGTCGCACCCCCTGGCCCGACCCCTGTCACCAGCCTCCACTGAAGTATACACATGTAGTGGGAGATTGTACAACAAGGGGAGATCATGCTGATATCCAGGGCATTCATAGCTGCCATGGAGTCTGTAGTTGTCCCTGGCCCTTTCTGTCTGTCCTGGATGTGTGTATCTGCAACTGGCTCCTGCCACCACATAGGCACTTGCAGCTGGCTCCCACTGCTGAGTGGCATACCACCAGCTCTGGCCACTACCACTGCCTGTACCCTGGCCATGGAGGTGCTGCTGAAGATCACAATAGTTCTTGCAGCTATTACTCATTTCCCCATCCAACAAGTCCTCCCCAAGGACACATAGTTGTTGATACTGGGGACTCTGGTGGCTTGAGATGAAGAAATATGCCTCCCCCTGGACCTGGTATTGCCACATGCTCACACATGGAGCCCTGCACCACTAGACCTGGGATCACAGCACACTCCAGCATGCCCCCACCTGCAAGTGAAAGTCTTCCCTTACCAAAATCAGCCCCTAAAACTAGAAGTGACTGCTTCTTCCAATGCACAGCCACCTACACAGGGCTACAGGAATCACTGAGAATAAGGTGCTTGGGTGGCTCAGTTGGTTAAGTGTCCAACTCTTGACCTTGGCTTAGGTCATGATCTCGCAATTCATGGGTTTGAGCCCTGTATCAGGCTCTGTGCCGATGGTGTGGAGCCTCCTTGGGATCTTTCTCTCCTTCTCTCTGCCCTTCACCTGTTTGTGCTGTCTCTATCTTAAAATAAATAAGTAAACTTTTAAAAGATTAAGAGAAACATGACTCCATTAAAGGAATACAGTAAGCCAACTAGTAATTGGCCCCAAAGAATGGAGACCTAAGAATTGTCTGACAAAGAATTCAAAATAATTGCTCTAAAAACACTCAGAGAGAAGCTGAAAGAGAACAGAGATAAACAAATTAATGATATCAGGAAAACAATACAAAGACAAAATAAGTTTGACAAAGAGAAAACATGAAAAAGAACCAAACATGGATTTGAAGAATACAATAACTAAAGAATTCTATTGAAGACTTCAATAGAGAGCTTCAACAAAGACTTGACCAAGCAGAAGAAAGAATCAGTGTGCTAGAAGACAGACCAATTAAAAGTATCAATCAGAGGAGCAAAAGGAAAAAAGAATGAAAAGAGCCCACAGGATTTATGGGACACCAAGAGAAATAAGGTACATGTCATTGGACTCCCTGAAGAAGAGAGGGAAAAGGGATAAAAAGCTTATTTAAAGAAGTAATGAAGGGGTGCCTGGGTGGCTCAGTCAGTGAAGTGTCCGACTTCAGCTCAGGTCATGATCTCACAGTCTGTGAGTTGGAGCCCCATGTCGGGTTCTGTGCTGACAGCTCAGAGCCTGGAACTTGCTTCAGATTCTGTGTCTCCATCTCTCTGCCCCTCCCCTGCTCTCTTTCTTCCTCTCTCTGTCAAAAATAAATAAATGTTAAAAAAATTTTAAAAAGAGGTAATGGCTGAGAATTTCCCAAATCTGAGGAGAGATTTAAATTTAAATATGCAAATTCATGAAGCTAATAGGTCACCACAAAGTATTAAACCAAGGAAGTCTTATCCAAGACACAGTATAATGAAATAGTCTAAAAGACAAGGAATTTTAAAAGAACTAAGAGAAAAAACATTCTTGCAACAAGGAAACCTCATAACACTATTGGTGGATTTTTCAGTAGAGGTCTTGTAGGCCAGGAGAGAATAAGATGACATATTCAAAGTACTGAAAGAAAGAAACTGCCAACCAAGAATATTCTACCCAGTAGAACTGTCCTTCGGCAATGAAGGCGAAATAAATACCTTCCCTAATAAAAAAAAAAAAAGGTGAAGGAATTCATCACTGTTGAATCTTCTTTGCAAGAAATGCTGAAAGAAGTTTTTCGAACTGAAACAAAAGGATGCTACTTAATAACGTGAAAATATACAACACTGGCAAATATAAACATAGATTCCAAATACTCAAAGACTAATGTGGCGCTACTCAACTCGAGTATGAGGGTTAAAAGACAAAAGTATTAAAAATAACTATAGCTATAACAATTTGTTACTGGATACACGATACAAAAAGATGTAAGCTATGACATCAAAAACATAAAAGTGGGGAGTAAGTGGGTAGAGTTTTTGTATGCAATTGAAGTTAAACCCTTATCAGCATAAAATAGAGTATTATTCATATAAAATTTTTTATAAACGCCTCGCAGAAACCACAAAACAATACCTAGAATAGAGTCACAAAAGATAAAGAGAAGAAAATCAGAGCATACCACTAAGGAAAATCATTAATTCACAAAGGAAGGCAGCAAGAGATGAGGAAAAGGTCAAAGGAATTATAAAACAGCCAAAAAAGACTATGATGACATTAGTAAGTCCTTACCTATCAGTAATTACCCTAAAGGTAAATGGATTTAATTCTTCAAAGACATCAAGTGGTGGATGGATAAAGAACAAGAACCAAATACATACTGCCTAGAAGATATCCAATGGGGAAAGGATGGTCTCTTCAATAAATGGAGCAGGGAAAACTGGATAACCACATGTGGAAGAATGAAATTGGACCCCTACCTTACACCGCTCACAAAAATTAACTCAAAAGGGACCACAGATTTAAATTAAACATAAGAACTGAGACCACAAAACTCATAGAAAAAAATCACATGAAAAAACTGTTTTAACATTGGACTTGGCAATAATTTTTAGATAGACACCAAAAACAAAGGTAACAAAAACAAAAATAAACAAGCAGGACTACATTGAACTAAAAAGCTTCTGCACAGCAAAGAAACAATCAACAAAATGAAAAGACAACTTACAGAATGGAGAAATCATTTGCAAATCCTGTATCTGATAAAGAGTTAAAAATTCAAAATTTATAGGGGTGGCTGGGTGGCTCAGTTGCTTAGGTGTCCGACTTTGGCTCAGGTCATGATCTCATAGTTTGTGGGTTCGAGCCCCACATCGGGCTCTGTGCTGTCAGCTCAAAGCCTGGAGCCTGCTTCAGATTCTGTGTTTCCCTTCCTCTCTGCCCCTCCACTGCTTGTGCTCTGTCTCTCTGTCTCTCTCAAAAGTAAGTAAACATTTAAAAATTAAGAAAAATACAAAATTTATAAAGAACTCATACAACTCATACAACAAATTTCAGTAGCAAAAACAATCCAATCAAAAAATTGTCAGAGAAAAGGAACTAAATAGGCATTTTCCCAAAGAAAACATACAAATGACCCAACAAGTACATAAAGAAGTGCTCAACATCACTAATCATCAGGGGAATGCAAATCAAAGTCACAAAAGTTATCACCTCACACTTGTTAGAAAGACTATCATCAAAAAGACAAGAGCTAACAAGTGTTGGCAAGGATGTGGAGGAAAAGGAACCCTTGGTCAAAGTTTCTGGGGAAAAGCTTACAAGAGATATGTCAATGGGATAAGCCACGTCTCTTACTGCTGCACTTAGTCCTGAGACTGTAAGTATTATTTGTCATATTTCTTTGCTACTACCTATTCTAGGTCCCCCACCTTGCCCTTGGCTACCATTTCTGGTAGTCTAGGTGGCTAGCCTGGTGAGATGACCCAGACCTTCAGCCTCAGGGTTCTGACCTCCTGGTTACCATGCCTTTATTAGGCCATGGCTCTGTAACTACCCATTCACACTGAATACTGGCCATGAGAGTACCAAGGAATATCCCAAGGAGCCACCTGAGCACCAAATGTATTCCTTCCACCTGCATCATAAAGCATAGTTCTGTCTCCCCAGAGACAATTCCCCCAATGGTCTGGCGATTCATTTCTGTACCTTTTGGTCTCCTGGCAGGAACCAGTTGGGAGCCATTGCTTTAAATTTAATGGGATTATTTTTTTAAAAATATTTTTTCATGTTTATTTATTTTGAGAGAGAGAGGCAGAGCACAAACAAGGGAGGGGCAGACAGAGTGGGAGAGAGAGAATCCCAAGCGGGCTCCATGGGGCTCGAACACATGAACCATGAGATCATGACCTGAGCCAAAATCAAGAGTCAGACACTTCACTGACTGAGCCACCCAGGCACCCCTTTAATGGGATTCTTAATATATCCTTTGATGGAAGCATACGTCCCCAGGAAACCAGGACTTTTAGACCCACAGGGTCTAAGTTTGTAGGAACAAGAAGTACAAATTCTTCAAGTGGGAGTAATGGTAATTGAGGTCATTTCCTGATTCTACCAGCTGATTGCCAGACTCATATGTTCTACCTAATTTGATTACACAAGAACCCAACCCTCACAGGGTATCACCTCCAAGCTGGCATTTCAGCTGTGCCTTTAAGAGGCTGATTCAACACTCTATTAGGCCAGCAGCCTCTGGATGATGCAGTATGTGGTAGGACTAGTGGCTCCTACAGTTTTGTGCCCATGGACACACATCCAAAGCATCATTATGCAGTATTTCATGCTGTTAAATCAGATACTCTGGGGGCCCTTGGTTAGTGAACTGAGGCCTGTGAGCAAGAAAGGGAAACCCATTCCTGGAATATACATCAAACCCAGTCAGGAAAAATGCTTCCCTTTTCAGAGTGGACAGGATCCAATGTAATCAACTTTTCACTGAGTGACTCATTGTTCTTGAGGGCTAACACTGTATATGGATTCAGTGTGGGTTTCTGTTTCTGATAGGTCAGACATTCAGCAAGGCCAGCAGTGAGGTCCACCTGGGCAAAACGGAGCCATCCATGGGCCCATAAACAGTGTGTCTTCATCTCTGCCTTCATGGCTGCTCTGTTCATGGGTCTATTTATACAAGCATTGATATGGCCAGGAACACAGGCGGACTGATATCCATTGGAAGAGTCACTCTGTCCAGCTTGTGGTATGCCTCTTCTGCAGGCATAGAATCTCACTGGTGGGCGTGAAACATGTGGTACACAGATGCTCGCCTTTTGAGCCCACACTCATAGGTTTGCTTGTAGACTGCTTTAGTCCTGATTTCCCGATCTTTCTCCCTCTAGGCCCGTAACCAATCAGCCAAGCCATTCATGACTGTCCCTGAAGGTAGTCATGGACTACCTCTCTGTCCCTACAAGGTGGATGACCAGATGCAATGTCCAAACTCTGCCCAGTTGGGGAATTTCTTCTCACCGCTGTCTTTCAGGGCCACCCCCGAGTGTAGGTATATATAGTTCATGGTTGATTTTTGGCTTATACCAACATACTCCACCCATGAATCAGACCTAGTTATTTTCCCCCTTTCTCAGGTGATCAAAGGAACTCCCCCATGAGACCATGGTTGTTAGCAGAGAAGTTACTGGTGCATTGGTGGTGAGTAATGAGTGAAAACTGAGCTGTCTGTGCACGTACCAGCTCCAGCCACATCCAGAATATACCACTTCTTTTCACAGAATGGCTTGTTGCTGGGCCTGCCCAACCTTATGACTTGGTAATTCTGACAGCTGTCAGCTCAAGGTGGGCAGCCCTACTCCCAGAGTTCCTTGATTTCCTAAGATCGGATGGTTTGTCTCTATCAGGGCTCGGTACCATGCTACTTTTTGTTTTGTCTTTGTTTCAAAGGTCTATAATTCCATGCTGCAGATGGCAGGCCTTCCTCTCTTTGATATGTCAAGGACATCCAGTGGTACTACCAAGTTCTACGGTCGTCATAATTTTGATTGCCCTTGTATTTCCCAAATGCCGAAGATACTGAATAAGTGAATGCATTGCCTTCTACCTGGGTAGTGCCCCAGTTAACCACAGGTGAGACTTTTAGTAGTTGCAATGCTACAGAATGTCAGGGCCTATCAACACTAGCATGGAGTCATTTCCATCTGGCCAGTGTATGATCCAGCTCCAGAATCTCACCCTTAGAGTGCGCTTCCTGGGACCGATTCTGGTACTAACGGTCTTAAACTGGTTTCTCCCAGAATCACAGCCTGAGTCAGGGACTCAGGTGCTAGTGATTTATTAAGAAAGACGCGAGTGAGGAAGCGGCAGAAGCAGGATAGGGGAGGAGACGAGGCTAAGCAAGGCTGCAATTTCTGGTGGAGTGCAGGTTCAGCCTGAATTGTAGAGATCTCCAGGGAGTAACTGGCTCCTCAAAGTTTGTTTTGCCCATTCTTTTCACAACCGAGGAGCTATGTGTGGGCGTGGGAGGTAGATGTAAAACACCCAGGTACCTCCCGCGCTTGGTAAGAATGCACAGGCCCATTGCCTAGGAGAGAAAGCCCGTGAAGGTCATAGGTGTTGGCCGTTACCTACAAAACCTGCAGAAGTGGGGGAGGTGAAGACACACTGTGGTAGAAGGGCTCTGACTGATGGGATCTGGGCAGGGCACCCTCTCCCTACTCCTAAGGGATCCAGAGAGAAATGTTCCAAGTTCAGAAGATCAGGACATCATGAGTGAGATGCAGTGGCTGGAGAAGGCTCCCTGGACAAGGTCGGCCTTCGAGTAGGTTTATGGAGAGGAAGCACACTTGTGACTCCGTTATCGTATTTACCAGGGCATCACAGCTGCATTTGGGGGGGCTGTCCGCAGTGCCCTGGCACACAGAAGGGCCTGAGATAACGAGTTAGATTAACACAGCAGCTGCTGTGGAGATTCTTTAGTAATTTCTCTAGAACCCTTGTTAGGCTGGAGAGAACAAGACAGCACACACACAGATGTCTCAAAATCTCCTCTTGCTCACTCCTCTCTTCGTGTATGCTTCAAGGCCTCTTCTAGGAAAGAATCCTTTTGAGGGGGTAATGCCAAACACCTCGGCCTGCTCCCTAGCCCTCACGAGCCCCTTTTCTTTCCCATCCCTCCCTGCATGTGTACTGGTCACCAAGCAAGACTCCGTGTCCTTTCTTGGCCTCTGTATCTACTGAACATTTATTATTCCCCTGCCTCCTTGGAGGGATCAGCATTTTCTGCAAGTTCCAAATCCTTGCAATCTAATAAAATGTGAGATGTCAGAAAAGTGTAATATATTAGGAATATGAGAGCCCAGGGATCAATTTTGTTCAAGCGAACAGGGGGGACTTTCGGAAGAGTACGGGACCTGATCTGAGTCTTAACGTATGGTAAAATGTAGAGAGGGTGGAGGGGAATTGCCTTCAAGGGAGCTGAGGTATGTGAGTGAAGATACCTAGTATGGAGGCCAGAGGAAGGAGAATGCGACATCAGCGCCTCCTGAGCTCGATCCTAAGATTGCTTTTTTATTTTTCAGTTTTAGAAATTGTTACAATGGAAGATAAAAACTTAGCTGTCTTCCAACTCACCCCTCACCCGTACACTCTTCTCCTATACCCCACTCCTAGTATAATCCTACTAGTGTCATGTTTGGTTAAATCAATATTCAATAATCGCATTTTTTATTATATAAGTGTTATTAGGTGAGCCATAGTCCATGGTTACATTTTCTTTCTTTTAAATTCTTCCCACCGCAGAGTTAATGATTACTTTCGCGTGTGTTCTTGCTTAGTGTTCTTGTGTAATATCCCTGTTTGATCCCCAAATTCTGACAGAGCTATAAAACTTTTCTCATATATTTACTGGTAAATATTAGATATTGCCTTCCTGTTTTGAGGGGGGCGGTGGGGGAACGATCCCTCCAGAATTGGCTTTCTCTAAGCCTACACGAAACAACATTGTCCTGGATCTTCATTTTGCCATTCTCTGAGGAACTCCCTTTGCCCCTCTCTCCTCTTTGAATTCTGTTCCTTCCCCTCCCCACACAACTGGTTCCTTCTTGGTTGACGTTTCCTTGTTTCCCTGGCAAATACCAACAGTGGCTTCCAGAAAGAGAGGGCCCAAAGAAAGAGAGAGGGAAGCAGGGAGCACAGGTGGGGATGACTCCAAGACAGCATCCCAAATGAGGGAATGTGAAGGAGCACTTGGGGGTAATGCGAGAATGCTGTGTACTTTTGGGGGTTCTTCCTGAGAAGGCAGTATGTTTCACCCATACAGAACTGGAAAGGCGAGGGCCTTCAGGTAAAACTTTATATTCTTCAGCGCACATTATAGGCTTGGATTTCACACAAAGGACATACAATCCCTCCCCAACCGCCAAAAATACACTTAAAAATCTGTACTTGGCCACACTGACAGAAGAGGGCACCAGTAAACTAAGAATCTTGTAAACCATCCCAAATCCACAAAAAGAATGGAAGAAAATGAAATAATTCTGTGCAAAATTTACTTAAAGGTAAAAAAGAGAGAATCAATACATCTCAAGTGATAAAATCCTCCAACATTCCAAGGGAGATAACAAACAAACAAAACAGGACAAACAAATCCGAACAACATAAAGCAACCATGAAGCAGAAGAAAACTGCACGGTGACATTCTAGACTGAACTAAATAGTCTCGAACAAGCATTTGGAAATATGAAAAATTGCCTAGAATCAGAAATCAACAACATAAATGAGTTTGGAAAAAGAACAGGAAGAAATTAAGAGAGTTGCTCAAACGCAAGAAATAAAGAGACCAAAAGAAATTCAGACTTGAAGAGAAAATTTTAAGAGGTTAAGTGTGTTAGTTTCATAGGGCTGCCTTAACAAATCACCACAAACCGGGTGGCTGGAAACAACTGAAATGGATTCTCTGGCAGTTCTAAAGGCTGGAAGCCCGCCAGCAAGGAGTCACCAGGGCTGGTTCCTCCTGAGGCTCTCCCCTTGCTTCTGGTGGCTTCCAGCAATCCTTGGCTCTTTGGTTCTGTACATGCATCACTGTAATCTTTGCCTCTGTCTTCACCTTCCCCTCTTTCCTATGTCTGTTCCCCTTCTCTTCTAAGGACACTTGCCATTGGAATTCGGGCCCACCCAGGTCATCTGGGACGATCTCATGTCAATATCCGCACTATAATTACATCTGCCCAAACTCCTTTTCCAAAAATAGCCACATTCAAAATTTTTGAGTGGACCTAACTTTTGGTGGGTGGCCATTCGACCCACTATAGCACCCAAGGGAGAACAGGCTCAAATGTAAACTCAGTAAGTGGCACTAAAGCAAAGAAATTAAATGAGATCGAAAAGAAAAAAAATGGTCAGGATGAAATGGTTGACACAGAGGAGAAACAAAGCAACATGGGAAAACTTGGAGTCCTTAAAGAAGAAATATGAAACATGGAACAATTATTTAAAACTATAATTAGTAACTATAAGAAATAAAACACCAGTCTACAAACTGAAAGGATCTACTACATAGCTGAAAAGATTAATCTGAAACAGTCAACTCAGCTAATAAAGCTAAAAAATCAGCTAATAAAGCTATCTCCTTCCTGTCCTCTACATGTCTGTTCTTTCACTGAGCCCACACTAGCTCAATTACTGCAGTTTCACAGTAAGTATCAAAACCAGGTAGTATGAGTCCTTCGCCATCATTGTTCTTTTTCAAGGTTGTGCATTTCCATATAAATTTTATAACCCACTTGGCTACTTCTACTATAAAGCCTATGATGTTTCTGATCAGAATTGTGTTGAACCTATAGATCAGTTTGGAGAGAAACGACATTTTAGCAACATTGAGTTTTCCGATCTATAAACACAGTGTATGTCTCCATTTGCTTAGGGCTTTGCCTTCTTTCATCTGTGTTTTGTAGTTTCCAGCATACAATCCTAGACATATTTTGTTAGATTTATGCTGAAGTATTTCATGGTTTTTAGTGTTTTGTAGATGGTACTATTTAAAAAAATTAAATTTCCAATCGCTCACCTTTACAATATAGAAACTCAACAGAATTTTTACATTGACCATGCATACTGTGGCATGATAGCTTGAGTTCCAGTTTCTGTTTTGTAGAATTTGGAGGATTTTCTATGGAGAAAACATTTCATCTATGAATAGAAACAGTTTCATTGCTTCCTTTCCAATATGTATAAAATCTCCTTTTCTTGTCTTAGTGAACTCAGTTTGATGTCGAATAGTGTTTCGGGAGTAAACACACCCTTACTTTGTTTCTGACTTCTCAGTAAAGCAGTCAAGGTAGATTTTTTGTAGATATCTTTATCACAGAAGAAATAGTTTTCTTCTATTCCTAGTTTGCTAAATATTTTTTTTACCATAAATGCATGTAGCACTTTGTTATCATATTGTTTATTTCTATTATTTCTATTTGACACTTTTTTTAGAGTTTCCATCTCTCTGCAAAAATTCCCCCCTGTTCACACATGTTGTCCACTTTCTCCACTAGAGCCTTTAGCATATTATAGTTATTTAAGTGATAGTTCTCTAAAAAGAGACAAGAAACACTGATTCACTTGAAAATCATAGGAAGAATATGGGGTCCGATCATAAGTAGGGAAGATAGTTCCAACATGAAAATCATAGATGAGTCTGGTTCTGCTGCTTACTTTGGCTATCAATGGATTATATTTTTATTTCTTCCTGTGTGTGTGTGTGTGTGTGTGTGTGTGCGCGTGTGTGCATGTGTATTTTGTATTTTGGTTGAAAGGCAGAGATTGTATAGGACAGTAACAACTGAGGCATGTAGTATTTAATCTGGAATTGGGCAGTCCTCTGCTGGGCCATAAGTATGTGGTAGGTTGAGTGATTGTAGTCAGAACTGAGCTGGGTCTGAGTTTTGTTCTATATTTGCTGTCAGTTCACCACTGGCTTCCAATTCTAGTGTTACCTTGTACTTACGGTGGGACCAGTTTACCTTTTTCTCAATGATCCTGCTCCACTCTTATCTTTAGGCCTTTACTGTATGCCTTTGCTTGCATTTCAGAAAGGTTTCTTCTTCACTCTCTCACTCCTCCCATAGAGGTAGATTTCAGGTGCTTGTTACTAGCAGTGCTTGGTTACCTGGTTGGGGCAGGATGCCTTGGTCCCATCTCAATCTTAGGCAAGCCCTACATCCCTGAATTTTGGGGGTGAGACCTTCTCAGGGATTCTGTCCTTCCCCAGCAGTAGGAGACCTCTGTTGTTCTGAGCCCATGATGACTTTTTTCCTTTCTGCTCCTCCCAGCCATACGCCCTGGGAAGAATAGGGATTGCTGTCCTTGGCCCACCAGCTATGCTTCTGCTCTGAAAGATATACATTTCCAGACAAGGCTTCTTGCCTTTCCGGCAGTGGGGACTGCTCCCCTCATCCAGGCCTCTACCTCAGGGATGCCTTCTCTTCTAGTCTCCTGCTCTGTTAACCAGACTTCTTTGGGAATGAATACCTTGTGGGGGTCCATAGAGAAAAGCCTGCCAGTGGGTATGAAATAAATCCCTTATTTCTGTGGCTCTCAGAGATCCTGTTCTCTCAGATTATCCCACATTCACACTCAGACTTTAGCAACTGGATCAAAATGTTAGCTGAATTCTTCTTCCCTACTTATGATCGGACCCCATATTCTTCCTGTGATTTTCAAGTGAGTCAGTGTTTCTTGTCTTGTCTCTTTTTAGAGACTTCTGTATTTCACCAGAGTTAGGATAACCAGCTATCCATAACCTTAACTAGCTAATGAGTTCATGAAAAGTTGCAATTTTGTAGATTGTCCTCTGGTTTCTTTCAGGATTTTTTATCTTTGATTTTCTACCATTTGAATGGAACATTGAGTCCATTGGCGTTTAGACTGAGTACTGAAAGATAGGAATTTATTGCCATTATGATGCTTGTAGAGTTGGAGTTTCTGGTGGTGTTCTCTGGTCCTTTCTAATCTTTGTTGCTTTTGGTATTTATGTATGTATGTATGTATGTATTTATATTTTCATCTCTTCTCCTCTCAGAGTTCCCCTTAAAATTTCTTTCAGGGCTGGTTTAGTGGTCACAAACTCCTTTAATTTTTGTTTGTCTGGGAAACTTTTTATCTCTCCTTCTATTTTGAATGACAGCCTTGCTGGATAAAGAATTCTTGGCTGCATATTTTTCTGATTCAGCACATTGAATATATCCTGCTACTCCTTTTTGGCCTGCCAAGTTTCTGTGGATAGGTCTGCTGAAAACCTGATCTGTCTTCCCTTGTACGTTAGGGACTTTTTTTTCCCCTTGCTGCTTTCATGATTCTCTCCTTGCCTGAGTATTTTGTGAATTTGATTATGATATGCCTTGTTGATCGTCAGTTTTTGTTGAATCTAATGGGGGTCCTCTGTGCTTCCTGGATTTTGATGTCTGTGTCTTTCCCCAAGTTAGGAAACTTTTCCCCTATGATTTGTTCACATAACCCTTCTACCCTTATTTCTCTCTTTTCCTCTTCTGGGACCCCTAAGATTCTGATGTTGTTCCTTTTTAATGAGTCACTGATTTCTCTAATTCTTAAATCGTGCTCTTTTGCCTTCATCTCCCTCTTTTTTTTCTGCTTCATTATTCTCTATAAGTTTGTCCTCTATATCGCTGATTCTCTGTTCTGCCTCATCCAACCTTGCCGGTGAGGCACCCATCCATGATTGCAGCTCAGTTATAGCATTTTTAATTTCATTCTAGTTTTTACTTCTTTTATCTCTGCAGAAAGGGATTCTAATCTACTTTTGACTCCAGCTAGTATTCTTATTATTGTGATTCTAAATTCTGGTTCAGACATCTTGCTTGTATCTGTGTTGGTTAAATCCCTGGCTGTTGTTTCTTTGTGCTCTTTCTTTTGGGGTGAATTCCTTCGTTTTGTCATTTTGAAGGGAGAAAAGGAATTAATGAGGTAGAAAAATTAAAATTAAAAAAAATTAAAATTAAAAAAACATTAAAATTAAAAAATTAAACACACACACACACACACACACACACACATACACACACAAAATCCAATAAATGATACCAGATCCTAGGTGTGTTTCGGTCTGGGTGTTGAAAGTAGTTTGACAGATTAGAGAAAAAAGGGGGGGGGGGAGGAAATCGTTTGAGAATTTGAAAAAATGAATACACTGAAGCAGACTAAAATGAGATGATGGGAGTAAAATAGAATTTGAAAAAGTTTACACAAAAGTAAAGAATATAGTAAAAAGAATTAAAGAAAAATATTTTTAATAAAAATTGGAAATAAAAATGAATTTTTCTCTTTCTGCATTCAAGAAAAAGAAAAGAAACGAAAAAGAGAAAAAAAAATTAAAAAAGAAAAAAAGAAACCGTTTGAAAATTTGAAAAAGTGAATACACTGAAGTAGACTAAAATAAAATGATGGAGGTAAAATAGAATTTGAAAAAAATTACACAAAAGTAAAAAATATAGTAAAATAATTACATATTTTTAATAAAAATTGAAAATAAAAATGAATTTTTTCTTTCTGTATTCAAGAAGTGAAAAAGAAAAAAAAAGAAAGAAAATTGAATAGATGGACCTACTAAAAGATTGAATAGGACTGAAATTACTTCGTTTTCCCCTAGAAGTCACACTATGAAGCACTTTATAGTCCATAAACTGAGCAGACTGTGAGACTTGTGTTCTTGAAGAGCGAGGTTGGCCCAGTTGGGCGGGGCTCAGTGTAACATCTCCGCTCTCCACTAGATGGCGCTGCTAGCCTACTGGGGTGGATTGTTGCAGAGCTCATAGGTGCGTGTGCGTATGCGCAGGAGCGGTGAAAATGGCGTCAGTCTCTAGTATGGGAACTCTGTTCTCTCTGATCAGCAATCGTGCACCCATCCTCTGTCTTCAGCTTTCATCCACTCCCGCTTCTTCACTGTCCGTGACAAAGCCCCAGGCAGTACCTCTCTCCCAAGTTTTGTCTCAGATGCAGCTGTTTTCCCCGGCCCCATACTTCTGAAGGACTGCGGCTTTGACCCGTTCCGCCCCTCTTCAGGAGGGTCTCACCGAGCAATGGCTGAATGCCTGCTGCACCCAGGAACGCCTGCTGGACCCTGCTGCTGCCGGTGCCCCGAGACTGCAGCCAGGTGCCAGCCCGCCCCAGAAAAAGTTTGCGAGATAGTGTAGCAGCAGCTTTTCAGGGACTGTGGAAAATCACAACACACATCTGGCACCAGGCTTCACCCTTAAGGACCTTGTTCCAGCACCAGCGAATGTGGCCGCCTTCTGGGGTCTGCTGGGACCAGGTGGCTTCAACAGTCTCTACCAAATGTCCTTCCGGCAGTGGAACTGCTTTTCCCTACGTGGCCCGAGAACCTCCTGGACCCCACTCTGTTCCTGGGGATTCGCCCTTCCCACCAGAGCACCTCCAGGTATGGAGCTGCAGAGTTGCAGACTTTGCGCTCCCCTTGCTTAGTCTTAGTGGAATTTAAGCCCTCTCCTTTCTCCTTTCTCCCTTTTTAGTTTATTCCCTGCGGCTGTTTCCGATTTTCCACTTTCTCTCCAGCTGCTTTTGGGGAGGGGTACTTTTCTTGAATTCTCCCCCCGCGCCGTCTCCACCCTCTCTCCACCCACAAAAGCACCTCCCTGTCCTCTGCAGCTTCTTGCTCCCCAAGTTCACCTCTCTGTACCTCGTACCTGCTGAATTCTGTGGTTCAGGTTGTGCAGATTGTTGTGTTAATCCTCCAATCAGTTTTCTAGGTGTGCAGGATGGTTTAGTGTTGGTCTGGCTGTATTTCTTTTCTTTTTTTTTTTTTTAATATTTATTTTTGAGACAGAGAGAGACAGAGCATGAACGGGGGAGGGTCAGAGAGATAGACACACAGAATCCAAAGCAGGTTCCAGGCTCCAAGCTGTCAGCACAGAGCCCGACGTGGGGCTAGAACTCACGGACTGTGAGATCATGACCTGAGCCGAAGTCGATGCTTAACTGACTGAGCCACCCAGGCGCCCCAAGGTCTGGCTGCATTTCACAGACGTGGGACACACAAAACCTTCCATGCTGTTCTGCCATCTTGGCTCCTCCCCTGATTTTCTATCATTTGAAAATGATATGCCTGGGTATAGCATTGTTAAAAATTTATCCTGCTTAATATTCTGTAGGCTTTGTGGCTCTGTGTTTAATCCCTAACATTAATTTGGGGGCAATTCTCCATCACTGTTGTTTCATATATTCCTTCTGTTTCTATTTTCTCTTTCTGGCATGTCCATTACATGAATGTTATGGCTTTTGTACTATCCCACAATCCTTGGATATTCTATTCTGCTTTTTTCAGTTTTTGTTCTCTTTGCTTTGCAGTTCTGGAGATTTCTGTTGGTATATATTCAAGCTCAGAGATTCTTCTTCGTCTGTCTGTGCAGTCTACCAATAAACCCATCAATGGCATTTTTTTTTTTTTTTTCATTTCTATTATAGTGTTTTTGATTGCAAGTGTTTCTTTTTGGTTCTTTCTTAGGATTTCCATCTCTCTGCTTCCCTTGCCCATCTCTTCTTGCGATTTTATCCCGTAGAGCCCTTAGCATATTACTGATAGTTGTTTTAAATTTCCTGGGCTGATGGGATTCCAACATTCCTGCCATGACTGGTTCTGATATGTGTCCTGTCTCTGCAGATTATGTTCCTTCAGTGTGCCTTGTAAATCTTGGATGGCTGGACATGCTATACCAGTTAAAAGGAACTGGTGTAAATGGGCCTTTAGAAATGTGGTGAGGTGGGGGAGAGGAACTATTCTATAGTCCTATGATTGGGTCTCAGTCTTTTCGTGGGCCTATCTGCACTGTGAACTTCACAAGGGTTTCTCAGTTCTTCTCCCCTGTTAGGTGAGGCAGAAAGGTTAGAATGGGCTGAAATAGTGTAATTCCCTTCTCCCATGACAGTTAGGCTATGGCTAACCAGGTTTTCCTGAGGGCAGGCCTTGTTAAGAAGAATGGGGTGCTCTATTTTTAAACGGTTTGTTTTCCCGTTGCCCTGAAGAAAGTGTGAGGAGCTTCTTTTCCAAATTTCTGTGAGAATTTGGACAAGTTTGTGAGGCGAATCTCACAAAATTATTCCCTTTCCCCATGACTGGGTCCCTCTGGAATTTTAAATTCTGAGTTGTCCACACTAAAGCCTCTAGTAATTTGTCAATTACAGTTTAGGTTTTCCGACCCTGCCACTGGTTCCCATGGTGTTTTCTGCTTACGTGTCTCTAATCAGGTAAGCTGTGACTCTCTCCAGTCTTGGGGGCAATAGTTTGCCCTGTGTCCTCCCTTCTCTTATGGATCTTTGAGTCTGTTCAGCTTTTTACTTTTTGTTAAGACAAAAATGCTAACTTCCAAGCTCCTTATATGCAGAACAGAAAACTGGAAGTCTATAAGTTAATATGTTTTATTCTAGACAATGTTTGCGTTGAAAATAACATACAACTGGGGTCACCTGGGTGGCTCAGTTGGCTCAGTGTCCAGCTTCAGCTCAGGTCATGATCTCGCGGTCCGTGAGTACAAGCCCCACATCGGGCTCTGTGCTGACAGCTCAGAGCCTGGAGCCTGCTTCAGATTCTGTGTCTCCCTCTCTCTGCCCTTCCCTTGCTTGCTCTCTGTCTCTCTCTCAAAAATGAATAAACATTAAAACATTTTTTAAAAGAGAATAACACATAACTGTTATATGTTCTGATAATTTGGAAATAATGCAATTAGAAATGGGAGGCCTGAGGGAGAGGGAGAGATGGAAGCAGAATCTGCATATTGTTGTGCAGGCAATAACAATGCAGGTGTACCACTGAAAAGAAAAACTGGATTGTTAAAGGTTAAATAAGAAAACTGGGGCTCAGGGCATTAAGAAACATAGGTACAAAGGTAACTACTAGAAAAAATACAAACCTTCCTAAATGGAAAAAAAAAAAAAAAATAGTGCCTTGCACAGAGAAACATAGCAAACATAATATACATTATAATGACCAAATAATATGAAGAGTTGAGACCAAATATATCAGACAAATAAGTATAAATGGCTTAGCTTGCCTGTTAAGAGGAAAAGATTTTCCAAGTCAACTCGTATAATCTAACTTAGGCTTTTGAATGGCCACACAGTATGCCGTGGTTTGGCAATGCAACCAAACCCTTATAGTCACTTTGTTTCTAGCTTGTTTTATTTTATTTCACTACAAACACTGCTACACTCTTGTGCATAAGTCCTTCTATCCTGAATTTTTTATTTCTGTGGAAAATATTTCCATAAATGGACATTGAGGCTGTTTTCAGCATGGCAATTGCAAACAATGCCACAGTGAATATTCTCATGACACATACTGTCATATTACTGGAGGTACAGGTTCTTCCAAGCGGGTAAATTCCCAGAAATGGAGTTGCTGTATCAAAAGGTAAACAATTATTTCATTGTGTTAAATACTATTAAGTTTCCTCTGAAATGCTTTTATTGGTTTGCATTTTTACGCACAACCTATGATTAGCTGTTTCCTTATAACTTTGCATTGGAATATTATACGATGCAATGTTTCCCAATCTGAAAAGAGAGAAATGGTATTTCATTGTGATTTTAATGTGCATTTTTCTGAGTAAGGCTGGATATCTTTTCCTATGTTTAGGGGTTATCTTTAGAACTTTTGTGTGTGTGATCTGTTCATCTTTTGCATATTTTTCTGCCATATGTGTGCTCTGGGCATCACAGCAGTCTCTGAAAATAAGGAACTGGATCATGTTAGAAGATCAAGGTTTCCATGAAATAGAGAAAGCTGCCATTCATGGGAATGAAAATCATTTTTGGTGTGGAGACAAGGCAACCTTCTAGGGGTCTTCATAAAGCCATTGAGATATATATTCCTTCCAGTTGGCTTTGCTTTCAAGAATCTTTTAGTGGGGTGCCTGGGTGGCTCAGTCGGTTAAGTGTCCGACTTCAGCTCAGGTCATGATCTCACGGTCTGTGAGTTTGAGCCCCACGTCGGGCTCTGGGCTGATGGCAAAGAGCCTGGAGCCTGCTTCCGATTCTGTGTCTCCTTCTCTCTCTGTCCCTCCCTCACTCATGCTCTATCTCTCAAAAAAATAAACATTAAAAAAAATTAAAAAGACATCTTTTAGTAGTTTTGGTCCAGTTTTGGCTTGGTGATAACCACCTTGCTACATGAATGCTGACATGCACAGTGGTGTCATTAGCCTTCCGCTGTGCTTGTTCATTGTGGATGACCGATTTCCTCTCACCTGGACTGCCTTGCCTATTGGCTGACCTTTGTGGTGTCCTCACACAAAGCGAACTCGACATCCTTTTGGATGGGCATGGATTGAATGTTGTACTTCTATCTTAGCAACTTGGAAAGAGGAGAAGGCAATCTTCCTGTGCACGTGGGAAGGTGCACTGAAACGCCTTGTAGGGTTCTTGCTCTAGTCAGAAGCTACAGAGGGATTAAACTTCACTTTGGCTGCTATTGTTTCAGTAATGATCACAAGAGATTAAAACAGGCTGATGGGGCACCTGGGTGGCTCAGTCAGTTGAGCGTCCGACTTCGGCTCAGGTCATGATCTCGCGGTTCGTGAGTTCGAGCCCCGCATCGGCTCTGTGCTGACAGCTCAGAGCCTGGAGCCTGCTTCATATTCTGGGTCTCTCACCTTCTCTGCCCCTCTCCCGTTCATGCTGTCTCTCTCTCTGTCTCTCAAAATAAAAATAAACATTAAAAATACAGGCTGATATAGATGCTTTTACTTATCTTTGCTACTGTGTTCTATGAGCCTCACTAGCTCAAAATATCTGTCAGAGAAAGAGGGCAAGTGAGGGACTGAGCCTGAGGAGGCTGCGTGGGCTCTGATGCTCAACAAACTAGCAGCCAAGGGGAGGGAAACTGTCTAATGCATCTGTTAAGGGGGGTGCTGGTACCTGAAGGTTACCTCCATTTCTGGCCCCCATTAAAGGACAAAGGATCTTAACTGACCACAGATTCCATTAGAAGACAGATGTCCTGTGGTCAGAACATAACCTGTCTTGCGTCTGTATGACAAATTAAAAGTTTTTGAACCATCAATGCCAGAGGGTAGTTAAAACCCTTGGCACAGCCAGAAGACAGATGAGAAACAGGAGATGTAGGAGAAACATCCTCAGAACCAGGCCACTCCAAGCAGAGCTTCAGGCAACCCAGGCAGGCAGCTTAACCCAGCTCAGAGTCAGGCCTCTGAAACTTGGCATTTCATGAAAAAACTGTATGCTTTTTATGGCCTTGCAGTTTACAAAGTTTTTTCTTGACATCCTTTGAGACTTGTAACCCAGTGAGGAAGGCAGCTTCCTATTTTCAGATGAAACAATGAAGACTCAGAGAGGTCTACTCCAAGATCATACGGCTACTGGGGAGAGCCAGGATGTCACGATATCTGGCTCCTGGTCCTTTGCTTTTTGTCTCTGGCTTTATTCTGGCAGGATTCTCCCCAGAAACAGAACCACTCCCATAAGCCGAGAGTCTATGATTTAAAAACTGAGACAGAAATGTTAATATTATGGGAGCAAAGCTTTGTTCAATCAGCCAGGCTCAGGATACAGAAACCGATACATGATTTTATAGATGGATCTCTGTGGGGAAATAGGTTCTACTTACATAAATGGGTTAGAAAAAAGCTTAGGGCGAAGAGCAGCCAACATGGGGTGAAAACGCCCGAGGCTAGGTAGCAAGATAGTGTAATGGAATCACGAGTGTCTTGTTATATCACCTGTAGGAAATTACTTTCCATTTGGCACCAGTGTACCTTGATCACAAACTCCACCTGCCCCCTAGACCCTTTGCTTCTTACACAACTACTGTCTGATTGTTTTCCCCACCTTCACGCGTGTAAGATCTTATTTTCTTCACATTCACCATGTGAGTAATATCTTGTGAGCTCAATAAATGCAGAGATGAAACCCCTGTTTGGGGCTCTTGTCTCCTCCCAGACCTTAGCCTCTCTCATATTCATTTTTTTTTAACGTTTTATTTATTTTTGAGACAGAGAGAGACAGAGCATGAACGGGGGAGGGGCAGAGAGAGAGGGAGACACAGAATCGGAAGCAGGCTCCAGGCTCTGAGCCATCAGCCCCGAGCCCGACGCGGGGCTCGAACTCACGGACCGCGAGATCGTGACCTGAGCCGAAGTCGGACGCCCAACCGACTGAGCCACCCAGGCGCCCCTCTCTCATATTCAATTCTGCGTCCGCTCTCTTGCTGGACGAGGGAGAACTCCAGACTCCTAGTCTGTGACAGATCTCCTTTCCTCCACCACAGCTTTCCCCACAAGTTCTACCACCCCAAACAACCACCCTTCTAATGTACAGCCAGGTATTTCCTCCACTGTGCTGCCACTAAGTTTTCTTTCTCCACTTCATCTTAGCTCTGTATAGCATTGCTCTAATTCCTGCAGATGCAGGATGTTTTGAAAAATTATGTCCTAAAAGATACCTGTGTCCTAGGCCTTCTTTATACTCCCAATTCTTTCTCAGCCTACAAGAACACCCACTCATGCTTATGACATTCACCTCAGATTTCTGTGCTTAGGGCAGCTACACATTTACAAGTTAGAGCCTGCCATTCCATCCTGAGAATAAGGAATTCCCTACTAATATGAGATGAAGAGATGGGCTGACCTATAGATGGACGCTTTGGTACAAAAGAAAAATGTACCTTTCCTCTGGGCAGTTGTAGCTTTGCACAAGGGGATGGGTTGACAAGGGGAATTCTGGCAGAGTTTTAGTCTCCATTTTCTCCCTTGGCCAGGCATCTTTGTGCAACACTCAAATTGCACAATTATACCAGATAGCCCTGGGTCTAGGAGCCATGAAGAACATTACCTTAAGATTCTTGTTAGTGGCTGAGGGTGCCTGGGTGGCTCTGTCAGTGTCCAACTCTTGATTTCAGCTAAGGTCGTGATCTCACGGTTCATGGGTTTGAGCCTCATGTTGGACTCTGTGCTGACAGTGTGGAGGCCTGCTTGGGATTCTCTCTCTTTCCCTCTCTCTCTCTGCCCCTCCTCCACTCATGCTTTCTCTCTCTCTCTCAGATAAACTCTTTAAAAAGTTTTAAAAAGATTATTAGCGGCTGACAAGAAGATGTGATCATTTCATCGTGTGCAATCACATTTGGAGGATTTAATATTTGCTTCCAATCCAGTAAGTTCCAACGAGAGTAGGGACTCTATTTTTAAAACTCACTCCATATGTTAGTGCCTATTACAGTGCCTGGCATGTAGTAAGCACTCAATATTTGTTCCATTCTTTTTTCTTTTAAAGTTTTATTTGAGACAGACAGATGGAGGGAGGGAAGGAGAGAATCCCAAGCAGGCTCCACACTGTCAGCGCAGAGCCCAATATGGGGCTTGATCTCACAAACTGAGATCATGACCTGAGCCAAGATCAAAAGTTGGATGCTTAACTGACTGAGTCACCCAGGCGCCCCTGTGCAGTCCTCTTTGTAACTGTGGCTTCAATACTTTGGGAAGAGCAAAGAGTTTACCTCATAACTCCGACCTGACCATGGTCCAAAAGTTTCTCTGTGGCAAACATGGGACCCCTTATAGAGAAGAGGGAAGAAGATGGGCAGTCGTGTCAAAATCAGAATGCTGAGTATAATAGCCATGGTTACAAATTCTGGGCCAGAGTCCACAACTGCTTCTGGAAACCATCTCCTTTAAATAGAGTAGCTATGGAAATGACTGGACCTTTCCTTATCATTGTTCTTTCCAATCCCACTCCTCTCTTCCTCCACTCTTTTTCCTGTACCAAGAGTCAGTGTGAAAACCAACCTGATTCAGGTATTTTTTTTAGCTCAAAACTTTTCACTGGTTTAACTGTGTAGGGAGAAAGACAAAATCCTGCCATAACTTACAAAGCCCTGTGTGATTTGGCCTCTCCTTACCTCTGCAAGCTCACCTCTCTGTTCTCTCTCCCTTCTCTTCTCTCGCCAATGCCCTCTCACTCCCTTCATGCCGGAGCAGCTCAGGGCCTTCATGCATGCTGTCTCCTATGCGCAAAATACGTGTTCCCCTTACCGTAACTGTCACATACTTGCTCCTTCCCTTCCTTCAGTTCTTGGCTTAAATGGATTTCTGAATGCATGATGTAACGAGGGTCTCCCCACCTGCCCAGTAACTCAGCCTCCTAGCAGCCCATTCTGTCATAGTCCCTATCTCATTCTGTCCCATTCTATACGTCTGTATGAGGTGATTAGCATCTATCCTAACATGATGGACTGGTTCCATGAAGGTCTGTTTGGCTCACTGGTATATTCTCAGCATTAGTCAGGGGTTTGGCACATAACTCAAATTCTAGCGTTTATTGAATACACGAAAGCACACTTTTTAAGCATCAGAGAGACATGTGAGCATGGGATGGGGCAAGGTAACATGTGGAAGTAAAGGCAGACATGAGAGGGCATCTCTGGCATTGCAGCCAGGGCTCGTGGCCACACAGGTCCTACAAGCAGCTCAGGAGCAGTTCATGAGCCTGGAGCAGTCTGGGTCATCGGTGATGGTATCTCAGCAGCAAAAGTGAGCGTCCACTGGTTCCTGCTGTTCCTGAATGCTCTTCATTTCTCAGCAACACTTTTTGTTTCTCTTGTTAAATGTCCATCAAGAGGAAGTCTTTTCATTTTTAAAAATTGTTCTTATGAAAAGTTAATAACAGTTCATTACAGAAAAATTAAATAGGACACTAAAAGATTCTATTAGCCCATTTATCTAGGAAAATAACAGTAACGGCTTGATAATATATATGTGCATACAGAAGTGATCTTTCTGTAAACTGAGGGAGTTGTAGATTTTATTTTGTGGCCACAATTAAGTAATACATAACTTTTGTGTAACTCCGTAAGCTGTTGCAATAACCCTTTATATTTTTAGGTCTGAACCTGTTTCAGTGTTTCACTATTACAAATAATACAAAGCTGGAATGACTGGCTGAAAATAAATTGGGATCTAAAAAGAGAGTAATTCATCTCCACAAACCTTAAAATATGGATCTACACATTTAAAATTGGTAACGTGTTACAAAACCATTTCATGGTACCTTTATAGTACTACTATTCTAAAATATCTGTGGTACTAATTTTTAAAGTCTAATTGTCAAAATTAACGAACTTATTGTCAACCGAATTGTTTTCGAATTGTATACCTGCACTCCACTGGAGGATCTTAGACCTTCCATTGATAAGAAATGTCAAGTTTTGAACTTACAGCAAAGAGGTACACATGGCTATTTTTTAAAGAATTTAGGTGTAAAAAAATGTCTAAGTCGCAGATGCTAAGAGTAAATTATGGCAGCACAGTCCTCCTGCAAACAGTGTTAGAGATATAAGAGCAGTGCAGATCTGTTGTCCACAAAGGGATTTTTTTTCTTCAC
This sequence comes from Panthera onca, assembly GCF_046562875.1. NCBI lineage: Eukaryota > Metazoa > Chordata > Mammalia > Carnivora > Felidae > Panthera > Panthera onca. The sequence goes on along the minus strand of NC_138347.1, from coordinate 80,629,498 downwards.
AACCTAAGGCAGCAGGGATGGTGGCAGTGCACAAAAATTATGCAGTTTTGAGTTCACACACAGTGCCTATGTGTCCTGTTAACCCAGCCTTTTCAGATGTGACCCAAGCTTTTCACTTGGCTTTTCTCACATGGCTGTATTGTTGCAAGATGCCTGTTCCATGTCTAGCATCTCCCCTAAGATACAGACAGGAAGAAGGGGCAGAAATTAGAGCAAAAGCGTGTGTGCTCTGAAGTTACCCCTTTTTAAGGAGCTTTACTAGAAACTTCTCTTAACACATTTAGTTACCCCTCATTGACAAGACTGTGTCACACTGTGTCATCCTTACTGGTAGTGGAGGACAGACAATGTAGTTTTTTTTTTTTTTTTCTGTTCATAAGAAGAATGAATAGAGTGGTAGGTAACTAGCAGTCTCTATGCATAATTTTGGAAAAGATGGCTTAGGAAGACTTCTGGGAATTTCAGCTCCCCAAATAACCAAAAGAAAATGGGTGGGGGGATATAAAAAAGAGAAAAAAAAGAGGTTCTCAGTGGAAAGACCGGTTGGTCTGGCTATTAAAAGACAGGCCAAAAGAGGCCCAAATTGATGGGCAACCTTTACTGTCATGGTAAGGAAATACCAAGAGAAATAATAAGATTGCTCACCATACTGTCTGCCCTTCAACCCTGTGTTCAAACTTCAGACAGTTCCAAGACAACTACCCCTAGAGGGAAGCCAGTGACCCCAAATTAGGCCGCTTCCTCCACTGGGAACATTTGGGAACAGAGGCTTTATGTGCAAGTAACAGACGCGTGGCTATGGAAGGTGGGGTCTAGTGTGGGGTGTGGTTGAGACACAAATGTTTCAGGAACAGCAAGTCACAAGTACCCTTGCAGGAGTCTGCAGGCTAACAGAGAGAACAGGCCTGAAAACACTGAATAGGTAATACAAATAGGGAAGATACAATACTATCTCTGCCCCATCCTCTCCTTTTCTCCCCACACAGAAAAGAACCTTTAGCTGCCTATCACAGTTCATCCTAGTTTGACTAAATGATGAGTTTAGCTACCTATAGAAAGCATCTAGCTGACCCCATTCTGCTCTTTGTATATGACTTCACCATTCCTTCTATAACAAAGTCTACGAGTGGTTATTTGGCTCCAACCACTACAGAAACAAGCTTGGAAAGTTGCAGGGGAAAAACTGGCCTGGGCTGCTGCCAAACCAATGAGTCTGCCATCTCCTCCCTTGAGAACACTGGTGGTCCTGGCCATGTTCTTAAAGTCATCCTCACTGAAGAGTCTTCTTAAAGAAAACTTTATTTTAGTAAGACAAAGTTCAGTACGACAAAGATGTGTATGGTACTATTCCAGGTATTAGTTCGCAGTGAGGAAGGTGAGTAGAGTGCTCTCTTCGCGAGACTCTTTGGCTTGGAGCTCTGACCAGTCATTGCCCCAAAGTTCAATGCCTATGACATATTGCTGGAGCTGGAGCTAACTCTGCATGGAAACTTTCTGAAAGAAACACAAAGAGGATTCTGCTACCTGCACTGAAGACAGTGAAGATTAATTATGGAAGGGCTAGCTATAATACCAATTTAAATAAGGTTACAGCCAGCAAGCAAATAGTCCTCATTCTAGTGTGTGTGTGTGTGTGTGTGTGTGTGTGTGTGTGTGTGTGTACATTTAAAAAAAAAAAAACACTGATTATATGAGTTTTACCTTGAATGATCGCAGTCATTGCCCTAGACATCTCAGGTGATTCAGAGCACCTGTAGTAATTGAATTTCCTCAAGAAGATACTAAATCGCTTGTTTGGCTATATACCAAGTTATCTAATTAGCCTAGAGGCTGCAGATACAGAATAATACATAGCCCAACTGCTGGAGATACATACTTTATTCTAGAACAATTGAGGGATGGTAAATCATGGTACTGAATAAAAAACCAGGCAAAGTCCAGAAGCTGGATAGCCTACACAAAGGCTACGTTTAAAAGGGATGATATGATAAATGGAAGGCTCTCCTGCAGTTAAGAGAGAAAATATATGTGGGGATAGGGCATATGAGACTCACCAAATCTCTATCAGCTGAAACAGGGTTGATTGTACCTAGTCATTTAACTGGACCCATGAGAGGGAAGATCCATTCCCCAACCCCTGACATTCCCGGCTCCTGCCATCCTAAGGCATAGTCCCAACCCTATATAAATATGCTTTCTCTGAGTCTGAGATAAAGGGACTAGGCACCAGCATTTGTAACATCAAGTATGCTCATAAAGTCCTATATTATAACATCCATATTAAGTACCAAAAATTGGGACTCTGGGTTTTGTCAATAACTGTAGGTCTACTCCTAATTCTCCCACTTACTGGATATGAGGACCCCATGTATACCCATGACTGCCTGAGGAATACAGGGGGAGATGCTATTTGGAACTAAGTAGACCAGCACTGGGAGCCACTAAATGGTTCCCCCAAATCCCTGCTGGGCTCAGGAACAGAACTTACTATATAATTTCCAAAGTTCAGATTGATAGGGCTACTTCAGAGATCAGTGATAGAGCTATAGATGGCCAGCTATGCAACAGTAATGCTGAAGAAATGGTAACCATAAGATATATGGTGGTCTATATCCACATGTCCTTAAGATTATATTTTAGCTGGGGAGGGAGAAGGGGCATGTATTATTAAACAGGGAAAATGCCTACATCCCAGACCACTGCCCAAACACTTGGGATTCAATAAAATATGTCCATAAGTAAATGATTAAACTGAGTGGACTTCCATGTGGTCCTAGTTCTCCATACCATTTAGTAAAGTAGGAATTTATAATAAGGAAGTTTATTATTTGTGAAAGCAATATTTCTATTTTAAGGGACGAGTTATGTGAAAATAATGATGGCATCATGTTGGTCTGGAGATCAATGTGCTGGTCCACACAAAAGTCATGAGCTAAGGGGTGGATTGTGGCGGGTCATGACTTTTTTTAAGTATTGTAACTTAAGAAATCCCCTGGTTGGAAAGCCCCATGTTATATACAAAGCACCCTTTCCCCAACCATTATTTGTACCTCTGAACTATAAAGTCCTGCATCCTATGGTATAGTTTGAAGGTCTGTACTCAAAACATGAACTTGAGGTTCAGCAACAAGGTAGCTAGAACATCATCTTCTATAAACTGATAAAGAAAAACACAGACTGAGGAGACTCAGTGTCCCTCTGACCTGGTGGGACGCCCATCCTGCACTCGTGCCATAAGCCCATAGATTTTGGGCACATCTTAGGGAAGGAGAAGAAAGGCACTGGGGAGCAGCATGTGCTCTACTGCCTTAAGGCATTCTCTGCTCTAACTAGTTGGGTTATAGCCTTTATCTGAGATGAGCTAATGCTTGCTACCATGAAGATTAAAATCTGACATTTATCCTGACCCACAACTTACAGGGGTCATGGGCTCCACTGCAAGCAAGACTTACCACCTTCAGGGGATCCTGATGCTCATCAAATGACCGTCAAGTATCTTTAAAGGACTCTACAAATAGCTCTCAGAGTTTGTTGATTCCTACCTCAAGCCTAGCCTACACGGATTGCTACACATCCTGATTGTCAACCCCAGTGAGAGTGTTCAAAATAAAGTATCTCACCAAATTCCCAACAATCTCTTGACACCTGGAAAGCCTGCCAGTTTCCTTCCCAAATTCACGTGTGTAGCATTAATGTATTTCCATCTCCAATCCCCTTCAAAATATATCTAAAGATAACTATAAAAGATTCAGCTCTACCCAGAAAGAATGTATTCTGATTCATCAGCAATGGGTTGAGATGGGGTACTTTCTCCATGAGAATCTTGCCTATCTTAAGGGATCAACATGAGGATTGGAGTCAATCAGGGTGGAAAAAGATGATATAACCTACTTTTTGTGGGGGAGAGAGAGGTGGTTAAAATTCATCAAGTGCTTAGAACTTGCCGATAAAAATTTGGGGCATTCCACATGCTATCCCAGACAGAAACTGTCCTAGGGATAAATGTGTAAGCCATCTATGTTTCCTAAATTTGGTGTGTCCAGACTGGTTAAAGCTAAGGGTAAAATTAAACCTCATAGAAAGTGCCATAAACTGCAAAATGGAGCCTGCACTAGGCACATCTCTGCATTTTGGAAGGCTCTGCATTTGTGGGAAGCATTCCTCGGAACCCACCAGAAATATCAGAGCCTTTAGGAGTGGTTAAAGGTTGTAAATATGCAAGTTTTTTCATATGGAAAGTTTTGTACCCAAACCATCTTGTGTGTCCCATGTCTGGGTGAAGTTGTCAGCTAAAGATAAAAGTTTTTTTTAAGGATATAAATATCCATAGATCCTTAATGTTTTGAAAAACCACAGTATTTTGAAAAAATACTGTGTATTAATAATGTATTTTCCAGATTTCCCTTCTGGTAAAGGTTTGGTTCAGGTTGTTCACATCAGTCCTACAACTGAATACAACTAAAAAGGCTGGATAAAATATATTTAAATAATCTTTTCAAAGGCATCAAAGAGATTATAAAATAGCAAGGAATCATCAGGCCGAAAGTAAAGAGAAGTCAAGGATCTAGAGAAGGGAACAAGCCTGAAGCCACTTTTGTCCTGATAGCACTAGCTAATCCCAGAAAACTAGAACCTCACGTTTTATGGCCTATCAGGATAAAGAAGAGGACTAACTCTAGATCCATACAAGTTGGGGGACCTGACAGGAGGCCTTCCCCTACAACAACCTGGGTTCCAGGATCTCAGAATGAAGGGAGCAAGAATTGGAATAATCTAAAGAGAATTAAAACTTGGTAAAAATCCCTTGCATTGTCCAGGGTATATCAAACTCTGAACAGGCGATCCCAGACTGGTGGTGCCCCCAGGTGCCTGGCAGAAGCAAATGCAAATACTCTTTGGGGTAAAGTACCTTCTTTATAGGCCTCACAGTTAGTTATTCCTGCAAAATAACATGTCAAGTGCAATGACTAGCACAGAGTCAAAGATACCCAGCACATTAGAAAATTAGAATCAGGGAATGAAACCACCATAAAGAGATCATCAAAAACTGTCAGTGTAGGCCCCAGCATCTCTGTTTTAATGGGCCATCCAAGTCATTCTGATACATGCTAAAGCTTGAGAATTACTGCTTTATACTTTAATTCACATAAATATGCATCCTACACACAAAAATGTGTACATGTGTTAGGTCTAGGGGAGGGCCCAAGAATTTGCATTTCTAACAAGTTCCCAGATGATGCTCATGCCAGACCATGCTTTGAGGAACATGGGTATAAAAAAAGGAATTACTCTGCAGGTCACAATAGTGGTTACCTGTGGGGATAAGGGCCGTAACTTGGAACCAACATGTGGAAGGCTGGCAGTCTTTTCTTTCTTGACCTCAGTGGTGGTTACACAGTGTCATCATTAAATTATATGCTTATATTTTAATGCATAATGAGATCAGTGGTTGTCCCTTTTCCATTCGGTCATATAAGTCAAATACCACTGCACTGGTCCTGCCCACCATCATCCACCACCTTCATTTGTAACCAACTACCAAAGTAGAAAGTGTAAAAGGTTGCAAAGTTCCAAGACATAATTTCCTTTGCGTTAGTTCCTAATGTAATTAGCTCGCAAAATAGCTTTAAAACTCAAGACAAGAAAAGTTTAGTCTCAGTTTCTAAAAATCCTGTTAAAAAGTTGCTTAAAACCCAGAGATAGGATACTGTTTATAGTCTTAACTCTTTGTCCCCAGCGTAAAAATACCTGCAAAAATAAGCAACAGCTATCTTAAAATTTTACCAAGAAAACATTCCCAATGTAAAAAGGTACTTTAATTTTTTCTCCCAAGTTAAAAGAAAGGAGGGGAAATCCTAACTTTTACCAGTCTGAACTTTCTACTCCAAAGAGACAAAGTTGCTTGCTTCTCTCCCAACTGCAAAATGAAAATAAAATACCTAGTACTGGCTGCAGTAACAGTAAAATCCTACACTCTTCATTAATCCTTACCTATGGGGAAAAGCAATATTCATCAACTGGTCATAAATCTGTGAACACTTTAAGAGAAAATTTAGAAAGTCTCTTTGTGGGAAGGGGAACAACAAAAAAAGGCTGAAAAGCACCATATTAAATTGATCAGTGCAGATCGTACTTTTAAGTTCCCACTCATAAACTCTCAAACAGCGTTAGTGAAATCTGGGATGGGGACACAAGTTTCTTGTATTTATACAAAACACTTTTTCTGGAGGCCACATTCTTCCGTAAACATCAACAAAGAGTTAATATTTGCCATGTCTGCTTCTAAACCAACATATCCTATGACACAAACGCTGGCTATTACTCTGTGAGGAAACCACTGTAACAGTTACCACTGGTTCTGACTCTGGCAGCTAGTCAGTAGCTGCCTATGCCTTGTGATGTCCCAGACAGATATCTGAACAACCAAATGGTTTCCACAGCCAGGTCTGGGCGTAATAATTTATCTTTGGCAAAAACATATGCGGTTGGGTTTTGTTATGCCCATAAGCACCATGAGTGTGGTTACAAACACCTTCAACACCCAGACATACCTTCCCATAGATGTGGTAGGAACTGACTAGAGTGCTTTGCTTAGCTCCCACTATACCTTTGACCATTGCAGACCTGAATTCTTATGCCCCTCACAGCTTCTTCTTTCTTTACAACATCACAATATGACTGTGTAAGATGCCTAATCATTATTGTATCAACTACAGGCAATGTAGCAAGACAGTGTTGGTCGCTTAGCAAGGATCATTCCTGGATCCTGAAGGTTAGATCCAGACGACCTGGCTTGTGAAAGGCAGTTTTTGTAACCATATAATATACTGGAATTTCAGACTAATGTAGTTGGGGATATAAGAGTCTTATAAAGCTCCTCCATCCTGGGCAGGCAGAACCTGAGTAGCACCAGCCTAAACACCTGTCTTAGGAGGAGTTGGAGAGACCTGAGAAGCCACATTCATCAAACACTCCGATCCAATGCCCTCTGTGTCCATTATGTACAAGGTTATTCTTCACCAAGCTTCAAGCCAAGTCTTTTGTGAGATCATTTCAATTTAGAAAGTAATACTTACTTAAAAAAAAAAAAAGGCATAGCTATAGTTTCGGAGTAGAGCTGGTCCTAGCAGAGGAATGCTCCCTTTCCTACTCATTGTTGACAATGCCTTAAATACTGAACTGGCCCTTCAAAAGTACATCCTCATTCAATTCTTTTGAGTAGAAAACTCCAGATTATCATAATGTAGCTGAGCTGGTTATATTAAATTCTTTCACTTATCTTGAGTATAAGTATTATAGTAATGCAAATATAGCATCCATTTATTATGGGCTACAAGCTATACTAGATTACCAACACTCCGGACATTTTAGACCACGGTCAAAATTAACGTTAAGAAAACATCTATAGAGCTTCTGCATTATTATACCTTTCAGCACAATCTGAGTACTCTCTCTCCTTGCTCACAGTTTGTTGTAGCCTTTGTGAAAATATCAGATTCATATGCAGATGAGTGCCACTTATGAGCTGTATGAAGTCATGCAGCTCACCCAGTAGGTGCAGAGAGGACTTCAGTGATTACTCTCAGGTTAGGTTAAAGATTTCACCCCATCTACAGTTATATACAATACTCTCTCATAACCACTTGACTTGAAAAACCAATCACAAGCCCACAAAGCGTCCCACTCTTTCAAGAAAGCCAGAATCCCTGCCAACAACACACTCAACCCAAGTTGTGGGTACACCTATTGATTGTCCTGCTCCCCTATGAGTCCTCTGGATTACAAGGATTGGTCTGGAGGATTGTGGGATCTTCCAGTCATTTGTAAATCTCACTGTGCTTCATGTGAGTTAATAATGTCCATGTTGTCACCTTTAAACCAAAGTTCTTTTACATACCATTTGTTGGTTTTATTCTCAATTGGTTAATAACAAATGGAACCAAGAAAACTTTTCAGCCTCTATTTCTTCTATGTGGCAAGTAGTATCTAAGTAATTTTCCATTTTGAAACTGAAAGTATTCAAGTATTTCATGTAGAGAAGTGGAGGTCTTCCTACAAGTTGGTTTTGCAGCATTTCTGCCATTACTGGGTTACCTGTATTACATGAAGTTTACATGAAATATCTGACCATACTCATCAGTGTAATTCACACTTTCTGTTTACTTGCAGTGAGTACAAAACATAACTTGATCATTTTTTGAATCTTCTTCCTTAGCATGTCTTTGTCTAGCTTTCTGTACATCTCTATTTTGTATACAACCTAAAATCAGTGTTATTTGAAAGTCTTTTTCTTTTCCCCACAGATACACAGCTCCCACTACTATATACCCTCCTGAAAGTTGAAATCTTTACCTCTTCTTTGTCTTTGATCATTTTCAGTGGTTAAAAGAACTCTGGAAACAGACTACATGGGCTTAAGTCATCATTTGTTCATTGTGATCTTGAACACATTACCAAACCTCTTTGTTCCTCTTTTCCTAATCTGTAATATGTGGATAATAATACCTAAAGTCATAGGATTGTTATGAAGTTTCTACATGTGATGATGCAATATGTTTATAGATGTAAACCTCTATGACAACGCTTGACACATGATAAACACTGTACATCTCAGCTATTATCATATCTACAGCCATATAAACCCCACAGCTGTTGAGGTTACACATGCTCCTAGTCTTATGATTTCTGTGCTGTTTTTATTATACTAATCAAACTATTGACATATTAAGATATCCTATATACAGCCTACAAGTTTATCTAGCGGCCATAAGTATTTCTCTTGGATACTCAAAGGAGTAACTGAGCAAATGACAGAGCCTTCACCATGACACAAAATATACAGCATGGCTTTGAGGTTCCCTACCATACTCATTAGTGCTGGCTGTAGGGGTCACACACACTCCTGGGCTCCCATGATATCTGAAATAAAAACCACAAGACGAGATGTACCACCAATGGCAACGTAAATCAGGTATGTTCCCAGACAGTTGATAGCAAGATTATACACACATGTATACATATACATACACATTTACCCAGAGGTGGTCAACATTCTTGATAAAAGCCTATTCAGCCTTCTTCCTGCTCCTGCACAAAAGGGCATAAAGATTTTTTTTTTTTTTATAGTGTCACTAAAAAATCTATGGTAGATACTCACCTGCTGGAAGTAAAGTTCAAATCTGGTGCTAGCTGAATGTTGAGTAGAGTTATAAAGAAAAATAGTATGTGTGAATCTACCTCTTCAGCTAGAGTTTATTTAGGTTATCAGATAAATTTGTTGTCAACAGACAAAATAATGACAGAGACTAAACTAATTTTGTTTATTCTCTATTTTAGGGAAGATTTCACAAAAACCATTCTGCCTTAGTAGGAAACAGATGTTTACCCATATGGCTTTTTACTATCTCAAGAACCATTTTTGTTCAGATTCAACATGCATAAGCATTTCACTAATTCGTCTTCTACCTAGGATGTAGAAATCTAGAAAGAAGGGGGCGCTTGGGTGGCTTAGTCAGTTAAGCATCCAACTCTTGAATGTGGCTCAGGTCATGATCTTAGGGTCATGGGATTGATGGGATCCATGCTGAGTGTGGAGCCTGCTTAAGATTCTCTCGCTCTCTCTCTCTGCCCTTCCCACTGCTCTCATGCATAGGCATGCACATTCTCTCTAAAATAAATCCAGAAAGAACATCATTCTTACCTAAACACCTAGAAAAACTATAGAAAAGCTTTTCTTGAACCTGTTGGGAAGCTGAAGTTAGGGTGACCAACTGGACTTTTCCTGGTTTTAGTACTGTAAGTCCTATTCTTGGAAAACTCTCAGTACCACACAAATTGGGATGATTTGACACCCTAGCAAGTGTTGCAGACCGAGCAAGTAGCCTGAGAGCCAAGAAAAGACTGGCCTCACCAAAGAGAGATAGGATGTGAGCACTGAAGAAGAGATATCAACTACTATACAGGGTGGTAAGAATTCAGCTAAAATTGTTAACACATTGCTAAAGGCCAAGTGAGGACAAGCAATAATGTTTAGAAACCCCTCAGACAAAAAGGAGCTTGTTTCCATTTCCACTTACATCCTCTTCTCACTGGATGCTGATGAGAAAAACTGGGGACAAGGCAGGAGACCATATACAGCCTCCCTTGGAGGTGAAGGCCTTGCTGGAGCAGAGTAAGTTCCCATTATGGGAAGGACAAAAGTCCTGCCATACCCTTCCTATGAATGATAGCTGCAAGCCACTGGGAAAGGGGAAGCAAACTGTTGTCTCCAGGGCTCAGGTAGAGGACCCTTGATATTGGGTAAGGGCAAGAGTAAGAGAAGACAAACAAAGAGCTTCTATACCTGGATAAGGAGGGATAGGAAATGGTCTTGGGCTCAAGATCTCATACCAATACAATTACAGGAATCAGGAGAGCCTGGAGCCTGCTTCAGATTCTGTGTCTCCCTCTTTCTCTGCCCCTCCCCTGCTTGTGCTCTGTCTCTGTCTCTCAAAAATGAATAAATGTACAAAAAAAAAAGACTCATCAAAGATGCAAAGTAGAATTCTGTCTGCCATGGGGAGACTGAGGAGTTGAGGAAGACCCACCTGCAAGGCCTAAACATTAAGACTTGCCTAAGAGAGGCTGGACCAGGATGATTGGTCCTCTGGCTCCCACTACCAAGCTATCGAGCAGCAGGTTACAAGAAGGCAGAAAGGCAAAAGCATGGAGGCAGGCCTTTTTTTTTTTTTTTTTTTTGCAGGTTAAAAGGAAGGCTAGAAGCTGAGAGTGGAAAAGGAATGTTGAGAAAATCCCTTTAGCCTTCCATCCCACATCTTAAGTATAAGGTAACACTAGAGGAAATTGAAACCAATGGTGCACTGAAGGTACAACAAGAAAACCCAAACCCAGGTCAACCACTGACTGATTCAACACCCCACATGACTGATGGAGCAGAAGAAGAAACATACTTACTTGAGTCATCACTATCTTAATTTCTACTGTTCTATACAAGATGCCTACCATTGGGTAGAAAATTATGAGACACATAAGGAAAACAACCCATTGTCAAGAGAGAAGAGTCAACAGAATGAGGCTCAGAGATAACCTAAGTGTTGGAACTATGAGAGGGATTTGACATAACTTTAATATATTAATCATATATATTGAAGAGTCTAGTGGAAAAAGTAGATAACAGGAATGATCATACAGAAAATTTCAGTAGAGATAAAAACTATGTATGTCAAATGGAAATGCTAATAGAAAACACAGTAACAGAGATGAAAAATACCTTCAAAAGCCCATCAGTACACTTGATACAACATGAACTTGGAAAGCATGAACTTGAAGCTGTGTAACAGAAATTACCCAAACTAAAATACAAAGAGAAAAAAGTGTGAAGAAAACACAAAAGAGTGTTCAAGTGTTGTAGGGTAATACCAAACAGTCTAATAAAAGTGTATTTGGAATTCCAGGAGAGAGAGATAGCAGAAGAAACATTTGAAGAAAGAATGGCTGAATCTTCCAAAAATAATAAAATATACCAAACCACAGATACAAAAAGCTCACTGAGTCCCAAGTAGGATAAATACCAAAAGATACACACCCCGATACATTTTTTTCAAACTGCTGAAAAGTCAAGATAAAATCTTGAAGGTAGCCAGAGAAAAAGACACATTACAGAGAAACAAAGAATTACAGCTGGCTTAGAAACTATGCAACTCAGAATATAGTGGAGTTAATACCTATAAAACATTAATGAAAAATACTGTTAGTCCAGAATACTGTGCCCAGGGAAAACATCTTTCAGATATGATGGAAAAAGTAGACTTTAAAAGACAGACAGAACAACAAAACAAACAAAAAAACCACAAAATTTATTATCAATAGACCTGCACTAAAATAAAGGTCAAACCAACCTTCTCCAGGGGCACCTGGATGGCTCAGTCTGTTAAGCCTCCAACTCTTGATTTTGGCTCAGGTCATGATCTCATAGTTCATGGGTTTAAGCCTCTCATCACAGTGGAGAGCCTGCTTGGGATTCTCTCTCCTCTCTCTCTGTCCCTTCCCCACACCCCTCCCCTGCTTCTAAGCTCTCTCAAAATAAACTTAAAAAAAAAAAACAAAAAAAAAAAACCCCAACAGAAAGAATATGATACCAAACAGAACTTGCATCTACACAGATGAAGATCTCCAGAAATAGTTAAAATTAAAGTAAAATATAAAAGATACAGTTTATCATATTTTTAATTGTTCCAAAAGATAATTGGTAGCCTAAAGCAGTGGTTCTCAACCTCAGGCAATTTTGCCTCTCAGGAGACATTTGGCAATGCTGAGACATTTTTTTTATATATAAATTTTTTTAAATGTTTATTTATTTTTGAGACAGAAAGAGACAGAGCATGAACGGGGGAGGGCCAGAGAGAGAGGGAGACACAGAATCCGAAACAGGCTCCAGGCTCTGAGCTGTGGGCACAGAGCCCGACGCGGGGCTCAAACTCACGGACCGTGAGATCATGACCTGAGCCGAAGTCGGACGCTTAACCGACTGAGCCACCCAGGCGCCCCAAGACATCTTTGATTGTTACAATGGGGGTGGGGGTAGGGACGGGGGTGTAGTGCTACTACTGGCATCTAGGGGGTATAGAGGCCAGGAATGTTGCTAGACATCCCACATCCTTAAAAGGTGTCCTCAAAATGTCAACAGTACCAGACTGAGAGATTGTTGTAGCCTGACTGATAAAAAGACATAAAGTACCAGTGCGTGAAATGAAAAAGGGTCCATCACTACAGGTCTTGAACATTAAAAGAATACTACAATATCACAAACAACCATATGCCCCCAAACGTGGCTGAAATAGACAAATTCTTTATAAGACACAAATGACTAAGACTCACTTAAGTACATCGTCTGAATAGTCCTATGTCTATGAAAGATATTGAATTTGTAGTTGAAACACTTCCACCAGGGAAGCCTACAGGCCAAGATGCCCTCCCTGCCAAAAGTGAAGATCAGGACAAGACCAAGCTAGCTCTCGGTGTACATCTATTGGACATATGTCTTGTTAGGTGTCAGGAGAAACACTTGCGCTTCAACCTACTGGAAACTGCAGGAAGTCCAGAATTCCAAGTTATTCCCTCCAAGAAACCAGTCCTCCCCTCTCCCACCAACTCCCACCCTAGGACCACTTTTCAGAAAACTAGAGGCTCTAGGAGCACTGGGTCGGGACTAGTATCCAACACACACTGATTTAGAACTAACCTCTTCACTTACCACATTGCTTCTAAGAGACATTCAAAACACTGGATTGAGATATTGGAGTCCACCCATTGTACTTTCCATAACTAAAGGAGGATGCCCAAGTGAGAGCCTGCATATGCACATAATTTTCTGCTCCTTTTTATATTTCAGATCAATGCATCAGGCAATTTCATCACTAAAGCTAATTACTTTTTAAGGTAGCATGGCTGACAAAAAGGAGTCATAATTTGTAGCAATATAATAATTTAGAGCAAAGATTGGTGAGGTGAGCTTCCCTTGCTTATTTCTTCCTTCCCCTCTTTGCATACTCTATCATTTATTTTGCAAAACTAGACAAACAGCCAAATCAGTAGAAACAGTGGCCAGCATCTGAATTGGTTCCAGGGGCAAGAGCTGACACAAGTTTGAGACTCTCCTGTACAAGTGATGGTAATTCTGCAGTTCTAGACCACACAGGGGTACTTTCTGGAAGAGGAAGGGCAATGTGAGTTTTTTGGGGAGAGGCAGTTTTTCTGAACATTTTAAGTTCATAAGTTTCATAAAGTTTGCAGTACTCTGAAATCTTTAGAACAGTGCCCTCCAAAAGAAATATGTGAACATGTAGTTCAAAATTTTCTAGTAGTTATATTAAGGAGTAAAAATGGTGAATTTTAATATATTTTATTTAACCCAATATATCCAAAATATCATTTCAATATGCCGTCATAATAAAAATAGAACATTTTATATTAAAAAGTGAGACATTGAAATCTGGTGTGCATTTTACACTTATAGCACATCTTATTTTATTTTTATTTATTTTTTAAAGTTTATTTATTTTGAGAGGGAGAGTGTGAGCAGGGGAGGGGGAGGGAGAGAGAGAGAGAGAGAGAGAGAGAGAGAGAGAGAGAAAGGGAGAGGGAGAGAGAGAGAGAGAGAGAGTGAGAGAGAGGGAATCCCAAGCAAGCTCCATGCTGTCAGTGCAGAGCCCTATGTGGGACACGAACCCACAAACTGTGAGATCATGACCTGAGCCAAAATCAAGAGTCGGATGCTTAACAAACTGAGCCACCCTGGTGCCCCATTTTCTTTTCTTTTTAAGATGCCTACTAACACCTATTTTTAAAGTTTTTATTTAAATTCCAGTTTGTTAATATACAGTGTAGTATTAGTTTCGGGTGTACAATCTCGTGATTCCACACTCCATACATCACCTAGTACTCATCATAAGTGCACTCCTTACTCTCCTTCATCTATGTCACCCATCTGCCCACCCACATCCCCTCTGGTGACCATCACCTTGTTCTCTAAGTCTAGAGTTAAGGGTCTGTTTCTTGTTTTGCCTCTCTTTTTTCCCCCTTTGCTCATTTGTTTTGTTTTTTAAATTTCACATGTAAGTGAAATCATGATTTTGTCTTTCTCTGACTTTGGTTTAACATAATACTGTCTAGCTCCATCCATGTTGCTGCAAATGGCAAAATTTCATTCTTTTTTATGGTTAATATTCCATTATATATATATGCCATATCTTCTTTATCCATTCATCAGTCGATGGACACCTGGGCTGTTTCCATAATTTAGCTACTGTAGATAATGCTGCTGTAAACATTGGGATGCAGGTATCCCTTTGAATTAATATTTTTGTATTCTCTGGGTAAATACCTACTAGTGCAATTGCTGGATCATAGGGAAATTCTATTTTTAACTTTGTGAGGAACCTCCATACCGTTTTCCAGAGTGGCTGCACCAGTTTGCCTCCCCAGCAGCAGTGAGAGAAGCTTCCCCCTCCCCACATCCTCACCAACACCTGTTGTTTCTTGTGTGTTGTTGATTGTAGCCATTCTGACAGGTGTGAGGTGATACCTCATTGTAGTTTTGATGTGCATTTCCCTGATGATGAATAAAGCGCATCTTGCTGTAGACGCCTCGTTTTGAGTGCACGATAACCACTTGCAGGTTGTGGCTACAGTATTGGACAGCACAGCTGTCCAGCCTCTCAGCTTCCTTCTGGAAGCCTCTTAGTTCTTCCACATGGTGTCAAACAAGGCAGCCTCCTCTCTCTGCCCTCCCTGCCCCCTACACCTGCACCAGCACTTCTGGGGCATCTGTGAAAGTAGTCCCAGAACACCCATTAATAGAGCTGATTTCTCACCTGCCTCTATCCTTAGGCAAGGAGCCAAACATTGTTGCCTTCAAAAGTCTGGCACTTACACATTCTGCATATTCTCCGAAGGCCCTGAAATATAATGAGGGGTGGGGGTGGGCACTGGATCAGAAAGATCTCATGATTCCAACAACTGTGAGTTCAGGCAATAGAATCATCCCCCCCTCTGTCTCTTGATGCTCTTAGTAGCTACTGAGAGGTCTAGAGAAGACTCCCTTGTAACTATTTTTATATAATTGAATTTTATCAAAGAAGGCCTTCAGGAAAAGATGAGAGCTGGGACCAGTAACAGGTTCCTAATTTGCTGGGTCCAGTGGAAAAGGGAAAATATGGAGCCCTTTGTTCAAAAATTAAGAATTTTTCATCGTTGAGGGCAGAGCATTAAAACAAGCAGGAGGCCCTCTGAGCGTGGAGCCCTGCGCCACTGCACAGGTTGGACCTCCGTGAAGCTGGGGCTAGGTGGGGCGTAGGTCTCTGGAAGAAGCAAGGAAGTGGTGAGATTACCTGGACGATCCTTGAGGAATGGAACCTTAAAGGACGCTCCAAAATCAACTCTACTAGAATTCACCGAGGAAGAGGTTTTGAAGCCAGTGAGAACCATTTGGGAGGAAAGCAGTGAGGGGAAGAAGCAGGTGGGTAAGGCATTTGCCTTTGCTGATGAGACCACGGATTATCCCGGGTATTCATAGGATCAAGCTTCTGTGGCCCCAAGTTGGGTAACGACAGACTGACACCCGCAACGGTGACTTGCAGGCCTGGGCAGGAGTGACTCCGAGGCTACTTCATAGTCAACTTTCCTCCTCTCCAAGCCACACACAGGCGCTGCCGGCGAGGGACCTCCGGGAGCTCCGGCGGGGGGATCGGGTGCGAGCTGCGGCCAGGCTTCCGGCCGCTGAACCTGCATGGGGCGACCGGGTCTCGGCCCGGGGAGCGGACTTGGCTCACCCTCGCCCGGCAGCGGCCCCTCCCGCGCCCGCACTCCCGCCGCTCCCCCACTGGGGGACGCACGCCTCCAGCTGCAGGAGACTGGGGCGGGCAACGGCCGGCCGGACACCCGCACCCGAGACCCACCAGGGCGGATCGCGAACCCGAACCCTGTCTACTGTCGCAAAGGGCGGCCACTGGCCCCGGTCTGGCCTAGCCGCGGCCGCCGAGTCGCAGGGGCCTCGGTACCCCAGTCTCAGAGGCCCCTCTACCCGCAACTGGCGGCCGGGGGTGGCAACGGTTCAGGGCGTCTAACAGCCGCGGCTCAACCGAAACCCGGGGCTGGCGTCGCGCATTGGCCCGAGGGTGGTTTCCCGGGAGACAGGCCCCGCCCCCGGCCGCGCGCAGGGCCAGGCAGTTGTGGGTGTGCCAGGCCAGCTGGCGGATTCCAGGGTGGCTTGTGCTTGGGCCCGCTTTGGGGTCCCCTTCCATCGTTAGTTCTCCGTCTTGTTGCAGTGCGTGATCTGGCGCTGGGCACACGGCGTGGTATCATCCTCATTTTGGATAAACAAGAAAAAGATTTGCTAGCTCTGGCGGCTTGCGGGCCAACACCCATAGCTTGGGCTCCAGTGGGCCAAAGAGCGAGGAACGGCCAAGGCCTCCAGGGGGCGCCCTCTCCACGAACAACCGCCGGGCTCTCCGGGAGCTTGGCAACTCTCGAGCTGTTTTTTCAGGGCTCCCAATTTACTTAACCTCCTAGCTGAGTGAAGATCTCATCTCATATCGCAGATTTCTTACGCAACTAAACGTTAAATAACTTACTTTACTTAAAAATAATATTAACAAACTATAAGATTCCTGTTAATGCAACATCTGTGCTAATTTAGTTCTAAATTGAAAGGAAAGTCAAATCTCCCATGCAGTTTACCTCTTGTTCACCTTTGCAGTAACTGCGATTGAAACCTGTTTCAAAACAAGCATGTAGTTGGAGATACTATTATAAAAGTATCTTCTTTCCAAATAAGTGGCTATAAAAGTTTGAATTAGATCTAAAACGTTTCCTATTTACACTGATTAAATCATGCAACAGTGAAACGTGTATCTTACCTACCTACATTATCCTGTGAATATCTTACCTACCTGTTTTCCTGGTGCTATTTTACACAATCATACAGATCTTTAAATCTAATCATCATAATCAATGTCAGTATATTCAAATCTATCTTTAAGCCTATGTTATTTAACTTATGCAAAGATGGACATTTTGAAAGGTGTTGGTAAATGGGGTTAACAATATAAATTTGCTGATAAATAGCATCGTAATTTCCTTCATTTTAGGGAGATTGATTTTATTTTCTTGCAGTTTAAGAAGGACTTAAACTTTCAAAGGTATTTGAAATATGTGTCAATTTCACAGTAGTTACACTTTTTACTTCCTTGATGGAAACAAAGCATTCCCTAGTCATTTCAAATAGTGAGCATATTCAAATAGTGAATATTTTAAAAACATTTTTCTTTATAGACCTATATGATTTCTGTGTGCAGGCTAAAACATCCAAACTTTACTTGTTAATGTAAGATTTACAAATATCATTTAAGGAAATTCATATTACTGGATTCTATGAGGCTCATTAGTTGTGATTTTTCAAGTCTTGGTTACTTAGTGTTGTTGAAGAATAATGCAACCGATTGATGGTACACATCAATGGTACACTCCAATATGGTATCGGAATAGGGTTTTTAAAATTGTTTTCTTGAAATAATGTGTGCATCAAACATGAACAACCCCACTATATCCACTGTCAGTAGTTATCAAGGGGAAAAACACTCTATCAGATTTTTAAAAATTAAGTTTTGGATTTTGAGATAATTGTACATTCACGAGCATTTATAAGAAATAATACAGAGAGATCTGTGCCCTTTACCCAGTTTTTCCCAAAGGTGACATTTTACAAAACTATACTACAATATTAAGACATGGATAGTGAGATTGATACAGTCAAGATTACAGAACATTCTATTGCCAGAAGAACCTCACGTTGCTCCTTAATATATACCCACTTTCTACCTTTCCCCACCCCATCCTTAATTCATGATAACTATTCATCTGTTCTCTATTTCTATCATCTTGAAATTCTCATTTCAGGTTTGTAACATAAGTGGAAGCACTCAGTAAGTAACCTTTAAAACTGGCATTTTTCTACTCTGCGTAATTCTCTGAAGATTCATTCCAGTTGTTTCCTACATCAGTAGCTTGTGTCTTTTTGTTGCTCAGTAGTATTTCATGATGGATATGCCACTTTTTAACTATTCATCCATTGAAGGAATCTGGGCAGATTCCAGTTTTTCGCTTTTGTGAATGAAACTGCTGTAGACTTTTGTGAATAGGTTCATGTGTGATCACAAATCTTCATTTCGCTGGGATAAATGCCCAGAAATGTAATTTGCTGGATTGCATGACAGTTGCATGTTCAGTTTTTTCAGAAACTGCTCAACTGGTTTCTAGTGGCCGAACCACTTTATATGCCCATCAGCAAGTAAGGAGTGAACCGATCTCTCCAAATCCTCATCAGCATTTGGTGTTGTCATATTTTTTATTTTAGTTATTCTATAGGTATGTACTGATATCTCATTGTGGTTCTAATTTGCGTTTCCCAGTTGACTGATGATGTTGAACATCTTTTCATGTGCTGATTTTCAATCTACATATCCGCTTCAGTGAAATGTCTCTTCATTGAGCTCCGTTTTTTCCCGGCTCCCAATTTACTTACCTCCCAGCTGGTAACTATTGGATTGGGTGGGGTTTTTTACTGTTTTGTACCGCCACACCCTGCTTTACTGTGTTATAATTGACAAATAAAATTGTAAGATAAAGTGTACAGTGTGATGATTTAATATATGTTTACACTGTGAAAGAATCCCCCCCCTCCAGTTAGCACATTCATCACATACTTACCTTTTGTGTGTGTGAGAACATCTAAGTTCTGCTCTCTTAGCAAATGTCAATGATACAACATACAACACAGTGTTATCAACTAGAGATACATGTTATACATGAGATTCTCAGACCTTATATGTACTTGTAGTTTGTATCCTTTTACCGAACTCTCCCTGTTTTACTGTGTTGGAGTTTGTTTATACATTCTAAATACTAGCTCTTTGCCAGGTATGTGTTTTGTAAATATTTTCTCCCATTCTGTAGCTTGTCTTTTCCTCTTCTTAACAGTCTTCCAGAGAGCAAAGGTTTTTAACTTTGTTAATGTCCAATTTATCAATTTTTCCTTTTATGATGATGTTTTGTGTTAAGTCTAAGAACTTTTTGCCCAGCCTAGATCTTGAAGATTTTCTCCTATTTTTTTCTAAAAGTCTTATGGTTTCATTTAAGTTTTTGACCCGTTTGAGTTTTATTTTTTGTTTAAGGTGTGAGACTTAGGCCAGGATTCATTTTTGTTTGTTTGTTTATGGATGTGCGATTACTCCAGCAGCAATTAAACTTCTATCATCTTTTTAAAAAAACTTGTTTAAAACGAAAAACTGTTAAGTTTGGAAAAACTACAAAATTAGTAGAAAATTTGGAAATTAAATTTTATTAGGAATACAGTATGTTAGCTATGGAAGAAGCAATACTCCTTTTGCATTAAGTATGACCATAGAAAAAGAGGTATTTTCTTCAATAAAAATCAAGATTATTTTCTGAGCCACTTACAAAGTATCCTATGTAAATCATCCAAAAGGAGGAGAATGTTTTTTATAGCATTATTTATACTAATGAATCTATATATTCTTATTCTTATCCCGAAAGTGTAACGTTTTAGGTATCTTCTCTGAATGCTACTTTATGCAGTAATCAAAAAGGGATGTATATGGAATTATTATAGCAACATGAGTCAGATAATCTATTATCTTTTAACCCCTTAAATGCTTAAATAGGTGAACAGCAAAGCTTCATTATCGTGCATTGTCATTCAGGATGCATTCATGCATAGTAATGAAAAGTAGTTTGACTACAGTTTATTTTCGGACATCTCTCACCCTGTCATTGGTTCTTTTCAAAAAATAGAATTACTCAAGACAATACAATAAAATACCTGTATTTCTTTCCATTGTTATTCTAATATACTGTTGTACAGTTTGTAAGATGAAGTTTCATCCGGTACTATGGGATTTACATTTATATCTTATTATTGATTTTAATGGTGATGATCTTGATCTATCTTCTTTTAGCATAAATATTGGTTTGGAGACAGATAAATACGTTTTATCATGTTAAGGATGTATCTTCTGCTTACAGTTTAAACATTTTTGTCCAGAACAGGTATTGAATTTAATCTAACACTTCTTAGTGTCTAAGGGAATGATCATGTATTTATATATTGAAATCTGACATGGCAATTTATTTAAACGAATTTTCTGATATGGCAAGTTATTTAAATGAACCAGACTTTTATTCCTAGAATAAACCACATTTGGTCATGTTGTATTAGCCTCTTAATATGCTACTTTGTTTTCTACCATTTTATTTAGAATTTATGTCTGTATTCATGCGTGAGATTGTTCTATAGTTTTTTTTCTCTATGGTGTCTTTTTTTTTGGGGGGGGGGAATAGTTCCAAAATGGAAACCCCCTCTTTTTTTTTTTTAATACTCTAGAACAGTACAAATAACATTGGGATCACCTGCTTTTTCAAGTTATAGAGTCCTATGTGAAACTGTCTGGACATAGTGTTTTTGGGAATATAGGTCTTTGACAAATTTTAAGCATATAGTAACTGATCTATTTAAGACCAATTTTGGTGAGTTATGTTTTAATAAAATTAATTTTATTAGAACATTATCGATTTCATCCAGGTTTTCAAATTTAGTTGCCCACAATTTATCAAAGTAGTCTCTTATGTGTCAGGTTCACAATGTCTGCAATGATTTCCTCTTTTATATCACATATAATTGCATTTTTCCTTTTTTAAAAGTTTTCATTTTAATTCCAGTTAATTAACATACAGTGTTATATTAGTTTCAGGTGTACAATATAGTAATTCAACACTTCCATACATCACCTGGTGCTCATCACAACAGGTGCCTTCCTAAATCCCCATCACCCACCTCCCCCCCTCGCTCTGATAACCATGAGTGTGTTCTCTATAGTTAAGCGTCTGAGGGCACCCAGTCAGGTAAGCGTCCGACTTTGGCTCAGGCCATGATCTCATGGTTCATGAGCTGGGTTCCAGCCCCTCATTGGGCTCTGCATTGGCAGTGCACAGCCTGCTTGGGATTCTCTACCTGTCTCTGCCCCTCCGTAGCTCAGGCATTCTCCTCTCTCTCAAAATACACAAATTAACTTTAAAAAAAGGTCTGTTTCTTGCTTCCTCTCTCTTTTATTGTTTTCCCTTTGCTTGTTCATTTTTTTTTTTTTTTAATTCCACATATGAATGAAATGTGGTATTTTATTGCTTCCTATTTGCCCTTCAGAAACCAGCTCTGGTACCTTTAAAAAATACTATGACTTAAAAAAAATTTTTTTTTAATGTTAGTTTATTTATTTATTTATTTAAATGTTTGTTTATTTTTGAGAAAGAGAGAGAGAGAGAGACAGAGTGCGAGTGGGGGTGGGGCAGAGAGAGAGAGGAAGACACAGAATCGGAAACAGGCTCTAGGCTCTGAGCTGTCAGCATGGAGTCCGACGTGGGGCTTGAACTCTGCAGTAGCAGTGAGATCATGACCTGAGCCGAAGTCAAATGCTTAACCAACAGAGTCACCCAGGTGACTTTTTTTTTTTCTGATCTTGAATTTATAATTCATAATTCAAAATATGTACCTTTTCTTTTATTATTTATTATGTCTTTTATTATTTCCTTCCTCTACCTTCCTTCTATTTACTTTTATTGTTCTTTTTCTAGCTTCTAAAGTTGGATGGTTACTTCAACTATTTTAATTCTTTTTTGTTTGTTAATGTAATTATATAGTGTGTACAATTTCTTCTGAACACTGCCATAGTTATATACAGTGGATTCTGAATATGAAATGTGATAATTATTATTTGTTTTAATACATTCTGCAAGTTCAGTTTTGAGTTCCTGCTTGACTCAAGAATTGTTTAAAAATTATAAAAATAATATTCCCAGATATAAGAGAATTTTGTTTTTAAATTTGATTATAAATATATGGTTTTTAAACTTTGTCATCAAAGAACTTATCTGCAGTATTAAAAGTTTTTCTTGATGTTTTCTTGTGGCCTAATATGTAATCAATTTTAATGACTCCTTTTGTGGTTTCTTGGAAAGAAGGTGAGGTATATTTTTTTCCAAGAACTTGAATTTGATAAAAAATATACCAATACATTATTATGCTAATAAGTCTTGTGCATCCTTGTTTTTATTCACTTGGAATTCCTAGGCTGGGAGTAATAATGTGTCTTTTTACTAATGCATTTTTAAATCTGTTTCTTCACGTAATTCCTGTAGTTTTTATTTATTGATATTGATGTAATGTTAGCTAGTGCCAATGTTTATAGTTATTATCTTTTCATTGTTATCTGTATGCCTTGTCATTATGAATCACTCTTTGAGACATCATTTGATACTATTTTCTTTATTTAAAAAATGTTTGTTTATTTATTTTGAGTGGGGTAGGGGCAGAGAGAGAGACAGAGGGAGAGAGAGAATCCCAAGCAGGCTCCGTGCTGTCAGTGCAGAGCTCGATGCAGGGCTGGATCTCACAAACTGTGTGATCATCGCCTGAGCTAAAATCAAGAGTTGGATGCCAGCCAGGCATCCTGATACTGTTTTCTTTAAATTTATTTTATATAAGATCGGGATCTCTCTCCTCGTCATTTCTTTTTTTGTCTCTGCCTAGTATACAGTTCCCATTATTTTATTTTCAGTTTTAAACCCCTTTGTTTTTAAGATCTCCTGTATACAGTATTAAGTTGGTGCAGCTTTGTAATCCAAAATGAAAGTTTTCTCCTTAGCTGATTTAAATTTATCACTGTCAGCCACGGTGTGCTGGAGCCTCTCATAAGTTCTCAGCCCCCATTTAGTGATATCAGATCTGTAGCTTGAAATTGGCCAAGGTAGAGTTAGGTAGAACCTAGAAGAGAGCAGTGCAGTGGAAGGACCGCCCTGAGGCAGAGTCCCACGTCCTTGAAGGGGAATGATAGAGACTTCAGCTGGAGGCAAGGGCAGTGGTAAATAGGTTACACAATAGAAGCCCAGGGCACAATATCCTGACCTTGTGGCTTCCAAAACTCTGGGGACAACAGCTCCAGAGCCACAGGTGCTGAGCCTGCACTTTCCTCCTCCACCTCTGCCCCAGGGTAAACCCTAGATTCATTACACTGTATTTGCCCTGCAGGTATGGTACACCCCTTTCCTCCATGGAGAAAGACTGCCATGATGGTTCTGGTAACAAACCTTGTAGAGTCAAAAACTCTCCTTCTGAACCTGTGGGAAGAGTCCCCTACATGATTGGAAGCAACCTCCATTAGAGACCACCCCAGTGAATGTCATAGCTCCTCTCAGCCCAGAGAGAAGCAACAAATACCCAATCCCAAAACAACCTAGGGGCCATTCTACCTCTGGGAACCTGCCTGCTCTCCCACCTTGAGAGTGTACTTTTCACTATAATAAACTTTGCTTGCTACTCTCCTTCTGTCTGTCTTTATTTGAGTGTGGATCCCCAGTAAGTCTCCTCACGAGAGGAATCCAAGGAAGGAGACCTCCATTCACACAAGGCAGACTCTCCCACTGGTAACAGTAGGGGTATACGCAACATGGAAATCAGCAAAAGCTACAAGTTAACGTGTTTTGTTATGTTTTCCCGAGGACAGTTGTTAAACATTTTCTAGCACACCACTGGCTATCAGTGATATGTTTAGCTTAATTCTGTCATACTGTTTTATCTTACGTTTTTGTGTTTTAGTGTCTATTATGCAATATGTTTTGCACTTTTTTTGAGCTTGCGTATTTATTCTAATACTTTGTAAAGTATTTCTTTGATCTAGAGATTACTGTTATAAACATAATTTAGGATAAAACCTTTAATCCGCTGTTTATTCGGAATCTATTAACTCCCCACTGTGAGCAGCCACAAATTAATATATTTCCTTTTTCTTTCCTTTCACCCCTCCATTCAATTTTAATTGCTATTGTTCTTAGCATTTATCTTTGTATTGCTAAATAAATCTCCATTATTTCCACTTGATTTCTCAGCTTCCAATGATATCTTTTGGCCCCATATTATAGAGGATGAGTGAATTCAGTATTCACTACTAGCTACTTACTCTCCAAATTCTTTCTCAAATCTGTTAGATATGTCCGTTCCATATGGTAAGAATTATTGGATGGAAATTTAGAGGGACGCATTAGTGCTTCCGCAAGGCTTGACTTCCAACTGAATACATTTTTATCTTCCTCATTCTTGAGGTCTCCCCTTCCCCTTCACTTGTTTTTCTGTAGAATCTTTTGTCCAGGGACTCGGTATGGATATTGATCTCACTGACCTCAGTGCATACTTGGTGAAGGGGCACCAGTGCTAGTCATGAGACCACCTTGAAGACAGGAGGGACTCGGCTGGCAGCATGTACCAGATTCCAATGGAAACTACTCAGATCCTGCATTTTCCTATAAAACCCCACAGGTTTTTACCCCAGGTGGCCTTGCAGTCTTGGTGGCCTGCTGCAGTCTCCTTTGCCTGGCAAAGCAATAAATGATCTTCCTTTTTAGACCCAGACTCTGTCTTTACATTATGTATTTCAGCTCCAGAGAACAGAGGTCAGCTTTTGATATTACTACGTTTTCTTTCTGCATCGTTACCATAATCCCTACATTTGCTCTAATCTTTATTTTACAGCAAAGTAGATTCAATCTCAATGCCAAGCCTGCGGTTTTTTCATTTATCTCTTGGCTGAGTGAACTTCATCTTCTAGTGTTTTCTACAAGAAGGGCTCATCAGATATTCAAAATGTTCATTTCTTGCCTTTATACTTGAATGAAATTTTGAGTGAGTAAAATAGTCCTTGGTCTTATCTTGTTGAGGAGATTATAAACATTGGTCTACTATTTCCTGCTATGGGAATTCGCTCTGGGGGAATCGGAGGTCAGCCTTATTTTTTTTCCGTTGTAAATGAATTAATATTTTTGCATGGCTCCCCAAAGGACTCTTTGTCTTTGAAGTTTAGTAGCTTTGTGACAGTATGTCTTTGTGTTACTTTGTCCTGGGTAACTGTGTGTCCTTCCAATTTTGCAAATCAAATCTTTTATTTTTAAAAATTACATAATTTTCAAGCTGTTCAAAGCAACTTTTTTTCTTGAAAATTGTTTTTTATATTCTGTTTATTTTTCTTTTCCTCATTTGTTTTTATGGGAACTTTGCACAGATCTTTTGCAGTTCCTATTTGTGACCTCATTTTTGAGTCAGTGGGGAGTTTTTCCTGTGTCAGATATTTGCAGAAGGTTCACATGGAGGTGGGGCCACACCTGTGTTTTAAGTGTGCAGAAATTTTCTTTTGAATCTGAGTTTTATTTTTAATTACTTGTTAAAGATTTTCTTTTTAGAGAGAAAGAGAGTGAGTGTGAGTGGGGGAGGGGCATAGGGGGAGGGAGAGAGAGAGAGGGAAAGAGAGAGAACCCCAGGCAGGCTCCATGCTCAGCACAGAGCCCACTTGGGGCTCGATCCCACGACTTTGAGATCAAGACCTGAGCCGAAATCAAGAGTTTGGACGCTTAACTGACTGAGCCACCCAGGAGCCCCTAAGATTTTAGTTTTAAGTGACCTATACACCCAATGGGGAGCTCGAACTCACTACTCTAAGAGTTGAATGCCCCAATGACTGAGCCAGCCAGGTACCCCTTGAATATGAGTTTTAGATATGGGTTTTGACAGCCTGTCATTCATCTCAGTGATGGAAAAAGGCTGCTATGGTGCTTTTTGCTTTGCAAGTGTCTCTTCTCCCCCAACCACATGGGTAGACTCTTGCCTGAAATTATGTCTTGTCTGTGTAATTCAACCTTGCCTGCTCCACTTTTCACATCAAAACCAAGGCCAGGGAACCTGCCATTTTGTGACCGCTATATCCCTCAGTCACAAACAAAAGATTTTGGTATTGCACTCAGAGTGTGCTCCTGTCCTTAGACAATGTACTCTATGATCTCTTTCTGAGCTCTGTAGTCTCCTTTCCACTTCCTTCCATACTCTTCATGCACTTCCAGCACCTGTCCTACCCCTCCGTGCTTCTTCCAGTTTTGTGCCTAGAGGTTTCAGCAATCTTGTTTCTTTGAAGGAAGACTTCGCATTTCTGCTTCTCATTCTGCTGATGGCTTTAGGATGATTGCCAAGAAAAGGAAGAAATGGAAACCTCGAGCCTCACCTTCATTTTATTGTATGTATGTATGTATGTATGTATGTATGTATGTATTTATTTATTTATCTAGAGAGACTGAGATAGCGTGAGCTGGGGAGGGGCAGAGAGAGAAAGAGAGGGAAAGAAAAAGAGAGAGAGAGGGAATCCCAAACAGGCTCTGCTGCACTGTCAGCACAGAGCCCGATGTGGGGCTCGAACTCATGAAACTGTGAGATCATGACCTGAGCAGAAATCAAGAGTCGGGCGCTTAACCGACTGAACCACCCAGGTGCCCCTCAAGCACCATCTTCAAACGAGAGATCCTGTAACTGAATTCTGACCTCACTGGAGTTTTGTCAATTGCAGTTTCCAACTTCCCACCATGAGAACTTGCTGGAGCCTCTTTTTGATGCATGGAGAGACAGGAGTATGTGGGAGAAATGTGGCCAGTGAGAATTTCCAGTGGTGGATTTATTTATCTCTCTCCTTTTGAATATTTAGTATGGTAACTCTTCCTTGACCTTTGTCCTAGTAATGAGCCCTTCTAGCCAGATAAATGGTCCCAGTTTGTAGCCTAAATAGATAAAGGATGATATTTTCCCAGGTCCCCGTTTCCTGTGTGATACATGTTATCCCAACCTTTGTTGTCTCCCTAGTTCCCATCTCCTTTGTGAGCCCCCTAAATATTCCTCGTTCTCAGAAATGAACTTGATGCACCCCAAATCTCCTTCCAATAATGGACTTCAACATTTCCTACCTCCTGAAACACCTGAAATGAAATGACACAAAGACACTTTAGATCGTGGCAGGGGAAGCAAAGCCCAGCAATGTGCTCGTCGTGAAGAGATGTCTCCTCTTCAGCATCCATCCTCAGCTGCTTTTTAGGGCAACAGATTTCCCTGCATCATCAAACTAAGAATTCTCTTCCTCTTTCTCCTGTGTCAGGTCCTCTGTTTACTATATGCACAGACCTTCCTCTTTGATTTCTTCTTATTTATTTCTTCTTGATTTATTCTCTTCTTTTGGGGTAACCCCACCTCCTCTAGTGGCTTGCTAAGAATGTGTGCAGAAGAGGAAAATATTTTGAGACATCTTATGTCTGAAAACATCTCTGTTCATCCCTCATTTTAATCAGAATATTGGCTGAGTATAGACTTCTAGGTTGGAAATCACGTGATCTCAGAATATTGACGGTCTTACTCCATGTGCTAGCTTCGAGAAATTCGATGCCTATCTGATCCTTGAACTTGCATCCATAACCTTCCTTTCCCCACGGCTGGGAAGTTTTATTACCTTTTATTTATTATGGCTATTGTGAAATTTCACAATAATGTCTATTGTGGTTCCTTTTATAAATAAACGAGCCACAATTTTGTGGGTTGCTTAAGTTAAGAAATTCATGTTTTTCAGTTCTGGGAAACTCTTTTTATAGCTTTCTCTTTCTGGAACAGCTACTAATTGAATATTTAATATCTTAGATTGAATTTATTTTACTGTGGTAAGAACACTTAACATCAGAACACTAGAGATTATTCATCTTGCTTAACTGAAACTTTATGCCTGTTGATTAGTAACTCCCTACTTCCTCCTCCCCAGCTCCTGGTAAACACCATTGCAGTCTTTGATTCCATGAATTTAACTACTTGAGATACCTCAGGTAAGTAGAACCATGCACTATTTGTTTTTCTGTAACTGGCTTATTTCACTCGGCACGGTGTTCTCAAGGTTCATCCATGTTGTCCCATATTGCATATTTTCCATCTTTTTAAGCCCAAGTGGTATTTCATTGTGCGTGTATACCACATTTTCTTTACTCATTCATCCATCAGTGGGCCATAAGGTTGTTTTCACTTCTTGGCTATTGTGAGTCGTGTGGCAGTGAACGTAGGGGTGCTAATATGCCTTTGAGATCCTGATTTCAATTCTTTTGGATAAATACTCAGCAGTGGGACTGGTGGATCATATGGTGGTTAAGAGGTTAATGTTCAAAATATATAAGGAACACCTATAGCTCAGTTAGCATAATGCCCCTAATCTGATTAAAAATAGGCTGAGGGCTTGAACAGATATTTTGCCAAGGAAGACATAAGTTGGCCAACAAATACATTTTTTTAAAAAAAACTTAACATCATTAATCTCCAGGGAAATGCAAATTAAAATTACAATGTGATATCATCTTAAACCTGTCAGGATGGCTGTTATTAAAAACAAAACACAAAAGGCAATAAGTGTTGGTGAGAAATTAGAGCCCTTGCATACTGTTGGTGGAAATGCAAAATGGTAGAGCCAGTGTGAAAAGCAGTGTTGAGGTTCCTCAAGAAATTGAATCTTTGTGGGGCACCTGGGTGGCTCAGTCGGTTAAGTATCCGACTTTAGCTCAGGTCATGATCTTGTGGTCTGTGGGTTCCAGCCCAGCATTGGGGTGGACAGCTCAGAGCCTGGAGCCTACTTCAGATTCTGTATCTCCCTCTCTCTCTCTCTGCCCCTCCCTCACTTGTTCTCTCTCTCTCTCTCAAAAATTGGTAAATGTTAAAAAATACATATTAAAAAAAAGAAATTGAATCTTTTGGATTTGTCCTCTGATTTCTTTGTCTTTTCTCTTCTATGTTCTCTTTGCCTTTTTGTTGTTGTGATTTCATAGCGATCTCCTCAACTTTACCCTTCAGTTCTTTTCTTGCAATTTTAATTTCTCCTAAGGACTCTTAAAATTTCTAAGAACTCTTCTCTTTCTGCTGGGTACTCTTTTCTACAGTTTTCTTGTTACATGTATGCTCTTAACTTTCAGAGAGCATTGACTGTGGGGTGGAAGCCGGTGACACGGGAGGTGAAAGAATTCACCCAAGGCAGGACAAAGGAGAGAGAAGTTTGTTGAATACACTGCAAGGGGGCAGTGGGCAGGACAACAAAGGAGAGACTCTGCCACGAGGTGGTGGTGGTGGTGGTGGGGTGGGGGGGCTGCTATGGTTAAGTGAGGGAGTGAGGAGGTATGGGGATGTATGGCATTTTCCTTTTTTGGTACTGTGCCTGGATGTAAGTAGCCCATTGATCAGCTAAGGCTGGCTATTTCGAGGTGGGTGGCCTAATGAGCCTGTTGGCATTCAGGTCGGTGGTCACTGTGGGCCCTTTTGTCTTCTTCAGGTTTCCATTGCTCAAGCCTGTTGCCTAAAAAGGGCCTGTACATTAATTATAGTTTTCTGCTTCCTGCATAATCTCTCTTTCCTTAGAGTTCCTTTTTTTTTTTTTTTTTTTTTTTTTTTTTTTTGGTCTGCTTTTGTGTCTTTTGCATTATGTCCCTCCACCTTTTTAAAATGTTTTTATTTGGTTTTGAGACAATGCAAGAGACAGAGTGCAAGCGGTAGAAGGACAGACAGAGGGAGACACAGAATCTGAAGCAGGCTCCAGGCTCTGAGCTGTCAGCAGAGAGCCTGACGCGGGGCTTGAACTCACGAATCGTGAGATCATGACCTGAGCTGAAGTTGGACGCTTAACCTACTGAGCCACTCAGGTGCCCGCCCCCCCCCCTTTTTTTTAAATTGAAGCATAGTTGACATACAATGTTACATTATCATTATATTCTTTCTCCGGATGTCCTGTGGTCTTTGGCTGCCTCTTCACATTTAAGAGAGCACTACAATAGCAATTGTAAGTGCATCTGTGGGGCTTGTAGGGTGGTGGGTTTCACTGCAGGGTAGATGGGCAGCAAGAGACACAGCCATTTTTAAGGGGAGGGGGTTACCCCGTCATGTCAGTGTCTGTAGGTTACTCCGTCTACCTACATAGGAATTCTCCCATTTCCTGCGTGGGCAGGGAGATCATGATAATCTTGATGCCCAACAGTTTGGAAGCCAAGAGGCCGAAGAAGTCACAAGTAGGTTTTGCTACAACCTCCCTGTTTCGAGTATATGGACTCTTTCTTACTCCCCACCATTTCTGGTCCATCTGCTTCGAGTCTACCCGCTACATCGTCTTCGGAAAGCACACCTCTTGTTCGTACAGTCATCTGGCTGCTCGAACCGAAAAGAAGAAATCTGCGGTTCTCACCTCTCTTCAAACACATTTTGAGGTAGTTCTGTTGAGGGTTAGCCTCTCAACCTTTATCCTCAGAGAGAGCAGACGCTTGCAGTTCCTCAGACTCTGGGTCTTAACGCCCTGCGTACTGCAGTGCTTTTCAGACTCAGCGTGTATACAAATTACCTGAAAAACTTGGTGAATCCCAGAGATCTGGGTCCCACCTCCAGAGACTCTTAGGTGGGGCCAAAGTATCTGTGTTTCTGAACACTTCCAGGCTGCGTTGATACCGCAGGCGAGTGACTCATTCTTTTATCTGCAGGCATTTTACCTCAGGTTTTCTGACTAGTGACAATTTAATTTCTTTTAAGATTTATCCCACTAATTCCATTTCCCAAGATTGTATTAAATTCTCCTGACATCCGCAGTCTCACTTCCCTTTCCGTCTGTCTTTATGGATTTACATATTTCAAAAAGTTGTTTTGTCTTGTCTTTATGTGGTGTGGGAAGGGACTGGAAATAAAAGCAAGTATTCAGACTGTTGCCATTTCTAACCAGAAGTCTAATTTGATTATCCGTAAGCTTGGGGCAAATCCTGTTGGTGGCCTCCTCACCCTTTCAAACAGCTACTCCTCCCTTCCCGACAAAGGTCTTTCCAAACATCATTACTTCACCCCAAATCTCCATCCTACCTTTTTGTACACAAGTCCCACCCAGTAGAACCTTCACTTCAACTTGACCTCTTTAATGTCCTGCCCACATATCTGAAACTTTATTTAGTGATCACCTCCCTTTTTTTCTGGGAAAAAGAACTTGTTCTCCTGTTCAAAAAGAAAAAAAAATCCCTTTATCTTACACCATCATTCACTGTCTTGGAATTCTGTATTTTCAACTGCTCCCTCTCTATGGGTGGTAGAAATTTGTGCATGTCTCTCAAATAAATTAAAAAATCCTGGGGCGCCTGGCTGGCTCCATCGGTTACGCATCCGACTTTGGCTCAGGTCATGATCTCACAGTTCATGAGTTCAAGCCCCGTGTTGGGCTCTGTGGTGACAGCTCAGAGCTTGGAGCCTGCTTCGGATTTTGTGTTTCCCTCTTTCCCTGCCCCTCTCCCATTCACGCTCTGTCTCCCTCTCTCTCAAAAATAAATGTAAAATAAACATTTAAAAATTCATAAGGTAAATTAAAAACCTAGTATCCCCCTCTCCTACCCCAAACAAATGGTTCCTGGAATGTAGGTCTACTTCTCTTTTATTTTAGCTCTTTCTCTCACAGATCTAAACGCTAAGGAGTCTTATGCTTAAGGTATTTGGGGGGTAATGGCTAATAGATGGCTACTGGCACAAATAATTTCAGTAGCTGACAGAGGACCCAGTAAAAAGAAGCATGGGGGGGCACCTGGGTGGCTCAGTCAGTTAAGTGTCCGACTCTTGATTTCGGCTCAGGTCATGATGTCAGGGTTCATGAGTTGGAGCCCCATGTGGGGCTCTGTGCTGACATTGTGGAGCCTGCTTGGGATTCTCTCCCTCTCTCTGTGCCCCTCCCTTGCTTGCTTCCTATCTCTCTCAAAATAAATACAAATAAATTAAAAAAAAAAAGAAGCATGGAAATGGGTTGGGGTGTGTGGGCTCTGAGAGGGGGTACATATAGTAGTTATATGTTCCAAAGGATAAACCAGTTATTTTCAAGGGTGCGAATAGCATGCTTTTAATTGTGACATTAACTAGTCTGGCACTGGCTTAAAGAAACCGGAGTTAATTCTCTCACATAAGTTTGGAAGGAAGCCATGACTCAGTCACGTCAGGGGAAGCAGGCTTTCCCTCATGGTTGCAAGTTGCCTGCCAGTTCCTGGTCAACACAGTGGGTGGAGAACCATAGATAGAGTCTGCTATGTCTCCCAACTAGCAGAGTCCCTTCCCACCCCTGGCAGTTTTGGGGATCGCAGCAGTGTCTTAATAAAGGAACCACTTCCCGACAACCATCTCTAGGAGTTGTCAGGGCAGCTGTGTTTTCCTACTTCCGTCCTGGTTTTCTACCGCGGGATGTTGCTCCGTCTGCTGACCGCAAGCTCTGCTGACACTCATTTTTTTTTTTTTTAAGTTTATTTGATTTATTTTGAGAGAAAGAGAGCAAGCAGAGAAGGGGCAGAGAGAGGAAATCCCAAGCAGGCTCTGCACCATCAGCGCAGAACCCTACGTGGGGCTCGAACTCATGAACCGCGAGATCACGACCTGAGTGGAAATCAGGAGCCGGATGCTCAACCGACTGAGCCACCCAGGCAACCCTGCTGACACTCACTCTAGTTGTGTTCATTTCATTAAATTCATGATTCCGCATTGCCACTTTTTGGCTGCACACTATCCTCATTTCTGGATACCTTTGCTACTTACTTTCTTCTGAATTCTACTACCTTCTCTCAGGAACCATCATCTCCCATTAGGTACCACTTTGACCCACTGGGCGTTGCTGCTCTTCTCCTGGGTACCATAACTCCCACTGGGACTGGTGATTAGGATGCAGTGGAGGTCTCACGTGCCAAAGCTCTGTGGCGTTCCATGGGGAAGAACGTCCCCCCCTCTTTCTTATATTTGGTCATTTGCCACCATGACTGTGGTGCCGTGCCTCAGTGTCGCACATGACGATTAGTGAAGGCATGTTCTTATTTTCATGCCACCTTTCTCTCTACCCCATTCCCCAGGACACATGACGAGCAGTTGTACCCAGCAACTGTTGAGTCGCTCCCCATCTCCTGTCACTGGGTCATCAAGTTGTTTTCCATGCTCACTGCTTTTAATGGGCTAGTTTAGTCAATCCATCATGTGCCCGAATACCTACTAATCCAAGGTATAGGTTCTGACATCAAGCCCCATGTTTAGTTGTTCATCAAGGCAGTGGGCTCCCAAGGGTTCCCTTGGTGTGGCCAGGTGTGTAGCAGGCAGGGTGTGAAAGGGACTGGTTGGTTGATATATCAATTAATCCATCCTACCTGCTTACGCTGTACCTTGAGGCGAACTTCTTTATCCAGTGGGATGGTTACTGAGCCTTCACTAACCTTGTTTTTCATAATCTGCTGAAGGGAGCCAGGGGCTGAGATCTCTGGTGCCCTAGCAGTATGATGGTGTGGTGGTGGCAGCAGAGTTTATTGCCCGGGAATAAGATGCTGAAATTAGATAAAGCTCAAAGGAGTTAGGCTGGGCTCTGGAGGGTTTCTATTAAGTCCCCAAAGGTGATCGATGGTCACGAGCTCTTCAGATCACAAAGTTGGCTCCTGCCCCATCACTCACTGTAGTGCCATGTCTCAGCCAGGAGCATCCTCCTGGCAGCTTACGCCTTCTGAGGTCCGTGGAACTGCTGGGCCCACTGCTGAGTGGCAGCTTCTGGCCTGAGCTGCCTGGTTGTTACCAATGTAAGTTTGCTTTCTCTTTCTCCTTCCTCCTCATTGATCTTCTTCCTCCATTTAAAAAAAAAAAAATTAATGTTTGTTTTTGAGAGAGAGAGAGAATGAATGGAGGAGGTGCAGAGAGAGAGGGAGACACAGAATCCGAAGCAGGCTCCAGGTTCTGAGCTGTCAGCACAGAGCCCAATGCGGGGCTGGAACTCATGAACTGTGAGATCATGGCCTGAGCCGAAGTTGGATGCTTAACCGACTGAGCCCCCCAGGCACCCCTCCATTTTTTCTTTGTAGTTTCATTTCCTTACTTTTGTTTCTTTCTTGTCTCCATTTCTCTTTTCCTATGTCTGTCTTCTTTGCTTCAAAGAATTAATTCCATATCTTCCTTTCTCTGACCGTTTGTTCAGTTCATTCGAACACACACGACAAGTGTGTTATGTGCTAGGGCATGTGTTAGGTGACAAAGGTATAAAGGTGAATAAAAGAAGGCGAGTTTTTCTGACACTTAGTTCATTGTCAGCATCGGAATTGTGATCCACAAAACAAAAGAAAATCATTAAGTGACTATAGTATTTCAGGCGCTTTACCCACATCACTGTATTTAATTCTCATAAAAATAGTGAAGTAAGCATTCCATTTTACAGTTGAGAAAACTGGGACAGTTTCTGTCCTGTTTCTGACCCAACCTTTTCTTTTTGTGTCTGTCTTTCTTCTATTTATGTTACCCCCTTCACTTCCTTCTTCTGCTTCTCACCCTCTTAGCTGTACTTTGCCTCCCTCCCCAACTCTTTCTCTCTGTGCTATTGCTCTTCCTCAGCCTTTTCTCTTCCTGGTCCAATTCCCCTCTTCCCAGTTTATGCTCCCTCATCTCCCGCCCTTCTCCCTTTCTCTCTGCCTGCTTTCTGGCCATTCTGATGCAGTCTCCCTCACTCTAGGCTTCCTTCATCTCATCTCAGCATCTCAGACCCTCCCCCTTCCTCTTGCCTCTCTGTCTGTCAGTCTCTGTCTCTGTGTGCTTTTCTTACCTCTGCTTCCCTAGTTTCCTTCTCCTTGCTGTTCTGCCTCTTCGCCTTTCTTGCCTCGTCTCTGTGTTCTTTTTGTTCTCCCTCCTGTGATTTCTCCTGTTGTTCTTGTGTCTGACTCTGTTCCTTTGCTTCTCTTCCTCATCTTCTATGTTTATTGCTATCCCATCTTCTATCTCTCCCTCTAGCCTCTGCTTAACTCTTTCTAAAGATTCTTTTTTCTCCCCTACTTTCTTTGTCCTCCTTCTCTCTGCTCTTCCTCATCCATCCCCCTCCTTCCT
Organism: Panthera onca; assembly: GCF_046562875.1. NCBI lineage: Eukaryota > Metazoa > Chordata > Mammalia > Carnivora > Felidae > Panthera > Panthera onca. The sequence goes on along the minus strand of NC_138347.1, from coordinate 80,594,157 downwards.
CCCTGCTGCCCATTTATCCCCACTACATTTTTTCTTCCTCTCTGTCCACTCTTGGCTCTTCATTTTCTTTTCTTACTCTCTCCCCTGCTATGGCCCCTTTTCTCCTCCAGTCGTCCTAGCCCAGGAGGAGAGGGAAGCTCTGTGGCTGATCCCTCCCTCTCTCTGGCTGTGGGTTGGTGAATCTGGGTCTTCTTCCTGCCCTGGAGCCTCTCATTCCTGCTGCTCCCTCTGGGCAGTGTTGAGAGGTCCCTGGCCAGCAGAGGTGTGACCTTGGCCACCACATACACAATGCTAAGAGAGGCCAAAGAAGTCAGAATGCCATCCCTGGGGAGATCAGTTGTTTTTTTGAGCATCTAGAGTAGGGCCTGCATGCTGTGTGAGCTCACAGTGTTAGCATAGAGCAGAAAGCCACTTTTCCTTGACCGCTCCCCCCTTGTCCTGTCCATGTGTTCAGGACCCTCATGAGCAGTGACATCCTGGGGCATGTCCTTTGAGGGGCAGCTGCCCTGGTCATGTCCTTTGGGGGCTCTGGAACTTTGGGTTACCTGGGACTGGCATAGATAGGGCAGCTTCTAAGCACCCTGTAGTCTGGTTTTAGGAAGGCAACAAGATTTGAGCCTGCCTGCCAGCCTGCAGTGGTCCCCGAATACCCTTGTTTGCACCTCCATCTGGAGAATGGACTACGCACGTGGCCAGGGGGTGTCCCACATTCAGAATGCACCCTCAGCTGAGGCTGAGCAGAGGCTCTGCGCTGGGTGGGTCCTCTTCTGTGTGTCCCACGTGGCCCATGTCTCAGCTGAGAGGTCTCCCTGGGATATCTGCTTCTTGGGTCAGGTGCACACAACGAGCCAGGGAACATGTGTTACGATAATTAACGTGAGCCCATTAGGATGGGCACCACGGCGAGGTCTGGGCCAGAGGAATTGACACACCAAGGGTTGAGCCTGTACTTCGATCCAGCTTTCCCCAGTAGACTCTGTGCATGCTGCTGGTATCATGGGATGCTGTGCCTCTCACTATCAATGAGGGCTACAGGAGAAAAGCGTGAAGTGAACATTGGGGTCAGAGGAGAGAGAAATTGTGACTGGGAGAATCAAGGAAAGCTTCCAGAGAAGGTGGCATTTGAGGTAGGCCCTGTGGGATGGATTTGTTTTGGAAGATGAAGATAGACAAAGCAACAGTTCTTTCAGAGATAACTTTAAAGCTCCTCAGGAGACTCTAGGCTTTGGAATCAAGTGTCTCCGTGAGTAGAAGAATCCAGATCCCTGAGATGAAGCAGGGGTGCAGAATGAGGTGGGAGTGAAGTACCAGCGGGTCCTCAGGGCTTACCTGTGACTTGGCTTGAGCAGTTTGTAGGGCTTGGGGCTCACTGGTGAGGCTGTGTCTTGTCCATAAGCCTCTGAGCCGCCGGCTGCCTCCTAGCCTCGAGCACACAGCCCTGGGGCTGACGTGCGAGTGACGGGGCTGGCCTGGGGCGCTCTGAGGATCGTGCCAGTCCTGGGGTGGAGAGCCGCCAGTCACCTGACTTGTCACCTGACTCGCATCATATCCCTGCCTCTTCCCTTTGACTGAGACACCAGGGAGATACCACCGCAGGACTGGACCTTTATCTGGAACTGTCAAATATGAGAGTAAATGTACCCTGAAAGGCCCAGCATGGAAAACACCGAAGCGAGAATTATCTGTGGCCAGGACCTCACGGCACTTTCTCATTCGCCGTCATCCATCAAACGCGAACTTTTAAAAAAGCAACCAAGCAAAACAAAACCCCACAATATCACTCCTGAAAGCGTCTCCAGGGGGGGTCAGCTTCACAAATCGTTTGAGCTGGAAGGGATTTTAAAGAACGTGTGCTCTAACCACACTACGTTTTCATGTGGGGAAACCAAGAATATCATGCGGTGCGTTTGAGTCAGGGCAGTTTATAAAACACAGGTTTCACAGCATGTAGCTCTGCCCATGTCATGTGCTCTTGAGTTTTGTTGGGATTGCATGAGAAGAAACATTCTGTAGTTACTTACAGCCGGGGCTTCAGGGTCATACCAGCCCGAGTAACATTTTGGTGCCGTCTAGTTTTAGTCAAGTTCTCTTTGAGCCTTGTTTTTTGTTTTTGTTTTTTTTAAATCTTTTAAATGGATAGAAGTATGGGATCTGCTATATTGGAATTATATCAGGATTGAATGAGATGATTCACATACTACACCTGGTGTAGAGTCTGAACATGTCTACTCACTAAAACTCATCTAGCACCGTTAAGTTATACGGGTTATTAAACTTTTTTAAAGTTTATTCATGCTGAGAGAGACAGAGACAGCTCTAGTGGGGAAGGGGCAGAGAGAGAGAGAGGGAGAGAAGCCCAAGCAGGCTCCGTGCTCCCAGCCCAGAGCCCGACACGGGACTCCAACTCTGGAAACCGTGAGATCGTGACGCAAGCAGAAACCAAGAGTCAGACATTTAACCCACTGAGCCATTTAGGTGCCCCCATTTTTTTTTTGCATTGTGTAGCGTGTCTCTCAAGAATTATTGTAGAATCTTACAGTGTGTTATAACTGCATCTGCAGTGAGTAGTTTGTTGCTTGCCACGGACTTCTTTCTATTTCGTCTTTTCTTGCCAGAACCCCAGCTGTCCGGGGCCTGCCCTTGCCCCCAGCTGTTCCGCTCCACTTGGTGGCTTTGCAGGTGCTGGCAGGGCTCCTACTCACTCACTTGTCTCTGGCGTTTACATGCCAGCCATCTTTTCACATATGACTAGTTGGTCAGGATGTTGTTCAACCTCATCCTATCCATGTCATTCCCTGAAAAACTGTCTTCAAATTTCTGCTCCACTAATGACACCATTCCTTGTGGCCCAGGGCTGTTACAGATGAAGACTCTCTCTCTCTCTCTCTCTCTCTCTCTCTCTCTCTCTCTCTCCTGTGTACACACACACACACACACACACACACACACACACACACCTTTCTGTGTTTCTATGAAGTTTGATTGGAAAGGGTTCTACAAGCGTGGACTCCAAGGAGCATCTCAGCCAGGTGCAGCCCCCAGCGGTTTCAAGCAGGGTTCAAGTTTCTCACAATCCCGTTCCCAGCAGAAGCCCCACTTCGTGCTCAGGACAGCACATCCTCCTGTGGCACCTCACAAAGCTTCAGATGGCCCCAGAGAGCACGTCAGCTGTCTCCTTCTGGGAGCACTTAGGCTCTCACTCCTTGGCCAATCTGTTCTTTCATGACTGAAGCCAAGGTTTGAACTTAAGCTAGATTTATGATTAGATTCCTCCAGGAGAAAGGCCTCTCAACACAAGTCAGAGTTGGGATTTGGGTCTCCAGAGTTGTGCCTCTAGACCAATTCCCTGTGTGGGGAAGGCACGGTTTGGCTAAGAGGAGGAGGCAGGGCTAGATACAAGTGGCATTTTTAGACTCCAATTCCTGAAAACACTTGGAATTTTTTTCAAACCATAGATGTCTTTGTTGCTGAGAAAGCAAGTCGTGATAAGGTGCTGAGCAGGGGAGCTGAAGCTCCTGTTTAACTCATCGATTTACCTACTCATGGTATAATTTTGAGTGCACATCTTTCTCTGAGCCGTAGGATGGAATGTGGCCTGACCTGTCCCACCTGTTTCCCCAGCATGGAGGCCATGGGTGTCTCTAGGGTATCCAGAATATCTTCAACATGTTAGAGTACCAGCAGAAAGTCTCCGGCAAGAAGGGTACTTGTGAAGTCTTGAGTCGGTACTTTTGATGGCTGTTGGGGATCATCATCCCTGCTTGGGCCCCGGTCCCACCTTTCACAGCCCTGTATCAGACACATGAAAACCCTTCCTGAGACCCTCCATGTTAGGGTCTCCTGGCATCTTTCTTGGCCTTCATCCTATCCTAGTTGCTGTCTACTGCAAGATGGAGCCTCCCTGAGGTCCTGGGTTGACTGCCAAGCCCTGACCTTGCCATATTGCGTGTCCCCTATCCTTCTGGATTTTCTGTTTGAATTATCCTCCCGATAGCTGTTTCTGGATCTTTCCCTTTTTTTTTCTGTCTGTAACCCTCTTCACCATCTCTGCTGCTCTCTCCTCTTTGATCTCTTCTTTTTCTTTATTTTTCTCTCTCCTCCTGATTTTTGTTACTCTCCCTTACACTGTTTTCCTTTAAACATTTCTTTCTGGGCTCTCTTGGTCCTTTCTCTTTCTTCTCACCTGTCCCCCCTCTCTCTTTTACTCCCTTCTCAGCATATCTCTTCTCTTCTTATCTAACCAAGTGTCTCTTTGCTACTTTATCTCTTTATATCGCTGACCCATCTCTGTGCATCTGTCTGTTCTCCCTCACTTTCCTTCCCTTTCCTTTTCCTGAAAATACCTTTTTTTAAAAAAATTTTTTTAATGTTTTATTTTATTTTTGAGACAGAGTGAGACAGAGCATGAACAGGGGAAGGTCAGAGAGAGAGAGAGAGGGAGAGAGAGAGAGAGAGAGAGAGAGACAGAATCCGAAGCAGGCTCCAGGCTCCAAGCTGTCAGCACAGAGCCCGACACAGGGCTTGAACTCACAGACCCTGAGATCATGACCTGAGCCAAAGTCGGACGCCCAACTGACTGAGCCACCCAGGCGCCCCTGAAAATACGTTTAATGTAAAATATAAGCATACATATGAGGAAGGCACAAAACATGACTATAAGGCTTAGCAAATAATTATGAACTGGACACCTATGTAACTCCTGCAAAGGTGAAAATAGATCATCTCTAGGATCCATGGCCTCTGTTATGTGCTGTTCTGACCACAGGCACGCATGTCCTTGGAGTCTCACTTTTGTGACTATCATTTCCTTGTTTTATTTATAGCTGGACCACCCATGTACTCTTCTGAAACAATATAGTGTAGTTTTGCCTATTTTTGAACGTTAAGTACATGGAATCACACCATATATATTCCTCTGAGTCTTGCTTCTTTCACTGAGTATCACGTGTGTCAGATTCCCCCGTGTTACTGCTTGTAGTTATAGTTCATTCATTGCCAGTGCTTCCTAGTACTCATCATACGGACGTACTTAACCATGGACGTACTTAACCATTTATCCTATCTGTTAAACAAGTTGTGGTTTTCAGAACACCTGTTCCACCTTTAAAAATAGCTGGTTTTGCTGCCCCCTGGTGTCTTACTGTCACCATAACAACACCACTGGGTGTATCTTTTCTTACTCCTTACAAGCCAGAGAAGGGCTCCAAAAACCAGCTGGAGTTTCATCAGTCCAGCTTGCTCAAATTACACCTGGCGCTGAGGAGACCACACCTCTCAGCTGCAAAGGGCTCTGAAGAGGGAGAGGGTTTTCTTACCTGCACCAGGGTGAGCTCTGACTTGAGGTTTGAGTCACCAGGACAGAAAGGAATTCTGTGTGAATAGATTCGTCAGAATAGAGTTGGGAGGGTCTCAGAAGCCTAAAAGACTGTTTTTAAAAAGAATATCTTTTACGATATTATTATTCAGACATCAAGTCCTCCTGTAAAAGCAGGCTGGAGTAATTCATTTCAATGCGTATTTCTTTTATCCACCTGATGTTTACTGAGTCCGAGATTGTTCGAGGCACTAGATGACACAACTAAGCAAATCTAATACACAAAGAGTGAAAGAACTATTATAATAATCTGCCAGTTAGTGATAAGTACTAAAAAGAAGATGGTAAGGAAATAGAGGGTAATGGGCTGGTCCACGGAAAGCCACTCAGAGCTGGCGACAGGCAAAAATATGCATGAAATAATGGAGCAAGCCATGTGAAGGTCCAGGGGAAGAGCACAGGTAAAAGAAACAGTAAGGGAAGAATTGTTGAGGTGGGAAAGATCTTGGTGTGTTTGAAGCACAGTGAGGAGGTGGGTGTGGTAAGAGCAGAAGAGACAGAGCAGCAGGAAGAGGGCTGGAGAGATAAGGGAGGACACTGTAGGTGTGGTAAGAAAATCGCACTTTCCTCGGAATGGGGTAGCTTTGGACTGGATGAAATGGTGGAGATTGTAGGAAGTGGTCATATTCAGGCTGTATTTTGATGACAGAGCCTCCAGGACAGGCAGATGGGGATTGAGGGAAACAGGAGTCCTGGACGACACCCGGTTTGGGCTTAGCTGGTAGTGGAGGGGTGGAGGTCAGAGTCGGCAGGGAAGGAGCCCATCTCAAGTTCTACTGGGGTGCATTGACCTTGAGATGCTTATTGCACATCCAAGTGGACACATCCAGTGGACAGTGGTATGTAAGTCTGGGAGTGAGATTGGGGCTGGAGGTATCCATGTAGGATACCTGGAAGAAATGGAACTGAATGAGATTGCCTAAGGAGTGAGTAGGAGAAGAGAGGGTTGAGGACTGGATTCTGGGACACTCAACATTTAGACAGCCGGAAGAGGAGGTGGGGCCAGCAAAGGAAGCAGCAGGAATGGCCTGTGTGATGGAAGGGAAGCCAAGAGAGTTTAGCATCTCAGAATACTTTTATTTCTTAATGTTTGTTTGTTTGTTTGTTTATTTATTTATTTATTGAGAGAGCATGTGTGTGCACATGCTGCAAGTCAGGAAGGACAGGGGACAGAGAGAGAGAGAGAGAGAGAGAGAGAGAGAGAGAGAGAGAGAATCCTAAGCATGGAGCCTGCTGCTGGGCTCAATTCCGTGAACTGTGAGATCATGACCTGAGCCGAAATCAAGAGTCAGGTGCTTAACCGACTGAGCCACCCAGGCACCCCTCAGAAGACTATTTTTAAAAATAGTTAAAGAAGGAAAGCAATAAACTCCCCAAAAAATGCTATTGAGAAGTCAAGTAAGATGAGAATTGAGAATTGACCACTGCATTTTTCCAGGATGGAAGTCATTGATGACCTTGGCAAGACTGATCTTAGTAGGAGGGGATGGGCTGGAAGTTTGGTTGGGAAAGATTGCCTTAAGACCAGGGAGGGGAGATGTAGAAATCATGACTAAAGACAATCAGGAAGTTTTCAAGAAATGTAATCCACACTCACAGGTAGTTGAGCTCATTAAAGATGGATCAATATTTCAGGTGGCTTCTGTGGCTTTTGAATTTATATCTGCCAACACGAAAGGCAGGCCAAAAAAGAAAAAGTTTAAAAAATGCCTCTCTGGTGTGCTGGGAAGAAAATCATTGAAAAATTTTAAAGAAACTTATTTTTGCATCTAAATGGCTTAAAAGTTAAGGAGAACCCTCCCACTCCCCCGCCCCCGGTTATGCACCATTAGAAGGCAGAGTACTAACCAAGCTTTTGCAATTGCATCCAAAGTGCTGGCTTGGCTCAGGAGAGTCAGATGGCTGCAATTGTGTGGACAATTTCCTCTTAAAAATTTTTTTTATGTTTATTTATTTTTGAGAGAGAGAGAGAAACAGAGCACCAGTGGGGAAGGGGCAGAGAGAGAGAGGGAGACACAGAATCCAAAGCAGGCTCCAGGCTCTGAACTGTCAGCACAGAACCCGCTGAGGGGCTCAAACTCATGAACCACGGGATCATGACTTGAGCCCAAGTCGGACACCCAACCAACTGAGCCACCCAGCACCCAAATGATCTCCTTTTTTAAGTACAAATTGAATAACCTTACAAATCTGTTTCACCTTACTTTTTTTTATTCTTGATTTCTCTTTGACCACATTTTCTCACCTATTTGATGTAAATTTTTTACCATTTGATCATTGAATTATTTCTTCTTAAACACTGCTTTAATTTTTTTTGGAATAAGACAAGTAATAATATCTTAGCTGACCAGTGTAGTTATTGAAATATTTGTAGGTTTTCATCCAAATGGCCTTTCATAGATACCTGATACATATAAAATGTTATCCCACATCCTTATGGATTCCAGCATTATACATAAGCTTCATACTTATATGGATGTTTATAGCTTCATATTATAAAGCTATGAATACATATTCTTTAGTTATAGACTATGTTAGTCACATACTCCAGAGGAACAGAAACTATATATCTATATCTATATATAGATATATTAATTAATTAATTACAATGAATTGGATCATATAGTTATGGAGGCCAGCAAATCCCAAGATCTTTAGGGTGAGTCAGAAAGCTGGAGACCCAGGAAAGCCGCTGGTTTAGTTCTAGCCTGGAGGCCAGTAGGCCCGAGATTCAGGAAGGGTTGATGTTTCCACTGGAGTCTGGAGGCATGAAAAGGCCTATCTTAGTTTGGCCTGCCTTAGAAGGCTATTTGGCAGGAAGAATTTTCTGTTACTCAGGGGAGGGTCAGTCCTTTTGTTTCTTTCAGACCTTCAACTAGTTGGACGAGGCCCACCAACATTAGGGAGAGCAATTTGCTTTACTCAGTCTTCTGATTTAAATGTCGGTTTCATCCAAAAGCACCTTCACAGAAACCACCAGAATAATGTTTGAACAAATACTGGGATATTCAGTTAACCATTGGGGTAAGGTAATTTTCACTCAAATAATTAACAAAAAATTAATTGTCACATAAATAGATACTGTTTTATTTTTTATGTGTTGAGGTTGAGGATGACCAAACAGTATTTAATTGACGTAAGGTCATAATATACGAGTAGCTCCTTGTAATATTGGAGTCTTTGACTCTAATGGTATCCAATCCCCTAAGTAAATACAACAGGTAGGGATTTCTAAGTGCATGCTTGAATTACACCTGTGAAATAGCATCTAAAATCTGATCAGAATGAGGATGGCCTGGGATCTCATGCAGGGACTCTGGCAGAGACTGCTGATTATCCCCTGACACTCTCCCTCCTAATATACCCCATCTGGAACCCTCAGTCTACTATAGAGGATGGGAATGCTGTGGATGGATTCTATGGTGGCAGATACATCCAAGTGTCAAACCCTCAGCTGCATCAGCCTATTCCAGCAGAATGCCAGTGACAGGTGGACTCAGGGACTGATATGGGAAAAAGTGGACAAAGTAGGTGACATCATTAGATCTAACTTAGGGAGTTGGAGTAGCCTTGTGCTACTCTTCTCTCCGGTCCTTTTCTGACCCCCTCAGGAAGCATCCCTGACCCTGATCCACAGGGAATGCTGCTGAGGCTTTTTCATAGCTTGGGACTTGGCAAAGTATGGGATGCCCTTCAGCCTCTTCTGCCTTATATAGAATTTCTTCCCCTCCTGACTTTTATTTCTTCTCACGCCCTCTCTTTCCAGCTCTGTCTTGGTTACATGCAGAGTGTTGTGCTTAGAGTTGGGGGGACCTGGGTCTGAATCCCAGTTCTGCCTCATAGAGGCTCCTTAACAATGCAATCCTCATACATTCTTTCAGAGAGTATCGCAGAGGACCAACCACAGGTTCGGCAAAGACTCCCCAGTGGGAAAGAGCAGAGAGCAGTCCTCTGTCCAGAGCATTTCAGAGAAAATGGAAGGAAACGAGGGGGTGTTATGTCTACACTGAGCGGGTGACATGTCTACACTGCTTCCCTCCTCTGACCTATCTGCATTTCTGAGGGTCACAGTCTCACACAACTAAGAGAGCTAGATGGTGAAGTTCAGGCCCGGGAGGTCAGTCACAACCCCAGGGAAGCCTTCCTGGGTTTGTTTTGAATGTGTTGTTGAGGACGGTGCCTTTCAGGGCACCTCTCAGTGGCTCTCTAATGAAGACCCATAGGAGAGGTTTTGCTTAGGACTCAGCATTGGGAACAGTGCTGTACTTGAAACTCTTGTTTGCTTCTGCCGTATAGACACTGAATGCCTTCTCACTACTCCTGTTTCCTTTTTCACATTGGCAGTTACCAATTTTGTGGCCATTCCTGTAACACGTGTATAGGAGTCCCTGGAACTCATTTGTGCACAGACTCCAGTTCTCGATCCATCTTATTTACAGTTCTATTCTTGTTTACCCTCTGCTTTTGTTTTTACTGATTTACAATGTTTTGGATGAAATTTCTAACGTACTTAAAAGCAGAGAGAATAGTACAATTAGCCTCCGTGGGTCTAGCGTCCAGACTAAAGTTATCGAGATGTACCACACTGGCATCATTGATTGATTCCTTTTATGTTTTTGTTCATGGCTGGGGAATTTTGAAACAAGTATTAAATACCATGCCATTTTATCCTTACGTACTTCATTCAGCATGTCTAAAAAATTTGGACAGGTTATTTTTTTATTTATTTATTGCGGTTTTTTTTTTTTTAACGTTTATTTATTTTTGAGACAGAGAGAGACACAGCATGAACGGGGGAGGGGCAGAGAGAGAGGGAGACACAGAATCGGAAGCAAGCTCCAGGCTCTGAGCCATCAGCCCAGAGCCCGACGCGGGGCTCAAACTTGCAGACCGCGAGATCGTGACCTGAGCCGAAGTCAGACGCCTAACCGACGCTTAACCCCTATTTATTGCGTTTTTAATTTTAATTCCAGGATAGTCACCAGTTAAATTAGTTTCAGGCACACAATACAGTGATTCAGCAATTCTATACATTACCCAGTGCTCGTCGTGATAAGTGTGCTCTTTAATCCCCATCACCTATTTTACCCATTCTCCCACCCACCTCCCCTCTGGTTGGACAAATTCTTAAAAATCCATAATGACATTGTCGCACCTAATGAAATTATTAACAATTCCTCAGAATTAGCTAACTCAGTCTGTAATCAGATTTCTCAAGTCATCCTAAATATGTCTTTCTGTTTGATTCATTCAGTATCCAAAGAAGGTCCATCTATCACATTTGGTTGTAGATCTCAATTCTCTTTTAATTTATAATGGTTCCCCCCTCTCTTATTTTTCCTTTGCCATTTATTTATTATTTGTGCCGTGCCACAAAACCATGTGTCTTGTGGTTTGCATTTTCAAAATGTCCATGTTTTGGACTTTGCTGATAGCATTCTTGAGGTGCTGTTCGTGATATCCCCTCCTTATCCTGTGTTTCCTCTAGACGATCTTGAAGCCTGAGCAGATTCAGGTTAATTTTTTTGATATGAATATTCTACGGTTAGTGTTGTACAATTCCTGTAACGTTCCATCAGGAGGCGTGTTGTGTCCTGTTGCTTTTCTTTTCATGATTGATCCATCCTGTTCCCTCCTTCTCTGATAGGCAGGAAATCTCTTTGGTTTTTTATTTATCCTTCCATTTATTTTAATATATGCAAATATTGACTTCTCACACTTAGGTCAAAAACAGCAATCTCTATATGCGCCTGACCTTGTTTTTAATTTCTTCCTGTTTTTTTCTTAATTAAAAAAAAATTTTTTTTGAGAGAGAGAGAGAGAGAGAAAGAGACGGCAAGCATGGCAGGGGAGGGGCAGCGAGAGAGAGGGAGACACAGAATCTGAAGCAGGCTCCAGGCTCTGAGCTGTCAGCACAGAGCCTGACATGGGGCTTGAACCCATGAACCATGAGCCACTGTTCGAGCCAAAGTTGGACACTGAACAACTGAGCCACCTGGGTGCCCCTCCTTCCTGCTTTTAAAGATAAGAGTATATACTGGAGATGATTGCATAACTTATGGAGATAATCTTCCTTCCTTTGTTCAACATCTACCATTGGGTAATGTTCCATATTTTATTCATCTATCCTATGAATAAGGTTTTAGGTTGTTTTCAGTCTTTGGCTGCTACAAATAATGTTGCAGTAAATGGTTTTTGTGCACATCATTTTCGAATTTTGCCAGTATATGTAAGGCATAGATTTCTAAACATGGAATTGCTGAGTCAAAGAGAAATGCATATATTATTTTGTCACGTATTTTTGGTTATGTTAAAATGTAGAACATACTGTATTTTGTGTGTATCTGAAAGCTACTCTGAACTCTTTTTCAAGAAAGTTGGGCATGAATTAATTGTTATTTTCATTATTATAATAATGCTTTAAAAGGCACTGAATAAAATACATTTGATTGTATATCTATCATTTACAGGCATGAGTCTCTATTGTGAAAATGAATATTAATCAGGGATTATCCATATACTTCCCTCTTGCCCCATGAAAGCAAATGCCGTCATTGCCAGATCAACCTTTCCCTCCTCTCCCCCCATGCTTTTTCCACCCCTCACACTCTAAACTTGTCACTGCTGGGCCAGTGTCTAGCCTTTTGTGAGAATGGGTCAAGAAGGATTTTAGGGCAGTGAAGAAGCTACCCAGGGAGAAAGGTAGAGGGATGGGAGGTGAGCAAGCCGAGGCCACAGAGGCTGGAGGTGGGCAATGTGGTGGGAAGGTAGAGGTAGCAAGTGAGGGGTGCCAGGGGACTTGGAAGGGGGGAAGTGGGGGGAAGAAACATAGGAATGTGAGAAATCTGCTGTAGCTTGTGACTTTGATCACTTTTGTCTCCTTTTGAAAAAGTAAGTGAATACGATTCTTCTGTAGTTACTTATTTGGCTCTTGCAGCATGCATCTTGAACATAATGCCGTGTAGAGATGGACCTGTGTGGACCATAGCGTCGAGTCTTCGTGATACAAATGCCTAATGCGTTTGCAGAGAATACTGGGTTGAGATTTAAGTTGGCTGTCAGTGTGAAATCCCTTATGTGAGGATTAATATATGTGAACCAACCTAGGTAGCATTGGAAGCCCATCCACGTACCCACCATGTAGGTATATATTTTTCTAATTATAAGCAGACCTAAAGGCAAGGCTGAGTCATCCCAGACGTCCGCTTACATCCTAATGCTTGAATCCAGATCTCCTGAAATGAAACTATATGAATCACTGGCAACATCTCCAAAAGAGAAGAAAAAACACGGCAACAGAAAATAAACCCTGACTCCAAGCACTGCCAATGCATTAGCTGCACAGAATAGGCCAGGTTGTCAAAATGTTGGTGGGTGTGGCCGCCATCTCAGGAGAAACTGAGGTCAGTTGCCCATGATCAGAGACCAGGGAGCAGCTACATATGCCCTTCACAGGATTCTTTCGTAGGAGAGCAGCCTTCTGGCCTGGTCCCTGATGGCCTTGAGGGCTAAACTGGGAACCCGTTCCCTGAGGGCACTGAGGGCAGTGCTTGGCAATCCTCTCCTCAGTCCATCTCCATCTGTGGAAAACTGGGGCTTGAATTCATGGTTCTTTCTTCCAGAGAGGATCGAGACTTCCATTTGCCGGAGTCTGGGGGGAGTAACAGACACAGAGTTGTTTGCTCAGCCTTAATCTGGGAACCTGGGTCGATTCTGCTTTCTCTCTGCCCAAAGTTTAGAACCGGATTATTATTGTACTGATATTGACACTTACCCTGAAGACAACTCTCCCTTTTTCTACCCACTACTGGTTTCGGCTCAACATTTTATTTCTTTTCCTTCCTCCCTTCCACCCTTCCTTCCCTCCTGACTCAGGATTTGATCCCATGATCCTGGAATCGTGACCTAAGCCAAATTTAAGAGTCAGACGCTTAACAGACTGAGACACCCGGATGCCCCTCAGCTCAACATTTTCAAAGTAAATGTAAAACTTCCATATACAGTGGACCCTTGAGTAACATGGATTTGAACTGCATGGTCGGTCCACTTATACACTGATTTTTAAAAAATAAATACAGTATAGTACTGTAGATATATTTTCTCTTCCTTATGATTTTCTTTTTTCTACCTTACTTTATTGTCAGGATACAGTATATAATACAGTAACATATCAACTATGTGTTAATTGACTGTTTATGTTATCACTAAGACTTTCAATTGATAGTAGGCTATTAGTAGTTAAGCTTTTGCAGAGTCAAACGTTGTATGTGTGGATTTTTGACTGCGTAGGCCTTGGTGCTTCTAACCCCCACATTGTTCAAGAGTCAGATGCACTCGTCTCATTTACCCTCACTGATACGCTGTGAGATAGGAACCATTATTCCCCTTGCCCCCACCCCAGATCAGCCAAATGAGGAAACAAGGCTTTCAAGAATACAAAGTTCTCCAAAGTTACACTCCCAGTTAAGTGGTAGAGCCTTGAGTTCAGCCTTGAATCTTTGATTCCAAAGTGCATGTTCTTAACCACTGTGCTTCCTCTTGTGTCCTAACTGGAGTGGACTATGGCCATGGCCTTGAGATGGCCACTTGGCTGTTTTGCATTTCAGTCTGCCCTTCATGCTGCCAGCTGACTGCCCCTCGCAAAATATGGCTGTCTAATAGCATCAGTCTGACCATCCCTGATATATGCCATCTCCCTACTTCCTACCGAAATGTGCCGAGACATACAAAGGACACAACTGCCATAGCACCGGGAATTAAGGATGGTGATGCACCATTTGCCAATGTCTGGGAAATTTCCCACTAAGTGAGATGTGGAGGGGCTTAACATGACAAACTTTTCACTTTGACCTGTGACACAGTAGCGAGGCAGTCATAGTGATACCAGAGAGCAAATTTGACACTCCTCACCCCAAGTCCTTTCTCCAGGCCATGCAAACTCCCCATCTCCAAGTCACCACAGCCATGTCTATGCAATTCCTTGTGGGGGAGGAAAATAGAGGAAGAGTCTGTGTTAGTTTCTTCCTGGGGCAAGATATAAAATCAGCCAGGCAGAAAACCAGAGCCTCGGGACAGTGCACGCAAGGGCTTGGTTTCCTGAGACAGCTCTGCCCAGCCCCTCCCTCTTACCATTTACCTTTGTTGTGCCAACAGAAGTAAAAGATAGGGGGAACTAGTAAGTAAGTAGGTTTTATTGGGGAGATACTTAGGAAAGCCTGCAGGAGATGGGTTTCTGTGTGGTTTTGCAGAGAGAAAAAGAAAAAGTTTTAGAGGAATATCTGCTACGATAAGTCAGAAGTGGATGGTGGCAAGGAAGTTTAGGGTACTCTTTTTTGTGTTACACTATGTAATTCCCCATCTGGCATCTCTCGGAAAGATGTCAATAAAAATGTAAATTAATTTTCAATGCCTTTTTGGACTGTGCTTCTTTTTATTATGTCTCTGTTTTTTTTTAATTTTTTTAACGTTTTATTTATTTTTGAGAGAGAGACAGACAGAGAGAGCGCAAGTGGGGGAGGGGCAGAGAGAGAGGGAGACACAGAATCTGAAGCAGGCTCCAGGCTCCAAGCTGTTGGCACAGAACCTGATGCGGGGCTCAAACTTACGAACCCCGAGATCATGATCTGAGCTGAAGTCCGAGGCTCAACTGACTGAGCCACCCAGGTGCCCCTTTATTGTGTCTCTGTTTAATGAATGATGTCATGGTGGTTCAAATTCATCTCCTCTTCACAAGGAGGCAGTGGAAGAAATGGAAGGATTCCTTCTTAGTCTGGGTGAGTCAATCCTGATGTAGGTCTACCTCCATCTAGGGTGTTATCTGAGTGAGGGGAATCCATGCTACCTGCCTGCTGGAAAATATCGAAACTGCATGCATTTCTTTCAAATTTGAGCAGGTAGGGAAACAAACCAAATCAAGCCAAAGAAAAATATAAGCCCACTCCAAATGGAATCCATAACAAGAAGCCACAAAACACAATAATACTCTAAAGATGTTAAAAAAAAATACAAATTTAGAAGAAGTTACTATAGGAATCAAAAGCATGCTTTAGAAGAATCTGCTTTCCTTCTTTTTTCTCCAACTCTCTTTCTTTCTTCCTGTGATTCGCTTGCTTCTCTCCTCAGTCCTTCAGTATTCCAGACCCTCTTCTCTTTCTTCCCCTCCACCTGCCCTCCCTCCTTCTGAAGCTTACTCTTCCTATTTCCCCTTATCCCTTTCGGTTTACGAAGTCCCTGCTAACGAGGACATGGTGGGCATCTTTAGATCTTCCCCTTGTTCTCCATCCCATGTCACAGAGGGACCGTTGGGGACTGAAGTTCCAGGTCCTCTCAGTCCTGAGCCTCCCGGGGGAAATCTCTTCCTGTAGCTTCTTTGCAGCGTTTGACATCATGTCTTACATCAGAGTCCCTTGGATCCATGTTCCCTTGTTGAGGCTTGTTAAAGAAGGCAAGATGCAACAGGTGTGGGGCAGCAGTGACCCTGTGTAGAGTCTAAGGGTGCCTCAGATTGAATTTTCTGGAAACAGGTGCAGAGATGGAGAGCTGCATGCAGCGTTTACTGGGAAGTGCTCTCGGGAGTTACACCTGTGGGGAGGTGTGGAAGGGAGGGTTAGATAGACAAGATACTGTCACACCATATGGTTGCAAATGAGACTCAGCTGATCCTAAGGGGAACTCGGAAACTGAGATAGCCTTTCAGAGTTGTCCCAAATCAGGCAAGGGGGGCAGGCCTTTGGACCCTTGAATCAGTCAGTCATTGGCCTTGGGGAGTCTACTGTGAAGGGCAATTCTCAGTGAGCCATCAGCATTAATATTCCCAGCTGAGGGATAGGAGCAGCTACAGAAAGGAGAGAATCTGGGTGGGTGATCTGGAGTCCTACCTAGGGATGTACATAATTTAGGTGTTTTAGAACCATCCACCCGATACACTCCTTCATTCGTTATCACAGTGATGAATGAGACAGAGGGTCAGATACGGATTCGGTCTTCATACAAGGTACAAAGTGATAATGACCCAAAAAATAAAGGATCGAGAAAAAGATTAAGAAGGGAGATACCAACCTCAGAGGAGGATCTGGGTCTCTCTGGGGGAAGTAGCTTTGAACTGGCCCTGAGAGAAACACTAGATTTGATAGGTAGATGTGAGGTGTAGGGCAGCTAAAATGTAGACAGAAGGAGTCATTTTGAAGTAAAGTTCATCCTTGGACAACATGGTGATTAATGGTGCTTATCCCCTGCCCAGTCAAAAGTTCATGTACAACTTTTGACTCCCCCAGAACTTAACTGCTAATAGATTACTACTGACCGGAAGTATTACTGATAACGTTGTCAATTAACACATATTTTGTATATTATAGGCATTATATGCTGTATTCTTACAATAAAGTAAACTAGGGAAGAGAAAATGTTTTAAGAAAATCACAAGAGAAGATACATTTATAGTATTTACATTTATAAAAATTTTTTTTTTGCATGTAAGTGGACCCATGCAGTTGAAACCTGTGTTGTTCAGGGGTCACCTATACTTTAAAGTCTGTGCAGGTCTTCAAGCCCCAGGTTATTTTGAATAAGGAAGTGCTGATTTCTCAAAGTAAGCATCTTTAAAGACTTGTGATAAAGCATAAAACGGAGTGGAAAGAAAACCCAAGAGGCCTTTCCCTGGAGATGTTTTGCATGAATTAAAACCTCGAAGATGGCAGGAAGCTACAGGTATGGAGGTGTTCCCTGGAGACCCCATAACTTTAGCATCCTATATTTAATGGAAGTTTAGTCACAAAGCCATTTCTGAGGCTGGTGCCTTGAGACGAGGTTGAGAACTTTAAGGATTGTAATAGCTGCTGCCTTCAGGGATCTGAAGGGTGCCATGGAGTGGGGTGGGGTGGGGTCTAGCACTTACTTAATATGGATCCAGAAGGCAAATCTGAGATTACTATATGCATGAAACAGGAAAGAGATGGCTTACCTCATTGAAAGGAAAAGTTTAATGAAAGACATTGCTTTGTCAAAACCAAGTAGGTTAGGAAGTAATAAGTTGACTACAGAAGATATTTCAGCAGAAGCTGTAAATGCAGACAAGGTTAGAGAGAAGATTCTTTCTTTGAGATTCACAGTTGATCTAGATGATCTTTAAAGCCCATTTCAAGTCAGAGATGATATAACAATGACTAGCATTTATTCAGCATTTACTATTACTTGTCATAGTGCTTAGCAGAGCAGGAATTGCCATCAGACTACCCAGGTTCAAATCCCTCCCGTACCACCTGCTGCCCAAGTGACCCAGGGCAAATTGTTGAACCATTTCAAGGTTTATTTGACTCACCCATAAAAAGCAGAAAAACAAAAGCGTACTTTATAGATTTGATGTGAGGATAAAATGTAAACCTTTAACAGGGTGCCTGCTTGGCCTATAGTAAGCACTCAATAAATGCTAGCCATCCTTATAAATGCTGTTGTACGGAAATGTGGGCTGCTATAGAGAGCATAGGAACTCCCTGCCTCGACCCAGTATAGGGGAGTAAGCATACCAGGCTGAGTAGTGTGGTGCTCTATGAAGACAGGATTCAGGCATTTCAGGGGGAAGAGACATCAAGGACAAAGGAAGAGGTGGGATTCCAGAACCTGTTCTGGGAGTAGAGAGGCATCGGTCAGGTGGGTTGAGAAAGGGTAAGGTAGTGGAAGCTCTGCTTGGTGAATTAGATTGAGACCCGGTCATGGGGGAGCTTGAGAACCACACTAAGCAATTAACTCAGGGGGGTTAAAGTGGCCTTAAAGTATGAAAACGGGTTGCTTTCCACATTTATGCATCCTTCTTTTGTAGACCCTGCTGAATCTAGTTGGAGTCAGAAAAAACTTGGAACACTCATTGCCAGGCAAAGATATAACCTACAGCTGTCTGGGTTAGAGGGTGGTTATTTTATAACTTTGGTCATTTAACAATTTGAGAAGGATTCTAGACAGCCAGCCGCCCTTATTTGTTCATAAAATCTTTAGTAAGGAAAAATTATGGGCATGGTATCATGTCCTCATTGGGAAAATAGAGAGTTGTTCCTTGCATGTTTCCGAGGCTCTAGGGGGGGTTTTGGAGAGGGAAATCCTGTCTTTACCAGAGCTACAGGTGGGTTATTAATTGGGGGCCCACAAATTATTAGGGCAAGGACGAAACTTACAGACACGTGCTACAATTCTACCAATTTTCCAGACAGAGAAATGGAAGACCAGAGAGCCCAAGTCACATAGCAAGTCAGTGACATAACGGCAGACCTACCATTTCTCTTTCTCGTTCCCATTCTTTCTGCACAGTTCTCGCTAACACTATTTCTCTCCTGTAGTTTCTGAGAGTTTCTATACGTAGATATGTACTGAGTATCATATTTACAACTAAGATGTGGATCTATGTGCAGAGGTGTGTTGTACCACATCATACCAGATGTTGGTTGCTTCCAGAAGCAAGGGTCCCAGATGTCTGAAATGCAATTTAGTCAAACGATGGCGAAGAGTCTACAGGAAATAGCAAAGGTTTTGCATAAAATGAAAAGGCTATGGACACCAAAGTCCTAAGGCTAGCCAGGCGTGGGTGGCTGCACTGTAAAAGGAAGCATGAGTCACTATGACCCATGAGTTCCCTCTGGTGCAGACTTGGCCAGTCTGGGTTGGAGTGTTCATGTCCTTGCGCCTTCTGCACCTGTTCCCCATGGGCACTCAGATATGGGGCTTCGGGCCCCTTGACCTTCTACCTGGTGTGAAATCCATCTCTCTTCTGGTGGGGCTTGTCAGACACCCTGAGCAGGGGTTTCGCTCCTGGAAACTGAGAAATGCAGAGTAGAAATGCAGCTTCTGGTACTGGTGCCCCAGACAGCCTGCAGGCTGACCTTCAGTGAGGTCATTTGATAAAGAATAAGTTGGAATACCATAGGCTTATTTATCTTGATAGAAGTACTATTTTATTGGAGAAAACATCCTGCTATACACAAGGAGGTATTACATTGGCCTCTGCATAGCAAGCTCAAGTTCTAAATTAAACTTAATTTGTGCCAATGGGGATTGCATCAGCTGGTTACATACACACTTGGGTGCGTGTGTGTGTGCGCATGCGCGCGCGCACACACACACACACACACACACACACACACACACACACAATTCTGGTGATTCTTACCTTCTATGTTCTTGTTTTTCATCATAATGTTTACTGTAGCAACAACTGCAAAATGCTTCTAGAGAATTCATTCCTGGTATTGGGTGATATGCTTTGACTCCAGGGTGAGGTTTATAAGCTTCCCTCAACCTCACATATTTTCTGGGAATGTCCTCAGCCTCCGTTCTCACCTTGGCTTATGGCTACAACCTGAGACAGCTCCCAACATACCTCTGAGGCTGATTAAGTCAGTTCACTTCTCTGGGCATTGATTGCCTTAATTCAGAGACAAGAATACTGACTTGAAGGATAAAAAGTTTAATAAAAAGAAATCCTTTCCAGTGTTAAGGTTCAGTGGCTACAATTTAAATTCTGCCTTTCTTACCGTGTCCAGTATAAAACTGGTAGAGTGACACCTCCCCAGAGCTCTTCAGTTATGTAGTGGCCCCTGAGGAGACAGACCCTGAGTCCAGGCATTACCCACAATGCCTCATTAAGAGCTTCCTTCCTCCATCCAGTGGCCTCTATCTTCCCTCCTGTACCCGAAGGATTCCAATTTATAAGTATAAAGCTCTTTGCAACTGTACATGGTATCGTCACAGGGGACCTTAGTGTTGCCATATACTTTAATACCCCATTGAACAAATGGACAAACAGAGGCCAAGAGACGTGACGTGTCCAAGGAACCAAAGCCAGCCAGTTGCAGAACTGGGATATACATTTATATCTCCTAACTTCGGGTTCAGTGCTCTTTCCACTGCACCTGGGTGCCTGTCATCAATTGGTTACAGGCTTCACAGGAACGGTATTCACACAGATGGCTTTATGCACTAGATCTTCTTTGGTAAGATTTCAAGACGAATTTCTATTTCAGCTCTAAAATATTTACATTGGGCATCAGGGGGTCCATGGACCCCTACAGCAGTGACAGGGAGCCTGATGGGTCAAATACGCCTCACCCCTCTTCCCCAGAGTTGTGGCCTCGGTAGGTTCTAGTGAACCACTTGCTGGAAAAACATGAACTTCAATCCTCAGAGTCTGGAATGGCCATATTGAGTGATGAGAAGGTAGAAAGACGTTTATTTTGTGAATATTTTGTTCTAGATCCCATGCTGGACAAAGCTGATCAAAGCTGGGACTTTGGAGACAGTCATATAGGATCCCATCCCGGTTCCATTAATGATTATCTGTTGAATTTTGGGCTTCTCTGCTTTAGCTTCCACATTTGCAAAATGGATCTGCTGCTGCTGTTACCTACCTATGGAGGTTGTTATTAGGATGAAATAAATTAATATGTATAAAGCACTTAGGATAATGTCTGATACCTAGTAAGTGCTGTATCGTGATTGCTGTTTCTATGCAAATTAAAAAGTATGTTCACATGAAAACACATGTTTTGCCAGAACAAAATGACACACATTAAATATATTAGAATGGCTACCTATGAGAGAGAATTGCTACCTATATAAGAGAATTGCAAATCAGACAAACAAGAACAACAACCAAAGCAAGTGATTGCAGAGCCCTTGCTTTTCATCTCTACAGATATTGCTTCCTTGTTATCCCGTTGTCAAGGTGAATAAACTGAGGCTAAGATAAAATATGTCAAGGCATCAAGCATTCATGCAGGGGCAGGAGGAGCACTTGGAAGGTGGGCTCCTGTACCAGATGGGAATTTTAGGCCTTTCTTTTTCGTCTGCAAACGTCAGGATCTGCAGGCTGCCCATAAGTCACACTGTTTGAAGAACCTGTTCAGATTCTGAGCTTCTGCAGAGAGTAGAGTCAAGAGATGTGTTTTACAGCTGCAGGAGGCACTGTCTGTGAGATCTAGAATGCAGGACCATGAACTTCATCAATAAGTTGTATACAAATAGGTAGCAAAAATGAAATTATAAAAGATTAGAAGAAAACACTTTAGTACCCCCAAATAGAGGAGTAGCTAAATAAATTATGCTCCACTAGATCACAGAATATAGGCAGACCACAAGATGGAATAATATTAATTACTTAGAAAAATATTCACTGTATATCGTTATTTAAAACATAGATCACAGTGGGGCATGTAGAATGTGTGTGTATGTGTGTATATATATACAGACACACATATACACACACACAAGCACAGATAAGTGGCAGTCAGGATGCATATATCGTAATATTAACAGTGATTATTTTGAACACGAGTTTTAGCAAGAGTTTTACTTTTGCTTTTATCTATATTTTCCAACTTTTCTAAATAAAACTGGGACTTTTATAAAGGAAAATAGTTTATTAAAAAATATCAGGAGAGGCACCAGGAATAAAGGCTGTTTTCCCCCACGTATATTGCTCTCGTCTTCTATCATCAGGTTGAAAATCATCTTTTCTCCTCCTACCAGGCTGATGCAATGGTACCCACCTTTGTGCAAAGGTAGTTGCTCTTGTACAAGGCTGTCCAAGTACAGATCCGTTGCGTTCTGGCTATTGGGTACATACACAGTTACCACCTGGCGTAGAGCCTGGTACAGGGGTGTGTTTGAAATGAATGACCTAGGGGTGCCTGGGTGGCTCAGTCAGTTAAGTGTCCGACTTCAGCTCAGGTCACGATCTCGCGGTCCGAAAGTTCGAGCCCCGCGTTGGGCTCTGGGCTGATGGCTCAGAGCCTGGAGCCTGCTTCCGATTCTGTGTCTCCCTCTCTCTCTGCCCCTCCCCCATTCATGCTGTGTCTCTCTGTCTCAAAAATAAAATAAAAACGTTAAAAAAAAAGGTTTATGAAATGAATGACCTAAATGAATGAGTATGGGCTCAATCACTTGGATTTGAATATGAGCTCTCTGCCATTTATAAGCTAGATGAATCCCGCCTCCTGATCTGTAGAGTGACAATAACGATTGTGGGTCAAAGGACTGCCAATAGTTTTTGTAAATGGCCCAATGCCAGTCACAAATGGGTGGGAGTGCAGAGAGTTTATTATTATTGCTGCGTCTATTAACAGGTCCACAGCATCCCATCCCTAAGGTCTCTTTGGCTCCCTAAGGCATCATGGTTACCATAGCAGCCAGATGCTGATGATGCCTCCAGGGGCAGCAAGGTGAGGCTGAGCCAGCTCCCGGGTCTTCGCCTCTGCATGCCCTTCACAGGCCAGAGTGAGATGGCCTGAAGCTCAGCCTCCTTTCAGGCCCCCCACCTGCCTCAGGTCACTTAGACCCACAAACTTTGCCTCTGCAGCCTCAGTTCGGGGCCTTCCAACACCCCTTTGGAGAGTCCCTCCTCCCCAAGCTCTGTCTCTTGGCGCCCTGCCTGGTTGCTGTGGAAACAGGTTCCACTGCGGACAAAGGAGGGAGCTGGGTCCTGCTTCCTCCTGG
Organism: Panthera onca; assembly: GCF_046562875.1. NCBI lineage: Eukaryota > Metazoa > Chordata > Mammalia > Carnivora > Felidae > Panthera > Panthera onca. The sequence goes on along the minus strand of NC_138347.1, from coordinate 80,571,308 downwards.
TCCTGTCGATGAGGATTTTTAGACCGTGGAAACTGCGCTGCCCTGCCCTACACCTGCCCTCGCTCTCCGTGTTCTCGCTCAGGTGGAGCCTGCCCTCCTTTGCCACTGACGAGACCATGTGTAAAAGCGTGACTACAGGTGAATGGAAGAAGGTCTTCTATGAGAAGATGGAGGAGGCCAAGCCGGCCGACAGCTGGGACCTCATCATAGATCCCAACCTCAAGCACAACGTGCTGGCCCCTGGCTGGAAGCAGTACCTGGAATTGCATGCCTCGGGCAGGTGAGTGGCCCGGGCAGTAGGGGCCTGGCAGGCTGGGGGCACCTTCCAAGAAGAAACAGAGATATAGAGAACCCAGATGCTTAGGGTCAGTCTCGCTGGGCCGGTATAGACTGGAGGCAGAGAAAGAGTCCCTCACTGGGAAGTGGGATACTGGAGTTTCATTGCAGCTCTTCCTCTGCACTCCTATGTAGCTTTCCCTCTCTGAGTCCTAGCTACTGCTTCTGACGAAGAGGTGGGACATACTTACTAGTTCTAACCTCCGACATTTTACATATTTTCAGATTTTAATCCTCTAAATGGGTTGAAAACCAAGAGACGGGGGGCTCAAGGTCTATGGAGGTTGAGTTCTGTGCCCTGGTCCTGGGACAGTTCAATTTCAATCTATTTAATTCGGCCTGACTTAATATAAAATACTGAACACATGAGGTGTTCTAGAAACCGGCTCTACTATGAGCTCCACGGCCCTTGAGCAATTCATTTTCCTTCTTGGACCTCACTTTCCCCATTTGCGAAAGGAGAGGTTAGACTAGATCCCTACCTTGTGGGTCATGGACCAGCAGCACCAGCATCATCTAGAACTTGTTAAAGATGCAGAATCTCCAGTCCTGTTCTAGACCTACTGAATCAGAACCTGCATGTCAACAAGGTCTCTCAGTGATTCAGATGTACAGCAATATCTGAGATGACTTTCCAGCACTCTTGTCCATGGGTCTATTATGCAGGACTTCCCTTTGGGACAGAAGATGGGGAGGCTCCATGGTGCAGCGTGGGGGTCAGAAGCAAGGCCTTACTTCCTGCCCTGGTTCAGTCCATCCAATTCAATTCAAGAAAAATCTATTGAGCACTTGTTACGTGCTGGCTACTGGCTCTGACTCTGGCTGTGTGCACGTGGAGGCCCAGCAGCAGTAACGGTGTCATTTTTCTCCTGATTTGGGTCTAACCTGTTCACAGTCAGTGTTAACAGGTAAGACTGTGCGGACGGATGGTGCGTTTCCCAGCTGGTCCAGGCCATCCCCGCCGTGAGACTTAAAACAGGTCTGAGCAGGAAGGACTCATCTGGTGCCCCCTGAACATTTTGCAGATGAGGAAATATCCCCAGAGCCAAAGCCCCAAGGGCAAGGCCTGAAGGCACTGGGATGCAGGCGGCAGGGGCCTCTGCAGCACACAGTCCTTTCCCCCTGCCTCAACCCCTCCCCGCAGGTTCCACTGCTCCTGGTGCTGGCACACCTGGCAGTCGCCACACGTGGTCATCCTCTTCCACATGTACCTGGACCGCGAGCAGCGGGCGGGCTCGGTGCGCATGCGCGTCTTCAAGCAGCTGTGCTACGAGTGCGGCACGGCGCGGCTGGACGAGTCGAGCATGCTGGAGGAGAACATCGAGAGCCTGGTGGACAACCTCATCACCAGCCTGCGCGAGCAGTGCTACGGGGAGCCCGGTGGCCAGTACCGCATCCACGTGGCCAGCCGCCAGGACACCCGGCGGCACCGCGGCGAGTTCTGCGAGGCCTGCCAGGAGGGCATCGTGCACTGGAAGCCCAGCGAGAAGCTGCTGGAGGAAGAGGCCACCACCTACACCTTCTCGCGGGCGCCCAGCCCCACCAAGCCACAGGCGGAGGCGGGTTCTGGCTGCAACTTCTGCTCGATACCCTGGTGCTTGTTTTGGGCCACGGTCCTGCTGCTGATCATCTACCTGCAGTTCTCCTTCCGCAGCTCTGTCTAAGATTCCCTTAGTGGGCGCAGGGGAACTCTTCGCGGCCCAAGGCCCATGGGGGCCAGCCAGCTGGGGGGAGGGGGCAAAGAGAGACCTAGGGTGGGAGTGGGTTAAATTCCAGTGCTGGTGCCGCCACGGACTCCATGGGGACCCTGGGCAAATCACACGTCCTTACCATCCATAAAATCAAGGGTTTCTGAAGTGAAACCCAGGACCCCCAAGTTCTGCATAGCTGTTGCTCAGGGACTTTTGGATTTGGAAGGTAGGCCCGGTGAGCAGGGTTCCCATCCTGGTCACACTGTCCATTCCTGGCTCCTACTTCCTCATCTCGCCTTGATCAGAACATCTTGGAGTGGCATTTAAGAGTTGTGGATGCAAATAGGTTCAACTGCTTCAAAAGAAAAAAAAAAGCTTGACCATCACAGGGCTTGGTGATCTCAAAAGGCCTTTCCACAGTGATGAGCTCATTCTTGTGCTCTCTTGTCAACCCCCGGCCCCTATGGAGAAGCTTCCTCCTCAACTCTGCCTCCCTGCACAGAGCAGAACTTTCTCTTGAAGAGAAGAGGTGGAAGCATTAGGCTGTCCCTTTGCTGCTGGATGCACAGGGTTCCTTGGTTCTGTTCCCCAGACCCCCAGCTTCCAGCAGCCTCTCTCCACTCAGGATGGATTCTGAGGCCTACCTGTCTCAGAGATGGTGGTTGGGGTAGAGTTCCATAGACGAGGCTTCCTACCCATGGCTTATGAACTGACAGAGAATTTAGGGGAGGTTCGGAAGGTAGAGTGTTAGATGCAAGGCACAAAATGCCTAGGAAACAAATATATGATGCTCTGTTATAATGAAGAGTATGTAGAGTTCAGGGACCCAGTCTCACCGATTCTTCAGCAGTTCTGATGGTCATGACACCTAGGGGTCTGGCTTCCTGGGCACCTTGCTGATATGCTAGTTGAGAGGCTTCCCTACTTCGGCCATGCATAGGCCCTCTCACCAACCATTAGCTGTCCATCTAGAACCACAGGGATGGGGTGTCATTAGCAAGAGAGGGAACATTAAAGACATGAAGTGCTTTACTCATAGAGAAGTGCATAGATATGTGAGAGAACCTTGTATCACTTTAAACTGGGATGTGTATGGTTTGGGGTGGGAGGAGAGACTTTCTGAGGGTATGGGTATGGATGGGGTGTGGGGGGAGGCAGAAGGCAGGAGATGGGATGCCACCCTGCACTTTCTAGGGTCCTCATTCACCTCGCCTCTGTTAACAACTTGATTCTTCCTGTGTCCCCTATCGATCCCCTTTTTAATGGAAAGTCACCACCGTCTGTAGTGGTGGAGGGAGTAGGGCCACTTATATAAAGATGGGATACTTTAATAAAGACTGTATATCTTCAATCAGGCTTAGTAGTCATGAATGTGTGCTTGAGACCCACTACAACGTCCCTGATATGTGGTCCCTGATATGTTAGACGCCCCCTGTCTCCTTCTTTCCCCTCTCTTGGGCTCCCATATAAGGCTTTATCTAGCTCCAGCTTCAAGGTCTGGGCTGATCATGAAGGTCAGGAAGAATGCAGGCAGCGCTCAGTCAGTCATCCAGGGGACTCAGCCTAAGGCCGGTCATACCCTTGCCCTTGCTGTAATTCTAGCACCTGGCTGCCGACGTCCTTTGCTTTATTCACACAGTGCTCATCCCTTTATCCAGGCCAAGTACCCCAAACACCCTCTGTCTGACAAGCCCTGATTTGGGTGCTGGGATCCAGTGGGCACTGAGACAGGCCTTGTCTCCCAGAGAGCCCTGCTTATTATTGAGGAAGTTCCTGGCCCTGGCTGTGCTTTCGAAATCCTGGGGAGCTTTTTAAGGAAATGTCTGTTCCCGGCCTCCACTTCAGTGCAACAGAATCAAAATTTCTGGGCATGAGGCCTGAGCATCTGAATTGGAATAAGACTCCCAGGTGGTCCACCTGCGCTGCCTGGTATAAGGCCTTCTCGCTGAGGAACAGACTTCCTTTTGCACCCAGTCTTGTTATGATGAGCCCTGAGGTCTCCCTTGATGGCCCCGCCTTGGATTCTCTAGGACTAGGACTCAGCTTCCCTCTTACCCCCCTACTCTCTGTCCTGGGAACTTGACTTTTCCTCAAAACTCCTGGTTCCTGCCTGTCCTCTGCTATGATGGCTTTGTCCTGCTCTGAGAGTCTCCATCATTGAGCTCGACCACTCTTGCCAGATGCTTATCAAATTTTGTTACAAGTACTTGCTTATGGCTGTATTCCTTCCTGGAATGTGACCACAGTGTGGAAGTGGCTTACCTCAAGTTCCCTTGCCAGCTAGTGGCAGAGCAAGAAGTCCAACCCTTACCTAGTTTTAGTTCAGGCCTCTTTTTTAAAGCATTAGGCCTCTTCCTCCTCTGTAGGAAGATGTCTGCAACCCTCGGAGGCTTCCACTGTTTCCTTTATTGTTGTTGCTACAGATTGGGGGGCGGGGGTGGGTCTAGGTTTGCTCACTGGCTTATGCCTCATCTTGGCAAAGACTTCTCTGGGACAATCCTTCCTTTGTACACATTGCCCCGTGCCACATGATGAACTTGTTAGATGTGCCCTAGGCATTATAAATAAACTTCTCGGAGACATTTCAAGATCCCAGCCTCTCCCACTGGAGCTTCCAGGTACTAGTCTTGATGTTCAAGCCAGGAGCAGACCTACAGGCTCTGAATTGTGGCTCCAGAGGCTGAACTCCTCAGTGTGGTGTCAGCATGAAATGCAGCCTGGATCATTTCCCTCACTCACGGGACAGGGCCATCTCCATGGGAGAACACTTCCTGGGGGTCAGGAGCCCTAAGAACAAAGGAAATCACCAGCTCAGGATAATTTCCAACATAGTCCATAGACCATCAGAGCTGTAAGGCAGCTTCGATCTAGGGCCTTTATGTCATGGGTAAGGAACTTAAGCCTAGAGAAAGTAAGAAATTTGACCAGGGTTATATGCACAGAGTCGGGGAAGATGATTAATTCAAACTTCAGAAACAGGTTCTGCTACTTATGAGCTGTACAGCCTTGGGCAAATTACTTAAACTCCTTGAGCCCCCTTTCCCTTATCATCAAAATGGGAATAACACTCGTGCCTTGCGGAGCTATTGTGAGAAATAAATGAGGCACTGGCAGTAACTTTGCCTGATACAGAGCATAGGCTCACCCTCTTCCTTCTTCCCCTTTGCCTTTCATCTGGCAGCCTCCCCTTTGACTCCCTGAGGGGCTCTTTCTCTTTGTGATTTCAGCTCTGCTGGTAAATGTTTTAGGGGGGGAAAAAAAAAGCAAAGAAAGAAAAAAGAAAAAGGAAGGTAAGGGTTAACTCCTCCAGCCCAAGGCTGAGACCTGGTTTATTTAAATGTAATGTAGAGTCATTTCTTTTCTTCGTCTCAAATTTATTTCAAAGCAGTGACTTCATTTTTCCAGTGGCATGGTAGCCACTCTTCATTCTTCAAAGAGAGCTATATAAAAATCACCCCAAACAGAAAACACCAGTGATTTCTGGGCTCTATTCCCATTGGCTGAAATACCGCAAAAGGAATTTCGTTCCATTCCAAGTCCCATTCTGGTTCTCTGTAGGACTCCCAGCTAAGGAAATTCCTTTGGAATTGTTTTTTTGGCACGGCGTGGGTACTGCCACATGCACCAGGGAAATGAAATCCGCCTGTTGTATGGCTATTTTGTGACGAATCTTGTGTGGGTAGGTGGGTGGTGGTTATGCTACAGAAAACTCATTGGCCTGGGATTTGGGCAACATGGGTCCCAGCTCTGGGTTAGATGTCATCGAGGCATCTAGGCTGCTGACCTTGGGTCTTTCCCCTCTCCTGGCTCTCAGTTTCCTCATTTGTGAAGCAAAGAAGTAAGGTGATCTGAAGGGCCCCTACTAGCCTTGACCTTGCTCATACACTGCAGCTTGGCCTTCTTTGTCCTCACTCGTTTGGGGTGGCGCCTGACCCTGACCCATCTGGTGGGTCATGTAGTTCAGCACTTCAGTCTGACCAGGTGCAGGTGGGTTTGGAGTTTGATCCTTTTCCCCTTTCCTTTCTGGAGGCAAACTTTGAGACATCATACCCTAAGGAGACCTCTCTGCAGTGATATTTGCATTTGAAAAGGCAGTTACCTTGAGAGGTGCTGCCTTATACAGGGACTTGCATGGTAGCCATGGAATTTCAGTCTGTGTTGTTGTCCCCTCACTTCTAAAATAAGCTCAATCATTCTTCACTTCATCGTAGTGGGGTTACAGTAACGTTTTGAAGACGTAATAAGATTTCCCCTGTTTCCAGGATTATTCATTCATTCAACAAATGTTTATTGGGTACATATTATACGTTGCGCTTTGTTCGAGGCACTGTGGATAGAGGGGAAAGCAAAGCCACCAAATAGTTTACCGTATGCTTAGTAGAGGAACTAGGCAATAAACAGTCTGAGTAAGATGTGTGATATATTAGGGGCTGTTAAGTACTAAGGAGAGGAATAAAGTAGGCAAGGGGGATAGAAAAGCAAGGACTGGAGTTACCATTTTAGATTGGGTAACTAGGGAGAGTCTCGCTAAAGAGGTGAACTGAGGAAGGGGGGGGGATGGCATGTGCAAAGGCCCTGAGGTAGGAGCAGCCTGGAATGTTCAGCTGTGAGGAGACCAAAGTGGCTGGGGTGCAGTTCAGGCTTAGTAGTCATTACTAATAGGGTAACAAAGATTAGAGTACTAATGAGGGTCAGACCATATGTGTCACAGGGTATTGTCAAAACGTTGGTTTTTAATCTGAATGAGACAAGAAGTCAGTAGAGGGTTTGAGCAGTGGAGTAATGTCATCTAATTTATCATCACCATGTTGAGAAGACCATAGAGGAGTAAATAAAAGAGGGAGGATTACCTGGGAGGCTCTTGCAGTAATCTAGGAAAAGAGGTGATTATGACCTGTTCCAGTGAGGTGGAAAGTTGGATTGAGTCTGGGTATATTTTAAAAGTGGAGCTGAGAGGATTTGCTGATGACTCAGACATGAGAGAAAGAGGAGCCAAAGAGGCCCCAAGGTTTTTAGCCTGGCCAACCCCCTTCGGCGACAAGGAAAGCTATGCGAGGAATAGATTTGGGGGCGATGTCAGGAGCTTGGTTATGGACATGTAAAGCTTGATATGTGTTGTAGGCATTCTGTTAGACATTAAATGTAAGAAATGCAAGGTGGCAGTGGAATGTTCATAACAGCAGTTCAGAGGAAAGGCGCAAGCTGGAGAGATAATTGGAGCAGTCAGCATCTACGTGATATGAAATGTCATGAGATTCGCTGAGATTTTTCAGGGAGTGAGGCTAGATAGAAAAGAGGCCAAGGACTGAGTCTGGGGCTCTCTAAGTAGAGAGGTTGAAAAGAAGGAGCAATCCACCAGGGGCTGTGGAAACTGAGGCACAGAGAATGTGATTTGCTTGAGCTTTCAGAGCCATCAAGCCGCAGGGCTTGGACTGGAGCCCAGGTCTTCAGCGTCAAGGTGCAGAGCTCTTCCCCCTGGCCCAAAGCACCTTCTCTGTCATGGCTCCAGCTTGCTCTCTGGATGGGAGTCCTGCCCCTCTCCCTTGCGCGGGAAGTGTTTCGTCAAGTCTGAGCAGGACAGGGATTTTTGTTTCTGTTCTTCTCAGTGTGTTTGAAGTGTTTCATAATTTTAAAATGCACTCAAATTAAAAAGGCTTTGTGGGAGGCCTAGACAGCCAGGATGGGTTTGGGCATTGGACACACAAACTCAGACCAAAGGAAGATGTTGTCGGAGTTGTTTAAAGGAAGGATTCTGTTGTCTTGGATCCCGTTGGCAGGCCTGGGCCATGTGTGAGCACTTAAACTTGGGCATGGATGAAATCAACCAGATCGTGTCAGGAGATGGGCTAGATGGAATAATGTCACAGGATAAATAGCTCAGGGGGAAGTGTAGGTCTTCTCTTTCAAAATAGGTCAGCATCTTCTGAAACTTGGGTCTGGACCACATCTACACGGTGCCCTCCAGATTCCCAGGGCTTGCTCTGTTTGATTCTGGCCTGTGGTATGGCTTGGGGTCATAACCTGTTCATTTGCAGAAGCTTCCACTGGGACTGGCAGATGTTGGTGGAGGAGATGCGTTCCCACACACGCGGATCTGTTCATTCAGCACGCTTGCCCTGCGGCACCATCCGGGCTTGACACACCTTCCTCTTGTCATAATACTGTCTTGTCCTAATACCCCATTCTTCAGAGGGGACCCCCTTGGAGCCTTTGTGATCTGCCTAGGTGTTGAAAGGGTCTTGGCTCTTTTTCCTGCATCAGAAGCTCATTGCTGGGAATTGAGCCCGTGTTTTTACATGCAAACAATTTTTCTTAACGTCTCCAAAGAGAGGCCAACACACATCAGATGCAGGAGACAGTTGCAAAAACCGTGTTTGTGTCCTTCCCTCAAATTTAGAGACGCCCATGGCTTTCTTTCTGGAGATAAACACTCATGCCTGCAGCTCACAGAAAGACCAGGGGCCTGGAAAACCATTACTGCCCTTGGGTTTTGGTCTATGCCCTGTTTTCTCTCTGCTTCTCTGCTAATTCATCCTGAAGTATTATCAGAAGCTGGGAATCTCTTAACAGTGTCTCTTTTGGACTTAGCCCTAGGTTCTCAGACCTCTGAAAAGCAGATTCCTGTCCTCCCTCCATACAAGCCTGCACTCATTCAGGACCAGAAGGTCCCTTGCCTGATGTCAGAAGCCATCTTGAATCCCCTACCTTTGGTGTCTTCTCCTTTAGTTACTTCTCTGCATTAAGGCCTCATTGGAAAAGTCAAGTGATCATATCTCCCTTTGATTCAAAAAACTCAAATGTTTCCCCATTCCCGAAACCAAGCTGAGCATACAAGGCCTGCACTTCATATCTGCCTGATGGTGTTCTCTTTTCTCCTAGTTCTTCTGGTTTTCCAGGAACACCAAGTCATTCAGATTCCCCCAAACATCCACTGCCCTTTCATATCCTTTGTTTTGCATATGCTGTTCCCCCATGCCTGGAATACTTTCCCCTTCTTCAGTTTACCATTGCAAAGTAAAAAAGACTGTTCTTTCCAGGAAAATACTCATGCAGAGATATCATAGTGATGGTTTTGTGGCTGAGAGTCAGAACATTCTGGATTGTGGGCTAGAGCAGCAGGGTTCCTACCTCACCTCTGCTTCCCAAAAGCTACATGACCTAAGTCAAAGACCCAAGCTGGAGTAAAAGAGGCTCCCAACATTCTTCAGGAGCCACATACTGGCAGGATAGCTTAGAAATGTGGTTCTCAAACTGTATGCACATTAGAGTTACCTGGGGAACTTTTAATCCCACCCACCAATGCTCAAGACTTACTCCTGGTTATATTCGAGTCTCTGGGGGCTGAGACTCAGACATTGGTGTTTCTGGTGCCTCCTGTGTGCAGCCTACCTTGAGAACCATTGGGGTAGAGCCAGTGGAACCCAGAGTCCATCAGAACTGGTTTCAAATCCCAGTTTCCCCATCTCCTGACCGAGGGACCTTGGGTCACATTTTAAAATAGAAACTTTTAATTTTAAAACAGTTCTTTTTTTAAGTTTACTTATCTTCAGAGAAAGCAAGGGAGTAGGAGGGGCAGAAAGAGAGGGAGAGAGAATCCCAAGCAGGCTCCAAACTGTCAGCACAGAGCCTGACTCAGGGTTTGATCTCATGACCTTGCGATCATGAGTTAACCCAAAATTAAGAGTCAGACACTTAACAAACTGAGCCACCTAGGTCCCTAAAATAGTTTTATAATTACAGAAAAATTGTACAGATGGTACAGAAAGTTCCCATAAACCCTTCCCCAGTGTCTCCTATTATTAACACCTTATGTTAGTATATGGTTCAATTGTCACAATTAATAAACCAGTATTGATGTGTTATTCTTAACAGAAGTCCATCCTTGATTCAGATTTCCTTCATTTTTACCTAATTTCCTTTCTCTATTCCAGGGGGCCATCTAGGGTCCTATGTCACACATTTAGTTTCAAGTATCCTTAGGCTCTGTGTTAGTTTCCTCAGACTACCATGACAAAGCACCCCAAACCGCATGGCTTAAAACAACACACATCTATTGTCTCATAGTTCTGGAGGCTAGTGGTCTGAAATCAAGAATTGGTGGGGCCACGCTCCCTCTGAAACCTCGGGAATAGGGTTGGGGGGTGAGAATCCTTCCTTGCCTATTCCCAGCGTGTGGTTGCTAGTGACCCTTGGCCTTCCTTGGCTTCTATCCGCGTCCATCATACATGGCGTTCTCCTTCATAAGTCTCTGTCTCTGTGTCTCATCTTCTCTTCCTATAAGGTCACCAGTCATATTGGGTGAAAGGCCCACCCTACTCCAGTATGACCTTGTCTTAACTAGTTGGATCTTCAAGGACCCAGTTTTCAAATAAGGTCACATTTGGAGGTCCTGAGGATGAGAACTTCAATGTATCTTTTTTAGGGATACAGTTCAGCGTATTATAGACTCCTCTTGGCTGGGACAGTTTCTCAGACTTCCAGTAGTTTTGATCACCTTAACAATTCCAAGGAGTATTGGTCAAGTGTTCTATAGACTATCCCTCAATTGGGATTTTTCAGATCTGTTTCTCATGATTTTAGGCTGGGGTTATGAGATGAATGGAGGAGGAGTGCAGAGATACAGTGCTATTTTCATTAGGACATATCAAGGTCATATACTATCAACATGACTATCATTGTTAATATTAACTGTGATCACCCGGCTGGGGTAATGTTTTTGTTAGGTTTCTCCACTCTAAAGTTACTTTGCCACCCCCACCCCCAGCTCCCCCATTTCCGTACTGTACACTTTGGAAGGAAATCACTATTTGCACCCCACACTTAAGGGAGGGAGAATTATGTTCCATCTCCTTTAGAGCAAATTATTTATATGAACCATTTGGCATTCTTCATGGGAGATTTATCTATTCTCCCCCATTTACTTATTCATTCAATAACTTACGCATGTAAGTATACACTTATGGATATGTATTTTATACTTTGGGTTGCAATCCAATTCTGTTTTGCTTTGTTGCTCAAAGTGTTCTTGCTTTGGTCATTAGAGATCTTCCAGTTGGCTCCTGTGTCCCTTTGACATACCCCCCATCACTGTGTGTGACTACCTTATTCTCTGGAACAAGATACTCCAGGCTCATCTTGTATATTTTCTGTGCTAGTCCTAGAATCAGCCATTTCTTTAAGGATCCCTCGTTCCTTTTATTGAAGAATAGTGTTAGAAACCAAAATCTGGACATTAGGTGTGCTTGTTGCTACTGGGGTGTTGGTGTTTGTAGGTTGGTCCACATTTTTAACCTCACTGTTTTAGTTTTCTTGCCTGTAAAAAGGGGAGAAGAGAGTAAGAGTACTTTGTGAAGATAGATGAGAGAATTATGTAAGAGCTTAGTGTGGTCTCAATCAGATAGTGAATGTTCAGAAATGTTAGTGATTATCTCCCACAGAACTTTTTATATTTGAGCTACATTTAGTTTCCAGAGTTCTTTCCTATATGGTAATTCATCTTATTCTACAACCCTCAGACAGGTAAAGCAAAGATTTTTCTGCCAGTTAATGGATGGAGAAATTAAGTGGATAAGAGAGTCAACCTATGCTGCACTAGAACCTAAGTCTCTTGGTTTCAAGACCTATTCTAGACCCAAATTGGTCACCATCTCTGCCACATGATCAGTATAGATTTCTCTAATTCTACCTAATCCTACCTATCATTGCTTGAAGGGCTTCTTGTTGGTGCTAATTCTCTGATTCTTGCCATCGGAACAAGATTAACTCATAGCAAAAGGAAAGTACACACTACAATTCAAAAGAGTGCACTCATAGACATGGTGCCATATTTTCTGAACCAAACAATTGAACACATGATGAAAAAATTTTTTTTCTATTCTGGGAGTGGATGACAATCAAGAAATGTAATTTGGATGCTCAAAGATAAGCATCCTGGAATATTTTGATAATTTATAGGAATAATAGGACAAGGTGTTTAATCAGAACTGACCTGAAAAACCTAAGACCTGCTATTGTATTGACAATATGATCTCCCCCACTATCTCTGTTCATAGTACAGTGATACTAATCAGATTCAGAGAAGTGTTGATAAATGAAAGTACGACTTACCAGAATCATTAGTGCATGAAAAACATACAAGCCAAACAGGATTCTTTGACTCAACGCAGATGTTTATTGGAACAAATGTGTAGCTACTCACAAAAACAATAGCATTTGTTGCTAATGAAGTTGGCATGATCATTATTGCAAAGAACATTCATGGTATGGAATCACAGCTACAAACTCTATTCTAGGGAGGTGGAGTTTTGTTACATAGAAAAGGGACCCTAAGAGGCAGCACATTTTGAATTTGGAATGGGCTGCATTTGGAGCTAATGAGTTTCCCACCTCTAGATAAGATGGTCCTAATAGACACTCCCACCCTCTGCTTCTTTTTTAAAAAAAATTTTTTTTAATGTTTATTTATTTTTTGAGAGAGAGAGAGAGAGAGCGCACAAGCAGGGGAGGGGCAAGAGAGAGAGGGAGACACAGAATCCGAAGCAGGTTCCGGGCTCCGAGCCGTCAGCACAGAGCCTGATGCAGGGCTCGAACCCACAAACCATGAGATCATGACCTGAGCCAAAGTCTGGCGCTCAACTGACTGAGCCACCCAGGCACCCTCCAACCCTCTGCTTCTATAACTCTGTGAGAAGTTTGGGTTTCTTGAAACTCAGCAGCAGTGCAGCGGCTGATAAATGCTTGTTGATCAAGGGTAAGCTGGAGTTCCAGAGCACATTTAGACATTTCCTCAGAATAAGGATAAAGGGGAAATAACAGGATGAACTGGGTCCAGCAAGAAGCCAGTATTTATGCACAAATCCTGAGGCTATTTCAAACGCTATAGTTGCCTGACTTTTAGAAGAAAGGCTATTTCAGATGGTGATTCTGATCCCAGAATCAGAACAATGTCCTTTCTCTGTTCCAGGCCTAGTAAACCCACCATTTTTGTGGGAGAAGCTAGTGTAATATGAGGAAAACCTGAGTGGACATTTACTCTTGTGATCCTTCCACCTGGAATGCCTCCCTCTGTTTTACCTGTGGGAATGCCCACCCTCCTCAAGGGTCAGTGCCAACATCATCTCCTCTAGGATTCCTTCCTGATGTCCCCTCTTCTTTCGCACGCCTCCATATCAGAGTGGCTATTCTTTTGCTTCCATGCTGCTCCCAAACATAGCACTTGGCTGGGTTCCTTCTGTTCATGGTAGTCACTTGTGGATGTGTCAGTTCCACCTGTAGGAGCTCCTGGAAGGCATGAACCATGCTTCCCTCAACTTGGTATTCTCCATAGCCCCGTCGGCACAGCCTAGCACATGGGGACACCTGGGCAGTGCTGTGAGGTAGGAAGGTATGGGGTTTTGGAATGTCTTACAGCAACTCCAAAACTTTGCATTGCAATTCTTTGGTGTCTGAGATAGAGCTCCAGCTCGTCTGACATATATCTGATGAAGTTGGGTACCCATTGCCATCTTCCCTTTACAGCATGGACCACAAGGCCCAGAGAGGTAGAATGACTTGCTCATGGAACCAGCAGCAGGCTGTGAATTGCTGTCCCTGAGCACTCAGCCTAGTGCTTAGTTTCTGTGAGTTCTCACCCCTCGGTATCTTCATCTTCCAACAAGAGGTTCTGACTGAGTCCACCAACCGCAGTGCAGGTTAAGAACTAGAATCTCCCATGAAGACCAATTTTGATAAAATAGAAGACAGGAACCTGGGGCTTCTGACCCTTGAAGAGCTTAAATCTCAGAGCTCTGGAGGGGATGAGGTCTCCCCAGAGACGAGGTGGTTCTTGGAGGGGAGAGGCATTCTGCCTGGGAAACACTTGTGATCTTGCAGTGCCAGGGCATTCAGGGTGAGGGACAGGGTGTGAAATCAGTGGCACTGCTGCTTGGGGTTAGCTGGGGACATAAGAAGGAAGGGTTCAGGGGTCTGAGTCTAGCCTACCAGGGCTGACCTTGTGCAGCTCAGGTTCCCAGGAAGGGTAGGAGCAGATGCTCTGCTTTGGAATGTGGAAAGTTCCCTTGGCTAGCACTTTGCTAGGTGACATTCTTGGAAACCAGGGCATGGTAGACGGGGTGGGGATGGGGAGAGCAGTGGATGCAGTATTGGGTCTGCATCAAAGCTCTGTTGAACCTTAAAGTAATTTTTGCCTTTTGGTTACTTCAGCTTCAACTCATCTCATTAGAGAAACATGTCTTTGTTGGATCCTAGACTGTCAGAGCTGGGAGGGTCCTTTCAGATGAGGGGAAGGGACTGACATAGAGCCACACAGGAGCTGGGGGAAGAGCTATTTGTAAAACCTGGCATCTGACTTCCCAGTCCACTGCTCCTGGTCTGCCCCCCTCCTCCTGTCCTGCTTCTCTCGGGCACTCTCTCAGTTTCATGTCCAGCTCACATTCACAAGCGCATTGCTATGGGACATGCTATTGGACTTAGAAACTTGTCACTTTTTCTTTTTTTAATAGGGAACATGGATTGGGACTGAGAAAAGTACATGGTAGCAAAGAATCATGGAACATTTTCAGGCAGATGAAGGAGATGGTCAAGGTTGAGGGGAAGGGTACACACTGAGCAGCCCTAAGACCCGACGGGATTTGTGGGAGAACTTCATTTGCCTGGTAAACGCAATGACTTTTGCTAAGTCATGTTTATTGAGGACTTATGTCTGCACTGTGCTAAGTGCTACGTATATATTAATTAATTTTATCTTCATCAGACTCTTCTGAGGTAGGTAAGGTATGCCATTTTTATAATATGGACAAAGAAACAGCCATTCAGAGGTAAAGCCACCTGCCCAATGATGCAATGTCAGTAAGTGATAGGGCCTGGCTTCAGCCTTGTATTCTGATCACTCAGCTACTCTACTCCTTTACAGAGTGTGGAGAGGGGGCTGAGATACCTCTTTATTGGCCAGTAATGGGTGGGCTGAACGAAATGGGTGAAAGGTGAGGGGTGGCCATCTTGCATCAGATAATTATCCTGTGCTGCTGAGTGACCCGGGGCAGGCGGTTGGGGGTGAGGAACAGAATTCAATTCCTTATCCTGGTGACCCTCTGGATCCAGTCTGTGTTGTAGTAGATGTAGGAATACACTCCATATCGGTCTTTCTTTCCACAGTCGTCGCCCCAGGACACCGTGCCCACCAGGTACCACTGGCCTGTCGCTTTATCCAGGGTCACCATGGGGCCTCCGGAGTCACCTGAGCAAGCGTCCTTTCCCCCTAAATGAAAAGGAGATGCATGTTAAAGCTTTCCCCTTCCTAGCCCCAAATAAATCCAAAGGAGCCTCCTTTTCCCTACATCTGACTTGCAGTTCAGAGAATTGAACACGAGGGGGCGCAACAGACCATGTGACCCAAACCTGGACTCCGCAGTTCTGTCCGGTCTCCTGAGAGCTCAGTGATTTCAGTTATTGCAGGCAGGTTCGGGACTCTCCTTTCATAGGGGAATCCTTGGGCTTGGAAATGGGAATGATGGGAATTTCTTAGCACTCGTTTCTCTGACGCAGTGTAATTCTCCAGTGGAATCCTTCCTCTCGTGACCTCCCCCATTCCTCTCTGAGTCCTCCTCTGTTCAGCCTTAAAGACTGGACGATCTCCAGTCCTTCCATTGCTGGTGGTGCCCTGTTGTATGCCATCCTCTTGACTTACCTTCCTTCTCCCCAGCACAGATCATGTCCCTGGTCACTTTCTTCTTCAGAGGGGCATAGGCCTCTTGGCATGTGCGGTGGTCAACAATTGGGATTTCAATCTGCAACATAAGGCCATTGTTGGCTCTACCCCTGGCTGAGGAGTTCTTGCTGTTCTGATACCCCTAGAGCTGGCTCCTCCCCATCTCCTTCCTGGATGAGCTTAGGTCGAACCTTAGACCTGGTCTCAGAGACTATCCTATTGTGCAGGTGAAGGAACACTGAAGAATGGGGAGATCATGTTCTGCTACAGTCTTAGTCATGAACTTGCTGTGCGACCTTGAGCAAGTCTTTTGCCCTCCCTGGGCCTCATTTTTCTCATCTGTAATAATACTTGCCTAGCACATTCATTATTTCAAATATGGGAATGTATACAAAACATGGTCAATCTTCTCCCCCCGCCCCCATCCCTACAATTGCTGGCTGTGGGACCTGCGGCATATAGTTTACTTACTGCTTTTCAGACCTCTGAGATCGCTTCCTCATCTGAGAAACGGAAGTCACACTACTTGCCATACGAATCACATGGAATGGTCCAAAGAGGAGAGGAATAAGCAGATACTTTGTAAATTACAAACACCGGATAAATGTTAAGTCCGTAGGGGTTACCACTGCTTGCCTTACAGCAGGCATCACAGTAGTATGAGCTTCTGGACACTGGGTTTGCATTTTGTCCACTTCTACTTACATAGCTTGGGACAGAGTCAATACTCAGGGAATAGTTTTTTTAACTGAAGCAATAAATTGATACGTAAAAGTAAGGTATTGTGATTATTATTGCCCTGGATTCAGCTTGGGGGTAAGTGTTGGAGCAGATGTCTGGGATAAAATGAAGAAACATATGAGTCTCATTTACCCACACCAAGAACTGAATGGGACCCCAAAGTATAGTTCTTGTTGACCTTTGCCATTTCAGTCCCTCTTGGGCCATGGCCTTCCCAAATCACTGGGGAGAGAAACATAGGGCAGAGCGGTCACAAGCACAGAGTAGTCACAAGCACATATCTTCAGCAGACCATCAAGTGCCTGACTGACCTCTATTCATTGTTCAGGTATTAAAGTGTTATTTTCTCTGGAGAGCCCTTCTGTACCCTTAAGATGAGGTTGGATTTCCTGTTATACATTCTGGAGCCTCCTGCACTTCTTCCTCATCACATTTATCATGTTGGTAACTACTTTCTGTCCCCCTCACTTGACTAAAAGGGCAGATCCAGTCCCTATAAGATCCAGGGACATGATCTGTCCTTTTACCCCCCTGCATACCTAGTAACTAGTACAATGTCCGGTACATGGGAGGCACCAAATAAGTACCTGGAAGTTAGTGAAGGAAAGGATGAATGGCTGTTGCAAATCTGAAATTTCGAAGTGTGTTAAAATAACATATGTTGAAAGGTCAAAAATTAGCTGTAGCAGTCACTAACCCCAGTCATGTCAGAGTCAGGCAGATCTTGGGGGGGGCTTCTAGCATTGCCCCTAACTTTGCAGCTCGAGATACTATACAATGATCTAGAGAGGCAAATGACTTGTTTAAGATCACCCAGCAAGTTAGTAGGAACCAGTACTTGGAGCTATGGCTCCTTACTTCTGGTTCAGTGTTCTTTTATGAAATGATATAAATGTGAACTCCTAAATGCAACTGTCAAGTTTATTACTACAAGAACTGCAGCTCTCAAGAGCCCATTCTTTAGCCCATTCTCTGGTATGTGAATCTTTATGGTATACTGATGGGTCACCTTTTGGGGTGTCCAAGCCTGCTGTTTTCTGGAAGAATTTCCATGAGCTGAGTCTTTAATATGTTACAGAAATACTGAACAATGTTTAGAGACTAGTGCCCCATGTAGAACAAACAGACCAAACTTGTTGGGGTTCAAAGTCCCAGTGAACTTTGGAGGTGGGTCTGGGCCCCTTTTGTCTCTCTCACCCAAAACTCTAAATCCCTGAGGGGAACATGGAGCAGAAAGGGTCAATGTAGGGCAGAGGCATCATTCTCTATGGGCATAAATTGAACCTCACCTCCATCAGTGTCTCTGGGAACCTTTGCAAGAACTGTTTCCCCCAGCCACTGACGATGACCATGGCGCCTGGAGGAAGGAAGACACAGTGAGAGAAGAGAGGCTGTCTGTGGGGTTCTCAGAGGGTTGAGTCTTGCTGTCCCATCATTCCCTGCATGGGAAGGAAGGGCTGAATTTGTCCCCTTGGAGAACGGCAGCATGGTGGAGAGGAGAACTGCTGGGTTGGAGCTTACCTGCAATAGAGGTTTGGACATTTGTTTCTAGGACTCATTAGCTGGCTAATTTGTTGTCCAGTTTCTCCTGCTCCCAACTAGCATGGAACTTAGGCTCCATTAAGTTAGTAGACTCAGCTTTCTCTCTCTTCCCTGCTATATCCTCATGCCTCCAGCAGTGCTGGTGCATAGTAGGTGTTCAATCAATAATGGTGAGAAATTAAAAAGTTCAGCCTAGTCCACAGTGTGCTCTGATGCCTTCGGGGAGCCACCTCACCTCCCTCCCTTGCTGAGGCTTGGCTTCCCTGTCCATAAAACAAAATGAATTGGCTGGACTTGGTATTCTCTAACACCTCTCCCAGCCCTGATATTCTAGAAGTCTATGAAGTTGGCAAATATTGAGACAGTGTGGAAATGGGCTGAGCTCTGATAGAGCAATCATTTCTTCATTTGAAAAAGAGCCTGGACACTGGAAACAGCATTGGGTGTTAAGAGGGAAAACCTGGCTTCTGGTCCCAGAAGATACAAACCGTATCTTGGGTAAAGTCACTTCACCTTGTGAGGACTCATTTTCTCATCTGGAAAATGGGACTACAATACCACTTCACCAGGCTTTTAGAAGTAATAAATAAATTAACAAAAGCAAAGCAACTGGTACATGGTAGGCACATGACATTTGATAAAGCAGAGTCATCGCTGTGCCTTTCCTGTTGGCTCAGCTCTATTCAGCCATGTTTTATAACTTGATCAAACCGAAGAAGGTTAGCTACGATGCGGCACTACTGGGTTTAGACCAAGATGAAAAGAAAGCCAGTGTGTTTGAGTGTATTATTGAACTTAAATATCACAGCCACCCTATGGGGTATTATCCTCTGTGTAGAGGTAAGGGCCTTGAGGGTCTAACACTGTCTCAAGGTCACCCAATTGGGAAATGGCAGGGTGGGGTTTTGAATCTGTGTGGTGATGAAACCATTGTCTCTCGGGCCCAAGCTTCCTCTTTACTCTGCTTTGTGATGCTGCAGATGAGGCTCTAAAATGGGAGTTGTGCTTTGTTGAGGAGGAGGGGTCCCAGAAATAGGGGGCGTTTCCAGGAAGCCTTGCTGTTACTGTTGGCATTGCCCTAGCCCTGGGGGCTGGCCCTGGCTATTTCCCCAGCACCTCAGCACAGGGCTTTCTCCTCAGGCTTCTGAATCCCCTTTCCAAGTTTCTAGGTCCTGTGACTGCCCCCTCCCCCCTTTGTTCCCCCAGCCCCAGGAGGGGTGGGTTCTTCCTGTGGGTACTACCTGTGTTACATTAGCATTAGTATCCCCCTTTACTGCCCTAGTCCTCCAATGCCCTGTATTAAATTCTCTCTCTTGCGATAACTAGTCTGGTTTCTGTCTTCTCATCTGGATCCTGACTGACATAGTATTTACAGTACTGGTCAAGCCTGCCTATTTACTGTGTCCTGCCATGGAGCCGGTTCTGACTTAGCTGTTTTAGGGGAGGCAGCGGAGGGATCACGCAGACATGGTCAGCAGTCTCGGCTGGCACCAGAACCTCCCCAGGGCTGGAGAAGAAGTCCCTGTGAAGGCACCTGCTGCTCTGCAGAGGCAGGAGCAGGGGTGCGGCAGAGTACCTTCCTGTGGGGGCCCCTCGGGCAGACAGATGGGCATCACATAGTCGTTCAGCACCGGGCTCTCCAACAGCTCCACCAGAGCCACGTCATTCTCAAATGTGTTGGGGTCATACAGGGGATGGAGGAAGAAGCGTTTGACTCTGAGATGCTGTTCATTCTCATCTGACCGGCGCCTCCAATGCTTACCTGGGCAAGAGAAGGCCCATGAGGCATGGGGGTAATGGAGACATGGAGGGTAAGATCACACCTTGTCCCCAGTCACCCCCTGTCCCACCCAGCCTGCTTTCAGCCTTAACCCTTTTCTGCCTCTCACTGCTCTTTTCCCAGCCATCCCCTTACTCGACTTCTGCAAAGTCATGGGCTCCTACCTCTGGCTTTCTTCTTGAACTGATCCCATTGCCTTATAATCCTCATTCTGATGATCATTGCCACATGTCCAAACTATATAATCACACTTTAGTGCCTCAGTCAGGTGTTCCCTCCTCCATGAAGCTTCCCCGATTCTTGCGTTAGATTCTTCAGTTAGAAGTCTCTTTCTTGTGAATTCCAATGGTACCTCATCTGTTCCCCTCCTATAGGACTCTCTGCTTCCTACCTTATACTAGAGGTTTCTGTGTTCATGTTCATAGTAGGCTGTAAGTTCCTTGGGGTGCAGGAACTGGCTCTTAATTACACTGTGTTCTTAGATCCCGGCATAATGTCAGTAGGTAAGTATGTGCTGAACCGAACTGAATCAGCTGATGGTCTAGATTTTATAAAAGAGAGGGTCAGCTTGGATCATCTGTGTGTGACTTACCTGAAACCATGGATTCATAGAAGCCTGAAGTGTCTTTAGAAAATATCTAGACTGGGATCCTTATTTTACTTATAAAAACTGAGGGCTGGACTTCAACGACTTGCTCATGGTCTCACTACCTGCAAATCATAAACTTGGGCTAGGACTGAGGCCTCTGGACTCCAGTTCTAGATCATTCTTCGTCCCAGGTGTCCTGCCCTGATGAGTGAGTGAGTGGACACAGTCTATGCCCGGAACCACTGTTGGCTTTAGGAGTCAGCCTGCCCCTCACTCACCCAGGATGATTTTGAAGTCAGAAGGTCTGATCAGGTCTGAGTCCTGTAGGGCTGGGTATTCTGGATTGAGTAACTGGTGGAGGCAGTGAGCCGCGGTCACAATCCAGCTGGAGCCTGAGAACAGAATTGTACATAGGTACTGCCCTAGACTCCCCCTCCTGCCTTCTATTGCCTTGAGGTGAGAGCTTCAGACTACTTCAGGCTTTCCCCTTTCCATTGTGTTTCACAGCCCGAATTCAGACACTCATTTGACCCTAATCTGAAGATGAGGATTTAAATCTGTGATTTCATCTATCTATTCTAACCAAGAGGCCAAGACTGAACATCTTCAATGGGATTTTAGGGCTCCCTTAAACCTATGGGCTTGGTGAACTCCACACAGCCCAAGATGGGTCCGCAAAAAGCCTTGTGCTTACTGGCTACCCTTTAGGCATCAGCCTCAACTGGGAACTTCTTAGAAATGCAGACTCTCAGGCTCTGCCTCAGATTTACTGAAATAGAATCTTTATTAATTCTATAATAAAATCTGGGGATTTTAACAAGACCCTCAAGTAATTCCTATTCATATTAAAGTTTGAAAAGCACTGATCTAGCACGGACATGTCCTTACCTGACTGTACTGTCAGGAAGGTGAGTCAGTGAGAGACGAGGCTGGCAGCCTGGGAGCTGCCCAGGCAGATGTGGACCCATTCATGCCTTCTGATCTCTCAGAGATCAGACCAGGAACTGGCCAGGGACTCTAGGTTGCTATTCATTTTTCCTATGATGTCAGAGCTGGAATGGATCTTTGATCATCTGGACCAAACTGCAATGGGAAGAGCTGCCAGCCATTTCTTTCCCACCCTTACTGCCCTTCCCACCCACGTTCACTCCTTGCAAAATCCTGACCGTCCTATTTCCTAATCCTTTCGAATCTGCCTTATTTCTTTCCCTTGTCCCATGTCCTCATGCTGAGGCTAATGACTTCCCTCCCTACAATTGCAATGGCTACCTCACTGAATTCCTGGCTTCTGGATTCACTCTTCCTTCAATCCGTGTTACCCTGGCAAGAACTTTCCATAATATGTTTATAAATCTGCAGCAGCCTTCAGGAGAGATCTAAATTCCTAAATATGGCACTCAGGGCCTTTGTAAATCTCCCTTCCCTGACTTCTCCAGGGTGAGTTTCCTGGTTCTCCCCAGTCCCACAGCCCTAGTCACCATGCCTTTGAGCTGCACATAAGTGCCTTGTAATTCATGTTTGAGGGTCTGACTCCTTGACTTAGTCCTTCCCAGTGCCAGAGACTGACCAGGACTTCATAGGTGTTTGTTGACTGAAGGAGCAACCTAGAGCAGGAACACATGTCTCCTAGCTGCAGTTAAGGACTCTTCCTACCACACTGTCCTTCTGGGTCCTGCTACTAGTGTGGACAGTGATTCTCAATGAAGAAATCTTGATCAGTCTCTAGAATGAAGGTTGGTTCCCTTCACTTGCACCCAGTCCCCGAATCCTGGGTCCCCCACCCTTTCCACATCTCCTTACCTAGAAGGGAGCCCCCACAGAAGGGCTGCTCACTCCAGTGTGACAGCATGGCAATCCAGGGGGTGGTGCCCTTCTGGGCTGGGCGTCCATTGAAGATCCTGGCCATCAGCTTCCGGGAGAACTTGGGGAGCCCACACACTGCAGCCAAAGGAGGGAGGGACAGATCACACTCTGGGCTTCATCTTGCTCTTTGCTAGAGGTATGAGCTCATCATCGTCTTTTAGGAACATCTATTATTTTTGATTTCCCAGCATTCACTGCACTTTAAGTAATAGCACCCCAGTTTTCCTCTGGGGTCTACTCTTCCCTCATTCTTAGTCCATTATGTCCTGAGTTGGAATGATCTTACATCTGTTTCCAGACATAGGAATGTGACCCAGACCTAATGAATTAAATCCTCTCATCCTCTGGGGACAACAATTGCTCAGAGATGGGAATGTAACCCTGGCTAGCCCAATGAAAGCTGGCCTTGGGAATTTTGCTAAACGTATTAGAAAAAGAGAAGGCCTTTCTCTGTTGGGGTTGCTAAGCTGCTGGTTATAATCCAAGATCTATCAATGATCACTTCATTGAGAGTCTTCAGAGAATGATGCTACTAATGGAAAAAAGTGGGTCTAGATGATGAAGGATGAAGCAAGAGAGAGATTGTATCCTGATATTTGGGTTCATTGATCTAACCATACCTGAAGTCTTGTGATTTGGACTTTTTAGCTATGTGAGCCTATAACACAAACACTCTCTCCCTCCCTCCCTCCCCTGCCCTCTCTCTCTTCCCTAAGCTATTTGTATTGGGTTTCTTTTACATGAATGAAAGAGTCCTGACTAATAAAGAATTTTCATGCTCTATCCAGGGGGATCTCTTTTCAGAGAAGCCTTTCCTCAGGGCCTTGGGGGGTTGAAGACCCCTCCAAGGGTCTCCCTGATCCATATTGTTTCCACTGACTTGGATTCACAGACACAGACACACAGCACCTTACAGCTGAACAGCCTTGGAGACCATCTAGTCTATCCCTCTCATCATACACCTAAGGAAACTGAGGCTTTAAGAAGGGAATTAACTTGCAAAGAGCTACTCTATGAGTTAGTGGCAAAATTCTAATCTAGGTCTCCTGACTTCAGGGCTTTTCCCACCATATCCAGCACCACTAACTCTTACTATGTGACTTCCTAGAGCACTCATACCCTAAGCCCCTGGATCCAGGTAGCCATTTGCCTTCTTGGTAGCTGTCACCAGGCTGCTGAGTAGGGCTGGGGAAATCCCAGATGGATGTGCTTTAACCTTGACTGCATCTTCAGTATCTTCCAGTAGCTTCATTCTACATGCCCTTGGCTAATGTCTCAGGCTAATGTCCTGTCCCCACTCCCAGCAGAATATCAGAGCCCACTGGGTGGGAACTCTCCCAAGCATTCTCTCTCCATCTTCCCCTGTCTATAAACCTTTTTCTCTTCAGAACTAATTCTGGACTCTGGATCTTCTCACTTCCACACTCTTGGGGACCTGGCTTGGGAGATTCTCATCCCTCTCTGATATCTTGAATCTTTCCTTTGCCCACACCTCCAAAACATGGCCGTGTTCTCATCCTGAAATTGCACTTCCACTTTCCTGGCTTCTCATTCATTCTACAGTCTCTCCTTCTCCTCCCTTCCATAGCCAAACTTATGGAAAGAGGAATTGACAGTTAGTCTCCACATCCTCTCCTCTCCTTTGGAGGTGGATTTGGAAGAAGAAAGTGCCAGACTGTGCATACACTTGGAAATAAAGTGGCTATTTGGACATTTAGTAGATCCACACAATATATGGAGGTAGAATGACTCTGGACCCATACATGGGACTTCAAAAGACATGTTTTCATGTGTAGGAAAACAGGATTTGAAAATTTCTGTCATATATTCTCTATGTCCAGGAATTCCCCTTGTCCTCTGGCTCCTTATTATTAAAGCTGAGCATCCATTGTTTTAGGTGAGGCTGGATACAATTCTGACTTTTGAAAGAGCAAAGTAGAAAGAAAAGTTGGAAATTTAAACTTTCATTTGAAGAGTCAAGGATTGTGGTAAAAGATTTGTAGGTTTCAAGGAATCCAAACCCAGAGAACTAAGCATATAATCATATAATTTTTACTGTAAGTCATAGAGAAAAGTGGATGTAAGGATAGTTGGATAGTTGCCTGCCTCAAGAGAGAGAGATAAAACCTAGGAAAAGTGTGGAGACAGAGGGGGGAAATGAGGGAGGGAGAGAGGAAGGAAGGAAAGAGAGAGAAAGAGAGAGAGAGAGAGAGAGAGAGAGAGAAGAGAGGAGGAGGAGGAGGAGGGAGAGTTGGAGATTTAAACACAGCAGGGGCCCTGCTTCCTAGAGCCTCTGAGTGGACAGTAGAGGCTGGGTCCTTGTCCCTGGGGAGTATCCTGCCTGGAGGTTAGCTTCAGACTGTCCTGTGGCATTGGCACTGTTGACTACTGTACCCTTCCTGATACTGCCTCCTTGGCTTCTGAAGCACTTCTCTGCCTGTGTTTCTGACCCCTCTTTTTTGTCTCTTTCTTGGAGTTTCTCTTTTCTCCATGCCTTCCATGCTGTGGCACCCTTGATCAGTCCTTGGCCCATTCTTCTGGACACTTCCGGTAGATAATAGCAATCTCCTGTGGCCATCCTACTGTACCCTGATGGATTCCAAATCAGTATCTCTGACCTGGCTTCACTTCTCAGTGATTCCCTTCTTGCTTATTCATTCCTTACATCTCCAGCTGGATTGCTCGTGACCTTCTCCCCTCTGATATTCCAGATGTCTGTTAAGGTCTGCATAGATTGCATCCTAAAGCTGGTAAAAAAAAAATCACCAGGGGAAGTAGAGAGTAATGTGACTCCTCCCTGCCATGTCACAAGGTGGTTTCCATGTAACCTCATGATACCTCAGTGTCTCAATATGTCACAACATAAAGTCCTAATATTTAGAGGATAGTAAAAATCTGAAACACATTAGAACGCAAGACAGGATAGTGCTCGAGACCAGCTACATATACAATGTCAAGCATAATTTAGGATTCTTTTAGTTCTCAATAGTGTAAAAAACATGATATTTTCATTATGATACGAACCCCAAACAAAGGCAAACCATGAGCACATCCATGGAGAGCCCTCATGAGCAGGTTAGCTGTGCCCCCCCTCCCCACCAGCTCCATGTCTGCACTATTTCACACCAGGCCTATACACTGAGCCCTGCTGAATACATCATTTGAAGGTTTTAAACTCCCCCAGCTCCCACATCTGCACTGGCTTAGCCATAGGTCTGGCGGGTTTGCACCTTTTTCTCCAGCACCTTCCCCCTCTCCCCACTTCCCACACTGTGCTGCCCACCCTCAGAATCCTCTGCCAGTGAGACCCAGGAATCTGCATTTCTAAGGAGCACTCCAGGTGATTCTAATATACTCCCAATTAGAGAGTCACTGGTTACAGGGCATAGTGCAACCATTGTATGGCCTTTAAGACTCCTTCCACCTTCCCTGATTCCCTGATGCACCTCTCCACTCAGGCATGCTTCCCTGCTTGATCTTCATCCACACTGGCCCTTCTCTCCTGTCTCCTGGTGTGTTCTCTGCAGCCTGTTTATAAAGCTCCCCAAATCCCCTTCAGCCCTGTGACTCTCCCGCCTTCAAGTGCCCACATTGCTGTGATCTCTACTCTTCTTATGACACTTCACTGCTTTCACCTGTGTGAGACAAGGATGCACGTGACCCTGTCTTGCATGCTAGTTTGGCCTCTTTGAAGTTAAGGACTTAAATGACAGGTGCTTCAGTGAAGGCACACAGCCTGGGGGGACACATGTCCATAACTGACTCCATTCCTCATTTTACCCTTTCTTGGATGATGCCCAAATGACAAAAAGTTGTACCTTTTCTGTAATGGGAGAGATAGTAGCTTAATGAGGGGCCAGTTTCCTTCAAAAGGTCAAAATACACAAACATCAACAATAACCAAACCTCAGAATGAAGGCTGTTTGTTATCCACAGAGGGTTTATTTCCACTTTAGACCCCTGACAGGAGAAACAGAGCACAGAGGCACCTTGCAGAGTAGTGAAGCTTGTGGTATGAAATATACAAAATACAGCATTCTCTATGTGCACTGTTCATAGACATAGGAGTGTGTTTCATGAACTGATTGGACAAGCGGACACTTCCCAATGTTCTCTTGGAATTCTTCTCAAGAGACTTCTCTGGCTGCCTTTCTCTGACGGAGAATCTCCAGAAAAGCAAGCTCTGGGGAGGAGGAACACAGTCAGCCCTGTGAGAGCCAGGGAAAGGCTCTGGCAGTCAGAAGACTGAATGCTAGCACTAGAAGAATGCTGAGAGGGATCTGATGTCTTCCTTTTCTAGATGAGGAAACTGAGGCCCAGAAAGGGAAAGTGATTTGTGAGAAGTTATACAGCCAGTTAGGGGACTGGAACCCAACACTCTTGGCTGTCTCTCTCTCTTCCCTGCCTTTCATGGGCAAGTCTCTGCTTCCCATGACTCGGGCTCCTGGAAACCGGAGGGGTGGATCTCTCTGAACATCCATGCCAGGTGGGTTCTCTGAAGAGCTCAGACTGTAGGCACGCTGGGCAGTCTGGTGAGATCAGGTTACTCCTAATGTCCTGAGCCCACCCTTCTTCCATTTTCTTGCCCAGAAGCCCAACGGGACACAGTGTGGGCCTTCTCTTTTTCTAAACAATCCAGTTGGGTCTCCATGCCTAGGGCTGGGGCTCAGGTCGCCCTTGCAGATGATACACTTCAAAGCTGGAAGTTTGCTTCATGCTTGTCTGGAGCGACAGGTGTGGACGCCAATGTTGTCAGCTGATATTGGAGAGTAACATATGGGTCTAAATGATGTGTTCAGAATTGACAATAGGAATTTATCAGGGATGGGGGGCCTCCCACTGATATTCTCCTCCTCCTGGTCACCACAACACCTTCCCAGCTTTCTCGTTGTCCTTTGAAATTCCTTTAATAGAGAACACAGGCGTATGGCTTGGACTACAAGAAGCTTTTGGGAGAGAAACCTAAGGAACAAAAGTACTCCAAGGCATCACCCTAGGAGACAGAGCCTCGGGGGTCTGATCCCTGTCTTCTAAAACCCTAGAAGAGACTAGACTTCTCTGTGCCAGGGCTGATCAGGGAAAACATACAGACTCAGCATTCAGGTCAACATAAGGAAAGATTTTCTAACAATCAGGTCCCAGCTCGGGCACACCAACATTGCAAGGAGTGGGTTTGGTAAGTGCCTAGGAGTGCATAAGGCCACCGGGGTCAAGTGCTCCCAAAGAGGAGTGCTGGGATTGGCCAGAGGTCTAGTCTCCCTCACTGTGCTGCCAGGGAGAGTGAGGCCTACAGAGGGGCAGGGGCTTGCTCAGGGCCATGCACCCAGGTCTCTCATACAGCCTTTTCCTATACCACACTGCTGGCTCTCAGGGCCCCTGGGCTGTCTTGGGAGGATGAGAACAGCGCGTTCCATTCCATCTGGTCTGGTGAGTAACGTGGAGTGTGCTGTCGGAAGTGCGTGTGCAGACTCACTCGGGCTGGGGTGGGGCAGGCAGGCCCTGAGGAAGTCGGTCAGCTCACCGTTCCACCTGGAGCGCCCCCAGGCCTTGTGGGGAGCCCATCTGCTCCCACAACCAGTCCACGTAGTTGGAGACCTTTGTGTAGACCCCATAGACCTGCTTGCTGCCGCATTCTTCAGGGCCCCCCCATGACACCAGGCCTTGGGCCACCCAGCGCTGGGTCAAGTCATCCAGAATGACAAAGGCTCCACCGCTGTCTCCAAGGCACGTGTCCTTGCCACCCTCATAATAGCCGGCACAGAACATGTTCTCCGTGACACTGTAGTTACCCGATCGAGACTCATAGCTGGTTTTGCACTCAGCGTGTGGCACCACAGGTAACTTGACGTACTGCAGGACATCGGACAAGGTCCGTGTGCCACTGCTGATGATTTCATCCACTGTCACGTTAGGATTGGAGATGCCCCACCCAGCTACCAGGCCCAGCATGTGGGGCTCCGGGCCTTCGGGCTCAGGGCTTGGTAGGCAGATAGGCATGACGTGGGGTCCCAGGGGCACAGGTTCCTGAAGCTGCACCAGAGCTATGTCATGGTTGTAGTTCTGGATGTTGAAGTCTGGGTGGAGCACCACTTGTGCAGCTGAGCTGTTGACAGCGCCTGATTTGTCCCGCACATCGTGCAGGCCCAGGTAGACGGTGACATGCTCCTTGGAGACCGGTGTCACTGTGTTGTCTCTTCGCTGGGAGCGCAGCACATGGGCTGCTGTGAGGATCCAGGACTCGGAGAGCAGAGCCCCACTCCCAAACCACTTGTCATTTGGCACCCTTGAGGTGTCCTCCACCACTATCAAGGCCTGCCACGGAAAGAGGCCAGGCTCGGCATTCCGACCCCCAATGATTCTCTTGACCAGGTTGGGCAGAGAGCGGGAGGGCTGACCACACACTGTAAGGAGAAGGAGGGAATGGGGACAAGAGACAGAGACTGGTCAGGTCAGACATATGGAAAGAGCTGCTGAAAGAAATTCACATCATTCACTGTAGATTATGCCACATGGGACCCTACTCTACATCACAGGGCCACACTAGCCTGGGAGAGTTCTGCACAGGTGTCATCTTTGACTTGTCTTTCTGGTCTGGCCTGTGTATGGTCTGGCCCTTCTGTAGCCAGTGCTATCGACAGACCAGACCATTTCATGTGTGGGGGCTTCACCATCCTGAATCATTTCCAGCCAACATCACTTTTGGCTTTGACCAGCTCATATTCCAGAAGAGGCCCATGCTGTGGGTACTTAGAAAAGTTCTGAAAACCATAGGTCATGGGCTTTGAGCGATGGAAGGAAACTAAAAGACTGTCCAGCGGGTCACAGCAAACACTGGGCTGGGAGTCAAGATACCTGGGGACTTGACCCAGCTTCTCTCTCCTATGTCCTGTGTGACTCTAAGTAAATTTGTCTCTTAATTTTTGATCTGCTAAATGAAGCAGTTGGCCAATATGATCTCCATGGATCCTTCAAATTCCAAATTCCCTCAATTTTTATTTCATTTTCCATGGCCATCCCCATTTTATGGGAGTAAAACTCTCCAGAGGTTAAGCAATTAGCCCAAGACACATGACCATTAAGTTAGTAGGGGAATTAACTAGATTCTAAGATCAATGTCTTGTCCCATATCCCACAGTACCTCATTATGTATACAGATCATGGTCATGGGCTCTGTAACTTTTTCTTCTTTGGCCTAAAGGACTCATGCTATGAATGCATGCCCAGGGCATCGAAGGTTAGGGGAAAGTGGCATAATCTACAAGCAATGATGCATGGGCTCTGCTCTGAGCCACCCATCATTGCACCCAGGAACCATGTAGTACCTTCAGGGGAAGAAGAAAGGTCTGATCAAACTTCGTTCCACTGAGTTGTACCCCGAGCATGCACATGCACCACCAGCCTCCTGCAGCCAAATGTCTTTGGCCCATGAGCAGAGAGGGTCTTCAGTACCAGTCCCCTGCTGGCCAAGAACAAGCTCACATGGGCCTTCCCAGCAGGGCTCTTAGGCTTGGGAGGTGAGCCTGGTGTGAGTGTGGGCTTCCTCCTGGTTGCAAATGGCCAGGCTACATTCTTTGGTTCTGGATACTTTCAACAATTCTTTAAAGACCAAGGAATATTTGTGTTTTCTTGGCAACTTTGGGAGGTCAGGCTTTCAGCGACCCAATGTTTTTCAGATGCTCTTCTTCCTGATGCCAAAAGCTTCTGACATGATCCTTAGGCACTCTGTCCTTCACATCAGGCCAGATGTGAGCTGGCCTTTGCTAATTCTCTGTGGCCTGGTCTTTCAGAGTTGAAGGCCAGACTCCCAATTACAAGCAGCAGCCTACAAGGTGACATCTCAAGGCAATCTGTGACTGGCCCTGCACAACAACTCATTTAGTGCTGAAAGGGCCTCATCTGGTAAGGGACATGCCTGTGGTTGAGTTCATGCTTACAACAAAGCCAGCTCTGAATGGTGCCTTTCTTCAATGTCAGAGCTGGGGAAGCTTGGAGCACCACTAATTGACAGATGGAGAAATCGAGGTTCAGAGAAGGCAAGTGACATACTCAAAGTCATTAGTGACAGAGCCAGAAGTAGAGCCTGTTTCTTCTAACTCTTGTTTTATTTTCTGCACTAAAGTCTGTTTTTCATCTTGATGTGCTTTTGTCCTTTCAAGAGGTTGAATGATGCAACAAGCCTTGAGCGAGCTCATTGAAATGGGACCTTCTTTTTGGCTGCTACCCTTTTCCATCCAATCTTTCCTGGAATAAAGGAATCTTCTTGAAAAACTAGAGCTTCAGCTGCACTGAAGCCAAATTCAGACTCTAGAGCACTGGAGGTACTGAGGGAGGGCCCTTAAAACAAAAATATAATATTCTAGAATTCTGGGTCCATGAGGATGCCATGAAACATAGAGTGAAGAATGGCTCAACATTGCTTGTGTTGACAGCAAAATTCTTGGCTTCATCTTCCAGCTCTGCCCCTAACTTTGTGAATAGCTTTGGATAAATCAGTGCTCCTCACCG
This sequence comes from Panthera onca, assembly GCF_046562875.1. NCBI lineage: Eukaryota > Metazoa > Chordata > Mammalia > Carnivora > Felidae > Panthera > Panthera onca. The sequence continues at coordinate 80,540,556 of NC_138347.1, read as the reverse complement.
ATCCTCAGTTTTCTCACATGTAAAATGAAGGGCAGAGAGTATTTGCTTAATAAGATTCTTTGGAAAGGTGGATGTTATGATGTTAAATAAAATGGCTTTCTCCTTTCTGGTTTGCTTTTGGGTTCAATTTTGGTGTCTTAGGAGGAAAGGATTTAGAAATCTCTGGCATGGTCCAATGGTAAACCACAGTTCTTCCCAATACCAGGTGTTAAAAGAATTTCATGACTCACTATATCCAAGATGCTTTGTGTAAATATAGAGGATGATAACCATTGCAGGTTATAGAATGTTATGGATCACTTGGTCCTACTCCCTCACTTCTGAGGTATGGAATCTTAGCCCCAGAGATTACTTACCAAAGATCACAATAAGAAAATGACAGCACCAGGACTAGGACCCAAGCCCCTGACTCCCAGCTCAATGCCTCTTCCCCTTCCAGAGGTTGCAATATGGCTGCCCAGGATGGAATCCACCTGCAATGCTTTTACCTTTGGCCCACATAGTATTTTAGCAACATGGGGATTTGGCTTTCCAGTTTTCCACAGCTCCACCATTCCCCATCTTCTCTGAGGGTTCACATTGGGTGTGCTCTGTGCCCTTGGGTGTGCTCCTGGCTAAGCCTGAATGAGATGATGGGGATCACCAGGGTATGAGTGGGTTGACCTTTCCTCCGCTTCACCTCCTCCAACTTCTTTCTTAAGTATAAAACCCTCCCAAGTGAAGTCTTCCTAACCAGTCCTGACTCCTCCACTCCCAGACTACCACACGCAGTGAATTCCTCCTTCTGTAGGATCTCATAGCAACTGTGATGGCCAACATAGAATGCTAACATTTTCTTTGGTTCTTACAGATAATGGTAGACAACCCTATAGTCTTTCTATTTTAACATCTATATCTAACATATAGAAGCCTACTGAGTGGATATTGAGGGTTACTAAAAGGTACCGTTCAGATAATACACTGTCTCAGTTTACCCCACACTCTAATTCAGTAAAATACAAATGCCACGCAACATTTAACTATACTGCAAAGCTCCTGCTGTTCCAGCAAATATGTAGGTGGGGTCAGCATCACTCCTCAGTGCTGTCCTGAATGGTTGTATCTTTTAATGAATTCTGCTTGATTAATTAAGTCAATTCTGCTATTTTTGCTTTTACTAAGAGTGTATATTTCTGTGCCATGACTATTAATTTTCTTTTTGGTGTGGATTATTTGTTTCACCCTACAGAGTGTGTTTGAGGCTACAGTTTTCTAGAAAGTTGATTTGAATATATGTGTGCACTATGATTGCAATGCAAATCACCTATATATTTTTTTTTTTTTTAATTTTTTTTTTTTTCTTTTTCAACGTTTTTTTTTTTATTTATTTTTGGGACAGAGAGAGACAGAGCATGAACGGGGGAGGGGCAGAGAGAGAGGGAGACACAGAATCGGAAACAGGCTCCAGGCTCCGAGCCATCAGCCCAGAGCCTGACGCGGGGCTCGAACTCACAGACCGCGAGATCGTGACCTGGCTGAAGTCGGACGCTTAACCGACTGTGCCACCCAGGCGCCCCTTATCACCTATATTTTTAATGCTAACACAAATATCTACAAAATGTCTCCCAAATCTCTATGCACAGTGACACTTTCTGTTACCACAAAGTTCTTTTTTCATCTTAGAGTGGGGTGAGTAGGTGAGCCATGGGGCTGCAGTGGTCAGTAAGACTTGAATACATTGCTCTTTGGAGGAACTTCTTATTCTGTCCTATAGTTGTCCGTTATTTGTCCTATGTTGCTCATCTCTACAACACAGTGAGTACTTGAGGACAGAGTGCCCACTTTCTTGATTTCCCTGGTGCACAGGAAGTGCACACACAAACTGTTGGAGGGAAAGCCTGGTGGGAATGGAGCAGAACTGCAGAGAGAAGAGACAGGAAGGCTCTTGGTGTGATAACAGAGGCTGAATGTAGAGGCTGGATGGTTTGCCAAGACCTGATCTTGGGCTCTCTGAGGTAGCCCTTAACAAAGGACCAAAGCATCATGTTCCCCATCCAGTCTCCAACAATAGCCTTGGATGGGAGACCTGGAGGCAGAGGACTTGAGGGTCAGGTACCTGGTAGACATGTGGGCTGGCTTCTCCCCAGTACTTCATTCATCCAGACTCCTTGGGCAGAACAGGTATATATACCTGGGAGAGTGAAAATAGATGGGAGAAAAGGGAGAGAATGGTTGATTTGTAGCATATGGAAAATAGATCTGGGTTCTTGATTCTTTTATAGTAGGCCATTGCAAGGGGTCTCTCTGATGCCATTCTCTTTAGGCCAGTCCTCTCTGCACCCTGAAGGACCTTTCTAAAATTAGAATCTATGCCTTCCCTCTGCTCACAATCACCAAAAGCTCCCCATTGCCCTCACAAACAAACAGCACACTCCTCAGCATGGTGTCCAAAGCTCTGTACAATCTGACTCCTGTCTGTCTGGGGCTGCCCCCTTCCTTTGATCCAGTCCAGCCCCTGGAAGGCACTTCCTCCTCCTCAGTCACCTGCCCTTTGCTCCTGCAGTTCCCCGTGGCGCACTTGTCTGCCCTCCTCTCCCCACTTAATAAACTCGTGTCCACACTCGTGTCCGCCATCTCATCTGAGTCTCACATTAGCTCTACGAGTTCCCCTTTTGAAAAGTGAGGGCTTTGAAGCTTAGAGAATTTTCTTAGTACCAGTCTGTGGCAGAGGCAAAACTGATTGGCTTTACTGTCTCCCTGAGGGTTCCTTCTCTGCCAGGGGCTCTGAGTGTGCATGTGAGGGTTTTGGGGGTGCCATGTGGCCTAACCCGTGGGATGTCAGCTTGAGGCAGGGAGAGGTAAGACATGCCCCCAGGTGTTTCTCCTTCCAATTCCTCCCAAACTTTGGCCAGTAGACTGGCTGCCTCATCCCCCCGTCCAACCCTGAGGCCCAAATGGTACAAGGTGGGAGTGGGCTGGTTTAGCATGGAGGGCTCACCTGTGATATTGTGGAGCATCTTGTAGTAGGGCTGCTGGCAGGAGTATCGGATCTCAGATTTGTATGTGGTAAGTTTGTTCCTGGTGGAGAAGGTGATTTGCCCATGTTTCAGCTCTGCTGGGGCTCCACAGTCTGCAACTGAGAGAAGAGAGTAACACCTCTTAATTACCCTGTGCTCTTCTCCTTGGGGCCATATGAAGGATCTGTCTCATATAGATGTGCAGGTTGTGCACTGCACACAAGTTCAGAGAGCAGTGCTCTAGTCTATGAGAATGGTACCCTAGAGATTTTACAGGGCCTTTGCCGCCATGAGTAGCTGTGCTTTTGGGGTCTCTTCCATCTACTGTGGCACTACTGTGTGGCCAACTCACCTGGCCTCGTGTCAACTCCAGGGCAGGGGCAGGGCTGCTGAGATTTAAGCAGACCCCAGTCTCTTCCCCACATAGTCCTTTCTTTGACTTCCAGTTCTATTGTGCAATCCTCTTAGTCTCTCCTGCCCAAGAATGAAGCCTGTAGCTCATTGAAAAAACTCTGGCTGACACGAACCAAGGAATCATCAGTTCTTCCAGACCCGACCACATGCTGAGCAAGAGCAGTTAATGTGCTCACATTGGTGCCTGGCATAAAAATACCAAAAACAAACAGAAATACAGCAGCTCCTGCATGAACACACAGCCCCACCCTGCTGGCTTTCTGTGGGCATCTTGGCCACAGAAGGCGGGAGGTGGGGCCCAGGGTGGGCTAAGTTTGAATCGTTCACCTGCTTATGTTCTCCAATTGTTGGGGCTGGATGTTGGGCTTGGCGGTAGGATGCCTGCTCCTCAGAGGTGGTCTTAGGGGGTTGCCAGCACAAAGTCCAGTACAAGTCTGTCAGAAGCCCAGGTCATGGGCTGAGGACCCAATTTATCAAACGGTCTCTTCAGGGACTTCTTTTAGGGGGTGGTGCTCATTTCTAAGGGCATCTTCATTTTAGGGCTAACAGCCTATGTCAGAGTTGAAGAATCACAGAAAAGTCATAGATAGAACTTTGCAGTTCATAAGGAACCCCAAAGGTGGACAATCCAGAATATCTTTACTTTACAGATGAGCCCAGAGAGAAGACTTGACTGGCCTAAGGTCACACAACAAGGTACAATCAGAAAACTAGACCTGATTTTGAATTCAGGTTTCTTTTGAGAAAACCAACTAACAATTCCTAAGGATCTGTTTTCTAGGTAAAATGGCTTAAAATCAGTATTAGCTGGGTAATGATGGACATTAACTATTAATCTTCTGATAATTTCAGAGGACAGCATTCCACAGAGCAGAACTTCCAGAATCCCCCCTCCTTGGGAAGCAGAGAGAGGGCAATTTCCCCCTGAGATGCTACCCAGAATTTGTGATTTTTAAGTTTAGAACTCTAAATTTATCATTTTGATCAAATAAAGAGTTACCTAATTTAAAACATAGATGGCTCCAAGGCCCTTCAATGTGGAGGAGAGCGGTGACAGCTGAGGGTAACAGCAGGTGTCTCCTATCCACAAGGAAGGCAAAAGCCAAGAGAACTGGCTAATGTTTTGTCTTGACCTCTAGTCTCCCTAGACAAATCGTTCCCACTCATTTTGATAACCCAAAACTAAAGACACTGTTCTACTCTGTATGATGAAGGTCAGCACTAGGGTCACCAGAGGTGATAACATCTATTATTTAAAGCTATAAAACAGTTTTAAATGTGCTTTCCTGCTGAGTCTCAAAGCAGATCTTTCTTCCTTTTTTAGGAAATACCATTCACTGGTGCCTGGACCTTGGTATTACTGTTGTGTCTCTGAGCTTTGGTTCATTTTACCTATCCTCTGGACCTAATACCTAGTTCCAGGGGGAGGAATTGCAGGGTTGGGCTTAGATCCTAGAAGCCCTGGCTAGAAGTTCAGTCTATTGAGAGACTGTTACTTGGCCAGCAATGGTGGGGAGATATTTCTTGAGTACCTGCTTTCTCATCACTCTAGAGAAGGAACTTTGCTGGCCCTCTAGGCAGATGGAGGTGATAAATAGTATATAATAGAGGGTCGCTTCAGCTTGGGACTTCTCCCAAGTCTATAGTATCAGGTGAAGAGCCATGCCTCTCTGGGACCTGGAGACAACTTCCCTTTCCCAGGGGCCTTGAGCCCCACCTGGTGCAATCAAAGATGCTATACCCAGAGCCTCCTTCCTCAGCTAGCCTAGCCTCTTTGCTTTGGAAGGGGTCTCATCCTTTCTCTCACACTCCCTCTGGCCACTTCCCCACTCTGGAATCAAAACGCTCTTCCTTTTTTCCATTCCCGTGGACGCCCTTTCTCATCATTCCCTGGGATGGGACGCACCCCACACCCTGTCTCTGCTGTCACTACTGGCTGCCATTGATTTTCCTTCGACACATCTTTCTTGACCTGCCATCCTGAGTGTGCTTTGCCACAATCTGGGGCTTCCTGCCGAACAATGCACCATGGGCTCCCCTGGCACTCACCCCAGCATCTCTTGGTCCCCACCCTCGGTGCACCTGTGCTCCAGCATCACACACCCTCACTGTGCTGCTCACTCGCCTGCTTTCCCCACACGGGAAACCATGTGGTCCACGCTCTGGCCACCCTTGAGGCCTTGATCAAGCGCTGCTTCTTCTTGAAAGCCTTTTCTCCATCTTCTACTTGGAGAGGGCTGCCTCCCTATTTCCCCTTGCTGAGGCCTCTGTTCATCTCTCTGATGTGTGCATCTTATGTTGCCCAGTGTTGCAATTATTTGGGTCCATATCGGATCTTCTGACTAAGTTAGGATCCCCTCTATCACACTGAGTAAAATATCTGTTACACATTGTGGGCTTAAATGTATTGACTTAACTGATGCCCGTCTTGACTGCCCACCTCATCTCCGCTCTCGGGGGCACCCCTGCCCTAGGCTGGCACTGCCGTCTCCGGACCTGCCATTGTCCACCTGTGCAGGATTCTGCCCTCATTAATCACCACATAGACTGACTGACTGGTCACAGTAATGAAGGGTTTCTCAGATGCGTCTATTCTGATTTTGTTCAGGCTGAAGCAGAGATTCCTGCTGCCACTAACAGAGCCCTTTATCGTGACCCATTGATGGCCCATGGCGCGAGAGCTGAGGACTGTGCTTTCAAGCGTGATACCTATCTTTTGAAACCTTTAATCAGGGAATTTTCAGAGATGCAAAATTTGTAAGCCCTGGTCCAGAGGAAAGAATACTAATAATGATAATGATAATGGGCTTTCAGTCTCGTGTTAGGTCTAGGTGGAAGCAAAACTTCTGTGGATGAGAATAGGTCTAGATTTCCTAAAAAGCCATGCTCTGGGAGTTATGGTTAGTTTCACACCTACTTATGGTTAGAAAGTAGCAACAGATAAAAATACTAAAGTCATAAAGTCACAGGCCTTCTGGCCCAGTTCAACTTGAAGTGTGGAGTGGATGAGGAACCAGGGCTCACTTTGACCTGGTCAGCCTAGGGCCATGTGATTGTATATGAAATCTTGTGTCTCTGGAACCAAAGTCATTTTTCCTTTGAGAATTGTACGGTCTGCTTGGAGGGTGCTAAAAAAAATCCCCCTTGGCTTTTCATTATTTTCCAGAGTAATGTTTGAATGATGGGTGGGCCCTCCAGGAGGGAACCGTTCTCCATTACACAGCAGTTTCAACTGCTTGACGCTGTGTTGCCTTGTTCAGCATCCACACTAATCCGCACAGAAATTGGAAATGGAGCGTTGGTGGGGTAGGGAGGGGTGGAGTAGCTCTGGGGCCCCAGGGTCTTGGGTATGGTCCATTCCTGGATGTTTGCACTCTGAGGGGTCCCGTCATTCACTCTGCCTCTTGCTCTGACCCGAGTTCGTTCTCCTCATCCATTTCGGTTTCTGCCACCGTGGTGAAGATCAAAGAGGGGTCAGGAGGTGCAGAGAAAGAAAGCAGAGAGAGGAAGAGAGGGAGAGAGAGGGAGAAAGGAGAGAAAGAGAAAAATTAGCAAGCAAAGCAGAAACAGTTCATGCAGGAAATACAGAAATCGCTCCACCAGATTGATTAAGAATGCAGTTTAGGTACAGCCAGTGTGGATGACAGTTTGGGATTGTGGAATTTGTACCATTCTGAGAATTTGCAGGGTCATAAGTCCTGGCTCACAAGGATTCCAGCATTCTGCCCCTGAAGCGAGCTTTGTTTTCATCTGGTTTGAACCTTCATTTGACATATGGCATTCAGCATGGAGAGTACTTGTGTTGGGTGGCCATGGCAAGGTGGAGGCAGGGTCAGGACAACCCTCCATCATTTCCACTTCCTGTTCCAGTGCAAGTTTCTTCACTACACATGCACACTTCCTGTTCCCAAACTCTTGCCCCACATTCCCTAGGGACTTGAAATTTCTTAGTCCTACTCATCTTTGCACCTAGGACCCAGCATATGTCTGGGACGCAGAGATGCTCGGTGAAAACCTATTCAGTGAATGAGTACAGGTGCCAGGTATGCCTGAATTGGGATTCTAATAACCCTAATCTGGGCTATGTTGGGAGAACCAGGCCATATTCAGGAGAAAAAAAAATATTCCTCTTCTTTAGTACAAAATGATGGCCATTCTTTTGTATACTAAAGTAAGTCACTTAAAATAGTACCATCAAATGAAGTACTTCTGTTGTAATCGAAGTGTGCATGCTTCATTGGGGAAAAATTACTATTAAACTTTTCTACCTTCCAAAAGTATGAATGAGAGAAACCAAACCTCTGCCTAGTGAGGAGTTTGGATGTGGGGGGTGGGGAGGGAAGAGAGAAGCTTTTATGAACTTTCACTTATTCCTGGTGCTCCACTGGCACAGTAGGTACATTAGCCCAACTGGTCTTGAGAAAAATCAAGAGTGTAGGAAACTGAGGCCGGAAGTCTGAGTAAATTGCTTAGGGACACTCAACTGGTCAAGTCTGGATTTGATCTAGAACTTTCTGACTTTACAAACATCCTGTCTTCTCCACACCACATTCTCTTTTGCTTCCTCCTTCACAATGTGCCCTTGCTTTGCCTTGTACAGTATTCACACAGAACTTAGTCGCAGCACTACACGTGAGCCAGGCTTTGGAGAAGGTGGTGGACATGTCTGCTGGCCTTTGAGTTCCTCAGTTTCTGGACCTTTCTTTTCTACCTGAATTTTCTGTTTCCTATAGGCATCCAACTAGTGGAAGCCATAAAATGCACCCCCCTGCCCTGCCTTTTCCCACCCTGGGCTCTGACTCCAGCCACGTTGTCATATAAAAAAGAAAGATTTGAAAAGCAAGTGTATTTTCTAAAATTCTGTCTGGGATTTGCCTCAAGAGAGCTCCTACTGACAGAGTCCCCCCCTGGGGCTTTGGGAGTGGATCTGCCTGCCTAGAGAATTTGAGCCATTTAGTTCTCCTAACTACAGGGAAGTGGGATACTACTCCACTGTTTATGGCAAGCCATGAAACGGGGGTGGGCAGGACCAACTCTTGCCTTTTCACCTCTCCCTCCTAAAGCCAACCCTCTCTTTGCCCCTTCCCTTTCTTCCCTTCCCACCCTCCCGTCACCACACCTCCCTTCCCCCATGCTGCCATAATGAATTTCCTAAAACTGTGGTCTTCACAAGTCTCTAACTGGAGCGACCTGGGTAGGGGACAGGGTGGTGGCTGGTAATCTATACTTTCACAGTGCACACTAGGTGATTTATGTGGAATATATTATTTGAGAAACGCCTCAATGTATTCTAAAGTATGAAAGCTAGTTCAACTTTTTATTGCACATTTGAGGTGAAGGATCTTGTCCATGATCACGGGGTGGGTTAGGAGCAGAGTCAATGCAAAATCTCAGGGTCTCAAGAGCCAGTACAGAGCTGTGCCCCTGGCCCCTGCTTCGCACAGTTCTACTGACCTCACAGCCTTTCCTGACGGGCCCTAAATCATGAGCTGTTGTAGAAACCTTAGTGGGTATGGCTGATGACCACATAGAGATTGGCAAGGTCATTTGGCTCTGGGCACGGGTGCTAAAATAGTTTCCTGAATTAGTAATTGCCAGAGCTAGTTTCAGAGCTGGGGACAAGCTACTTCTTTAGCAAGTTTGGCAACTTGCCTGCAGGCAGAGGTAAAGTTAGTATTTGGGAAGTAAACCGGGACCAACAAGAAGTTTCTTTTGGAATCCTAATGTCGTATTCCCTAAACAAACAATAGTCTTTCGGTCCGGCCCTCACGTGTCTGCTGAGTTACTGGCCCTACCCCTCGTTGAGCACACCCGTCAGGTTTTCACCCTTGTGTGGTCTCTGATTGGAACACACCAATGCTGGGGAGCTCATTATCCTTATCATAGACCAGTTTTGTTCTCTTACTTTTACATGTAGGAATCTTGTTACTCCATGTCCCATCCTTCAGACACTCGATCTGGAATGTGTCCATCTCCACATTATCCTAGGAAGAAACAGGAAGAAGATGTGGCAAGAGGGAGGAGGGGTGGGGTTGGTGGTTATTCCCCAGTACAACCGGCTCAAATTCCATACCCAGTTGTCCTCGACTAACATTTTCCAACCACTGGCTTCCAAGGGCAAGCTTGACTTCATGGAAAAGACAGACTCTGAATTCATGGTGCCCATTCCGACCGCGGAAAGGGGCAAGGGCTGTGTGTGAGGAAGGGCTGGGGCAACTGTCCTGGAGGGGAAATCTGTACCCTTGACTCTCTTTCCAGAGCAGGGCCTCTCAAATGTGCATAAGCATCTGTATGCCTAAAGGCTTTTGCACAAACTGCTTGGCCCCACCCCCGGAGTTTCTGATTCAGTGGGCCTGGCTTGGAGACTGCTGTTTGCATTTCTAACGAGTGTCGTGATGCTGTGGTGGGGACCCCACGTGGAGACCCATTCCGTGAGAGCTCCTCCAGCTTGGCTCGCGCTGGACTCACCTGGGTAACATAACAGAAAAACCAATCACTGGCCCTGCCCCAGAGATCCCGCTTTTATTCATCTCAGGTGAGGCCTAGGAGGTGCTTTTGTTTCTATTTTCCAAGGTAGCCAGGAGGCTCCTGGGAAGAGTGAGCCATGTGCCACCTCTCAAATCTCTGCTTCCCATCCCAGTTTCCCCCAATCGGCCTGACTGATGAACTCCGTTAAGGTTGTTTGTCCTGATTGTAGGGCTGAACGGATCTTGATTTGTTTTTGCAATTCAAACCAGCCCAAGCTCTGATAAATGACTTTTGTGCCATTTCTAGAAGTGAGAGTCTGGGATGCATGCTTTGGATTTTCAGAGGGCTGGCATTTCTGGAACATGCTGGAGGTTTATGGGGAAGTTGGTAAATACTGTGGAGGGGCCATGGCAAGCTCCGGGAAGCCCGTCTGGCCTGGGAGGCACAGGAGCATCTCTCTGGCCTGGTGGCCCTTCCTCCCCCAGCAGGACCCTGTACCTTTAGCACTTTGTAGCCTGTGTCACAGCTGATGAGCACCTGATCTTTGAAGGAATACTTGGCTTGCAAGGGCTCGATTTTCCCGTGGACAGGAGGTTGTAGGTCTGGGCACTCATTCCCTGGTGGGGAGCAATGAAAGAGCGGTGGGTGAGAAAACAAGGAAAAGGCTACATCAGGTGGCGAGCCCCTGCAGTGCAAGGTATGGTGCAGGGGAGACCCACAGAACTAGGTGTTGGGGGTCTGTACCTACTAGGTTCTGAAGACTTATTCTGGAACCTTGAGCAGGTCACTTTCCAACTTGGACCTCTATGTCCTCATTGGTAAAATGAGCGGGTTGGCCAAATGATTTAATCACAACACATGGTAGGAAGGATATTAAATGTCATTGAGTGCAACCCTTGTCTGAGGCCTCCTTTACAACATCTTCCGTGGTAGATGTCAAACATCTATTTGCATTCCTACAGTGACAGGGAGCTTAATACCTCCCAAACCTGTACCTTTCCTACTGGACTCCTCTGATGAAAGGAACAGTGTTTTCCTATTTCACTGAAATTTATATCCTTGTCATTGGCACTCACTGGGCAAAGTTTATTCTCTTGGGCAGCTCAGTATGACTTAATCGCTCTTTCTCCCCAAGACCGTTCTTCAGAGTGTTAGAGAGAGACCGTGACCATATGCTTCTGAGTCCGCCCTTCCGAAGCCTAAATTGGACAGGATTCCCAGGTCTGGCTCCACCCCTGACATTTTTTCCTGGACAAACTCTCTGTTAATACACTCTCCATTCCCCTCCCCAGAACCAGGCATTGATGTGATAATGCAGGCAAGGCCAGGATATCAGATCTATGAGATCAGCCACAACCAGTACCCTCTTTTTCCTCGGCTTACTGCAGACCCCTGGGGCACATGGCTCTATCAGGCTTTGGGCCAGGACTGGCTGCCTTGGGGTACTAGGGAATGAGGCCTATGGAGGCTGCCAGTCTGGGGGCCACAGGAGGCAAACCGCCATAAGGAAACGTTTTGAGCTATAGGCCCACACTCAAATTCCTGCCCCAGACTTGGAGAGGGCTGAGCTGGGAGGGTTCTCTCCAGGCCCAATGAATCAGTGTGAAAGAGTAGAGTTCAGGAAATAAGTTTTTTTTTGTTAGTTAGTTTGTTTATTATTGTTCTTGTTTAAATCTCTTTATGTGATTCTGAAGTGCAGCAAGTTTGAAAACTATGTCTAGTCTAATCCCACCATTATTGCTGCCCTTGCCCCCATTTCCTGGATGGTAAACTGAGTCAGGAGACAGAATGTATTTGGCCCCAACCTCCTTTATAGCGGAGCTGAGGGTCCTGTCACGTCCCCAGAGGAGTCCCAGGCCTGCATCCCTCATCCCTCAGCTATTGTCCCATGAGGGCTGAGCATGGTGACTAAGTGTGACCCATGGGGGAAGAGGCTGTATTACCTGTTGCCCTGTACGAGAGCCTCCAGCCCCGGTTCTCGCCAGAGTTGTCGCTGCGGAACAGGATCTGGACACTGTGGCTCTGGGTATTGATGGGTTCTGGGGCTCTCTCTCCACAGAAGGGCCCCCAAACTTTTGGGTCAGCTTTAATCTGTGAGGGGCAAGATAGAGAAAAAGGTCACATCTGAGCTGTGGTGGCAGCTGCTGGGACCATCTCTGTACTGAACCCTGGCTTTCTGGAAGCTTCCATGTGAACCCATAGTATTCACTCATGTTTTTAGTGGGCATTAGCATTCACCAAACAGTTCCATCTCTACTCTCTCACTTGTAGATTACAATGGACTTGGAAGTGGACAAGGCAGTCCTCTGCTCCAAGATGAACATACTATGTCTCAGAATGGGACAGAGTCCTGTCTAGGTGCATAGGATATAAAAGGCTTCTGCTCTTAAAGAAACTTCAGTCTAGTCAAGGATGGAGGCGAGGGGGGGACTAACAATAAATAGGCAAAATAATTATAAAAAATAATCATGATGGTGTGTGTGTGTGTGTGTGTGTGTATATATATATATATATATATATATATATATATATATAAAATACAAGTATATGCTATATATTTCTAATGTATGTAGTAAAATCTATGTAACCTATATAATTCATCATTTATATAATAGATAAAATATTTATTTGTTTATTTGTAGACAAAACTTTAAATAGATGGTCAGGGAAAGTTTCTTCAAAGAGGTGACACTGGATTTGAGACATGGAGAATGAGTAGAAGATTGTCACTTGAGGAAGAGGGAAGAATACTTTTCAGGCAGAGAAAACAGTATATGTAAAGGTCAAGGCCAAAGGTGGGAAAGAGCCCAGCATTAAGAGCAGGGAAGGAAGCCAGAGTGGCTGGAACAGAAGGAGTGCCATAGCATGAGGTTGGAAAGGCAGGTATGCACCACATGATATTGAGGGGTTTATGTTTACTTCCAAGAGCAGTCCTAATTGGATCTGGATTTTATAAAGATCAGCCTTGATGTCATGGAGAACAGACTGTGTAGGGCAAGGCTAGAAGCAAGAAAAACAGCTAGAAGCCTTGCCACGGACCAGGAGATAAGAGGGATTTTCCTGGAATGGAGTCAGTGGGGATGGAGAGAAAGAAGTAGACACTATTAGCTGATCTATATTTCCTGACTACCAGGTATGGGTCCTTCCTGTGCCTCTAACTCGTGTTTTCTTCCACCTCCGAGGACCAGGACTCCTGACCCTTCATCTGGTGACTTCCACAATCTTGGGTGATATCTCCATCTTGTCATCTTATTGTGAATGGGGGAAAAGTGAAGCCCCATGAGGTTAAGCGCCTGGAGAAGGTTTACAGCATAGCTCCTGGGATACTACGCGTGGTAGGCAGAAGTCTAAGATGGTCCTCATGACCTTCACCTCTGGTGTTCCTTCATGGTGATATCACGTGACATGGCAAAAGGGATTTTACAGGTGGCCAAGGAGCTAGTGTTGGATCAGGGAAGATCCCTAGGCTGGAGCTGATGAAGCTGGTAGACACTATTTTAAGTAATTTTTGGTCTTGGTCTTCTATCCTGGGAGAAACTGGAGGACCAAGAATATCAATTTTCCCAATTCAGCCAAGATTTCCCAGCATGGCCAGAGCAAATGTCCATTGTAGGCTTACCTTGATGTAGTCATAGGGGCAGGGCACCTCAGGGTGATCCTCAATGTCGAAAATGTCCTCAAACTGGAGGCTGACCATGAAACCCTCCTCTAGCTCTATCGTGTAGAAACATTCCGAGCTCTTAGGATAAGGGTTGGGGAAGTCGGGGCTGGTGATCACGCCGGTCCTCTGGGTAAAGAGGTTATCACTGCACTCCACTGTGGGAAACATACCAGAGCAAAGTGGCACACTACAGCCATGGCCACAGCAACCCCTTTCTCATCGGTTACTGTATGACTTTCCCACTGGTCCTGAGAGGCAATGGGAAGGCATCATTAGCCCCATGTTATGGATGGGTAGACTGAAGTTCAGGGAGAAGTGATGTATCCAAGGTCACATACCTCATAATATTCAGAGTCAAGACTCAAAGGCAGTGAGTGTGATAAACCTTCTCATCAGCTTCTCTGGTATTGGTGTGGGGCAGAGGGGGTCTGAGAAGGAAAAGTTTTGAGATAGAGTGGTAGGGGGAAACCTCTAGACCTCCTTTGTCTGTTCTCCCCTCAGCCCAGAACTCCATTAGGTCTCTGTTCAAAGCCTTCCTGATCCCTCATCCAACACGGGACACTCACACATATCCGTACTCTCTGGCCCCTGACCTTGTTCTGTTTCTCCTCATGCAGCTGACCACTGCTTGACATTGTGCAATATATTTGTTGGGGGATTTTCTTGTCCCCAGTTGACTGTAAGTTCCCTGAGCTCAGGGATTCTGCTTTGTTCGCCACTGTAGCTGTAACCAAGGATCCAGTGTCCTGGGACCCTGGTCATGGCTTAGCCCTGCCAAGTCCCTTTATCTGCCACTGAACCTTTGTCCTTGGGCTGACCCCTCCCAGATCTGGGATGTCAATCCTTTCTAAACCCTTGTTTATCCTGCTCATTTGAATATGAGAAAATTGTGGCTCAGAGAGGGGGCATGGCTAACCTAAAGTCCTATAGCTGTGAGCTGCAGAGTATGGTTAGGATGAGGCCTCTTGAATTCCCACCTCTTTTCATTTCTTACCCCAAGCACTCTCTGGGGGGTGGCATTTAGCCCATGGAGGCTTTTTTTTTTTTTTTAAGGCAGGGCTACTCTTTTTATGCATAATACACAAACGGGACATACAGTATATAAACATATATACGGTATTATCTGTGGTATTAAAATTTCATGGGTAGGGGAAATTAGGAAGATAATGTTTTAAAAGCCTCCTGGAGGCAGAGGAGAAAATGAAAACAAAGACTGAGAAGACTTGCTCATTCTTAGTCCCCACCGGACTTCGTATGTAGTAGATACTCAATAAATACCTACTGAATAAAAACCAAGGAAAATACAGCCCTCTTGAAGAAAACTCCTGTATGTGCCTCCTTTATACTGATGGATCACATGAGGGTTTTATTCAGAAGAAAGTAGAAATTTTTTAAGGAGGAAGGAAAAGAAGTCTTGTTTCCAGCCTTTCTCTCCTCCAATGATCCCCCACTCAGCTTCCAAGTGACCCTCCTAAAACACAGGTCTTTACCCTGCAGCCATACTGATCTGATGGCAATGCCCCAAGCATGCCAAGTTCTATCAGGACTCTGAACATTTGTTCCCTCTGCCTGGAGCACTCTCCTTTTCCTTCTTTTTTCCCACTCTGCCAAGGGCCACCATCTCTGGGACATGTCTGCTCACGGTACCGTGCAGACTTAGGTCACGTGTGCTGAGCCCACAGCATTTGCTACATTTCACCACTTGCTTCTGTGCTGATAACCCCACGAGTCAGGGAGGCCCTCATGGAAAGTGGCTGAAGTCTTCCACTTCTCCATCCTCGCCCTGCCCGGAGGTGGCAGCAGGGTGAGCGTGTTGATTAAGACAGGAAACCAGAGATGGAAGGAATGGGGCATGTTCCTCACTGTCTCTGTCTTTGCCTCTCTCCTTCCTCATCTTTTCTCTGGACTGAGGTTCTCTCGATCACAGAGGAACTTGTGAGGCCAGGGGAGTGAAGAGGTAAAGGAACGGCTGGGTGAGGCCGGGTGCATGGCTGAAAAAGGACTGGGAACCCAGCTTTTCCCATAACTGAGGCCAGGCCAGTTACCTACAGTAGGAGAGCAGAAGTTCCTGCTGTCCAGGAAGAAAGATGGCCTAGAGGCTTCACAAATGTGGTCCTTTGAGAACCTGAACGCAGACTTCCCGGCTGGCGGGCATTTCAGCATCTTCAGGCATAGGGTATCTGAGGCAGAGCTCTCTGGCTTCATTTTTACTTGTTTCTACTCCATATCTGTTCCGCCTCTGAGCCTCCCCTAATCTTATCGAGAAACATGGCACAAAGTGGTGATATATGGAGTCATCCTTGGGCCCCACCTCGGCAGGTCCTGTTGTCCGTGTGGAGGAGGTAGCCAAAGCGGCAGGAGCAGTAGTAGCCGCCGATGTAGTTATGGCAGTAGTGGTCGCAGGACAGCTCCTCGTCCTCCCGCTCAGTGCACTCGTCTACATCTGCAGGGCAGGTAGAGCCTTTTGGTCAGTCGGTCCATGTGGGACGATGAAGACAACAGCCATGTACAGAGCACACAGTATGGGCCACTCCCTGTGTTAGCCTCACATAAAGCCCCAAAGTAGCCATTGTCTCCATTTACAAATGAGGCAACTGGAACTCAGAGAACGGAGGCAACTTATCCAAGACCGCCGAAAGCCAGGTTCGAGGCCAGGCAAGCTGCCTCTCACGGGTGCCACTACCCCGTAAGAGTTGTGATAATAGCAGGTAGAACTCTTACCATCCCCTTTCCACAGACGGTGAAACAGACAGTTGGGGCCTTTAAAGAACTTACTCCAAGTCATAGAGATGATAAAAGGTGGAGTCAGTATTCACTCCCAGGTAGGGTAGCTCCAGAACCCATTCTTTCTTTCTAGTCCATGCAGCCCCTCTCTCTCTATATATATCCCACTTCCCTGGGCAGTGGGAACGTAGACATTAAAGAAAGGCATGTTCTCAACCCAATTTAAAAATTTGATCATGCAAGGGCACCTGGGTTGCTCAGTCAGTTAAGCACCCAACTCTTGATTTCAGCTCAGGTCACGATCTCATGGTTGTGAGATCAAGCCCCACATTGGGCTCCATGCTGTCAGCTTGGAAGCCTACTTCAGATTCTCTCTCGCCTCTCTGTCTCTACACCACTCCCACACTCCTTCTCTTTCAAAACAAATAGATACACATCAAAAAAATTTTGATCATACATTTCCCCCTAAAAGCTAAAAGAATGGCCAACAGGCACATGAAAGGATGCTGAACATCACTAGTCACCAGGGAAATGTAAATCAAAACCATAATGAGGTACCACTACATACCCCATCAGAATTTTAAATTTTAGAAATTAAAAAATTGACATCGAACTCTTGTACATTGGTGAAGGAATATAAAATAGTACAAAAACACTTTGGGAAAGGCCTGGTAATTTCTTATAAAATTAAATATACACCTGCCCTATGACCCAACAATGCTGCTCCTACCTATTTACCCAACAGAAGTGAAAACATATGTTTACAAAAAGAGTTGTACAAGAGTGCATAGAAACTTTATTAGTGAGAGTCAAAAAACGGATAGAGTGCAGGTGTCTACCAATGAAAGAATGGATAAACAGACAGTATTATATTCATACAATGGGAAATTACTCTGCCAGGAAAGGAGCAAGTTACCGACGCATTACAACATGATTGAAACTCAAAAACTTTATTCTGAGTAAAGAATCCTCACTTCCAAAATATATTTTGTGTACGTTCATTTATATGGAGTTTAAGAAGAGGCAAAACTCATCTATAGTGGAAAAAAAAAAATCAGAACAGTTGTCACCTCTAAGGTAGATGGGACCAGACTGTGACTGAGAAGGAGCATAAAGGAACTTTCTGGGTTAATGGTAAAGCTCAACATCTTGTTAGGGGATTGGGTTACATACAATATAAAATTTTTGAAACTCAACAAATGTACTGAAGGTTTATGCATTTCACTGAATGTACATTTTACTTTATTTAAAAAAATTTTTTTTAACGTTTATTTATTTTTGAGACAGAGAGACAGAGCATGAACAGAGGAGGGACAGAGAGAGAGGGAGACACAGAATCTGAAACGGGCTCCAGGCTCTGAGCTGTCAGCACAGAGCCTGATGCGGGGCTCGAACTCACGGACCGCGAGATCATGACCTGAGCTGAAGTTGGACGCTTAACCGACTGAGCCACCCAGGCGACCCTGTACATTTTACTTTAAAAGAAAGGAAATTGTGAATAGATATTGAACTTCAGCAAAATGAAATGCACGAGTAAGTATTTAGGAAAAAGTGTACCACTGTCTGTCTGCAACTTACTTTGAAATTCATCAAAAAGAGGGGATTAATAGCTAGATTGAGGATGGATAGATGGGTAGATATGTGATAAAGCAAATGCAGGAAGATATTAATGGCAGAATCTCTATGGTGAGTATGTAGGTGTTCATTGTAAAGAAACGAGCATGAGGTACTTTTAATCTTTAGAGAGAAGGGGAGACCTGGGGTGAGCCACCCATTTCTCCAACTTACCTACAGCCATGTAGTGGGCATCAAAACCCGTGAATCGCTCCTCATTGGAGAAATCTGACCGGAAAGTGATGGACATGAAGGAGCCCGGGGAGAACACTACTTCCTGGCCAGGGGTCTGCTCCGTGTCTGTGGTCTCCCTGCCACAGAAGGTTGCCAGCACCTGCTCTTCGGTTTCTACCTTTGGGATCAAAGAGGAAGGGAACAAGATGAGTAGCTTCCAAAATTAGCTTCCCTGCTGGTCTCTAAACGAAAAGAGGGAGGGGCTGCCCACGAACAGACCAGGCAGCCTGGGAAACCCAGAGAAAGAGGATTTGGGACTCTGGGACTTGAGGAAAGACCCAGTTCAGGTTAAGTCCATGTGGCTGCATAGTCACTGCCTCATTCCTTTGTTTAGGTCCATCAGAAGTAGCTTGACATTTGTCATCCTATGGACAAAAAAATGACTCATCTGTCAAAACTAACTCACTATTAGAACTCAGACTTAGATAACCTCACAGATGGATTCCATATGCAACAGAAACTGACCACATTACCAAAGATGAGAAACGAACTCCGAGGCATTCACTGAGCATTCAGTGTGTGCCTGCCACTGAGTAAAGCATGGGAGCTGTGCCTGGGGAGCCAATATTCAGACTGATGAAAACACAGACAGAGCTGTTATACGGTGTGACAAGTGCTTTAACGGGAACGCAGTCACTGGGAACGCACTGGCACTCAGAAGATGAAAGATCCCATCAGAATGGAAACTACAGGAGAACGAGACTTTGTTTTCTTTGTAGATGTGTTTTTAGTTCATGGAGCAGGACCTGGCACCTAGCAATTACCCAACAAATGTTTGTTACCAAGAACTAAAGTGTGAGGCTCTTTCTGAGAACAAGAAGCCAGGGAGTCTGTGGGAACATAAAGTCGTAGGAAAGGTTGAAACGAGATTATGACTGACTTTAAATACCATAAGAACACTATGTGACTCTTAATTCTGAGTAAAGAAAAGACACTGGAAACTTTTGAACAGGGAAATTATATAATTAGAACTATATTTAGTAGGTAGTCTTAATAATTCAGAAATGACTGGAATCATCCCTGAAACATTTGTGTTTGTGTTAAGACTCAGATGCAAAAATTACCTGTTTGCTAAAAGAATTCCCTTCCTTGGAGGAACCAGAGACCCTGTGTAAATTCAGAGACCCCAGCGGAAAGCCTAAATTGGGTGCCTAAAGCTGATTTTGTGTGAGTTTGGTTTGGGAAGTACAATACGGTAGTTGGTTGGTATGTTTATTTGACTATGAATACTTGGCCTACCTACCACTCTATCATTACACTGACTGGATTCTTTTGAGGCTGTATTTGTGTTTGCAACCTCTAGATTGACATTTTAGCCAAGATGCGTGAGAAAATCTCTTACCAAGAATGATTCTGATGCCTTTTAAAGTCATTAAGGGAAAGTTCTCAAAGGCTCTGCGTACCTCTAGTAGCTTCTAATGCATTCATTGTTTTGTTCATTAGCCTAGTATGTCAGAAGTATCTTGACATTTGACACTTCTGTTTTGAAACTAATGATTTATTTATTTAAGATAAGTGGGAGTTTTAAAGAAAAACAATTTGCCCTGGCAACAAAACACAAGGACAATTAATCACTAACTTTGGGAATTGAAGTGTAAACAGAAGATGAGATCATGGCTTTGCTGTTTATTCCTCTTCTCTGCAGATACTAGCCAAACTCACACCAGCCTTGTTACTGTAGAATGTACCTATCTGTACACAGTCACTTCCTTGACCACCATGGCTTGTTTGTTATTTTGGTTATCTGAGTTTTCCAGATAGCCGAAGTTTTACCTGACCATAATTAATAATAACCATCATCATCATCATCATCATCATCATTATTATTATTTAGTGTAATGCTTTTTAAAGTGCTTTATACAAATCCCTGCTTTTGTAGGTGAAACATGCTAACCCTTTCTTGGCGACCCAAGGACATTATTATGAATGTCAATCATTCTGGGGATATTGAGTTGTTTAATGTCGCATGCCCTGCATCGAATATTCCTGGACTATAATGCCTTTGCAATTCTTAGGTCTCCTTTATGTAGTGTTTTATTTTGTGTCTTTTTAAAAATCAGTTTATTAACTGAAATATGTTGTAAAATGGAAATCAGAGTAAAGGCCTAGGAAAGGCGTGAACTGGAGGACCCTATCTTGGTGACCTCTAACTCTGAGTTCTAATATTGATAATATAAGATATCCTGACCTGGCAGTTGAAGGTCCTGAGCTCTATTCCTGACTCTACCATAAACCGTCACAGGGCTGCCTCCTCTCTACTCTCAGTTATCCACCTGATAAAACAGGGGTTTGAACTAGCTGAGCTATATATATGTTCTCTTCTAATTGTGACATACTAGTATTCTAACAAATTGTTACACCCACACATTCAATAGGCCAACTGGAGGATGGTGAGCAGAATTTTCAAGACACCAATTGTTTTCTGCTAGAGAACTTGGTGAACTTGAACTTGTTTGTGGTCTATAACCATGCCATACAAAGTCAGTTAGTTAACGAGTAGTCATATGACTTGAGCATTAACACTTCCAGACTCAGCAGCTTCCTGCTTGTACTTTGGTATCCCCCAAAGTCTCTTGGATCCTATAGTGCCTGGGGCATGGACACTTTCAAGTGAAATCAACCAGGGATAACTTGGATCACGGGGAGACATAATGAGGGTCTGTGATAACAAACTCCCTCATAACTTGCAGGATAAAAGACATTTTCATGATGGCAGATAAACAGTCATCATGTACAGAGCCACACTATTCCAGACAACAGGTAAGCATGTTCTGGCTGAGGCCCATGGGAAAATCTCAGCCATCTATATCTTTAGGAGCAGGGGATAGAAGGCTCTGGAAGCCTGGGAATTCAGCCTGCTGCTCAGAATAGAGTCCTGGAATATCAGAGCTGGGAGAGAAGGACCTGTAAGAGCTATTTCAATCCCCCTCCTTCTAGAGGAACCTGAGGTCCAGAGTGGGCCAGTGACTTGCTCAGGAGTAGACAGATAACCATGAGCATTTCCTAATAGCACTTTTGCTTTTGGAACTATTCTGACCCTGGAGAAAGGAACCCACCAGCCCAGAGAGTACATGACAAAAGACATAGGCACTTTGCCAAACAACTTTTCTGGCTCGAGGGCCTCTTGAAACTTTATCTTGGGGGCATGGACTGTCTCCCAGAGAGGATGTGGCTCAGTGACAGCTCCAGTCATAACCTAAACAGAGGGGTCATTGACCTTGGTTAATATTTGCAGCCCCTGCTAACAACTGTAAAATTCTACAAAAATCATTTACCTCTGAGCACAGGCAAAAGATTGAGCCCTGGCTTCTGTTCGGACTGTCCCATTTCTAGGGTCATCATGTGAACGTGATTATGGGAAGTACCTTATCAAATGAAGACACAAAATTCATAATAATAGAGAACCATCTGGCCAGGGATCACAGACTCTTCATTTTTCTATTTCTTATTATGGCAACCATACCCTTTCAGGCTATTGTTATTTAGGGCCCCAACACATGGATGCATGTCCTCAATTTGTTTTCTTTCAACTCAATTCAAAAAATATTTATGTACCAAATTCTGTCTGGACTGTAATGTGGAGGATGCCAAAAATTACTTATTTGTTGCATGAGCTTAATGAGCAAGTCCCCTGCCTCTGGGAATGTGAAATTTAGTAGGACAGTAAGATAAGTACTCAAATGGGTATGTGTTCAGGAACTGTCAGGGCATAGTTATAGCAATGAAAGATAGGAAGCCCCAGGGGTTTAAAGAAGGAAACAAATTCCATCCAGCTGAGGGGAATCATAAAACATTTAGGAAGAACAGAATGTTCTTTGAACGGAGGCCTGAAAGATGAATAGGAATTAGGGAGGTAGAAATAGTAGGTAGAGTTGGGGAAAGCAGGAGGAGCTTCTAGGCTAAGGGAATAGTGAAGTCCCGGGGGTATTCAGAGACTCAACCATCCCTCCTTTCCCATCACCACCTGCCATAGGAAAGGTGTTGAGGACAGGGAGCTGGGAAGAGAGATCTAAGGAAGAGAAGCCAGGGTCTGTTTTCTATGAATTTTCAACTTAGTAGAAACAGCACAAACCTTGGCAAAACTAAGACAGGCCAGCAGATATTTTAATTAGGCAGATATTCAGGAAATGTGCTGGATTATTCTGCGGACAATTTAGTTAATCTGGGAACAATATTTCTCAGAATCTCCCTTTCTGTATAGCTCCAGGGTAGAGGGGGCCAAAAGAGAGGCTTGTGTGAGTTTAGAACACAACAGTCCTTACTCTCTGAAGGCTGTTTTGTGATCAGCTACGGAGAATGAACAGACATAGATGCGCCCAGTGGGTTCCCACTTGCCCTCACTCTCCTCCACTCTGCAGTCAGCGCTTCTTTCCAACTACTGGCTCTGCTGACCAACAGTGGCTCAGACCCACCACCCACTCTGAACAGCTTCCACCTCTGTGGGTGGTTCAGAGGTGTTCAGAGTCAACAGCTTCTTGCAGACCTCTCCCCGTGGGCCCCCCTTCATGGGCCTACTTTGGCTTCCTAGAAGGTCTTGGATTCTCACATTCCCCTGCAGGTGCCAACATCTCCACCCACGTCCGGTTTTTAGGAGCACTGATTAGTGACCGTGGTCCTCCGGCTCCCCAGTTCTGCTTTCACTTTCCCAGCTTCTCCTCTAGTCATGTGATTTCTGAGGCCCCAAATAGCTCTTACGTCTCATTGCTCACAGAGCAATTTCTCACTCTGCTTTCCTCACTGAACTCTGGCTGATACAGGTACCGGCTTCAGAAGTACGGGGCTGTAGCAAACAGGACCCTTGGCTTGGGTTTTGGGACTGGCTAGCAAGTAGAGGTTAGAAGAGCAATGAGCAAACCGCCACAGGGGGAGCTTGACAAAGACAACCTGCGTCACGTAGTGGCGAGACGATTGGTACAACCTGCCCGTGGCAATGTAGATGGCAGAAAAATGTACACAGTGCACTTGTGGATCTGCTAAGGAGATCTCTGGACAGTGTTGAAAGCGTCAGTATGTGTTTCTAGCTGTACGTGGCAAGGCGCTTCTGGAAGGAGTAGTCCTTCAGTGTGCAAGCCTTGTGACTTGCCTTGACAAAAGGCATGTGACATGTGGAGCTGGTGTGCCACTTCCAAGGGGCCCTGTGGCTCTTGCAGGCATCAGGGGGCCTTGTAGCTCTTTCCCTGTGTGCCTCCATGTGAGGAAGCCCTGTCACGCCTACTGGAGAAGCAAAGGTCACACAGGCCAGAGAGGAATTATCCCAATTGAGGTCTCTAGACCAGCCGGCTGACAGCTACCACCATTTGGAAGGTCATCTTGGACCTTCCAGCTTCAGTTAAGCTTCTAAATGACTAGAGATACTCGAATGATCTCAGGCAAATCCAGCCAAAGACCATCCTGTGAGCCTAGCCCAGACTTCTGACCAAAGGATCTGAGCAAGTAAAATGGATGTTGTTTTAGCTACTAAGTTTTACAGTGGTTTGTTGCACAAGAATAGATATGCTATGGGGAGTAGGAAGCAATTTGGGACAAAGGGAAAGAGTGACATTTATGAAGTGATACTTGGAGAATTACCATCTCATAGGTTCTTGGGGCCTTGAAAGCTACTTGGCTTGACTCCTTATCTCCCTATCACACCCCTATCAAAAAATCATGCCGCCTTCTTGAGATCAATTGCAAAGATGAGAAACTCAACTACCTTCTAAGACAGATCAGGCTGTTTGGATTACCCTCCACCTACA
Source organism: Panthera onca (assembly GCF_046562875.1). Taxonomy (NCBI): domain Eukaryota; kingdom Metazoa; phylum Chordata; class Mammalia; order Carnivora; family Felidae; genus Panthera; species Panthera onca. The sequence goes on along the minus strand of NC_138347.1, from coordinate 80,516,710 downwards.
AAGTTCTTGCTTGGCCTCCTATCTGGGAATAAAACTTAGGGGAAGATATCCTAAATGTGGAAAAACCTTTTGTGACAAAGATGTTTCTAGCACCCATGTATAATGATAGAAAACTAAAAAAAAATGGTAAATATCCAATTCTAGGGGAAACAGTCTAAATGAGCCTTAACTTAATAAATATTAGGCATTAATTATCACATTAATGAAGAATTTGCAATGATCTGGAAACCTTCCTAGTAGGTTATATTACGCATCTTAAACATATACATGGCGTAATTACCACAATGCATTATGTCGAAGAAATGCATTGAAAATAAAAAGGAGAAAGAGTTAGAGCAAACTGTTAACAATGACTAGTGGAACTGCAGGTAATTTTTCTTTCATCTGTTTCTATATTTTAAAAGTATTTTGGGGCGCCTGGGTGGCGCAGTCGGTTAAGCGTCCGACTTCAGCCAGGTCACGATCTCGCGGTCTGTGAGTTCGAGCCCCGCGTCAGGCTCTGGGCTGATGGCTCGGAGCCTGGAGCCTGTTTCCGATTCTGTGTCTCCCTCTCTCTCTGCCCCTCCCCCGTTCATGCTCTGTCTCTCTCTGTCCCAAAAATAAATAAAAAAAGTTGAAAAAAAAAAAATTTAATAAAAGTATTTTAAAAAGAAACCTGGGCCCAAAGCTACTTCCTTCTCATTCTACCAGTGGCATAAAATCGGTCAGTTTAGGTCAACAAACACGGAACACACAAGAGCGGCAACTAACCCAGCCTGGAAGTTCAGGGTTGGTTTGTGGTCCCTCTGTCTCTCATAACCACCCGAATCTCTGGTATGGTGACTCCTCCCCACCCTGTCACCTCCTCACATTTTCTTCTAGCCCTTGGGTCCCAACAGAACTGAAAAAGAGGTGAGGCTCTTTGCTTTAATTCCACACAGATAATATGGTAAGAAGTAGAACTCTGATTAAACAATCAAGAAACTCAGAATAACTAAAATTCACATATGGAAGTGCATAAATTGTTTTTGTGATCATGAAGTCCAAGGGGGAGTCAGTGGATGGTGTGTAAGTGGATGGAGGAGGGGAGACAGAAGAGTTCTTTGGTGTGGAGTTCTTGGAGACTGGGGGAAGAAATAGAAGGGGGAGAGAGAGACAGATTGAGAGAGAGAAAGCAAGGTGGGGGCATATAAGAGTATAGTAAAAGCATTTCTGTTTGGGTTTGGTTTCTCAAGAAAGTGAGTTGAGTTGTGAATTGCTTTCAATTTTTAAATTTCTCTCTCTCTCTATACACACACACACACACACACATATATATCTATATATCTATATATCTATCTATATATATATCTATCTATAGATATATAGATATATATATGAAGTGTTTGTTTACTTAGAGAGGGAGAGAGTGAGCTCTAGCAGGGGAGGGGCAGAGAGGGGGGGACAGAGAATCCCAAGCAGGCTCTGTGCTGTCAGTGCAGAGCCCAATGTGGGACTCAATCCCATGAATCATGAGATCATGACCGGAGCCGAAATCAAGAGTTGGGTTCTTAACCAATTGAGCCACCCAGACGCCACCAAAATTTTTCCTTTCTTCTTCTTCTTTTTTTTTTTAACGTAATCCCTTACTGACACTGGATCATGTGGGACCTCATCTTTACATGAGTTGCACATGAGTCTTCACCAGTTATTAGATGCTGGGAAAATCATTCAAACTCTCTGCATTGTAGGTGAATTGTGGCCCCCCCTCCCCCATAAGATATATTCAAGTCTTAACCCTTGGATTTGATTCGACCTTATCCGGAAGTAGGTCTTTGCAGATGTAGTCAAGGTAAGATGACCTCATACTGGCTTAGGGTAGACCCATAATTCAAAGACTGGTGTCCTTATAAGGGGGACGTTTGTTCAGAGACACACACAGAGTCAAGTGTGAAGGCAGAGGCCAAGACTGGAGACATTCTGCCACACACAGGGAATGCCGGGGATTGCAGTCAACCACCAAAAAGCCAGAAGGGGCAAGGAAGGATTCCTCCCTAGAGCGTTCAGAGGAAGAGTGGCTTTGCTAACACCTTGATTTCAGACTTGAAGCCTCCAGAGCTGTGAGACAATACATTCCTGTTATAAGCCACCTAGTTTGTGGTGCTTTGTGATGGCAGCCCTAGGAAACGGCTACGCTCTGTATACAGGTTTTCTCATCTGGGAAATGGTGACAGCGATAGCGTTAATATCACAGGACTGTTGTGAAAGTGACATGAGTTAATACGCGTAGAACACTTAGAAGGGCACCTGGAATCTAGTCAGCTCTCAGGATATCAGTGAGAAGAACAAGACTGCTGAGATCCGGTCATCCAAGATGACCCCCTTCTGCACTCCCTGCTGGGTGGGCATGGGTAATTTCACTGTTTGAAGAAGAGGGAGAGACTGGAACTGTCCCCGTATCCCCTCTGGTTTCCAATTTCACACCTTCATTCCCGATCTCACTGAAGCCATCAGCACAGACTTCTCATCCTGTGAGGCCCCAGAGCCCAGGCCGATGGAGAGGGAGGGGCACCTTGAGACCCCTCACAGCCCGGCCACTTCATTTGGCAGGTGGCGTCTATCTTAAGTTCCTTTGGCCCTCTGCACTCGAGGCGTCTCCTGGCAATCCCAGGAGGTGGGTGACAGAGGATATTACACCGATTTCACAGAGGAATGTGAGGGAGCTCTCAAAGTTTCCATCCCGCAAGGGAATATGAGTCCAGGAACCTCCTCACTTCCCTGTGTTTCAAAGGACTGTTCTATTCCATGGGGGAAGGGAAGTGGAATAAATAGTTTCAAATAGAGAGGGAGGGAGTCAAACCACAAAAGACTCTTAAATACAGAGAACAAACTGAAGGTGGATGGGGGCTGGGGAGAGGGAAAATGGCTGATGGGCATTGAGGAGGTCACTTGTTGGGATGAGCATTGGGTGTTGTATGTAAGCGATGAACCACGGAAATCTACCCCAAAGACCAAGAGCGCACTTTACACACTGTATGGTAGCCAATTTGATGATAAATTATATTTAAAAGACAAAAACAAAAACAAAAAACAAAGGATTGCTCTAGATGTGGGAATTTAGGTCGGGGATTCACTTGCAGCCCTGGGCTAGGACTTCTGACTCGCAAGAGAGTGCTCTGTGCTCCTGAAGCCACCCTCTCAGTAAGTCTATCACCTCCAGGGACCGGGCCAGGGCTCGACAGCTCAATCTTCTACTTTACACACTTGTCCAGATTTCAGTTAAAGATCACGAGAAGGAGCAAATTACGGGTACTGGATTCCAGACAAGAGCCTGGGACTGGAGAAGAAAGGAGGTGTGTGTGTCCGTATGAGTGCGTTTTGTGTATTGCATTCTGGAAGCTCTTGAAAGCCATGGAAGTAAAATAGCACAGCTGGTGGGTCTAAGGCTCAAGTTGGCCTTACCCGAGAGGGGCTGGAGGTTGATGCTTGGGTTTCAGCCAAGTCATTTGGTCATAAGGTAATAATAATAATAATAATAATAATAATAGTGATAATAGCACTGGTAACAGTCATTTCCCTCCTCTGTGTGGAACTTTCCAGCTGACGGGTATTTTCACCTTCTTTATTATATTTGCTTCTGCTGGCTCTCTTGCAAGGAATGCACTTCAGGCACACATTGTGATTCTGAGCCCAGAGAGATGACATGAGTGCCCAAGGGAACACAGCCTAGGAGTAGCAGACCTGAGACAAAATCCTGATATCCTGACTTCCAGCCCTGGTCCAGTCACTGGAACCAGAGAACCACAGAAGGTCAGAGATAGAAAGGATATGAAAGGCTACCAAGTTTATCTCTTCTCTTTCTTACGTGGGGAAAGTGAGGCTCAGGGAAACGGAGTAACCCCTTCAAAGCCACATGGCCTGATAACGGCAGGGGTGTGTCCCATAGTCCCAGTACGGTGTTCTTACTTATGTGTTCATCACAGTAAAAAGCTCCTAACAGAGCTGGGTAAGCCCCTAAGAAGGTATTGTGTCCATGGAAATGGCACACACCATTAACGGCGTGGGGGCCTGAGCCATGGCTGGCAGGTCCTCGGAGTCCAAGACTCCCACTGCTCCCGGGAAGGATTGCCCTTTTGCAAGAAGGGCTCTGGACAGAAAAGGGGATGGTCTCCAGGCAGCAGGAGCATGGGGAGAAAAAGAGGGCTGGCAGGGAGGGGCTCTAAGAGCCTGGGAAGCGGGGCGTCCCGCAGGTGGGAAAGTGGCAATGCCCACTGTCCCAGCAGGAGCGGGGTAGAGAGGGGGTAGGCGGGAGAGTCTGGGAACTGGGGCTGGGCAGGAGGGCCAGGAAGGATTCACTCTCTCCAGCTTGTGAAAGACTCCCCACCCCGTGCCTTCTGGAACTTCAGAGCCAGGCTCATTCACATGCAAATCCTCTCAGAGACTGGGGGTGGGGGTGGGGGGGGGCTGGGCCTCAAACTGTTTGGAGCCCGAAAACAGTCCAAGGGCAAGAAAACACAGCAGGGTTGTGTTCTGCAGCAGAGGCAGCCTGGCTCAAGGTATGTCACAGTCAAGCTGGGGGTGTAAGCCGTGATTGAGTAAGGGCTGAGCGCAGCGAAGGGGCCTGCCACAGGCCAGGGTCCCCAGGCAGAGTTCCCAGGAATGTGTGAGCTGGCATATTCTTCTGCTCCTGCCAAGGACCCTGTCCAGCCCTGGCCCTCATGAACATCCTCAGATCTTCACGGGAAAACTCCTGCAGAGCACAGGAACAAGGATCAAAGGACCTGGGTGCCCGCCCTGCCTCTCATGGCATGTGTCACCCTAACCTCCCCAGACAGTAGGGTGGCAGAGCTGGCTGCCACCAGTTTATAAGTGCAAAGGGTCAACTTTTCGGAGATTTTGCAGCCGGTTGTTAAAACACAGCCATCGTTAACAATTCCGTTTCAGAAAGTTGCAATTAATTAAATTATATTGGAGACAACTTCTACAGAAGGTCATCACCTCCCATTGTCAGTATTTAACTGGTTACCTATGCCCTGGAGGTAATGAGTGTCTAGGGTACCTGAATGGTGAACGGTGTGTGAATTCTGAGCATCTCTTCTCCCTGCCCTCCCCGCCTACCCCCAAGTCCAGAGCCACTTGTTAATCATTGACAAGCACACCTCTGTCATCAGGCCTCAGTGTTCATAAGCATCTAAGGTGGGGGCAGGATGTTAATAGTGTCCTCTAGGAGTTGAGAGGTCATGAAACACTGGCATGAAAACAGCTTGTAAAGTCTGTCATTGCTGTGGGCGCTGAGCAGGGACCCTATTTCCCAGCCGCCTGGTGATCTGGCCGTCCTTCCCGGCTCCCTTCCTGCACCTGTCTCCATTTCTCATCCCTGTACCTCCTGCTCCGGTCACACTGCTTTCCTTGTTGTTCTTTAGACAGACTGGCCACGTGCCCCCTTCAGGGTCTGCGCCCTGGCTGTTCCTTCTGGGTGGAAGGCTTTTCCCCAGCAAGCCACATGGCTAACTTCCTCAACTTCTCCAAGTCTTTGCTCAAGGGTCACCCTGTCGATGAGGACTACCCTGACCGACGTGTTTATTTATTTTAATTTTGTATTTTTAAAAAGTGTGTATTTATTTATTTTTGAGAGAGAGAGTGTGTGTGAGCGAGTAGGGGAGGGGCACAGAGAGAGGGGGACAGAGATCCCAAGCAGGCTCTACACGGTGAACCCGACGTGGGGCTCGAACTCACGAACCATGAGATCATGACCTGAGCCGAAATCCACAGTGACACTTAACCAACTGAGCCGCCCAGGCACCCCCTGACCAATGCGTTTAAATCACAACCCTTGCCCTGCCTCACCGTGACCCTTTATCCTGCTGCATTGTGTGTCTCTGCCTATCGCCTTACTACGCCCTGTATAATTTATCTATGGATTATGTTCGGTGTGTATTATCTGTCTCCCCCCAGGGCAATATAAGAACCCTGCAGGGGTTCCTGTATGTTTTCATTATTGCTGTACCCCAAGCTCTAGTAAATAGTTTTCCCTCTTTGAGCACACCAAAGTAGATTCAAGCTCTGCTGTTCACCGAGGTGGAGCAGAGATCGGTCCGCGCACACACAGGCATGCAGATTTGTGCACCAGGTGCCCCGGCACCCCAGAGCACCCCCGCTTCACACCCATCTGAGTGTGCCTGTGTGCCCTGCCCCGGCACTGGGACCTTCCTTCTGTTTTCCATCCCCCAGAGCCTACGCTGTTTGCCCTTCCTGCATAAAATGAGCATTTGTCACACTTCTCTGAAGCTCATTTCCACTTCCTGGGTTCTGTGTCCCTAGCATTGGAACCCACTATCTCAGGAGTGGAAGAATACCCCCAGGGACTACAACCGAGATTCATGAGAAACATCTCCCCTCCTCTCGTTTCCTTCAGAGGCCAAGGCCTCCTGTCCACTCCCAGAGAATTAGCAGAGCTGCTGCGGTAGCTGGGGTCAGCCACAGCCTGAAGGTCGAGGGCATGTTCTGAGTAAACACAGAGCACTGCACAGAAATTAGGAGCCCGGGGGTCAGGGGATTCGGGCTTGGAGCAGGGCCATGGGAGGGACTTATCTTGCCATTCCACAGCAGGATGCAGACTGACCCTATGAGGCCTGGAGAAGGGAGCACTGGACTGAGAGCTGTAGGCCGTCAGAACTGGGAGGGGTTGGAGACGCCCACAAGTCCTCTTCCCTCACTGGGCAGCCGGGGAAACTGAGACCCAGAGCAGGGAGCTCACTCGTCCAGCATCTCAGCAGGAGTCAGTGGCTGCCTTCTAGGCCAGGGCCCTTTCCTTATGCTCACTAATGGGACACATAGGCCTTTTCCTGCTCTGCCTGCTCTCGCCGCTGGAAACAAATCTAGACATGGGTCCTAAGGTGCCAGCGCTGACGGTCTAGTGAAACGACCTGGAGTTCACTGTTAGGGCTTGTGTACCACACACAGATAAATCAAGCCCTCATCCCTCACAGCTCAGTCTCCATTTCCTGATAGTTTTGTAAAATAGATGTCATCTCCAAGTGAGGATAAAAGAGAAAGTTCTTTAACAGATTCTAGACAATACCAGGACCCTCAAAGTACTTCTGTTTTACCAAATTTTACTAAATTACCCTGACGGGCAGGGTTGCCTTAGGAGTAATACATAGCCAGGAAGCATACCAAAAGGTCTCTTCTAGGACAAAGCCTGTTCTAACAGAATGACTAAATGGAGAGACAAAATTATGACTTGGGGGTAAGCAGACCAGGGCCTGAGAACTGGCTTTCTGTAAAGACTGGACAAGTCTACCTGGGTTCTTTGCACGATTTCTTTTTCTGTAAAGTAGGTGTAATGATCCCCGCTCTTCCCCCAAGAATCAAATGCCAATACATGGGGAACAAATGTGTGTTACTGAAAGGTAACTGAAAGGTAACACACAAATGTGTATGACTGAAAGGTAAACACACAGGAGAAATGACCTCTCGCATCTGACCAGTCCTTTCGAAATATTTCCCCATAAGTTGCCTGAAGAAACCGAGGGGCACGAGCAAGGTCATGGGTAGCCAGTTAGTGGTACGGGCAGAGTGGATGAGAAACGCGATGCTCATGCAGCACCTGGCGATACCAGCAGGCACTTTATTATGCACACGGTTGCCATCGTTACCGCTATGACAACATTACTGAGTGAATTCCATACGTGTTGGACAGATGTCATTAAAAATTCTGCCTCGTTTGGCATTTGCGATAAGCCCATGAGGTAGGCATTATATTATCCCCGATTTTGCTGTAAGAGGTGGGTGGAGGCAGGACTCCCTCCCCCCCCCCCCCCCCCGCCCCAGCCCCCACCGTCTGACTTGCTCTAAAGCCTGATCTTGGAACCACTGAGTGTGCTTGCCCCTTGCGCTATGAATTCTACTTCCAGCCAACATTTCGTTTAAACCCTCCCACCACCTTCCAGGAAGGTACCATGTCATGATAAACTTCTTTTGGTTGTTGTTGTACTAGCGATAAAACCAGTGCTTAGGGAGATAGAGAAGCTTAGGGAGTTGCGCTGTGAATTCCTATTTATTGTTATTTAGTATTATTCCTATTCCCCAGCCTTTCCTGAACACCCGGAAACGACTGCTCCCTGACTTGTATACTGCCTCACCCCCTTTGTGTTACTTGCACAGCTTTGATGTATTAATTAGATATTTGTCTCGTGACTCGCTATGAAACTGCCAATTCCTGGAGGGCAGATACTGTCTCACTCATCTTCGTGCGCCCTGTCTTTGGTGCAGTGTCCTGCTTACAGTAGGTTTTCAATGGGATTCTTGGACTGTATTCCATAGGCCATGGGGAGTCACTGAAAGATTAGAGAGTGTCACAGTCAAAAAGGTGTTTTAAGAAGATCTCTCTGAGGGCGTCTGGGTGGCTCAGTCAGTTGAGCGTCCCGCTTCGGCTCGGGTCATGATCTCCTGGTTTGTGAGTTTGAGCCCTGTGTCAGGCTCTGTGCTGACAGCTCGGAGCCTGGAGCCTGCTTCAGATTCTGTGTTTCCCTCTCTCTCTGACCCTCCCCCACTTGCACTCTGTCTCTGTCTCTCTCAAAAACAAATAAACACTAAAAAAATTGTTTTAAAAAAGGATACCTCTGGACACAGGCAGAGGGTGGACTGGATGGGGAAAGACTGACAGCTGGTAGACGTTTAGGAAGCAATTGCAGTAGACGTGGTGAGAGGAATAAGAATTAGAATGGAGGTGCCAACAGTGGGAAGAATGGAGGAAACGCCGAGCGCGTCGAGGACAGAGGGTTAACAGGAGAACACTGGTGAGACGTCACAGGAGCATCTGGCAGATGCCAACTGAGCTATATGTACTCAGTGAGAAAAAGAGAGAGAATAGAAACCAAATGTAGGTTGTTATTGTCTCTTTTTCCAGTGAACAGATGTTGCGAAGTGAACTTGAAGATAGGGTGTGTGACTTTGGTGTTCCCTTGGGGGTTCTGGTTTCTCAGGACCTTTTTCAGTGACCATGGCTCCGGGGACCTTCTCTAGGCACAAGTCACCACTTCATCTGATGCCCAACCAAAGGACCTAATTTGCTGTATTCCTGCGACAAAAGGTTCTTCTGTGCTCTATTGTACTGAAGAGACCAAATAGGATTGACTAGAGACAATGTTGGCCTTCATGGCACTTACTTACATTTACATTATGTTAAAAACCTAAGCACCCACCCGGTGGGACTTCACTGTTAATTTTTTTTTTTTAATGTTTATTTATTTTTGAGACAGAGAGAGACAGAGCATGAACGTGGGAGGGTCAGCGAGAGGGAGACACAGAATCTGAAACAGGCTCCAGGCTCTGAGCTGTCAGCACAGAGCCCGACGCGGGGCTCGAACTCATGAACTATGAGATCGTGATCTGAGCTGAAGTCGGACGCTTAACCGACCAAGCCACCCAGGCGCCCCAATTTTTTTTTTTTTTTAAAGAAGAAAAGACTGAGAGTCTTGAGATACAAATTCTCAGTGTGGCCCTGGCCAACGAATGGCCCCTTCCCTAGGCTTCGGTCATGCTGGTCTGGTCGTGGAGTTGAACCATGATTTCTGAGGTCTTAGATGCATAGAATACAGGCCAGGGTGGCTTTGGAGACTGTCTGTTTCAACTTGCCTTATATGAGAAAAGAGGAAGTTGAATCCCCTCTAGAAATACTCACTTGCCCAAGGCTAGTGAGTGGAGAATGACCCCAAGAGTCCAACCCTTCTGACTCCACCACAGCCAGCGTCCATGCTGTGTCCCGTGCCTGCAGTGCTAACCAGCTGTGACTCATCTGCCTCATCTGTGCGCTGCAGGAATCCACACATTGCAGCCACATTCCAAGGAGGCAGATGCTGTCGTGCAGATGTGCACACGCCTCGAAGACCAAGGACTGCGGGAAATCAGGCCAGAGAGGAATTTTCATAAAATGAGAGCATCCGGACCACAGCCTTGGGGTCCTGCTCTTCTTCAAGCCTCTGAACTATGGAGTCAGCAGTTCCATTATTGTTACCCTGATGGGCCTGGGTGGGAAGGACAGTCTGTGTCTGTGAGTTTAGGCTGGGCCAGCAAGGGTCCCTGTGAGCTCGAGGGTGCTTTAAATCTACTCCTAGGCCTGCCAGGGGAATTCAGTCACAGAGTGTAAAAGCCTCAAAATAGGGGATAATGTCCCACCAAAGGGACATCAGGGATATTTAAAGTTGCTTGGGAAAGGACAGTGGTGGCATGGCGTGTTTACAAGTTTTCTCTAAATGACATCCCCTGCGGACGGTAGGCTCTCATTGGAATGCTTATGGCCACAGAACTTGGAGAAGTGGATGTTGTAACATATGATTACCATTTTCTGGCATTATCCTAACTAGGACAATGAGGGTTTGGTGGGGTCATCTGGAAAGTTCTGGTGAGGAGCATTAGGGTTAGAGTCTAGGAATTTAAGAGACTTTAGGGATCATCTCATGTCACCCCATCGTGGAACAGATGAGAAAATAGAACTTTGGAGAGGAATGTTGACTTACCCAGGAGTGACATGGCATGTTCCTGCTTTATTCAGATGGAAGGGAAGGAGCTTCCCTCTCATTCATAGCCAGGAAAGGCACCTTTTCTGGAGGGCAGAGGGAGGGGGGCAGTTAGAAGTGAATGGATTTCAACTGTATGTGGAAGGCTTCTGGGTTTGGAAGTTCAGAGGCCAGAGTACTAGCCTTGTGCCAGAATTTGGAGCTCCCAGTCTCCTCTTCTGTCTGGTGGGGACTAAAGCAGTATTCAAGTCATAAATGCTGACCTTCAGGGTGCTCCAGGAGGATGAGTGAGCTTCAGAGCCACCTTCCACCCACCGGCCACTCTTGTGTTTTCTCTATCGCGCCTCCCAGAAATTTGTTAGATGAAAACTTTCACGGGGCGGAAATGTTTGAAAAACAATAATAACAACAACAGTGGGGGATTAACTGAGTCTCCTGAGGGCCGAGGCAACTTGACATTCTGGGAGTTCATGACTCCAGACAGGAACTCCGCCAGGTGCCTGTGGGCAGGGGCACAGAGCGTGTTGCTATGTTAGCATGAGTCCAGCCAACGAGGGTGCAACGTCCTGCGAGGGGAGGCCTGCTCAGGTCCCGTGGCCGTTGGAACCTCTGTAGGGAGGCTAATGCTGATGCCTGGGATAACATTCTGGAAGGCAGTCAGCACAAGAAGAGAGATACATCTTGCCCTCCCTGCCCACTACATGAATCCCTTTTCGAATTGGGAAAAGGTGTCTGAACCAGAGACGTGAGGACTGTGGGGCACTTCAGGTAGCAGACTGCTTCCTTGCTATGTCCAGGGGTCACAGTCTTATTCTGGAGTGAAGAGAGTGCTATAACGTTTCCTTCATTCAGGAGTCAGTGGCAGACTGGGGACTAGACCAGGCATTTCCTGGATCCCGGGCAAGCATCCAGGACCATGCTGCCCTTCCAGAGGACCTACCTCCATCTGCCTGGACTTTCTTGAAGGTGTCTCACAGTCCCTGATAGAAACTATCAGTTAGTTTCCCAACTATTCTTCAGCTAGAAAGGTCAAGCTTTGGGTAGAATACTCCAGGGTCCTTAATTCAGTGTCAGAAGAGGTCTTTGGGTTCTATTGTTGGACTGGAAAAGTGCCTTGTCGTTTTTTTCCCATTACAAAATGCAGCTGATGTCAGCTCCTTAATCTGCCTTGCCAGGAGACTCCATTTATTTGGGACAAAGGAATGAGTTAAATCCTCTGCTGTGTGTTTATTATCTCTATAAAGGAGTCCTAACAAGGTCAAGCTTGGCATCTGTCTGAACAAGAGGAAAACTGGTGAGAAATGATTGCTCAGTGTATATGAATTGAGAGTCAATTCTCCGGGTGGAGGAAGGGGGGTGGATAATGAAAGTAAGTCATTGTTACAGCTAACGAAAAAAATTCTGTAATTTCCACAGTCTTAAGGCCTCAGCTACTAGCAAAAGCAAGTTTTTTTCTTTTTTTCCACTGCAAAAAAATTCTAGATGGTTGACATGTTTGAAAATAAGAAGAAAGCAGTTAGGAAGTTCACATCTAACCTTGTTTAAACCTATGGAACCTACTGTTGTATTAAGCCAATGTTTCGTCATTTTCCTTCTGGTTAAGACCACTTTCTAATGCAAATATTTGAGGATGCCATGGTTTTATGACCAGCATTAGTTGGGGGAATGGCCTGGAAGAGTCTGCCAACCTAATGTCCCCTACTCATAATGCATCTTCTCCTGGAGTCTGGCTATGGGAGAGGCTAGATTACATCCTGGAAGACATAACTAATGTATTTGTCAGAAATTTCAATTTAGGATGATGAACACTTCACGTCTTGCTCAATACTGCCTGCTGGATCCCTGTGACTCTGACCAGTTGGCTCCATTTTTAATTAATTTAGGGAAACTATATGTCAGTCTAGATTGCCAACCCACATCATCTCCTAGAGCATCCAGATCTACCTCTTCTCATTCTTGATCTGTCAATCTTTTATTGTCATTATTCTTTTCCATCTTATGCAATGGCCACTCTTCTAGGCTCACGTCTCTCTGTGAGGGACCAGATCTTTTGTATCTTTAAATTCTCATAGTCCCTAGCATAGGACATTCACAGAGGGGTGGCATCACAATGAGCAGTGGTTCTCAAACTAGGAGATGCTGTCCCTCTGGAGATATAGGCAACTTCCAGAGGTGTTTTTGGTTGTCGCAACTGGAGGGGGAGTGCTATTGGCATCTAGTGAGTAGAAACCAGGGATGCTGCTAACAATCCTAAAATTCGCAAAACGGTTTTCCTCAGCAAAGAATGATCTGGCTCAAAATATCCACAGCGCTGAAGCTAAGACACTCTGTCGTAGACCACCAATTTGGGAAAGTTTTTAATCTTAGAAACCTTGCCATAAATGAGATAGTTGGTGGAGACCCAATGTATAAAATAAGCAATACACAACATTTAAAATAAATTTAAACAGGGTGGGGATTCATAGTCCCACTTATCAGCCTCCTCTACCCCCACAGTGGTCTTATAAGCCCCTGCAGTATCCTGGGGCCCAGTGGAGTGTGACCTGAGAGCCGTTTGTTTGGTGTAGCCAAAAGAACATGGAAATGAAAGTCACAAGACATGGGTTTGTAAATTGACCCACCGCTTCACCTTCTTGGGTTTGTTTCTTTGCCTGTGAAGTGTCTGTCTTATAGAATTTTTTTTAAAGATTGAATGAGATTTCAAGTATCCATGTACATTGTAAACTCACTGCTTTGCTGTTGTCAAACATTCTGGTTAATACAAGGTTAACTCTTGTTGAATTCCTGGCTGTAGAAAACAGAGACTACGATAAGACTGAAAATATATAAAACCTACTCTGAAGTGATTTGGTGAGAACTTTTCCAGAAAGCCAGAGAGAGCTTAGAAAGTAGATTAGTAGGTCTCTACATCTTTTTGAGCCAGATACAACCTTAATAAACTTGATCTCCCAGACGTACTCCAACCTTTCTCAGCCCTACTTTCAGAGAACAGCTTCCCATCCATGGAAATGTTTGTGGGGTCCCTCTAAAGTTGAGGCAATATTGCTTGGATGCTGTAATCATTTCCTGTTCCTCTTCCACATGATCTTTACATGCACTTCTGATTCTGACCCCCCAACCTTGCCCACACCCTTTGCAGAGAAAACCTAAACTTCTCAGCATCACATTCAAGACCCTTCAGAATCTCACCCCGATCCAACCTGACCTCACCTCCCACTGTCTGCTACTGTATACCCAGCCTTCCCAAATACCTGATCATTACTTAGGGAAGTAGGCAAGGCTTTCAAATGCCTCAGCTTTGGACATGATTATGGCTGTGTGTCAGTCTGGTTATGCTTACTCTGGGGTCTCTGCCCTTTTCTCGCTGCTTGTAAAGGTGACCTTGGAGCAGGGGTTAGTGGAAACATTAAGGACTTTGAGAACAGAAAGAAAACAGGGGAGGTTACGTTTGGCTGAGTTACACCTTGCCCGCCTCAGTTTCCCTTGTGGTCCTTTCTAGATCTCCCACTCAGCCTGCACCTAGCATATCATCCCAACCTTCGTTCATCATGTTGTAACTTTGTGTGCCTTCCTCACTGGACTGCTACCCTGGGAGGGAAAACACAGTGTTTAATTCTTCTCTGACTCCCAGTAGAGAACCTGGCGCAGTGAGGGAATATCAGGGGGTCTCACCTTCACATAGTCATATTCACAAAGGTAGGAGGACTCCAAGTTGAAGTGCATGAAGTAAAGCTTGATCCGAAATCCCTCTGGGACAGTGATATTCCAAGTCACCTCTGAATCACTCGGATAGGAGTCTGGATAGCCAGGTGACTGGATCTGACCAAACATATTGTTAAGTTCCACGGTGTGGGCCGAAGCTTTCAACAAGGAGAGGCACAGAGTGTGACAGAGAAGGAGCCACCTGAAAGACATGAATGGATCTACTTACGTTCATGGACACAGGTCCTCACCACTTAACTAAGTCCGCAGCCAGGAGACCACATTGTTGGCAGATCTCTGCCGCTGACGTGTTGTGGGTACTCTTCCCCGCTCTGGGCTTGCCTACCCAGTCTATTCGACAGGGAGATGGTAACTCCATGATTCCTAAAGTTTCTTCTAGCTGTGCTCTTCTGAAGGTTTGTTAACAGTATCCAGCTCTCCTAGAAAGTCCCCTAGTCGCGACTCTGACACGTGTCATGTTACTGTTGAAAACTTAAGTTTCATGATTAGGTAAAAGTGGATGTCCTTCCTTCAACTCAGCTTCATTTAAGGATCTTGGACTCTGGATTCAGTTTTGTCAAAAGTGAGTAACAGTGATGTGGTAATGTTGGGAGGAGACTTATGCTCCAGGATGGGATCTTGCAGGACCTCGAACAGATTCGACAAAATTGGTCAAGGTACGCAAAGTTTGGAATTAAGAAAGAGTAAGCAAAACATGTTCCCCCCTTGGGTAAGTGTTCCGATGAAAGGATCAAAACCCTGCAACTTATTTCCAGCTGTAGGAATCAGAGATAATGGACTGTTAAAAAAAATTGCTTCGGGGGCAAGGAAAACCCAGTAAAACTCACAGAACACACCCCAAGTGGCGGAGGCAATGGCGAGGCAGAATGTCCACGGCTAGTCAAAACCCGAATGGTCAATATGCACCACAGCAGGCCTCTAATAGATTGTTCCTCTGCAAGACCCGAGGACCTTGAGCTCAAACACCCCCAAACCTGGCTCATGAACGTCTTGCCTAAGTCCTCTTTATTCTGCTTCATATGTCAGGCCATCCGCTTCTCTTCCGTCAATTACGTTACACGTTCTTGTCTGACCTATTGTTATTGCACCCTAAGTAATCTCCCTGTCCCCCACTTGATACCATTAAGCCCTTTGCTGCTGAAGTTGATTTTCCAAAACACACATGACCATGCGGCTTCACTGTGGCTGTGGTCTCAGGCCTCTGTCCCTGGGATCGTGGACTAGCCCGTTCTGATCTAGGGCTGATCTGCGGGTCCAGCCTCAGCTCGGGGCCAGCTGTGCCCTGGCATGTCATTCTGAAAGCATGCCATGCCTGTCCATGCCTCGGCCCCCTTGCACGTACCATCCCCATTCTTCATCTGCTTGTCTTATTTATCTTCCACCACCCAGCTCACAGCTTCCCAGGCTATGGTGCGCTCATCACGCCTCCAGATCCCACAGCTCCCCGTACATGCTTCCTTTCTGCCTGCATCACCCTGGGCTGCTTCAGATGCAGCCCCTGGAGCGACGGATATTTGGGTTCAAATCCCAACTCTTCTACTCACTGGCTGTGAAATACCAGATAAGTCTCTCTGAGCCCCAGTTTCCTCATCTGTTACGTGGGGAGTATGATCTCTAATTATAGGACTCCCATGAGCATTAGAGATGATGTATATAAAGGACCTAGTATACAGCCTGGTATAAAATAGGTGATGGGTGAATAAAATGAATGAATGAATGAATGGATGGATGGATGGATGAAAGTGTGCCTGAGTCTTCTACAGCCTAAGTCAATACTGGGAAATTATACCAGCATCTTTGGATGACAGTAATCCCGCTTTATCTACGACCTTATTTTTTGTGGTTTCAGTTACCCTTGGTCAGACCCAGTTCAGAAGCAAGATGATCCTCCTTTTGACATATTGTCCAAAGGTCAGTAATAACCTAATGCTACATCACAGTGCCTACATCATTTTCCTCATTTCATCTCATCACATAGGCATTTTATCATCTCCATATCCTAAGAAGGATGAGTACAGTACAGTTAAGATATTTTGAGAAAGACTTATATCGGGGCGTCTGGGTGACTCAGTCGGTTGGGCATCCAGCTTCAGCTCAGGTCATGATCTCGCGGCTTGTGAGTTCGAGCCCCGCGTCGGGCTCTGTCCTGGCAGCTCGGAGCCTGGAGCCTGCTCCGGATTCTGTCTCCTTCTCTCTCTGCTCCTCCCCTGTTCACTCTCTCTCTCTCTCTCAAAAATTAATAAACATTAAAAAAATTTTAAAGATACTTTGAGAAATCACATGCAGGTGATTTTATTGCAGTATATTGTAAGTGTTCTATTTTATTATTAGTTACTATTGTTAATCTCTTCTTGTGTCTAATTTTTAAAGTTTATTTATTTTGAGAAAGAGGGAGAGAGAGAGAGAGCAGGAGAGGAGCAGGGAGAGAGAATTCCAAGCAGACTCCCCATTGTCAGCACAGAGCTGGACTAGGTGATGGAACTCACGAACTGTGAGGTCATGACCTGAGCTGAAATCAAGAGTCGATCGCTTAACTGACTGAACCATCCAGGGCCCCTCTTACTGTGCCCAATTTATAAATTAAACCTGATCCTAGGTATGTATATAGAGGAAATACATTGTATTTGCTAGCAGGGTTCCCTGCTATCTGTGGTTTCAGGTATCCAGGGAGGGTCTAGGAACCTATCCTCCAGGCATAAACAGGTACTATTGTAATGATTCCATCATTGCTAATCAGAAAGTTGTTTCTACCAACTCTCCCTCCACAGCACACAGATGCATATATACACATATATGAATTTTTGAAGATGTAACACAAGATAACTGTAAATATAGATTATCTAGCCATCTCAATATTGTATTTACATAAAAGGTAAATAGGTAAATGCAAAAGGCCTAGAAGGATATTAACAGGATATTAACAGTGGTTATCTCTAAAATGGGAATATAAATATTTTAAATGTCATCTTTGTGTATATGAAATGTTCACACTTGTCAAGAAGGAAATTGTACTGTTTTTTCTTTCTTTTAAAAAAATTTTTTTTAATGTTTATTTATGTTTGAGAGACAGAGAGAGACAGAGTGTGAGTGGGGGACGGGCAGAGAGGGAGACACAGAATCTGAAGCAGGCTCCAGGCTCCGAGCTGTCAGCACAAGCCCCATGAAGGGCTCGAACCCACGAACTGTGAGATCATGACCTGAGCGAAGTCGGACGCTTAACCGACTGAGCCACCCAGGCGCCCCGCTGTACTGTTTTTTCAAGAAAAAGAAAATAATGAAGTTATTTAAATTTTTTCCAAGGTCCCTACAATAGTAACATGTAAGATTTCAACAAAGGAAACAAAATGTTTTAATCCAGTTGCCAGTGTCAATATTTTCTAAAAACCAATCTAGGAGGGAGGGCCTCCAAGGCAGACAGAAGGGAAGGCCTAAGTCTAAGCTCTCCAGTGCACTCACAGGAAAGCGGAGTCCAGAAACTCTATCTTTCAGGGCCCAGGCAGCCCCACATTCAAGCGAGGAAATGTACCGATGCTACCAGGGCGGGGAGTTCTGGTTCAGTTCCGCCTGGGGAGGGGAGGGCACTGGTCTTGGGTCAGAAGAGCTAGATTCAAGTCCAGCCTTTGACTTGATTTCTCTGCCCCATCTTGGGGAAGCCAGGTAATGCCTCAGTTTCCTCATCCCGTAGTGGTAATAACGACTTCCCTTAGGGCTGCTATCAGAGTAAAGGAGGATTAGAAAGTACTTTGTTAACCGTCCAGCCCTCAGCAAATGTTAGTGATAATTACTCCCATCATGCTGCTTCCCGAAAAGCAGCGGTTAGGAAAGAGCTTTGGCTCCCAAGCTGGACTTTCCTGCAATAGCGACACCCAGATTATGCAAGGCTGAAAGGTCAACTTTCTCCATGCCTGCTTTTTCCAGACCGCATGGAGGAGACTCGGAGCCTCCTAATGCTGGTTTTGTCAAGAGTTGACCGCTGACAGCCCCATTCAGCCTCAAAGGCCCACATGTGGTAGGTAACCAGCCAGTGTGGGAGGAAGGCCTGCAAAGCTTTCTGTTCTATTTTGTTTGCATCTCAAGACAGTTTCAAACATAGGAAACAAATACCTCCTTGCACATAATGGGTTTGAGCATATGCTTGCTTGCTTTAGGGCCTGCTGATCGAAGAACACAAGTGGACACTTTTGTTTCCCGTGACACTCTCTGAAAGTTTTTTGCTTCTTACACACCACGCACTGGCTGTACAATTCCCCACACCTGCGACCTATTCTTGAGCTAATCAAAAAGTTTAGCTACATTTGCTTGAGATGTCAAACATAATACATAAAGCTGGGACTTGATGGACCCCCCTGCACGAGGAGGCTCTCCGGAGTGCACAAAATGCCTGTGTGTGTGTCAATGATCGCGGAAGAAATAGCACTTTCTATCCTCTTTATTCCCTCCCCTCACTTCAACCTACACTGCACCAAAACTTTTTTAAGTAGAAGAGTTGAAAGCTACTGTATAGGTAGATCCCTTGGACAATGCCCTTATTTGACGGATGATGAAAAGGATATCCCAAGAAGTGGTATGTAATGCCCAACAGCAGATGGTGAATTAGCTTCCACAGAAGAAGGGAATCACAAAAGCTAACAGAGGAACCTGCTGGGTCCATGCCCATATCATGCCCAGGCATTTGGCCAAAGCAATTAATCCTGTGAAAAATAATTAAAAAACTCATGGCTTTACGTAGAAATTAAAAGAAAAGATACTAATAACAAAGCCCCTCCCCAACAAATTCTAGTTTAATTGGTCTGGAGTGAGGTCTGGTCATCGGCCCTTTTGAAAGCATCACAGATGATGCTAATGTACAGCTAGAATCAAGAGCTCTTGGTATAGGATAATACACTTGGTTGAGAGTCTGGTGGAATGTAGCAGAAAAAAATCTTGGACTGGGAGTCCAAAGACCCAAGTATGAGTCGGAGCCTTTTCAAGATCATCAGGGTGGCCTCGGGCAAGTTGCTTAACTGCTTTTATCCCCACTTCTCCGTGAATCCTCATCTCATCTAAAATCTGAAGACCAGATGAGACAGGCCTATAAAAGTGCTTCTCAAACTCTGAAGGGCTGTGTCCCCGAGAGGCAAGACCCTTTGGAGACTTCTAACAGAGCACGTCTCCACTGGTCGCCAACTGAATTCTGCTCAGCTACTATTTTTTGAATGCCTAATAGGAAACAGACATTATGCTAGGGGCTGGGCACACTAAGATAAACAGACCTAGATCCTATACCTTAAGGAGCATTCAGTCTTGGACGAGGAGATAGATAATTGAGCGGTGAAATATTACAAAGACGAAAAGAGATGTAGCTCCCAGGAACAGAGACCGTGCAAAGGACAGGATGCTTATGTTGGGGATGTTGGCCAGGGCAGAGGACATCATGTTTGAGCTGTGGCTTGAACAGTCGGGTGCTTCAGGTGGAAAATAAGGAGGAGAGAGGTTCTGCACTAAGGGATGATACAGAACTGTATAAATCAGCCTGTATGTTGGCATGCTGGGGCATTGGCTGGTACAGCAGGATTTGAATAGTGACACATCAGTCAAATTGTCACTCCACGTAGATGAACAGAAATCCTATCTTTTTGCAGGATAAAGGAAAACGAAGTTCGATGGGAAGCTTAACGCTACAATGGATTTTAAAAGAACAGATCGAATGAATCGTAAACACCTGATTATTTCTCTGAACCACAGGTAATCTGAGCCCAAAGAGTTAACACAGTCTGAAGCCCCCCAGTGGCCCCAGACCCAGAAAAGTTGCTAGGTGACTTTGCAGAAGAGAAACAAATAGAAACTCTTTTTCCAATTGAGAAGAAAATCAATGGGAAAAGAGGTGCTCGGGGACTTAACACATCTGCAGGGTGTTTTTCTTTTTCTGTCTTTTTCCCCCCTGTATTTTTAACAGCATTAATGCTTAGAAATAGTAAAAATAATTGCACTGGCTGGGTTTTGAGACTCGCAGAGGAAAACTTAGAAGAAATGCCTGGTAAGAAGGATCAAGTAACTCTTAAGTATAAGCTGAGGAATAGGAAATCTTGAAGAGTTTAAAAACAATTAGAATTTAGAGTCCTAGATTTAGAACGCCAAAGACTCCTTTTTTTTTTCTTTCTTTTTTTTTTTTTTAATTTGTGGTATCCCTTTAAGAGCCATTCGGTGCAATTCATAGCCTGATTCATACCACCAGCTGCCTCTGATTTCAGTGAGAAATGCAGAAATTTATAAGGAACTGTAAAATGGGGACAGGTTTTTCGTCTTCTAAATTGAGGTTTTGACTGGCAAACTTCTGAAGGTTTAAGAAACCACAGAGCTGAGCTGTGGGAAGCTGGTTTCTTTTCCGGTCCGAACAAATAAACACACAAACACATACCTAACTCACAAAGTGTTGGAAGAGATAAATCAGTGCTCTTTGCAAAGGAGGAAAACAAAAAATCAGCCTTGCGGGCACCGGAGGAAAGTCACATCTGCCAGCAGACAGCACCCTGTGCTGGCAGAGGGGGAAACTGAGCTTCGGCAGTGTCCCGGCAGGATTTGCACAAAGTCTCCTGTTTCGAGCTGGGGTGTCCCCGCCGTCCCAGGGCAGCGCCCAGCCCGCATCTCCCTTCTCAAAGCCCCAAGGATTGACAAGAACCCCCTGCAACACCCCCAGGACGCCCAGGTGAGTCTGCCTAGAGACAAGGTCAAACTCTCCAGGGCTGCTTGATACCTGGTTCCTGAAAGGGCACCCGTGCCCACTCCTGCTCTGGCACTCACCTCATTTTCCAGCCTTGGGTGCTCCTAGCTGCCTGGCCTTGGTCCCCCCGGTCTGACTTTCCTGTGAGCTTGTCCCCGGTGTGGTGTCAGCGATGCCTTATCTTTGTTCTGAGGTCCCTGTGTGTCTCTGGAATTGGCTGGCATTCTCCATTCAGGTCACGCCTTCCCCTGCCTGCAATAGATCCCCTCTCCCCCTCTCTCCCTCTGCCTTTTCCTCTCTCTCCTCTCTGTCTCTCTCTCTCTCTCTCTCTCTCTCTCCCTCCTCTCTCTCCCTCTCTCCTCTGACTCTCACTTACACACACTCATAGGAACCTGACAGAACAGAATCTGTCTTCTTCCTGAAAAGATCTGCTCTCCCAGTTCCTTCCTTTATCCTGTGTGGCTGGCCCCAGCTCTTCAGAGAAAATAACTGGGAAGCTCAAAAAGGTATTTGTATCTGTGTGTGTGTGTGTGAGAGAGACAGAGGGGGAGAGAGAGAGAGAGAGAGAATGTGTGTGTGTGTGTGTGTGTGTGTGTGTGTGTGAATGGTGGAGAGGGACAAAGTCTAATTTCTCTTTAGTCTCCCCTGCCAGATGGCTATAGTTTTCTGCTCGTCTTCAGGACACCGGCAAAAAGACACCAGTGAAGCAGAAACAACCCACTAAGAAGGCAATTCTGACATCTACACTAGGAAAGAAAAAAGGTCCAAATCCCAAAGCCTCAGACAGCCTGCAAACAGCAACAGATTTTCCTGCGAACAGAGCCACTGGCCAGGAATGGGAGGGAGCCCCAAGTCCTACAGTTGGCTAGTGGTTCTCCTCCACCTAAAAGCAAAACTTGTGCTGTTTACCAGCTCAGTGTGTGGAGATCTAATTCAGCCCAGTGCGGGTCCATCAACAGCAGGAGAGCCCACACCCTATGGGGATAGAAACACCTGGGCCTGTGTACCAGCCTACACCCTGAGATTGTGGAGAAATGCAGCACCAGATCTAAGTCGAGCTGAATAAGACAGTTACTTCCCCACGACAATGGCAACCAATACTCAATACGGAGAGAGACGTCTGGGCGTGAAAAATAGATTTTGCGGAGAAGCTTTTCTGTGTTAGGAACAGCGCTAAGCATAAGCATGGTCTCAAGTACTCCCGAGGATTTGTAAGGGTCACCCTATTGTACTCATTTTACAGATGAGAAAACTGAGGCTCAGAGAGGTTCTATACCGTGCCAAGATCATCCAGCTCTTTTTTACTCCTTTGCTACTACCGCCAAGAGTTGACATTTGTTGAGCCCTCTGTGTCGGGGACTGTTCTAGTAATGTGTTAATTTCCTTCAATCATCTTTATATCTCGTAGAGTTGGGTAGTAGGCTTAGCCCCATTTTACAGATGAGGAAACCGCCCAGAGAGATTAAGTAGTATACCCAAGATCACACAGAAAGCGACAGGGGACAAATTTGAGACCTTACCCACGGTCTTGCACTGCTCCTCACTCATATATTATAATGTGTCTGGCATTTCAAATACAGCATCCACAGGGAAGCTCGACTCGAGGCATTCTGGAAAGAGCAGTAGGCTCGGAGTCCGAATTTAGCTGTAATCTTTCCTTTCTGTGCGAGCTGACTGTGCACCGTTGGGCCCAATACTTTATTAACATCTCTGATCCTGCTTTGCGTCGGGGAAAGGAGGCTTGCTACGAGGCTTCAGGGTGATTATGTTTGTGGAAGTGCTTTGCTAGCTGCCTGGTGGTGTATCTGAGAGAGGGCCCCCCACCCGGTCTAACCCAGGTCACGGACACAGGTACTCTCCACGCTTGGGTACTGCTGCCTTGGCAGATTTGGGGGAACAGGGGTTTGAATCCCCCCCCCCCCCCCCAGGATTCTTCTTGCCTCCGTTTTCTCTCCAGTTTCTCTATTTTAACACTTTCAAATGTCAGTCTTGCCAGGCCTGGCATTAGTGAGAGGCTGTGGTCGATAATGTGGGTGCAAATATATGAGATGAGAGAATATGTTTGAACTCAGGCACTGTTTTAGCAAAATGTTGCTTTCTGTTTCAGGCAGGGTAGGGGGAAAAAAACGTTTAAAAGTCCCATTAAGAAGCCTCATAGGCTCCTCAGACATCAAATAACTCTCGCAAAACAACATTTTAATGATTTAAGTGTAAATGAATCAGAAACACATGGATTGCATTTCTCTTGGAATACCCCAGGGTTTTTAAACCGAAGGAGAAAGAACTTGGCTCAAAGCACAGTGTGCTATGCAGAGGGCCCTGCCCGTCACAGACATTCCCTCTATTCATGTGGCAGCAGGACTGGCCCTCTCCTAATTTAGGGCACATACAGGAATATGCAATCATTTGTTCTGGGCACAGAGGGAAGAGCTTGGGAGAGAAAGCCATCAGCGTCTCCTTGTAAGTGTCATAGAGCACTTGAGCTTCCCAGAATAATTTCCTGGCCAGATTTTTTCAAGGCTGCCAATGTTCAATGGGAGGCATTTGAAATACGTTCTAAGCCAAAGTTCTGCCAATAGACAGCAGATCTGATATGTGTTTCCCTGGGAGTTCTCCAAGGCTCAGATGGAATCTGCATGAAAACAGGAACTGTGTGTGGCTGGCTCAGTGAATGATCTGGGTGAGATTCAGGGAAGTTTCCCATTAGACTAGAAGACATTGGTGATGTTGTCCTGACCTTTTGATTAAAAAAAAACAAAAAAAAACTCTCTGAAGTATCATTAACAGACCATGAGAAGTGGGAGGAACACAAGGGAGATTGGTCTGGGAGTAGGCTCGGTGTCAGTAGGCTAACTTGTATGTGACCTTGGGCAGCGACTTTCCCGGCTGGGGGGAGGGAGGGGAGGGTCATCTCTTTGCTCCACTATAAACTCAGGGATTGGACCCCGTCGAGATGATGGAACACATATGAATGTGGATGCGAGAACTGTGGAATAACCCTGCAGTGAAGGTAGTTGCGAGGGTTGCTCTCATGACCTACGAAGAGAGTCGAGTCTAGAGCGGCCAACTAATCTCGACACTTGCTTTATCTGCGATCATCGCACATGACATTGCTCAGGATTCTGTCGTGGTTATTCAGAAAAATAATTTTTAAGAAGATTCACCTAGGTTTTTAAAAGTTTGACAAAACGCTTAAAATATACATCCAATCAACTAACAGTACCTCATTTAGAATCCTAAAATGTAGAACAACAGAGGTGGGCTCAACAGCCCCAGGTTAGAGTGCAAGACAGGGGTCAGAAATACAGCACTAAGAGGGTAAATGTGACAGCATTCCTACCACTAGAACCGGGCTTGGTTTATATGTTGTACCGAGTATTTATTATATACGACTCCTGAGCCGAGACTTTCTGGAATCCCATGAATGTGCTAGAAAATGTCAAGTATTTGGGCAATGGGATTTTGTTGGCAAAGTCTGAAATCCAGGCTTCCTATAGAATATCTAAGAAACTGGTAAATAGCCCCAAAGATGGCACCTTATAATTATATTTTGGGTTATACAATACATTGACTATGTTGAAAGCCATTGCTTCAGAGCCTATCATATTTTCAGAATAATATTGGGGGGGGGGATTAAAGAAATACCAATCCCTAAACTTCGTCCCAGGAGATTCAAATTCAGTGAATTTGGGGTGGAGAGCCTGAATCTCTAATTTTAAAAGCTCTCCTAGGGGCACCTGGGTGGCTCAGTCAGTTCAGCGGTTGAGCGGCCGACTTCAGCTCAGGTCATGATCTCATGGTTCGTGGGCCCAAGCCCACATGGAGCTTGCTGCTGTCAGCGCAGAGCCTGCTTTGGATTATCTGCCCCCCCCCCCCCGCCCCTCCCTGGCTTGTGTTCTCTCTCAACAATAAATTAAAAAAAAACATTAAAAAATAAAAGTCATCATGGCATGTTTTGCCTATCTGGGTACATACACCATAATGGTACATCTTATCATTGATGGCATTTTATTTTAGTTTTTAGTTTTATATATATATTTTTTAACAATTGTAAATATTTATGCACCCAACATGGGAGGACCCAAACATAAAGCAACTATTAACATAGAGGAAGAAATTGATGACAATACGATATTGGTAGGGGACTTAAACACCCTACTTACAACAATGGACGGATCATCCAAACAGAAATTGATGGCATTTTAGATTTGATGAAGTATCCTTAGCATGTGCCAGATGCTTCCATATACATTATTACATGTAGTAGTCACATATTTTTACAGAGGAAGACACTGAGGCTCAGAGAGACCATGCCAGTAAGAGGACAACTGCCATGTGGAGTCTAGGCCCCCTGACCCCAGATCCAGGACTCTTTCCCTTCACCTGCAGGCTCCCGATCCTGCCTGTGGACTTTGAACACCCATGAGCCATGCTATCACGTGTCTGCAAGAGTTCAAGGAAGGCAAAAAGCGTATCTGTTGAAAAATAAACTATTAGGCTCTGTGTGTCCTTCCTAAATTCGTATGTTGAAGCCCTAACCCCCAGAACCTCGGAATGTGACAATTTGGAGATAGAGACTTGAAGAGGTGATTAAGCTCAAATGGGACCATTGCGGGGGTGGGGGGGGCGATCTTACCGGTAACTGGCATCCTTATGATAAGAGGAGATTAGGACACAGACACCACAGAGGAAAAGACCATGTGAGGACACAGTGAGGATGTGGCTATCTGCAAGCCAAGGAGAGGTGTCTCAAAAGAACACCTTGAGCTTTCACTGGAAAACACCTGCCCACACCTCGGCTTTGAAGTGCTGGTCTCCAAAACTATAAGGAAATAAATTTATGCTGTTTAAGCCACCAAATATGTGGTACTTTGTCACGGCAGCCCTAGCCCATGTTCTCTTACACAAGGGTCTCGAAAAGCAGGCAGCACATGCCAGCAGGGTGTCAGGCCGATTTCAGATGCCACGGACATGGGATTCAAAAGTGCCAGGGAAGCTGATATTCTGTTTGGTAGATAATAAGAGAAACCTCGACTAATGTTCAAAGAGAAGTTATTTTCCTCACATAGCTAGAAGTGAGGAGGGACATAGGTCTGGGGCAGCTGCTGGGCATTGTTTTCTTTCTTTTTTGCTCTGCCAGCCTTAGGATATGGGCTTTTAGTCTCATGCTTGCCACCTCATGGTCACAAAAAGGCTGCTGTGACTCTACATGTCACGTCCACATTCTAAACAGAAAAAAAGGAAGAAGAGGGAAAGGGAATTGGTGGACTTCTCCTTATGTCCCACAGACCAGAGTTGGGTCACATGGGAAGTCCAATTCTTAGTTTTACAGCTTACATAGCCGAGACAGGCAGCAAGGAAGACAGGGGTTGGAAACGGAAATTGCATGAGTCAACCTTCGGTGTCTGTCACCACCATATGCCAAGAAAGTCCTGCCTTCTTCATTTCCCTTTCACTCCTGATAGTATTGAGAAGAAAGTCTGAGGGTGATGCCATTATGCCATAAATGCTAATTACCCTTTTATCAAGGACAGGTGGGTCCCAAATTCATAGTCTTGCAGAGGCCATATTATTCTTCTAGAGTTTAGCAACGTTTTATTCATTATTTTTATTTTTATATTTAGAGCGGCAACATACTTTCACATATATGGATTTCAGTTAAAAAAGAAAACAAATCTGGAGTAGATTTAAATAAAAATATCAAATAAATAACAATAAACATGTTTTCATGTATATGAAAAAAATTATAAATGTGGCCAAATATTGGAAGCATTGCTCTAGAGGGGGGACACAATAGAAGCAGCCTGGCATGGCCTATGAGTCAGGATGCTGAGAACAGAGGTCACATTCTGCCCTAACCCACTGAGAAGTCCTGAGCTTTTTGTCTGTCCTCCTTAGGCTTTGGATTTCTAATTCGCAACGATGATGTTGGATTAGCTGTCTTGTTTTCGTTTTTGTTTTATTTTTTTTAAAGGGTATCCTTTCTCGAACACTTTAAGATCACTTTGTTTCAGTGTGTGGAACCATACCCGATGCATTACTATCCATCCTGGACTAATGTTTTAGATCTCAAAGTGGCTTTACAAAGAGGGTGTACTCTGGGATATAACAGAAGAAAGTATTTTCGAGAAGAACGCTTTCCTCTTGAAAATAACCGTTAAAGGGCATGCCTTATTATCGGCATTTTACGTGTATGATTAATAATATTGAGGTGACGTAACAGAGGCCTAGAGAGAGAAATGTGTTGTCCAGGGTCACACTGAAATTAGGCGGTGAGCTGAGATATGAGTCAGAGTTTCCTACTCCAGTGCTCTTTTATGTTAGGTTGTAGGCCACTCTATTTGAAACTGAGTACTTTAAAAAGAAACTTGCTTGTTTTTCGGAAGACCCCAAATGACCCTTGCCTGGCCAGCACAGCTGGCTCTCTATTGCACAGTTTTATTGAACAAAGAGGTATGCTAAGGTGTTTGGACCTCCCTTTAAGAGCAAAATCTTCATGCTTCATCAGTTGCCAGTAGGCTTACAGATTCTAGAATCTACTTTGGGCTCTGTATCAGAGAGGATACCCCTCCCCTTTTCCCACCTCTCAGCCCAACCTGATTCCCACCTTCTTCCTTATTCTTTAGGCTGGAGTCTAAGTTTATGAGTGGAAATGAGTCAACTGGTCATACACATCAGCTTCTCTTGCTTCCTACCTTCTTTTATTCAGTGAAAAAAACCAACAACTAGGAACTAGCCTTCTTTAGGTCTTCTGGCTCTATCTTTACTCTTCTTTCTCTATGCTCCTTGCCAAAGAGTGATAAGGGGAGGATGTTAGGATTTAAACTCTGGCAGGGGGTGGGCGTGCTCTACTGAAACTTCTGACTCAAGGAAGCCCTGTCATCTAGCCCAGCTTTACTGGAGGGCTCAAGTCTGTGGAACCAGGAACTAGCCTCATCGGTAACACAGGGTACCTGATTTTCTGTTTGATGACCTTGCAGGAGGACAGGTGACGTTTCAGGAATGATCCTGGGATTCTTAAGTGGTTGAGACATACACCATCTGTTTGGGCAGAGATTTTGCCCCTCCCAAATTCATTTGTTGAAGTCCCAACCCCCAATATCTCAGAATAGGATAACATTTAAAGATATGGCCTTTATTTATTTATTTATTTATTAAAAAATTTTTAACGTTTGTTTATTTTTGAGACAGAGAGAGACAGAGCATGAACAGGGGAGGGGCAGAGAGAGAAGGAGACACAGAATCTGAAACAGGCTCCAGGCTCTGAGCTGTCAGCACAGAGCCCGACGTGGGGCTCGAACTCCCGGACCACAAGATCATGACCTGAGCCGAAGTCGGACACGTAACCGACTGAGCCACCCAGGCGCCCCTAAAGATATGGCCTTGAAAAGGTAATTAAAGTTGGGGCACCTGGGTGGCTCAGTTGGCTAAGCATCTGGCTCTTGATTTTGGCTCCGGTCATGATCCCAGGGTGGGGAGATCAAGCCCCATGTTGAGCTCCAGTGCTGAGTGTGGAGTCTGCTTAAGATTCTTTCTCTCCTTCTGCCCCTCCCCCCTGCTTGTGCTCACTCTCTCTCTCTCTCTCTCTCCCTCGAATTAAAAGAAAAAGGTAATTAAAGTTAAAAAAGTGCTGTTGGGTGGTCCCTAATCCAGCATGACTGGTGTCCTTTTAAGAAATGGAGATTAGGACACAGATGACACCTAGGGACAACCGTGTGAGGACACAGTAAAAAGGTAACCATCCGCGAGCTGAGGAGAGAGGTGTCAAAAGAACCCAAACCTGCCAATGCATTGATCTTAGACTTCCAGCCTCCAGAACTGTGAGAAAATACATTTCTGCTGTGTAAGTAACCCAGTCTGTGGTATTTTGTTATGGAAGTCCTAGGAAACCAATAAGCCCTCCCAACCTCCCTTACCCTTGCTCACCTAAGTCCATTTTATATCAACAGTAGTTTCTATTCACTCATTATGTCTTCCCTCTCCCAGAGGTTCCCCAGATGCTAAGGCCACAGGGACCAAGCAGATCCAACCACAGGACAGAGTTGTTTAGACCATAAGAAGCAAATGGACAGTTGGGGTAAGACCGTGGGGTGCGGTTGGGGGGCAGACTCGGATCGTGGATGAGTCAGGGTCCTTACTTCCCTAACTCTCTACTGCTATTTCATGACTATTACTTTTCCACCCTCCTTCCAAATTCCCCTGCCCTTCTATCACTCTGGCAAACTGCTCATCACTGTTACTGCCACCTTCCAATCTCTTGTTCCCATCCTTTGCTCCTTTCTTTAAGAACTTAGGCATGTGGCACCATTGCTTACCTTTCCTTCCGCATTCCTCCTGACATCCTGAGTGACCCTAGGCCTTCATCCTTTAACATCCTCATCCTCAATGATGACTTCTTCCACTTAACCCTAACCACCTACTACATCCATACTCACATCCACCTCTGAAGTCCTCAGCTCATAAGAAACGCCCCATTTTCTGACCACCATGTCCTATCTTTCTAGGTCGTTTGCTCCTTCCATCACCCTACAGATTGCAGTAACAGTAGACTTCAATCTCATCAAGACATACTGTTCTTTGACACCACTCTATTTTAAGTCTATCAGGTCCTCCTGCCTTTACATCTTTTCTGAATCCCACAACCAATCGCCAGCATTCTTTTGCAGATGATTCTGTTCTTTTTTAAAAAAAAAAAATTAACATTTATTTATTTTTGAGACAGAGAGAGAGCATGAACAGGGAAGGGTCAGAGAAAGAGGGAGACACAGAATCTGAAACAGGCTCCAGGCTCTGAGCTGTCAGCACAGAGCCCGACGCCGGGCTTGAACCCATGGACCGCGAGATCATGACCTGAGCCAAAGTCGGACGCTTAACCGACTGAGCCACCCAGGCGACCCCAGATGATTCTATTCTTTCTCTCCCTGTTTTCTCAGCTCTCCTCTTGCTTCAGAGGAATGATTCTTTATCTTCCTAGTGAATCATTACGAATCTAATGAAAGCTAGATCTCCTGTCTGGAATACCCCCCATAAAGCCCCATAGTTCCATCCCTCAACTCCTTCAACTCTTTCTAAAAGTGTCACCTTCTTAGTGATACCCTTCCTGACCACTCTATTCTATCGCTTGTATTTCGACCCACACTCACAATCCCCAGACCTGGTTCCAGTTTTTTTCATGGCACTGATCACCAGCTAAGGTACAATTTATTTTAATTATTATTTGTTTGTTGCTCCCTTCCCATCCCATTGGAATAGCATAATCTCCAGGTGGACAAGTAGTTTTGTATTTTTTGTTTACTGCTCTGTTTCCAATTCCAGGCCACTGCCTTTGATTTGTACTTAGTAGGACCTTAATAAACATTTGTGGAATGGTCTTTCCTCCCAGGGAAAAATTTAAATATGCACATACTCTTAAAACTTAGCATACAATGTCTGGGTCTTGATGGCCTTTCTGAGGCCCTGAAACTCAGAAGCTTAGTGTTAACCCTTCTTCCTGAATATTTCTCATGCACTTCATGACTACAATTTTAAATGCTGTTGTATACTGATTACTTACAAATCTATTTCTGTAGTCTATTATCTCCCCACAGTTCCTCGCCCACCGATCAAGTGTCTGTTCACACCTCCATCTGAGGTTTCTACTGGGCAGAGGTTACAATCTTTCCATTCTCAGTTTGCTCTTTCTCCTGCACCACCTATGTTCGTGAACCACCATTAGCTCAGAAACTCACGCCAGATATTTGAGAGTCAGCTCTGATGTATTTTTTTCCTTTCTCCTCATGTGCCATTAATCAATAAGTCCCATTATTTGCATGTAAGTCTTTTGCAAATCCAGCATCCTAGTGGAAGGCTTCATTAATTCACACTGGCTTGTCTCAATAACCTCCTAATTGGTTTTTCTCTCTACAGCACCATTCTTAAAAAAAAAAACAAACTCATTAATTCTCTCCTTTGTTAAACCTTTTCCTAAACGCCCTCCTTTGCTTAAAGAGGCAAATAAGAGTGTCTCAAAATAACATTTGAACCCTGAAGCCTCATGTTGACATGAGGTGCCATGAGATTGAAATAGTCTGCAGTGTTGAGACAGCATGTGGAGGACAGCTGCATTGGCAAGTGCGCTGGGCCCACAGCACACTTTGCATGAGTGAGAAAAAAAAAACTGTTGTATAAAGCCACAGAGCTTTTGGTTTTTGTTTGTTTCTGTAGATGATCTAGCCTAGCCCAACTCACACGATGCTCTTATGTCGAATTGCTCTTTTCACGTCTATATTCTTCCCCTCACTTAGGCACACACACTTTAATGTCTAGAACTGGTACCAAACTCATAGTTTATTCCAGATTCCATTACGCTCTTTCATGCATGCGTGAACTTATATACTTGGTTCTCTTGCTCTTTACTGCTATTTTCTTCCTCATTTTCTTGTAGAACGTTCTCTAATTTATCCTTTGAAATCTTGCGTAAATGTCAGCTTTTCTGGGAGATCTTCTCTGATCACCCAGTGGAGAAGTAAATACTACCTTTGTTCCTTATACATACTTTACATTATTGCATGTGTTACATTATAAAAGTGGTCAGCAAAGTCATGGTGATATGGCAGCTGAATAGAATGAGTACACGTCAGCTAAGGAAGGGTTGGTGGGTTCAGAAGGGTGGACTATATTACCTGGACATCAAGAGAAATGGAAATTTCCAATTTCTGTACCCAATCCATAGACATACTAAGAAAGACTAGAAATGAGAGAAATAAATGAACGGCTGCACTCAGAAGCAAGAAAAGGAAAGATCTGTGGATGAGAAAGTCTGTACAAGGAGGTCTGTAGATGAGAATTTGTAGCAGTGATCCGGGGAACCCATCCTGACCATGGGAACTCATCCTGTGGGAACCCATCCTGACCATGTGGAAAGCCATCAAGGTCCCATGGGGAAGCTGGATTCTGACAAGGCTGTATCATGAAGTCACTTGTTAAGAAATAGAAACCACCAACACAGAAAGGGCACCGAGCAAGCATCAACAGATATTTTTTTTAAAGATTGTATATGGAAAAAGGATCATAAATTCAATAAGAGAAGAATGTTATGTAAGGAAATAGGGTTAACAGAAATGTAAGAGCAGCATTTTAAAGTAAGCTATCTCTGGAGTGCTAAAGGAGGGTGTATCATCTATGAAACAAGAAGAGGAGAAAGATCTGAAAAAAGAATAGATTGAAACACAAAAGGAAGTAATTGGATAATCAGTGAAACTAAACCAATAATTTTGTATTCATTAAATATAATTATGTTAAGTACACGTATTAAAATTAAAAATAAAATGCAGTACTAATATGATGGATGAATGGTCACAAGTGAATGATCTGAAGAATCCAGCTGAGGAATTTCCCCAGATAAAGAGATCAGAAGTATGGAAAAGTAAAGGGAGTATAGAATCAGAAGATCCTATGTGTGTCTAGTGGAATTTTCATTACAAATGGAATAAAGAGAAGGGAAAGGAAGAAATCTTTGAAGAAATATTGGTCTCATGGGGCTCCTGGGTGGCTCAGTTGGTTGAGCACCTGACTTCGGCTCAGGTCATGATCTCTCAGTCTGTGAGTTCAAGCCCCGTGTCGGGCTCTGTGCTGATAGCTCAGAGCCTGGAGCCTGCTTCGGATTCTGTGTCTCCTTCTCTCTCTGCCCCCACTCCTCCACTCTTTGTCTCTGTCTCTGTCTCTCTCTCTCAAAAATAAATAAACATTTTAAAAGAAAGAAAAAAAGAAACATTCGTCTCAGTTTTCCCAGAATTGAGATGAAACCATGAATCTCAGACCGAAAGGATCTCCCGAGCCTCATGTGAGATACATACATAAAATTATACATCGATTCCTTGCTGTGAAATTTCAGTATATCAGAGGTAGAGTTAAAATCTTAAAAATTACCAAAAAGAAATAATGAAAACCAGACTAATATCCAGATTTTCTGCCAGCCACCTGGAAACGAGAGGGAAGGAAAAAATATCTTAATGTGCAAAAGAAAAATCCTTTGAGCCTGTCATTCTACACTAGCCAGAGGATTATGTAAGTGAAGCTGAAATACAGACATACTCAGGCTCTAAAAGCTTATCACTTGCAGGTCTTTTCAGAAAGAATCACCGGAGGATGTTGGAGATGGTTAGTGTTGACGAAACTGTGGAGAAATAGGCACACTCGTATATTGCTTGTAGGAATAGACAGTGGCATGGCCACTTGGAGGGCAAGCTGGGGGTATCGGTAAAACAAAAATGTGCATAGCTTACAAATCAAGAATGTTACTTCAGGATATCCGTCTTAGAGAAACACTCACATGGGCGAGCATGTTCCTTGTGGCATCGTTTGTAAGGTGAAAAATGAGCCTCGGTAAAATAGTGGTTAGATGTAGTATGGAGCACCAGTGAGAGAAAATGGGAAAGATCTATGTACAGCAACAAGAATTTATCTCCAAGACTTAGCACTGAGTGAAAAGAGAAGGTTGAAGGATGATATACATGTGTTAGGATACTATTTATTGAATGACAAAACAATAGGCTCACCAAACAATCCATATCTTGTACATATCATAGACATTTTGCATGTATTTGCATATGTCTTAGAAGGAAGCGTGGGAAGGAGATCTAGCCAACGTAACCGGTTACATGTGTGGTGGATGTGGTCAAGAGAGGCTTCATTCCTAGTTCCCAAACTGCAAAGCCTTTTGTGCCTGGTCAGGGGCGCTCAGGCAGCAAAGTGGCACAACCCAATTCACAATGATAAAAAAATCCTGCTGGGTATCATGAGGAAAATGGATTTGGAGGATGGGAGGCAGGGAGGCCAGGTAGGAGGCTGTTGCAGTGGTTAGTTACAGGACTCATTCATCCATTAGGCATTCCTGGAGCCTGGAGCCTGTGAAAATGTTTTAATTAAAAAACAAACAAACAAATATATAATAATGCACTTGGCTTGGATTACATTTGCCTTTATACCAAGGCATGGCTAAAATGTGATTTTTATTCATGTTTTAGATGGATGGAGGGGCTCATAAAGGCAGAAGTGCCTAGAGCCCGCAAAAGTCATAAAGCAGCCATGATTGGGAAAGAGTAATGCTTGCACGGTTCCGAGTGGAGCCAAGTGGACCAAGGCAAAATATGTGTTGTGATAAGAAGAGCCCAAACCTGGCCGTAAATTGAGAGTGGGGAATGATGAGGGAAGGGAAAAAGCAAAGATAGAGCGCCCGGAATGCTCACTTCAGGTGGCACCGGTACCACTTACGGAGACAGGGAAGAGAGGAGGAGAGCAGGGCTTTCCAGATCACTAGCCCTGGGCGCCACACCAGCTGTGGAAAAGTCACCACTGGTCCAGGATCTTGAAAGGGTTGAGGACTACCGCTGAGTCTTTAGGCAACAGGAAGGCGGAAAAGATTTTTTAGCGAAGGCTGACATGATCAGACAGTGTTTTAGACAATGCATGTTTGGAGGCACCTGCGTGGCTCAGTTGATTGAGCATCTGACCTCGGCTCAGGTCATGAACTTGAGGTTTGGTTCATGAGTCCAAGCCCCACGTCGGCCTCGCGGCTGTTGGTGCAGAGCCTGCTTCAGATCCTCGGTCTCCCGCTCTCTGCCCCTCCCCCACTCACGCTGGCTCTCTCGGAAATAAATAAACGTTTGGAAAAACAGTAAAAAAAAGAAAAGGAAGGAAAGGAAAAGAAAATGCATGTTTGATGAATGAGCACACGGGGTGATTAAAGTGAGTTGGTCAGAGCCTGGAGGATATCCCGGGAGCTAATAATACCTACGTAGCCAGGCCCCCGATTCTCCTGCCGCTCCCAGACTCAGGAAAATGAAATGAAACGAAGGCAGTTTGGGAAAGAGCTGGAAAGACCTCCCAGCTCGACCCAGCCCAGAGCACAGCTTGGCTGAGGCTCCGGCTCATGTGGAGCACATGGGGCTTGTGGCTGGCTGTATTCTCCGGCCAAACCACAGGGCAAATTCAAACCCTTCGGTTGTCACAACACAGCAAACCTGAATGACCACGGCTTTTTTTTTTTTTTTTTTTTTTTTTTAAAGCAGGACCTTACAAACAAAATACTTCTTCACAAAAAAAAAAAAAACATCTCAGGAAAGCTGGCTACCCCTTAGGCAATTGTTATAAAGGTTGGGCTCAACCACAGCCCACATGGAAAGGGCATAAAGCTCTGTGGACCTTCTGTCTTTACCATGTCTGACCAAGAAAAAAGGGTGACTCATCTGAAGACATTGCCGGTAGACCCTGTTAGGTAATCACTTAGCACATGATGCTTACTGCTGCATTATTAGGAGAGCAAGGCATTTGGGTAAGCCATGGCGTGACCCAACTCTTTGGG
Organism: Panthera onca; assembly: GCF_046562875.1. Lineage (NCBI taxonomy): Eukaryota > Metazoa > Chordata > Mammalia > Carnivora > Felidae > Panthera > Panthera onca. The sequence goes on along the minus strand of NC_138347.1, from coordinate 80,481,468 downwards.
CCTGAGTTGTTTGGATTTTCTTCCCATAAATGGGAGTGATGATAACACTTTCCCTACATACTGTTTCAAGGACATAGTTATTCTTAAAGGCTTTTAAATAATGCACACCTCTGAGAGATCTAATGAAAATTGTTGCCCTCCAGAGAAAATTGTGTATTCAAATAAAAATGCTCATATACCTGTTTGTAGGATCAGGGATTACAACTTCCCTGGTAATACCTTTAAATTTTTTTTACAATGTTTATTTTTGAAAGAGAACGAGTGAGAGAGAGAGAGAGAGACAGACAACGTGTGAGCATGGGTGGAAGAGGGGCAGAGAGAGAGGGAGACGGAGAATCCAGAGCAGGCTCGGCACGTCCAGCACAAAGGTCAATGTGGGCCCGAACCCAACGAACCGTGAGATCACGACCGAGCGGAAGTCGGATGCTCAACAACCAACTGAGCCACCCAGGCACCCCCCTGGTAATATCTTTAAACCACCCACAAAATGACCGTCCATTTTTGGGGTCTCAGCCTATAGTAGTAATTATTAGCATAGTTGGAAAGTAGGGTAGAAGGATCATGAAAGGTATATGTAGAAAGTGGCCTTCAGGTTGGGACTGAAAACAACAACAACAACAACAACAACAACAACGAACAGGACTTCAACAGGCTGATGGCAGGGCAGGAGCTACAGAAATGGCAAAAAGTGAGGTGGGAAGGCCAGGGATGGAGGCATGATGCACAACGAATAATAGAGCTGACCGTTTGTGGAGCCTGTGCTGTGTGCCAGACAGTATATGCATTCTCTTATTCGATCTTCACAAGTCAGTGATCGTTAGCCCCATTTTAGAGACAAGGAAACAGAAAATTAGGGTGGGAAATAATGAGATGATAATGGAGGTAGGGACTTAGCTTTAAAGTCTCTATTTCAGTTCTCTGTGCCGTTCTTTTTAGTTTTGGGTGTGCTTGAAAATTTTCCTGATAGAACATCTTTAAAGTCTCCTGCTCCTTGGGGCGCCTGGGTGGCTCAGTAGGTTAAGCGGCCGACTTCGGCTCAGGTTATGATCTCATGGTCCGTGGGTTCGAGCCCCGCGTCAGGCTCTGTGCTGACAGCTCAGAGTCTGGAGCCTGTTTCAGACTCTGTGTCTCCCTCTCTCTGACCCTCCCCCATTCATGCTCTGTCTCTCTCTGTCTCAAAAATAAATAAATGTTCAAAAAAAAAATTTTTTTTTTAAAAAATAAAGTCTCCTGCTCCTTGCAATTTCTCCACCACAAGATGGCTTAACGGAAAAAGCGCTATAACCTAACACCCGTTAGTTGTGCAGCTTTGGACATGTCACTTTCTCTTTCTGAGTTTTGCTATTTATTCTCATCTGCAAAATAAGGAGGTTCATCTAGAATTATCTCCAAGTACTCTCCCAACCTTAGAGTCTATGATTTTTTTAAAGTTTATTTCTTTTGAGAGAGAGAGTGCAAGAGTGAGAGCAGGAGAGAGAGAGAGGGAGAAAGAGGGAGGGAACAAGCAGGGGAGGGGAAGAAAGAAGGAAAGACAGAATCCCCAGTAGGCTCCATGAGGTCAGCACAGAGCCCGACGCAGGGTTTGATCTCATGAACGATGAGATCGTGACCTGAGCAGAGATAAAAAATCTGAAGCTCAATTGACTGTGCCACCCAGGCACCTCGAGTCTATGATTTTTTTTTAAGGAGAAATTATTCATTATTCAATAAATAATTGTTTTTCATGTGTTCATACTCCTATTTTCTCAGTAGCTTGTGTCATTTTATTTTTAAGACAGCTGTTTTGAGGGTATAATTGACATCCAGTGAGCTACACAAACTTAATGTGTGCTATCTGATAAATTCTGACATATGTTTGCACCTCTGAAGCCATCACAATAATCAAGACAATGAACATTTTCACCATCCCCCAAGGTTCCTTGTGTCCCTTTGTAGTTTCTCCTTGCCCCTCCACCGTGCCCCTGCTCTCTAGGGAAAAACTGGGCTTTTTCTGTCAATGCATATGAATTTGCATTTTCCCCAATTTTGTGCAAATGGAATTGTACGTTATGTTCCCATATTTGTCTGGCTTCTGTCACTCAGTGTAATTATTTTGAGATTCACCCATGTTGCATGCACCGTTAGTTCACAAGCCACAATTTTTTATCTATCCATTCATTAATGGACATATGGGTTGTTTCCAGATTTCAGTAACTACAAATAAAGCTCCTGTGAGTGTATTCACATGCATGTATTTGTTTGGAAACATGGTTTCATTTCTCTTGGATACATTTCTAGGAGTAGAATGGCTGGGTCATATGGTAGACACAATTTCCCAAAGTCAACATTCGAAGTGAACATTCTAGTTGTGCCACATCCTTGCCAACACATGGTAAGGTCAGTCTTTTTCATTTTAGCCATTATTTTTTTTTTAATTTTTTAATTAACGTTTATTTATTTTGTGACAGTCAGAGACACACTGAGCACGAGTAGGGGAGGTGCAGAGAGAGGGAGACACAGAACCGAAAGCAGGCTCCAGGCTCTGAGCTGTCAGCACAGAGCCTGACACGGGGCTCGAACCCACGAACCGTGAGATCATGACCTGAGCCAAAGTCAGTCGCCCAACTGACTGAGCCACCCAGGCGCCCCTAATTTTAGCCATTCTTATATATTTTTAGAGGTATCTCGCTGGGTTTTAGTTTGCATTTCTCTAAAAATGATTTTGAGCATCTTTATTTGTTTGTTTTCTGTATCTCTATCTTCTTTGGTAAAGTGTCCATTCAAACCTTTTGCCTATTTTTTCAATCATATTATTTGTTTTCTAATTATTGAGTTCTTTATATAACCCGAGACCATTGTATACACAAATCCATTTCAGAAACATGATTTGCAGATATTTTCCCCTAGTCGGTGCCTTGTGTTTTCAATATGTTAATGTCTTGCAGAAAAAAAAAAAGCTTTTATCATTATTATTTTGAGAGAGAGAGAGAGAGAGAGAGAGAGAGAGAATGTGCATGAGCAAGTGAGGGGGCGGGAGGGAGAGGACTCAGTGCAAAGCCCAGTGTGGGGCTCAATCTCATGACTGTGAAATCATGATGTGAGCGAAAATCAAGACTCAGATGCTTAGCTGACTGAGCACCCAGGTGCCCCCAAAAGCTTTTAATTTTGATAAAGTGCAATTTAGAAATCTTTTTCCCTCTGGATCATGGTTTTGATGTCATATCAAGGAAATCTTTGCTTAACCCAAGTGTCTGGCATATTAAAGCACTATATATTGGGTGGTTTAAATAATAGACATTTATTTTTCATAATTCTCTAGGTGGCAAAGTCCAAAATCAAGGAGGCAGCAGATTTCGTTGCTGGTGAGGGCCCTCTTCCTGGCTTGCAGACTACTTTCTTGCGGTGTCCTCACATGGGAGTAAGAGAAGAGAAGCAAGCTTTCTGGTATCTTCTCTTATAAGGACACTGATTCATTATGAGGGACCTACCTTTATGATCTCATCCTATCCTAATTTCCTCCCAAAGGCCCCCTCTTCAAGAGCCATCACTTTGGGGGTTAGGGCTTCAACATGAATTTGAGGGTGGGGCACAAGCATTCAGTCCATTGGTCATAATGATTTTTTTCCCTGTATTTTCTTCTAGAATGTTTATACTTCTAGCTTTACATTTAGGTGTATGATCCACATTGAACTGATTGTTATATATGGCATGACAAATGGATCTAGGAGAATTTTTTTTTTTAATTTAGATATCCAATTGTTCTAGCATGTTTTGTTAAAAAGACTATATTATTTCTCGATCAATTTGCCCTTGCACTTCTGTCAGTTGTCCTGTATGTGGGGGTCTATTTCTGGTGTCTCAATTCTGTTCCATTCATCTATTTGTTGATCTTTGCACCAACACCACATTATCTTGATTACTGTAGCCTTAGAAAAAGACTTGAAATCATGTAGTATTAGCTCTCTAACCTTGTTCTTTTTCCAAGGAGTTTTAGAAAAAGCTTGTCAATTTCTACCAGAAAGCTTGATAGGATTTTGACTGAGATTGTGTGGTATCTATAAATGAATTTGAGGAGAGTTGACATCTTAAAAATATTGAATGCTCTGACCCATGAACACAGTATGTCTTTTCATTTATATCGTTCTTTAATTTCTCACAGTGATTTATTATTTTCAGTGAATAGTTCTTGTCTACTTATTGTCATATTTATCTCTAAGTATTTCATAAATTTTTATTTTATTGTAAATGATTTTTATTATTATTTCTGATTGTTTATTGCTAACATATAAAAATACAATTCATTTTGTATATTGATCTCATATACTGCAACCTTGCTGAATTCACATTTTAGTTCTAGTAGCTTCTTAAAATTTAAGATTCCATTATATTTTCTACATGGATGATCATATCATCAAAAGAATAAAGAGAATTTTACTTATTTTCTAATCTGGATGCCTTTTATTTCTTTTTCTTGCTTTGTTACACTGGCTAGAACCAAAAGTACAATAGTGAGTAGAAGTGTGAACATAAATGTCTTGCTCTTGATCTTATGGAGAAAATACCCAGTCTTTCGCCACAAAGTAAGATGTTAACCATAGGCTTTTTGTGATTGCCCCTTACCAAGCTGAGGAAGTTTTCTTTTATTCCTAATGTGCTGAGAGTTTCCATCAGGAATGGCAGTTGGACTTTACCGATTGTTTTTATTTTTCATTTTTGAGATGGTCATATGATTTTTCATTTTTTGTTTATTAATATTGTAAATTTCACTGGTTTATTTTCTTCATTTTTCCAGAAAGTTAATTTTGCATTCCTGAGATAAACCCCACTTGGTCATGATATATTATTTTTTTCATATGTTTGAATTCATTTGCTAAAAGTCTATTAAATTTTTTTTGTATCTATGGTTATGAGAAATATTGCTCTGAAATTTTCTTGTAACATTTTTGTCTGGGTTTCTTGTAATATCAGCAAAATACGGCCTCATAGTGAGTTGAAAAATAGTCCTTCTTTTTCAATTGTCTGGAAGTTTATCTACATAAATAAACAAATTGATATTATTTCTTCTTTAAATCTTTAATAGAATTTACCAAAAAGATTATCTGGGCCTGCCCCTCCCTTTTACTTCATGAGAAAAATTTTAACTGCAAATTCAATTTCTTTAATAGGTTTAGGAGTATTCAGATTATCTAGTTCATCTTGAGTAAACTTTTCAAGGATCTATTCTGTCTATGTTGTCAAACTTATTGGTATAACATTGTGCACAGCATTCTCTTATTACGATTTCAATATTTGTAAAATCTTCAGTAATGTAACCTCTTTCATTCTTGAATTTGGTAATTTGTATTCTTACTCTTTTTGTACTGATCAGTCTATATTGAAATTTGTCAATTTTATTACCTCCTCAAAGAAACTAGTTTTGGTTTCATTGATTTTTTTCCCTCCATTAAATTTCTGTTTTATATTTCATTGATTTCCTCTCTGACCTTGATTTCAGCTCAGGTCATGATCTCACAGTTCATGAGATCAAGCCCCATGTCAGGCTCTGTGCTGTCAGCCTGCTTGATATTCTCTCTCTCCTTCTGTCTCTGCCCCTCCCTCACTCATGCTCTCTCTCTCTCAAAATAAATAAATAAGCATTAAAATAATAATATATGTTTCTTATAAACAGCATACAGTTGGGTCTTGTTATTTAAAATTTATCTGACAATCTTTGCCTTTCAGTTATGTGTTTAGATCATTTACATTTAATGTGATTATTGATATGGTTGTGTTTGAGTGTATCATACAAGTCTTTGTATTCTATTTGTCCCATCTGTTGTTTGTTTTTCTTTTTCCTTTTTTTAGCTTAATTTAGATTAGAATAAGCATATGTGTTATAATTTAGTTTTATCTCTTTTGTTATGCGCTAATTAGGTATAATTCCTTGTTTTGTTATTTTACTGGTTGGTTTAGGGTTTCACATATCACAGTTTACCTTTAAGTGATATTATACACATTCATGTATATTATAAGAACCTTACAATAGCATAATTTCATTTTCCTCTATGTCACTATACTGCTGTTGTCAGTAATGTTCCTTATACACATGTTACAAACAGCTTAGTATGTTGGTATTATTATATTTTTAAAAGATAATTGCATTTTATTTTGTTATTTATTTTTATTTTTTAAGTTTACTTATTTTGAGAGACAGCATGAGCAGGGCAGGGGCCGGGGCAGAGAGAGAGAGAGGGAGAGTGAAAATCCCAAGCAGGCTCCACACTGTCGGCACAGAACCCAACATGGGGCTCAAACTCAGGAATCATGAGATCATGACCCAAGCTGAAATCAAGAAACAGATTCTTAACCAACTGAGCCACCCAGGTGCCCCAAAAGATAATTACATTTTAAGTAGATTTAAATAATAGTAAAAAAACTCATGTTTTTTAAAATGTACTTAGCATTTCCAGTGCTCTTCATTCTCTTGTGTAGATCCATATTTCCATTTGGTATTATTTCATTCTGTATGATGGAGTTCCTTTAACACCTTTAACACTTTTTGTGTGTGTGTGGATCTGATGCTGATGAATTCTTTCAAATTTTGTATATCTGGAAAAGCCTTTATTTTGCTCTTGTTTTCTAAAAGCTATTTTCACTGGAAGTAGAAGAGTCTATACTATTTTGAGGGTGAGAGAGGTATAATTAAAATAACAGTTCACATATATCAAGCACTTACTATATGTCACTCTCTGAGTTCAGTATTATTATTATTTGCATTGTACAGATTTGGAGATTGAAGCTCAGAGAAATTAGGTAAGTTGTCCAGTGTCAACATGCCTATCAAGTGGCAAAGTGACATTATTCACATGAATCTAGTGTCTCTAATTTAAACCACAACATTCCACTGTCTATCAAGAAATAGAAGACATGTGAGTACACACTCCTGGAAATGCCTCATGCTTGTATTTCTGAGAAAAGATAAAGTCATTTAAGAGTCATTCCAGATTCTTTCCAGGACAATGGTCTCAACAGGAAACTCCCAGAGCCCTGTGAATCTGAACAACTCTCCAGAGACATGCTTATAGAGAATATGATCAACAAAGCTCCACAACACAGCTGGTTGGCTCAGAACAGTCCAAAGTAATTCCCAGTGCCTGGGAAATGGTCTATAAAATCAGCTATTCAAGGAGCTGGAATGGGGACTTACGATGTATGAAAGATCCTTTCCAACATGTATGAAAGGATCCAACAAAGATCCTTCAGGGTTTTAGTTCTGCCTTTATTATTTTTTCTGGTGGTGTGAACCTTAAAAAATAAACTTACCCCCCTGCGACTCAGTTCTCTCTTTAGAATATGATAACAATAGTAACATGATAATGATAATTCTAGTGCACTCCTTCGAGTTTTCCTGGAGAATCTGGGAGATAAAGAGTAAACATACTTGAAAATCCTCTAAATCACTCTCTTATTTGTCATCTGTACAGGAATCCTCCCTTACTGTTCTCTCCTTCACACCTCTTCAGCTAGAAGGGTCCTTTTTCAACTTTCAGAGCCATTCTACATTCCTTCTGAAGTCATGTATCTCTGCCGCCCTTGCATTTCGGTCATTTATACCTGTATTTTATACTTTGTAGTACACTGTAAGCTCTTGAGTAATATACTTATAACTACATCATTGCTCTAGCCCCCAAGCATTGTGCAATGCTTCATGTACTTAGGCGTGCTTCACACTCCCTAAACATGTGTTTAATCAATAAAAGATTGTCAGAATGAATATTGTTAAAAATGATTGGGCTGGGATTTCAGAAAGACCCCACTGGACCCAGGTGAAAATGTCCACAAAATACCCCCGATGGGTTTATATTATTTTTATCCTCCTTGATTGGAGGAATTTAGAAAAATGGATCCATTTTGACTGGTGTCCTTCACTGTGCCCTGGCTCAGAGTTGCATCTGCAACGTACTCCAAGTCCATTCTATGATGCTCAGAGAAAGGTTGTTAATACCCTTAACCAACCTGTTCACAGCTGATTATCTCTTTCTGAGAACAAATACCGTGGGCTATAGGAGCTTCCCTGTGGATGGTGGCATTTATCTTCATGTTAACACCCATGCCAAGTCTCAGCAGAGGATAGGGCAGATGCTAAAATACCTCCACATCATCATCCCTCTGCCACTGTCCAAGTCCAAGCCCTCACTGTGTCACTGGGAACTTCGTGAGCACCTTTGAACTGGCTTTCATTTTTCCAGACTTGCAACTTCCCATGTATTCTCCACCATGCTCATCAGTGATTCTTTTCAAACAGATTGAGAGGTAATTTGGGTTCCTGTACCCAATTCCAAAGCATCTCAAGCCTCAAAGCAACTCAACACCATCAAGCAACTCAACTCAACTCAATTCTGGCACAATCTGCCTAGAGACAACATCAGATTCAGATTCCATAAGTTAACAACTCAGTCCTATAAGATTGTCCCCCTCTCCCCCGACTTGAGATGCCAGTCACAAGTCCAGGCTGTCACCGGTGCTCCTGTCCAACCAGCTATAGACTGAAGGTTCCAACAACCCCCTCCAACCCAGGGTGCCAATTGCAACTCTAGGTTACTTGTGCTTCTGATCAACGGGCTATAAATCAAAGTTCCTATGATCGCCTCCTCCAGTTTGATTAGTTTGCTACAGCAGCTCACGGGACTCAGAGAAACATTTTATTTATTAGAGTATCAGTTTATTATAACAGGATATAACTCAGGAACCAAGGATATAACTCAGGAACGGCTGTATAGAAGAGATACATAGAACAAAGTAGGGAGAAAGAAGATGAAGTTTTCATACACTCTCCAAGCAGACTATTTTCCCCAGATCTCCACATATTCATCAACCTAGAAGCTTTCTAAATCCTATCCTTTTGGGTTCTTTATGAAGGCTTTTCTACATAGACATGGGTGATTAAATTATCAGCCTTCAGCAATGGATCCAGCTTTCAGCCCTCTCCCCTCCCTGAGGTCAGAGAGTGGGACTAAAAGTTCCAACCCTCTAAATCACTGGGTTGATTCCTCTGGCAACTGGCCCCCATCCTCAGGCAGGGTCCAAAAGTCATCTCATTAACATAACAAAGGACACCTTTATGATTCATCACTTGGGAAATTCCAAAGGTTTTGGGAGCATTGGGCCGGAAATGGGGATGAAAGCCAAATATGAGTTTCTTATTATAAATCATAATATCACGAGAGGCAATAGTGCATGGAGGAGGAGACATGAGCTTGCAGCCTGACAGACCTGGCTGTGAATCCAGACTGCCATTTCCTGGATATTTGATTATGGGGAAGAACCATTTTCCCTTCCACTTCATCCCTCATTTGTTGTAAGCATTATATGATATGTTACATGAACATCTCTTAGCAGTGTGCACCGCATGGTTTAGTTCTTAAATTTTTTTTTAATGTTTATCTATTTTTGAAAGAGAGAGAGAGAGAGAGAGAGAGAGAGAGAGACAGAATGCAAGCTGGGGAGGGACAGAGAGAGGGAAACACAGAATCTGAAGCAGGCTCCAGATTCACAGATATAGAATCTGAAGTAGGCTGAGCTGTCCACACAGAGCCCGATGTGGGGCTTGAAATCACGAACTGTGAGATCATGACCTGAGCTGAAGTCGGATGCTCAACCAAGTGAGCTACCCAGGTACCCATTTTTTTTTTAATGTTTTTTATTTATTTTTGAGAGACAGAGCGTGAGCAGGGGAGGGGCAGAGAGAGTTGGAAACACAGAATCTGAAGCAGGTTCCAGGCTCTGAGCCATCAGCACAGATTCTGACGCAGGGCTTGAACTCGTGAACCACGAGATCATGACCTGAGCTGAAATCGGGCCGCTTAACTGACTGAACCACCCAGGTGCCCCATCCCACGGTTTGGTTCTTAAATTTGAGTAGTTGTTACTAATTCCTACCTTTGTCACAGTGAAATGTTTGTGGCTTTGAATAAGTCACATTTGGTGTTAGAACTTCAGAACCCCCGTGTGAAAAATAAACAGATTAGTTAGGATCTCATTCAGCAGCAGCAGTTGATAATTCTTTAAATGGACTATGAATTCAATGCCATGTATGAAAATTTAGATTTGGGGCTCTCCAGAATAATCATAATGTTTTTCACGTTCTGATGTTTGAGAAGTCCCCTTCACTGCTTGACAACTGCACACTGAGAAATCAGGGCTTGTTGGGAAGGAATGAGTGCATCCTAGCTCAGCATCCTCTCCTAGCAGGGGTTTACCCAATCACCCCCTCTTCAGATCTCTGTGGTCTGAGGATGGTGGAAAAGGGCTCCTAACCCCTTCTGGCAGTGTAATCTTAGGCTGTTTTGACTTCTCAGAACTCCAGTACCTTATGTCAGTCCTTAGACAATCTCCAAACTCCTTCCATAGTCTTGGTTCTAAGGGGGCATTTCCCAGTGAGGAACTAATCCACACTCACATGAAAAGAGAGCTGGTTGTGTAGGTGGGTGGGCTATTGACGTTGGGTGGGGTGGCATGTTTTTTTCTCCAATGTTCTGTGGAAGAACGATGGGACAAAACGAGGACTGGGTCTACACCCACACTACCTGGATGGTTGGACACAGCTCTGAGAACTTGGGCATTCCATGTAACTTGCCTGTATGTGTTTCCTCGTGGGACAGGAGGCATTGTTCAGCCTACCATTTGGCACCTTTAAAATGAGAAGGACTGTTATGGCTGGTGTTATTTTTCTGAATATCTCAGGCTTCTGCCCAGAGATACAGTGAAAACATTGTATATCACACGTTAAAAAAAAAAATGAAATAGACACAAAAAGCTTTTATGCCAAGTTAGAATTTGGAGCAGAAATTATTTATAAAAGAGGCATTGCTACTGGGCATGTTTTGGTCTTCAATTAAATTCTTTTTAAACTCTGGCTCCATGGTGTAATGGCTTTGGAATTAGCAATAATGAAACATTAGTTACACTGGTGAGTAATGGTTTTACTTACAACAGGATGGAAATGTTAACCCAGTGGTGCCCAGAAGCCAAATATAAGACCTCTAAGTGTTTACCATCCTGTATGTTAGAAGTCACGGTCGTTATCTTTAGCTGGGTGGTTGAGACACCCACAGCAGGCTGCATTTTACCTTATAGTTTTCCCTGGCTGTTCTCTCTCTGCTTCAAAACCCGTTAGAGAGTACTTGATATCAACTTCTTTTTTTTTTTCCCCCTGGCAGAGAAATTTGGTGTGAGAAATATTGATTTGGCCAAATTCACACAGATTGTAGGTGACAAAGCCCAGAAGGTTATGAGGCAGTAAACCAGTGGAGAGAGCAGGGTCTGAAGTCAGGTGTCCGTTGATGTGGATACCTGTGTAAGTTGGGAGTAGTTACTATGTGTGAAGGAGTTGGGGGGGGGGTGGTAATGCCTGCTTCACAGAGATAAGTGCTTAGCCCAGGGCTGTGCACTTACTTAAACAATAAAAGTGAGATGCTTCTTCGTTTTCTCCTCCTTCCTCTTCATCTTTCGCCTCACTTTCCACTCGAGCACGTGGGTGTTGACAAACACGGGCCGCAGCCAACCTCCTACTTATGCAGCTCCCCCAAATCACCCGGGAATGTTCCCCCTACAAACCAGTTCGGGATTGATTAAATTTCCACTTCCCTTTCAGCTCGTGTGTCCTGGGCTTTGGAGACGTTCCTCCCCTCCTGTCTTTCCTGCCTTCTACTTTTGCAGTCAGCCCTTCAGCCTGAGCCCTGACCTTACATGGCTCTGGAGCCTTCCCATGGGCTAGAGGGAGGCCTGCCAGGGGCAGTGCTTTATTTTGGGTGGAAAAGGGGGAGGAAAAGGAAAAGCTGGAGCAGCTCCTCTCTCTTTAGCCTTCCTCAGGAAAAGGTCCCTGCTCTGATCTCCCGGAGCCCAGCCCAGATGTCACCCTCCCCCAGACCTGAATTTCTTTCTCCTTGGCTTAACTCCCTTGCTCCAGCCCTTAGGGCCAAGCTCCCTGGCAAGTCTGCTTTGCCTCTGCAACATGGGGTGTGTAGCTATCCTTTGGGTTTGCTAAGAACTCATGTTAGCAGCAGGATCACCTGAGAACGTGCTAGAATCCCACGTTCTCTAAAGTTCTGCACCAGATCTACCGAAGGAGAACTCTGGAGACAGAGCCCAGCATTCTGGGTTTTAACAAGCTCTGCCCCCCGCCCCCGGTAATTTGGATGCACCCAAAGTGTGAAGACCACAGTTGTAGGGAAACTGAGGACCCACGTGCTCCATCTGATGTCTTGCTATTCCCAGGGGGAACCTCACAGGTTTTTCTTAAAGGCTGTGTGCTTTCTCCAGGGTCAGGGCATGGCGGTGAGAGATGGAAGGTGGAGGAACTCAGCGAATTCTGCTCTGTGGGAAAGGGGCAAAGGGGCAGGAATCAAATATTTCCTGAGTCTTTATTACGAGTCAGGCACTTGGCATCTACTGTTTCCTTTCCTTTCCTCTTTAATTTAACAATTAAAAAAATAAATGTTATTTACTCCTATGTTGCAGACGGGGAATCTAAGCAGCTGGGCTGGGAAAAGGGTGAAGAGAGGGTGAGACTGACATAGACCCAGGGCCACAAACTGGACCACAGATGGGGCAGGATGTTATATAAAAAGAGTGGGGCACCTTCATGTTACGAGTGGTGAAACTGAGGGCCAGAGAGAAGGGTCCTGCCCAAGGTCACATGGAAAGGCAATGTCTACTAATTTCCAGTCCAGTGTTCTGCCCCCCCCCCCACTATCAATAAGCAGTTTCTTGCATTTTTTACAAATTTCTTTTAAACTTTTTTACTCTGAAGTCATTTCAGATTGACAGAAAAATTGGAGAAGCTGCATAGATGCCCATTACATCCTCACTCTGCTTCCCCTAAAGATAACATCTTACATACGCATAGTGTAGTTAGCAAGAAATTTTAGGTCTCACTAAACCTTTTTTTTTTTTATATATACTTGTGGATTTGCATTCAGTTAAAATAAATAATCTAGAGTCCTCGTGTATCCCTCATGCAGTTTTCCCCATGGGAATAATTTAACTAGAACTTTTATGTTGGTGGATACGCCTTTGTTTTATTTTTCAAGTTCGTCCTCACTCGGGAGAAAGCTTTCAGATTTCTTCGGAGGGGCCACAGAAGACAGAAACTAAAAAGAAATCAGAATGATAGTGGTTTTCTCAGCAGGAGAGATGAACATTGTGCTTTTTCTGGACCCACTGATGCTTCTCCAGGGACCTCCCATGCCTTCCAACAAAAACCTCCGGGGCAGAGGTCCTGCAGGTGCCTTTGGGAGAGAGCCCTGCAGGCAGGAGGCAGGAAGGAAGCAATGGCAGTGCTCCAGCAACTTCAGACCTCAGGAAGCTTGCCCTTGAGAAGTACCTTGGAGGTCAGCCGCCCAATTCTGCATCTGAGGCTTATGTCTCTACCAGCCTCTGCTCCAACTTTGCCAATGCTGAGAAGCTGCCCTTATTCAAAAGCTTTGATAACTCGGGGTGCTAGAAAGTTCTTTCACTAGACATGACAGCAGGACCATATTGTCTTGTATCCTGTGAGATTCCTACCCTCCCGACACAGTGCTCAATAACACTAGGTGCGCGAGTGGCTGAATGAATGAAGAAGTGAACAGACATTCTGCCCAGTTTACGAGGTTGGAAGCACTGTCTCCCTCTGAAGAGCCCAGCGTGCCAGGGACAGAGCCAAGTGTCTGTGCCTCGTCAAGGCTAGGAGCCCTGGAACTTGAGAGGGATGGAGACCTCCAGGGTAAGATGTCTCTGGGGCGGGGAGAGGAGTCTTTCAAGTGTTCTGAGCGCCTGGCCGAGCGGCAGCCTTCTTCCATGGCCCTGACTTATTACATTCCTGGGTAAGTTGAGGGAAATTCAATCCGTATGTTCCCAGGCTTATTTACATGACTCTCAGCAAGATGCTGCCATTGTGTAAGAGCCATTTGACGTCCGTGGTGCTGCCCTCTTTTTTCCATTCTGAGAAGAGTCCCTGAAGAAAAGCCAACTCTGCAGTCCGTGGGGAGGGAGGAGTAGGAGCACAGAGAACAGTCATCTGGGGCCGGACCCACCAGGCAATGCAGTGTCTGTGGAGACCTCTTTCAGTGAACCTGCAGGGGGAGGCTGAAGAGAGAGGGGAAGACGGGGGCATTGGGGGGTCACAGCCCCCAGGATTCCTGCCCGGTCCTGTGCCCATGTGAGCTCTGCCAGCTGTTGACTGCAGGACCTCATTGCAACGGGCGGAGGTGGGAGCCCCTCAAGGATTCACAAAACAACAGGAAGGGTGGCTGGAGCATCAGGAAAATGGGGGCTTCTGGGAAAGGCACCCCAGTTTGCATTGTAGCACAACTTGCCAACGTGGCCAACTTGCTTCCTCCCTATGGGCCTCAGTTTCCTCTTCTGCAAAGTGTGAGGCTGTACTCTATTCCACAGTCTTTGTGGGTGCCAATGGCCTATTCGAGAACCCTTTTTTTGTGTATTATTGTATCATCAGGCACTGCTTAGATAAATAATTTTCAAGAAGATATGTTTGCCACAGTCATCGGTAAGAAATACACTTTACACACTCACCTAGTACATATAACCGAAACAATATTTTCACAAATCAGTGTTTATCCTTCCTACAAGATGGACATGTAGATCAATGGAACCGAAGACAGAGTACAGAAATAAACCTACATATTTATGATCAATGGATTTCCAATAAAGATGCCAAGGCAACTCAAGGGGGAAAGACAGCCTTTTCAGATGGTAGTGACACCATTGGATATTCACAGGCAAAAATACACACATATACAAATGCATAGACTTAAACTCTTACTTCTCATGACACAAAAGTATGAATTAAAAAATAGATCGTAGACTGAAATGTAAGAGCTGAAAGTAGAGAGCAAACTGTGTGTAAGTCCTCACAAGCGTTAAGCAAAGTGAAAGAAGCCAACTGTGAAAGACTAAGTACTTTGGGCTTCTCTTTACCTAGAGTTTCTAGAAAAGACAAAACATTAGAGACAGAAAATAGATCCGAGGTTTACACAGGCTATCAGGCTGCCAACAGGCGTGAAGGAACTTTCTGGAGGGTGGCAGGGTTCTAGATGGCGGTGAATGGTTGCAGGGCTGTGTAAATTTACAAAAAAAAATATAATGGATGGATTTTATATAAAATCTAACTCAAAGAGACACGTCAGCCAATAAAAGTAAACTTAAATGGTAAAGATGGTAAATGATTGGTCCCTTTTTTGGGATCTTTGGGCGGGGTGAGTTCATTCCAAACCACCTCTTCCTAACTTTACCCGTCTCTCTCCGTAACACCCACGGCATCATTACGCATGGATATGCTGCTCATAAATGACTAGCCATTTGAAAAGATTAGAATAGATATATAGAGATTTGTATTGAAAACTAAACTCTTTTGAGAAAAGAAGTTTATAAATCTAAGCCAGTCTTCCAACACTTTTATATGTGATACCAACACATGCCCAAAATTCTACCAAAATTATAAAGTCTCCCAAAAATTTGTTATAAAAAAACTTTATAAAAAATTTTTTATAAAATTATAAAGTATACCAAAATTAGCCATAGCTTCAAGCACGTAAGTCGTCATACTCACTAAAGACACGATCTGTTGGTTCTGAATACCTATGAAGCGCAAGGAAGAATGTTTTGTGTCTCTTTAGCAGCTTAGGATGGGAATCAGACACCGCCAAAGATTTCCTAACCAGTTAAGTGTCTTCTAAACCTCACTGTGGTTCATTGACAGCCCCCCCCCAACCCCCCCGCCAAGATCTACCCAATCAGAATCTCTGTGAGGCCAGACAGAAGGTCTTGGGGATGTCTTCTCGCAAAGCTCCCCAGGTGTTCAGGGAGATTTGTGAACTTGGTTTGGTGAAATCAGTTCAATCAGTTTTGAGATCCATCACAAGGAACTGGCTTCCACTTATTGTTAAAATATCAAGGTTTGCAAATGAGTTACTTTAAAAAACATTTATTAAGCAGAGTACAGACTAAGCTGTCTCAACCATCATACCACCCACTCTTCCCCACCGTCGCGTCTTTAGAAAAGTGTGAAAAAGTAACAGTGGATAGGCTAGAATTTTGCTAAATCCTGGGATCTCACATTGATAACCTGAGGTCCTTAGCTTTTAAAAGCCTTGTAATCCTTTTCGGTCAAGTGGAGAATATTGTCAATTAATTTTTTAAACCGTTGTCTGCTGTTCAGTCAAGTTGCCCTTCTGTGCTTGTGGAAGCTGACTTTTAAACCAAGTACAGAGTTCATGTCTGCTAAATTAAAGCTGGGTTTTAGCTCTTCACTCTAGACACTTCACATCTCTTTGGATCTTCGTTCCGTTGTTTAACAATCTTACTATTTCTCCCAGATTTATCTCAACTCAGATTTTGGCAAAGTGAGTTGATATATTTATGGTGTTTGTTATCTTTGTACCTCATTTGAATCACCCTGCAAACCTGTTTTCAAGCACACCTTTCCCCTCCCTCTCCCCACTGGCCTCAGGAGAGAGGGGCTTTGGACCTCACCCCAGCTCCCGGTCCTCTCCAGGATGCTCCCTTCTCTGGCCACCCTTCCCTCCTGGACCCTCTGCTGTGATCTTCAGCCACTCGGCCTCCATACCATAGAGAGATAGTCAACTTTTCCGACCCGAACACCAAAATTCTTCTCTGGCACCTATTTCCGTCCCCCTCTGGCTTCCATTCTCTTTCTCATTTTCTTTCCAGGTCAGGCTTCTAGAGGGAGGGAGAGCCCCTGAGTGTCCGTATTTCTCTTCTCCAGTTACTTCTGACCTTCTATCGTCTGGCTCTGTCCCCACTGCTCCCACAAAACCGCTTGCAGGATAGTCATTAAGGACCTCCTCATTGCCCAAAGCCAATCACCGCATTTTCTCTTCATACCTAATTTAACTTTCCTGGTGAGTTTGCTTTGGGGAACCATTCTGTCCTTAAAACAATTTTCCTGTGGTCTTATAGGCACTGCTTGTTCCCTTGTCCCTTCCTACCCCTCCAATTGTTCCTCTGTAGCTCCCACCACAAAGCATCTTTTTCACAGCCCTGTCTCTCACTGTCCTTGGCCCTTGCTCCCCTCATTCTTCTCCAGTGGTGCCTCAAGTGCGGCCCTTGAGTCGTTTGTAGCAGAGGCTTAATTCTTGTTAAAAATGCCAAGTGCTGGGGCACAAGCCCAGACCTGCTGAAGCCGAATCCCAGGAGGGGTCCCGGGACTCTGCTTTAGAAGCTCTCCCTCCTGGAGATCCCATAGCACACTAAAGTTGGAGAACACCAGCTCTATAAACTTTTCCTGGGCCACGTTCTTTATTCTAATGTTTCCGACTTCATTGACCCCACTGCTGCCCAGACCCCCATTTCATTGTTGTCTTTAAAATCCTTTGCAGGGATTTCACCCCTAGAAACAGAGGCTAAGCTCCCATGTCCTGGCATGAGGAGCCCTTGTGAGTTGGCCCCCGAGTTTGCCTTTCTCACCCACAACTCTCACATGCATCCTATACTCCAGATATACCCTTTCCACACCTACTTGTTCACACCTCTGGGGCTGGCTTTGTCTGCTGTCGGATGCCCTCTACCAAGGGCCACCTCCATTCACCTTCAAGTCTCAGAAACTATCTCGAGATTCACAGCCTCACCCCAGTGTTTTCTCTCTGCCCTTAGGGTACCTCTGTGTAGGACTCCCCACATCATATTGTGATCCATACTTGACCTTGCTGGGTCTCCTCCCTGACTGGAGCACCACACGATAGGGACCATGCCTTGTTCTCTTCAGGACCCTGAACTATAAGGGGTCCACAGCATGGAGTAGGAAGACAGTGGTCATGGTGACAGGGGCAGCAATGGTGCTCCTGGCCCGCATGCATACTGTACGGCTCATCTGGGTGATGGGGAACTTCATGCATCTGTCCGTGTGTTCCAGGCTCCAGGCTGGGTCCTGGGATACAGAGTGTTGAACAGTCTCTGCTCTCAAAGGTCTCTTTTTGAGTGAGGGATGCAGAAAAGTCAGTAGGACAACCTGGGTACAGAAGGCCATTGCAGAGGGAAACTTAGAGGACTTTAGGAGCACAAAGGAGGGCATTCAGCCCAGACATTGGTTCCAGATGGAAAATTCCTGTCCTGGGAAAAGGGTGAAGTGGAACGAAAAGTTAACATTGCACAGGGTGGGAGAATGCTCCGGAAGGAGAATGGGAAGGCCTGAGCTTCAACGTAGTCTCTGCCACTGATGAGCCACCTGCTATATTATGCCATCCCTGAGCTTCAACTTGCATGTCAGTAATGGGCGGAGTTTGAACTGAGTTCAGTTTTGAAATCGGTAAAAAGCAAAGTACAAACTTAGTACGAAGTCTGTGTTGTAAAAGGTGCATTCATAAGTAGTGACCACCAGGTGGCACCAGAGAATCACTTTTAGCACAAACCCCGGGGTTTCGCCTCCTTTACTGAACCCTGGAAGGGGTGGGGCAGCATCCTTTAGAATTTGAGGCTGATGGATGCCACCAGCTCAAGGCTTGGCTTCTATGTAAGGCTCTTCTGAGACATAGGAGCAGAAATCTCTTTTGAAACACGCCACTTTGGGGGAGCTGGGCATTAGTTGTCTTTACACGAAGTATAAAATCATCTTCTATGCCTGCTGATGTCCTCTGGAGCCTGTTCCAGCATTTGCATGCTACCGTTCCGGCTCTGACCCCGTGTGTTGGACACGAGGAGGGAGAGGCATTGCTCTAGTCCCACTGGGACCACCTACTCACTTTTCATTCTCTGTGGGAGGCAGGCAGTGACCACAGGAAACAGTATGCATTGTCTTGCTAAGGACATGTCCCATCCCTGGGGCTTTGAGCAAAGCCAAGTAGTTGGGAAGATGACAAGTCCATTCTAGATCTTCATGTGGCTGGAACTGAATCAGAGACTCCTGTCAGGATCTGATGGAAGCCATGGACCCTCTCCTTCAGAACACTTACAACATGCATGTTGTTTCAACTGCTTCCAGACCTTTGCCTAAGGGACCCAGGCTGTGGTCCTTTCAGGGTTTCACTGGACCTTAAGAACTTAATGTCGTGTAGTCATTCTCGATGGTCAACTATGCACTTTAGCCTCTTAATTTGTAGTAAGACTATTTCCTCCTGAGACGGTTATCTCTTCCAGAGAACAAAGAGTGGCAGTGATGGGTCCCGAGTCTTAGGATGGGTAATATCTAAACAGTGGACCGTGCACAGATGAGTTAGACATAACCCTGATGTGTTTGAATCTGGCTTTCATGGGAGCACCTGGGCTGCCAGAGGAGGCTCCATTCTGGAACTCTGCTCCAGGAGAGGCTGAAGAGCTGCGAATGTTCCTGGCTGGGGACCGCGCGCTGGGAACGCACCTTTGCTGCACCAGGAAGACTGGGAGCTTCTGGCCAGCTACTCATCCACATCTCTGTCCTTTCTTTGTGAATCTTGCTTAGTGCTAGAAAGCTCCAGAGGTTCTGCCTGTGCCCTGTACAGCTGCTCCACACATAAATGCCTTTCGGATTCTTTGCTTCCTGAGGCTAATGACCTAGAAGCATCATAAGACAAAATAGCTAGCAATGACCTGGGGATGAGTGTCTCCACTTGGGCCTGGCTCTGCCATTTATTAACCGCGAGACTCTAGGCTTCAAATATAAAATGGGGATAATGACTTGTCTTCTTTGCTTCATAGCGTTCATGTATTCAACAAATACGGATTGGGCACCTGTTATGTGCCACTCACTGCTCTAAGCACTGTGGATGCAGTGGATGAAACAGACATGATTTCTCTTGTCTTGATGAAGCTAACAGTCTAGGGCAGTTTGAGAATCAAATCTGAAAACGTATCTGAGTACCTTCTGTTGTCTCTGTAGTGTTGGGCTGGGCTGCCATTCATACACTCTTCTGACTCTTTGTCGTTGTTGTTTAATGGTTTTGTGGCCCACTGTGGCAGGAGACACAGACTCAGGCTCACAAATGTTACCAATGTGGGAAAGTTCCAAACAAAGTTGATGGCTCTCAACTCCAGTCAATGGGAAATTGTAAAGGGGCTGGCCACACCTGTCTTCCTTCTTCCTTCATAGTCTCTCTCCTGGAAGATAAATCGGTGGGACTGAGACCTCCATTATTTAAACAAGCCACAAAGTCTATTGAGGTTTGGACAAGCAGGGAGATCTTGCGGAGCATGTAGGTAGGACACTGCCATCCCCGCACTGCAGGGCATCCTGCGTTTCAAGTCTCTTGAGGGTTTCTCTCTCTGATCCCACTGCCCTCACCATATCTGATGCTGGGTGCACAGCTTCACGCCCTCCCCTACTCTGCACCCTCGCCTCTTGCTTTATTTATTTATTTCTTTTTTAGTGAAAATAATTTAATATGGCATGGGGAAGGAATCTTGTTAACAACCGAAAGGAAATAGAAAAGAAAATACCAAGCTGTACCAAATGAGACCTGTTCATGGAGAACAGGGTCTTGAGCAGAAGCCAACACTAACATCTTCCACCCGAATCTCCTTACTGACCCTGCCCCATCTTGTTTCCTGGTCACTTGGGCTTGGGGCCTACTCAAGGACATGTCCAAGTTTCTGACATGCATTGAGGTCACAGCTGATGGGAAGCCACCTCCTGCTTTTATCTGTGTTTCTTGTATGCATCCCCTCTCCTTAGCCCGCCTCTGCAGAGGATTGTTAGATGATATACAAGGATTGCTTCCTTGGATCTGTGCCCTCTGGTTGTGTCTCTCACATGGAATTTTGGCTCAGCCAGGACACTTACTTTGGAAAATGGAACACTAGCAAACTTGATGCAAGCAGAGGCTTTAAAAAATGCCTGATTTCTTTAGCTTTCACTCAGATGTGCCGAAACAGCAGCACAAATGTATGGCAAACAAGCCAGGTTGTCCCTGAAGGCACTAGCTCAAAGATTGGAAACAACCCAAAGGTTCCCATGTACTGATTTGAAAAGATCACCATGGTTTAGTATATAAAGAAGAGTAGTATATCCAGCATAAGAAGGTTTTGTGTCCAAAATATGGGAAAATAAGAACATACATTCATGTATGGTTGTGTCCTCATTTAAAAAAAAAAACAAAAAACAGTGGAGGGGCGCCTGGGTGGTTCAGTCAGTTAAGCGTCCGACTTCAGCTCAGGTCATGATCTCGCGGTCCGTGAGTTCGAGCCCCGCATCGGGCTCTGTGATGACAGTGCAGAGCCTGGAGCCTGTTTCAGATTCTGTGTCTCCCTCTCTCTCTCTGACCCTCCCCCACTCATGCTCTGTCTCTCTCTGTCTCAAAAATAAATAAACGTTAAAAAAAAATAATACAAAAATAATAAAAAAAATTAAAAAAACAGTGGAAAAGTATATGAGAAATGAATAAGAAAGTGTTATCTGTGGCTGGGAGCGGGCTGGGAGAATAGGGCAGACTGGGGACAGGAACAGGGAGGAAGATTTTTCACTCCTACCTTTTTACAATGTTGAACTCTGTTTTGATCAATTCAACTTCTGTATTAAAATGCTATTAAAGAAAATACAAGGAAAAAGTAAAAAAATACATAGGAAAAAAAAAAAAAAAGCCTGATTTCTCACTTAGGCCTCCGCCACTGCTCTGAGAACATGTTTGGGCTGGGCTGCTAGAGGGATGTGACAGAGAGCTGACCAGAGAGTCCCCAAGCCAACCTGCCAGCCGAACAACCACAGACACATGCATGGGCCCAGTCAGGATTGGTCAAGTAGGGCTTCTAGGTGACCTGTAGGTATTGAAAAATAATAGGGAGTTTTAGGGTGATTTGTTACTCAGCAGTTCCCAGCTGATACAACTGCTGCTCAGGCCATTATCATGCCTTTCTTAACATAGCTTAAGAAAGGTATTGGTAATTTAATAGTAATTCATTGGAATTTAATGGTAGCTCATCTCCTGGCCTCCAGGCAATGTTCTTCCAGTCTTGCCTCCACTCTGATGTCAGAATGATCCACTCATGTTATGTGGGACTGAACTGAATTATTGAAGAGGCCATGAGGATCATCTGATCCTTTTCACAGATGAGGAAGCTGAGCCCTAGAGATGGAAAGTGACTTTTTCATGTCACAAAGATTCAGGGACAGCCCCCATCAGCCTCAAGGCGGGAATATAAAACTCTGGGTGCCTGTTTGAGGCTCTATCCCTGCACTGGAAACCTGCTACATGATCAGAGTAGCTCCTTGCCATCTTCCACTCTAACAGGTCCATTCCTGGTAGCGAAGGTCTACCCTCTCTTTTCACTGAGGAGCATTGGGAAGATCCAAATGTCTCTCCCCAAATGTCAAAGGGGAGAAGTGTGTGATGGCCCCATTCCAGTGACACCCCTAGGAAATGACAGCTTCCCCCAACACAGCTCAGAGGCAGGTCTGGGCCCTGCTCAGTGTGGGAGGTGGGTCCTCTGTTCTGGGACAGCTGTCCCTAATTCCCTAACCATTTTAATGATTCCACAGATATGACTGGTGAGGTCCCCTTGCCAGACACGCTCCTATGGTTCTTCCCAGGGTTACAAAACATGCCCAGCTCGAAACTTTAATTCTATTTCATTGACTCTTTTAAGAAGGCAAATGGGACAGGATGAGGGCGATATTATTAAAGGAAAAACCTTGATGGCACCTTGATTTAGAAAGCAGTGAATCACTGAAGAGCTGTGTAGCACGGTGCCTCC
The DNA here is from genome assembly GCF_046562875.1 of Panthera onca. Lineage (NCBI taxonomy): Eukaryota > Metazoa > Chordata > Mammalia > Carnivora > Felidae > Panthera > Panthera onca. The sequence continues at coordinate 80,458,833 of NC_138347.1, read as the reverse complement.
AAGAAAGCACTGCCCTTGTCACCAGGGTTGCGCGCAGGCTCTCTCCTGGCTGTAACCGAACCCATTTTAGGCGTCCTGGGCACTGGCAACAGCAATGCTTGTGTTGTGTGTGTTCTTCCTGCAACGCCCAAGCTTTCCAGGCAAAACGATTCTGAAAGCAACCAGTTCAAGGTTTCCATTTGATCTTATGGATCTTATGGTTTCCATTTGATCTGCTTCGTGTGGTTCTAAATTCCCACAACCATAGGTGGTATAGACAAAGTACACTGATATTAATGGTGGGGATCTGCGAGACCCTGGACCCCCACTTCCTGCTCTTACCCCCTTTCCCCTCCAGCAAGGCCGTCTTCCAGGCCAGGCTCGTCTCTGGGTGAGACGCTGTCGGTGAACAGGCTAACACTGAGTAGCAGCAGAAACCCAACAGCCCAGAGGACTCTGGACTAGAAATCAGGGCACCTCCTCACCCCAAGTGTTTGCCAAGGTAAAATATAATCCCTTTCCTCTCCCTAGGACCCTATCAGTCATTTGAATACCCACCCCTCTTACTGGGTGGGCTTTCAAACCACAATGTGGTTTGCAGAGGGGGGTCTGAGTGCACTCAGGAAGGGGCGGAGAGGGGGACCCGTCGCTAAAATCACCTTTGTATTGAAGAATAAAGGACTGGAGCTATTCTGTTCTGTGGAAATTATTCCGGAAACTAATTTTCCTGGACAGATGAAAAAGTAGGGAATGCAGGAAAGAATGATTAGGGGTTCTGCAAGACGAGCCCTTCTCTCTTGTTTCTGAGAAAATTGAGGCACTTTGGTCCGTCCTGTTTTGAAGAAGACATAGGTGCAGGAGATGTGTACAAAACAGGTTACTCAATCGCCACCCTGCCTCTGTCCCCAACCCAACCCATGCACATACTTGAGCGCACGGAGAGTATCTCGTGAATCCTGTGAGCTGCTCTGAGGCCCCCATCCTTCCAGGCACTCGGTCCCCAAACTGTACTCCACACTCTGTCTTCAAAATTACAGCCGGGGTGGTACTGTAAAACACAAGCCACATTAAATCGATTCCCTTGCAAACCCTTTCATCAAAACAAAACCAAATTAAAACCCATTCTTATTCTCTACCGATGGCTGGACCGTCTTGCCGGGCTGTGCAGAATCTGCCCATGCTCCGTTCACCAGCATTAAGTACCATCGGCTCTTGCGTTTGGGCCTAATTCTCTTATTTCCTCTTAAAGGCTGAAAAAAGTCCTGAAAATGAGAGAACAGCAGAAATAGGCTGAGAACTCTTTGAGGTTATTAATTTTTATTTCCCGCTGGGTAAATTGGGCCTGAGGTTCTCCCGAGAAGCCCAGAGCAGTGATTTCAGGGGGCCCTGCCAGGGTAGGTCCAAGAGATCCATCCAAGGCTGCCACAAGAGAGCAATTGGAGGAAAACCAAAAAAGCCCATGCAAGTCAACTGGAAATAAATGAGGCTTGGATAAGCTTCATTGTCCGGCAAGTCTCCTCCTTTCCCCAGTGTCCTTCCTTTAGGGGGCACTCTGCCAGCCAAGTTCCTAGATCTTCAGTCTACAGAATCTGATCTGAATAATAGGAGGTCATATTATACAGGAGACAATGGCTAATAATTATTAAGCACTTACTTTGTGCCATACATTATTCTAAACCGTTTCTACTCAACCATTCGTTTGTTTACTCCTTCAACAGATATTTATTGGCACTTAATACATATATAAATAAACACAAAACAGAAAAATAAACCCCTGCCCTTCACAGCTTACATTCTGGTACAGGGAGACACAAACTATACAGTAAAGGTAATTAACAGGTAAATTGTATTGTATATTAAGAAGTGATGGGCTAAGGGAAGGAAAAGGGAGTATTGGAGAGCAGGGATCAGTTTTGTTTTTTTTTTTTTGTAACCAAAATTTTTTTAATTTTTTTTTATTTTATTTTGAGAGAGAGAGCACAAGCAGGCAAGCAGGGGGGAGGGGCGGAGGGAGAGAGGGAGAATCTTAAACAGGCTCTATGCTCGGCGTGGGGCCCAACATGGGGCTTGATCCCACGATCCTGGGATCATGACCTGAGCTGAAATCAAGAGTCAGATGCTCAACCGACTGAGCCACCCAGGCGTGCCAAGGGATCGGTTTTACATAATTGGGCCAGATGGGCCTTACTGAGGAAGTGACATCTGAGTGGGGACAGAGGTGGTAAGGTAAGGTGGTAAGGGGACAGCTATCTATGTGGTTAGCTGGGGGACCAACACTCCAGATAAGGGAACAGCCAGTGCAAAGAGAACAAGCTGGATGCTCTAGGACCAACAAGGAGCCCCGTGGCTTGAGCGGAGGCAGCAGGGAGGATGGGGGGGGGGGGTATAAGGTCAGAGATGTAAGGGTTTGTAGAAGCCGTGAGAGTCTTAGGGGGCCACTGTAAAGGTGTGGCTTTCTCTCTTACCAAGTAAGGACCCACTAAGGATTCGACTTAATGTGACTTACATTTTACAGAATCTCTCTGACTGCTGTGTTGAGCACAGAGTGTGGGGGGCAAGGAAGAAGTAGGGAGACAGTCAGGTGGCTGCTACAATAATCTTGCTGAGAGATGATGATGGATCAACAGAGGGGATGAAAAAGGCTTAGATTCCAGATATATTTAAAATTAAAAAAAAAATTTAATTTTTACTCATTAAAAAAAATTTTTTTTAATGTGTATTTAGTTCTGAGAGAGAGAGAATGAGCACAAGCAGGGGAGGGGCAGAGAGAGGGAGACACAGAATCCGAAGCGGGCTCCGGGCTCTGAGCTGTCAGCCCAGAGCCCGACGCAGGGCTCGAACTCACAGACCACAAGAACGTGACCTGAGCAGAAGTCAGACGCTCAACTGACTGAGCCACCCAGGTGCCCCATGTTTATTCATTTTTGAGAGAGAGACAGAGAGAGACAGAGAGACAGAGCAGGAGAGGGGGAGAAGCAGAGAGAGAGAGACAGACAGACAGAATCTGAAGCAGGTTCCAGGATCTGAGCTGTCAGTACAGAGCCTGATGTGGGGCTCGAAGTGCCGAACTACGAGATCATGACCTCGCAGTCATGCTTAATTGATGAGCCACCCAGGAGCCCCAAGATACCAGATATATTTTAAATGTAGAGTTGACAGAGCTTCTTGGATCTGTGGTCAGGAAGAGAGGAATTAAAAATGGATATCAGGTTTTGGCCTGAGTGCTTAGAAGAATAGAGTTTCTTTTAGGCGAAATGGACAATGCTGGTGAATAAGCTTCTGGAGGAAGATCGGGAGTTCCGTTTGGGACATGTGGCGTTTACCAGAGTGGGCAGTTGCATATGTGAGCCTGGAGTTCAGGGGAGAAGGCCAGCTGGAGCTATAAATTTAGGGGTCATTGGCACACAGGTGGTAATTAAAACCTTGAGCTTGGATGAACTCACCCAGGGAATGTGCATAGGTAGAGGGTGGGTCGAGGACCTTGGGGGTGTCTCACATCCTGGGTCTGGGAAAAGATGAGGAACCCCCAAGAAGAAGGAACAGTCAGACAGGAAGGACAAAGCCAAGAGGATGCTGTCCCAGAAGCCAAGGGAAGGGAGAGTGTCAAGGAGGCAGCAAGGATCTGCTGTGTCAAATGTCACTTGCTCACAGATAGGAGCAAGACGGAGAGCTGGCCGTTGGGTTTAGCAATGTGGAAGTCACTGGTGACCCAGACAAGAATGCTTCGTGGGGAGTAAAGGGCATCCAAACCTAGTCTAAGTATGTTTAAGGAGAAGTAGGAGAGGAATTGAACACAATGAGTACAACATAAGAATAGGTAGAGAGGGGAAAATAAAGGCTCTAGGAGAAAAAGAGGAGTACTGTTGGAATCATGTCTTTGGGTCACCTAAACAGGGTTAAGAATCCAGTCACTTTGGATCACTGAAGGGCTGGCTTTGTCATCGTTTTCTAGGGCTGCCAGAACAAAGTACCACAAACTGGGTGGCTGAAACAATGGAAATGTACTGTCTGTCTCACAGTCCCAGAGGCGAGAAATCCAAGGTCAAGGTGTTGGCAGGGTTGGCTCCCTCTGAGGTCTGTGAGACTTTCTTCCAGCCTAGTGGTTTGCTAGAAACCTTTGTCATTTCTTGGCTTGCAGGCACAGGACCCTGTTCTCACCTTCTTGTTCATATGACGTTCTTCCCATGTACACGGCTGCGAACAAGTTTCTCCTCTGTGTAAGGATGCCAGTTGCATTGAATCAGGACCCTTCCCTACTCCAGTATGACCTCATCCTAACTATGTGCAATGACCCCATGTCTAAATCAGGGCATATTCTGAGATGCTAAGTTTTTAGAGGGCACAATTCAACACATAATAGCTTTACTATTTTTTATTTCTTAAACTTTCCTTTTTTAATGTTGATTTAATTTTGGGAGAGAGAGAGACAGAGACAGAGACAGAGCATGAGCATGAGCAGGGGAGGGGTAGAGAGAGAAGGAGACACAGAATCTGAAACAGGCTCCAGGCTCTGAGCTGTCAGCACAGAGCCCAACATGGGGCTCGAACCCACGAACCGGGAGATCATGACCCGAGGCAAAGTCGGTTGCCCAGCTGACTGAGGCCACCCAGGTGCCCCAACACATAATAGCTTTAGATAGGGGATGGGCAATATATCTTTCATAACAGGAGAGACGGTAGAGTACTTGTCTGAAATTGCTGCCAGGCTTATAGATACATTTGTGAAAGTCTGTGGACCTGCCCTTCTGATTGCTTTAATTTTTTCAGACACGCGCAAATCAAGGTCATTAGCTGAGAGTGCTGGCAAAGGCAGATTGAGGAGAGGGATGTTGTCAAGTTGTTTCCAGCAGGGTGAGAGTGAGTGGTCTAAGGAAACACAGCATGACAGCTGGGCAACTTTATGGGCGCACCTGTGGTCCTTGGTCCTGTATCTAAAGCGGGGCGGTTTGTGTGGCGTTGAATTTTTCTCAAGCTCCCTTCAGCCACACAGGGGCAGCAGAGAGTGTGGGGAGGGTTGTGATTTACTAGGGCCTCGGTTTTACAAAGCAGATTTCAGCAGGGGAGGAAAAGGGGGGAGAAGGGAGTTGAGAGTAAGTGCAAGGAAGTTGTAATGATAGACTGTGGAAGCAAAACTGGCTAAGAGGGAAGAGAGGACCCTACGTGGAGACACTATGATTAAGCCAATTTTACAGAAGAGGAAAGGGATAGATAGAGAAGTGAAGTACTTTTTCGGGTTGGATTAGTGGCAGAATCAGAATCCAAACCCAGCTGTGTGGCTCAGAGCCCAAGTTTTTAGAGGCGGGACCAGAAAGGTGGGAGGAAAGAGTCAGGACTGAGGACGCATCAGATTAGTTTGGGGACTGTTCATTCCAGTGGCTCAGCTCATAACCATTCTTAACCACAAGCAAGGCATTCCTGATCCCTGTAACATGACATTCTATGATTCCAGTGGTTTCCTCCTCTTTGGAGAAGGATCTTTCTCTTTGATTCTGACAGAAATAGGTCTTTTATTTAGGACAGATATCTGTTTCCCTACTAACCTCCCACACTCACTTCTTTTCCTCTCTTAAATGTATATAGTGTTTCATTGTTCCAAAATACTTTTATATTCATTTTCAGTCTTTGTGTCCGCAGCCACCCTACTATGGTAGTTATTGTTATTCCTATTTTCAAGATAAGGCAATGAGGCTAAGCCTCATTTGGAATTCAAGAGTCAGACAATGGGGCGCCTGGGTGGCTCAGTTGGGTAAGCGGCAGACTTCTGCTCAGGTCATGATCTCACAACTCGTGGGTTCGAGCCCCTCGTCCGACTGTGTGCTGATAGCTCAGAGCCTGGAGCCTGCTTCTGATTCTGTGTCTCCCTCTCTCTCTGCCCCTCCCCTGCTCACACCCTGTCTCTCTGTCTCTCAAAAATAAATAAGCATTAAAAAAAATTAAAAAAAAAGAGTCGGACATTGCTGTGACCAACATGATTATGGGCAGGAAGGAGGGTGTAAGCAGGCAGAACTAGGGGTCTTCTGAGCTTCTTGAAAGATGTAGTAACTTCATCCAGGCTTGTGGTCAGTCTTGTGTTCCTCTAACCGACAGACAAAACCAAAGTCTTCCTGTTTGAGAGGGAAGTACAGAGGACTGGTGTGGATGAGACCCGGCCAATGAATGACCTGCTGACTGATGGATTCTTGGCCTTCTATCTCTCCTCCCTGGGCCATCCTTCATAAATTACGGAGCTGATATTGCTAATTGTAATTGTTTTGTGAATGAATTATTTTTCTTTATACGATTTTACGTCTTCTGTACTTTCCAAATTTTCTACAATGAGAATGTCTTAACTGACTTTAAAATGTGAATGTATTAGTTAACGTTTAAAAAAGTGAAAACGAAGGAATTGAAGTAAATGGCTTCTGAGATCCTTTCCAACTAAAAATATGACTTTATTATATTTTAGTTTTTTAGAGAGAGGGAGGGAGGGGCAGAGGCAGAGAGAGAGACAATCTTAAGCAGGCTGCACATTGAGTGGCTCCTGATCTGAGCCAAAATCAGGAGTTGGACGCTCAACCAACTAAGCCACCCAGGCGCCCCTCAAAAATATGATTTTAAAGAAAGATTAGAGGGGCGCCTGGGTGGCTCAGTCGGTTAAATGGCTGACTTCGGCTCAGGTCATGATCTCACCGTCGTCGGTGAGTTCGAGCCCCGCGTCTGGCTCTGTGCTGAGAGCTCAGAGCCTGGAGCCTGCTTCAGATTCTGTGTCTCCCCCTCTCTCTATCCCTCCTCTGCTCACACTCTGTGTCTCTCTGTCTCTCAATAATAAATAAACTTAAAAAAAATTTTTTTTGAATAAAAAAAAAAAGGAAAAGTTAACAAATGAGGTCACAGAGCACAGAGCAAGCTGTGAGCTGCCGCTGAGCAGTTACGCCAGCTCTTACAGCCGGAGCATCGACAGGTGAAACATCGAGCGGAAGTTCCAATTACTTGGAGGAAAGAGTCAGAAGTCCACCCTCTGTGTGATATAAGTTCAAGATGGAGACAGTGGACAACATGAATGAAAGAAAATCAGAGATTTCACTGAGGAAAACATCCCAGTACCAGAGAAGGGTACATAGGTAGATTGAAAGAGCACACGAGGCTTCTGGGTAGTGAGGAGAAAACTCAGCCCTAAACTCGTCCGAGTGAAATTTGGGGAAATGAAAGGAACAAAAACCAAACACAATCTAAAAGCTTTCAGAAAGAAAACAGATTTATCTACAAAGGAAAAAGAATCAGATCACCAACAAGCTTTTGATTGTCGATAATGGCTGCAAGAAATAATGGAATGATGTTTCGTGTTAAGAAAGAAAATGATCCTGAGCCTGGACCTCTATAATGACCCGAGTGATCATTAAAATGTAAGGTCAAACTCAAAGCATTTTAGCCATACAAAGTCTGTACAGTGACTCTCACTACCAGAATTTCTGAAAGCTCTAGTCTAGCAACCGGAAAAAAAGAACACAAGAGAAAATTATTGCAGAGAGAAACATTCTTGAGTAAAGAAACAAGGACAACTTAAAAATAAAATTAGTTTTGACTATTAAAAAATTAATATTATGCTGGACTTCAAATCCATAATGATCCCTATGTATAATCTGGGGTAAGAGGAGGTTAACATTTCTGTTAGAAATAGGGGGAGATATAGATACAGCTCAATTTTAGGTTGTAGAAAAATAGACTTACTGTATTGTTTGGACTGCAGCACTAAGTGTGAATTGCTTTCAGACTTTGAAACGAAGATCGGGAAGTTACATATAAAAGAAAAAAAAAAAGACTCTGACATCAAAATGGAAACAGCAGTCTTACCTAACACCCCCGATCGCTGAATAACTCCTTAATTTGCCTTCAACACCTATTGGTTGACTGGTTAAGAGTAAGGATGGAGGGCTCTCAAGTTTTGTTGTACAATAAGATCAGCTGGGTAACCGTGTTTATAACTCTCAATAGCAGGTTTCACTCCCTATTAATAAGGTCAGAATCTCTGGGGTGGGACACAGGCATCAATAGTTTTTAAAACTCTCCAGGTAATCCCAGCATGCAGCTGAGTTAGCTAAAAGGAAAAGGTCTCACTTCATGTGGAATTAGATGGCCAAGTGACAGTGGTGAGGTCCTTGCACCTTCTGACATTCCTCTTACCCATCTCTGCGCCGTAAGAGTTAACATGGATGCCCGCCATGGGTCCTGCCAGAGCTGAGAAACTGATTGTCTAAAGCCAGTTCAGAAAGAAGAGGGTGTGTTTACTTCCTTCTGAAATGTATCTCAGGGGACCCATCTGAGTACGGTGCTCACCCCCTTCCTGGTCATCAGAGTTGGCACCCACATTATTGCTCTGTCTGCTCTATTATAGCCAAACTTGACCCCCTTCTCATTAGGAGCTTATTAGGCGGCTGCCCACAGCCACAGGTTGAAAAGCCTATCAAGACATTCTTGACCTAGAATAATGGTTAGCCCCCTTGCTGCGCTCTGCTGTTGGTCCCAATGCCAAGCCTAAAATACCTTCTCCTCTCCTCCCTGTCTATTCAGGACATACTCAGCTTATCTAGGAAGACACTGTTTTGTTTTATTTTGTTTTGTTCTCTCTACTCACTATCTTGGCTCCTAAGTACACGCCAACCTCCTTTTTGCCAATTATTTTTAACATCCTCCAAATGCTTGTTTGATTGTAAGTCCAATATTATGAAGAGGCATTTAAG